>NC_133399.1:18054038-19304038 GCF_047511655.1 Castor canadensis
AAATAGTTCTGTGATATTCTACTCCAACTCTGATATTCTTTATTCTGCTAATCTTGTCTGTTGATAATACTATTCACTGTGGTTTGTATTTGATTTTTTTAAGTTTCCATTTGTAAATGTGGTTCTTGGATATTTTTCATAGTTTCCATTTCCTTGCTGAATTTCTCTTATATGTTGCTAACTTTCTTGTCTCAGCCTTGGATTGATTTCCAAACTTCATTTATCTTTTTATTTGAATCCTTATTGACAAGATCAGTCATCATTTTTAACAGTCTTCTGATTCTCTCTCAGACACTTGGGACATTCATTATCCTTAGATTCACATATTGACTTATGTTGGGAGCTTAAAGTAAGAAATTACCTTAGTTTTTTCATATTCAAATTTCTATGCTGTGTTTTGTACATAAGTTGGTCTGTTTCCTTTTAGGTTCTTGTGTATAGAGATAACTTTCTGGATAAAAAAAACTAACAATTTTAAATGAGGAAGGAACAATTGTAAACCTTACCTACCTACCCAATAAGGTTATATAAGAGCAAAATTCTGGTTTCTATGGGGATGATTGTGGACTTAACTCAAGATAAAATATATATTTGAAATGGACTATTATGGAGGGTGGGCACAGGGAAGAGAGGTGACCAGGAATGATGGAAAAAAGTGGAAGTATGTTAAGGAGATAATAATAACAGAGAGCTTGATATTGTTATAACAGGGAGATTGAGAATGATGTGAGGAATAGGAAGAAGAGAAAAAGTGGAGAAAAAATTGCATCGATAAGAAACCAAATTTTAAAAGGAGAAGGAATAATACAAGAGAAAAAGGAGAGAAACAGCCAAATGAAAACAAATTCGATGAAAGGAAAAAGAATATAAGGAAACAACCCAAACTAAAACACCCCCAAAACAAACAACAATCAAAAAACTATTTATGTTTCTTGTTAGAAAGAATTGTTGAAATCCCCAGCCATTCCCCAAGTTAGTCCTTCCTGCCTTAGTTGTTATGGAAACAGCTTCAGAAGAGTGGAATTGCACCCCTAACTTAGGTTGTAGTAGCAGTCTTGGTAGAGGACAGATGACAGAGAGTGATTGACATTTTCCAGACCAATTCCCTTAAAGAGCTTGATCCTCTGAGTTCGTTGGTTTATGTAGCATCTGTAGATGTGAGTGAGATTTCTAGAAGTGTGGAGAGGTCTGAGTGGGCAGGGCTGCTCATTCTGTTAGGGATAGGTAGCTTGCATAGGCAGGGCCACTGACCTCTGGCGTTTTGCTGTTGCTTAGATTGCCCCAAAGTCTCTCTCTATACCTCCCTCTCATGGCAATATCCCATGCAGATGATTTGGTTCCAAGACCTGGGACTCCCCAGGCTCTAACCTTTAAAATCCCTAAGTGGATTGGTTTAGAAGTTCATTCTTTCTATTTTTTTGCACTCAAGTATTTGGTTTGACTTTATTTCTCATCAGTGGTGCTCTGTGTTTTGTTTTTTAATTGACCTCATTTGATGGGGCTGTTGTAGAAGGATGGGCAAGTCACTTTCCTCGGAATGTTTTTGCTCTTTCCTTGGCATAAGCCTGGAGACTGCCAGTCCCACTGACTCCTTGCTAAGCTCTCTTGCCAGTTAACAGTAATAGTCCCCAGTGAAACCAAGTAACAAGCTGTAGTTTAGTAACATAGGGTAATGTACTGTATTTTAAGCGTGTGGAAGTTCCTCCAACACACCAATGCACTGCCTTATGGAATTATGTGTCATGTCAAAGCAAGGTAATATTTCAATAGGAAAAAATGATATGATTTGCTTGTAAACTTTAGAATCAATCTGTCCATTTCCATAAAAGCTTGGTGTGTTATGGAAGGTATTAGATTAAATCAATAGATCATTTGGGGAATAAGTGGCATCTCGAAAATGGAAGTATTCTAATACATTCCTTAGATATCCTTCTTCATTTATTTAATGTTTGCCTTCAGTAATCCTTATTTTTGTTTTTACTGAGATCTTGCAATTACTTCATGTCACATTAATCATTAACATTTGAATTTTTATGCAATTAAAAATAATTCATAAGTACCAAATGTTTGAGAAGTTAAAATTTAATTGACAAGTATAAATATGTGCTGTAAGCACAAGCTCCTCCATGTTTTGCAAATGAATCAAAAAAGACAAGTGTTCTAGTAACATTTCATTATTACATACCAAATGAACAAAGTTATCCCTCTTGATGAAGGAACGGGAATTCCATGAGCTATCAAGGGCTGTGTTCTCACTACAAATTAGGAAAATTAGGTACTCAGATTTTGGAGAAAAATCAAACTAAGAATTGGGCAAAAGTGTTGAGAACATCAGCCCAGGAAGTCAGGAGAATTCATGCAAAAAAGTAATAAAGACTGGATTTACCTGATTTCTGACCTGGTCTTTTCAGAACATAGATTGTGCAGGAAGCTTTTCTTTCTGTTCAGACTGATGGAACTCAGGGAAATCAGTGTCTCAGATGCTGAAGTAACAAGAGTAAATGTGATTAATTAGTAAGTAGAGAGGTACAAATACATCCTCTGGTATTGTCCCTCAGAGGGTAAAATCCTGGATTAAACAGGACTGGTGGTTCCTTTTGGATTCCCAAGTCTCGGTAGGGCAACAATAATTCACTCTCCCCTGCCATCTTGTCTAGGCAGTACTTTAGTCTCCATAATAACCATCCATGGTTGAATAAAGATTTCCACAACAAGACGTTCTACATATAAACCCCATCCAGGTGAGTCTGAGACTCTGGGTATGTACTATGGGAAAGGCTCAGCAAGAATGGAAGTTAGCATAATTTACTTAGTGTCACCTGAGGACCAAGCCATCCTACTCAGAGCTGAGAGATCTCTATGTTTGTTTAGTTCACTAAGTGGCAATTTGTTTAACATTTTATAAAGGGGAATGTCTTTTAAATCCTTTAAAACATAGATGTCTCTCAACAATTATATGATGAGACCAAATTAAGTTGATGAGACCAAATGAGAAATTTACATTTCTCAAGTGCATGAAAGAATTTCTCATGAAAACTGTAGACTAGTTTGGCTACAATGACTCATTCCTCTAATCCCAGATTCTCAATAAGCAGATACCAAGATTGAGGTTCAAGCCCAACATGGGCAACTAGTAAATGAGACTAGCTCAACACAAAAAAGTGTTGACTGATGAATTTGATTGAGTGCCTGCCTGGCAAGCATGAGTCCCTGAGTTCAAATCCAAGTCACAGAAAAAAACATGTAGAAAAATCGATATATTGAGAAAAAAATATAGATAGGGACAGGAACTCATAATCAAATATAGCATGTGGTACTTATAAAATAAGACCGAGTAACAAAAGTAATCATGTTATTTTTTCCTATAGTCACCTTCAGCACATGGAACCAAAAACTTGTACTAAATCTTCAGAATTTCATGTTCTAGGATTTTTAGTAAAACCAGAACTGCAGCTTCTCTTATTTGTTCTGTTCCTGTCCATGTACCTGGTCACTGTGCCTGGGAACGTACTTATCATCCTGGCTCACACAGACACACACCCACGTACTTCTTTCTCTCCGAATTTTCCTTTGGGAACATCTGTTTCACCTCTGCTACCATCTGAAAGATGCTGCTGAACCTACAGACACAAAGCAAGGTGATAATACATAAAGGCTGCATCACCCCGACTTACTCTTTCAAATTTTTCTAGGGTTGGACAACTTCCTCCTGGTTGTGGTGGCTCATGACCATTTTGTGGCCATCTGTCACCTCCTACACTACATAGTCATCATGAAGACTAACATCTGTGAGTTGTTACTGTTGCTGTCCTGTTTCCCGAGTGCCCTGAATTCCCTGTTACACAGCCACATGTTGTTTTGTCTGTCCTTCTGCACAGATTTAGAAGTCCAATACTTCTTTGTGAATGTAATCAGCTGGTTCCCCTAGACTGTTCTAGCACTTTCCTTAAAATTGTGGTGATGAACTTTGTACTTGCCTGGTTGGTGGTGGTCCCTTCATTGGAATTTTTTACTTTTACTCTAAGATACTTTCCTCCATCATTGCAATGTCATCACCTTAGAGGAAATACAAAGCGTTTTCTGCCTGTGTCTCTTACCTCAGTTGTCTCCTTATATTACTGTACTATTCTAAGATTATATACCAGCTCTGTCCTGACCCCAAACTCTCATTCAATGCCAGTAGGGTCGGTGATGTACATAGTGATGACTTACCTGCTGAATCCCTTCTTCTAAAGTCTAAGGAACAAAGATATCAAGAGAGCTCTGAAAACATTCAACAAGAAATAAAAGGCAAAATTACCCATTATTCTGGGCATAAACAATTGTTGTTGACTCCAAGACTGATTCTAAGTGCAATAAATTTATTTTTATCAAATTTGAAATTAGAACTTGCTCCTGTTTATTTGATGTATATACAATTCTTATGAAATTTATATTAGTCCCCTTTAAGATTTCTGCTCTTTCTGACATTTAAAAGGTTCCCCTTTATTAGTTTCATATTTCTTTATTTTCAAACATGGATTACAAATCTAATCCATTTATCTCTTGGCACAATATAAATTTCTGAAGAGTATTCCATTAAGTGCTATAGAAGAGACTAGTTTATTTTTTCTTATTTCTACAAAACATATTTCTAGTGTGTTCTTCACCTATGGGAGTAAACCACAGTTGATAACAAAAACCAATGACATAATTTTTTGGTACAGGACATTATTGGGCCATAGATTTGCATTTGGGAACCATGATTCTTTTACATATCACTAACTCCTGTTCATGGAGATTTTAGCAAACTTGTGTGCTTTAGAACCAATCATGGTTTTTCTTCTCATTATCACAGTTCTGTTTTATTATTCAGCATAGTTTCCACACTAACTATAACAACAAATGGCACAAGTTGGTTATGTAATACTAGACTCCAAGTTAAATTTACATGGATTGAGAAATTGGAAATAGTATGTTGATTGCTTGAGTCTCATAATCAGAGATGAAATACTATGGGAAAATGTCCATTATTTCTATTCAAAAGATTTTTTTCCTCAGGTATAAATATGATCATTGAAGTATAAAAGACCATGGTCATGTGTATAGTGGTTTATTCATTATTGAATTACACTATTAGTGATGAATTTTACTATTTAATATGTTACCACTTGAGCCACTCCCCTAGAGCCTAAGTTTTCACGCTGTCGCTCCCCTCTTGGATTTTATGTTCACTTAAAAAATCTGTCCCTAAGTATTACCAAGATAGATTTAAGAAATTTCTTCAGAGATACTGATCTGACTAATGATCAGATTAGGTTCTTATATAAAGATGAAAAAAGGACACGGTTTGCTTTTGTGATGTTCAAGACTTTAAAAGACTATAATACTGCACTAGGTTTACATAAGACTGTTTTACAATATCGTCCAGTGCTTATTGATCCAGTTTCTAGAAAGCAAATGCTGAAATTTATTGAATGTTATGAAAAGAAAAGACCAGGGTCAGTAGAAAAAGAGAGACCTGGTCATGTTTCACAAAAATACTCTCAAGAAGGCTATCCTGGCCAGAAGCTATGCATCTATATAAGAAATTTTCCATTTGATGTTACAAAAGTTGAAGTGCAAAAGTTCTTTGCAGACTTCTCCCTTGCTGAGGATGATATTTACTTGCTTTATGATGACAAAGGAGTTGGTCTGGGAGAAGCATTGTTGAAATTTAAATCAGGATAGGCCATGAAAGCTGAACGCTTAAACCGACGAAGATTCTTAGGGACAGAGGTATTGTTAAGACTTATATCTGAGGCACAAATGCAGGAGTTTGGTGTAAATTTTTCCTTGATGACCAATGAGAAAATGCAAGCCCGTTCTCTGTCATGTGATAGAGATGACCATTCCCATTTATTTGGCTCAAAAGACCGACCGGTATACTCATTTGGCCCTTCTGAAAACTTTAGATACCAGCTAGAGGACTTGAGGCAACTGGGGAACTCCAAGCATCCCCAGGGATATTTCCGACAGCCTGAAAGGCACCCTCCAGAAGACTTCAGGCCTTCCCCAGAGGACTTTAGGCACCCTCGAGAGGAGCACTTCAGACGGCCTCCTGAAGAAGACTTCAGGCACCCTCGGGAAGAAGACTGGAGATGGCCTCTTGAGGACGATTGGAGATGGCCACTGGAGGAGGATTTCAGACAGCCCCCTGAAGAAGACTTCAGGCGGCCACCAGAGGAGGGTTTCAGGCGTCCTTGGGAGGAGGAAGACTTCAGGTGCCCTCTGGAGGAGGAGGACTTCAGGCACCTTAGGGAAGAAGAGTTCAGGCGATTCCCTGAGCAGGATTTCAGGCATTCCCCTGAGGCAGACTTTAAGAGGTCACCCCTGGAGCACTTCCGACGGCCACCCCCGGAGCATTTCAGGAGACCACTCCAGGAGCACTTCAGGAGGCCACCTCAGGAGTACTTTAGGAGGCCACCCCAGGAGCACTTTAGGAGGCTGCCCCAAGAGCACCTTAGGCGGCCACCTCAGGAGCATTTCAGGCGCTCCCGAGAGGAAGATTTCAGGCATATGCCAGATGAAAACTTCAGGGGCCCTCCTGATGAGGACTTCAGGAGCCCCCAGGAAGATGATTTGAGATGACCTTCTGATGAGGACTTCAGGCAGCTCCCTGAGGAAGACCTCAGGGAAGTTCCAGAGGAGGACCCTAGACTTCCTGGCAATTTTAGACCTCCCAGTGAGGACTTTAGGAGCCCACCTTATGATTTTAGAAGTCATCGTTCTTTCGTGAATTTTGGTCGTCCAGAAGGTGGCAAGTTTGATTTTGGAAAGCATAATATGGGAGGTTTTCCTGAGGGGTGATTTATGCCTGATCCAAAATTAAATTGTGGCTCAGGTAGAGTAATTCCTATTAAGATAATGAATCTTCCATTTAAAGCTAATGTTAATGAAGTTTTAGACTTTTTCCATGGTTATAGAATCATACCTGATTCAGTTTCAATACAGTATAACGAGCAAGGATTACCCACAGGAGAAGCCATTGTTGCTATGATAAACTATAATGAAGCTATGGCTGCCATTAAAGATCTAAATGATAGACCAGTTGGCCCCCGCAAAGTTAAGCTAATTTTGCTTTAGAGAGCTTTCCTAAATTCAGAGTTTCTACAGCAGTATCGATGCAGGAAATGCATTTTTGAAAGTGTTTATTTTTAATTATCTAATGAAACATTTTAATTTTGACCTGTGAATACAAAAACATGTAAATAGAATGTGAATCTGGCTTTGTTTTGCTTGCAAATTGCCATCTTTTTTTTCCAATTTAAAATTAAAATAGATTTTTTTTCTTTGAGAGATGGATAGCCCTAAGTTTTTCTTGACGTTATGGGTAGACCTCAAAGACTTGTATAAAGTAGAGCTGTATTCACTTTTAGTTCATTCTGTAGCCAACATCTTTTACTCAAACTGTGTAAGGAGATGGTCAGTGACTCTTCAGGTTTAGCATTGCTACCTGCATGCAGAATTAATGCCTTCTTGTCTGAGATGTCGTGTTAAGGTCTCCTGTTAATAGTAAATAGTTCAAATGAACAGACTGTGAACTTGAAATTTACTTATGTAAAAAGCTTAGGAGATTCTTAAAAGTTTCTGTGTTTATACTTTGCAAAGTTTTATAAAAATAAAAAATTGCAACTGAAAAAAAATGAGTGAAAACTGTTGTCTCCCTTGATGAACAGGGAATATTGATTTTCTAAAGCTGTCCCCTCTGTAAATCAGAGCTCTACAAGTGTAAAGAATCTAGCAAAAAGAGGTATTGCAAACCTTGGGCAAAAATCAAAGAAAAAAATTAGACAAAAGTGCTAAGGAGGTTAGAATTCAGGAAGGCAGAAGATTTCACTGGGATGACATAATGAATACTGGCTTTACTGCATTTCTATATTGGTCACTGAAGAACATAAAATGAGGAAAATTTTCCTTGTTCTGACCAATGTTCTTCAGGGAAATCAGGTTTGCATGAGTGTGGAATAACAGATGTACCTAATAATCAGGGAGTTTAAATATAGCCCCAAATAACATGTCTTAATAGGTAAAATCTTGGGATGGATGTGATGTGGTCATGTCTTATGGGGATCGAATCCTGACTACTCATTGCTTCACTTCCTGTTGCTGTATTGTCACTGGCAGAACTTCAGTCTCCATCATATCCATCCAGGGAGGAATGCAGATTTCCTCATGCAGGTCTTCTACTCAGAGACCCCATCCAAGTGAACTGGGATTATGGTAGGTAGAAAGTTTCAACAAGAATAGAAGTTGACAAAATTTACCAGTATCGTCTGAAGACCAGACCTAGCACAGATCTGAGAGATCCCTATGTGCTTGCTTACTTGATTAATTCATTAGCAACTTATTTAATATTTTTAAAGAAATGTTTATAGACAGAAATGCATGGATCATTGCTTACAGGTATGTGATGAGAATGGAAGTCTAATTGGATGAAACTGAATGAATAAGTGGTATAAAGTATTCCCATAAAATAGAACATGTCTAACGAGTTTTGCATAAGAAAGGAGGAAACTTGAGAATCAGATTTGCAGGTGTATCAGGGAAGTGGGGGTATTTTTCTCTAATTTTTCATATGGAGTTTTATCTGATATTATTTCCATATTCCTTAAAAGAACACACTAATGCTTTGCTAAGAAACAGTACCTTTGGACACAGATAATAAGACACATTTCATCATGTCTTGAGTCATGCTTGGGATTAGCAGAAGCAAAATAAGCTTTATTTGATCAGTGAAGGGGAAAACTAAAAGGTATTATGCCGCAATTCTTTTCCTATTGCTCAGGCTGAGTGTATCCTAGGGTTTGTTAGTTTTTTCTTTCTTTTTGCAATTCCAAATTGTTTCTGCAAATTCTTTGCTTTCATGTGCACTGACTTTGTCATTTTATATTAATTTTTCTATGGAAGAATTTCTTGGTTTTCTGATTGATATTACATTCTTTTATGCATGTATAGAGATTTGGGGACAGTATATAAAAGTTATAGTTTAGGTAGTCAAATAATTTTATCCCTTACTTGCTTTTTCAATTTAGAAAGTTCTTCTTCAAGATCAGTAATAATCAGCATCCTCTTGTACTTTTTGCAATAACATACCATATGTTTCTATTACCCTTCTTTATTTTTTAGATTGATTCCATTTTTATTAGTAGCCATCACCTTCTGCCACTTTGTGAAACTCATTCTTTTGTCATCAAATAAACATTACATTCATTTCATATATTTATTTTTAGGTGTGACTGGGGTTTGGACTCAGGGCTTCATGCTTGCAAAGCAGGTACTCCCAAAGAAAACACTATGAAGCTTGAGCCACACAACCTTCATATGGTTAACTTCATTATATTTATAGTGATCTCATCTATGAACAATAAGTTCAAATAATCAGCATGATGAGGTCACTGTGAAGAATGAATGAGATGATGCATTTACTACATCTGCTCTCATGCATGGCAATAACTCACAAAGAACCTAGTAGAATACACACAATGATTATTACTTCATTTCATTACTGTTGCCACTGGAATCCATGTCTAAAGTACAAATGAATTCATTTATATTTACATACAATAAAATAATTTTTGACAGTGTTAATTTCACTCTTCCTAAAATATCTTTTATTATTTATTTCAAGCACACTGTCTATTAAGTCTTTAATGGAAGACTTATGAGGAGGGAATTAATTTATAGTTATTTTAGAGATTTTCATTGAGAATTTATTTTAGATTTTTACTCAATTCACTTTAACAGAGTTGTCTTGAATGCATTTATTTAACTCACTGTTGTTTTTAGTTCAACTCTTAATTTGTTATGTTTTTCTACAGTTTGTTCATTTTTTTTCACCTTTGAGAAAACACAAAACTGACCAATGCAAGTAAAATGCTTGGTTAAACATACATAACTTATAATGGACATGGTAGAAAGCAATACAGTGGGTCCATACATGGTATAAAAACCACAAGGATGAATCATTTATTAAATGATGCATCCATTTTGCCTAACAATAGATTGCAATTATATGTTTGTAGGATTTCATAGACATAATCATCCTGGCAGTTATCATAGTCAAAGTTTCTCAGTTCATATATGCCAAACTTGAAATATTCTGTTTAAAATGCTGCTGATTTTGTTTTGGTATATTTATGTTGAATAAATTTGTATCTCTTACAGTCCTTGTCTGAACAAATTGTGACTCTTATAATAAAGACACCTGAAAAATGAAGAAGAAAATAAGGATCCACAGATGCCTTTGAAAACAAAATAATGCAAGATTAGATGTATGTGAGATACCTGAGGTAGGCAGCCTCACAGATGCATGAATAGAATGGTGGAGTAAGGAGAGAAGGGTAGGGGGAATGTGGAATTGTTTCTTGATGGGTATAAAGTTATTTTTGTAGGAGATGATTTACTGTGCCATACAACAGAGTGCCCGGCACTAATAATATGATATTGTGCAGTCCAAAATTTACTAAGAGGATGAATTTCATGTTAAGGGTTTGCATCCCCAGAATAATCAATAAATGACAAAGGGGACACTCTGAGAGATGATGGGTGTCTGTACTATTAATTGTGGTGATGGCGAGACCAGGGATTGTAAATGTATAACTCAAAAGATTTTACACATTATGAATGTGAAGTTATCTGTATACATATTATTTTTCAAAGAGGTGGCTTAAAACAAATTGCAGTGACACCATGAGAATGAAGGATTCTCTACATCAGGAATTCTTTGTTTTATGCAGCAGTGGGGAGACCACCTCCTTTCTGCACATTCTTAGCCAGGATCTGTCCTTGATCTCCCTCTTGATCATTCTGGTCACCACCAATGCTTTGCTCTGAACTCTGATATGACCTAACATGTGTCACCCTCAGGGCCATTGCACTTCTTCTTCCTGCCAGACACAAAAGTCTGCACTAACCTTGTGGTTCCAATCTTTCTTCTTTTAAATCTTGGTTCATATGCCATCTTGTTATCTGTCTTACCTAAACGACATTAAAAACGCCTTCATCCACTCTCCATCATACCTGCCCACTTTTCTTCATAGCAATCAGTCCCCTCAAGTTTGACATAACAGATTTCTGATTTTTTATTTTTTAATAGGGAGAGATATATTTATGAAACAAAGAAATATAAAACAAACACCTTAAACAAACAAAATATTTCAGAAGCTGAAATAATACAATGTTGCATTTAGACATAAACTCAGTGAGTTTCATGTGCAGTAAAGTTGCATACAATGAAAGAATTCTATTTTCAAGTTAGACATTTTAATATTAGCATAACAAATGTATTCAAAGCAAGTGCTATGAATTTTTATTTTTATTTTATTTTTTTTCATTTTTCTTTTATTATTCATATGTGCATACAAGGCTTGGTTCATTTCTCCCCCCTGCCCCCACCCCCTCCCTTACCACCCACTCCGCCCCCCCCTCTCCCCACCCCTCAATACCCAGCAGAAACTATTTTGCCCTTATTTCTAATTTTGTTGTAGAGAGAGTATAAGCAATAATAGGAAGGAACAAGGGTTTTTGCTGGTTGAGATAAGGATAGCTATACAGGGCATTGACTCACATTGATTTCCAGTGCGTGGGTGTTATCTTCTAGGTTAATTCTTTTTGATCTCACCTTTTCTCTAGTTCCTGGTCCCCTTTTCCTATTGGCCTCTGTTGCTTTAAGGTATCTGCTTTAGTTTCTCTGCATTAAGGGCCACAATTGCTAGCTAGTTTTTTAGGTGTCTTACCTATCCTCACCCCTCCCTTCTGTGCTCTCGCTTTTATCATGTGCTCATAGTCCAATCCCCTTGTTGTGTTTGCCCTTGATCTAATGTCCACATATGAGGGAGAACATATGATTTTTGTTCTTTTGGGCCAGGCTAACCTCACTCAGAATGATGTTCTCCAATTCCATCCATTTACCAGCGAATGATAACATTTCGTTCTTCTTCATGGCTGCATAAAATTCCATTGTGTATAGATACCACATTTTCTTAATCCATTCGTCAGTGCTGGGGCATCTTGGCTGTTTCCATAACTTGGCTATTGTGAATAGTGCCGCAATAAACATGGATGTGCAGGTGCCTCTGGAGTAACAGTCTTTTGGGTATATCCCAAGAGTGGTATTGCTGGATCAAATGGTAGATTGATGTCCAGCTTTTTAAGTAGCCTCCAAATTTTTTTCCAGAGTGGTTGTACTAGTCTACATTCCCACCAACAGTGTAAGAGGGTTCCTTTTTCCCCGTATCCTCGTCAACACCTGTTGTTGGTGGTGTTGCTGATGATGGCTATTCTAACAGGGGTGAGGTGGAATCTTAGCGTGGTTTTAATTTGCATTTCCTTTATTGCTAGAGACGGTGAGCATTTTTTCATGTGTTTTCTGGCCATTTGAATTTCTTCTTTTGAGAAAGTTCTGTTTAGTTCACGTGCCCATTTCTTTATTGGTTCATTAGTTTTGGAAGAATTTAGTTTTTTAAGTTCCCTGTATATTCTGGTTATCAGTCCTTTGTCTGATGTATAGTTGGCAAATATTTTCTCCCACTCTGTGGGTGTTCGCTTCAGTTTAGAGACCATTTCTTTTGATGAACAGAAGCTTTTTAGTTTTATGAGGTCCCATTTATCTATGCTATCTCTTAGTTGCTGTGCTGCTGGGGTTTCATTGAGAAAGTTCTTACCTATACCTACTAACTCCAGAGTATTTCCTACTCTTTCTTGTATCAACTTAAGAGTTTGGGGTCTGATATTAAGATCCTTGATCCATTTTGAGTTAATCTTGGTATAGGGTGATATACATGGATCTAGTTTCAGTTTTTTGCAGACTGCTAACCAGTTTTCCCAGCAGTTTTTGTTGAAGAGGCTGCTATTTCTCCATCGTATATTTTTAGCTCCTTTGTCAAAGATAAGTTGCTCATAGTTGTGTGGCTTCATATCTGGATCCTCTATTCTGTTCCACTGGTCTTCATGTCTGTTTTTGTGCCAGTACCATGCTGTTTTTATTGTTATTGCTTTGTAATATAGTTTGAAGTCAGGTATTGTGATACCACCTGCATTGTTCTTTTGACTGAGTATTGCCTTGGCTATTCGTGGCCTCTTGTGTTTCCATATAAATTTCACAGTAGATTTTTCAATCTCTTTAATGAATGTCACTGGAATTTTGATGGGAATTGCATTAAACACGTAGATTACTTTGGGGAGTATCGACATTTTTACTATGTTGATTCTACCAATCCATGAGCATGGGAGATCTCTCCACCTTCTATAGTCTTCCTCAATCTCTTTCTTCAGAAGTGTATAGTTTTCCTTGTAGAGGTCTTTCACATCTTTTGTTAGGTTTACACCTAGGTATTTGATTTTGTTTGAGGCTATTGTAAATGGAATTGTTTCCATACATTCTTTTTACGTTTGCTCATTGTTAGTGTATAGAAATGCTAATGATTTTGCTATGTTGATTTTATATCCTGCTACCTTGCTATAGCTATTGATGATGTGTAGAAGCTTCTGAGTAGAGTTTTTTGGGTCTTTAAGGTATAGAATCATGTCATCTACAAATAGGGATATTTTGACAGTTTCTTTATCTATTTGTATTCCTTTTATTCCTTCTTCTTGCCTAATTGCTCTGGCTAGGAATTCCAGTACTATGTTGAATAGGAGTGGAGATAGTGGGCATCCTTGTCTGGTTCCTGATTTTAGAGGGAATGGTTTTAATTTTTCTCCGTTAAGTTTAATGCTGGCTGTAGGTTTGTCATATATAGCTTTTATAATGTTGAGGAACTTTCCTTCTATTCCTAGTTTTCTTAGAGCTTTTATCATGAAATGATGTTGGATCTTATCAAAGGCTTTTTCTGCATCTATTGAGATGATCAAGTGGTTTTTGTCTTTGCTTCTGTTAATGTGGTTTATTACGTTTATTGATTTTCATATGTTGAACCACCCCTGCATCCCTGGGATGAAGCCTACTTGGTCGTGGTGAATAATCTTTTTGATGTGTTGCTGAATTCGGTTTGCCATTATTTTGTTGAGGATTTTTGCATCAATGTTCATTAAGGAGATTGGCCTATAGTTCTCCTTTTTGGAGGTGTCTTTGCCTGGTTTTGGGATAAGTGTAATACTGGCTTCATAAAATGTGTTTGGCAGTTTTCCTTCCCTTTCTATTTCATGGAACAGTTTAAGGAGGGTTGGTATCAGTTCTTCTTTAAAGGTCTGATAGAATTCAGCAGAGAATCCATCAGGTCCTGGACTTTTCTTTTTGGGGAGACTCTTGATTGCTGCTTCAATTTCATTATTTGTTATAGGTCTATTCAGGTGATTAATTTCCTCTTGGTTCAGTTTTGGATGATCATATGTATCTAGAAATCTGTCCATTTCGTTAAGATTTTCAAATTTATTTGAATATAGGTTCTCAAAGTAGTCTCTGATGATTTCCTGGACTTCCATTGTGTTTGTTGTTATCTCCCCTTTTGCATTCCTAATTCTACTAATTTGGGTTTTTTCTCTCCTCATTTTAGTCAGGTTTGCCAGGGGTCTATCGATCTTGTTTATTTTTTCAAAGAACCAACTTTTTGTTTCATTAATTCTTTGTATGGTTTTTTTGGTTTCTATTTCGTTGATTTCAGCTCTTATTTTTATTATTTCTCTCCTTCTATTTGTTTTGGGATTTGCTTGTTCTTGTTTTTCTAGGAGTTTGAGATGTATCATTAGGTCATTGATTTGGGATCTTTCAATCTTTTTAATATATGCACTCATGGCTATAAACTTTCCTCTCAAGACTGCCTTAGCTGTGTCCCATAGGTTCCGGTAGGTTGTTTTCATTTTCATTGACTTCCAGGAACTTTTTAATTTCCTCTTTTATTGCATCGATGATCCACTCTTCATTAAGTAATGAGTTATTTAGTTTCCAGCTGTTTGCATGTTTTTTGTCTTTACTTTTGTTGTTGAGTTCTACTTTTACTGCATTGTGGTCAGATAGTATGCATGGTATTATTTCTATTTTCTTATATTTGCTGAGGCTTGCTTTGTGCCCTAGGATATGATCTATTTTGGAGAAGGTTCCATGGGCTGCTGAGAAGAATGTATATTGTGTAGAGGTTGGATGAAATGTTCTGTAGACATCTACTAGGTCCATTTGATCTATTGCATATTTTAGATCTTGGATTTCTTTATTGAGTTTTTGTTTGGATGACCTATCTATTGATGATAATGGAGTGTTAAAGTCTCCCACAACCACTGTGTTGGCATTTATATATGCTTTTAGGTCTTTCAGGGTATGTTTGGTGAAATTGGGTGCGTTGACATTGGGTGCGTACAGATTGATGATTATTATTTCCTTTTGGTCTATTTCCCCTTTTATTAGTATTGAATGTCCTTCTTTATCTCGTTTGATCAATGTAGGTTTGAAGTCTACTTTGTCAGAGATAAGTATTGCTACTCCTGCTTGTTTTCAGGGACCATTGGCTTGGTAAATCTTCTTCCAGCCTTTCATCCTAAGCATATGCTTATTTCTGTCGGTGAGATGAGTCTCCTGTAAGCAACAAATTGTTGGATCTTCTTTTTTAATCCATTTTGTCAAATGGTGTCTTTTGATGGGTGAATTAAGTCCATTAACATTAAGCGTTAGTACTGATAGGTATGTAGTGATTCCTGCCATTTAGTTATCTTAGTTGCTTGAAGGTTTGATTGTGTGTACCTAACTTGATGTTACTGTCTACTGTCTTCCTTTTTCTTATCCTGTGTTTTGGTGCTGCCTGCCTTTTCATGGTTAAGTTGGGTGTCACTTTCTGTGTGCAGGATCCCTTGCAGAATCTTTTGTAATGGTGGCTTTGTGGTCACATATTGTTTTAGTTTCTGCTTATCATGGAAGACTTTTATTGCTCCATCTATTTTGAATGATAGCTTTGCTGGGTAGAGTATTCTGGGGTTGAAGTTATTTTCATTCAGTGCCCGGAACATCTCACCCCACGCTCTTCTTGCTTTTAATGTTTCTGTTGAGAAGTCTGCTGTGATTTTGATGGATTTACCTTTGTATGTTACTTGTTTTTTCTCTTACAGCCTTCAATATTCTTTCCTTAGTTTCTGAACTTTTTGTTTTAATGATGATATGTCGTGGAGTAGTTCTATTTTGATCTGGTCTGTTTGGTGTCCTGGAGGCCTCTTGCATTTGTATGGGAATATCTTTCTCTAGATTTGGGAAATTTTCCGTTATTATTTTATTGAATATATTACGCATTCCCTTCGCTTGCACCTCTTCTCCTTCTTCGATGCCCATGATTCTCAAGTTTGGTCTTTTGATGGAGTCAGTGAGTTCTTGCATTTTCTTTTCACAGGTCTTGAGTTGTTTAATTAATAGTTCTTTGGTTTTTTCCTTTAATTACCATTTCATCTTCAAGTTCTGAGGTTCTGTCTTCTGTTTGCTCTATTCTGCTGGATTGGCCTTCCATTTTGTTTTGCAGTTCTGTTTCGTTCTTTTTTCTGAGGTTTTCCATATCCTGGCAGTTTTCTTCTTTATTGTTGTCTATTTTTGTCCTGAGTTCATTTATCCATTTATTCATTGTGTTCTCTCTTTCACTTTGGTGTTTATGCAGTGCTTCTATGGTTTCCTTTATTTCTTCTTTTGCTTTTTCAAATTCTCTATTTTTGTTGTCTTGGAATTTCTTGAGTGTCTCCTGTACATTTTGGTTGACCGTATCCAGTATCATCTCTATAAAATTCTCATTGAGTACCTGTAGTATGTCTTCTTTTAAATTATTCTTGTGGGCTTCATTGGGTCCTTTGGCATAGTTTATCTTCATTTTGTTGGAGTCTGGATCTGAGTTTCTGTTCTCTTCATTCCCCTCTGGTTCCTGTACTAATTTTTTGCTGTGGGGAAACTGGTTTCCCTGTTTTTTCTGTCTTCCTGTCATTGTCCTTGGTGTTGTTACTGTCCCTGTACTGTGTGTAATTAAGTATTTTCTAGCTTGTAATAATAACAATGGTAATATTTAGAATGGAAGAGTGAGCTGAGATGGAAAGCAAGAAGTTAAAGAAAAGGGGAAAACAAATATACAGACAAGAGGGAGAAAGCAGAACAAGGTATCAGACAAGAGAGTTTCAAAGGTATAAACAGGGAGTTTTAGTGTACTAATCGACAGTAAGCTGAACAGACATTAGAGAGACAGAGAGAGGATTGAAAATCAAAGATAAAAAAAATAAAAAATAAGTAAATGAAAGTAATATCTATATATAAAAATGAATTAAAATAAAATGGAAAATAGAAAATTAAAAAAAAAAACCAAAAAACTTCTAAGTTTATATGCGATGCAGTTTCAGTCTTAATAATTTGGATGTCCGTCTCAATCTCCAGTCCTGGAGTTGGTGCCTCAGATATTGTTCTGTAGTTGTCTCATCAAAGGGGATGCATAAAGTAGAACAAAACTACACACTCACACACACACACACACACACACACACACACAAAACAAAAAACAAAAAACAAACAAACAAAAAAGCCCCACCAAGTGTCCCCAGTTCAAATGCAATACAGTTTCAGTAAGTTTTTCGGCTTGCAGGTGTAATTCGGTTGTTCTCTCATCAAAGGTAAGGAGAAAAAGAAAAAAAAGCGTCTGGAGACAGTTCTGAGAGTGGTATCTGCAACTGTGGCTTGCCTGCCTGCTGCTCTCAGCCTGTAGCTGGCGGCGTTATTTATGCAGATCTCTGGGGTGAGCTAGCACTCACCTGGTCCCACAGGCTTTGTTTGCTCAGAGTTCTCCTGTGCGGGAGCCTCTGCTACAGGCTTTCCCCTTTCCAAGCACTGGGAAAGGTGCCACTGCCCCGCGTTGTCAGGCCTGCGTGTTTATTTACAGTTCATGTGGGAGGTGGGTCTTCCCCCCTCTCCTCTGAAGTTTTCCTCCCACTGCCACTTTCAGAAGCTTTCCTGCTCCTGCTTACTAGGCGGTGCTGCTGCTCCTTCCGGCCGCCATGTTTGTTTACAGTTCACGTGGGAAGTGGGTCTTTCCTCCTCCACTCTCACAAGCTTCCCCGCTCCTGGTTGCTGGGCGCGCGCCCCGCTCCCACCAGAGGCTCTCCGGCCTGCCCGGCTTGTTTATTTACAGTTCCGGGAAGGATTCCCTTCCCCCAATCTTCAGCGCTCAGGGCACCCCACCCTCTTTCCAGCGTGTCTTAACTGTTCTTATTGCTTATTACTCAGTTTCTCTTTTTTTCCCGGGTGGAGGCCAGTCTGTCCGGGGGCTATGCTGCTCTGGCCCAGGCTTGTCTGTGGGGCTACCGTGGTACCGTGAAGCTCACCTGGTCCGCGTCTTCCCAAGCCGTATGGGCGCCGGCCACTGGCGGCCCCGAGGGCCCTCCTCGTTTCTCCGTTTAACGTGAAGTGGAGATTCTCTGCGCCGGCTGGAGGTGTGGAGGGGTCAAAGTTATGCCTTTTCTCAGTGATTATGCCTGCAAAGTGTGTCTCCAGCGTCTCTCCAAGATTTCACTATAGGAGGGTCACTTTCTGCTTCCTACCTCTAGCCGCCATCTTGGAATCTTTACTCTGAATTTTTAAATAATTCTAATTTGTACTTGCTTATTCTTCAGCTCTCTCCAAATTAAAAACTCAAATGTAATAAGGGTACTTGGAAGCCCTGTTACTGAGTGGAAGTGATGCATCTTTGGTCCTTGAAATCACCTTTATGATAAGAAATATCTGTAACACGAGAATATGCAAGCTGGCTTTACTTATCTACTGAATGTAAGCAACTGACCATTGTAAATCCCAATGGCTCAACATTTTAATTTTTTTCTTTTTATAGACCGAGTTAAAACACATTTTCCTATCATTAGCTAATAGCCTGAACAATTTTATTATTGTTCATTTTGAGTTATAGGCACTTCAAATACACAGCAGATGACACAATGCAGGTGCTCAAAATGTAAATAGAAAGTTAACACATGGACTATACTTGATATTTAGATTTCTGATTTTTATCATACATGAAAACTGTAGACATTTGTGGGGTACAATGTGATATTTTAGTAAATATGCACATTGTAAAATGATCAAATCTATGTCCTCAAGCACGTATTGTGCTTTTGAAAGCAAATGTATTTCACATTCTCTTTGAGGTCATATTGTTTGATAATTTTATTATTTATTTATATTATTTTCATGACTGAGCACTAGGCACTTTGATTTCTTAGCACAATGAAGTCATTTTCTAGATATAGCCAGAAACACTGTTATAACTCAGTTTGCATCTCACTTTGCATTTCTAAAGTACATGAAAGATTTGTGCATAAAAACTGTGGATAACTCAACATATTTAGTGGACATTATAGACCGGATCAGAAATCCTTAATCAGAGATGGCACAGACAGGCATCTAAATGAACAACTAATACCAAAAGTAATCACATTCCTTTTCAATTTCTGGTGTTCACAATGAAAGTAGAAAATGATACCCAAATTTCAGAATTTCTTCTCTTGAGATTTTCAGAAGACCCAGAACTATAGTTTCAAATGTATGGGATTTTCCTCTCTGTGTAGCTGGCAATGTGTTTGAGAACCTGCTGATTATTCTGGGGATAGTTAGGGATTCTTAACTGCACAGATTCATGCACTTCTGCCTCTCCAACCTGTCCTTTGTAGACATTTGCTTCACCTCCACCACTGTACCAAAGATGCTGGTGAACCTCTAAACATATAGCAAGGCCATAACTTATGAAGGCTACATTATGCAGATTTATTTTATGCATCATTTGTAGTGCTGGACAATTTCATTCTTGTGATGGTCTATAACAGGTTTGTTGCCATCTGTCATCCCCTGCACTGCAGAGTTATCAAGAACCCACAGCTATACGGTTTGCTGGCATTGGTGTCCTAGATCACAAGTTCCCTTTATTCCTTGTTACAGAGCTTCATGGTGCTGTGCCTGTCCTTCTGTACACAGGAAGAAATGCCACATTTTTCTGTGAACCTAATAAGTTGTCCCACCTAGCCTTTTCTGACATTCTTATTACTAATATCATGATGAAATTTTCAGCTGTGTTGCTGGGGGTTGGCCCTCTCACTGGCATCCTTTTTTGTTACTCTAAGGTAGTTTCATGTGCACATAAAATCTTGTCAACTCAGGGCAAATATAAAGCATTTTCCATCTGGGTGTCTCACCTCTCAGTGTCTCCTTATTTTATTCTATACTTTTAGGAGTGTACCTCAGTGCTGCTGGGACACAAAATTCACACTCATGCTCAACAGCCTCAGTGATATACACTGTGGTCACCCTCATGCTGAACCCCTTTGTCTACAATCTGAAGAAAAGGACATCAAGGGTGCTTTGAAAACACTGCTATTGATCACAATCTTCAAATATCACAGTGAGAACGTATAATATTTGATCAGATTGTGGAAGGAGAAATTGTCAAGATTCATTTTCTGATCTTTCCAGTTTATTGCCTTCAACATCTCTATAAAAGTAAGAACAAAGAAAGCTCAACTCTCTCTCTCCTCTTCTCTTCTCCTCACTCTCCTTTCCCCTTTCTCCTCTCTCCTCTATTCCTCTCTCCCCCTCTCATATTAAGAATAGTTTACTTTACCAATTTTGTTCTTCAAAAGTTATTTTAAAAATTGAATTAGAAAAGGGAAGACTTATATTTAACCACTGGAACAATGAGAATTTCTTTTTTCTAGAAGAAAGCAAAGAATTATTATGATGACATAAAAATGTGTCAAAATAGGCAGCAGCTACATAAAGAGAAAAGGTGGAGCATGAATTTTTAACAATAACTTCCCAGATATTGTATATCAAACCAAATTATTTTTCCATTGGCACTGTAAAATATAATCATGTTAGCTCCACCTATGTAGACAAAAACACACACTGGCTTTTGTTTTACAAAATATAAAATATAGCAATGTGTTATACTCCATCTCTTGGAAAAAAATCACTCTTGGGTTGATTATCCCTTCATGCATCATTCTATTAATGGCTCTTACCAACAAGTTAGGTTTTAACACACATTTATGTGTTATAATTGCTCTTTGACTTTTCTTCTCATTATCAGTATTCTGTCTTCTTACTCAGTTTGGTGTCCACTCTGCCCACTGTCTTCACAAGCAAAACGTGTTTAGCAAGGAACTACAAGGGAATTCTACATAGAATGAGAAATTTGAAATAATAACATTTATTAATTGATCTTCAAAAGCAGAAAAGACCGGAAATAGGATGAGACAAATGTCTTCATTCTGTAATAGTTCTTCACACTGTATATATAAATGTGGAAGTTTGGATGGCGGTTGTCCAGGTTTGAAGGGATTCATTCACTAAGAATTATATGACACATATTCCATTTTGTTATTGAATTATCTGTGTGTTCCTTTTTGAAAACTTCCAGGACAATCAGTTAATCTGAGTTATGCATTGTTCTAAATGCTTATTATTTCTGAATTCTGCCATAACCACTAAAAATGGTGATGGGTGAACAGAATAAAAAATCATCCATTGTGTATCACTGAGATGCTCTAGAATAACTTTGATCTTCATAGTTGAAGTCTAATTTACAGGGGAGGTTTAATTACTGCTCAGTCTCGCAATTTGGGGTCACAATTCTTCCTGCATAAAAATCCATGCTCTTTTTTTTAAAAGTAATCTGCATATAATGATTTTAAAGAGAGTCATAGCAAATGGATTTCTAGAAATAAGTAAATGTGAATGACTTCCTCAGTATCAATGCAAATGAAAACAATACAAAGTACCAAATTGTTATGATTGCCTCAGTCATATTTCTATTGGTTACTGAATACGTTAGCTATTTGGAAGACCTTAAATGCAATGCCGTTTTTTCAATGGGATGGCACCTTGGGTATTTTTTAGAGATCATCTGGTCCCCTTATGCATTTGTCATCAGGTATGGGTCTGCTGGGGATGCTCTGCTAATGTTGGATAGGATTTTTAGAATATTAGCCAGATCTTGGTTGTCCTTAGCTGGGACACTTACTTCTCCTCCACATGTCCTTTCTTCCCCTATCTACTTGGATTTGTCATGTGGCTGAGGTAGGATTGCAACACAGCAGCTGAAATATCTCCAGAGATCTCTTGATGCCTGCTATCAATACCACTATAGCCTATTGCCAAGACAAAATACAAATCCTAAATGGATCTCTTTTTTGGAGTGTGATTCCTTCTAAATCATAGATGTAGCTAGCAGTCATTATGATATGTGAAAGACACTGAAAGACAAATGTTAGATGATCTTACTCACATCTGGAATCCAAAATTGTTGATTTCTTACCAATAGTATAATGATACTTATGAAGAACTTGGGAATTTGTGGTAGGGTGGTTGAGGAGATGTTTGGTCAAAGGACACAAAATGACAGTTCTGTGTGAGGAGTAAGATCAAGAGCTCTACTGTAAATATGGTGACTATAGCTGCCTATATATTGTATTCTTTAAAAATGCTAAGAGTTTCTATTAAGAATTCTCACCATTATTCTTAAAAAATGCTAAGAGTTTCTATTAATAATTCTCACCAAGAAAATGCTACTGTGAGGTAATGCACATGCTTATCAGATAATTAAGTTATTACACAAAATAGTATAACTTCAAAACTTTAGGTTACAACACATAAATTAATCAAAACTTATCTGTTAAACATTTTAAAAAGATTGGTCCAGAGTGAGACTGGCAACATCAATATCAACAGCCCCTATGTTGCAAAAGAAAAATCTCTAAGCCAACCTAGATGTGCTCAGTCACAGCCTGCATTTGAACAACATCTCCAAGGGACCCATATTCACACTGAAGTAGGAGAGGTTCTGGTCTACACTACTCCTTCTCAACCTTCCCACTGGTGCTTGGGAACCTTGTCATTATCCTGGCCATCATTTCAGACTCCCACCTGCACACATCCATGTGCTTCTTCCCCTTCAACCTGTCCTTTGTGGATATCTACTACATCTCTGTCACTGTCACAGAGATGCTCATGAACATCCAGACTGATAGAAAAGTCATAACCTATGAAGAATGCATCACTCAGATTTACTTGTTTGCATTATTTGGAGTGTTGGACAGAGTATGATAGTCTCTAGTCACTTTGTGGCCATCTGTTACCCCCTGCACTACACAGTCATCATTAACAACCAGTTCTGTGGCCGGTTGGTGTCCTGGGTCACAAGTGCCTTGAATTCCTTGTTACAGAGCTTCATGGTGTTGCAGCTGTCCTCTGTACAGATGTGGAAGCTCAAGATGTCTTCTGTGAACTTTATCAGCTAGCTTACCCTGCATTTTCTGGGACTTTTATTAATAATATGGTTATGAACTTTGCAGTTACCTTGCTGGGTGGTGTTCCTCTCACTGGCACCTTTTGTTCCTACTCCATATGTTCGATCTCATCAGCTCAGGGGAAGTACAAAGAATTTTCCACCTCTTTTTTTTAACTGTATGATCCTAAGAGTGTGCCTAAGTTTTCTTGTGACCCCAAACTCTCACTCAATACCTACAGCATCAGTGATGTAAGATGTGTAACCCTTATGTTAACCCATTCATATACAGCCAGAGGAATAAGTACATCAAGAGGGCTCTGAAGATATTCTTTGAGAAAGAAATTATTAAAGCACCAAGTATTCTGCGCATATGAAATTGTTGCTGATTTCAGGACTGATACTTAGAGCAAGAAATTATTTTTCTTATCTTGATTAAGTAGATATCACTTCTATTTATTTTTTGATATGTTCAATTCTTTGATTTCAACTTCTGTACAATTTTTTTGTTATCCATCTTTAAGCCTTCTGCTCTCTCTGACATGTCAACTGTTACTATTTATTAGTTTCACATTTCCTTATTCTCACACTTGAATTAAAAATCTAAGAACATTCCATTTATCTCTTGGCATAACACAAATTTCAGAAGAATACTTTTTAATGCTGTAGAAGAGACTGTTTTATTTTTCTCATTTCTATGTAACATGTCCATATTGTGTTCTCTACCAATAGGAATAAAACACCCTTGATAACAAAAGCCAATTACATAATTTTGTAGTACAGGACATTATTTCACCATAGTTTTGCACTTGTGAGACCATCACCATGCATCACTATCTCCTGCTCATGGAAATTTTAGCAAACTTGGAGGTTTTAGAACTGGTCCTGATTTTTTTTTGTCACTGATTGTCAGAAATGTGTTTTCTTATTCAGCATAGTTACCACACTATCATAATCAAGGACTAAAGTTGATCATATAATACATTACTCCAAGTGAAGTTTATATAGATTGACAAATTGGATATAGCAATGTTGGGTCTGGGAACCTAAAAGACAGATTAGTGAGTATCCCATCCCCCATGAAGAGCACTATGAGTCCTGCATCCTGAGGGGGAGATACATGGTCTCATAAATCTGCCACAAGGTTGATAAACAAAATGCTCTTAAGGTTGCTTCCACCAATAAGGCGCAAACAGACTACCTCATCAAAGACAGCCCATGCTTGCAAATCCACAGCCAGGGATAAGAACCCACCTAACCCTTACCCTAACCCAGAGTTAAAGCATCCATAAAAAGCCCCAGCCTTCACCTGAGCAGGGAGACACAGTTTTCCAGGCTCCACTGCACTGCTCTTGTTGTAGCATTCATTACCTTTCTCTCTAATAAATCTTACTTTGTGTAACAGCCTTGTCTCATGAGTCAATTAGCTGCCTCAAAAGCCAGTTATCTGTCCTGTGAAGGCAAGAGCCCTTGACACCGACCCACAACATTTCATACTGGCAGATAACATTTCTGGTGACTGCACAAAGGGACATCTCTCCTGGACCAAGGTTGGTATGACTGAGCACCATACCAGCACGAGTTTGCCTACAGTGCACCCATTAGCCTTCAGTGCCCTGCTGGATACTTCTGATGGGGAAAAACATCTGCTGAGGACTAGCCAAAAGCAGACTTCCCTGTGGTGTTACCCCTGTCTCTCTCTCTGTTCCTGTCTTCATAAGGGATTTTCCTGCCACGGTATGAAACCCACAGCTCCTAGCCAACCTTGGCCTCACAGTGATTCTGCCTCTGGGGGATGCTTTCTGCTCCCTTCCTGTGAGCTGAAACCAAGCTGAGGGTTTATTCAGGTATGCCTTATGCTACTTTGAAGGAGACTGGTTTGGCTTTGGTACCTGGTGATCTTAGTCTTCTCCCACCTGTCAATACCCCTTTCTGCCAGAGGCAGCGACCCAAGAGTGGAGATTTTGTGTGGCTGACAGTGTTCCAGTACCACTTAGTGGGACCGACCTGAGAGCATGCCTTACCGTTAATCCCTCAAGTGTGTTCTGTCTCTTGGCTCTGTTCCCTCTCCCACACCTAAGATGCTAAGTCGTCCCTTCTGTCCCTGCCAGAAGCAATAGACATAATTTTACTCACACACTCCCTCCCTGAACCTGTCATCTTGTCCTTGATCTCTTTCTGCCTTTCCCTCCTGGTTCTTCCTGGGACCCTGGACTCCCATGGGAAACTCATTTCATGGTCCTTTATGACTTTCTTGAGTTATTCCCACACCTAGTTTGTCATGCCCGGTGATCTGCACCTGCTTTAAATTGGCTGCTGGTAGCCATGAAGAAGAACGAAATGTTATCATTCGCTGGTAAATGGATGGAATTGGAGAACATCATTCTGAGTGAGGTTAGCCTGGCCCAAAAGAACAAAAATCATATGTTCTCCCTCATATGTGGACATTAGATCAAGGGCAAACACAACAAGGGGATTGGACTATGAGCACATGATAAAAGCGAGAGCACACAAGGAAGGGGTGAGGATAGGTAAGACACCTAAAAAACTAGCTAGCATTTGTTGCCCTTAACGCAGAGAAACTAAAGCAGATACCTTAAAGCAACTGAGGCCAATAGGAAAAGGGGAACAGGTACTAGAGAAAAGGTGAGATCAGAAAGAATTAACCTAGAAGGTAACAGACACGCACAGGAAATCAATGTGAGTCAATGCCCTGTATAGCTATCCTTATCTCAACCAGCAAAAACCCTTGTTCCTTCCTATTATTGCTTATACTCTCTCTACAACAAAAGTAGAAATAAGGGCAAAATAGTTTCTGCTGGGTATTGGGGGGGAGAGGGAGGGGGCGGAGTGGGTGGTAAGGGAGGGGGTGGGGGCAGGGGGGAGAAATGAACCAAGCCTTGTATGCACATATGAATAATAAAAGAAAAATGAAAAAAAATTGTCTCCTTATATTATTACATGGTTCTAGGTGTGTACCTTAGTTCTGCCCATTAAACATTTAATAAAGATTTGTTTTACTTCAATTAGCCTGAGACAGTGAATTGTTGTTTGTCACCTAATATACCGTAATTGATGCAAATTGGATTTAAGATGGTGATTTCTTTCATTTAAATAGAAATTATATATTCCCCAATGGAGTAACACATTATAATCCACCGACTTTATACTGGAACAGTATACTTAAGCTCAGTGGATGCAGTATGTCCTTTATTGGGGAGATGCATTAATAATGCTCAGATGTACAAATTAAATGACCAGTCTTCCTTTCAGTAAGGGATGTATTTAAATCTTTCCTTCATTTTGCACCCTTGGGCTCTTGCCGTCAACTCTTTTGTCCTGAAAGTTGAAATGATAGTACTAAAATGTTAGTATTTGTGAGGGTAAAAAGAAATAGTTATAAGCACCTAACAGTGTTTCTGGTCAAAATGGTTACTCATCTGCATTCATTCATATGTAACTTTGAGACATTTTATCTTTGACTTCAATAGTTTCATTATGATATGCCTGAGTATAATTTTTATTATTTTACTTTTAGTTAACCTTGCTTGAGATTTGTTGGGCTTTAAAAAAAGTTTTAAATTTTGTAATAACTGTACACACACAAGAAATTACATTTTATTGTATGCATAGTTTTGTACACCCACTATTGGAATGAGTATACAGAAATATTCTGTTATGGCAACAGTGCAATCCTGAGGGATTACCAGCCTGAATTACACAGGTAAGTCCTGGACACCTAGTGAGTGAGGCAGGCTAGAATTAGAAAACTTTGGGTGTCTTAGAACATATATGATTTGATATTGTATTCCAGGTTGAACATTCCTCTTTTTCTGAGCCTTCTTTTCAATTGCAAATGTGTATAGGCTATACACACCCTGGCTCAGGGACAACTTAATCCACCCTCACCTGGCTCAGGAACCACCCATGACCCTCCACACTCATCTATTGGTCAGGAATCACAAAGTTCTTGCCTTCCCATAGGTTAAATGGAATTTTTAAAGCATCTGGAAAAGAGAAAAATGCTCTCTGCTTCTAACTTCTACCTGGTCCCACTGTGCCTTCTTTTGCAATTCCCCTCCCTAACTTTTAATAAACTCAATTACACCTATTTGTCCTGCCATAGAGTCCTCCATGTGGGACACAAAGAATTTGGAAATCTTCTGATCAGAGACTGCATCATTATAGCTAACACTAGTACTGCACAGTGAGACCCTGATTCAAAAAAACCAAAAAAGTAAAAATTAAAAAATTATTTTGAAGTTATATGTAGCTTATGATTTTAAAATACTGGCATTTTCTTGTTTTCAAGAAAGCATTCTCATAGTAATAGAGAATTATTCTATCACTGAGAGTTTGAATTGAGGATGTAGGACATACAACATATAAAAGTACTCCTTTGTGGCATACCCATCTTTGTTATTGTACTTTGAAAGCATCCAACGTTTAACAGAATAAATTAAGTTAAAGCTCTTCTAAATTAATAGAAAGGCACATAGGTGTATAGGCAGAAATAGACAGGTAGAAGATCATAATCTCAAGTGGCTTTAAATTCTTTAAGGATCTCATGTGGTTATTCTATAGGTGGGTGTTACCATCTGCAGGTAAACATGCTTAGGATTTAGATGACAAATTTCATGTACAAGCTGTAACATGTAAAAGAATCTACAAGGCTGGGAGTTATAGCATGAACTTAACTTAAACCTCATTATTTTATGTAGTGATGTTTCAAACACATTTCGATCATGATACAAACTGCAATACAAAAAAATCAGAAAATATAAAATCCCCCCTCACGTAGAAATAAACTTTCCAATTGTTAATCTGAAAAAAGCACCATAAATACCCTCGAGTATCTAAAAGCCTACAAACATAGTAGTAAAAATGGATTTTATGAATTTCTTTTAAGTTATAATTACACCCATTTAGGGATTCTTCATCTGAATTGGAGCTTGGAAAAAAATACTGCGGGTATCTAAGAAAGTCATAGATAATTTAAAATAGGTTCAAACTTCATATATTAAGGACTTAGCAAAAAGTATCCTCTAAGGAACACTGGTAACTTTTACAAATAAACTCTTGTTGGATACTGTGTCATGTGCCGCTGAAGCAGGGAGGAGGGCAAAAAAGAAAGAAACAAGCAAGTCTTTATTTGGATAATGTAGCAGCGGGGAGGAGATGGCATAGCAGGGAGATGAAACTTAAAAAATCTAAATGTGAAGATGGTCTTGCACCGCTGGGCTGAACTACATGCAACCACATATGGGTTAAACTTTGCTTTTTGTTTCTCTAACCTGCTTGCAATGGTATATTAGGTGAGAGCCCTTTGTTTTCAGGGCTCAGCCTTTGGATGTAAATCCACTGAGTCACTGCCAGCACACTAGCAAACATTGCTTCCTGAAAAGCCTTGGTGTCCCTTCTTTGTTTGAGGTTCCTGCAACATTTCTGGGGGGTTTCTCCTGGACTGGGAGACAGTGTTTTCATACCTTTGTTGCCTGGACTCAGCATCTCCAGCTCATCAGGAGATCATCCAAGCAGGTGCTAGTGGACTTGTTGATCTGAATGAGGGACATGCCTCTCCTGGTGCACTGAAAAGCAAGCCTCAGTTGCACAAAGGAACACATTGAAGGCTTGAAACCGATTGGAGCCCCCCACTTGTTAGACTGATAAAAACCCAGCTTTGATAATATTTCTTAAAAATGGTTTTTATTTTGTCAAGATAGCTGTCAGGAATTTTTGGTGCTACAGGTTAATCCACAAATTTATGAAGACAACAAGAGTTTTTAAAACATAGAAAGGCAAGAGGCAGCTGAGCACAGGGAGTGCTGTTGCACTGTTTTGATGGTTGAGACTGATTTACTTATGTAAAACAAAGTAAAAAACAAAGCCAAAGTACACCCTCCAGACAGGATAAAAGGAAAAACAAAACTCAACAAGAAGCACTACACTGCAGGTCAAGACCCCCAGTTTTTATTGAAGTCAACAAAGTGGAGATGTTAGTCCTACTACTTCAACATGTCAGGCAGAGGGAAATTTTGGTCTGGAATGGCCAGATTGGACCTGTTATTTTAGGAGTGTGCCAATCAAATGTAAATAAGATTTAAATCTTATTGACAGGTCAAATCAGTCAGTACAAAGCCCATGAACAGAAGTTTAATTTCTTTTTATTAGAATTCTTTTCACTAGATTTTTCCAGGAATATAGTGTGAATGTATTAAAATATGCAGACCTCACACTTACTATAATGCACAAGATGTGGTGTTTTATAAGCAACCATTAGAACAACATGGTCTATCCTACCTCATTGCTCACATGGTTTATACCAGGAAGGAGTTTATCTCTTTACAAGTCTGTGAATCTGTTAAGCCTTTTTTTGAAATATCTAGAGAATAACTCAACACAAGTACAAGAATATATAAATTTAATATATTTCAATAGTATAATGCATCATACTCAGTTTTCTAAGCTATATTCTTTGTTTATAATGAAGATTATAATCATTAATCTTCTATTTATCTATTAATAGATTAATCTTCTATTAATCTATTTCATGCCAAAGTCAAAGTTACAAATTTTGTTAATGTTCTGGTGAAAATGCAAGTCCTAGCCTGAACATGATAGGAAATAGGTCTCAACCAGGTTCTTTTCTCTACTCTATTGCAACAATTATAAAAGTTACCATGGAAACTAGATTGTCGTTACCTCTGCATTCCATTCAACATATGTGAGTAATTTTGCTTCATTTTCATAGACAGGCCAATTATCAAAGTTAATTCAGTTATCTATTAATAATTTTACAAGTAATGCTCTCATATTTCATAAGTTTTGGCAAATGTGTGCCTATATTATCTGATATTAATGAATTCATATTGTTAGATTACTGTCCTGGAAGATCAAATACATGACTATTTCTATAATTTTATTTGATATGGCTGATTTACTGTCTTCAGAAATTGTAACATTGTGCATTTTTGGTAGTCTTAGCAGTAGAGTTCATTGTCAAACATTTAGTTTTTTGTCAAGTACATTTGAAAGAATTATATCTCTCTACGTATACTTTTAATTCACTTTACTATTAGTGAGATAGACTTCACTCCCAAATGTCTCATGAACAATAGCATTTGTCTCCTCACACATCTTTCCCCATGGGACTGGGGTTGTGAACCACACCTCCAGTGCATTTTGCTCTGCTGATTTTAGAGATGAGATCTCTTGAACTATTTCCTTGAGCTGCCATCAAACCCAGATCATCCTGATCTCAGTCTCCCAAGTAGTTAAGAATAGAGGTGTGAACCACTGGCACTGGCCTTCATTTGATTTTTTGTGAACTGAGTGTATCTTTAGCCTAGTTTTTTCTCAGATTATTTCCCATCTTCTTTGTGCCTTTGCCTTATGGTCATTTTATTCTAAATAGAAGTTTACAGATTTGATGTTATGAATTTATTTATTGTTTCTTGATTTTGATTCATCATAATTAAAAAAGATTCTGTACCTCTCAAATGTAAGGTAATGAATCTTCTCAGAGCTGCTTTTATTTTTGTTTTCTGGTTATATTTGGGTTTATACTTAGGGCTTTGTAAACTTGCGAGGCAAGTGCTCTAATACTGAGCCCCTGACTCCAGCTCTTTTTTCTTTAGTTATTTCTCTGACAGAGTGCTGTGGGGGGGGGTTGTTTGTTTGTTTTTGTTTTTTAGTTTTTTGATTTTTTTTGCCTGGGGCTAGCCTGGACAGTGATCCTGCTACCTAAGTTTTTCAACATAGCTGGATTATAGAAATGCACCACCACACCCAAGTTCTTATTGCTGTTGTTCAGATGGGATTTTGCTAAATTTTTGCCCAGTTGACCTTCAACCATGATCCTCCTGATCTCCACTTCATGATTAGGTAGTACTATAGGCATGAGACGCAGCATCTAGTTTCAGAGCTACTTCTTTGTTACTTTTTAAACATAATGCAAGTAGTGATCTAAGATACGGTTCCAATTTTATCTTTTTTTCCCAAATGGTCTCCAGTTCCCTAATTTCATTCATTTAAATGTCCATCTTATCCTCAGTGATTTGCTGTCTCTATCATAATTTGCTTTAGTCAAATTCTACGTTTTCTCCTTATTAAGTTGGCATTTTTTCTCTCCCTCTCTATTTCTCTGTATGCCACTTCAACACTGCCTTAAATATACAGGCCTTGAAATGTCCATGTTTACACCCTTCTCTTAGGCCCTCTATTCCTCCAGGAATTTCTTGGCTATTTCTGCGTGTTAATATTTCCATGTACACTTTAAGATCAACTTTACATCCAGGAAACCAAAAACAAAAGATTTATTGGCATTTGTATAGGCATTACCTTAAATTTATGTTTTATCTTAGGGAGAACTTGTGGTTTTATGAGATCACATCTGTCATCTTATAGTGTTTTGTCATTTCATTATGTCTAGTTTGAGTATTTCATGAATATGTTAAAAGTTATACTCTAAAGGTGATACATACACTTCTTATTATTAGGTTTTTATTTTTTCTGTCTCTGATTTTTGTGTGTGTTTGTGTTATACTGCGGCTTGAATGCAAGGCCTCATTTGTGCTTAGTAGGAAACGGCTCTACCACTTGAGGGATATCCTACACCAAGTCCTTTTTGTTTGTTTTTAGTTGGTTTATGAGACACAGTCTCACTAATGTTGCCTAGGATGGACACAAATTTTGATCCTTCTGCCTCTGCCTCCCAAGTAGATGGGATTGCAGGCCTGCTCAACCATATTTGGCTTAGATATATTTTTGTTGGTATTACAAATAGAATTTTTTTATTGTAACTTTTAGCTGACTAATGAATTTAGTGTTAAGTATAAAGATTCTTTTGAAAAATAGTTATAGCCTTACCACACATTTGAAAACATAGATCTTCTGGACAGGTTTATCTTATCTTCTTTCCTTTTTTAAAAATGTGCATCCTGGGTTGTCACTTATCCTTAAAGGTACACTTGCTTTTTATTTGAACATCATGGCAATATTACAATGTTGTGATATGGGAAATTTATGTTTCGTTCCCCTCACAATTTTTTTCTCTTTCAACAACCATTGCAGTTCTTAGCTTAGTCATTTCTGTAAACTTTCAGAACTATGAACTGTGCTCAGTTTCCACCTATAGGGGCCTCTAACAACATGGAGAGTCACTACCCAAGGCCATCAGAGCAATCATGATCTTCAGATCCCTTTTTCTTCACATTGCAGAGACGTGCTGTATTTCTGACCTTCTGAACTTCCATTATTTTCTGATGTCAACACTATTCATAACTGCAAACATTATACTGTTCTATCTCTCAATACTCTCTCATCCTCCAGCCTGAGCTATTTCTGCAGTACGTCCCACCAATGTTTCAAACCACTTCTTGTATCAGAATAATCAACAAATATCTACCGAGAAGTTGCTATGTTCCAGGAATATAATCAATTTCCTCATATTTCCAATCTCTGTGAACAAATGTTTGCTTCTTAAACTTATATGCTCAGATTTTAACTCCAAACAGGTTATACCATTCTTAGCCTCATTCATAGAAAGGTAGAACAAACTTCAAAATGGCATCTTATGTGACGTTAGCCAGGTTCAGAAGATGCAAAGCTACATTTTCTCTCATATATGGAATATACACCTAAAACAATTACAGTACCAAAATATTGTGAAATGCAGGTCACATTAAAGTGAGGTTATATGTGAGAGAGGAAGGGTAAAAGAAGGAAGTTTAAAAGATGAATACAAATTATGTATGGTCTAAAAAGCAGTGAATATAGAGTTTTTAAAACTGTTGAAGTAACATAAGAAGGGGACCAAAGTAGAAAGAAGAAAAACAGAAGAGATGAACCAATTTGACTTTAATACATACATACATGGACATTTCACAAAGGATCTCCCTGTATAGCTATCTTAATCCATAGAAAAACTGTCTCTTTTCTTTTTTACAAAATCAGAGAACAGGAGGAAAGAAAAGGTCCTGTCAGGGTGTTTAGTACAGTGGGAGAGAGGAGGTGGTAGGGAAAGGATGCAGGAGGGTGAATATGATGCAAATACTGAGTACACATGTATGTTAATGGAAAATGATACCTGTTGTAAATATTCATGAAATGGTAGGAGGGTGATAACGGGGAATAGTGGAAGGGGTGAAATTAAGAATGATAAATTAGATATATTGTAAGAACTTCTGTGAATGCCACATTCTAGCCCCAGAACAACAATTAAAAAATAGAAAATATAAAAATAAATAGAAGTTGTTAATCTCAAGGTAATGTGCATAAAGATGTCTAATAATTCATCTGTTTGAATTATTAATCTCTTTTAAATATATGACTAAATGACAGTGATTATGTTATGTTCCAAACATAATACTTTTATTTGTTTTGGAAAAAAGTATCACAAGGCCAAGGACTATTGTAATCATAGGTTTTTATCAAGCAAACACAATTTACTGCCTTGTAGAGCAGAGTAAAATCTTTGGAGGTACATGGGTCTGTGTGTCACCAAAAGAAAAGGAATTTGCAGTACCACAGGACCTAGTCAAGAATGTTTTATCAGTCTTAGACTTTGGAAAACATTTTAATTGAAGATTAGGATAAAGTAATAGAGGATTAGATCTCTGATAGCCAAAGAGTTCATGGAGGACTACAAATAACTACCGATTCATATTTAAACTGGTGTCATGGGAGTAGAGGATCAGCAAGGAAAAATTGCTTTCTGTGAAGAGGAGTGTCCCATGGGAGATTAAGAACTTCAGGTTGTAATAATAAGAGGGAAATGTCCCTAAAGAGCACACTGACAGAGCTACAAATACCTAACTTGCAACTCTCCTTTAGTATGTGTGACCTTGTTCCAAATAAGACATGGTTGTTTCCTTTGCTGTCCAGCATTATCTCAGTGTGACACTTGACTCCTTCCTCCTGTCTTGTCTTATTACATAACTTTAGTCTTTATTTTCAACCATATAGGAAGAATTTTGATTTCAACGCAGGGTCCTCAGTTCATAAAATATTTGCAAGGTGAGTCTGAGAACCAGCTGTTTGCTGTAGAATACCTTGAGAGATAACAGACAAGAATGTTCACCATAAGTCTCCAGAAACCCAACCCAGCCCAGCTCAAAACTGAGAGATAGCTGTGACTGTTTGCCTGCTTCATTGACTGAATCATTTATGTGTTCACTCACTGTGCTGGGAAGGGAAGTGAACATTGACCTCAGCAATGGAGGGAAGTTGTTGACAGTGATGGCAACTTAGGCCTAGTTAAAAGAGGGACTGAGAGACTTAAAGTGTGTTCAGTATAAATAAAACATTTGTCCAAGACTTTAAATCTGTTTAGGTGTGAAAGAGTTACAAGGTGTGACCTGTGGAGGGTCACATAGTGAAGTGTATTTTTACTCTCATACTAATGTCTAATTCCTCTGAGTGTTGTAAGATATTGAACAAAAGGACAACTTCATTTTCCTCCAGACAGATAGCCATTTAGGTCAAGTTTTATTGAACTATTGAATTTTTCCAACTCAATCAAAATGCAACTTTGTCTGAAGTTAATATACTGAATATATCCAGGATAGTATACAGTATCTGAGAATTTGCAAGGACATAATATTACAGGATTGCTTTTCATTATATTCTTTTATTTCTAGACCAATGTATATTTAATTATTAATCTGTTTTGATAGCAATACAACATTGGTGTTATATATTTTCTTCTTCTTAATGCTTGATGCTAAATTCAACTTAACTTAAGTTGAATTTAACCTGTATTATCCCTCGGCATTCTTAGCATGTCACAATTTCTCCCTTGACCTTAGTATATATAATGCAGACATACTTGCATGCCACTGTGAAAATAGAAAGCTAAACAAAAATGGTGAAATTTCTGTTCATTTTGGTCTTGCATAATAATTTTGAGACACATAAAAATTTATTAAATCTGTGTCTGATGCAATGCCCTTGGGGACCAGTCATATGCAGGATAAAAGGGAATAATGGTCATGTGAGTGCAGAACAATATAGAATGTGTTCTTGGGAGGCTTTTCATGTTTGATGAAACCATGGGAAGGACTGGCATGTGCCATTTGCATTTGGCTGGTGACAAAACAGAAAGCTCTGGCATGACACAGAAAAAGACATCACACTGGAAATGGCGAAAGGTGTCTTCCTCATCTGCTATGGTCCATGAAAAATAATTGTCATTTGTCTTTCTGTGTCTGACTTATTCCATAAAGTGAAAAACATCAATTGGGTTTTCCTTTGGAATCTACAATGTCGGCCTCCCAGAAATAGAATAAAATACTAGTGCCCAGAGACTGGGAAGGGGAAGAGAAGCAAGAATGGAGAATGATTTATTAACAGGCACAAAGTTACTGCCAGATAGAAGGAATATATTTTGTTTTCAACAGTAATGTACTGCATATTCACAATAGGCTAGAAGGGATGACTTTGAATATTCTTACCACAGCAAAATTTTAGATGTTTGAGATGATGTCTGTGCTAAATACCTGGTTTTGACCACTATACACATCGACATCTCCTGAAACTTCATATTGCAAATAAAATATATGCAATTAGGATGTCGCAACCAAAAATGCAATAAATAAAAACCCAATTAATAGGTGTAATATTGAAAGTTGCAGGAAAAATATCCTCTCTAGTATTGCATTTGAATCTTCCTAGATTTGATGCTCTTTGTATGTTTTCTGTCATGACATTGTTTTTCCAAATGTTGATGTTCATTCTTTGAAATATGACAAAGAACTATCATTACTTTTGTTTTTTTGAGAAATGTGTTTTGATCTTTTACTATTTTGGTATACTCTAGAGCATAGCTTCAGTTTTGGAAAACAGCCAGAAACAGAGAAGCTTTTGAACATATTAGACATTTTCTACCTGCTGCACATTTAATTTCTCTCTGTCCTTCCCCAACCTCTCTCACTAGAAGTGTTTTTGTCATCTGGTTTTTTTCCTTTGTAAGGCACACATGGGTTTTTGTATCCCAGAAAAAACCTCAAAGACTGAGAAAACACTTAATCATTCATATAAAATATTTCTTCAGGCACATGGTGGAGAATTGTTATAGCCAAACACAGTCATTTATATTTAAATGAGTATGGGAAATTTACAACTTGGAATTTCTATACCAATTCATAAAACCCACTGGAGAGGCATAATTTGTTACTGAGAACTGTGTGGTAACTTTATTTTCAAGAGTGATTAGGGGTGAGAAGAACATGGCATCTACATGGCCATAGGAGGCCCGATCATGTGGCATGGTTTCAGGTGATGTGGCAGTGATGGTGTAGTGTGTAGTGTGTGTATGTAGTGGGTGAGTGTGTTTCTGTGTGTGAGTGAGGTTTGTGAGTGTGTGGTTTTGTCTTGAAGAGTGAGAATAGATTCCATCAGAAGGTATTATGTGCTCATTATATTCCAAATGGAACTCATAATACAGAGGTCAGAGAACAAAGATGGAGAATGAAATAAAGAAGAATTGCATTTCAGATCTCCAGGCAGAAATACAAACACAAAAACATCTGGGCAGACCAGTAGTGTCTTCAAGCCTCAAGAGCAATGAGGTCTTTTAGGTCTTCATTATTCCCTGTCTCTGATTCTTTCTACATGTCTTCCTGGATCCTATTGACCTATAACATCTAAAACAAGAACACTCCTTAGAGCCTTTGCATGGAAAATATCTCTTGCCTGGCACAAATTCTGAGAGAACTGCATAACTTGCTTTCTGTCTGAGAGCAATCACTTTTCAACAGCGACCTTTCTCCTGGCCTTGCCTGAGCAGCCAATATGAAATAGCTCCTCTTAGATAATTTCTCCTTTGTATTTCCAGTTTGCCCAAACAATATTTATCACCATCTCACATGTCACATGATTTCTTTACCCATTTGTGTGGCTTCCTTTAGCTTATATTAATTCCACCTCATTAGTTTTTACCAGTACTTGCTACTTTGCACAGTTTGGCCATTTCTTCAAAAGTGACTGCTACAAGATTTGCACTGAATTATATTCCTCAGCTATGAAATCATCAGTGTTTACAATTTTTGAACATATGACCTCTTGGAGAAAAGACTGAGTATGGGAAAGGAATTCTAAATCAGAGATGTTAAGGACCTGCTGTGTAGGGAGCAGAATTATATATGAAACCTAGGAATTAAAGATCTACTCTAGAACATTATTGCAGTATTTTTGTCATGTTAGCATTTCTTTATTGTGTCATGCTTTTTCTCTCATTTTTTGTTAGCCAAATTAACTACATGGAATCAGAGAATGAAACATTGATTTTAGAATTTCTTCTTCTGGGAATTTCAGAGGACCCCAGAATGCAACTGCTACTCTTTGGACTTTTCCTTTCCATGTATCTGGCCACAGTGCTTGGGAATCTGCTCATCATCTTTGTCACCATCTCAGACACCCATTTGCAAACACCCATGTACATCTTCCTCTCCAACCTGTCCTTTGTGGACATCTGTTTATCTTCCACAACTGTTCCAAAGATGCTGGTGAATATTTACACACACAGCAAGTTCATCACCTATAAATCCTGCATCATCCAAATGCATTTTTTCCTTTTCTTTTCAGGGATGGACATCTTTCTACTAACAGTGATGGCCTATGACCGGTTTGTGGCCATCTGTCACCCTCTACATTATACAGCCATCATGAACACCCAGCACACTTTTTTGCTAGTTCTGGTGCCCTGGGCCATGGGTGTCCTGCTTTCCATGTTGCAAAGCCTAATGGTGTTGAGGCTGTCCTTCTGTACAGGCTTGGAAATCCCCCACTTTTTCTGTGAACTCAATCACGTGGTCCACCTTGCCTGCTCTGACACCTTTGTTAATGATGTGATGATTTACTTAGGAGCTGTGCTGCTGGTTTGTTTTCCCCTTGCTGGTATCCTTTATTCTTATTCCAAAATCGTTTGCTGTATATGCATGATCTCTTCAGCTCAGGGGAAGTACAAAGCATTTTCTACCTGTGCATCTCACCTCTCAGTGGTCTCCTTATTTTATTGCACAATCATAGGTGTCTACCTTGGTTCTGCTGTGACCCAGGACTCACTTTCAACAGCAAGAGCTTCCGTGATGTACAGTGTGGTCACCCCCATGCTTAACCCCTTCATCTATAGTCTGAGGAATAAGGACATCAAGAGCACTCTGAAAAGACTTCTTGAGATGGAAATTCTAAAATCAACACTTGTACAGAGATGGAAGAACTGTTCATGAATGAAGGATGCAAATCCTCATGCTCAGATATGGTTTTTTTTTGATTAGATGGTGGAAGTAGGCTGCATTCCTTGTTTCTAATTCTTGCATTTCATCTTCTCTGTACACATTAATTACAAAATTGCTTTATTACACTTAATCCTCTTTGTGTCATCCAATCCTGTTCCTGTTATCATTTTCTAACTTTCCAAAGGTTTTTCCATCTCTGTATTAGAAACACTTGTAAATCCCCACTTTTCACATAGGGCTTGTATTTAGGAATATTTTTATCTCAAATGCCATAGGTCACATAAACTTTGTTTTACTAAAATCATATAAGGTTCTCTGCCTTGGAGAAAACTTCAGACCTACGCAGAATTTTAAAGTGGAAGAAAATCTGAGACTACGGTTTATCACCTTTGTTCATTAGTCTTTGGTACACTTCTTAGTTAATAACATTTCTAGATAGGTATCTATTCTACCACTTTTCCAACACAGATATTTTATACTTTGGATAGCATTATTGAAATTATAATGACATAAATCATGAACAGATTAGTGCTCTTATGGGCTTCACTACTGAGCAAAGGAAGGAAAGGGATTGCTAATAAAAGCCATGTTGAGGTTCACAGAATTCATAGAATTGTTCCATATATTATTTTATTTTTAACATGTATTAATTGCACTTATTTCCAAACATGCCTTCAGAATGCACTGACCACATCAATCCTCTTTGTGCACCCTCTCTTTCCCAAATTCTAATAAACACTATTTTGCATTCAGTTGGACTTTAAAAAAACTTTAACTTGTGTGAGAGTACATATTGTACTTGACATTCTATATGTGGCTTATTTCACTTAGAATACCATTCTCCAGTTCCAACCTTATTGCCACAAAGTACAGGTTTTCAATCTTCTTCAGACCTGAACAACATTCCATTTTGTATATGCCAGCATTTTCTTTATCCATTTATCCATTGATGGGTACAAAATCTGAATCCACAAAGTAGCTATGGTGAATAGTGCCCCAAAATACACATGGGTGGGCAAGTTTTTCTTTGGTGTACTGATTTCATTTCATTGTTTCCTGTATTAATATCCTGGGTTAGATATTTTTCTGTAGTTTTGATTGATGTTACTCTTTTGGAAACACAATAAATTCATATGGGTTACTCTTTCTCACTTTTACAACACTTAACTTACTGTAAAATATTACTTAAAATATGAATGAAAAAATTAATCAGATCCAGGTGTTCAAATTTTGACATGAACTGTTATTTTTGGTGGTACTTGGATTTGAACTCAGGGCTTCATGCTTTCTAGGCAGGTGCTCTACCACGTAAGCCATTCTGCCAGCCCTTTTACTGTATTGAGAATTTTTGAGATAAAGTCTTGAGAACTATTTTTCTTAGATATCTTTGAACAAATGTCATCCTTTTGATAACTGCTTCCAAATAGCTAGGATTATAGGCATAATCCACCATCACCAAGCTTGACATGGGCCCTTAAACTCACAATTCCTTTTCACTTTCCCCTACATAATAATATGACCTCACAATATATCCTTTCCATAAAATCAACCTAACACAGTTTACTAAATAAAAGCAAATAAATAAAAAGAATATAATCATACTTGTACTTTGCTTTGTGAACATCCTGGGGTCATGTACGTATAGAGAAATCTGAGATGAATCTTATTTTCTAGTTTGATGTAAAAAATTGAATAATTAAATAAAGAGGATTAGGACAATAACAAAAGTTGGCATCTGACCTTTCATCATTATGAACCTGTCTGCTGTGGAGCGGCTGAGGTAGAAGTAGAAATGGAAATTTGATCTAGAAATACGGCTTTTAAAAATTATACATCCCGAAGCCATACATGTTGGGACCTTCATCAATAAAATTGTCACATCATTTATTGAAATCCAAAGACACTGTTTTCACCAGGTTTATTATTTGTTGTATCACTTCATAAATTTCCTTCCTGTTAGAATGTTCTATATCCACACATTAGACTTTATTTCATGTTTAGTGTCCTATTCCTTGTTCAGTTTGATGTCTTCAGTACTTACCATAGACACTTACAAAACAGTACCTAGTGGTATAACCTCCCCTGTCTTTCCCTGGTGGATATTTCATATCCTGGATAGCATTACTGAAAGGATAACAATATACAAATGATGAATAGATGTTATTTTTTAAGGTCAGGAACTGGGAGACTAGGGAGGTGGATGTGGGTTTAGTAGGGCAATTCTCAGGTTCCTTGCATTGATGGAACTCGTCTGTATTTAAGTATATTTATTTTAATAAAATGGATTAATTTATATATGAAAAGTTTCAGTGTGATATTTGCATTTACATGTATGGTATGTTCTGATCAATCCCGGACTACTTTGTCTTCAGTTTGATGTAAAATGTTGCATAATTAACTGAACAATTGAGATAATTATAAATGTTGGTATCTGATCTTCCATCTTTATGACTCTGCCTGCTGTGGAGAGGCAAAGGAAGGCATCATCTCACATGGAAGTTTGATCTAGAGCTGTGGATTTTTAATAGATGTCCGCCTTCAACTACTTTCCTTCATTTTTTTATGGTATGAAGTTTGAACTCAGGGCCTTGACTTGAGTCACTCCACTAGCCCTATTTATATTTGTGAAGGGATTTTGAGATAGCCTTTATGAACTATTTGCCCAGGCTGACTTCAAGCAACAATCCTCCTGATGTCTACCTCCTGAGTAGCTAGGATTACAGGTGTGAGCCATCAGTAACTAGCTCTTTCCTTCTTCACTACATAGAAATCCTAAGTCCTAAGACTAGCCTCATTCATAACACTGTAGCGAGTTCTGTGACCACTGTCTACCACTTGCTAGGATTTTCTTCTTTTATTCTCAAATTTTCTTGTACCCTGAGAATTTCATTACCAGATATATAGTTCAAAGCCCTTTTCCAAAGGGGCTCCTTATTCCCTGGAGCTTCTGTATCAGTCAAGTCTCCATTACTGTAATCAAATACCTGAAAGAATCAACTTACAAAATGGGAGATTTATATCTGGACACAGTTTTGGAGGTTCCTGTCCAGGGTGAGCTGTTTCTTTGACTTTGTTTCTATGAAAACACATTATGGAGGTAAGGAAGAAGCTGCTCAGTTCCTGACCAGGATGTCAGAAAATCACAGGAAGACACTGAATATCACCTTCAAGGGCATGTCCTCAATGAACTTGGACTTTCAACTAGTCTGCAGCTTTTAATGGTGCCAACCTGGAGAAAAGACTTGCATTCAATGGGCCTTTTGGGAACATTTAAGAAAAAAACTTTAGCTAGGGCCTCAGGACCTACCTCAGTTGCTCAGCCTATCTGTGTTCTAGGACATGTTAAATGACTTTGATTAGGTACACCATGGTCACCCCATGCTGAATCCCTCCATATATAATCTGAGAAGCAGAGACATGAAGGAGATGGGGAAGACACAGAGGCAAGATGGTGGCTCTTACTAATTGGGACTTCTCATGGAAGGCACACATGGGTTGCAATGCGGACAATACAAAGGACCAGACAGCCCCGTCTAATTCACCCAATTATTTGTCTTTCTTAGCTTTTACATATTTAACACAAATGTTTTTGTCTTTCAGGTCTAGCTACCACCCTGACTACTATTATTGAAATTACATATTGGATTAGACATTTTGCTTGTTTTTATTTAGTCATTTTAAGTTTGTATGAATACAAGCTTGCCTATTTTTCAGTTACCTATAGTTATGGCCCATTTTCATTTTTAATAAATCTTACATCTTTTACACATATTCTCAGAGGGGTGCCATGTTGTCCTCTTCTGAAAACATTTCCCTGGAAACACATTTGTAGAGATGTGCTCTAGGAGAATGGAAATGAAATCAAATAAAAAATTTCTCACATTTTATGAGATTCTCTTTCATTCACATTCAATTTACAGAGTTTTTCTACTGATACACAAAGCAGATTTCTGGACATACAAAACTGTATCTTATCCATCTTTGCAATCATTATCTGTAGTATTGTTCTTGTTAAAGCATTTATACTCGGTGTAATTTTCTGAATGGAAAAAAAATTAGTTGGGGGATAATTAAATATCATGCCTGATTCAGAACAACATAAATGCATAATTTCTATAGAGGCTTTGGTATGGAATCAGTATTGAAACTTAGTGACAATGATTTGGATAAGAACAATGACTCTAAGGAAATAAAAACAACACACCAAACTATCCTGTGCTCCCAGGATAGTTTTGGGCTCTTTTTGTAACAGTCAATGTAGATTCCCATCAATGAATGTCCAGAAAAGAGAAACATGGAATATATAAAATAAATATAAGTATATATAACAAATATATGTAAAATGATTATGGAATATTATCCAGGCATAAAGAATAATAAAATACTGACATTTGTAGTAATTTGGATGGGAGTGGATATTACACCATTTGAAATAACCAAGACCCAGAATGTGAAACACCACATATTTTCTGTGGATATTAAAAAAGTCAGTCTAGGCCAGGTACAGTGCTTCATAACTATAATTCCAGCTAGGAGGGTGGTATAGGTAGGATGATAATGGTGTGAGCCCAGCCAGAGCAAAAATCATATGACCCTATCTGAAAATACAACAAGTAAAAAAACAGCTGGAAACATAGGTCAAGTTGTAGAGCACCTGCCTTGTGTGCCTTTGGAAGAGCCAGGCTCTGAGTTGAAAACAAAAAACCAACTCCAAAAAAAAAACAGACTAAATGCTAAATATAGGATAAGAACTCCTGGAAGCAGAGAAGAATGGACACTGGAGAGGGATAAAGGGAGTTTTAAGAATAGGCAACAAAACAGACAGAAGAAGTAAATTCTGGTTTTGTGCAGTGCAATGTGGAGACTGTTATTAACATTATCATATTATACATTTCATGAATTGTAAGACATGAAGAGTATAAAGACTATTAACAAGGAGAGTATAGGTATAAGGATATGCTGATATTCCTTATTTGATTAGTGAAAACTGTAGGCATGTATTGAAATATTGCTGTGTGTCCTGTTAATATGTACAATCATTATGATAATAAAAATTAAATTTAGCAAACTATGGGCACTTTTACTGGTTCCATTGAACCATTTGATAGAATTTCTCTCACTGAATTACCATAATTATGATAACACTTTCATGAGGAAATAAGAATTTTAGGTAACTAGGAAATCACCATGAAGTCGCAGATTCAATGAACAGTCTCAAACCCAAGGTTGTGTAAAGCAGGTCACTCTCTTAGGTCTTCTTGGCAACTTTAGTGATAATTAACCGTGAGTTCAGATTTGTGTCTCTTTATGTTCAGGTTATTAATCTACAATTTCTTGTATAATTCTTATCATACCCAAGCTCTTTCCTCTAAATTCAATTTGCTATTGATATTCATGTAAACATAATCTAATGCGAGCTGGGCATGGTGGGTCACGACATGACAGGTTGAGATAAGGAGAATCACAAGGTTGAGTAAAGCTTCAGAAAAAAATTTGGGAGCCCCCACCTCAAAAACTAAAAGCTAGATGTGATGGTACATGCCTGTCTTCTCTGTTATGCATACATGTAGATAGCATCGTGGTCCAGGCTGGCCCAGATATAAATGCAAGACCCTATTCAAAACATAACTAAGGGAAACTGGTCTGGGGCTATGGCCCAAATGGTGTAGCACCCACCAATCAAGTACAACAAACTGGGTTCAAACGCCAGTACTGCCAAAAAATTTAACTTTATTTTGTTTCCAACAAAAAAATCACCAAGCACCATTTTATTAAAAACTCTTCTTTTCTGCATGGGTTTTGATTTTAATAACAGAAAAAATTTTATTTAATTGGAATTGTTGGTGACAATTCTAGTTCTTTGATATGTCAGTTTTCATGGAAACCAATTTCACAATGTTTTGGTAAACATATTTCTAGAGCATATTAATTTAAAAATCAAGCAAACTTTCAAATTTAAAGCCTTTATAAATCATCTTATTTATTTCTCATGGAAAAATATGGCTAATTTGCATTTTCCATCTTCATCTATCATTGGATCTTTTCATAATTATACAGAACTGATTTTGAGTTGTCAATACATTCTTTTTTTAAAAAAACATGCTTAACAATTTTATTTTATTTTAAATAAAATTTTTATTAGGACATATTCATGATCATGGGATTCATACTGACAATTCCAATTACACTTATATTGTATATGAGTTACTTTGCACGATTGTCACTCCCTCTCAGCCTCCTCCACATCCCCACTTAAAGCAATTGCAAGAGTTTCATATAGGTGTATGAAGTCCATCTACCATATACCATCACCTTACTCTTCTTAGTCCACCCTTCCCCCTCTCTCCCAACACACTGTGCCTATTTTACAGTCCTGGTTTTCATAATTAATATTTTAGCTTTCGTTCAGAAGGGTGTCTCAATGTATGCTCTCTGAGGGTATGCTGTACTTTGGTCTGTTCAATTCCTTCTAATATTCTCCCTTACCCCATTACCTCCCATCCATCATTTTTCAACATCTTTCAGTGCACATTCTTATATCTTCTATCTTCACATCTTGTGGTATGTGATATTATTGTTGCTCTATTATTCCCTTTGCATTTCTTTCTTTCCCCTGTTCCATAGAGTAGATATACTGTTACAAACATGTTCTACAACTGAGTTTGTATGATCACATTTTTTGTGTATATGTTTATCTTTGGATCTATCTTCCACATATGAGAGAACACATGTCTTTTGTGTTTCTGAACATGGTGAACTTCAATTAACATGGTGTCGTCCAATTGCATCCATTTACCTTTATACCCCATGTCATTCTTCTGTGTGGCTGAGTAATACTCCATTGTATGTGTGTATATTTATATATAAATTAAATTTTATAATAAATATATAATTTTTTTAAAATTATATATTTTTAAAATATATATATTACATTAATATATATTAACATGTATAATATATATTATTATATATTTTTAAAATATATATATAATTTTTATATTAAATTTATATATATAAATTAAATTTGCTATTAATATTCATGTATGTATATACATATTCATGTATATATATTATGATATATATATATATCATAATTCATGATCCATTCATCAATTGTAGGCCATCTGGGTTGTTTTCAGAACTTAGTTGTTCTGAATAGTACTGTGATAAACATTGCTATACAGGTGTCTTTATTGTATCCTTTTTTCATGTTCTTTTGGGTAGATGCCCAGAAGCTGTATGACTGTATGGTTTGGAATCTCCATATTGTTTTCCATAATGGTTGTACTAATTTGCATTCCCACCATCAGTGTGTAATGGTTCCTGTTTCACCACATCCTCACCAGCATTTGTTGTTGGTATTACCCCTGATTCTGGCCATTGTAACTGGGGTGAAATGAAATCTAAGTGTTGTTTTGATTTACATTGCTTTTATAACCAGGAAATATGAACAGTTTTTCATGTATTTACTCATCATTTTTACCTCTTCCTTTGAGAATTCTCAGTTTAATTCATGTGCCACTTTCTTTATTGGGATGTTAATTCTTTGGAGGCTGAGTTTTTTGAGTTCTCTGTAGATTCTGGATATTAGACCCCTGTCTGATGAATAGCTGGCAAAGATTTTCTCCCATACTGTGGGCTGTCTCTTGAGTCTGGTGATTGTTTCTTTTGCTGAGCAGAAGCTCTTTAGTTTAATATAATCCCATTTGCTCATTGTTTCTCTTAGATACTGAGTCTTTGGAGTTCTGTTTAGAAAGTTATTCCTTATACTAATCTGCTCTAGTATATTTCCTACTACTTCTTGGAGTGATTTCAAAGTTTCAGGCCTTATATTAAGGTCTTTGATCCACTTGGAATTGATTTTGGTGCAGGGCGAAAGACAGGGATCTAGTTTCAGTCTGCTACATGTGGATATCCAGTTTTCCCAGCAGGATTTGTTGAAGAGGCTCCCTTTTCTCCATTGTGTGTTTTGGGCTCCTTCATTGATAGAGTATGGATTTTCTGTTCTGGTCCATTGTTCTTCCTCTCTGTTTTTATGCCAATACCATGTTGTTTTTATTGCTATGCTTCTGTAGTATAGTTTGAGGTCACTATTGTGATCCCTCCAGCACTGGATTTTTTGCTCAGAACTGCTTTGGCTATTTGAAGTCTTTAATGCTTCCATATGTACTTCACAAAATTGATTTCATATTTCTGTGCAGAACGTCATTGGAATTTTGATGGGGATTGCATTGAACATGTAGATTGCTTTTGGTAGTATGGTCCTTTTCACAATGTTGATTCTACCAATACATGAGCATGGAAGGTCTTTCAATTATTCTGAAGTCTTCAATCTCTCTCTTCAGTGGTGTATAATTTTCATGAAAAAGTACATTGGTGTCTTATGTTGAATTTATTCTGAGGTACTTTTTTGTTTTTGAGGCTATTATAAATGTGATTGTTTCCCTGATTTCTTTCTCAGTCTGTGTATTGTTGGCATATAGAAAAGTTACTGATTCATATATATTAATTGGTATCCTGCTACTTTGCTGAAAAAGCTTACGATTTCTAATAACATTTTGGTAGAGTGTTTGAGGACTCTTAGGTACAGGATCATGTCATCTGGTAATAGGGATGGTTTGGCTTCTTCCTTCCCCATTTGAATTCTTTTTATTTCTTGCTCTTGTTTTATTACTCTGGCTAGGAATTCCAAAACTCTATTGAATATGAGTGGAGAATGCAGACAGCCCTCTCTCATAACTGACTTTAAGGGGTATGGTTTTAGTTTTTCTCCATTTAGGAGGATGTTGGCTCTAGGTTTGCAATGTATAGCCTATGTTGTGTTGAGGATCATTCCTTCTATTCAGAATTTCTTCAGAGTTTTTATCATAATAGTGTGTTGGACTATAAGCGCATGATAAAAGTGAGAGCACACAAGTAAGGGGTGAGGATAGGTAAGACACCTAAAAAACTATCTAGCATTTGTTGCCCTTAACACAGAGAAACTAAAGCAGATACCTTAAAGCAACTGAGGTCAATAGGAAAAGGGGACCAGGAACTAGAGAAAAGGTGAGATCAAAAAGAATTAACCTAGAAGGTAACACCCACACACAGGAAATCAATGTGAGTCAACTCCCTGTATAGCTGTCCTTATCTCAACCAGCAAAAACCCTTGTTCCTTCCTACTATTGCTTATACTCTCTCTACAACAAAAGTAGAAATAAGGGCAAAATAGTTTCTGCTGGGTATTGAGGGGGGAGTAGGGAGGGGGCGGAGTGGGTGGTAAGGGAGGGGGTGGGGGCAGGGGGGAGAAATGAGCCAAGCCTTGTATGCACATATGAATAAAAGAAAAATGAAAAACAAAAAAAGTGTGTTGGATTTTATCAAAGGCTTTTTCTGCATTGATTGAGAGGATCAGATGGTTCCTGTCTTGCCTTTAGTTTGTATGTTGTATAACATTGATCAATTTACATAAGTTGAACCATCCTTTCATACCTGATTGAAACTGAATTGGTCATGGGGAATTATCTTTTTGGTGTGTTGTTGAATTAATTCTGATTGCCAGTATTTTGTTGAGAATTCTTGCATCTATGTTCATTATATGTATTTTTCTATGATTCTCTTTTCTTGTTAGGTCTTTATTGGAATAAAGTGTACACTGTTGGAATAAGTGTAAGGCTGGCTTCATAGAATTCGTTTTATAGTGTTTGTTCCCTTTCTATTTCTTTGAAAATTTGAGGAATATTGATATTAGTTCTTCTTTAAAGGTTTGTTAAAGTTTGGCCATTAATTCATTAAGTCCTTGGTTTTTATTTGTAGTGAGATTCTTCAATTTCACTGCAAGTAATAGGACTATTTTTATGGCAAATTTTTTTGGTTCAATTTTTTTTTGGATACATGCATCTAGGAATTTATCCATTTCATGTAGATTTTCCAGTTTACTTGAATATGACTTTTCAAGTACTCTCTAATTATTTTCTGGATTTCATTGGTACTTGTGGTTATGTCCCCTTTTTAATCTCTGATATTAGTAATTTGCTTCTTCTCCCTTCTCCATTTTGTCATGTTGGCTAAGGTTTGTTGATCTTGTAATCTTTTCAAAGAAGCAACTTTTTGTTTCAATGATTCTTTGTACAGTATTTGGTTTAGATTTCATTAATCTCAGCCCTGATCTTTGTTTTTTCTCTCCAACTGCTGGTTTTGTGATTGGTTTGTTCTTGTCTTTCCAGGACCTTAAGGTGCATCATTAGACAGTTTATTTGACAGATCTCAGTTTTTTGAGTGTTATTTTATTTAGAAAGAAACAGTATTATTTTTATCTTTTCCAGTCAGTTGCACTGCATTTATGAAATTGTGAATCAATAAGAATTTTTAATTCCCACTAAATGATTTATAACACAGAAGACACACTTGATTAAGAATTTTTAAGATGATCCACAAAAAAAGTCATGTGAATACTGAAGACTTTACAAGGTGAATACTGAGCAATCAAATGGGATAATATTCTCTAATGTACTATTGTACATTTTTTGAGACTATGTCTCAGTTTTTAACATAGGCCCTTATAGCTGAAAATTTACCCTTTGCACCACCTTTGTTGTGTCCCACAGATTCTGCTATGTTGTATTTTCCTTTTTCATTTTCATTGGATTCTAGAAATTTTTTTAGTTCTTCCATATAACTTCAGTCACCCATTGTTTTTGTAGCAGTGTGTTGTTCAGTTTCCGTATGTTTGAGTATTTTCTGGGGATTCTTTTGTTGAGGTCTAGTTTTTTTCCATTGTGATCTGATATGATGCAGGGGGTTACTTCTAGTTTCTTGAATTTGTTGGGACTTGCTTTGTGTCCTTAAATATGATCCATTTTGGAGAATATTCCATGAGATGCAGAAAAGGTGTATTGCCTAGTTGTTGGGTGAAATACTCTGTAGATGTCAACCTTGTGTATTTGTTCTAACGTGTATAGTAGCAATGGAGTTTCTTTGTTGATATTTCTTCTGGTTGATCTATCTTTTGGTGACAGTGGGGTATTCAGGTCTCCCACTACAGCTGTGTTATATCTGTCTGTGCTCTTATGGCTGTTATAGCTTTTTTAAATATAGGTGGTTGCCTGTATGTTTGTTGCATATATGTTAAGGATTGCTATTTTGTCTTGATGAATTGTTCCTTTCATAAATACGAAGTGACCTTCATTGTCTCTTTTCATTGATTTTAGTTTGAAGTCTCCTTTTTCAGATATGAGGATAGATACTTCTTCCTGTTTCTGAAGTCAATTTGCTTGTAATACTTTTTTCCACCATTTGACTTTGAGACAGTTTTTTTCAGATGAGTCTCCTGTATGCATCATATGGTTTGATGTTGTTTTTAAGTCCAATTTGTTATTCCATGTCTCTTGATTAGAGTATTGAGGCCATTTACATTCAGTGTTAGTATCAAGAAGTACCTGTTGTTTCCAGTTTTCTTTGTTTCTCTGTTTAGTTTTACCTCTTCCTTGTTTATTGGTTTGCTTGCTTAAAGGCCTTTATTCTCTCTTGAGTCTACCTGTCTCACTCTAGTTTCTTCTTCTACATGTAAAAGTCCTTTATGTAACTTCTGTAGTGCTGGCTTGTGGTCTCAAATTCCTTTAATTTTTCCTTGTAGAAGGTTTTAGTTTGTTGTTCAATGAGGGAGGATTGTTTTATTTCAGGACTGGATTATGTCTTTCCATGACCTTATTGCATTTAGAATTTGAGTTGAGAAATCTTCTGTTATTCTAATGGTTTTGAATTTATATGTGGTCTATCTTTCTCTTTGTGGATTTCAGAATTCTTTCTTTGTTCTGGGTGCTGAATGTTTTGATTATGATGTGTCTGGAGTGTTCCACTTTTGGTGGTGATGGTTTGGAATTGTGTAAGCTTCTTGTACCTAGGTAACTCTCTCTCATGGTTTGAAAATTTTTCTGCTATTATTATATTAGATAGGTTGTTAATGCCTTTACCTTGTGTCTCCTCTCCTTCTTCTACAGCCCAGATTTATTGGTCTTTTTATGATGTCCTAGATATCTTTCATGTTCCAGTCATATTTTCTTACCATTTTTTCATGATCCTTTATTATTTGTTCTAATTCGTCTTCTCTGTGTTCAGTTCCTGATACTCTATTTTTAGCTTGCTCCATTTGGTTTGTGAAGTTTCTATTGTGATATTTATTTGGGATATTGAGTTGCTTATTCCAGATTGATTACTTTTCTTGGTTTCCATGCCTTTATTTATTTCCTCTTTCAAATCCTACATAGTCTGCTTCATTTCATTCATATTTTTTTGTATTTTTTTTGGACTCATTTAATTGTTTATTCATGTTTTCTTTTAGGTAAAATATTAACATTTGTTAATATTTTGTTTTTATTTTTTGAGGTCATTAATCATTTTTACTCTTGTTTTTTTGGAATTCATTATTTAATAGCTCTTCCTGAACACAGGTTATTTGATCCTTAGTGGTAGTGGTAGAATTGGCTTTTGATGGAAAGTGGTTGTCTAGTTGTGTCCTTCTGTGTTGAGATTTATGCATCTGGAGTTGTTTTCCATTATGGTTTTAATCTCTTCTACCTCTGTAGTTGGTGTTTTGGGTTATTTTTCCTACTGGGGCTTCAGCAGTGTTCCTCAGAGAGGGGCATGATGGATATGTTATCCCTTGCAAAGTTCTTGTTGTGCTGCCAATTAACTCTTATCTCTCATCTGTGAGGAGGCTGGAGTTCCTCCTTTTTATGGGGGCACAGGGACTCTCCTGCAGTCACAATAGTGATCACTGTGTCTCTCCTCTGTGAGGGATAGGCCTCCTACAACCAGAAGGGTAGTGGATTGCCACTATAGGGAGTAGCTGTGATTCTGGGTCCTTTACAGGAAAGACATGAGTCTCCTGAAGGGAGATGAAGTGTGAAACACTGGGCTTCTGTGTGCCTTGGGGGAAAAGGGCTTTTAGTACCACCTGAAGAGTACCAGGTTTTAGTCTTCCTACCCTCAATGGGAAATCTGCCATTTTTTCTCTTTGATGGTGGAGCAAGGGCTCTCTTGCTGTCATGGACAGGGGAGATTGCTAGGCCTCCATGTTCTGTGAGGAGTGAATCCTTCTGGCCAGCAAATCAGCAAGGCCTGAAGCCAGGGATTCACTTGGATGTGTTGTAGTATGCTCCTGGCACTGTGTGGCAAGTTGAATTATTTGGTGCTAACCAGGCAGCAGTGCCCCTGGGGTCTACATGCATAGGGGCATGGGCTTCCTGGAGTCATGGCAGCTGCTGCCAGCTTAGGAGAACAGAGCCTGCAGGCAGGAAGAATTCCAGGTCCTGATTTCCCACACAGGTCTGGAGGAGTGCAGTTCTGTGGGACTACAACCTGCTTTGTAAAACCAAGCCAGCAGGTGGCAGGAGTTTTGGGGTCTGATTTCCTGCATGGGCTTCTGGAAGCACAGTTCTGTGGTGCTGCTGCTGGCTTAGGAGAAGAAAGCCTGCATGCAGCAGTACTTCCATGGCCCAGGTCAGTTTTGTGGTTGCCTGGGGAACCAAACCTGCTCTCTTGTGCCTTCTGTTGCCCATGGAGCAACAGCAGACATGGGAACTGCATACATAGGGGCATTGGTTTCTCTGGCACTTCAGGATAAAGGTAGCAGACCATGTATTAGGGGAGGTCATAGAGATCTGAATTTCTGTGCATTCTGGGCAGCAGGACTTACTGCTGAGTAATTAGTCTGGAGCCATGCATGATGTCAGGGGCAAGGCATCAGGAGTGTTGCACTGCATGTCATTCTTCCCATGGTTAGTTGTTTCTCTATTTGTGGATTCAGAGAGGGTTTTACATATCACTAGTTATGAACTCTGGTAGGTGCCTTGTGGGTTCCTCTGATTTTCATTTCTTGGGTAATTGGTTGCCACTAGGCTATAAGAATGTCAACAATTAGCCATCTTGAATGCTGCTGGCCAGCACTATTGACAAATATAGTTCCAAAACCTCCAGAATCTGTAAGTATTAAAATGGTTGACACCAGTGGATGATCTATTGCTTCTTTGAGAGTTTCTGAGAAGAGCTGGGATCTTCCAGGAATTTTGTTTTCTTCTCAATACATTTTTTCAAAGTCTTCAAACTAAGGTTGCCATATATAGTACTTTCTATGGATACTATAATCAATTATCTAGTAAAAAATTTACTACATTTCAGCTCTTAAGGTTGCAAATCTTCTATGCACTTCATTTTGTTAAAATGTGAGGGCTGTAATCCTTTTCACTGCCTTTTCCAATATTTGAGGCCATCCATTCCCCTTGTTTCATGGCCTCTTCTACCATCTTCCTAGCAGGCAATGGTGTATTAAGTCCTCCTGACACTGCCTTATTCTGACATTTCCTATTTTTATCTCTTATAATTGTGAAGATCTCTGTGATTCCTTGGGATCATAGCTAATTCAAGATAATGTTCATATCTGTTGTCAATTTATTAAAAGCCTAAATTTTATCTACTACTATATTTGCCCCTAGATAATTAGAATACCATATTCATAGGTTGTAGAGACCAGGGCATGAATATAATTGGAGTGAATTATTCTACTTGCCTTATCATGTTCCCACTTGAGACAAAGAAGGTGTAACGTGATGTCTGTAGTGTGCAGTTATTCAAAAATCAGGAAATGTTATTTACTCATGTATGAAAATGGAAAAATGAGACCTGTTGAAAAATTACAGTAATGGAAGGAGGTGGAATAAAGGAAAATGAGGGAAGAGGTAAATTCAACTGTGAAATGCTGTGAGAACTTCTGTAAATGTTACAATTTACATGAAGTACAACAATGATAAAAATTCTAAAATAGAAAACATATTACTGCTCTGAACATAATGCAGCTTCACAGTGTATTATTGAATGGAACAAGGCAGTCTTAAAAATTCACATTGTATAATTCTATTTATATGATGCTTAATTGGGTCAAGAAGTTATCTACATCATTAATATTGTAGATAGTTTTCAACATGGGGCAGAATTGGTATCTGTAATGGGCATAAATAACTTCCTGCATGACTGGCTTGATTCTATCTCTTGGTCAGGCATCTGTTTGCATGAATGTATTCATTTAGTGAAAATTCATTGAGATTGTTTTATATGGCACTTTTCTAATATGTATTCAATGCTAATGTTTGTTTTTTTAGAAAGACTCACCAGAAACTCACCTTTTAAATCACCTTTGATTCTTTTACCTGTATTCCTACCTGATATGTGGTTTCAATATATAGAGATGAAAGAGCAGCTACTCTGTGGTCATAGTGATGACACATTTGTGTGGTAGTTTAGAAAACTAGAAGAAGCAGGGTGTGGTGGTATTTGTCCACATTCCCAGCACTACAGACTGAGGCAGGGGGATTTTATACTGAGTTACACAGCAAGTTCCACATCAGCTTTGTCTACTTAACAAAAGCCTACTTCCACAAAAAGACAAGCAAAAGAAGACCAAATCTTTAATAATGCTATACACTTGTCAGAATATTCTTGATTTCTATAACATGACATCTCTGGTTGATGAATAAATCAAGCATGAATTTATTTTAGCCATGATTTTGGTTTGTGTTTCTGCTATGTGTACCTGATGCCCATCTGTAACTTGAAGCACAGTTCACAGATATTGTAGACTTTTATATAACATGTCACATATGTAAAAGATCATCAAAAGAATCACAAATGGTTGTATTCTACAAATGACAAGATTTCATTCTGATTAAATTGGTTAATTATTCTCTAATATTTATATAGATCATGGTTTCTTTGTTGATTCATCTGTTGATCACTTAGTTTAATTCCATCCAAGGCTTGTGTATTGTGCAAATCACTGCCACCAGTAATCCTTGAGGACATTGTGTTAAGCTAAACATTTTGGACACCCTGAATTTCACTCATGTGAAAAAGGTAAATACACTAATCTCATAGGACATAACATACTGGTTCCCAGAAGGTGGGGAAAGGTCATGGGTTGAGGAGGTAAAAAGAGCTGGTGCACAGATACAAAAATAGTAGGAGAAAAAGATTTAATGTTCTAAATCACTGTAGGGTGACTATAATTAGAATAGCAGTGTACATTTCAAAATAACTAAATTAAAAGGAATTGAATGTTCCCAACACCAGAAATAAAAATAATATTTCAGAGTATGGAGATGTTACTCAGGCTAATTTGATACTTGCACATTGTATACATTTATCAAAATATCACACATTACTCCATAAATATGTACAATTAATAGGTAGCAAGTAACATATTAACAAAGGCTACCTTTTAACAAAGGGATGCATAACTTGGAGAAATGGCTGTAAAGTTAGAGAATGGTACTCAGAGGGAGTCCCAGGGTAATGACAGTGCCACAAAGGGATGACTAGTGTCAATAATTGGAGGAAATTTTTTTATGCTGAGGCCAAAAGTGTGGTAAGTTTTAAATGAGGAGTCTAGAGGCCATACCAGTGCCCATTTTTGTCTATTACTGAAACATTACATTAGTGCTACTTAGGGACCATAAAAACTTTGAGATAAGAATTGGTTCCAAAGGTTGGGCTGGTTAGGTGTAGGTGTGATGTGGAGCTGAGCACAGGGCTAGGGCAAGGTGCTGCTATCTTCCTCCATGCCAGGGACTAGTGACCCTGTCTACTCAAGCCCACCCCTGTGGCCCATTGTTCCATCTCCTGTGTATATGCATTTATTTATCCTCTCATCCCTTTTTGGTGGAGTGGTTGCAGGTCGCAGTCACCACCATGTATGGTGGGCAGCTTTGGATGTGTGCTGGGCCCTTTTTATGTATTGCCTTAGCTATAGTGGGTATCACTGCTGAATCCAGAGAGTCCGGTGGGATGGGCGGGCATCCCCATATACAGATGCTTTCCCCTCCTCCCTTTTTGGGGGTAGTGTTAGTGTGTATATGTGGCAGTGGGAGGCTCATGTCAGTCCACAACCCCACTGGGTCCACCCCTGCTGTCCACTGCACCTCCTTCTGTGTGTGCATGAGCACGTGTGTATTTCCCTTCTTATCTCTTTTTGGGAGAGTTGGACAGTGGTGGCAAATCTGAACACCTGCCAGGACCTTCCCAGGATTATCTTAGCTGTGGCAGGGGTTTCACCTGGAATGTGGGTTTGGGCACTTGTGTGGTGTAGAAACCCATGTCTTCCTTACCCCCACCAGGTCCACGTCCTAGACCAGTTTTGTGAGTCTCCTTCATCTCTGCCAGAAACCAGCAGCCATTTTTTTTTTATTTTATTATTTTTTTGGTTGGTTGTTTTTATTTTTATTTCTTATTTCTTTTCTTTGTGGGCCAAGACTTCTAGGTTCTTTTTTTTCCCCATTTTTCTTTTATTATTCATATGTGCATACAAGGCTTGGTTCATTTCTCCCCCCTGCCCCCACCCCCTCCCTTACCACCCACTCCGCCCCCTCTCTCTCCCCCCCCAATACCCAGCAGAAACTATTTTGCCCTTATTTCTACTTTTGTTGTAGAGAGAGTATAAGCAATAATAGGAAGGAACAAGGGTTTTTGCTGGTTGAGATAAGGATAGCTATACAGGGCATTGACTCACATTGATTTCCTGTGCATGTGTGTTGCCTTCTAGGATAATTCTTTCTGATCTCACTTTTTCTCTAGTACCTGTTCCTCTTTTCCTATTGGCCTCAGTTGCTTTAAGGTATCTGCTTTAGTTTCTTTGCGTTAAGGGCAACAAATGCTAGCTAGTTTTTTAGGTGTCTTACCTATCCTCACCCCTTCCTTGTGTGCTCTCGCTTTTATCATGTGCTCATAGTCCAATCCCCTTGTTGTGTTTGCCCTTGATCTAATGTCCACATATGAGGGAGAACATATGATTTTTGTTCTTTTGGGCCAGGCTAACCTCACTCAGAATGATGTTCTCCAATTCCATCCATTTACCAGCGAATGATAACATTTCGTTCTTCTTCATGGCTACCAGCAGCCAATTTAAAGCAGGTGCAGATCACCGGGCATGACAAACTAGGTGTGGGAATAACTCAAGAAAGTCATAAAGGACCATGAAATGAGTTTCCCATGGGAGTCCAGGGTCCCAGGAAGAACCAGGAGGGAAAGGCAGAAAGAGATCAAGGACAAGATGACAGGTTCAGGGAGGGAGTGTGTGAGTAAAATTATGTCTATTGCTTCTGGCAGGGACAGAAGGGACGACATAGCATCTTAGGTGTGGGAGAGGGAACAGAGCCAAGAGACAGAACACACTTGAGGGATTAACGGTAAGGCATGCTCTCAGGTCGGTCCCACTAAGTGGTACTGGAACACTGTCAGCCACACAAAATCTCCACTCTTGGGTCGCTGCCTCTGGCAGAAAGGGGTATTGACAGGTGGGAGAAGACTAAGATCACCAGGTACCAAAACCAAACCAGTCTCCTTCAAAGTAGCATAAGTCATACCTGAATAAACCCTCAGCTTGGTTTCAGCTCACAGGAAGGGAGCAGAAAGCATCCCCCAGAGGCAGAATCACTGTGAGGCCAAGGTTGGCTAGGAGCTGTGGGTTTCATACCGTGGCAGGAAAATCCCTTATGAAGACAGGAACAGAGAGAGAGACAGGGGTAACACCACAGGAAAGTCTGCTTTTGGCTAGTCCTCAGCAGATGTTTTTCCCTATCAGAAGTATCCAGCAGGGCACTGAAGGCTAATGGGTGCACTGTAGGCAAACTCGTGCTGGTATGGTGCTCAGTCATACCAACCTTGGTCCAGGAGAGATGTCCCTTTGTGCAGTCACCAGAAATGTTATCTGCCAGTATGAAATGTTGTGGGTCGGTGTCAAGGGCTCTTGCCTTCACAGGACAGATAAATGGCTTTTGAGGCAGCTGATTGACTCATGAGACAAGGCTGTTACACAAAGTAAGATTTATTAGAGAGAAAGGTAATGAATGCTACAGCAAGAGCAGTGCAGTGGAGCCTGGAAAACTGTGTCTCCCTGCTCAGGTGAAGGCTGGGGCTTTTTATGGATGCTTTAACTCTGGGTTAGGGTAAGGGTTAGGTGGGTTCTTATCCCTGGCTGTGGATTTGCAAGCATGGGCTGTCTTTGATGAGGTGGTCTGTTTGCCCCTTATTGGTGGAAGCAACCTTGAGAGCATTTTGTTTATCAACCTTGTGGCAGATTTATGAGACCATGTATCTCCCCCTCAGGATGCAGGACTCATAGTGCTCTTCATGGGGGATGGGATACTCACTAATCTGTCTTTTAGGTTCCCAGACCCAACATTGCTATTTCCAATTTGTCAATCTATATAAACTTCACTTGGAGTAAAGTATTATATGATCAAATTTAGTCCTTGATTATGATAGTTAGTGTGGTAACTATGCTGAATAAGAAAACACATTTCTGACAATCAATGACAAAAAAAAATCAGGACCAGTTCTAAAACTTCCAAGTTTGCTAAAATTTCCATGAGCAGGAGATAGTGATGCATGCTGTTGGTCCCACAAGTGCAAAGCTATGGCAGAATAATATCCTGTACTACAAAATTATGTAATTGGGCTTTGTCATCAAGGGTGTTTTATTCCAATCAGTAGAGAACACAACATGGACATGTTACATAGAAATGAGAAAAATAAAACAGTCTCTTCTACAGCATTAAAAGTATTCTTCTGAAATTTGTGTCATGCCAAGAGATTAATGGGCATTTTCTTAGATTTTTAATCCAAGTGTGAGAATAAGGAAATGTGAAACTAATGAATAGTAACAGTTGACATGTCAGAGAGAGCAGAAGGCTTAAAGATGGATAACAAAAAATTTGTACAGAAGAAATCAAAGAATTGAACATATCAAAAAATAAATAGAAGTGATATGTACTTCCTCAAGATGATAAAAATAATTTCTTGCTCTAAGTATCAATCCTGAAATCAGCAACAATTTCGTGTGCCCAGAATAATTGGTGCTTTAATAGTTTCTTTCTCAAAGAATATCTTCAGAGCCCTCTTGATGTACTTATTCCTCTGACTGTATATAAATGCTTAAACATAGGGTTTACATGTCTTACATCACTGATGTTGTAGCTATTGAGTGAGAGTTTGGGGTCACAAGAAAACTTAGGTACACTCTTAGGATCATACAGTTTAAAAAAAGAGACAACTAAGAGGTGGAAAATGCTTTGTACTTCCCCTGAGCTGATGAGATCAAACATATGGAGTAGGAACAAAGGGTGCCAGTGAGAGGACCACCACCCAGCAAGGTAACTGCAAAGTTCATCACCATATTATTAATAAAAGTCCCAGAAAATGCAGGGTAAGCTAGCTGATAAAGTTCACAGAAGACATCTTGAGCTTCCACATCTGTACAGAGATAGCTGCAACACTATGAAGCTCTGTAACAAGGAATTCAAGGCACTTGTGACCCAGGACACCAACCAGCCACAGAACTGGTTGTTAATGATGACTGTGTAGTGCAGGGGGTAACAGATGGCCACAAAGTGACTAGAGACTATCATACTCTGTCCAACACTCCAAATAATGCAAAAAAGTAAATCTGAGTGATGCATTCTTCATAGGTTATGACTTTTCTATCAGTCTGGATGTTCATGAGCATCTCTGTGACAGTGACAGAGATGTAGTAGATATCCACAAAGGACAGGTTGAAGGGGAAGAAGCACATGGATGTGTGCAGGTGGGAGTCTGAAATGATGGCCAGGATCATGACGAGGTTCCCAAGCACCAGTGGGAAGGTTGAGAAGGAGTAGTGCAGACCAGAACCTCTCCTACTTCAGTGTGAATATGGGTCCCTTGGAGATGTTGTTGAAATGCAGGCTGTGACTGATCACATCTAGGTTGGCTTAGAGATTTTTCTTTTGCAACATAGGGGCTGTTGATATTGATGTTGCCAGTCTCACTCTGGACCAATCTTTTTAAAATGTTTAACAGATAAATTTTAATTAATTTATGTGTTGTAACCTAAAGTTTTGAAGTTATACTATTTTGTGTAATAACTTAATTATCTGATAAGCATGTGCATTACCTCACAGTAGCATTTTCTTGGTGAGAATTATTAATAGAAACTCTTAGCATTTTTAAAGAATACAATATATAGGCAGCTATAGTCACCATATTTACAGTAGAGCTCTTGATCTTACTCCTCACACAGAACTGTCATTTTGTGTCCTTTGACGAAACATCTCCTCAACCACCCTACCACAAATTCCCAAGTCCTTCATAAGTATCATTATACTATTGGTAAGAAATCAACAATTTTGGATTCCAGATGTGAGTAAGATCATCTAACATTTGTCTTTCAGTGTCTTTCACATATCATAATGACTGCTAGCTACATCTATGATTGTAGAAGGAATCACACTCCAAAAAAGAGATCCATTTAGGATTTGTATTTTGTCTTGGCAATAGGCTGTAGTGGTATTGATAGCAGGCATCAAGAGATCTCTGGAGATATTTCAGCTGCTGTGTTGCAATCCTACCTCAGCCACATGACAAATCCAAGTAGATAGGGGAAGAAAGGACATGTGGAGGAGAAGTAAGTGTCCCAGCTAAGGACAACCAAGATCTGGCTAATATTCTAAAAATCCTATCCAACATTAGCAGAGCATCCCCAGCAGACCCATACCTGATGACAAATGCATAAGGGGACCAGATGATCTCTAAAAAATACCCAAGGTGCCATCCCATTGAAAAAACGGCATTGCATTTAAGGTCTTCCAAATAGCTAACGTATTCAGTAACCAATAGAAATATGACTGAGGCAATCATAACAATTTGGTACTTTGTATTGTTTTCATTTGCATTGATACTGAGGAAGTCATTCACATTTACTTATTTCTAGAAATCCATTTGCTATGACTCTCTTTAAAATCATTATATGCAGATTACTTTTAAAAAAAAGAGCATGGATTTTTATGCAGGAAGAATTGTGACCCCAAATTGCGAGACTGAGCAGTAATTAAACCTCCCCTGTAAATTAGACTTCAACTATGAAGATCAAAGTTATTCTAGAGCATCTCAGTGATACACAATGGATGATTTTTTATTCTGTTCACCCATCACCATTTTTAGTGGTTATGGCAGAATTCAGAAATAATAAGCATTTAGAACAATGCATAACTCAGATTAACTGATTGTCCTGGAAGTTTTCAAAAAGGAACACACAGATAATTCAATAACAAAATGGAATATGTGTCATATAATTCTTAGTGAATGAATCCCTTCAAACCTGGACAACCGCCATCCAAACTTCCACATTTATATATACAGTGTGAAGAACTATTACAGAATGAAGACATTTGTCTCATCCTATTTCCGGTCTTTTCTGCTTTTGAAGATCAATTAATAAATGTTATTATTTCAAATTTCTCATTCTATGTAGAATTCCCTTGTAGTTCCTTGCTAAACACGTTTTGCTTGTGAAGACAGTGGGCAGAGTGGACACCAAACTGAGTAAGAAGACAGAATACTGATAATGAGAAGAAAAGTCAAAGAGCAATTATAACACATAAATGTGTGTTAAAACCTAACTTGTTGGTAAGAGCCATTAATAGAATGATGCATGAAGGGATAATCAACCCAAGAGTGATTTTTTTCCAAGAGATGGAGTATAACACATTGCTATATTTTATATTTTGTAAAACAAAAGCCAGTGTGTGTTTTTGTCTACATAGGTGGAGCTAACATGATTATATTTTACAGTGCCAATGGAAAAATAATTTGGTTTGATATACAATATCTGGGAAGTTATTGTTAAAAATTCATGCTCCACCTTTTCTCTTTATGTAGCTGCCGCCTATTTTGACACATTTTTATGTCATCATAATAATTCTTTGCTTTCTTCTAGAAAAAAGAAATTCTCATTGTTCCAGTGGTTAAATATAAGTCTTCCCTTTTCTAATTCAATTTTTAAAATAACTTTTGAAGAACAAAATTGGTAAAGTAAACTATTCTTAATATGAGAGGGGGAGAGAGGAATAGAGGAGAGAGGAGAAAGGGGAAAGGAGAGTGAGGAGAAGAGAAGAGGAGAGAGAGAGTTGAGCTTTCTTTGTTCTTACTTTTATAGAGATGTTGAAGGCAATAAACTGGAAAGATCAGAAAATGAATCTTGACAATTTCTCCTTCCACAATCTGATCAAATATTATACATTCTCACTGTGATATTTGAAGATTGTGATCAATAGCAGTGTTTTCAAAGCACCCTTGATGTCCTTTTCTTCAGATTGTAGACAAAGGGGTTCAGCATGAGGGTGACCACAGTGTATATCACTGAGGCTGTTGAGCATGAGTGTGAATTTTGTGTCCCAGCAGCACTGAGGTACACTCCTAAAAGTATAGAATAAAATAAGGAGACACTGAGAGGTGAGACACCCAGATGGAAAATGCTTTATATTTGCCCTGAGTTGACAAGATTTTATGTGCACATGAAACTACCTTAGAGTAACAAAAAAGGATGCCAGTGAGAGGGCCAACCCCCAGCAACACAGCTGCAAATTTCATCATGATATTAGTAATAAGAATGTCAGAAAAGGCTAGGTGGGACAACTTATTAGGTTCACAGAAAAATGTGGCATTTCTTCCTGTGTACAGAAGGACAGGCACAGCACCATGAAGCTCTGTAACAAGGAATAAAGGGAACTTGTGATCTAGGACACCAATGCCAGCAAACCGTATAGCTGTGGGTTCTTGATAACTCTGCAGTGCAGGGGATGACAGATGGCAACAAACCTGTTATAGACCATCACAAGAATGAAATTGTCCAGCACTACAAATGATGCATAAAATAAATCTGCATAATGTAGCCTTCATAAGTTATGGCCTTGCTATATGTTTAGAGGTTCACCAGCATCTTTGGTACAGTGGTGGAGGTGAAGCAAATGTCTACAAAGGACAGGTTGGAGAGGCAGAAGTGCATGAATCTGTGCAGTTAAGAATCCCTAACTATCCCCAGAATAATCAGCAGGTTCTCAAACACATTGCCAGCTACACAGAGAGGAAAATCCCATACATTTGAAACTATAGTTCTGGGTCTTCTGAAAATCTCAAGAGAAGAAATTCTGAAATTTGGGTATCATTTTCTACTTTCATTGTGAACACCAGAAATTGAAAAGGAATGTGATTACTTTTGGTATTAGTTGTTCATTTAGATGCCTGTCTGTGCCATCTCTGATTAAGGATTTCTGATCCGGTCTATAATGTCCCCTAAATATGTTGAGTTATCCACAGTTTTTATGCACAAATCTTTCATGTACTTTAGAAATGCAAAGTGAGATGCAAACTGAGTTATAACAGTGTTTCTGGCTATATCTAGAAAATGACTTCATTGTGCTAAGAAATCAAAGTGCCTATTGCTCAGTCATGAAAATAATATAAATAGATAATAAAATTATCAAACAATATGACCTCAAAGAGAATGTGAAATACATTTGCTTTCAAAAGCATAATACGTGCTTGAGGACATAGATTTGATCATTTTACAATGTGCATATTTACTAAAATATCACATTGTACCCCACAAATGTCTACAGTTTTCATGTATGATAAAAATCAGAAATCTAAATATCAAGTATAGTCCATGTGTTAACTTTCTATTTACATTTTGAGCACCTGCATTGTGTCATCTGCTGTGTATTTGAAGTGCCTATAACTCAAAATGAACAATAATAAAATTGTTCAGGCTATTAGCTAATGATAGGAAAATGTGTTTTAACTCGGTCTATAAAAAGAAAAAAATTAAAATGTTGAGCCATTGGGATTTACAATGGTCAGTTGCTTACATTCAGTAGATAAGTAAAGCCAGCTTGCATATTCTCGTGTTACAGATATTTCTTATCATAAAGGTGATTTCAAGGACCAAAGATGCATCACTTCCACTCAGTAACAGGGCTTCCAAGTACCCTTATTACATTTGAGTTTTTAATTTGGAGAGAGCTGAAGATTAAGCAAGTACAAATTAGAATTATTTAAAAATTCAGAGTAAAGATTCCAAGATGGCGGCTAGAGGTAGGAAGCAGAAAGTGACCCTCCTATAGTGAAATCTTGGAGAGACGCTGGAGACACACTTTGCAGGCATAATCACTGAGAAAAGGCATAACTTTGACCCCTCCACACCTCCAGCCGGCGCAGAGAATCTCCACTTCACGTTAAACGGAGAAACGAGGAGGGCCCTCGGGGCCGCCAGTGGCCGGCGCCCATACGGCTTGGGAAGACGTGGACCAGGTGAGCTTCGCGGTACCACGGTAGCCCCACAGACAAGCCTGGGCCAGAGCAGCATAGCCCCCAGACAGACTGACCTCCACCCGGGAAAAAAAGAGAAACTGAGTAATAAGCAATAAGAACAGTTAAGACACGCTGGAAAGAGGGTGGGGTGCCCTGAGCGCTGAAGATTGGGGGAAGGGAATCCTTCCCGGAACTGTAAATAAACAAGCCGGGCAGGCCGGAGAGCCTCTGGCGGGAGCGGGGCGCGCGCCCAGCAACCAGGAGCGGGGAAGCTTGTGAGAGTGGAGGAGGAAAGACCCACTTCCCACGTGAACTGTAAACAAACATGGCGGCCGGAAGGAGCAGCAGCACCGCCTAGTAAGCAGGAGCAGGAAAGCTTCTGAAAGTGGCAGTGGGAGGAAAACTTCAGAGGAGAGGGGGGAAGACCCACCTCCCACATGAACTGTAAATAAACACGCAGGCCTGACAACGCGGGGCAGTGGCACCTTTCCCAGTGCTTGGAAAGGGGAAAGCCTGTAGCAGAGGCTCCCGCACAGGAGAACTCTGAGCAAACAAAGCCTGTGGGACCAGGTGAGTGCTAGCTCACCCCAGAGATCTGCATAAATAACGCCGCCAGTTGCAGGCTGAGAGCAGCAGGCAGGCAAGCCACAGTTGCAGATACCACTCTCAGAACTGTCTCCAGACGCTTTTTTTTCTTTTTCTCCCTACCTTTGATGAGAGAACAACCGAATTACACCTGCAAGACGAAAAACTTACTGAAACTGTATTGCATTTGAACTGGGGACACTTGGTGGGGCTTTTTGTTTGTTTGTTTTTTGTTTTTTGTTTTGTGTGTGTGTGTGTGTGTGTGTGTTTGTGTGTGTGTGTGTGTGTGAGTGTGTAGTTTTGTTCTACTTTATGTATCCCCTTTGATGAGACAACTACAGAACAATATCTGAGGCACCAACTCCAGGACTGGAGATTGAGACGGACACCCAAATTATTAAGACTGAAACTGCATCGCATATAAACTTAGAAGTTTTTTGGTTTTTTTTTTTTTAATTTTCTATTTTCCATTTTATTTTAATTCATTTTTATATATAGATATTACTTTCATTTACTTATTTTTTATTTTTTTATCTTTGATTTTCAATCCTCTCTCTGTCTCTCTAATGTCTGTTCAGCTTACTGTCGATTAGTACACTAAAACTCCCTGTTTATACCTTTGAAACTCTCTTGTCTGATACCTTGTTCTGCTTTCTCCCTCTTGTCTGTATATTTGTTTTCCCCGTTTCTTTAACTTCTTGCTTTCCATCTCAGCTCACTCTTCCATTCTAAATATTACCATTGTTATTATTACAAGCTAGAAAATACTTAATTACACACAGTACAGGGACAGTAACAACACCAAGGACAATGACAGGAAGACATAAAAAACAGGAAAACCAGTTCCCCACAGCAAAAAATTAGTACAGGAACCAGAGGGGAATGAAGAGAACAGAAACTCAGATCCAGACTCCAACAAAATGAAGATAAACTATGCCAAAGGACCCAATGAAGCCCACAAGAATAATTTAAAAGAAGACATACTACAGGTACTCAATGAGAATTTTATAGAGATGATACTGGATACGGTCAACCAAAATGTACAGGAGACACTCAAGAAATTCCAAGACAATAAAAATAGAGAATTTGAAAAAGCAAAAGAAGAAATAAAGGAAACCATAGAAGCACTGTATAAACACCAAAGTGAAAGAGAGAACACAATGAATAAATGGATAAATGAACTCTGGACAAAAATAGACAACAATAAAGAAGAAAACTGCCAGGATATGGAAAACCTCAGAAAAAAGAACGAAACAGAACTGCAAAACAAAATGGAAGGCCAATCCAGCAGAATAGAACAAACAGAAGACAGAATCTCAGAACTTGAAGATGAAATGGTAATTAAAGGAAAAACCGAAGAACTATTAATTAAACAACTCAAGACCTGTGAAAAGAAAATGCAAGAACTCACTGACTCCATCAAAAGACCAAACTTGAGAATCATGGGCATCGAAGAAGGAGAAGAGGTGCAAGCGAAGGGAATGCGTAATATATTCAATAAAATAATAACGGAAAATTTCCCAAATCTAGAGAAAGATATTCCCATACAAATGAAAGAGGCCTCCAGGACACCAAACAGACCAGATCAAAATAGAACTACTCCACGACATATCATCATTAAAACAACAAGTTCAGAAACTAAGGAAAGAATATTGAAGGCTGCAAGAGAGAAAAAAACAAGTAACATACAAAGGTAAACCCATCAAAATCACAGCAGACTTCTCAACAGAAACATTAAAAGCAAGAAGAGCGTGGGGTGAGATCTTCCGGGCACTGAATGAAAATAACTTCAACCGCAGAATACTCTACCCAGCAAAGCTATCATTCAAAATAGATGGAGCAATAAAAGTCTTCCATGATAAGCAGAAACTAAAACAATATGTGACCACAAAGCCACCATTACAAAAGATTCTGCAAGGGATCCTGCACACAGAAAGTGACACCCAACTTAACCATGAAAAGGCAGGCAGCACCAAAACACAGGATAAGAAAAAGCAAGACAGTAGACAGTAACATCAAGTTAGGTACACACAATCAAACCTTCAAGCAACTAAGATAACTAAATGGCAGGAATCACTACATACCTATCAGTACTAACGCTTAATGTTAATGGACTTAATTCACCCATCAAAAGACACCATTTGACAAAATGGATTAAAAAAGAAGATCCAACAATTTGTTGCTTACAGGAGACTCGTCTCACCGACAGAAATAAGCATATGCTTAGGATGAAAGGCTGGAAGAAGATTTACCAAGACAATGGCCCCCGAAAACAAGCAGGAGTAGCAATACTTATCTCTGACAAAGTAGACTTCAAACCTACATTGATCAAATGAGATAAAGAAGGACATTCCATACTAATAAAAGGGGAAATAGACCAAAAGGAAATAATAATCATCAATCTGTACGCACCCAATGTCAACGCACCCAATTTCACCAAACATACCCTGAAAGACCTAAAAGCATATATAAATGCCAACACAGTGGTTGTGGGAGACTTTAACACTCCATTATCATCAATAGATAGGTCATCCAAACAAAAACTCAATAAAGAAATCCAAGATCTAAAATATGCAATAGATCAAATGGACCTCGTAGATGTCTACAGAACATTTCATCCAACCTCTACACAATATACATTCTTCTCAGCAGCCCATGGAACCTTCTCCAAAATAGATCATATCCTAGGGCACAAAGCAAGCCTCAGCAAATATAAGAAAATAGAAATAATACCGTGCATACTATCTGACCACAATGCAGTAAAAGTAGAACTCAACAACAAAAGTAAAGACAAAAAACATGCAAACAGCTGGAAACTAAATAACTCATTACTTAATGAAGAGTGGATCATCGATGCAATAAAAGAGGAAATTAAAAAGTTCCTGGAAGTCAATGAAAATGAAAACAACCTACCGGAACCTATGGGACACAGCTAAGGCAGTCTTGAGAGGAAAGTTTATAGCCATGAGTGCATATATTAAAAAGATTGAAAGATCCCAAATCAATGACCTAATGATACATCTCAAACTCCTAGAAAAACAAGAACAAGCAAATCCCAAAACAAATAGAAGGAGAGAAATAATAAAAATAAGAGCTGAAATCAACGAAATAGAAACCAAAAAAACCATACAAAGAATTAATGAAACAAAAAGTTGGTTCTTTGAAAAAATAAACAAGATCGATAGACCCCTGGCAAACCTGACTAAAATGAGGAGAGAAAAAACCCAAATTAGTAGAATTAGGAATGCAAAAGGGGAGATAACAACAAACACAATGGAAGTCCAGGAAATCATCAGAGACTACTTTGAGAACCTATATTCAAATAAATTTGAAAATCTAAAAGAAATGGACAGATTTCTAGATACATATGATCATCCAAAACTGAACCAAGAGGAAATTAATCACCTGAATAGACCTATAACACAAAATGAAATTGAAGCAGCAATCAAGAGTCTCCCCAAAAAGAAAAGTCCAGGACCTGATGGATTCTCTGCTGAATTCTATCAGACCTTTAAAGAAGAACTGATACCAACCCTCCTTAAACTGTTCCATGAAATAGAAAGGGAAGGAAAACTGCCAAACACATTTTATGAAGCCAGTATTACACTTATCCCAAAACCAGGCAAAGACACCTCCAAAAAGGAGAACTATAGGCCAATCTCCTTAATGAACATTGATGCAAAAATCCTCAACAAAATAATGGCAAACCGAATTCAGCAACACATCAAAAAGATTATTCACCACGACCAAGTAGGCTTCATCCCAGGGATGCAGGGGTGGTTCAACATACGAAAATCAATAAACGTAATAAACCACATTAACAGAAGCAAAGACAAAAACCACTTGATCATCTCAATAGATGCAGAAAAAGCCTTTGATAAGATCCAACATCATTTCATGATAAAAGCTCTAAGAAAACTAGGAATAGAAGGAAAGTTCCTCAACATTATAAAAGCTATATATGACAAACCTACAGCCAGCATTATACTTAACGGAGAAAAATTAAAACCATTCCCTCTAAAATCAGGAACCAGACAAGGATGCCCACTATCTCCACTCCTATTCAACATAGTACTGGAATTCCTAGCCAGAGCAATTAGGCAAGAAGAAGGAATAAAAGGAATACAAATAGGTAAAGAAACTGTCAAAATATCCCTATTTGCAGATGACATGATCCTATACCTTAAAGACCCAAAAAACTCTACTCAGAAGCTTCAAGACATCATCAATAGTTATAGCAAGGTAGCAGGATATAAAATCAACATAGCAAAATCATTAGCATTTCTATACACTAACAATGAGCAAACGTAAAAAGAATGTATGGAAACAATTCCATTTACAATAGCCTCAAACAAAATCAAATACCTAGGTGTAAACCTAACAAAAGATGTGAAAGACCTCTACAAGGAAAACTATACACTTCTGAAGAAAGAGATTGAGGAAGACTATAGAAAGTGGAGAGAACTCCCATGCTCATGGATTGGTAGAATCAACATAGTAAAAATGTTGATACTCCCCAAAGTAATCTACATGTTTAATGCAATTCCCATCAAAATTCCAATGACATTCATTAAAGAGATTGAAAAATCTACTGTGAAATTTATATGGAAACACAAGAGGCCACGAATAGCCAAGGCAATACTCAATCAAAAGAACAATGCAGGAGGTATCACAATACCTGACTTCAAACTATATTTTTTTTGATATTTTTGATTTTGAAAGCATCCAACGTTTAACAGAATAAATTAAGTTAAAGCTCTTCTAAATTAATAGAAAGGCACATAGGTGTATAGGCAGAAATAGACAGGTAGAAGATCATAATCTCAAGTGGCTTTAAATTCTTTAAGGATCTCATGTGGTTATTCTATAGGTGGGTGTTACCATCTGCAGGTAAACATGCTTAGGATTTAGATGACAAATTTCATGTACAAGCTGTAACATGTAAAAGAATCTACAAGGCTGGGAGTTATAGCATGAACTTAACTTAAACCTCATTATTTTATGTAGTGATGTTTCAAACACATTTCGATCATGATACAAACTGCAATACAAAAAAATCAGAAAATATAAAATCCCCCCTCACGTAGAAATAAACTTTCCAATTGTTAATCTGAAAAAAGCACCATAAATACCCTCGAGTATCTAAAAGCCTACAAACATAGTAGTAAAAATGGATTTTATGAATTTCTTTTAAGTTATAATTACACCCATTTAGGGATTCTTCATCTGAATTGGAGCTTGGAAAAAAATACTGCGGGTATCTAAGAAAGTCATAGATAATTTAAAATAGGTTCAAACTTCATATATTAAGGACTTAGCAAAAAGTATCCTCTAAGGAACACTGGTAACTTTTACAAATAAACTCTTGTTGAATACTGTGTCATGTGCCGCTGAAGCAGGGAGGAGGGCAAAAAAGAAAGAAACAAGCAAGTCTTTATTTGGATAATGTAGCAGCGGGGAGGAGATGGCATAGCAGGGAGATGAAACTTAAAAAATCTAAATGTGAAGATGGTCTTGCACCGCTGGGCTGAACTACATGCAACCACATATGGGTTAAACTTTGCTTTTTGTTTCTCTAACCTGCTTGCAATGGTATATTAGGTGAGAGCCCTTTGTTTTCAGGGCTCAGCCTTTGGATGTAAATCCACTGAGTCACTGCCAGCACACTAGCAAACATTGCTTCCTGAAAAGCCTTGGTGTCCCTTCTTTGTTTGAGGTTCCTGCAACATTTCTGGGGGGTTTCTCCTGGACTGGGAGACAGTGTTTTCATACCTTTGTTGCCTGGACTCAGCATCTCCAGCTCATCAGGAGATCATCCAAGCAGGTGCTAGTGGACTTGTTGATCTGAATGAGGGACATGCCTCTCCTGGTGCACTGAAAAGCAAGCCTCAGTTGCACAAAGGAACACATTGAAGGCTTGAAACCGATTGGAGCCCCCCACTTGTTAGACTGATAAAAACCCAGCTTTGATAATATTTCTTAAAAATGGTTTTTATTTTGTCAAGATAGCTGTCAGGAATTTTTGGTGCTACAGGTTAATCCACAAATTTATGAAGACAACAAGAGTTTTTAAAACATAGAAAGGCAAGAGGCAGCTGAGCACAGGGAGTGCTGTTGCACTGTTTTGATGGTTGAGACTGATTTACTTATGTAAAACAAAGTAAAAAACAAAGCCAAAGTACACCCTCCAGACAGGATAAAAGGAAAAACAAAACTCAACAAGAAGCACTACACTGCAGGTCAAGACCCCCAGTTTTTATTGAAGTCAACAAAGTGGAGATGTTAGTCCTACTACTTCAACATGTCAGGCAGAGGGAAATTTTGGTCTGGAATGGCCAGATTGGACCTGTTATTTTAGGAGTGTGCCAATCAAATGTAAATAAGATTTAAATCTTATTGACAGGTCAAATCAGTCAGTACAAAGCCCATGAACAGAAGTTTAATTTCTTTTTATTAGAATTCTTTTCACTAGATTTTTCCAGGAATATAGTGTGAATGTATTAAAATATGCAGACCTCACACTTACTATAATGCACAAGATGTGGTGTTTTATAAGCAACCATTAGAACAACATGGTCTATCCTACCTCATTGCTCACATGGTTTATACCAGGAAGGAGTTTATCTCTTTACAAGTCTGTGAATCTGTTAAGCCTTTTTTTGAAATATCTAGAGAATAACTCAACACAAGTACAAGAATATATAAATTTAATATATTTCAATAGTATAATGCATCATACTCAGTTTTCTAAGCTATATTCTTTGTTTATAATGAAGATTATAATCATTAATCTTCTATTTATCTATTAATAGATTAATCTTCTATTAATCTATTTCATGCCAAAGTCAAAGTTACAAATTTTGTTAATGTTCTGGTGAAAATGCAAGTCCTAGCCTGAACATGATAGGAAATAGGTCTCAACCAGGTTCTTTTCTCTACTCTATTGCAACAATTATAAAAGTTACCATGGAAACTAGATTGTCGTTACCTCTGCATTCCATTCAACATATGTGAGTAATTTTGCTTCATTTTCATAGACAGGCCAATTATCAAAGTTAATTCAGTTATCTATTAATAATTTTACAAGTAATGCTCTCATATTTCATAAGTTTTGGCAAATGTGTGCCTATATTATCTGATATTAATGAATTCATATTGTTAGATTACTGTCCTGGAAGATCAAATACATGACTATTTCTATAATTTTATTTGATATGGCTGATTTACTGTCTTCAGAAATTGTAACATTGTGCATTTTTGGTAGTCTTAGCAGTAGAGTTCATTGTCAAACATTTAGTTTTTTGTCAAGTACATTTGAAAGAATTATATCTCTCTACGTATACTTTTAATTCACTTTACTATTAGTGAGATAGACTTCACTCCCAAATGTCTCATGAACAATAGCATTTGTCTCCTCACACATCTTTCCCCATGGGACTGGGGTTGTGAACCACACCTCCAGTGCATTTTGCTCTGCTGATTTTAGAGATGAGATCTCTTGAACTATTTCCTTGAGCTGCCATCAAACCCAGATCATCCTGATCTCAGTCTCCCAAGTAGTTAAGAATAGAGGTGTGAACCACTGGCACTGGCCTTCATTTGATTTTTTGTGAACTGAGTGTATCTTTAGCCTAGTTTTTTCTCAGATTATTTCCCATCTTCTTTGTGCCTTTGCACAGGTTGAAGGGGAAGAAGCACATGGATGTGTGCAGGTGGGAGTCTGAAATGATGGCCAGGATAATGACAAGGTTCCCAAGCACCAGTGGGAAGGTTGAGAAGGAGTAGTGTAGACCAGAACCTCTCCTACTTCAGTGTGAATATGGGTCCCTTGGAGATGTTGTTCAAATGCAGGCTGTGACTGAGCACATCTAGGTTGGCTTAGAGATTTTTCTTTTGCAACATAGGGGCTGTTGATATTGATGTTGCCAGTCTCACTCTGGACCAATCTTTTTAAAATGTTTAACAGATAAATTTTGATTAATTTATGTGCTGTAACCTAAAGTTTTGAAGTTATACTATTTTGTGTAATAACTTAATTATCTGATAAGCATGTGCATTACCTCACAGTAGCATTTTCTTGGTGAGAATTATTAATAGAAACTCTTAGCATTTTTTAAGAATAATGGTGAGAATTCTTAATAGAAACTCTTAGCATTTTTAAAGAATACAATATATAGGCAGCTATAGTCACCATATTTACAGTAGAGCTCTTGATCTTACTCCTCACACAGAACTGTCATTTTGTGTCCTTTGACCAAACATCTCCTCAACCACCCTACCACAAATTCCCAAGTTCTTCATAAGTATCATTATACTATTGGTAAGAAATCAACAATTTTGGATTCCAGATGTGAGTAAGATCATCTAACATTTGTCTTTCAGTGTCTTTCACATATCATAATGACTGCTAGCTACATCTATGATTTAGAAGGAATCACACTCCAAAAAAGAGATCCATTTAGGATTTGTATTTTGTCTTGGCAATAGGCTATAGTAAGTGGTATTGATAGCAGGCATCAAGAGATCTCTGGAGATATTTCAGCTGCTGTGTTGCAATCCTACCTCAGCCACATGACAAATCCAAGTAGATAGGGGAAGAAAGGACATGTGGAGAAGTAAGTGTCCCAGCTAAGGACAACCAAGATCTGGCTAATATTCTAAAAATCCTATCCAACATTAGCAGAGCATCCCCAGCAGACCCATACCTGATGACAAATGCATAAGGGGACCAGATGATCTCTAAAAAATACCCAAGGTGCCATCCCATTGAAAAAACAGCATTGCATTTAAGGTCTTCCAAATAGCTAACGTATTCAGTAACCAATAGAAATATGACTGAGGCAATCATAACAATTTGGTACTTTGTATTGTTTTCATTTGCATTGATACTGAGGAAGTCATTCACATTTACTTATTTCTAGAAATCCATTTGCTATGACTCTCTTTAAAATCATTATATGCAGATTACTTTTAAAAAAAAGAGCATGGATTTTTATGCAGGAAGAATTGTGACCCCAAATTGCGAGACTGAGCAGTAATTAAACCTCCCCTGTAAATTAGACTTCAACTATGAAGATCAAAGTTATTCTAGAGCATCTCAGTGATACACAATGGATGATTTTTTATTCTGTTCACCCATCACCATTTTTAGTGGTTATGGCAGAATTCAGAAATAATAAGCATTTAGAACAATGCATAACTCAGATTAACTGATTGTCCTGGAAGTTTTCAAAAAGGAACACACAGATAATTCAATAACAAAATGGAATATGTGTCATATAATTCTTAGTGAATGAATCCCTTCAAACCTGGACAACCGCCATCCAAACTTCCACATTTATATATACAGTGTGAAGAACTATTACAGAATGAAGACATTTGTCTCATCCTATTTCCGGTCTTTTCTGCTTTTGAGGATCAATTAATAAATGTTATTATTTCAAATTTCTCATTCTATGTAGAATTCCCTTGTAGTTCCTTGCTAAACACGTTTTGCTTGTGAAGACAGTGGGCAGAGTGGACACCAAACTGAGTAAGAAGACAGAATACTGATAATGAGAAGAAAAGTCAAAGAGCAATTATAACACATAAATGTGTGTTAAAACCTAACTTGTTGGTAAGAGCCATTAATAGAATGATGCATGAAGGGATAATCAACCCAATAGTGATTTTTTTCCAAGAGATGGAGTATAACACATTGCTATATTTTATATTTTGTAAAACAAAAGCCAGTGTGTGTTTTTGTCTACATAGGTGGAGCTAACATGATTATATTTTACAGTGCCAATGGAAAAATAATTTGGTTTGATATACAATATCTGGGAAGTTATTGTTAAAAATTCATGCTCCACCTTTTCTCTTTATGTAGCTGCTGCCTATTTTGACACATTTTTATGTCATCATAATAATTCTTTGCTTTCTTCTAGAAAAAAGAAATTCTCATTGTTCCAGTGGTTAAATATAAGTCTTCCCTTTTCTAATTCAATTTTTAAAATAACTTTTGAAGAACAAAATTGGTAAAGTAAACTATTCTTAATATGAGAGGGGGAGAGAGGAATAGAGGAGAGAGGAGAAAGGGGAAAGGAGAGTGAGGAGAAGAGAAGAGGAGAGAGAGAGTTGAGCTTTCTTTGTTCTTACTTTTATAGAGATGTTGAAGGCAATAAACTGGAAAGATCAGAAAATGAATCTTGACAATTTCTCCTTCCACAATCTGATCAAATATTATACGTTCTCACTGTGATATTTGAAGATTGTGATCAATAGCAGTGTTTTCAAAGCACCCTTGATGTCCTTTTCTTCAGATTGTAGACAAAGGGGTTCAGCATGAGGGTGACCACAGTGTATATCACTGAGGCTGTTGAGCATGAGTGTGAATTTTGTGTCCCAGCAGCACTGAGGTACACTCCTAAAAGTATAGAATAAAATAAGGAGACACTGAGAGGTGAGACACCCAGATGGAAAATGCTTTATATTTGCCCTGAGTTGACAAGATTTTATGTGCACATGAAACTACCTTAGAGTAACAAAAAAGGATGCCAGTGAGAGGGCCAACCCCCAGCAACACAGCTGCAAATTTCATCATGATATTAGTAATAAGAATGTCAGAAAAGGCTAGGTGGGACAACTTATTAGGTTCACAGAAAAATGTGGCATTTCTTCCTGTGTACAGAAGGACAGGCACAGCACCATGAAGCTCTGTAACAAGGAATAAAGGGAACTTGTGATCTAGGACACCAATGCCAGCAAACCGTATAGCTGTGGGTTCTTGATAACTCTGCAGTGCAGGGGATGACAGATGGCAACAAACCTGTCATAGACCATCACAAGAATGAAATTGTCCAGCACTACAAATGATGCATAAAATAAATCTGCATAATGTAGCCTTCATAAGTTATGGCCTTGCTATATGTTTAGAGGTTCACCAGCATCTTTGGTACAGTGGTGGAGGTGAAGCAAATGTCTACAAAGGACAGGTTGGAGAGGCAGAAGTGCATGAATCTGTGCAGTTAAGAATCCCTAACTATCCCCAGAATAATCAGCAGGTTCTCAAACACATTGCCAGCTACACAGAGAGGAAAATCCCATACATTTGAAACTATAGTTCTGGGTCTTCTGAAAATCTCAAGAGAAGAAATTCTGAAATTTGGGTATCATTTTCTACTTTCATTGTGAACACCAGAAATTGAAAAGGAATGTGATTACTTTTGGTATTAGTTGTTCATTTAGATGCCTGTCTGTGCCATCTCTGATTAAGGATTTCTGATCCGGTCTATAATGTCCCCTAAATATATTGCGTTATCCACAGTTTTTATGCACAAATCTTTCATGTACTTTAGAAATGCAAAGTGAGATGCAAACTGAGTTATAACAGTGTTTCTGGCTATATCTAGAAAATGACTTCATTGTGCTAAGAAGTCAAAGTGCCTAGTGCTCAGTCATGAAAATAATATAAATAAATAATAAAATTATCAAACAATATGACCTCAAAGAGAATGTGAAATACATTTGCTTTCAAAAGCACAATACGTGCTTGAGGACATAGATTTGATCATTTTACAATGTGCATATTTACTAAAATATCACATTGTACCCCACAAATGTCTACAGTTTTCATGTATGATAAAAATCAGAAATCTAAATATCAAGTATAGTCCATGTGTTAACTTTCTATTTACATTTTGAGCACCTGCATTGTGTCATCTGCTGTGTATTTGAAGTGCCTATAACTCAAAATGAACAATAATAAAATTGTTCAGGCTATTAGCTAATGATAGGAAAATGTGTTTTAACTCGGTCTATAAAAAGAAAAAAATTAAAATGTTGAGCCATTGGGATTTACAATGGTCAGTTGCTTACATTCAGTAGATAAGTAAAGCCAGCTTGCATATTCTCTTGTTACAGATATCTCTTATCATAAAGGTGATTTCAAGGACCAAAGATGCATCACTTCCACTCAGTAACAGGGCTTCCAAGTACCCTTATTACATTTGAGTTTTTAATTTGGAGAGAGCTGAAGAATAAGCAAGTACAAATTAGAATTATTTAAAAATTCAGAGTAAAGATTCCAAGATGGCGGCTAGAGGTAGGAAGCAGAAAGTGACCGTCCTATAGTGAAATCTTGGAGAGACGCTGGAGACACACTTTGCAGGCATAATCACTGAGAAAAGGCATAACTTTGACCCCTCCACACCTCCAGCCGGCGCAGAGAATCTCCACTTCACGTTAAACGGAGAAACGAGGAGGGCCCTCGGGGCCGCCAGTGGCCGGCGCCCATACGGCTTGGGAAGACGCGGACCAGGTGAGCTTCACGGTACCACGGTAGCCCCACAGACAAGCCTGGGCCAGAGCAGCATAGCCCCCGGACAGACTGGCCTCCACCCGGGAAAAAAAGAGAAACTGAGTAATAAGCAATAAGAACAGTTAAGACACGCTGGAAAGAGGGTGGGGTGCCCTGAGCGCTGAAGATTGGGGGAAGGGAATCCTTCCCGGAACTGTAAATAAACAAGCCGGGCAGGCCGGAGAGCCTCTGGTGGGAGCGGGGCGCGCGCCCAGCAACCAGGAGCGGGGAAGCTTGTGAGAGTGGAGGAGGAAAGACCCACTTCCCACGTGAACTGTAAACAAACATGGCGGCCGGAAGGAGCAGCAGCACCGCCTAGTAAGCAGGAGCAGGAAAGCTTCTGAAAGTGGCAGTGGGAGGAAAACTTCAGAGGAGAGGGGGGAAGACCCACCTCCCACATGAACTGTAAATAAACACGCAGGCCTGACAACGCGGGGCAGTGGCACCTTTCCCAGTGCTTGGAAAGGGGAAAGCCTGTAGCAGAGGCTCCCGCACAGGAGAACTCTGAGCAAACAAAGCCTGTGGGACCAGGTGAGTGCTAGCTCACCCCAGAGATCTGCATAAATAACGCCGCCAGCTACAGGCTGAGAGCAGCAGGCAGGCAAGCCACAGTTGCAGATACCACTCTCAGAACTGTCTCCAGACGCTTTTTTTTCTTTTTCTCCTTACCTTTGATGAGAGAACAACCGAATTACACCTGCAAGCCGAAAAACTTACTGAAACTGTATTGCATTTGAACTGGGGACACTTGGTGGGGCTTTTTTGTTTGTTTGTTTTTTGTTTTTTGTTTTGTGTGTGTGTGTGTGTGTGTGAGTGTGTAGTTTTGTTCTACTTTATGCATCCCCTTTGATGAGACAACTACAGAACAATATCTGAGGCACCAACTCCAGGACTGGAGATTGAGACGGACATCCAAATTATTAAGACTGAAACTGCATCGCATATAAACTTAGAAGTTTTTTGGTTTTTTTTTTTAATTTTCTATTTTCCATTTTATTTTAATTCATTTTTATATATAGATATTACTTTCATTTACTTATTTTTTATTTTTTTTATCTTTGATTTTCAATCCTCTCTCTGTCTCTCTAATGTCTGTTCAGCTTACTGTCGATTAGTACACTAAAACTCCCTGTTTATACCTTTGAAACTCTCTTGTCTGATACCTTGTTCTGCTTTCTCCCTCTTGTCTGTATATTTGTTTTCCCCTTTTCTTTAACTTCTTGCTTTCCATCTCAGCTCACTCTTCCATTCTAAATATTACCATTGTTATTATTACAAGCTAGAAAATACTTAATTACACACAGTACAGGGACAGTAACAACACCAAGGACAATGACAGGAAGACAGAAAAAACAGGGAAACCAGTTTCCCCACAGCAAAAAATTAGTACAGGAACCAGAGGGGAATGAAGAGAACAGAAACTCAGATCCAGACTCCAACAAAATGAAGATAAACTATGCCAAAGGACCCAATGAAGCCCACAAGAATAATTTAAAAGAAGACATACTACAGGTACTCAATGAGAATTTTATAGAGATGATACTGGATACGGTCAACCAAAATGTACAGGAGACACTCAAGAAATTCCAAGACAACAAAAATAGAGAATTTGAAAAAGCAAAAGAAGAAATAAAGGAAACCATAGAAGCACTGCATAAACACCAAAGTGAAAGAGAGAACACAATGAATAAATGGATAAATGAACTCAGGACAAAAATAGACAACAATAAAGAAGAAAACTGCCAGGATATGGAAAACCTCAGAAAAAAGAACGAAACAGAACTGCAAAACAAAATGGAAGGCCAATCCAGCAGAATAGAGCAAACAGAAGACAGAACCTCAGAACTTGAAGATGAAATGGTAATTAAAGGAAAAAACCAAAGAACTATTAATTAAACAACTCAAGACCTGTGAAAAGAAAATGCAAGAACTCACTGACTCCATCAAAAGACCAAACTTGAGAATCATGGGCATCGAAGAAGGAGAAGAGGTGCAAGCGAAGGGAATGTGTAATATATTCAATAAAATAATAACGGAAAATTTCCCAAATCTAGAGAAAGATATTCCCATACAAATGCAAGAGGCCTCCAGGACACCAAACAGACCAGATCAAAATAGAACTACTCCACGACATATCATCATTAAAACAAAAAGTTCAGAAACTAAGGAAAGAATATTGAAGGCTGTAAGAGAAAAAACAAGTAACATACAAAGGTAAATCCATCAAAATCACAGCAGACTTCTCAACAGAAACATTAAAAGCAAGAAGAGCGTGGGGTGAGATGTTCCGGGCACTGAATGAAAATAACTTCAACCCCAGAATACTCTACCCAGCAAAGCTATCATTCAAAATAGATGGAGCAATAAAAGTCTTCCATGATAAGCAGAAACTAAAACAATATGTGACCACAAAGCCACCATTACAAAAGATTCTGCAAGGGATCCTGCACACAGAAAGTGACACCCAACTTAACCATGAAAAGGCAGGCAGCACCAAAACACAGGATAAGAAAAAGGAAGACAGTAGACAGTAACATCAAGTTAGGTACACACAATCAAACCTTCAAGCAACTAAGATAACTAAATGGCAGGAATCACTACATACCTATCAGTACTAACGCTTAATGTTAATGGACTTAATTCACCCATCAAAAGAGACCATTTGACAAAATGGATTAAAAAAGAAGATCCAACAATTTGTTGCTTACAGGAGACTCATCTCACCGACAGAAATAAGCATATGCTTAGGATGAAAGGCTGGAAGAAGATTTACCAAGCCAATGGTCCCTGAAAACAAGCAGGAGTAGCAATACTTATCTCTGACAAAGTAGACTTCAAACCTACATTGATCAAACGAGATAAAGAAGGACATTCAATACTAATAAAAGGGGAAATAGACCAAAAGGAAATAATAATCATCAATCTGTACGCACCCAATGTCAACGCACCCAATTTCACCAAACATACCCTGAAAGACCTAAAAGCATATATAAATGCCAACACAGTGGTTGTGGGAGACTTTAACACTCCATTATCATCAATAGATAGGTCATCCAAACAAAAACTCAATAAAGAAATCCAAGATCTAAAATATGCAATAGATCAAATGGACCTAGTAGATGTCTACAGAACATTTCATCCAACCTCTACACAATATACATTCTTCTCAGCAGCCCATGGAACCTTCTCCAAAATAGATCATATCCTAGGGCACAAAGCAAGCCTCAGCAAATATAAGAAAATAGAAATAATACCATGCATACTATCTGACCACAATGCAGTAAAAGTAGAACTCAACAACAAAAGTAAAGACAAAAAACATGCAAACAGCTGGAAACTAAATAACTCATTACTTAATGAAGAGTGGATCATCGATGCAATAAAAGAGGAAATTAAAAAGTTCCTGGAAGTCAATGAAAATGAAAACAACCTACCGGAACCTATGGGACACAGCTAAGGCAGTCTTGAGAGGAAAGTTTATAGCCATGAGTGCATATATTAAAAAGATTGAAAGATCCCAAATCAATGACCTAATGATACATCTCAAACTCCTAGAAAAACAAGAACAAGCAAATCCCAAAACAAATAGAAGGAGAGAAATAATAAAAATAAGAGCTGAAATCAACGAAATAGAAACCAAAAAAACCATACAAAGAATTAATGAAACAAAAAGTTGGTTCTTTGAAAAAATAAACAAGATCGATAGACCCCTGGCAAACCTGACTAAAATGAGGAGAGAAAAAACCCAAATTAGTAGAATTAGGAATGCAAAAGGGGAGATAACAACAAACACAATGGAAGTCCAGGAAATCATCAGAGACTACTTTGAGAACCTATATTCAAATAAATTTGAAAATCTTAACGAAATGGACAGATTTCTAGATACATATGATCATCCAAAACTGAACCAAGAGGAAATTAATCACCTGAATAGACCTATAACAAATAATGAAATTGAAGCAGCAATCAAGAGTCTCCCCAAAAAGAAAAGTCCAGGACCTGATGGATTCTCTGCTGAATTCTATCAGACCTTTAAAGAAGAACTGATACCAACCCTCCTTAAACTGTTCCATGAAATAGAAAGGGAAGGAAAACTGCCAAACACATTTTATGAAGCCAGTATTACACTTATCCCAAAACCAGGCAAAGACACCTCCAAAAAGGAGAACTATAGGCCAATCTCCTTAATGAACATTGATGCAAAAATCCTCAACAAAATAATGGCAAACCGAATTCAGCAACACATCAAAAAGATTATTCACCACGACCAAGTAGGCTTCATCCCAGGGATGCAGGGGTGGTTCAACATATGAAAATCAATAAACGTAATAAACCACATTAACAGAAGCAAAGACAAAAACCACTTGATCATCTCAATAGATGCAGAAAAAGCCTTTGATAAGATCCAACATCATTTCATGATAAAAGCTCTAAGAAAACTAGGAATAGAAGGAAAGTTCCTCAACATTATAAAAGCTATATATGACAAACCTACAGCCAGCATTAAACTTAACGGAGAAAAATTAAAACCATTCCCTCTAAAATCAGGAACCAGACAAGGATGCCCACTATCTCCACTCCTATTCAACATAGTACTGGAATTCCTAGCCAGAGCAATTAGGCAAGAAGAAGGAATAAAAGGAATACAAATAGGTAAAGAAACTGTCAAAATATCCCTATTTGCAGATGACATGATCCTATACCTTAAAGACCCAAAAAACGCTCCTCAGAAGCTTCAAGACATCATCAATAGTTATAGCAAGGTAGCAGGATATAAAATCAACATAGCAAAATCATTAGCATTTCTATACACTAACAATGAGCAAACGTAAAAAGAATGTATGGAAACAATTCCATTTACAATAGCCTCAAACAAAATCAAATACCTAGGTGTAAACCTAACAAAAGATGTGAAAGACCTCTACAAGGAAAACTATACACTTCTGAAGAAAGAGATTGAGGAAGACTATAGAAGGTGGAGAGATCTCCCATGCTCATGGATTGGTAGAATCAACATAGTAAAAATGTCGATACTCCCCAAAGTAATCTACATGTTTAATGCAATTCCCATCAAAATTCCAGTGACATTCATTAAAGAGATTGAAAAATCTACTGTGAAATTTATATGGAAACACAAGAGGCCACGAATAGCCAAGGCAATACTCAGTCAAAAGAACAATGCAGGTGGTATCACAATACCTGACTTCAAACTATATTACAAAGCAATAACAATAAAAACAGCATGGTACTGGCACAAAAACAGACATGAAGACCAGTGGAACAGAATAGAGGATCCAGATATGAAGCCACACAACTATGAGCAACTTATCTTTGACAAAGGAGCTAAAAATATACGATGGAGAAATAGCAGCCTCTTCAACAAAAACTGCTGGGAAAACTGGTTAGCAGTCTGCAAAAAACTGAAACTAGATCCATGTATATCACCCTATACCAAGATTAACTCAAAATGGATCAAGGATCTTAATATCAGACCCCAAACTCTTAAGTTGATACAAGAAAGAGTAGGTAATACTCTGGAGTTAGTAGGTATAGGTAAGAACTTTCTCAATGAAACCCCAGCAGCACAGCAACTAAGAGATAGCATAGATAAATGGGACCTCATAAAACTAAAAAGCTTCTGTTCATCAAAAGAAATGGTCTCTAAACTGAAGCGAACACCCACAGAGTGGGAGAAAATATTTGCCAACTATACATCAGACAAAGGACTGATAACCAGAATATACAGGGAACTTAAAAAACTAAATTCTTCCAAACCTAATGAACCAATAAAGAAATGGGCACGTGAACTAAACAGAACTTTCTCAAAAGAAGAAATTCAAATGGCCAGAAAACACATGAAAAAATGCTCACCGTCTCTAGCAATAAAGGAAATGCAAATTAAAACCACGCTAAGATTCCACCTCACCCCTGTTAGAATAGCCATCATCAGCAACACCACCAACAACAGGTGTTGGCGAGGATACGGGGAAAAAGGAACCCTCTTACACTGTTGGTGGGAATGTAGACTAGTACAACCACTCTGGAAAAAAATTTGGAGGCTACTTAAAAAGCTGGACATCAATCTACCATTTGATCCAGCAATACCACTCTTGGGGATATACCCAAAAGACTGTTACTCCAGAGGCACCTGCACATCCATGTTTATTGCGGCACTATTCACAATAGCCAAGTTATGGAAACAGCCAAGATGCCCCAGCACTGACGAATGGATTAAGAAAATGTGGTATCTATACACAATGGAATTTTATGCAGCCATGAAGAAGAACGAAATGTTATCATTCGCTGGTAAATGGATGGAATTGGAGAACATCATTCTGAGTGAGGTTAGCCTGGCCCAAAAGAACAAAAATCATATGTTCTCCCTCATATGTGGACATTAGATCAAGGGCAAACACAACAAGGGGATTGGACTATGAGCACATGATAAAAGCGAGAGCACAGAAGGGAGGGGTGAGGATAGGTAAGACACCTAAAAAACTAGCTAGCAATTGTGGCCCTTAATGCAGAGAAACTAAAGCAGATACCTTAAAGCAACAGAGGCCAATAGGAAAAGGGGACCAGGAACTAGAGAAAAGGTGAGATCAAAAAGAATTAACCTAGAAGATAACACCCACGCACTGGAAATCAATGTGAGTCAATGCCCTGTATAGCTATCCTTATCTCAACCAGCAAAAACCCTTGTTCCTTCCTATTATTGCTTATACTCTCTCTACAACAAAATTAGAAATAAGGGCAAAATAGTTTCTGCTGGGTATTGAGGGGTGGGGAGAGGGGGGGGCGGAGTGGGTGGTAAGGGAGGGGGTGGGGGCAGGGGGGAGAAATGAACCAAGCCTTGTATGCACATATGAATAATAAAAGAAAAATGAAAAAAAAATAAAATAAAAATAAAAATTCATAGCACTTGCTTTGAATACATTTGTTATGCTAATATTAAAATGTCTAACTTGAAAATAGAATTCTTTCATTGTATGCAACTTTACTGCACATGAAACTCACTGAGTTTATGTCTAAATGCAACATTGTATTATTTCAGCTTCTGAAATATTTTGTTTGTTTAAGGTGTTTGTTTTATATTTCTTTGTTTCATAAATATATCTCTCCCTATTAAAAAATAAAAAATCAGAAATCTGTTATGTCAAACTTGAGGGGACTGATTGCTATGAAGAAAATTGGGCAGGTATGATGGAGAGTGGATGAAGGCGTTTTTAATGTCGTTTAGGTAAGACAGATAACAAGATGGCATATGAACCAAGATTTAAAAGAAGAAAGATTGGAACCACAAGGTTAGTGCAGACTTTTGTGTCTGGCAGGAAGAAGAAGTGCAATGGCCCTGAGGGTGACACATGTTAGGTCATATCAGAGTTCAGAGCAAAGCATTGGTGGTGACCAGAATGATCAAGAGGGAGATCAAGGACAGATCCTGGCTAAGAATGTGCAGAAAGGAGGTGGTCTCCCCACTGCTGCATAAAACAAAGAATTCCTGATGTAGAGAATCCTTCATTCTCATGGTGTCACTGCAATTTGTTTTAAGCCACCTCTTTGAAAAATAATATGTATACAGATAACTTCACATTCATAATGTGTAAAATCTTTTGAGTTATACATTTACAATCCCTGGTCTCGCCATCACCACAATTAATAGTACAGACACCCATCATCTCTCAGAGTGTCCCCTTTGTCATTTATTGATTATTCTGGGGATGCAAACCCTTAACATGAAATTCATCCTCTTAGTAAATTTTGGACTGCACAATATCATATTATTAGTGCCGGGCACTCTGTTGTATGGCACAGTAAATCATCTCCTACAAAAATAACTTTATACCCATCAAGAAACAATTCCACATTCCCCCTACCCTTCTCTCCTTACTCCACCATTCTATTCATGCATCTGTGAGGCTGCCTACCTCAGGTATCTCACATACATCTAATCTTGCATTATTTTGTTTTCAAAGGCATCTGTGGATCCTTATTTTCTTCTTCATTTTTCAGGTGTCTTTATTATAAGAGTCACAATTTGTTCAGACAAGGACTGTAAGAGATACAAATTTATTCAACATAAATATACCAAAACAAAATCAGCAGCATTTTAAACAGAATATTTCAAGTTTGGCATATATGAACTGAGAAACTTTGACTATGATAACTGCCAGGATGATTATGTCTATGAAATCCTACAAACATATAATTGCAATCTATTGTTAGGCAAAATGGATGCATCATTTAATAAATGATTCATCCTTGTGGTTTTTATACCATGTATGTACCCACTGTATTGCTTTCTACCATGTCCATTATAAGTTATGTATGTTTAACCAAGCATTTTACTTGCATTGGTCAGTTTTGTGTTTTCTCAAAGGTGAAAAAAAATGAACAAACTGTAGAAAAACATAACAAATTAAGAGTTGAACTAAAAACAACAGTGAGTTAAATAAATGCATTCAAGACAACTCTGTTAAAGTGAATTGAGTAAAAATCTAAAATAAATTCTCAATGAAAATCTCTAAAATAACTATAAATTAATTCCCTCCTCATAAGTCTTCCATTAAAGACTTAATAGACAGTGTGCTTGAAATAAATAATAAAAGATATTTTAGGAAGAGTGAAATTAACACTGTCAAAAATTATTTTATTGTATGTAAATATAAATGAATTCATTTGTACTTTAGACATGGATTCCAGTGGCAACAGTAATGAAATGAAGTAATAATCATTGTGTGTATTCTACTAGGTTCTTTGTGAGTTATTGCCATGCATGAGAGCAGATGTAGTAAATGCATCATCTCATTCATTCTTCACAGTGACCTCATCATGCTGATTATTTGAACTTATTGTTCATAGATGAGATCACTATAAATATAATGAAGTTAACCATATGAAGGTTGTGTGGCTCAAGCTTCATAGTGTTTTCTTTGGGAGTACCTGCTTTGCAAGCATGAAGCCCTGAGTCCAAACCCCAGTCACACCTAAAAATAAATATATGAAATGAATGTAATGTTTATTTGATGACAAAAGAATGAGTTTCACAAGGTGGCAGAAGGTGATGGCTACTAATAAAAATGGAATCAATCTAAAAAATAAAGAAGGGTAATAGAAACATATGGTATGTTATTGCAAAAAGTACAAGAGGATGCTGATTATTACTGATCTTGAAGAAGAACTTTCTAAATTGAAAAAGCAAGTAAGGGATAAAATTATTTGACTACCTAAACTATAACTTTTATATACTGTCCCCAAATCTCTATACATGCATAAAAGAATGTAATATCAATCAGAAAACCAAGAAATTCTTCCATAGAAAAATTAATATAAAATGACAAAGTCAGTGCACATGAAAGCAAAGAATTTGCAGAAACAATTTGGAATTGCAAAAAGAAAGAAAAAACTAACAAACCCTAGGATACACTCAGCCTGAGCAATAGGAAAAGAATTGCGGCATAATACCTTTTAGTTTTCCCCTTCACTGATCAAATAAAGCTTATTTTGCTTCTGCTAATCCCAAGCATGACTCAAGACATGATGAAATGTGTCTTATTATCTGTGTCCAAAGGTACTGTTTCTTAGCAAAGCATTAGTGTGTTCTTTTAAGGAATATGGAAATAATATCAGATAAAACTCCATATGAAAAATTAGAGAAAAATACCCCCACTTCCCTGATACACCTGCAAATCTGATTCTCAAGTTTCCTCCTTTCTTATGCAAAACTCGTTAGACATGTTCTATTTTATGGGAATACTTTATACCACTTATTCATTCAGTTTCATCCAATTAGACTTCCATTCTCATCACATACCTGTAAGCAATGATCCATGCATTTCTGTCTATAAACATTTCTTTAAAAATATTAAATAAGTTGCTAATGAATTAATCAAGTAAGCAAGCACATAGGGATCTCTCAGATCTGTGCTAGGTCTGGTCTTCAGACGATACTGGTAAATTTTGTCAACTTCTATTCTTGTTGAAACTTTCTACCTACCATAATCCCAGTTCACTTGGATGGGGTCTCTGAGTAGAAGACCTGCATGAGGAAATCTGCATTCCTCCCTGGATGGATATGATGGAGACTGAAGTTCTGCCAGTGACAATACAGCAACAGGAAGTGAAGCAATGAGTAGTCAGGATTCGATCCCCATAAGACATGACCACATCACATCCATCCCAAGATTTTACCTATTAAGACATGTTATTTGGGGCTATATTTAAACTCCCTGATTATTAGGTACATCTGTTATTCCACACTCATGCAAACCTGATTTCCCTGAAGAACATTGGTCAGAACAAGGAAAATTTTCCTCATTTTATGTTCTTCAGTGACCAATATAGAAATGCAGTAAAGCCAGTATTCATTATGTCATCCCAGTGAAATCTTCTGCCTTCCTGAATTCTAACCTCCTTAGCACTTTTGTCTAATTTTTTTCTTTGATTTTTGCCCAAGGTTTGCAATACCTCTTTTTGCTAGATTCTTTACACTTGTAGAGCTCTGATTTACAGAGGGGACAGCTTTAGAAAATCAATATTCCCTGTTCATCAAGGGAGACAACAGTTTTCACTCATTTTTTTTCAGTTGCAATTTTTTATTTTTATAAAACTTTGCAAAGTATAAACACAGAAACTTTTAAGAATCTCCTAAGCTTTTTACATAAGTAAATTTCAAGTTCACAGTCTGTTCATTTGAACTATTTACTATTAACAGGAGACCTTAACACGACATCTCAGACAAGAAGGCATTAATTCTGCATGCAGGTAGCAATGCTAAACCTGAAGAGTCACTGACCATCTCCTTACACAGTTTGAGTAAAAGATGTTGGCTACAGAATGAACTAAAAGTGAATACAGCTCTACTTTATACAAGTCTTTGAGGTCTACCCATAACGTCAAGAAAAACTTAGGGCTATCCATCTCTCAAAGAAAAAAAATCTATTTTAATTTTAAATTGGAAAAAAAAGATGGCAATTTGCAAGCAAAACAAAGCCAGATTCACATTCTATTTACATGTTTTTGTATTCACAGGTCAAAATTAAAATGTTTCATTAGATAATTAAAAATAAACACTTTCAAAAATGCATTTCCTGCATCGATACTGCTGTAGAAACTCTGAATTTAGGAAAGCTCTCTAAAGCAAAATTAGCTTAACTTTGCGGGGGCCAACTGGTCTATCATTTAGATCTTTAATGGCAGCCATAGCTTCATTATAGTTTATCATAGCAACAATGGCTTCTCCTGTGGGTAATCCTTGCTCGTTATACTGTATTGAAACTGAATCAGGTATGATTCTATAACCATGGAAAAAGTCTAAAACTTCATTAACATTAGCTTTAAATGGAAGATTCATTATCTTAATAGGAATTACTCTACCTGAGCCACAATTTAATTTTGGATCAGGCATAAATCACCCCTCAGGAAAACCTCCCATATTATGCTTTCCAAAATCAAACTTGCCACCTTCTGGACGACCAAAATTCACGAAAGAACGATGACTTCTAAAATCATAAGGTGGGCTCCTAAAGTCCTCACTGGGAGGTCTAAAATTGCCAGGAAGTCTAGGGTCCTCCTCTGGAACTTCCCTGAGGTCTTCCTCAGGGAGCTGCCTGAAGTCCTCATCAGAAGGTCATCTCAAATCATCTTCCTGGGGGCTCCTGAAGTCCTCATCAGGAGGGCCCCTGAAGTTTTCATCTGGCATATGCCTGAAATCTTCCTCTCGGGAGCGCCTGAAATGCTCCTGAGGTGGCCGCCTAAGGTGCTCTTGGGGCAGCCTCCTAAAGTGCTCCTGGGGTGGCCTCCTAAAGTACTCCTGAGGTGGCCTCCTGAAGTGCTCCTGGAGTGGTCTCCTGAAATGCTCCGGGGGTGGCCGTCGGAAGTGCTCCAGGGGTGACCTCTTAAAGTCTGCCTCAGGGGAATGCCTGAAATCCTGCTCAGGGAATCGCCTGAACTCTTCTTCCCTAAGGTGCCTGAAGTCCTCCTCCTCCAGAGGGCACCTGAAGTCTTCCTCCTCCCAAGGACGCCTGAAACCCTCCTCTGGTGGCCGCCTGAAGTCTTCTTCAGGGGGCTGTCTGAAATCCTCCTCCAGTGGCCATCTCCAATCGTCCTCAAGAGGCCATCTCCAGTCTTCTTCCCGAGGGTGCCTGAAGTCTTCTTCAGGAGGCCGTCTGAAGTGCTCCTCTCGAGGGTGCCTAAAGTCCTCTGGGGAAGGCCTGAAGTCTTCTGGAGGGTGCCTTTCAGGCTGTCGGAAATATCCCTGGGGATGCTTGGAGTTCCCCAGTTGCCTCAAGTCCTCTAGCTGGTATCTAAAGTTTTCAGAAGGGCCAAATGAGTATACCGGTCGGTCTTTTGAGCCAAATAAATGGGAATGGTCATCTCTATCACATGACAGAGAACGGGCTTGCATTTTCTCATTGGTCATCAAGGAAAAATTTACACCAAACTCCTGCATTTGTGCCTCAGATATAAGTCTTAACAATACCTCTGTCCCTAAGAATCTTCGTCGGTTTAAGCGTTCAGCTTTCATGGCCTATCCTGATTTAAATTTCAACAATGCTTCTCCCAGACCAACTCCTTTGTCATCATAAAGCAAGTAAATATCATCCTCAGCAAGGGAGAAGTCTGCAAAGAACTTTTGCACTTCAACTTTTGTAACATCAAATGGAAAATTTCTTATATAGATGCATAGCTTCTGGCCAGGATAGCCTTCTTGAGAGTATTTTTGTGAAACATGACCAGGTCTCTCTTTTTCTACTGACCCTGGTCTTTTCTTTTCATAACATTCAATAAATTTCAGCATTTGCTTTCTAGAAACTGGATCAATAAGCACTGGACGATATTGTAAAACAGTCTTATGTAAACCTAGTGCAGTATTATAGTCTTTTAAAGTCTTGAACATCACAAAAGCAAACCGTGTCCTTTTTTCATCTTTATATAAGAACCTAATCTGATCATTAGTCAGATCAGTATCTCTGAAGAAATTTCTTAAATCTATCTTGGTAATACTTAGGGACAGATTTTTTAAGTGAACATAAAATCCAAGAGGGGAGCGACAGCGTGAAAACTTAGGCTCTAGGGGAGTGGCTCAAGTGGTAACATATTAAATAGTAAAATTCATCACTAATAGTGTAATTCAATAATGAATAAACCACTATACACATGACCATGGTCTTTTATACTTCAATGATCATATTTATACCTGAGGAAAAAAATCTTTTGAATAGAAATAATGGACATTTTCCCATAGTATTTCATCTCTGATTATGAGACTCAAGCAATCAACATACTATTTCCAATTTCTCAATCCATGTAAATTTAACTTGGAGTCTAGTATTACATAACCAACTTGTGCCATTTGTTGTTATAGTTAGTGTGGAAACTATGCTGAATAATAAAACAGAACTGTGATAATGAGAAGAAAAACCATGATTGGTTCTAAAGCACACAAGTTTGCTAAAATCTCCATGAACAGGAGTTAGTGATATGTAAAAGAATCATGGTTCCCAAATGCAAATCTATGGCCCAATAATGTCCTGTACCAAAAAATTATGTCATTGGTTTTTGTTATCAACTGTGGTTTACTCCCATAGGTGAAGAACACACTAGAAATATGTTTTGTAGAAATAAGAAAAAATAAACTAGTCTCTTCTATAGCACTTAATGGAATACTCTTCAGAAATTTATATTGTGCCAAGAGATAAATGGATTAGATTTGTAATCCATGTTTGAAAATAAAGAAATATGAAACTAATAAAGGGGAACCTTTTAAATGTCAGAAAGAGCAGAAATCTTAAAGGGGACTAATATAAATTTCATAAGAATTGTATATACATCAAATAAACAGGAGCAAGTTCTAATTTCAAATTTGATAAAAATAAATTTATTGCACTTAGAATCAGTCTTGGAGTCAACAACAATTGTTTATGCCCAGAATAATGGGTAATTTTGCCTTTTATTTCTTGTTGAATGTTTTCAGAGCTCTCTTGATATCTTTGTTCCTTAGACTTTAGAAGAAGGGATTCAGCAGGTAAGTCATCACTATGTACATCACCGACCCTACTGGCATTGAATGAGAGTTTGGGGTCAGGACAGAGCTGGTATATAATCTTAGAATAGTACAGTAATATAAGGAGACAACTGAGGTAAGAGACACAGGCAGAAAACGCTTTGTATTTCCTCTAAGGTGATGACATTGCAATGATGGAGGAAAGTATCTTAGAGTAAAAGTAAAAAATTCCAATGAAGGGACCACCACCAACCAGGCAAGTACAAAGTTCATCACCACAATTTTAAGGAAAGTGCTAGAACAGTCTAGGGGAACCAGCTGATTACATTCACAAAGAAGTATTGGACTTCTAAATCTGTGCAGAAGGACAGACAAAACAACATGTGGCTGTGTAACAGGGAATTCAGGGCACTCGGGAAACAGGACAGCAACAGTAACAACTCACAGATGTTAGTCTTCATGATGACTATGTAGTGTAGGAGGTGACAGATGGCCACAAAATGGTCATGAGCCACCACAACCAGGAGGAAGTTGTCCAACCCTAGAAAAATTTGAAAGAGTAAGTCGGGGTGATGCAGCCTTTATGTATTATCACCTTGCTTTGTGTCTGTAGGTTCAGCAGCATCTTTCAGATGGTAGCAGAGGTGAAACAGAAGTTCCCAAAGGAAAATTCGGAGAGAAAGAAGTACGTGGGTGTGTGTCTGTGTGAGCCAGGATGATAAGTACGTTCCCAGGCACAGTGACCAGGTACATGGACAGGAACAGAACAAATAAGAGAAGCTGCAGTTCTGGTTTTACTAAAAATCCTAGAACATGAAATTCTGAAGATTTAGTACAAGTTTTTGGTTCCATGTGCTGAAGGTGACTATAGGAAAAAATAACATGATTACTTTTGTTACTCGGTCTTATTTTATAAGTACCACATGCTATATTTGATTATGAGTTCCTGTCCCTATCTATATTTTTTTCTCAATATATCGATTTTTCTACATGTTTTTTTCTGTGACTTGGATTTGAACTCAGGGACTCATGCTTGCCAGGCAGGCACTCAATCAAATTCATCAGTCAACACTTTTTTGTGTTGAGCTAGTCTCATTTACTAGTTGCCCATGTTGGGCTTGAACCTCAATCTTGGTATCTGCTTATTGAGAATCTGGGATTAGAGGAATGAGTCATTGTAGCCAAACTAGTCTACAGTTTTCATGAGAAATTCTTTCATGCACTTGAGAAATGTAAATTTCTCATTTGGTCTCATCAACTTAATTTGGTCTCATCATATAATTGTTGAGAGACATCTATGTTTTAAAGGATTTAAAAGACATTCCCCTTTATAAAATGTTAAACAAATTGCCACTTAGTGAACTAAACAAACATAGAGATCTCTCAGCTCTGAGTAGGATGGCTTGGTCCTCAGGTGACACTAAGTAAATTATGCTAACTTCCATTCTTGCTGAGCCTTTCCCATAGTACATACCCAGAGTCTCAGACTCACCTGGATGGGGTTTATATGTAGAACGTCTTGTTGTGGAAATCTTTATTCAACCATGGATGGTTATTATGGAGACTAAAGTACTGCCTAGACAAGATGGCAGGGGAGAGTGAATTATTGTTGCCCTACCGAGACTTGGGAATCCAAAAGGAACCACCAGTCCTGTTTAATCCAGGATTTTACCCTCTGAGGGACAATACCAGAGGATGTATTTGTACCTCTCTACTTACTAATTAATCACATTTACTCTTGTTACTTCAGCATCTGAGACACTGATTTCCCTGAGTTCCATCAGTCTGAACAGAAAGAAAAGCTTCCTGCACAATCTATGTTCTGAAAAGACCAGGTCAGAAATCAGGTAAATCCAGTCTTTATTACTTTTTTGCATGAATTCTCCTGACTTCCTGGGCTGATGTTCTCAACACTTTTGCCCAATTCTTAGTTTGATTTTTCTCCAAAATCTGAGTACCTAATTTTCCTAATTTGTAGTGAGAACACAGCCCTTGATAGCTCATGGAATTCCCGTTCCTTCATCAAGAGGGATAACTTTGTTCATTTGGTATGTAATAATGAAATGTTACTAGAACACTTGTCTTTTTTGATTCATTTGCAAAACATGGAGGAGCTTGTGCTTACAGCACATATTTATACTTGTCAATTAAATTTTAACTTCTCAAACATTTGGTACTTATGAATTATTTTTAATTGCATAAAAATTCAAATGTTAATGATTAATGTGACATGAAGTAATTGCAAGATCTCAGTAAAAACAAAAATAAGGATTACTGAAGGCAAACATTAAATAAATGAAGAAGGATATCTAAGGAATGTATTAGAATACTTCCATTTTCGAGATGCCACTTATTCCCCAAATGATCTATTGATTTAATCTAATACCTTCCATAACACACCAAGCTTTTATGGAAATGGACAGATTGATTCTAAAGTTTACAAGCAAATCATATAATTTTTTCCTATTGAAATATTACCTTGCTTTGACATGACACATAATTCCATAAGGCAGTGCATTGGTGTGTTGGAGGAACTTCCACACGCTTAAAATACAGTACATTACCCTATGTTACTAAACTACAGCTTGTTACTTGGTTTCACTGGGGACTATTACTGTTAACTGGCAAGAGAGCTTAGCAAGGAGTCAGTGGGACTGGCAGTCTCCAGGCTTATGCCAAGGAAAGAGCAAAAACATTCCGAGGAAAGTGACTTGCCCCATCCTTCTACAACAGCCCCATCAAATGAGGTCAATTAAAAAACAAAACACAGAGCACCACTGATGAGAAATAAAGTTAAACCAAATACTTGAGTGCAAAAAAATAGAAAGAATGAACTTCTAAACCAATCCACTTAGGGATTTTAAAGGTTAGAGCCTGGGGAGTCCCAGGTCTTGGAACCAAATCATCTGCATGGGATATTGCCATGAGAGGGAGGTATAGAGAGAGACTTTGGGGCAATCTAAGCAACAGCAAAACGCCAGAGGTCAGTGGCCCTGCCTATGCAAGCTACCTATCCCTAACAGAATGAGCAGCCCTGCCCACTCAGACCTCTCCACACTTCTAGAAATCTCACTCACATCTACAGATGCTACATAAACCAACGAACTCAGAGGATCAAGCTCTTTAAGGGAATTGGTCTGGAAAATGTCAATCACTCTCTGTCATCTGTCCTCTACCAAGACTGCTACTACAACCTAAGTTAGGGGTGCAATTCCACTCTTCTGAAGCTGTTTCCATAACAACTAAGGCAGGAAGGACTAACTTGGGGAATGGCTGGGGATTTCAACAATTCTTTCTAACAAGAAACATAAATAGTTTTTTGATTGTTGTTTGTTTTGGGGGTGTTTTAGTTTGGGTTGTTTCCTTATATTCTTTTTCCTTTCATCGAATTTGTTTTCATTTGGCTGTTTCTCTCCTTTTTCTCTTGTATTATTCCTTCTCCTTTTAAAATTTGGTTTCTTATCGATGCAATTTTTTCTCCACTTTTTCTCTTCTTCCTATTCCTCACATCATTCTCAATCTCCCTGTTATAACAATATCAAGCTCTCTGTTATTATTATCTCCTTAACATACTTCCACTTTTTTCCATCATTCCTGGTCACCTCTCTTCCCTGTGCCCACCCTCCATAATAGTCCATTTCAAATATATATTTTATCTTGAGTTAAGTCCACAATCATCCCCATAGAAACCAGAATTTTGCTCTTATATAACCTTATTGGGTAGGTAGGTAAGGTTTACAATTGTTCCTTCCTCATTTAAAATTGTTAGTTTTTTTTATCCAGAAAGTTATCTCTATACACAAGAACCTAAAAGGAAACAGACCAACTTATGTACAAAACACAGCATAGAAATTTGAATATGAAAAAACTAAGGTAATTTCTTACTTTAAGCTCCCAACATAAGTCAATATGTGAATCTAAGGATAATGAATGTCCCAAGTGTCTGAGAGAGAATCAGAAGACTGTTAAAAATGATGACTGATCTTGTCAATAAGGATTCAAATAAAAAGATAAATGAAGTTTGGAAATCAATCCAAGGCTGAGACAAGAAAGTTAGCAACATATAAGAGAAATTCAGCAAGGAAATGGAAACTATGAAAAATATCCAAGAACCACATTTACAAATGGAAACTTAAAAAAATCAAATACAAACCACAGTGAATAGTATTATCAACAGACAAGATTAGCAGAATAAAGAATATCAGAGTTGGAGTAGAATATCACAGAACTATTTCATACAAATAATCACAAAAATGAATGTATGTGAATACAACATATAATAACTCTGGGATATGATCAAAAATCCAACCCAAGAATTCATGGGGTGGACGAAGGAGCTGAAATGCAAAGTAAAGTCCTAGAAATCCTATTCAATGAAATCATAGCAGAAACTTTCCCTTATCTCTGCAATAATATAGACAGTAATGTACATGAGGCATTTTATACATGACCAGAAAAGAACAACTCCATATCAGATCAGAATTAAAAATGTCAAAAGTTGAGAACAAAAAAGGATACTAAAGATTTCAAAAGAAAAATACCAGCTTACATCCAAGGTAAAAAGCATAAGAATCACCTCAGAGCTCTCAGTGCATACAATAAAATCCAAAAAAGCATGGAACAATATAATTCAAACTGTCATCCAAGAATAGTATATCCAGTAAAGCTATCCTTCAATCTTGATGGAGAAATAGGGACCTTCCAAGATAAGGGTAAGCTACAGTGATTTATGTCTACCAAGCCTATAGTACATTTGGTAATAATTCACAGAGAAGAGGATGAAAAACAATCACAAATATGAGAGAACAGAAAAGAAAAAAGCTTAAAGGAGGAATTAATGAACCTACAAGAACGAGGCAATTAGTAAACATTATCAACTTGGTTAACCAGCAAAATCCAAAGTTGAATAAAGCCAAAAGTAAAGAATAATCAACATAAGGTGCAATCTCAAAGATAAGCAACAGAAAAACAAGAATCAATAAAAATCTATCATAACCCTAAATGTAAAGGGACTTACCTCCCCAATCACAAGACACTAACTGTCTGATTGAATCAAAAAGCAAGATCCAACAATCTGTTCTCTGCAAGGAACACACCTCAAAACTGAAGACACACCAAGCAAAAGCTAATGGTTAGTAAAAAATTACCAGGCATGTGGAAACAGAAAGAAAGCATGAGTACACTGCAGATTTTACTCAAATATCAGTCAGATGAGATAAAGTTCATGATATATGAAAGGGCCAATTCAGAAAGATGATACTACAATTCTAAAGCTACATGCACTGAACATCATTACAAATTCATAAAACAAACACTTTTGAGTTTGAAGGAACAGATAGGTCCAGACAGCATAATAGAGGTAGATTTCAAAATCTCAGTCTCATCTATAGACAGAACATTCAGACACAAACTGGTGGTGGGAGACAAAGTGGAAAGTGAGACTATTGGGTGGGGTCAAAGGACCAAAGTAAATTACACCCACAGTGGGCATACATTTAGACACCTTTTTGAATGCCAACTTAAATATTAATAATGAAAACCATGTCTGTAAAATAGGAACAGTATGTGTTGCGGTACTAGTGGGAGGGGGAGAAGAAAGGAGATTAAGGTGATAGTATTTGGTAGATGAACTTCATATACCTTTACAAAATAGAACTAAGAAACCATTTGCAATTACTATAAGTGACTTGAGGAGAAGCTGAGGGGGAGAGAAAATGGGTGCTCAGTAAATAATATACAATGTAAATCTAATTGGAATTCTCACTATGAATACCCCCTGTATAATGAATATATCTTACTAAAAATTTATAAAATAAAGAAACTGTATTAAAACTAACAAAACCACGAATGAAATGGACCCAACAGACATTTGTAGTCTATTCCATCCTACAGCCAGAGTTTGTAAACATCTTTTCTCAGCATCTCATGGAACTTTCCCCAAAATAGATCACATATATCCTAGGTCATAACAAATACAAAATAATCCCCTAATAGACAATAAAGAAATAAAATTAGAAATTAATTGCAAGGAAAAGCACAAAATCCATTCATATTTATGCAGATTGAACAACACACGTTTGAACAATCAATGGATAATTAAAGAAAGTAGGAAAGTCATCCCTATATTCAAAGGAAAATGAAAACACAACTACCAGAATCTATGAGTTTTACAGCAAAGGTAGTGCTAAGGAGAAAGTCATTTATTGAAATTCTCAATTAAATCAATGAAAGAGAGAACAAAAAATATATACAAAGAGTGAACAAAATAAAATTTGTTTCTTTGAAAGACAAATAAAATCTTTAGCCATTCTGACTCAGAAGAGGAGGGAAAAAAACCAAAAATTAATAAAATACAGTTTTAAAAAGTGGACATAAAAAATACCAATGAAATCCAGAAAAGTATTATGGAATGCCTTGAAAACCTACACTCAAACTAGAACGTCATGAAAAAGTGGATGAACTTCTGTATGCATTGGAACAATCAAAATTTGACCAAGAGTCTGTGCTGTTTTAACACCTAAATAAATGTCCAACAAGCTATGAATGTGAAGCAGTAAAGATTCTCCCAACAACTAATAGCCCATACTCAAATGAACCTGATTCAATCTCACCCAGGTCAGATTGACTTTCATCAAGAAAAACAAAGAACAAATACCAGTGGATTGGGGAGAGAAACTCATGTACATTGTTAGTGGGAATGTAAATTAGTATAGCTATTATGGGAATTGTTATGGAAGTTCCTCAAAAAACTAAAAATAGAACTACAAATCGTCCTGCTCTATCACTCCTGAGCTTACACCGGAAGGAATGTACATCAGCATACAATAGAGACATCTGCAGGCCCATGCTTGTAGCAACACTACAAACAATAGCCAAGCTATGAATCAGCTTAGGTGCCCATCAACTGATGAATGCATAATGAAAATATGGTGTTTACACAACAGATTATTTAAACCAGAAACAGAGAATGAATTTATATCATTAGCAGAAAAATGGATGAAATCAGAGTTTATATTAATCTAAGTAAGTCAGGCTCAGAAGGAAAACATATTTTCTGTCATAGGCAGAATCTAGACTTGAAAGAAACATACAGCATGAACGTGAAAGGAGGCCTGTTTGGGGTGGACCCAGGGATAAGATAGACAGGGAAAGGAGAGGGAGATGGATGCTGAACCTGATGGGAACACATCAAATGAACATGCTAACTTTAAATAATGAAACACATTAAAATTGTAAAACAAAGTGGGGACATGAAAGGCAAGCTGAGGTAACAGAGTATATGGCTAATATGATGTATATATGTTACAGGCACATATGGAAATACCACAATGAAACCTCTTTTTACAAGTAATATACACTAATAAAGTTATAGTTTGAATTTTTGTTTAACATACACTAATTGTACATACTTGTGGTACACTGTAACACATTTTCATAAATATATACTTGGTGTGAAGAGCAATCCAGATTAATTAGCATATCAATCAACTGAAACATATGCCATTTTTTGTGCTACATGGAACCATTCAAAATCCTTTTTAGTTTTTTAAAATATGTACTGCATTTTTGTTAGCTTTAGTCACCAACTGTGCAACAGAGCACTAGAACTTTCTCCTTGGATCTAATGGTAACTCTCTACCATTGGACAACCTCTCTACACTTTCCTCCCTCCATCCATATCTATCCTCTGGTAGCTCCTATTCTACTCTCAATTTTGATTCCACTTAAGAGTAAGATCATGGCTGTTGGTCTTCTGATATTCATTTTCATAGGTGGGAGATTTATCTAATTGTGGTTTTGATTTCCAAGAAGTTCACATTTTGTTACCAATGGATAAAATTTTGTTGGAAGACAGACACTGCTATTCATTTATGAACTGCCTGTGACTGCTTGCACACTTATAATGACAGAGATGAGTCATTATGAAGACCATCTGCCTATGATGCACAAGGCGTTTAAACCTGGCCTTTGGAGAAGATGTTTTCTGGCCACTCCAAGCAAGCAGGCAAGGTGATAACTACGTTATTGGATGTTCTTATGTTTGCGTTTCAGAATGTGTGTGTATGTGAACTCATGTGTGTTCAAGCAAGTGTGCATAAACTTTCTTGGGTCAGAGATGCCTGGTGGATGGTAGACATGATAGAATCATAGTCCCCCACATGTATCACAGCATTAACCCCTGCATCCTGTGACTGTCACTTTATCTTGCATGCAAAGGGATTTTGCAGATGTGATTAAGCAAAGTGTGTCAGTCAGCGTTCTGTCTCCATGGTAAAATACTAGTATAATCAACTTAGAAGGAGGAAAGGTTTTCTTTGGCTCAGAGAAAGGTTTCAGTCTGTGGTCTCTTAGATGCACTACTTTGGGCCTGCCATAGGTAAAGCATCATGTTGGAGCAAAGCCCCTCACCTCATTAGGGCCAGGAATCAGGGTGACTGGAAGGGTCCAGGGTGCTACTATTACCTTAAGGGGGAATTCCACTAGTCTGTGTTGGACTCTTGCCTTGACCATAACAATCTAACGGAGAGGAGGGGGTGTGGGGAGGAGAAGCCACTTCTGAAAAACAAAACCACCCTAGATCCACCTAAGGTCAGTCCCTAGGCTCACCTGAGTCCCCAGTGTATTAGAATGCCCAGCCAAAATCAGTTGATAGCCCAAGGCTAATCCACAGCTGACTACAGACACATAAGTCTACCAGGCAATCTCAGAGCAAGTTCTTCCCATGTAGTCCCATTGAGAACACAGGCATTATATTAAACATTTTAAAAACAGTTTTTATGCAACAATGGATGATCTTGACATTAATCAAGTGGACCATCAAGGAAGGCAACTATTCTCACCTGCTTACTTGTATATTTGGCTTGTGCTCTGGTGTTTAAAGGCGACATCTACTATTGCTGTGTTACTCATGGTCATTGGAAATAACTGTATTTAAAGGAGACTGTATGGGGATCACTTTTTGGGCAAAAGATTATGAATGATTGCAAGAAAACTTGTTGACTGAAATCTCAAGACACCAGGAATTCAAGCTTTCTTGCAGCAGCTATGAAAATGACATAGGAGGACAGTGTTTAGAGAGAAGAGAGAACAGAAAGCTTAGCAGTACATAAGTTTGATTTTTTAAAAACATTTTTACTAGTATACAAGTGTTGTACAGGGGTTTTGTTATGACATTTCCATAAATATAGCATGGATTTGTTTATCCCCTCCATTTTCTCACTATTCCTTCTACCCCTTCTTATAATGACTTCAACAGCTTTAGAGTTTTCATATTCATACATGCATAGAAAGTACCTCAACTCTGCCTTTCCTTCTTTATTTACTCTAGCCCTCCCACTAGTACCCTTCCTTTAACATGACCTGTTTTACACCCCAATTCTTCATTATTTGAGGGACTGTTCAATGTTCAGTGATGTTTTGCCTTGGTATTTTACCCAAAAAATATACTATTTAAAATCAGTCTAAACCCTCTATTACTCTTCCTTATCCTTTTCCCCTTAACATCTATGGTCCAATCAGTTTTCAGAGTGTTTTGTTCCTACACTGATGTGATTTACATCAATATTATTCACTCAATACCATTCCCTTCTTCTTCACCTCCTCTCCTAGTCTTCTCTAACAGTTCCACTATTGAAAATACAAATATATGTATGTATGTGTATGTATATATATATATATATATATATATATATATATATATATAGAAAGGAATAGGAATCCACCCCACCCCCCTGTTGGCGAAACCGGTACCAAATGCCCCCGTGTAGATAAGATAAGCAGAGCAGCAGGGCTCAGCTCAGGCATATAGAATGTGAGGAATGTGAGCAGGTTGCGAAAGATAACGGGATGTACGTGCAAGATGGGCTCTGCCTGCTTGCTCAATGTTGATAACGAAAATATGCGTGCAACTGCTGACCTTTTACTCAATAGGCTGAAATTGCATGAGATGTTACAAAATCATTGGTTAACTGTTGCGCGGGCTTTTGTTGTAACGGCAGGTAATGGTCTATATAAGATATTCCATAAAGAGGCTCAGGGTCGTGTTTTCCTAACCGGTCCTGCGTGTCCGTGTGGGAGCTCGACCCTGGCTAGCCAGCACAATAAACTCTGCTTTGTAGATTGCATTCACACGTGACTCTTTGTCTCTCGGAGGAATAGGAATCCCCTTCCTAACAATATGATCTTGATTAATCAAGACATAAATTTTAAAGAAAAGCTGAAATCAAAGTTAATAACATTCTAGAAAAACAATATGTACTTCCAAAATCTGTTCAAAATATTATAAGCTAACTAGTCTTACATTCAATAGCACTTTTTAAGATCCAGTATAATGAGATCTTTCATGGTTAGTCTGTCAAAGAGTGTTTTTAGTGCTCTCTTGATCTCCTTATTCCTCAGGCTGTAGATGAAAGGGTTCAACATGGGAGTGACCACAGTGTACATCACTGAGGCTGCTGCACTCAAATGTGAGTTTTGATTAACAGAAGAGCTGAGGTATACTCCAAGGAGTGTAGAATAAAATAGAAAGACAACAGAGAGATGAGATGCACAGGTAGAAAATGCTTTGTACTTCCCCTGAGCAGATGAGATTGCACGGATGGAGGAAACTGTTTTACAATAAGAGTAAAGGATTCCAGTTAGGGGTCCACCACCTTGCAGAACAGTTACAAAATAGAGTACCATATTGTTAAGAAAGTATCAGAACAGGCAAGGTGAACCAACTGGTGTGTTTCACAAAAAAAGTGTGGGATTTCCAAGTTGGTACAGAAGGAAAGATGCAAGACCATGAAGCTTTGCACAAAGGAATTCAGATCACTTATGATCCAGGACACTAGCACCAGCAATCCACAAAGCTGGGGCTTCATGATGACTGTATAGTGCAGAGGGTGACAGATGGCCACAAAGCGGTCACAGGCCATCACTGCTAGAAGGAAGTTGTCCAACCCTACAAATAATGTGAAAAAATAAATCTGGACAATACAGCCTTCATACCTTATGACTTTGCTGTGTGTCTGGATATTCACCAGCATTTTTGGGACAGTGCTGGAGGTGAAGCAGATGTCCACAAGGGACAGGTTGTGGAGGAAGAAGTACATGGGTGTGAGCAGATGGGAGTCTGAGATGGTGGCCAGGATGATGAGCAAGTTCCCAAGCATGGTGAGCAGGTACATGGATAGAAATAGTTCAAATATGAAGGACTGCTTTTCTGGATCATTTGAAAGTCCCAGAAGAAGAAATTCTGAAATTCGTGTATCATTTGTTGATTCCACGTGCTGTAGATGATTACTATGAAATAGAAAACAATATGACTAATTTTCATGGCTAATCTTTTCTATGACATTCCCTGTGTCATGTAACTGGGAATTTCTATTCCTCCATCTGCACTTTCCACAATATATTGTGTAACCTGTGGTTTTAATGAACAACTCTATCATTCACTTGAGAATGTAATTTGAGCTCCACCCACACCATATTGATAAACTGATGTTCTTTAAATCAATTCATCAAGAAATTATCTAAAATGAGGAAGGTAGCTTTATGGTAGAGTGTGTGACAACACACATGAGGACCTATGCTTGATCACTAGAATGGAAAAACAAAGAAACCACAACTCCTTCAAAACAGTGATTATCAAAGTAAACAACTTAAAAGGAAGACAGAACATTAGAGATACCCATACATTGTTGCATCTCAAGTCTGAAACAAAACATCAAACGTTTCATCAGCCACAGGGTGTAATGTGTGGTGTGTGGTAATAAAGGCAGGTAGTGGGAGTGTACTAGTAAGTAGTGGACAGTTGTCGACCAGGAGAAATGCAGAAACTTTCACTTTAGATTTGTAATAGAGAGAAAGGAGCTTACCATTGGGTGTTAAACTGCATTGTAAGGAAGATGGAGAATCCCTCTCAGAGGATTCAGTTAAAACAGACTAGGGAAGCATTAGCCAGAAGCTCAGGTACACAATTTCACAGCATTCAAATGCACTGTTTACATTGGTAGGTGTGCAATCTGCACAGAAAGCTGGAGGAGATCCCTCAAAAAAGACATATTGCACATTGATCAGATTAAAGCCTTCTGTTGCTCCATCTTTTCTGCTTACCTCTCCTATTTTCAGTTGCGTTCACTGAGTAGCCCTGTGTCACTTTCATACCTAGACACAACATATTGAGGTATTGTCCTCCTACCCCAATCTCTTTTCCCCTCTGCTCTTCCCTTCTCCTTACCCCAGTCCGAGAATTGCAGCCATGTTTTGTATATGTTTTTGACACTGGTTATACCTCAAGAAAACAACAGCAAAATTAAGCAACAGCTTTCATTAAAATATTCTAAAAGATTTCTTTCTGAGCACTTACCATAAAATGTGAGCTAAGTGCAATGTATTCGTTCATTTATTCCTCTCAGTAACACCATGAATATTTTTATTTATGACTATTATGCACAAGGGGAAACTCTACAAATATATTGAGGCTTGTGTGTATAAAAATATGCACATGAACACAAAGGAACGTAATCCTGGACATAATACAAATACCTGTACACCGATATTTATCACAGTACAATTCACAATAGCAAAGCTTTGAAAACAGCCCAGGTGCCCTCAACTGAAGAATGGATCAAGAAAATGTGTTTTATATACACAATGAAGTTTACTCAGGAATAAAAACATGTAGTTTGAAGGTAAATGGAAGACCATTACATTAAGTGAAATAAGACAGGTTCAGAAAGACAGAAGTCATGTGTTTTCTCTGATACATGAAATATGGATCCAAAGATAAACATATACACAAAAACAATCATGCAAACATTGTCATATACAGTCATATGTAGAATATGTTTGCAATGCTAAAACTAGTCTATGGAACTCAGGGAAGGAAAGGAGAGGAAAAGAGAATGATATAGTATGAACAATAGCATAAAACGTAACATCTATGAAGGTAAAGGATGTAAGGATATGTATAAAATCAGAATTCCAAGATGGCGGCTAGAGGTAGGAAGCAGAAAGCGACCCTCCTATAGTGAAATCTTGGAGAGACGCTGGAGACACACTTTGCAAGCATAATCACCGAGAAAAGGCATAACTTTGACCCCTCCACATCTCCAGCCGGCGCAGAGAATCTCCACTTCACCTTAAACCAAGAACCGAGGAGGCCCCCGGGTCCACCAGTGGCCGGCGCCCATACGGCTCGGGAAGACGCGGACCAGCTTACTGTCGATTAGTACACTAACACTCCCTGTTTATACCTTTGAAACTCTCTTGTCTGATACCTTGTTCTGCTTTCTCCCTCTTGTCTGTATATTTGTTTTCCTCTTTTCTTTAACTTCTTGCTTTCCATCTCAGCTCACTCTTCCATTCTCAATATTACCATTGTTATTATTACAAGCTAGAAAATACTTAATTACACACAGTACAGGGACAGTAACAACACCAAGGACAATGACAGGAAGACAGAAAAAACAAGGAAACCAGTTTCCCCACAGCAAAAAATTAGTACAGGAACCAGAGGGGAATGAAGAGAACAGAAACTCAGAGCCAGACTCCAACAAAATGAAGATAAACTATGCCAAAGGACCCAATGAAGCCCACAAGAATAATTTAAAAGAAGACATACTACAGGTACTCAATGAGAATTTTATAGAGATGATACTGGATACGGTCAACCAAAATGTACAGGAGACACTCAAGAAATTCCAAGACAACAAAAATAGAGAATTTGAAAAAGCAAAAGAAGAAATAAAGGAAACCATAGAAGCACTGCATAAACACCAAAGTGAAAGAGAGAACACAATGAATAAATGGATAAATGAACTCAGGACAAAAATAGACAACAATAAAGAAGAAAACAGCCAGGATATGGAAAACCTCAGAAAAAAGAACGAAACAGAACTGCAAAACAAAACGGAAGTCCAATCCAGCAGAATAGAACAAACAGAATACAGAATCTCAGAACTTGAAGATGAAATGGTAATTAAAGGAAAAACTGAAGAACTATTAATTAAACAACTCAAGACCTGTGAAAAGAAAATGCAAGAACTCACTGACTCCATCAAAAGACCAAACTTGAGAAACATGGGCATCAAAGAAGGAGAAGAGGTGCAAGCGAAGGGAATGCGTAATATATTCAACAAAATAATAACGGAAAATTTCCCAAATCTAGAGAAAGATATTCCCATACAAATGCAAGAGGCCTCCAGGACACCAAACAGACCAGATCAAAATAGAACTACTCCACGACATATCATCATTAAAACAACAAGTTCAGAAACTAAGGAAAGACTATTGAAGGCTGCAAGAGAGAAAAAACAAGTAACATACAAAGGTAAACCCATCAAAATCACAGCAGACTTCTCAACAGAAACATTAAAAGCAAGAAGAGCATGGGGTGAGATCTTCCGGGCACTGAATGAAAATAACTTCAACCCCAGGATACTCTACTCAGCAAAGCTATCATTCAAAATAGATGGAGCAATAAAAGTCTTCCATGATAAGCAGAAACTAAAACAATATGTGACCACAAAGCCACCATTACAAAAGATTCTGCAAGGGATCCTGCACAGAGAAAGTGACACCCAACTTAACCATGAAAAGGCAGGCAGCACCAAACCACAGGAAAAGAAAAAGCAAGACAGTAGACAGTAACATCAAGTTAGGTACACACAATCAAACCTTCAAACAACTAAGATAACTAAATGGCAGGAATCACCACATACCTATCAGTACTAACGCTTAATGTTAATGGACTTAATTCACCCATCAAAAGACACCGTTTGACAAAATGGATTAAAAAAGAAGATCCAACAATTTGTTGCTTACAGGAGACTCATCTCACCGACAGAAATAAGCATATGCTTAGGATGAAAGGCTGGAAGAAGATTTACCAAGCCAATGGCCCCCGAAAACAAGCAGGAGTAGCAATACTTATCTCTGACAAAGTAGACTTCAAACCTACATTGATCAAACGAGATAAAGAAGGACATTCCATACTAATAAAAGGGGAAATAGACCAAAAGGAAATAATAATCATCAATCTGTACGCACCCAATGTCAACGCACCCAATTTCACCAAACATACCCTGAAAGACCTAAAAGCATATATAAACGCCAACACAGTGGTTGTGGGAGACTTTAACACTCCATTATCATCAATAGATAGGTCATCCAAACAAAAACTCAATAAAGAAATCCAAGATCTAAAATATGCAATAGATCAAGTGGACGTAGTAGATGTCTACAGAACATTTCATCCAACCTCTACACAATATACATTCTTCTCAGCAGCCCATGGAACCTTCTCCAAAATAGATCATATCCTAGGGCACAAAGCAAGCCTCAGCAAATATAAGAAAATAGAAATAATACCATGCATACTATCTGACCACAATGCAGTAAAAGTAGAACTCAACAACAAAAGTAAAGACAAAAAACATGCAAACAGTTGGAAACTAAATAACTCATTACTTAATGAAGAATGGATCATTGATGCAATAAAAGAGGAAATTAAAAAGTTCCTGGAAGTCAATGAAAATGAAAACACAACCTACCGGAACCTATGGGACACAGCTAAGGCAGTCTTGCGAGGAAAGTCTATAGCCATGAGTGCATATATTAAAAAGACTGAAAGATCCCAAATCAATGACCTAATGATACATCTCAAACTCCTAGAAAAACAAGAACAAGCAAATCCCAAAACAAATAGAAGGAGAGAAATAATAAAAATAAGAGCTGAAATCAACGAAATAGAAACCAAAAAAACCATACAAAGAATTAATGAAACAAAAAGATGGTTCTTTGAAAAAATAAACAAGATCGATAGACCCCTGGCAAACCTGACTAAAATGAGGAGAGAAAAAACCCAAATTAGTAGAATCAGGAATGCAAAAGGGGAGATAACAACAAACACCATGGAAGTCCAGGAAATCATCAGAGACTACTTTGAGAACCTATATTCAAATAAATTTGAAAATCTAAAAGAAATGGACAGATTTCTAGATACATATGATCATCCAAAACTGAACCAAGAGGAAATTAATCACCTGAATAGACCTATAACACAAAATGAAATTGAAGCAGCAATCAAGAGTCTCCCCAAAAAGAAAAGTCCAGGACCTGATGGATTCTCTGCTGAATTCTATCAGACCTTTAAAGAAGAACTGATACCAACCCTCCTTAAACTGTTCCATGAAATAGAAAGGGAAGGAAAACTGCCAAACACATTTTATGAAGCCAGTATTACACTTATCCCAAAACCAGGCAAAGACACCTCCAAAAAGGAGAACTATAGGCCAATCTCCTTAATGAACATTGATGCAAAAATCCTCAACAAAATAATGGCAAATCGAATTCAGCAACACATCAAAAAGATTATCCACCACGACCAGGTAGGCTTCATCCCAGGGATGCAGGGGTGGTTCAACATACGAAAATCAATAAACGTAATAAACCACATTAACAGAAGCAAAGACAAAAACCACTTGATCATCTCAATAGATGCAGAAAAAGCCTTTGATAAGATCCAACATCATTTCATGATAAAAGCTTTAAGAAAACTAGGAATAGAAGGAAAGTTCCTCAACATTATAAAAGCTATATATGACAAACCTACAGCCAGCATTATACTTAACGGAGAAAAATTAAAACCGTTCCCTCTAAAATCAGGAACCAGACAAGGATGCCCACTATCTCCACTCCTATTCAACATAGTACTGGAATTCCTAGCCAGAGCAATTAGGCAAGAAGAAGGAATAAAAGGAATACAAATAGGTAAAGAAACTGTCAAAATATCCCTATTTGCAGACGACATGATCCTATACCTTAAAGACCCAAAAAACTCTACTCAGAAGCTTCTAGACATCATCAATAGCTATAGCAAAGTAGCAGGATATAAAATCAACATAGAAAAATCATTAGCATTTCTATACACTAACAATGAGCAAACGGAAAAAGAATGTATGAAAACAATTCCATTTACAATAGCCTCAAAAAAAATCAAATACCTAGGTGTAAACCTAACAAAAGATGTGAAAGACCTCTACAAGGAAAACTATACACTTCTGAAGAAAGAGATTGAGGAAGACTATAGAAAGTGGAGAGATCTCCCATGCTCATGGATTGGTAGAATCAACATAGTAAAAATGTCGATACTCCCCAAAGTAATCTACATGTTTAATGCAATTCCCATCAAAATTCCAATGACATTCATTAAAGAGATTGAAAAATCTACTGTGAAATTTATATGGAAACACAAGAGGCCACGAATAGCCAAGGCAATACTCAGTCAAAAGAACAATGCAGGAGGTATCACAATACCTGACTTCAAACTATATTACAAAGCAATAACAATAAAAACAGCATGGTACTGGCACAAAAACAGACATGAAGACCAGTGGAACAGAAGAGAGGATCCAGATATGAAGCCACACAACTATGAGCAACTTATCTTTGACAAAGGAGCTAAAAATATACGATGGAGAAATAGCAGCCTCTTCAACAAAAACTGCTGGGAAAACTGGTTAGCAGTCTGCAAAAAACTGAAACTAGATCCATGTATATCACCCTATACCAAGATTAACTCAAAATGGATCAAGGATCTTAATATCAGACCCCAAACTCTTAAGTTGATACAAGAAAGAGTAGGAAATACTCTGGAGTTAGTAGGTATAGGTAAGAACTTTCTCAATGAAACCCCAGCAGCACAGCAACTAAGAGATAGCATAGATAAATGGGACCTCATAAAACTAAAAACTTCTGTTCATCAAAAGAAATGGTCTCTAAACTGAAGCGAACACCCACAGAGTGGGAGAAAATATTTGCCAATTATACATCAGACAAAGGACTGATAACCAGAATATACAGGGAACTTAAAAAACTAAATTCTCCCAAAACTAATGAACCAATAAAGAAATGGGCATGTGAACTAAACAGAACTTTCTCAAAAGAAGAAATTCAAATGGCCAGAAAACACATGAAAAAATGCTCACCATCTCTAGCAATAAAGGAAATGCAAATTAAAACCACACTAAGATTCCACCTCACCCCTGTTAGAATAGCCATCATCAGCAACACCAACAACAACAGGTTTTGGCCAGGATGTGGGGAAAAAGGAACCCTCTTACACTGTTGGTGGGAATGTAGACTAGTACAACTACTCTGGAAAAAAATTTGGAGGCTACTTAAAAAGCTGGACATCGATCTACCATTTGATCCAGCAATTCCACTCTTGGGGATATACCCAAAAGACTGTTACTCAAGAGGCACCTGCACATCCATGTTTATTGCGGCACTATTCACAATAGCCAAGTTATGGAAACAGCCAAGATGCCCCACCACTGACGAATGGATTAAGAAAATGTGGTATCTATACACAATGGAATTTTATGCAGCCATGAAGAAGAATGAAATGTTATCATTTGCTGGTAAATGGATGGAACTGGAGAACATCATTCTGAGTGAGGTTAGCCTGGCTCAAAAGACCAAAAATCGTATGTTCTCCCTCATATGTGGACATTAGATCAAGGGCAAACACAACAAGGGGATTGGACTATGAGCACAAGATAAAACGAGAGCACACAAGGGAGGGGTGAGGATAGGTAAGACACCTAAAAAACTAGCTAGCATTTGTTGCCCTTAATGCAGAGAAACTAAAGCAGATACTTAAAGCAACTGAGGCCAATAGGAAAAGGGGACCAGGAACTAGAGAAAAGGTTAGATCAAAAAGAATTAACCTAGAAGGTAACACCCACGTACAGGAAATCAATGTGAGTCAATGCCCTGTATAGCTATCCTTATCTCAACCAGCAAAAACCCTTGTTCCTTCCTATTATTGCTTATACTCTCTCTACAACAAAATTAGAGATAAGGACAAAATAGTTTCTGCTGGGTATTGAGGGGGGGAGCGGGAGGGGGTGGAGTGGGTGGTAAGGGAGGGGGTGGGGGCAGGGGGGAGAAATGAACCAAGCCTTGTATGCACATATGAATAATAAAAGAAAAATGAAAAAAAAAAAGAAAAAAAAAAAAATAAAAAAAAAAAATAATAAAATCTGGTGAAATTGGGGGATGGGAGTTAAAAGGATAAGGAAGAACAATGGAAGGGGTTGAACAGACCAAGGTAAGGTGTACTCACAGCAGGAGTACTTTGAGGCACCCCTTTGAAAATCAGCTTATATATTAATAATGAAAGACAGGACTGTTAAATAGGTATAGTGTGTATGAGTGATATTTGTGGGAGAAATGAGGGGAATGAAGGAGATTAAGGTGAGGTTATATGGTTGATGGACTTCATATACCTATATGAAATAGAAAAAAGAAACCCCTTTCTATTTCTTTAAGTGAGGTGGGAAGGGTACTGAAGGGGGCAGATGGTGGGGGTGTTCTATCCAACATATAATATTAGCCTATTTGGAATTATCAAAATTAATCCCCCTGTACAGCAAATATACCGTATTAAAAATTTTAAACATATGCTCATGAGGCCAGAGGTAGGGTGCACACCTATAATCTTAGTACATGGGAAGCTGAGAAAGGAGGACTGTGAGTTCAAGGCTAGCCTGGGTTACATAGTGAAGCACTATCTCAAAAATATGCTTATGAAGAAGATGAAGGTGATGTTTAGTTGAATTTAAAAGCATATATTGTACAAGATGGCAGAGGATGATTGCTATTTATAAAATTCACAAAAGGCAAGATGGCAATAGCAAGGAAAAACAGGAAATAAAACAAAGGTGTAAAGAGCACATTATTAGCACTAATGATTCAGAAAAAAACACAAATTGTAAAAGGCAATTAGGATGAAGAGCCTGGAATATTAATGAATAATAGATTGCTCACAAAAATTTATTAAGTTTTACATATCACCCTGAAAAATCTATCTATCTATCTATCTATCTATCTATCTATCTATCTATCTGTCTGTCATCTACCTAAAGCAGTGAAATAGGAAACAGTAAACTTAGTGAAAAAAATCTCCAATTCTTCCTTTAAAAAATGAAATCAAAATGTAAAAATGACTCAGTCTCTAAAAGGCAAAGAAATTGCATAACTACTGAATTGGAAATCAAAAGGACACAGCTAACAACCCCTCAAATATTATAGCCGCAACAGTGATGAATGAATTACAACATAAATCCCTGTCATTCCTCCCTTTCCCTATCATATAAAAATTATTTTTCATGTGAATACCCATAGTTTGAGATGATACTGTAAAAAAATCTATGTATCATGATCATGCAAGGTCACATTCTTAAGCAATCCTTTAGTATAATCTTTTTATTGAATAAGAAAATAAGGTAAAAAATATTTCATGACAAAGCTAAAGAAAAATGAAACCTCTTGAAACTATTCCAGGAACAGGGGAGATGATAAAGGAGATTGATGGAGGGGGAGAATTCAAACATGATATATTGTAAGAAGTTTTGCACAGGTGCCAGTGGCTCACACCTGAAATCCTAGCTACTCAGAAAGCAGAGATCAGAGATATGGAGGATAGTGGTTTGGGGCAAATAATTTGTGAGACCCTATCTCAAAAATACCTAAGACAAAAAGGGCTTGCAGGGTGCCTCAAGGTGAAGGCCTTGAGTTAAAGCCCCAGTACTGAAAAAACCAGAAATTTTGTAAATTCAATGTACTCCTAGCACAACAATAAAAACCTAAAAGAATAAAAAGCTAAGGGAAAAATGTCGTCACTTCACTTCATATCCCTCAAAACTAGAAATTCAAATCTCTTCCTCCCTAATTATAAAAAACCTTCAATATATTCTAATTTTGTGGGAAATAATTTAAAGCACTTCTTCATTCATCCTCATCCAACATGACTTTTCCATAGCTGTTACATAATTGTCAACAATGGCAGAGTCTAAAACCACATGCCTTTTTAATACATTAAATAAGCTGCCAATTAGTGAGTGATGTATGATCTCTCACCTCTGGACAAGGCTGGCTTGGATCTCATGTACATCCAGGTTTTCTGGTTCCATCCTTTCTTTTATTGACTACTGGAGTCTCAGACTCACCTGGATGGGGTCCATGAGACAAAGGCCTCTGTATGCAACTCTAGATTCCAACGTGGTTAATTGATGATGGAGACTGAAGCTCCATCCCAAAGAAGAGAAGGAGTGAAGTAAAGGAGTGAAGCATTTGTCCCTAAACTGTAATTAATACTCCAAAAGAAACAACTGTGTCCTATGTAGCCCAAGGTTGTTGCCCCTGAAAGACAACATCTCAGCATCTATTTATAGCTCCCTCTCTCTCTGCTCATTAGTACACTTCTCATTATGCCAACTCTTGAGTGCCCTCCTGATTTCCCTGAGTGGCAATGTACTAAGCAGGAATAAATGATTTCCTGCTCATTTTATGTTTCAAGTGACCAGATTACAAATCAGGTAAACCCAGAGTTTATTACTTCTTCTCCATGAAGTCTCTTGCCTTTCAAAAACGTAACCACCATAAAAATTTTGCCTAATTCTTAGTTCCATTTTCCCCAAAGTCTAAATTACCTGATATTTCTATATTCCTGGATTCCCAAAGGACAGAGGGAGTTAGTCTGTTTAAATTACAATATATTCATGGGTGAAATATCATGGGAAGGCCCCATGACCATGAATATACACTTTAAAAGAGCAAGACAGGAATGCATAACACGACCTATTAGGTGTGGGTAGTAGTTGGAGCGGGGAAGGAGGTGAATAGAGAGAATGGAGGACGAATGTGGTTGATGAACTTTGTATATTTGTACAGGTATATGAATACAACAATTAAATCTGCTGAAATTGTTTTAATAGGGGAGGAGGAGGATGCAGAAGAATGATGGATGTGGTTAACCTGATCAAGGCACATTGCATTGATAATGCAGATTGCATTTCATAATAACCCCTCTGTAAACTAACATATGACAATAAAAGTGTAAAAAATTCATGTTGTGCATAATAAAAAGAAATTCTGATATTACCAACACCTTAGTGAAATGACTTTAAGAAAGTATCAAATTGATAAAGTGTACTCTGTTTTGATGGCAGGGGAAGCAGAATTCTTACAAGATGTTTTGGATGAATTATATAAAATGTTGAAATCAAGGAAATAGAAACTTCTAAAAATAAGTGCAAGAGACAAGAATTACTTCCATGTCTGATCAAATGATGGTAATTTCTTGTTCTGAGGCTTCCAACCTTTTGCTGAACAGTGCTTTTACAGGAGTAAGTCAATGACGGTTTTACAGTTTCTCTGTCAAAGACATATTCTAAAGACCTCTTGATATCTGCATTCCTTAGGCTGTGGATGAAGAAGTTCAGCATGGAGGTGACGACGCTGTACATCACTGATGCTTTTACATTTGACTGGGAGTTTTGAGTCACAGAAGAACTGAGGTACACACTTAGGCTAGTGCAATAAAATAAGGAGACAACTAGCAGGTGAGACACACAAGTGGAAAACGCTTTGTATTTCCCCTGATCTTATGAGATGGCAAAGATAAAGGACATGATCTTGGATTAGGAATTCAGGATGCCACTTAGGGGACAAATAGCCAGCAGCATACCTGTTATTTACATCACCATATTAATAAGAAATGTGTCAGAACACACAAGTTGAAACAATTGATTAGGTTCATAGAAATAGTGAGAGATTTCCACCACTTTATAGGACAGCTGCAGTACCATGGGGCTGAGTAACAAGGAATTCAGGGCACTTGTGATCCAGGACACCACCACCAGAAATACAGAGCTGGTTGTTTATGATGACCGTGAAGTGGAGGATGTGACAGATGGCCACAAAATGGTCATAGTCCATTACAACCAGGAGAAAGTTGTCCTAATATACAAATAATGCAGAAAAATACATCTGGCTGATGCAATATTCATAAATTATGACCTTGCTCTGTGTCTGGATGCTTACAAGCATCTTTGGGACATTGTTGGAGGTGAAGCAGAAGACCACAAAGGACGAATTGGAGAAGAAGTACATGGATGTATGTGGTGGATGAGAGTCTGAAATCAAGGCCAGGATGATGAGACAGTTCCCAGGCACAGGGACCAGGTACATGGACAGGAGCAGTCCATATATGAAAGGCTGAAGGTCTTGTTTTTGTGAAAATCCCAGAAAAAGAAATTCAGAAATTATGGTATAATTTTTTGGTTTGATGTAAGGTTTGCGACTATCAGAAAAGAGAAAAATTACATGAAAAAATTTTGTATCTGTTCTTCTTTACATTATGCCTCCTTGCATCTCTGATTAAGAATTCCTATTCCTGTATTCCTGTCTATGTTTTCTTAAATATATTGCCGGTTGAATAAGTAATTCTTTTATGCAACTGAGATATCTAAATTGAGATATATCCTTGTTTTTAGCATTGTGTAGGCAATGATTACACCTTTATAGATAAAGCATACAATGGATAAGTGAATTCTCAAAAGTGTTTGTTGTTATCTCCTCCTTTGCATTTCTGATTTTACTGATTATTGTTTTTTTCTCACCTCATTTTAGTCAGGTTTGCCAGGGGTCTGTCAAACTTGTTTACTTTCTCAAAGAACCATCTTTTGTTTTGTTGATTCTTTGTATGTTTTTTGGTCTCTGTTTCATTAATTTCGGCTCAAATTTTTAATATTTATCTCCTACTTGATTTGGGTTTTGCTTGTTCTTATTGTGCTAGGAGTTTGAGATGTAGGATTAAGTCATTTATTTGAGATCTTTCTGTCCTTTTAATATATGCACCCATGGCTATAAACTGGACTGCCTTTGCTGTGTCTTATAGGTTCTGGTAATGTTTTCGTTTCCATTAACTTCCAGGAAACTTTTAATTTCATCTTTTATTTCATCTATAACCCACTGATCATTGAGCAAAGTGTTATTCAGCTTCCAATTGTTTGTGCGTTTTCTTCTGTTATTTTTGTTTTGAGTTCTAGTTTAATGCATCAGATTTAATGCATGGAATTTGTTCTCTTTTCCTATATTTGCTGAAGCTTGCTTTGTGCCCTAAGATATGATCAATCTTGGATAAAGTTTCACTGGCTGAGAAGAATGTGCATTGTGCAGATGTTGAATGAACAATTCTGTAGACAGTAGTTAGATCCACTTGATCTATGGTGTGATTTAGTTCTAGAATTTCTTTATTGAGTTTTTGTTTGGATGACCTATCTATCTGTTGGTGATAGGGGGTATTAAAATCTCCTGCTACCACTGTGTTGGAGTCTACATGTGCTTTTAAGTCCTTTAGAGTATGTTTGATGAAATTGTACTGACATTGGGTGCATTTTTGATGAAATTATACTTACATTTGATGCATATAGGTTGATAGCTGTTATTTGATTTGGTGTATTTCCTCATTTATTAGTATGTAGTGTCCTTCTTTATCTTGTTTGATCAATGTAAGTTTGAAGTCTAGTTTGTCTGAGATAGTATTGCTACTCCTGCCTGTTTTTGGGGCCATTGGCTTGGTAAATCTTCTTCCAGCCTTTCACAATGAGCCAGTGTTTGTTTCTTTCAATGAGATGGGTCTCCTTTTTAATCCAGTTTGCCATGCTGTTTCTTTTGATGGGGAATTTCAGTTCATTTAGATTCAGTGTTAATATTGATATGTATGTCATGATTCATCGTATTTAGTAGTTTTTGTTGTTTAAGTGTCTGTTGTGTACAGCTGAATCAGTCCTACTCTCTGATTCCTTGTCTTTCCTTCTCCTGTGAGTTTTTAAAAATTTTTATTGTTTTATTATTCATATGTGCATGCAATGCTTGGGTCATTTCTCCACCCTGCCCCCACCCCCTCCCTTACTACCCACTCCACCCCCTCCCTCTCCCCCCACCCCCTCAATACCCAGCAGAAACTGTTTTGCCCTTATCTCTAATTTTGTTGAGGAGAGAGTATAAGCAATAATAGGAAGGAACAAGGGTTTTTGCTAGTTGAGAAAAGGATAGCTATACAGGGAGTTGACTCACATTAATTTCCTGTGCGTGTGTGTTACCTTCTAGGTTAATTCTTTTTGATCTAAACTTTCCTCTAGTTCCTGGTCCCCTTCTCCTATTGGCCTCAGTTGCTTTTAAAGTATCTGCTTTAGTTTCTCTGTGTTGAGGGCAACAAATTCTAGCTAATTTTTTAGGTGTCTTACCTATCCTCACACCTCCCTTGTGTGCTCTTGCTTTTGATACTTCTCATCCTCTCCTGATTTTGTTTGCTTTCATCTTCTGTGTGCAGAATTTCTAGGATACCCTTTTGTAGTGGTGGCTTAGTGGTCTTATATTGTTTCAGTTTCTGCTTATTGTGGAAGAGGTTTTTTGCTCCATTGATTTTGAATGATAGTTTTGCTGGGTAGAGTATTCTAGGTTGAAGTTATTTTCATTCAGTGCCTGAAAGACCTCACTCCATGCCCTTCTTGCTTATGGTTTCCATTGAGAAATTTGCTGTGATTTTGTTGGATTTACCTTTATTTTTTGTTTTTTTCTCTCTTGCAGTGTTTAGTATTCTTTCTCTATTCTCTGTGCTTATTGTTTAGTATGCTGTGGAGAGGTTTTATTATGTTCAAATCTGTATGGTGTCCTTTAGGTTTCCTGTACCTGAAATGGCAATACTTTCTCAAGACTTGGGAAATTTTCTGATATTATTTTATTGACTATATTATGAATCCCTTTGGCTTGAACCTCTTCTCCTTCAATACTCATGATTCTCAGGTTTGGTATTTTGATGGAGTAGGTGATTTCTTGCATATTCCTTTCACAGCTCTTGATTTGACACTGTCCTCATCCAAGTGGCCTTCCTGTACTCTCCTTCATGTTCTGCCATTCCCCACCACCAGCATCAGCACAGGAAGCTCACTGTTCTCAGATACCTCAGGCTCTGCAGCAACAGTACATCCCCTGGTGCTACACGAAGACCCCATTCCTTCTTTGGCCAAAACAGTCTTTAGGTCCTGCTCATTTCCTACCATAGCCATTATATGCCACAGGCTCCAGCTGCTTATGTTAAGCCAGGGTCTGCATTTCTTCTTCCACATCTTGCAGAGAGAAGAAAATACTAAATGAGTGTTCATTTAAATGACATCCTTGATCCATTACCCTGCATGTTCTACCCAAATTGGTGGAAAAGAGTACTGGCATCTGTTCTCCCCATAATGATTATAATACAGGTCCTGGATGTGGCTCAGTGTACATTGCTTGCCTTGCATGAGTGAGGCCCGGAGTTCATTCCCATCACAAACATAGACACTCAACACGCACACAAATGCACACAATGTGTGTATACAGCAGGTTCTGTGTGACAGAAAATGAATGCAGTAGGTGTCTTCCATTAATACTGACTTGGAACAGGTGGTGGAAAGCACAAATAAGCCAAGAGTTACATGTCTAGGACCCATCATGGTCAACTGCATTGGTCAAGGTGTGTGAGGTGTAGAGACTGTGTAGAGACCCTCTACTCATCTAGGAGAACTTGTCATTGAAGGCATGGGTCCAGCTGCAGAGCAGCCCATATCTCCACAGTTGATCAGAAAATCAGGATATATGGGCCATCTGAGCCAAACTTTGATCATGAACCATGCTGACATTGGGAATCTGAAAAGGGGACAGAGAAGCTACTGGCTTAGGGCTGTGTACTCTGACCTGATGTGCTGTCCATACTTCACAACCTGACTCGTTGTCACAGAGCCACTGTCACTCTGTTTCACAGAGGCACAGATTGTCTTCTCCTCCTGCTCTCATGCTTCCTGATGACATCATGTTGTCTGAGTTGTGGATCATGCATCCACTGGCCCCAGCTCAATGCCTCTTGCAGGACCAAGGAACACAAAGGATTGCTCTCTACATGTGCCTGGTTACCTGGTCTCAGTTATGTCAGTTAAGGTGGGGTGGGCCTTGCCTTAATAATACCTCATCCTGAGTCTGAGCAGCTACAAGGAGAGAGAGCTGCATGATGCAATTGGGAACCGGGGTGGATTGAAGTCTTTTCTAAACTTCAATCCATCAGTGAAGAAATTGTGATGTCTTCTGTGGGGTGTCTTCTGGTAGAAGTTAAATATTGTTCTCAGGAAAATTACAGGATGTGTGGGTGCTCACAACACAGCTGCTAAAAACATAGGTTTCAGGTGCCACGAGTTGAGCAAGTCCTTGGTTTTTTGGGCCTCAGTTTCTTCATCAGTAGGAGAGTGGTGACCCCAGACTACTCTTATCCAGCGTGTAAGGTACTGTTCTGTGCAAAGGAAAAGCATAGAACTGTCTATAGAAGGTCATGGTGCCACTGACTGTACTCAACTCTGGTGCACTCCCACGATGTGTCTTGTCCCATTTAGAAAGGCCGACTGTAGATCTGTCTCAAGACCAGGGTGGGCCTGATGTTTCCTCTGCTGTTTCATCTTGGTTGAGGCAGTCTGTGAATCTTTCACATAAACTGTTCTGCCAGCTGAATATTCTTTCTCTTTCCTATGACATTCTTCCTGCAAGATGAGGTCTGTGGAAATACATAGCCATGACTGACCAGGAAATTTGCTTTCACAGACATGTGCATAGTCTTGAACAAAAGGAATGCTTTCCCTTCTACTAAGTATATCAGGTGGGTCACATGAGCAGCTGTTTTCTGTCAAGAATGTTCATCCAAATCTTGTGGAATTTCTCTGGCAAGGACCAGCCTCCACTTTGGAATTTGGCTATTCTCACAACATCTCCTCATCAGGAGGCATTTAAGCACTCAGGCAGTGACAACTGACTGTGTACTTCAGCCACCACACTTTATGGTGCAATTTGAAGTAGAGGAGGAACAATCTTCCAGAGTCTGAGTGAAGCCCTCACTGGAATTCATGACTCTCACCATCTCCTTCTGACTAGAGGTTTAGTGTGTTCTTGGTACTGGAAACAGAACCACAGTGGGATCATGCAGAAGCAGATGCTGATTGTGTAAATTCTGCACCTCTTCCATCTGGTGCTCCATGTCATGCAGCCCAGGTACTGACCAGGTTGAAGGAGTCCAGGGTGTCCTTGTGGCAAGCTGCAGCAGACAAAAGGTGGTGGGAAGCCCTAAGGCTGTCCTCAAGTTAACTCGATCTCTTCTCCTTTGTATTGTACAAAAATTGGTTTTGATTATGACATTTTTATACATGTATATAATGTAGTTTATCTTTTGAATTTTGAAGGAACGCAGAGCTGTGATCCTGTTGCGATTTGACAAGCAGGCCTTGCACATGCAAACATGAGCAGCATTGGCTGCAGAGTCTGCCATTGTTGACTGAAGTGCACAGTGGATGCTCCATTACCTTTTATTTTTTGTTACCTTTTTCTTGTACAAAACAGTCGGTTTCCTATAACATTTCAATACATATTTAATACACTTTGACTTTGAATCCTGACAGAAGAGAGGTTGCACTTGAGCAGCAACATAACAAGCAGGCCGTGCACATGTGCAGTTGAGCTCCGCTGGCTGCAAGGCCTGTCAGCCCTGTCTTAGGCACACTTGAGGAGCTCCATTGACTTTTTCCCTCTTTTTTATAATACAAAAAATGTATTTATGACATTTTGATAGACCAAAAAATTTCAGTTCTGAGTTTAGCAATTCATCTTGTGATTTGGGACCTTTGCCAATGATAGTGGGTTTGCTTCTCCTTGATGCAGGTTGGGATCAGCAGGCGGTGAGTAAGCCAGCTGCTGGGCAGGTGATGGAAAGTAGGATGCGCCTGGGTGTCAGTAACTACAGCGAGAGTGAGGGATGGTGGGGGTTGCACAGATCATTCCTGGAGAGGTGGGGATGACAGGGCCATTGTTGCTTATGTCATGGTAATTCTCCCAGTCATTTCTGTACCTGACATCACTGGTATTTTCACATACATGTCATTTGGCTGTGACAAAAGTGTTGCCAGTTAAATCCAGGCACCTCCACCCTGTGATGTAAAATCCCAAATCGGGTAGGATGGCAGGCGGCCCATAGAATGATGCTGTCCTTGTACCTGGACCACATGGAGGCTCTGGGATTTGAGATGCAGTGTCTTGTGGGTAGTGAGGAGATTGTGGCTGTCCTCAAGGGAAGTCATGCTTGCCTCCCATTGATGTTCTCTTCTATTTTTTTACTGTACAAAAACTGGTTTTCATTATGAAATTTTCATGCACATATATAATATGCTATGACTTTTGAATTTGAAGAATTTCAGAGCTGCGTTCCTGTTGTGATGTACAGGCAGGATTTACACATGTGCACTTGAGCACGTTGGCAGCAGAGCCTGTCCTTGTTGACTGAGAGGCACACGTGGATACTCCATTAACATATTTTTTAAGAAACATTTTTATAGTTCACAACAATTGATTTATAAAGTTTTGATACATGTATATAATGCACTTTGACCTTGAATTATGGCAGAAAGATAGGCCGCTCTTGGGCTGTGATATGAGAGGATGGGCCGGGCACACTCGCAGTTCAGCACCACTCGCTGCAGTTCCTGTCTCTGTTGTCTGAGGTGCAGCTGGTTGCCCCACTGACTTTTTAATTTGCCTGTACAAAACCATGGCTTCCTAATGATATTTTCATACATATATACATATAATGCACTTTCAATTTTAAAGGAATGCGGGGATGTGCTCCAGCTGCAACTTGATAGGAAGGGCCTGCCACATGGGCGGTTGAGCACTATTGCACACTAGGCTTGTCACTGCTGTGTGAGGTGCACATCAGTGGCTCCATTGACATTTAAATTTTGCCTTGCTAAACAACAAGGGGTTACATTACGCAAATTTCAAACATGTATACAATGCACTTTGATTTTGAATTTTGAGGGCATGCTGGGCTGTGCTCGAATTGTATTTAACAGGTAGAGACTGGAACATGTGCAATTGAGCATTGCTGACCACCAGCTGTCTGACACACACATGAAATTCTCTGTTGAGATTTTTTCTTTTTATTGGGCAAGAAAATAATTTTAATGATGACATTTTGATAGGTGTATGCAACACACTTTGAAATTTGAATGAATCCTGGGCAGCACTCCATCTGATAGTTGAGAGGAAGGGCCAGGCACATGCTCAGTTGGGTAACATTAGCCCCTGACCGGTGGAGGCTCTCTGAGGCACGAGTGCACATTGGTACTCAATGGTACTTGGGATTACCTGTGTTGCAGGAGCCAGCCACACCTACTACTTGACAGTTACTTGCCACAGACCTCAGTGTTAGGCCGCTGTGGCAAGACCTGGTTGGCTAATCTAGACTGAACTATTGGGTTCTGGGTTCCGGTTAAAGCTGAGGGGCAGGGAAAAGGCCTGTGAGGCAAGGCGCCTCAACCATGAAGGAGATCTTTGGTTTGAGGGTAAAGAACAGGCCGCAGCAAACTCAAGTCTTTTCCTAGGTTTTGGACATCACAGTCCTGAGCCTTACAAGCTCAGATACAGAACTGAGATTTGGAGATGCACTCGATGGGGTTGGCATACAGGGTAATCTAGACAAAATATAGTGTATCCTCAGAGGAAGAAGGCAGAAAATGAATCACAAAGACAGCAACAAACATAACAGTTGAGGAAAGGGTAGGGAGGCAGGGCTACCTTTCCCACCTCTCCCCAGAGGAAAGAGGCCCGGCTGGGCTGCACCCAGGTGCTGGCTCTTTTCCCACCACAGGCTCCTCAGCACCAGGGACCTGCACACCTGGAGGGATGAGCATCAGGCCAACTTCCCCAGGAGCAAAACAAGACCAAGGCTTTAGCTGGTTTCCCATCCCCAGGAGCTACCCTTTTAATCACTTGATTATTTAAAAGTGACTTAACATAAAATTAAGTAATATAGCATTTATTTTAATCTACACAGTAAAAAACGTTGTTACACGAATGGTAGAAAAGTGTACAATGAGGTAAATATTTCCGGTAATGTTATCAATTTCACACAAAAATTATTCAACTAATCAAAACCATTTTATATCCCCATGTATGTAAGCTCTTGAATAAAGAATCACACCAGGAAATTTGAAGTGGAATGATTTATCTCTCCCTCCTCCGTTTTTTCAGTTATGTCATGGATGTTCAGTAGGGGTGCCATTTTCACCTCTCAGGAGATTTTCTGTATTTCTAACATTCTTCATTCTGATGTGCAAATCAGAGTCATCCTCATCAATCATCTTCATAACTTTCTTCCCCTAATAGAGGACAGTAGAGCCCACTGGCGATTTTCACAATTTCCATGCACCAAGCTCATCTCATTGTTTCAGTGAGTCCTGAGTGCAGGCAGACTACAGTCAACAGCATCATCCAAACTTCAAGTGCAAAATGTCAGAGTCTTACTGTCCCAACACCCTTATTTATTGGTATGCATTCAGGATTCTCTGAATTTTTGCCCTGAGAGCAGAGTGGGCCAAACAAAATGTCCGGTTCCCACTGCCCCCGATGTTAGGGCCCTGATGTGCAAGCTGCAGCACACTCAGACTGTGTTGAAATGTTCCATGGTACTCACAGCACCTTGTTCTCAGGGTAGCAAGGCCCACAGCCCCATGCCGAGACCCTGGTTCTGTATTGTTGAATAAGAAAATTCAATGTTCTCTAATTGTGAGCTCTTCCTACATTAATCAATTTTACACAAACTTCATAAAATGAAAAATTTCATCTTGGCTCTGATGACTCCTGCCTGTAATTCTAGCTACTCAGAAGGATCAGGAGGATCCTGGTTCAAAGCTAGCCCAGGCAAATAGTTTGCAAGACCTATCTCAAAAAAAACTCATCACAGAAAGGGCTAGTGGTGGGCTCAAGGTGAGGCTCTGAGTTCAAACTCCAGTACCATAGAGATTTCACAGTTTTTGTTTGAATTCTAAAAGTTGTTTCTTAAAATTGTGATTAAGTAAGTGTTTGCAATAAACACACTCTGGCCTTTCTCTGTATCAAACTAAGCTATTAATTTTTAAGATTCAGTCATTTGCTTACAGTTGCCATGGGAGATAAAGAAAATAGAACAGAAAATCAAGAAACACACAAATATGTAAGAATTTAGAAATTGATACCAAACCTTGTATGCACATATGAATAATAAAAGAAAAATGAAAAAAAAAAACAAATATCAGCAAAAAAAAAAAAAAAAAGAAATTGATAGTGGTGACATGCCAGTCTGAGAAGAATTATTTGTGAATAAAATGCCTCTGAACTGGCTAAAGATTCTATGTCACAAATATTGGTTGTGGATGGAATAAAATTGGACTTGTTTATATAGTAGTACTGCAAATAGTACCTGGAGAAAACCAAATACTTCTTTATACATTTTTATGTTGGCCAAAACATTTCTAGGAATGAGCTCATAAACAAGCATTTTTGGGTGCTGGGATTAAACCCTGGGCCCAGTGAATGCTAAGCATACTCTCCACCAAACCTGCACTACCCAACCCAAAAGTAATCATTGTGAAGATCGGTTTACTAAAATATAATCAGTCCTCCGTGTATAATTAGAAAATGTGTTCACAAAAGATAACACACTGGTTAAATATTTACAACACATATACCACATGAATATTGTATTTTAATTTTACTGAAAACATCTTTCATGTCATGAAGGACAAGTGAACTTTGTATTCTCATTGGTGCTGGAAAACAAACCCAGGGTCTCATGACTGCTAGGCAAGTCATCCACCATTGAGTTACACCTCAGCTCCTGAACTCTAAACTGGTTAAGATACCGCATGTCAGACTACAGGTGACCTATGGACATAGAGAAACTATTTAGTGTCCTGGGTGAAAGAATTTGAGGTATGTGCACATGACTCTACAAATCAGTTCTGTTGTAATAAAATATTTTTGGCAGATGAGATAAACATACAACTTTTTCTATTACTGCTTAATACATCAATGTATTAAAAAGAACCCATAGAACACATTATATAACTAAGTTGCAGTGCATCCATAGGATGGAATAGTATGATTACCTGTGAAGGTGGCAGCAAAATATTGATGTGTGTGGAAATGCAGACATTTATGTTCTTAGGATGAAATGAAGGTAAATATTGTAGACAAACCAGAGTAGCCACTGAACATTCTGAGTAGGGGGAGGTACATGCTTTGAAAGCAGCAAAGTGTTTTCTGATACACCAGCTGTGCTCAGAGACCCCACCACCCACCCACAGATAACTACTGTTGTCTCACATGCCTGACTCTGCCCCATCTGAACCCAGCAGCTGCCCTAATCCATTTTCTCCTCCCCCAGTTCCAGGTTATACTTGGAAAATCTAGGGCCCTGGGGAAATATGTGAGTGAACACAACAGGAGAACTGCAGGCAAATCTGAGATTGGAGGGGAGGATCCAGTGTCCTGATAGAGACAGAAGACATCCACTCTTCTAACATGGAGGAAGTACTTACTTTTTAAAAAAGATAAGCATGTTATTTGTTTTTCTCCATTATGTTTCCTTTTTTCTCCTTTTCATTTCATTTTTGTATTCTTTTCACTTTTCCTATCTCTTGTTTACAAACTATTTGACTGATTGTGTATTTTAGCTCCTTTTATTACAACTTTCTTATTCTTTTGCAACCTCTGGGAATTGATTTATCTATATTCTAACACACTAGTGATTTGTTTACCTGAAACCCTCAAACTTCACTCCACTTTTCTCCATCCTCCTTCCTCCTTATGTGGTGACTGTAGCCCTCAATGAACTAACAGATTAAAGACGAATAAATTTCAGAATAGAGGCACAAAAAATATGACTACTAGATTAAAGGCAAAGAAATTGACTACTGAAAAGTGCAAAATCACATAACAACTTGATAGTTGATAGTGAAGGGGATAAAATGTCAATTTCTGCATTGAAAAATGATAAGAATGATTAATACGATGAATAGAGGTATGCATAAACACCAGGAAGAATTCAAAGAGAACATCAATAAACAACTAAGTGAACTCAAACTGAAACTAAAAAGTGAAATAAACTCAAGGAGGATGCAGAGAAACATCTAAATTTTAAAAAGCACACAAAGGAAGACAAAAAAGAGAAACTGAGTAAAGATATAGAACTCTTGTAAATATTGATGCTCTAAAAATGAATATCTCCTTAAGTCAAATAAAGACACAGCTGAAAATATCTCCAGAAAATTGAATCAAGTGGAAGACAGAACATAAGGCATATTTCCTAGGCCTTTAGTTTTCACCTCTTCTTGAATGGCTGTGTCTCATAAGTTTGGTTTTCAAAAGAAGTCACATCCATATCCCATCATTTTTACCTCTATATCCATCTTAGTTTTTTATTATACCTACATTTTTTTCAAGCCTGATAATGTCTGGACGTCTGATTAGATGTTCCCCAGCCCTATGATGAAGGATCATCTATTTACTCAGTCTACTGATTTAACTTTTTAATCACACCTAAAAATACCTTCACAAGAGACATCTAGAATAACATTTGACCAAATAACTGAGTATCACAGGCTAGCCAGGTTAGCACATAAAATTCATCAGTACACACCCATCCCTTGTCCACTAGGCACAAATATTTCCTTAAGCTACACTTCATCTCCAAATCAAGGAAGTAGTAAGGTCACACTTCTACTTAACATGATGCAGCCATTCTGTGTAACCCAGAAACTCACTATTCCTTTTCCCAGAAGACGTATTGATATGATTTTTCTTTTCTTTCACACAGACATTAATTGAACTAATGTATCATTCTTGGTGATGTTTTAACCTCATGATCTAAATAGTACCTTGTGAAGTTAATGATGTATAAAAACTACGATATAAAATAAGTACATCTTATGCTATTTGATTAGGAGATAGGAGAGTAGATGGAGATATTTAATACACATACATGTGTATAACAACCAAGGTAGAAATAATTGTGACAGTTATGACAGCCCTCAGTCCTGTAACTGGTCACAGGGTTATGGTTATTAATAAGTGCCTTTAGAACACCTCGATACCAATATTGCATCAGTTTTCTCTGATTGCTATAAAAAGTACTGAAGGACTGGAGTGGGGCATGGCTCAAGTGGTAGAGCATCAGCATAGCAAGCACAAGGCATAGTGTTCAAACCCAGGCACTGCCAAAATAAAGAGTAGAAAGAAAAAAGTACTGAGTGGCTTAAACAACAGAATTTATCTTTTCACCACTGTGGAGGTCAGAAATTCAAGACCAAACTCGGTATGATGATACACGCCTCTAATTCCATGACTAGGGAGACTGAAGCAGGAGAATCTCAGGTTTGACTCCATCCTGGGCCACATGGTAAGGCCCTGAGTCAAAAAATAAGAAAGGAAAAATTCAAGATTGAGCTGCCAGCAGGATAGGCTCATCCTGAATCTTTTCTTGGTTTTCTTCCCATGGGATGAAAAGCCACTAGCATGTTCAAAGAAGGGAGTAATGTGTTCTGACATATGTTTTCAAAAGTCTTCTGCAGGAGTCCTCTGGAGAGTGATTATGACACCAACTAAGAGGTTCCTACAACTTGCAGGCAATCAGTGCAGAGGGTTGGACTGGGGCCAGAGGATGGTGAGAGGTGGATGTTTTCAGGGGTATTTGGAAAGAAAAGACTAATGGAGCAGTGCGATGAATAGATTCCAGCTGTAAGGAGTAGAAAGAAATGTGTGCAGCATATAGAAGTGACTGACATGCTTTGCCTGGTCAGACCCTTTCCAGAGAATCTGGTGGTCAGACACCCCAGGTCGTGTTGGCTGTGCTTTCCTTAGATTTCAGCACAGGGCATGATCAATGAATATTTGCAGGTTGATGCATCACTGACTTTAACCAGAAATTGAGGAAATGGAGACACTGTGCTTGGGAGAGTGCAGAATCTAGGGGGTGGTGGTCAGGTTGTATGTTAGGAGGGTCTTGGGGGATATCAGTTCTTATGACTAGGGTCAGGTGTTGGAAAGAGCCTTACTTATGATTGATTGGAGGAGGTGAAATTTTTAATTTCTTTGTGGTAGTGAACTCGTCCTCAGTTGGAATGTGCAAACGCTCCTGTAGTAGTAGGGTTGTACATGAAATTTCTGTGAGATAAGTTGAGAGCTGTGTTAAGTGTAGCTTGGTTTAAATGAGGGTCCTGTGGCTTTCATAGTAGTCTCAGGGCTAGGGGTATTTCTTCAGCCCTCTCACTGTCTGTGATATCATTGAGTCAACCTAGTCCTCTCTCCCCTCTCTTTTACCTCTTCTCACCTCTCTCCCTCTCTCTTCCTGCTGACTCTGACTATTCCAACTTCTGATCTCCCTCTCGCTCTTTTTACTTCTCTCCTTCTCCCTAACCCTCCCTACTCTCATTTGGGGTGAGTTTTACTTCAGATCTGAGTACCTGGCTTCCTTCTGACCTTGTACTAAACATAATGCAGTTTTTGGCATCTTTATCTTGGACGTGCTGCCCCCTAGTGGCACATAAACTTCCAGATTCAGATTAAAGGGGTCAGGGAATTCTTGTACATCCATAGATTGAAGCTGGTGTGAGGGAGGGTTATCCATGACAGTTTATGTGCAGTGTGTGTGTGTGTGTGTGTGTGTGTGTGTGTAAGGTGTGTGTGTGTTTGTGTGTGTGTGTGTTAGGGGTGTGTGTTCTGAACTCATTATGATTGGGTTCTAAGGATCTTGGACTTGCTACCTTACTTTAGACCGACAATGCAGTCCTTAGACTGAAAACCGTGGGGCAGTTTAGGTGGAGTAACCAGGACCCTTATCCATTCTTGTTTTCTGGCAAAAGACTTGGGGAGGGGTGAATAGGAAGCATTTACTTTGGGGGTAATTCCAGTGTAGCTGTGATGCTGGAAGACAGAGAGAGAGAGAGAGAAGGACATAGAGGGAGAGGAAGTAAGAAAAAGACATAGAGAGCCACAGAAAGGTAGAGACACTAATCATTAGAGAGAAAGAAACACAGGAAGGGGGCAAAGATTAAAAAGTCAGGGGTTTTGTGAAGTGGTGCACACTTGTATACCTGTACTCCCAACTACTTCATAATTCAGAGGCTGAGGCAGGAGGATTGTTTGAGCCAAATGTTTGAGTCCAGCTTGAACAACATAGGAAGATTCTTTCCAAAAGCTAAAACACAATACAACATGAAAAAATAAAACATGAAGGATGCAGAGAAAGACAGAGAAGGACACAATGTTTGAGAGCTCCTGTGTAATCAATGATGAAGGAATGAATGGATAAATTATTCCTTGTGCTGAAGGGATAAGGACCTGGTATGTGGGTTGGTGGTGTGGCTCGAGTGGTAGAAGACCTGCCTAGCAAGGATGAGGCCCTGAGTTCAAATCCCAGTGTTGCCAAAAAAAAAAGGAAAAGAAAGGACCTTGTATGACATGTATGACCTCTGGCATTTTCTCTTTATGGTACTGATGAACTGACTGATGGGGTCTCCACTGCTGACTGCTCCACTGCTGGGTTGGAGTGTGTGAGATAGGGTGCCTGCCTCTGAAGAGGACTCCACGTGTCCTGTGGGGAGAATGACCAGTCTTCTCTCAATGAGGGGATAGTTTCAAACTCTAGGCCCTGGTATGGACATGTTTGGTAGGGAGGCTTGATAGTACAGGGTGGGTCCCAGACAAAGGACAAAGGCCTTGGGACTGTGTAAAGCTATGGGCTCTGATGTGTTCTGGCCTCTGAACACATCTGTAGCAGAATGGGGCAAAATGAAGCTTCAGTGCCTGGGACAATTGGCTTTATTACCTTTCTGGGATCAAGTGGAGGGAGCCAGTGTTGTAAGGGGCTCTCACTGGAATATCTGCCCAAGGGTTACATTGGGCTGAGAAGCCCTTGGGTACATGATCAACCTTTGTTGCCTTAGTCTGTATTGATAGGTAGGGGCCTGGGAAGTGGTCCTGGTTTGGGTTCTAGGAAACCTGTGAAAGCTCCACAGAGGGCTGTTCTGGAGATGAAACATGGTGTAATCCTGAAAGTGTGTCTTTGGAGAGCATCTGTGGTGAAATTGGGAGATCACACAGATCAGAGCTTCAGGTATCAGTGGAATTGTCACAGGTTGATCCCTATGAAGTATCAGAGACACGGGTAGGCTCTAAATTCCAGAGCCTTTCTGGGAGGACAGAGAGGTTGATGAATGGGGTCAGAAGGAGCCTGGGGATAGAGACTGTGTGGGTGTGTTTCTTGGGGAAATGGAGCAAGAGTGTGATCTTTGAGTACTAGGGCCATCCTGGGTTTTGAAGTTTTGAAGTTGGTGTTCATTGTGCACTATATATTGGAGATAGTTTGTGGGAGAAGTGATGACAGTGGCACAGGTGTGGAAGGTTTGGGGGAACTAATCATGAGGGGGGAAGGGAGAGTTTCAACCTTGAGCTTTGAATACCAGGGATAATTTAGTGGTCATTTAATGGGAGACCACTGATATCAGAGTATGGGTTTCTGTGGTAGGTGGAGACTTGTATACAGAGTCTGTGAGTAAACTAGGAGAGGGGTGCATTTGGGGTTCTTAGAAAAAGTGGAACTTAATGGATACCTTTAGGAGCATTAGAAATGGGGTTAAGATCCTGTAGGGTTTGGACCGCCCTTGGTAGAATTCAGGAAGTGTTCATGGAGAACCCTGTACAGATTCCTTGGAGGAAGGGTTCCCGGCGGCTTTGAGGAGCACTTCAAAAGTGTGTGAGATGGGGATTTAGAGGCCTAAGGAATATTGGGGGCTTTATCTAAAGTAACATGTCATGTTGATCATATTAGGGGTCAGAATCTGATGGTGTCTGGAGAGATCATGTATGTGTGTGTGTGCTTCTCCAAAGTTAAGGTGCCTCAGGAAATTAATGTGAGTCAACTCCCTGTATAGCTATCCTTATCTCAACCAGCAAAAACCCTTGTTCCTTCCTATTGTGGCTTATACTTTCTCTAAAACAAAATTAGAAATAAGGGGAAAATAGTTTCTGCTGGGTATTGAGGGGGTAGGGGGGAGAGGGAGGGGGCGGAGTGGGTGATAAGGGAGGGGGTGGGGGCAGGGGGGAGTTATGACCCAAGCCTTGTATGCAAATATGACTAATAATAAAAAAGACAAAGTTAAGGTGCCTTATATTTGTGTGTTTGAGCTAAAGATTCCTGATTGATAGGATTAGAAAAGAGTTTTGTGTTATAGGTTGGTTATGGGAGAGGTTGATTTAGAATTAAGGTCTCAGAGAATGGGTCATGGGATATATCATTGGACAGATTCTAGCCAGAGATGTTTTGGGAGAATCTCAGTGGGGTAGGTATCTGGTTGGGTTCAGAACCTAAGAAGCATCTGGGTGAGTCTTTGTAGATAGAGTGGGTCAGAGGACAATAAGACAGAGCTGAGTATATAGGAAGGCTTTCCTCCCCAATTGTCTTCCTACCTGATCCCTGGGTCATTAGCAATTGCCATATATGATGTAGGATCCTGTTCCTCATACTGGACCCACAGGACCCAGAAGGACTGAAAGTGTCCAGGGAGGCCAGATGAAGCCCCTGTTCCACATTGAGACATTTCTGGTAGATTGGGCAGCCATCACCACATGGGTCTCTGTGGGGAGAGCATGCAGAAGCTCCACCATGAAGTTAATGAACTGGGTTAAGAGCAAGGAACCTCCACACAGCAGCATGTTCTGGGCAAATTAGAGGCTGGTGTTCCTGGAGTACCTTGCAAAGGCTCTGTTCAGGCATGATGCAGAGGTCCACAGGCTACAGCCCTGGGATCTCCAGGGAATGGAAAATAACTCTGGATGGTGGAACAGCACATTGCACAGCATGACAGCCCACCTCTCAGGCAGCTTCAGGAAATTCCAGCAGTCCTGATGCAGCTACACCTGCTTATGGAAACTCAAAGCTATGTAGCAGTAAGGATGCTTGATATTCTTCATAGTGACCAGGTCCTGCAGTCACAGTGAGAAGCCAGAGCTCAGCAGCAACTCTGCCAGAAAGGTGGTCAGATCGTTCCCAGCCAGGTCTAAGAACTTCATGGCCTGAGGCAGGTTGTAGCCCTCTTAAACAGGCACCATGTTGCTGACCCCATGGCCATTGTCCACCGTGAGCTCACTGACATGCCTGTGAAGAATAGAGTGACACCACCAAACTAGGCACCACATACATGGCTGGTGAGCACATTGACTAGAGGGCCACTTTCAGCAGCTTCTTGCACTCGGTGTTGTGCTGAAGGGCAGACCAGAGAAGAGCAGCAGGTGGTGTGGGCTGCCACTTGGAGGTCATGCTCCTGCATATGGCATCAGATGAGTCGGCTGCTACCCAGTCCACTACAATGCCATTATGGATGGGCTGCACCAGTGCCAGCTCTCACCCTGTCGTCTTCCACCCCACCTGGCAGGAACAATACTTTATGGTGCCATACCTCACCTAAAATAAACTACATTATCTACCTCACTACATCTCTGTGTCCTGCCTTGATTCTTTTCACAGGGGATGCAAGAATCTAGGTGTCTTCTAGCCAGAGTTTCCAGAGGTTGCTGAATCCTACAGCTATGCTGCAGAATTTTTCACCAAGATTGAGCTGGGGTTCAGGTCAAGACTGGGGGCCTTTGGGGAAGGCTGGGGCTCCTGGAACTGGGGACAATTTACATCCATGGCTTCAGGAGGCTTGTTGAGGCTTCTTGGCAAGGCTGACCACTTTTCAGTGGAGTGGAAAGCTGCAACAAGAAGAGGCCAGTTCAGCCAGGTTTTAGAGGGCCTACAGGGAAAGGTGAGGGCCAGTGGTCTATAACATCACCCTACTGGGCCCTGTGTTCTGAAGACTTCACAATGCAGGGTGACGGTTGGGCCCCCTTTTGTCTCAGGGCCCTCATCTATTCAGGATTAGCCCCAATATTGCAACTTTGAACACAGAGTATGGGCCCCTGACTCAGCTCCTGGATTCTAGAACCACCTTCATGGACAACACACATACAGTCTCAAGTTCATGTGAGTATCTACTTCCCAGAACTGACAGCAGAGATTCAGGGATCCTTCTGTGGATATCTTGCCATGTCTCCTGACAATATTAAGCAGAAGGTAACTGTCCAGCCTGGGTTTCTGATTTGCTAAATGAATCAGGTCAGCCTAGCATAGGGTTTAGGGAGAGGTAAAGAGGAATAGGGGCATCCTATTCTGTTTTATTCTGCCTACTCTTTCCCTCTTGCCTGAATCACACTCCACATTCTGTTTTGCCCAGCAAACATTTGCCATTTCAAATACAGATTCTACCTTTCTCTATCCTCAGAGTTTTCTCTGGTTTCCTCTCTGAGGCCTCACTATATGTAGCAAGGGTTATGCCTTCTCTCCAGGAAGAATTCTCTGCTCCCCAGCCCCTGGGAGTGGAGCTCTGTGGAATACAGGCTTTCAAGTACAGATAGAAGTGAATGTGCTTTAGGGAGCAAAGGATAGTAGGGCTGAGGATGTAGCTCAGTTGTAGAGCTCTTACCTAATGTGTGTAAAGCCTTAGGTTTGATCCCCAGCACTCCCAAACAAAAGCAAAACCAATGGAGAGAAGGCATCACAGTGCATTAGGAGAGTTGTGTCAAACTCCGGACTGATATCAGTTGTGAAAGAGAAATTTTAAAAAAATGTGAGTAAGTTACATTGTAAGCTTTTATGTAAATGTAACAATGTACCCCTTGTGTAAATATAACCTGCTAACAAAAGAAAATTTTTCTTTGTGTGTGTGTACACACAGAGGGATAAAATCACCAAGAACAGCACTATTGAATGCAAATGAGTTTATTTCTCTAATGTGTGTTGATGCCTTCCTCAGCCAGTGAGTAAGGTTTATTGAATAGTGGGTTTTTTGGACATTTAAATTAATGCACTTATTTAAGTTTGGTGTGAGTGGTCTAATGCATGCTGGTGAAAATTTTCATTCACTCAGAAATTTATTGAGGATTGTTTTGACTGGTCACAACAAATGCACTGATTTCAAACATGATTTTCTGATACATTTATTTCCTTTTTATTGGGATGTATTAATTTTACAACTTGAGGGTTTCATTATGATACTTCCACACATATGTATGATGTACTTTGATCATACTCACTGCCTTACTCTTTCTTATGTCCTCTTCTGCTATCAGCTCTTCACTTCCCTTTCCACATCCCTAGGAGCCCTCCTTTTATCCATTTTACTTTTGTGTGCTTTCTTCCCCCTAGATTCCACATGTGAGAGAAAACCTGTGGTACTTCCTTTTCTGGGAATGTCTTATTTCAGTTAACCTGGGGATCAAAAGTTCCATCTATTTACCTACCAATGACATCATTTGTTATTCTTTACTACTAAGACTCCACTTTGAATATATGCCATATTTTCTTTATCCATTCATCTCTGTGTGGGCATCAAGGCTGATTCCATATTTTGAGTAGTGTGATTAGTGCTAGGAAGAACATGGTATGCAGATATATCTGTAGTAAGCTGACTTTCTTTAAGCTATATATCTAGAAGTCATGTGGCTGGGTTATCTGTGCTTTTTAATATTTTGAGGAACCCCCAAATGTATTTCCATAGTGACTGAGCCAATATACATCCCAACAGGAATAAATGAGCATTTCTTTTCCTTCATGTTCCTGCCTCGATTTGATGTTATTTGTTTTCCTGATTATAGCCATTATGACTGGTAAGGTGGACTCTCAGTGTAGTTTTGATCTGCATTGCTAAGGATGTAGAGCTTTATCTCATGTATTTCTCACCCTTGGTGTTTCTGCCTTTGAAAACTATCAGTTCTGTTCATTTTTTCATTTACTGATTGGATTTTTTGCTCCTGTTTACTTTTTGAGTTCTTTATACACTCTTGATATTAATCTCCCATTGGTTTAATACCTGGCAAAGATTTTCTCCCACTCTATGGGTTGCTTTTTTTCAGTTTGGATTGTTTCTTTTGCTGTGCAGAAGGTTTTTAACTTTATTCAGTCTCATTTGTCACTTCTTGTTCTTATTTCCTGAGCTTTGGTGCTCTCTTCAGAAAGTCATTTCTGATGTCTGCACCTTGAAGGTTTGTCCTGTGTTTCCCTCTACTAGCTTCAAAGTTTTAGATTTTATATTACTGTCCTTGAACCAATTTGTGTATGTATGGGGTGAGCAATAGGGATTTAGCTTCAGTCTTCTACATGTCGCTATCAAGTTTTTGCAGCACCATTTGTTAAACAGGTGATCTTTTTTTCGTAATGTATGTTTTTAGTGTTTTGTGCCTGGAATCAGATGGATGCAGCTGTGCTGGAGATATTTCTGGATCTACTATTCTGTTGCATTGGTCTAAATGTGTTTTTTTGCCAGTACCATGATGGTTTTGTGACAATCGCTTCTTTGAATAGTTTGAAGTCAGGTATTGTGATACTTCCAACAATACTCTTTGTTGCTCAGAATAGTTTTGTCTATTTGGGGTCTTTAGTATTTCCATATGAATTTTATGATTCATTTTTCTTTTTTTGTGAAGAAAGCCTTTGGATATCTGGTAAGGATTGCAATGAATTTGTGTATCAAGTTTGGTAATTTAGCCATTTTATTTATCTTCATTATTCCAGTTCATGAACAAAGGATGTCGTTTTTTTTCTTCAGTTCTTTACACATTGCATTGTGAAGGTGTTTAACATTTTTGGTTAAGTTTATTCCTGGCATTTTTGAGGCTATTGTGAATAGGATTGTTTTCCTGGCTTCATTTGTCATGAGTTCATTGCTGGTATATAGTAAAGCTACTAATTTTTGTGTGTTGATTTTGTATCTTGCTACTTTGTTGAAAGTATTGATCAACAGTCCTCCACTTTCATCCTAAAGTATAGGATCAAATCATCTACAAGCAGGAATAATTTGACTTGCACCTTTCCTATATTTATCCTTTTCACTTTTTATCTTGCTTTACTGTTATGGTTGAGATTTCAAGCAATATAGTGAAGATGGGTGGTGATATGGGATTTTGTTTCATGTCATTTCTTTAGATTTCAGTGGTATCTGTCAAAATATTACCATTTTCATCTACTATATTTTATTTTATTATTTTTGTGATATAGGGTATTGATGGCTGGGATTACAGGCATGTGACACCATGTTAAACTATAATTTTATTAATTTGTATCTACTCTATCTTTCTTCTTATTTGTTTGGCCAAAGGGTTGTTAACCCTGTTTATATTCTCAACGAACCAATTATTTGCTTCATTGATCCTTTGCATTATTGCATTTCATTTAATTTCAGCTCTGATATTTCTTATGTCTTTACTTCTAATTTTGGGATTGATTTCTTTTCTAATGACATTTAGGTGTATAGTTAGGTTATTTATGGTAGATCTCTGATTTCTTCATGTGGACAATAATGGCTATAAAGTTCCTTCTTAAAATGGCTTTCATTGTATCTCATAGATTCTGATATGTTGTATTTTATTTTCATTTCATTTAAGAATTTCTAATTTCACCCTTATTTCCTCAATGACTTGTCATTCAAAAGCAAATTGTTTAATGTACATGAGTTTGTACTTTTTCAGTAGTTTCTCTTTGCATATTTATTCCTCTGGATCTAATAAAGAAAGATGTTATTTAATTTTTCTTCCATTTTGAAGACTTGCATTGTGCTTTAAAATATGACAGATTTTGGAATAAGTTCTATTTATTGCAGGGAAAATGTATGTTACACAGCTCATGAGTGGAATATTCTATAGGTGTCCATTAAGTCCATTTGATTCTGAAGTTTCTTTGTTGATTTTTTCCCAAGCAACCTATCTGTGGTGAGAGAAGTTAAAATAAGTTGCTAAGTTTTGTTAGGGAGTCCATCATTTTATATGCAGTAGTGTATGTTTTATGAAATTGGATGTGCCAATATTCAGAGCATATATATTTACAATTGTTTTAACCTGTTGATTGCTTGTTTCCCTTTGATAAAGGGAATTTCTTGCACTTCTTTTTCTCTCCCAACTAATTTCAGTTTGATTTCTGCTTTGTCAGATATGAGTTGACCTACATATGCTTGTTTTGGGGTTCCATGTATTTGGAATAACCTTTGTCATGTTTTCACTTTAAGTCTTTGTCTTTTTGATGGAGGTGCATTTCTTTCCTGTAAGCAACAAATGATTGCATCTTGTTTATTAATCTAGTCCATCAGTTCTCCAATCATTCAGAGATATTATTTAAAGATCTGTACCAATCCCTACTTCATTATTTTTTTACTGTTTAATTCATTTCTTATACTCATTTGTTTATCTACTTTTTCGCATGAGAATTCTTTCCCATATTCTCATGATTGTGTTTTAATTCCTCATCTGTGTTTATTATTCCTTTAAGTATCTTCAAAGATTCTGCTTTAATGGTAATGAATTCCTTTAATTTTATCATGAACATGTTTGTTTCTCCTTCAATTATGTGGGTATCAGTTGGAAACAGTTCTCTATGGTGGCAGTTATTTTACTTTAAGGCGGCAAACATACCATCCCATGTGCTTCTACGTTAGTGTTTCTTATGAGCAATCTTCTGTAATTCTGTTGGTTTTGTATTTGTATGTAATTTGGAATTTCTCTCTGGAATCTTGATATTCTGCCCTTATTTCATGAATTTTCATGTTTTAATTATAACACACATGGAGAGGTTCTTTGCCAGGAGGCTTTCCTTCCCACAGAACTCCATACTACCCCAACCAGGATAAATGCCCTGCTGCCATGTCAGAGTGTGAACCCAGTTCCTCCACTGAACACTAATTTGACACTCTGTTGTGCCAGAAGACATGCTTCCTTAAGGTATAAAAGGCTCAGAGCTCCCCACCACTCCTTCCCATAGGAGAGCCTCTGTCTCCCAGATTTCTCACTGAGGAGAGGAAAGCAATAACCTGCTTTCTGTGGGAGGCATTAGAACACCTGCTTCCCCAGGGTGTATAGATGCCAAGCACTTCCCACTGTGTCTGCCTGCAGGATAGTCCCATCTCTGTTGTCTAAGCAGCTCCTCCACTGAGAAGTATTCTGATACTCTTTGGGCACCAGGAGACCTGCCTCCCACAGTATACACAGTCCAGCACTTCCCACTGTGCTGAAAAGCAGGAGAGCCTCTACTATCCCTTTAAAGAGCAAGCATGCCAGATTACCCACTGAGTAGAGGAAAGCAGTAACTTTCACTCTGTGGGTTGCGCCAGAAGAACTGCTTCCCCAAAGTGCATAGTCTATGCAATTCCAACCATTTGTGCCTTCAGGAGAGTCCCATCTCCCAAGTTTTAAGAGGTGGAATCTCATGTCCTCCACTGGGTGACAATCTGCTGCTCCACAGGTGTCAGGAGGGCTGCACCCCATGATGCGCAGAGGCTCAGCACTTCCCACCATGCCTGACCACAGGGGAGTCCCTGCTCACACACTAAATAGTTAGAACTCCAGATTCCCTACTGAGGGGAAAAAAGCTGTCATCTGCTATTCTTTAGGTGGCTCCAGAAGACTTGCTTCCTCAAGATGCACAGAGGCCCAGTACTTCCCACTGCACCTGCCTGCAGGAGATCCATGTCTCCCCCAAGAGCTGGAATCACTGATTATCCACTGTATGATATTTTGCTACTCTGCAGGTGCCAGGAGACCAGCCTCCCACAATGCACTTCCATGTGACCATGGAAGAGTCCTAGCCTCCATCCAAAGGCACGAACCCCAGCTACCTCACTGAGGGGTGGAAAGATGTAATCTCCACCACAACAAGAACTTGTACAGGCAAATATTTCTAGCATACCACTCTCTGAGGGAATCTGCTGAAACCCCAGAGTAAAAAGCTCAAAACTCCAGCTATAGGGGCACATAAGATTAAAACCTTAACCAAAAATAACTCTTGATGTGAAAATCTCAATGCGGAATGAAACACCAAGACAATAGCTTTCGATCAAAAGCCTACCTCACCACTAAGGATCTAAACACCTGAATAGAGAAAAAGACATCAATTCTAGGAAACAATAGTAAAATGATTAATGAGATCAAAAAAGAGATACAAAAGCTAGTATCTTATCTCAAAGATAAGCAATTAGATTAGCTCAAGAGAATATAAACAGTTGAATGAAATTAAGAAGATTATGCAACATATGAGAGAGGAATTCCATAAAGATATGGAGACCATGAAAAAAAAATCAATCTGAAATAAACAACTTGATATCCCAAATAAAAATCTCAAACAAAAGCTTGGTGAACAGAGTGGAGCAAGTTGAAAATAAAATATCAGGAACAAAAGACAAAATAGAAGAATTAGATCAAACAGTAAAAGATCACAAAAGAATCTTAAGAAAATATGAATGGACTATGCAAGACACCTTGGATACCATGAGAAAACCAAACCTTTGTATCCTGGGTTTAGAAGGAGAAGAGATAAAAAGTAAAGGCATTGAGAACCTATTCAATAGAATAATAGCTGAAAACTTCCCTAACTTCAAGGAAGAGAGTCATCTATGTGCAGGAAGCTTACAGGACAACAAACCATCAGGACCAAAACAGAAATGCCCCCAGACATGTCATAATCAAAACACTCATCAAACAGAATAAGGAAAGAATACTGAAAGCTGTAAAAGAAAAAAGACAACTCAAATATAAAGGTGAACCCTTTAGAACAACAGCACAAACACTGAATCAAAAAGGTCATGGACCGCCATAATTCAGGACCTGAAAGAAAGGAACTTCCCACCTAGACTAGTCTATCCAGCAAAACTATTATTCCTAATTGAAGGAGAAATTAAAACTTTCCATAGCTAGGAAAAACTAAAGGAATTCGGAATTCACAACTACCAAGTCAGCACTACAGAAGGTACTTAAAAGAATTTTGCATACAAATGAAGAAATTAGTGTGAGACAGGAAGACTCAAAGAAGAATAAAACCTTTTGAAGGCAGAGCAGTAAACAAGGAATAGGTAAAACTAAACAACAGGGGAATAAAAATGACTCAAAACAATAGGCATTGCTCATTATTAATATTGCATATAAATGGCATCAATGACCCCAGGGAATATATATATATATATATATATATATATATAGCACTGGCTTAGAGTGAAAGGGTGGAAAAAGTTTCTCCAAGCAAATGGACCCTATAGCTATACGAGTTTCTGACAGAATAGACTTCAGAATAAAATCAGTCAAAAGAGAAAGTGAATGCCACTTAATATTAATTATGAAACAATTCAGGAAGAGGTAATATCAATTCTTAAAATATAAGAGCCAACAAAGGGGAGCCCATTTACATTAAAAACACAACCTACAATGTACGTAAGAGCACAGATACACACTGATAGTGGGAGACTTGAATACCACACTGTCAACAACAGATAGGCCATCCAGGCCGAAGACCAACAAAGTAACTTCAGAAGTCCTATATACTTTAGACCAACTAGACATATTAAATATCTATAAAGTATTTCATCTAGCAATCAGGTTGTACACATTCTTTTCTGCAGCTCATGGAACTTTCTCCAAAATAGGTCATATTTTAGGACTCAAAGTAATTCTGAACAAATTCAAGAAAACTGAAATAACACTCTGCATCATATCAGATTACAACAGAATAAAACAAGGCGTCAACAACAGCAACAAAAAACCCACAGGAAATATTCAAACACATGGAGACAGAACGACACATTGCTGAAAGACTAATGGCTTACCAAAGAATTAGGGAAGAAATAAAAATGCACCTAGAAACTAATGAAAATGAAAATACAACACACCACAATTGTGGGGCACAGCAAAGGCTGTGCTAAGGGGACAGTTTATAGCTCTAAGTGCCTACATTAAAAAAAAGCAGAGACCCCTCAAATAAACAACCTAATGATGCACCTTAACTCCAGAAAAGCAAGAACAAACCTAATCCAAAACTAGCACATGGAGAGAAATTAAAAAGATCAGGGCTGAGACCAATGAGATTGACATGAAAAAAAATCTATCCATGAAACAATAAGTTGAATCTATGGAAAAAAAGTTGATTCTTTGCAAATATTAAGAACACTGACAAACTATCAGCAAACATGATAAAATGGAGGAGAGAAAAGACCCAAATAATAAAACCACATGTGGAGACCCAAAAAATTCTACTCAGAAGCTTCTAGACATCATCAATAGCTATAGCAAGGTAGCAGGATATAAAATCAACATAGAAAAATCACTAGCATTTCTATACACTAATAATGAACAAACTGAAAAAGAATATATGAAAACAATTCCATTTACAATAGCCTCAAAAAAATCACATACCTAGGTGTAAACCTAACAAAAGATGTGAAAGACCTCTACAAGGAAAACTATACACTTCTGAAAAAAGAGATTGAAGAAGACTATAGAAAGTGGAGAGATCTCCCATGCTCATGGATTGGTAGAATCAACATAGTAAAAATGTCAATACTCCCCAAAGTAATCTACATGTTTAATGCAATTCCCATCAAAATTCCAATGACATTCATTAAAGAGATTGAAAAATCTACTGTGAAATTTATATGGAAACACAAGAGGCCACGAATAGCCAAGGCAATACTCAGTCAAAAGAACAATGCAGGAGGTATCACAATACCTGACTTCAAACTATATTACAAAGCAATAACAATAAAAACAGCATGGTACTGGCACAAAAACAGACATGAAGACCAGTGGAACAGAATAGAAGATCCAGATATGAAGCCACACAACTATGAGCAACTTATCTTTGACAAAGGAGCTAAAAATATACGATGGAGAAATAGCAGCCTCTTCAACAAAAACTGCTGGGAAAACTGGTTAGCAGTCTGCAAAAAACTGAAACTAGATCCATGTATATCACCCTATACCAAGATTAACTCAAAATGGATCAAGGATCTTAATATCAGACCCCAAACTCTTAAGTTGATACAAGAAAGAGTAGGAAATACTCTGGAGTTAGTAGGTATAGGTAAGAACTTTCTCAATGAAACCCCAGCAGCACAGCAACTAAGAGATAGCATAGATAAATGGGACCTCATAAAACTAAAAACTTGTGTTCATCAAAAGAAATGGTCTCTAAACTGAAGCGAACACCCACAGAGTGGGAGAAAATATTTGCCAATTATACATCAGACAAAGGACTGATAACCAGAATATACAGGGAACTTAAAAAACTAAATTCTCCCAAAACTAATGAACCAATAAAGAAATGGGCATGTGAACTAAACAGAACTTTCTCAAAAGAAGAAATTCAAATGGCCAGAAAACACATGAAAAAATGCTCACCATCTCTAGCAATAAAGGAAATGCAAATTAAAACCACACTAAGATTCCACCTCACCCCTGTTAGAATAGCCATCATCAGCAACACCACCTACAACAGGTGTTGGCGAGGATGCGGGGAAAAAGGAACTCTCTTACACTGTTGGTGGGAATGTAGACTAGTACAACCACTCTGGAAAAAAATTTGGAGGCTACTTAAAAAGCTAGACATCGATCTACCATTTGATCCAGCAATACCACTCTTGGGGATATACCCAAAAGACTGTTACTCCAGAGGCACCTGCACATCCATGTTTATTGTGCCACTATTCACAATAGCCAAGTTATGGAAACAGCCAAGATGTCCCACCACTGACGAATGGTTAAGAAAATGTGGTATCTATACACAATGGAATTTTATGCAGCCATGAAGAAGAACGAAATGTTATCATTCACTGGTAAATGGATGGAATTGGGGAACATCATTCTGAGTGAGGTTAGCCTGGCTCAAAAAACCAAAAATCGTATGTTCTCCCTCATATGTGGACATTAGATCAAGGGCAAACACAACAAGGGGATTGGACTATGAGCACATGATAAAAGCGAGAGCACACAAGGAAGGGGTGAGGATAGGTAAGACACCTAAAAAACTAGCTAGCATTTGTTGCCCTTAACACAGAGAAACTAAAGCAGATACCTTAAAGCAACTGAGGCCAATAGGAAAAGGGGAACAGGTACTAGAGAAAAGGTGAGATCAAAAAGAATTAACCTAGAAGGTAACACCCACGCACAGGAAATCAATGTGAGTCAATGCCCTGTATAGCTATCCTTATCTCAACCAGCAAAAACCCTTGTTCCTTCCTATTATAGCTTATACTCTCTCTACAACAAAATTAGAAATAAGGGCAAAATAGTTTCTGCTGGGTATTGAGGAGAGGGAGAGGGAGGGGGCGGAGTGGGTGGTAAGGGAGGGGGTGGGGGCAGTGGGGAGAAATGAACCAATCCTTGTATGCACATATGAATAATAAAAGAAAAATGAAAAAATAAATAAATAAAACCACATGTGGAAAAGGTGACATATTCACACACACAAATGAAATCTAAAGAATCATTAGAGTGTACTTTGAAAACTTATATTCACATGAACTGGAAACTCTAAATGAAATGGATAAATTTCTAGATGCATATAACCAACCAAAATTGAACCCAAGAAAATATTAAACACCTAAATAGACCTATGACACACAATGAAATTGAAAGAGTTATAAAAAGTACCCCTACAAAGAAGTGTCTAGGACCCGATGGATTCACAGCCAAATTTTAACAAAATTTTAAACAAGAGATAACACCAATACTCCTTAAACTTTTCCAGGAAATAGAAAGGGAATGGCCATTACCAAACTTGTTCTATAAGGCCAACAGTACATTCATTCCAAAACCCAATAAGGATGCAACCAAAAAAGAGAATTATAGACAAACATCATTAATGAATGTAGAGTCAAGGATTCATGCCAAATACTGGCAAACAGAATTCAACAACACATCAAAAAGATCACACACCACCACCAAGTCAGTTTCATTCTAGGGATACAAAGATGGATCGATATACATAAATCCATAAACATAATACAGCATATAAACAGAAGCAAGAACAAAAACCACATGATCTCTCAATAGATGCAATAGAAGCCTTTGACAAAATTCACCACCCTTCATGATAAAAGCTCTGAAGAAACTAGGAATAGAAGGAATGTTCCTCAACATAATAAAGGCTCTATATGACAAATCTATAGCCAACCTCATACTAAATGCAGAACAACTGAAACAATATCCATTAAAGTCAGGAATGAGACAAGGATGTCTGCTTTCTCCACTCCTATTCAATATAGCCTTTGGAATTCCTAGCTCTAACAATAAGACAAGAGAAAAAAGTAAAAGTGATTAAAACAGGGAAAGAGGAAATCAAGCTATCCATCTTTGTAGCTGACATAATACTATATGTAAAAGATCCTAAAAACTATCAGATATCATGAATTTTTTTTGGAAACTATTAGGATACAAATTATGCAGAAATCAATACACTGCCTATACACCAACAATGAACATACTGAAAAAGAAATCACAGAAACATTCCCATTTACAATAGCCTCAAAAACAATAAAGTACCTTTGAATAAATTTAACGGAAGAAACCAAAGACCTTCTTAATGAAAGCTTTAAACCTCTGAAGTGGTAAATCAAAGACAACCTTCCATGCTGTGGATTGGTAGAATCAACATTGTGAAATGGTCATACCACCAAAAGAAATCTACATGTTCAATGCAATTCTTATCAAAATTCCAATGACATTCTGCACAGAAATAGAAAAATCCTGAAATACATATTGAAACAAAAAAGACCTCAAATAGCCAAAGGAATTCTGAGCAAAATGTCCAATGCTGGAGATATCCCAATATTGGACTTGAAATGATACTACAGAGACAAAAATTAAGTTATTGGCACAAAAACATATAGGAAGAGCAATGGATCCGAATAGAAGACCCAGACATAAACATACTCATCTACAACCAACATATCTTCAACAAAGGAGCTCATAACACATGATGGAAAACATACAGCCTCTCTAACAAATGCTGCTGGGAAAATTGGATATCCACGTGTGATATACTGAAACTGGATCCCTTTCTTCACTTTGTACCAAAATCAACTCAAAGTGGATCAAAGACATTAATATAAGGCCTGAAACTTTGAAACAACTCCAGGAAGCAGTAGGAAATACACTGGAAGAGATAGGTATAGGGAATTACTTCCTAAACACAACTCAAAAGGCTGAGCATCTAAGAAAAAGAATGAATACATGGGACTGCATCAAACTAAAGAGCTCCTGTACAGCAAAAGAAACAGTTTCTAGACACAAGAGACAGCCCCAGAATGGGAGAATATCTTTGTCACCTATTCATCCAGTAAGGTAGTAATATCCAGAACCTACAGAGAACTCAAAAAATTAAACCCCCAACAATCAATGTCCCAATGAATAAATGGGAATATGAATTAAACAAAATTCTCAAAGGAAATTGCAGTAAGAGTCAGTAAATACATGAAAAATTATTCAACATCCCTGGTTATAAATGAGATGGAAATCAAAGCTACACTGAGATTTCATCTCACCCCAGTTAGAATGGCCATATTGAAGGGCAAAAACAACAACAAATGCTGGTGAGGATGTGGAGAAAGAGGAACCCTTATACAGTGCTGGTGGGAATGGAAATAAGTACAACCAGTATGGAATGCAGTGTGGAAATTCCTCAAAAACCTGAAGACAGAACTGCCATATTATCCAGTGATACTGATCTTGGGTATACACGTGAAGGAACGTTAAGTTAGGATACAACAGACACACCTTTACACCGATGTTCATTGCAACACTATTCATAATAGCCACAGTTTGGAAACAACCCAGATGCCCTACAACTGATGACTGGATCAAGAAAATATGGTATATTTACAAAATGATGTTTTACTCAGCTATAAGAAATAATGAAATGTGGTTTGAAGGTAAATGGATACAATTGGAAGATATCAAGTTAAGTGAAGTGAACCAGTCTCAGAAAAACAAAGGCCACATGTTTTCTCCCATACTTGGCAGATAGATCCAAATAATACACATATACAAAAAAAATCAAGCATGATTATATACAAAATCACATGTAGAACATGTTACTAATGATGGAATTACTCTCAGACAATGAGGGAACAGAAAAGACAATGAAAGCAAACCATTAATATCTTAAAACATAGTATCTGTGTATATACAGAAAATAAGGATGTGTATTGAAAGCTGTTGAAAAATGGGGGTAAGGGATAATAACGGAAGTGGGTAAACAAAGCAAAGTAAAATATACCCACAGAGAGTATATACTGAGAAACCTCTTTGAACATCAATTTAAATAATAATGAAAGGCACGACTGTAAAATATGTAGAGACTGAGTGTGAGAGGTACCAGTTAGAGGGAGAAGGTAAATGGAGGAAATTAGGGTGAGTTTATTTGGTTGATGGACTTCATATACTTATATTCAGTAGAACAAAGAAACCTCTTGAAATTGCTTTAATTGGCGTGGGGAGGGGTTGGTGAAAGACAATGGTGGTGATATAACTAATGTACAGTATAAGCCTAGTCAGAACTGTTACAGTGAATTCCCTTGTATGATGAGTATATCTCAATAAAAATTTTATAATAAAAAGAACCTCAAGTATACAAAATAATATTTATTTTTTTAAATTAAGCTAAATTTAGTTTCAAATAGCAAAATAGACCTATATAAACTATTTCAATATACTTAGAATGAAAACACATAAGAACATGATCAAAGCATGTGAACCAATGCTTTAGAAAGACAAATATGAATGATTCATAAACCTGATTTCATAAACATACCAATAAATTAAAATCAAAATATTAAGGAAATTGTAAGGAATCATACTTTGTAGTTACCTTACTTCTAAGTTTCCAACACCCAGAGCCTTTTGTTGAGGAGGCTTCCAGAAGCAGGAGTTGAGATCAGAAGGTGCTATTTTCTTTGGGTTTTACCCATTATTTCACAATGCTTCCTAAAGACAACACCTACAAGAGCAGCCCAAGGGCCACAGGCTTGTATTTGAGCCTCTTCATTACGTCTATGATCTCTGGCTAGTTGCTTAGATACCATAACCTCTTATTTCCTCATAAAGGAGTTGCTAGGAGCCAGCACCAGTATCTCACACCTGTATTCCTAGCAACTTGGGGATCTGAGATTGAGAGGCCAGCCTAGACAAATAGTTCAGGAGACCCCCATCTCCAAAATAACCACAGAAAATGTGTGGGAGGTATGGGTCAAATGGTAAAGTCCTTCTTTGTGAGCACAAAGAGCTGATTTCAAACCGCAGCCTCGCCAAAATAAAAGAGTTACTAGAAACACTATATGAGGCAATGTATGTAATATGATTCATTGGTATTGGCATATAATTTGTCACAGGGTTATTTTTTAAATTTAATGTAATGTAATAACTGTATGTACTGATAGGGTACAGTGTGGTGTTTCAACACTTGCATACAGTGTGCATTGAGTAAATCAGGATTGTTATCATTTCCTGCCATTCATCATTTACCTTTGAGCTCCTCTTTTCTAGATTTCCATGAAATACATAACAAGATAATGATAACTTCAGTCCCACCGTTCTATTGATTCTTTGTCTGTTTTGATAATTATCCAACTTCCCCTAATCCCCCCTCTCTCTCATCTTTACCAGATTTTATGAATCAATATCCTTCATTCAAATGGACTTAGATGAGTTTCCACATTGGTAGAGAACACAATATCTGTCATGTCTGGTTTACTTCACATACCCTAATGTCCAAGTTATCATGTTGCTGGAAATGTCAGGATTTCATTCTTTGTGGCTGAATAACATTCTCTTGTATATAAGTGCCACATTTTCGTTTTCCATTTATTCATTAATGGGAGTCCAGGTTGGATCCTTACATTGACTCTTGTGATTATGGTTGCAATAAACATGGGAGTACAGGGATATCTTCTGAATGTGTATTAGCTTTTCTTAGTAGTTATCAAAGTGAATATCTCTGAGCTTGACTACTCTTCTAGTATACTGTGGACTTCATCTCAGAGCATTTCGCTTACTAGGCAAGCACTCTATCACCTGAGCTATATTCCCAGGAAATTTTCCTTCAGGATCATAAATTTCCTACTTCCGCATCCTAAATAGTTGGAATTACAGACATGAACCAAACCCTATTGTTTGAAAGAGAGTTTGATAATGTTTTGCTTATGTTAACCTCAAACTGAAATCCTCCCAACTCTGTATTCTAAATTTCAAGGATTATAGGCATATGCAAAAATGAGGTTTGTTTTTGTTTTACAGTACAAGGGATTAAACCCAGGTCTTCATGCCTGCAAGCACTGTGCCATTTGAGCTAATCCTTAAGCCACCTGTTGGAATTCTTTTCTATGCCAAAACCTTGTTTCATTCCGTCTACATCCATTTTTTTATTCAAACTTTGTATTCAACCATCCCTGTCTCAGTTTTTGCTCCATTTGACAAAAATTCTCTGAGTATAAATTCCTAACCTCATGTTATGAGATTTAGGCATGAAACAGGAATAAGATACTGTTCTCAATTTATATGAGTAGAAAATGCTCAGTAAATTGAGTGGATTGAAAGGAAAGTGAATCAAATAAAAATGTGAATAAGTCTTGAGTTGATTTCATTTACATCATCTCAGAATCCATCTCTGTATCTGAGTTTCCTTGGTGAGATTTCAAAACAAGTTCCACATGGCATCACTTTGGAGAGTGTGTCTTAACTATGCAATATTTCACTTAATTTGCAAACTTGAAACAAATTATTATTGTAGATATCTAAAAAATGCCAGTTTCTAGATGTACAAGGTTAAAATGGCTAGTTAAAAAGTAAAAAAAGTGACCCAATATAAAACAGCATGAACAGGAGCTGTGGCAGGGACAGCACAATAGGAGAACCAATGGAATACTTGCTTTAATTACATAAAAGCAGAAGTTAAATATTAAATGAGCCCATTTAATATTTTTCTGTCCCAATTCTATACACACTGCTAGTCATGAGGGTCCTGCCCTTGCCCTTCATGAAGAGGCACTTGCTTGCCCAGATATCTCTTCAGGGCCTCTTCATGTCCCCACACCTCAGAATGCAGATGAATGGATTTAGCATGAATGTGACCCCAGTTCACCTCACAGAGCTCCTCAGATTCTCCTACAAGACAGCGTGACTGCAGGACTGAGAATAACCTCAAGGCAATTGCTAAATTTGGGCATTTAAATATCCTTGAGTGCCCCATATATTAACTTTTTTGTTCCCAGCATATCACTAATAGGGAGTGGTAGAACTTTTAAGATGGCCTTAGATCATTGAGGACATGCCCTTGAAGGGGGCATTGGGACACTAGTTTCTAATTGAGTTTTGAACTTTGTGGCCATGACGCACAGGCAGTTTTCCCCACCACATGACCCCTCCCATTCAATCCATGCTGCTTATCCACAGTTCAAATCCACAGAATCTTCAAGTACTGAGACAAAATAAACCTCCTCTATTTATAAGCTCATTTTCTCAGGTATTTTGTTACAGCAGTGGAAAGCTAACCCAGAGACCAACAAGAAGAGGAACCCCCAAATGGAAAAGGGTATGTATATCACCCAGGTTGGTGAAATTCTGAGAATGTAAGAGAAAATCTTAGAATAAGAGAAGATGATCCCAGCTGGAGGGAAAATACTTAGGACAATGGACACAAAATGCACAGCAATGTTATTGATGAATCTCTAAGAAGAGGTGAGCTTCAGGATGTCAGATCAGAGAAATGTGGGGCTTCTCTGTGCAGATGAGAGGAGGTAGAAGATGCTCCCTGTTAAAAATCCACATTTCAGAACACATTCCCATCACTGTCTCCCTCAGTTTCTCCAATGAATACATTCTTAGCAATGTAAGGTAGGCCATCAACATTTAGTATTCCCAAAACTGTTTCATTACTCAACTTATTTACACCAATATGAAATAAAGTTTAATCACAGATTGCCAGAGTGTATGAGGTCGCATGTCCAGAATGACAATAAAACAACCCTTGCATTCACTTTTATTTACCTTCCATTGAAAAAATTAAGTATGCTAATTTTAAGCATAATATATAATTATGTTTTGTATATGAATTGTCTTCCACAAGGTCATGTGTTTTGACAACTGATTGTTAGCTGACTGGCTTTTAGGAAGTGCTTGGATCTCCTCCAATCAATGGATTACTCCTTGCTGTATTCCCAATCTGATGGCATTCCGTGGAGGTGGTGGAAAGTAGGAGGTAGAAGTCTAGATGAAGGAAGTGGTCACTGAGGGCATGCACTGCACGGATGTATCTTGCCCCATCTTTACTTTTTGATTTTGCCTGATGGCCACCATAAAATGATGTTCTTTTCACCACCACACCTTCTGTGAAGTTCTATCTCACTATAGCCCAGAAACAGTAGAAGCAGCTGATCATGTACTGAAACCAATAAGACTTTAAAACTGAATACAGTTCTACTCTCTTAAAATGGGAGTAAGTTAATGAAATAATAGATGAAATGATAAAAACACATGAGAAATACTATCTTCTAAGATTTTCTTCCAAAATAAAGTCTTCTAAGTGTCCTGCATTTCCAAACTGATCTCCCACAACGGGAGTAAAACTTAGATTATTTTAGTAAAGCAAAATAATAATTATTTAGTGTCATATATGTCTCAAGATGAAATAATTCCTATAAATTTGTCTTACAGGAAAAAAGAGAATATCCAAATATTTCCAATCCAAAGATGGAAAAGCTTTGGGAAAGATGAAAAATGATAAAATGAAAAAGAGTAGGTGTCACCAAGAACAGAAAGGGACATAATGTGAATTTTGTATTTGAGTTACGTAGCAAAGATGATCAGAATATTAGAAACATGAAGGATCTTTCTACAGCTTCAGCACATTGGTTCTTTTACTGTTTAGATCTGATGGAGATTTTTGAGAGCACTATTGATTTCCTATTTCTCAGTCTGTACATGTAAAAGTTTATCATGGGGGTTACCACGCTGTACATTACTGAGGCTCTTGCAGTTGAATGTGAGTTTTCCATTGAAGCAGAACAAAAGTAAACACCTAGGTATGTACAGTGATATGAGGAAACAACTGAGAGTTGAGATGCACAAGTGGAAAATGCTTTATATTTACCCTGAGTTGATGAGATTCCACAGATGGAGGAAATAATCTTGTAGTAAAATAAAGGATGCCAGCAAGTGCATAGCTGCAAAATTTATCACCAAGTTCAGAGAAAAAGTATGGGATCTCTAAGTCTGTACAGAAATACACCCAGAGCAACATTCAACTTTGTAGGATAGAATATATGACATTCACCACCCAGGACAGCAGTACCAGCAAAACACAGAGTAGGGCATTAATGATGATTGTGTAATGTAGGGGGTGACAGATGGCCCTAAAACATCATAGTTAGTAGAAAGATGTACAATCCTGAAAAGAGTATGAATAAAAACATTAAGGTAATGCAGCCTCCATAGATAATGAAACTTCTATGTGTCTGAATGATCACAAGTATCTTTGGGACTTGGTGGACGTGAAGCAGATGTCCAGAAAGGACAGGTTGAAGAGAATGAAGTACACAGTTGCGTGAATATGGGAATCTGAATGGTGCTCAGGACAATGAGTAGGTTCCCAAGCACTGTGACCAAGCACTTAGAGAAGACCAGTACAAAGATGACATACTGCAATCTTGAGTCCTCTGAAAACCCAAGAAACAGAAATTCTGATTGTATTTTGTTTTCTAACTTCATGTGGTTAATGTGACTAACAAAAAAAGAGAGAGAAAAGATATGACCAAGTTATATGATACTAATCTGACCAAATGCTGTTACATATATTCTATAGTCAAGAATTCAGTGAATGGGTTCTGCATATAAATCTTCTTCTCCATTTTAGAGAATCCCCTTTTCCACTCTGATTTGTAATTCCTGTCATGCTCAGCCTTTTGCCAAGAGGGTACCCATTGAACAAGGAGAAACACTAATACTTGCCTGCATTTCAGAAATAACAAAAAATGACACGTAACAAATGCTCAATAATTATTAGCTGAATGAATCAGGAATTATGCCTCTGTATGTACTGACATTTAATACATGGCAAGTTTGTTTCAATGTGGCTAGAGTAGCTGAAAGTGTAAAGAAAAAGTAACACAAATAATTGTCTTTCTTGAGGAAAATGAACTTGAGCCCTGAGCTCAATATCTTACCCAAAATCAGAGGAAATAAAGAACACAGTAAGAAAGTAAATCATGTATTTTAGAAGAAAACCAGAAAATTACATATGAAAATTACATTTTAGAAGAAAACCAGAAAATTACATATGAAGTCTGTGGGTGGGAAAACTTATCATGGCCAAGGTAAGAAACTTAGATATAAAAATATAGATGTATTTCACTGAATACCATTTAAAATTTCTATGAGCAAAGTATCACTCCACAAGTAAATAGAGAAATAGTAAATATAATTACATGGCAATGCTGCAACCTTTAGAAAATGGGTGTAAGATATAAATAAATAAACACAGCACTGCACTTCATAAACAAGAAAGCCCTCATGTCACTGCACAACCCTCCACCGGAAATGTAATTTCTCTTTTCCACTTAAATAAATACAAAGTCCTTGGAAACACTAAACACACTTTAAGCCTCAAAATATCTTTTCTAACTAGACTTCCACAGCCATCAATTCATTGTCAACAATAACTCTGCATTGCAGAGTTCAGTGTTCACTTTCTTTTCCAGCATGGCAAATAAATACATCAATGAATTAATGCAATAAACAAGGACGCATCCACAGCCATCTTTCAGCTCTGAGAGAAGTTGTGCTGGCACATGGCTGACCTTAGCTAAATATCCTTGGCTTCCATCTCTCAGAAATTCTCTTGAAGTCACTAATGAGCCCTCAGACTCACCTGGATTGTTTTCCTGCATGGAAGTTCTCCATGTGCAAGTCCAAATTCCTTTGTGGATGGTTGTCAATGGAGGCTGCAGTTATGTAGCTAAACATAACTGTAGGAAGCTGTCAAACATTATTCCCCAAAAGAGATGAGGACTGTATTGGAAAGACTACCTCTTCTATACCACAGCTATGCATTCCCAAAACAATGGCAGGGGATGTATTCTCAGCTGCGTGTGTGTGATCACTAGACACACTTCCTTCTTGTTATTCCAATCCTTGTCATCTCCATTTCTTATGGGACCTTGTACAGCACAGACAAAATATTTCCCTGCTGATTCTCTATTCCCAAGACACCTGGTTAAATGTCAGACAAATCAACCTCATTAATTATCCTCCATTAACTCTTCTTCATTCCAGAATTCTAAACTACTGAAACCATACTGTGATCCTCAATTAAGGTTTTCCAAAAGTCTAAGACTTATGAGCCTGACTTGATCAGGTCTCTTGACACCACAATACTATGAACTGTGTTGAGAGCACTTCCCCAGTATTTCCAAAACACCTGCCTCATCTTCCTTCCTGAAGGGGTTGACCCATGATCCCTTGATATAAAAGCATGGATACTGCTCTCCTTGGTTTATCATTTTCTAAAATATCTAAACAAGTTAAGGTCTGTTGTTTAGTCGTGCACTCATAAGTGTTTGAAAATTCAATGATCATTTATTTAGATCATTTTATATATAATACCCAGATGTTAGCAACTAAAGAGATTTGTCTGATTTACTTTTTAGAAAAGTACATTATAAACCTCATTATACATTCACACAAATAGGACTCAGAATGGTGAAGGCATCAGCCCTTCTGCGTCTATTAGGAGTTAGGATCCAAACACAGGAATTTTAGTGGGGTAGAAGTATGTAGTTCATAAAAAGTGGAAATGCCATGAAGGCACAGGTGAGAGACCCACAATTTAGCAGTTGTTCAGTAGATATGTGTAAATTCTTAATATGCAAATGACTTGATAGGGTAGATGGATTTAGACATCTGTGAGAAATGCTAGTGAAATAGCTTAAGATGAAGAATCAGTGAGTGGTAGGAAAGAGAAGAGGTGTGTAATATTTTCAAAGGTACATAAAAGTGCTGAGGGCAGTAAATAAGGGAAATGTAGTATGTCAGAGATATGGAATGTTCTAGCAATTATCTTTGAGTAAGATCTTGAAAATCATTGCTTTCCTGCCAAACTTTATATACTAAGCTGCTACGTTTTGATAAGATCACATACCAAGAGCATAAGGAAAGTTTCCAGTGCTGAAAGTGAGTCTTGTCCAACACCTAGCATGACAACAGGACATCAGTGGCACCAAACAAGTGAATGAATTCTGCTCATGACCTGGATGAGCCTGGAGGAGGCCCCTGAGCTCCAGGTTAGAACTCAGCCAGACCAATGGTGTGTTTTGGACAATGTGAAGCCCTGACCAGAAAAATTAGCAGAGGCCTATGTGGAGTTCCCATCCATAGATTCGAACTTTAACAAATGTGTGTTGCTTTAACACACATGGTTTTGGGTAACGTGCTTCACAGGATTAACAAAGTAATATGTCTTAAAATATTTTGGTTTTATTTTTGTTTTAAAAAGAAACATAACTTCTTGTATTTATGGGGAATAGTATGTTACTTCAATATATTTTAAATAGTCAGTGGTTTACTTAGGGTAATTAGGATATCTATCATCTCTAACATTTATTATTACTTACTTCAGAGAACATTCAAAATACTTTTCCAAGCTAGTTTACAATCTACAATATATTTCCTCCTGACTAAGTACATTTTTCTACTCCATCACAAATCTCTCATCTCCCTCCCTCATACCTTTCTCACCAGCTGACAGTGAGAATTCTACTCTCTTCACAGACACACACTTCATCACATTGATGATGAAGTCAATTAATTTAATTTCTTCTATGTGTAGTAGAGTAGATTTTTGTTATTCACATGGACAAGGTTCCAAGGTGATCATCACTGAGGAAAAACCACAAATGCTCAAGATGCACGGATTTCAGTACTACGCTGTGAATTCTTATTTATTATTCCCATAGAGCCACATCACTTTTGAATATACCTGCCACCCTTCAACAAATTTAAAATTTTCTATTTATCACTTTAATTAAGCATATTACATGCCATTATTGGTTTGGTAGGATTATTATAATATTTATCTTGCATTTTGTACACGACTTACTTTGGGGGAAGCATATTTTTCACAAAATTAAGGGAAGGGAAACACTCAGCAGATGACAGAGCAATTTAAACACAAGTGACTAGCATGAGATTGAATGCAAGTCTCTCCACATGAACCGAGTTGAGTAATGCATGGGTGAGAATTTAAAATTTCCCTTTTGAAATTTGCTTTTATTTTTAAAAATATATTTATTTGTTGAACATGCTTGGTTAAAATGAATGTAGTAAATCCAGAAATAAGGCAGGCTTAATGAATTTGTCTTTCTGTCTTGGGCTTCCATCCCTGTGTGTTTCTTACTCACTGCAAATGGCAAAATTTCATTCTTTCTTCTGGCCAGATAACTAACATTCCATTGTGCGTATCTGTCATGTTTAAGTCATCAGTTCATTTGTAAATGGATGCTCATTTTGATTCCATATGTTAGCCATTGTGAATAATACCTAAATAAGCATGTGAGGGCAAATACATCTTCAAAACAGTGATTTGCTTTCCTTTGGGGTTTTTACTGTGTAGTTGGATTGCTAGATTACAAAGTAGTAGTATGTTTGTTTGCTTTTCATCTCCAGGGTTAAAAGCAATTCTCTGTAGCATACTGTGTTGCTGCATTATGATGTTCAATTGGTTAGGTGAATTAAATTTATGTGAAACTCATGGCATTTTCAAGATATGATGCGTTCAATGGAAGGTACATTGGTACATGTGATTGTTTTGAGTATCTTTCTCCTGGATTTGTAAATAAACCACTGGAGAACAGAAGATAATGCCTGTTGTTACTTTAAAAATGTACTTAAACATCAAGTTTTAAAGTTTAATGAATTATTATTTTTAATGTACAAATATTGGGGTATAGTATACAGTTAGCTACATATATACAGCAAAAAATTATCAAGTCATATGTTAGAATTTTAAAATTCTCAATAACACATTATATTTGACATGTTTTGGAACAATGTGATATTTCCATATGTGTATAAAAGATACACTGATCAAATCAAGTAGTGAATATGTCCGTGTGTATATTGTAAGTTTGTGTGTGTATTTTCTAAGCTTCTCTTCTAAATTAATAATGAACTATGAAATGGGTTACTGTGAAGGATGGTCACCCATTGTGCTGTAGCGAACTAGAAAAAATTCCTTCTCTCTAATTGGGTTTGGGGTTACCTCCCAGTATCCATCTCCCTTCACTTCTAACTAGATTGTAATGGCCATATACAAGTAATCTGAGACGGCAGACATGAACAAGTATATGTGCTAAAATATCTAGACAAAGCTAATTGCCATCAAACCCTAAGGGTGCTACTGGTGCCAGTCCCAGAGCCCAAAGGCTAAAGAAACTAGAGTCTGATGTACCAGGCAGAAGCTATAAAGAGCATTTCATGCTCCAGAAAGAAAAAGGGAGAAGGAAGGAGAGAGAGAGAGAGAGAGAGAGAGAGAGAGAGAGAGAGAGAGAGAGAGAGATTTCTCCCTATTCTGGTGGTCCATCTGGACCACCAAGAAACTGGACACTGCTGCTCACATTCTGGGCAGGATGTCCTCACTTGGTTGTTTGACAACCCATGTGTCAATCTTCCCAAGGAAAATCCTCCTGCACAATGGAAATTAATGATTTACCAAATCTGTAGGCATTCCTTAAGCCAGTTGAGTTCACTCCCAAAACTAAGCATCAGTTTGTCCAAGACTAAAGCCACATTTGAGTGACATGCACGCCTATCATGTGATTCACTATCAGGACCCAAAGCAATGGAGAGGATGAACACTCTTACTATAGAAAAATAATAGCAATCACAAATGATAAAATATTAATCAAATTCTATGTGGAGCAGGAAAAAACAGGAAAGCATTTCATTCTTCTGTGAACAACAAATGTTTAAAAATTACAAGCTACAGATTTAAAGAAGGAGGGAGACAAGAAAGAAAAATAGTTTGATTCTCCAGTAGATGAAGAAAGATAGCACAGTGAAAATGAGGCATGATAAACAGGATCCTGGAATTTAGAGATAAACACATTATTAATGTTTAGCATGATTAAAAGCACACCGATTCTACCATCTTTTCTCTAAGCTTCACATTCCAACACTAATCTGTAATGTTCAGTGAAAAACAGAGGTAGCTATCCCTCTGATTTTGCCTGCTTGCCCAAGTACTTATACACTCTGGAAACTGAATAAGTTTATCTTGAAAAACACTCTTGTCCTGGGAGCAAACATTAGAGAAAATCACTCCTTTGATTACAAAAGTGTTTACAAAGGAAACTATTTATTTCAAGGTAGGATACCTGCCTTAAAGGGAACATCTGGCAGAATGCCTTCTTTTCTGATGGATTACTCAGACACCATTGTCATAGTGACCCAAATTTAATAAACGCAACCATCTTGTTATCTGTGGGCCCAACTGTCAACACACTGTAACAACAAAATGATTACACATACCACACGTCTCAAACAAAGGAAAATATCAGACTAAGGCAAATTTACACAAATATCTAATCCTCTGATGTTAGAACCCCGATATTAAACACTTATCACACCTGTTACCAGATGTGCCTAAACCCACGGCAGAGTTGTGTAGAATAATTTCTTTGATTTGCTTTACTAATAAACTCCTTTGGTTTATATCTTGATGTGTTCAAAAACTCTTTTTTGCAACAACATAACAAACTCAGTACTCAAGGGCTAGGTAGTAACCTTCTTTCTCTAGCCTCTCCAGTTCTGTATCACAAACATCAGCTTTATAGTTACATCCAGTTTTGGAGCATAGGACCCTTGCTTAAAACTGTGTCTTAATGTGCCAATCTGGAGCTGGTAGGAGGTGTCAGACATGACGATCATGAGGCCAGCACAGAATGGAGGACTCCAAAGCTCTATGTTGCCTGCCTGGGCCCTGGGAGGATCACCCCAACCACACCACCACTGCCATCTCTCAGAATTAAGGCAATGCCCCACTAACTTCCTGTCCCAAGTATGTTTTTTGGTGTCAAACACAGTGAAGTTGGAAAATGAAGGACAATGATACTCACAATGGTTATTATCTATTAAACTCTACTATTTGCTAAGTGAATTTTTTTTATCTATTTGGTTCACTCATAAATTGCATTTAGTGAGGGGAAGTTTGCAAGATTATATATGAAAAACCAAAGGCCTGCAAGTTTACTTCTATGTCATGAAGAAAGAATTCAATAGGCAAATGAAACTGAACTACAGATCTCAACATCTGACCACCGACATTCAGAACTCAGGTGGGTGAGAGTATTCTTGGGGATGAAGAATCAGTGTGCCCACACTTGACTCAAATGCTGGACTGCATCCTTTGGGCTCAGTTTGGAACTATAATATGACTCACTACTGAATATAAAATCCAAAGGTCATTAAATTAAGGTATGAAAGAGACACCTGCACATCCATGTTCACTGCAATATTATTGGAAGTTTCTCATATTTGCAATTCATCTATGTGTTCATTAGTGGAAGAATGGAAAATGTGGTACACCCTGATAACTACATTGTCTTTTGGGACAACACAAATGTAACTGGATGCTACTGTGTTAAGTGAAAAAGAAAGAGAAATATCATATGAGCTCTCTCAAACCTGGAATCTAAAGTAGGATAGTTCATAGAAATAAGAATAGTGGTTGCCATGGACTGAAGTGATTGGAGTGGGTTGGTTTGGGGATGATGTTGGTTAAAGGATACAAAATTTCAATTACATCTGAGAAAAAAGATGAAAAAATATACAATGTGTTGACTATAACCACCAACATATTTCATTCTTGAAATACTGAGGTGATATTAAGCAGTCTCACCAATGAAATGATACCCACGTGAGGGAGTGCTTGTGTTATTAGTAGTATACAGTTATTCCACAAAGTAGATGCCCTACAAAACTTTATGCTACACAGCATAACACATACATCTGTTTAAGAAAAAACAGTGGTCAACAAACTGGAACTGGCAGTAGCAATACCATCTGGGAGCACATTACAGAATCTCAGGGTCACCTGGACCTGCCAAATCTGAACCTACATTTGAATGAGACCCCGGTGATCCACACTCACACTGAAATAGGAGAAGTTCTGCTGTGCAGTAGTGGTTTTCAACCTCTTCACTGGTGACATGCGTGCTAGGGGATACTTTGTGGTGTACTGTGCTGTGAATCTAAGAAAATTGGGCAGCATCCATCACTTATACTACTAGGGACAGTATCAATTCCCCAGTTGTAGCAACCAGAGTTTTCTGCCAACATTGCAAAGTATCTGCAGATTACCTGATCTCTCTCATGGTGGAGGACCAATGACCTAGGGAATGAAAACTGGGATCACTTTGATGGAGTTCCAAGCACAGATTGTCCTTACTAAATGCACAGCTGTGGGCAGATCACTAAGCCCCTCTGAGCCCCAGTTCTTCAGATCACAAATGTGTGCCTGGTAATGGTATCATATAGTAGGCATGTGTGAAAATTATCCCAGACAATTCTTCAGAGATTATAACTTCAGTCCATGGTGCATTAAAATCATCCAAATATGTTTCTTACAACTCTCTATTATTTAATAAATGAAAATGCATATATAGTTTTGAAACATTATTCCAAAAATCAAACTCCAACAGCTCATCAACCTAACCAAAACGTCAAGGGTTTTGCTGATGTCCTGAGGTCTTATGATGAGTGAAGACAGTTGTCTCCCTTGACTAAGAGGAAATATTAATTTTCTGAAGTGGTCAGGAGCTTAGTCGCCTCTATAAGCCACAGTTTTACAAGGAATCTAGAAAATCCAGTTATCTCACGCCTTGGAGAAAGAAGGAATGGGCAAAAGTTTTCAGGAGGTTAGACATCAGGGAAGCAGATTTCATAAAGAAGGAAAAAGGAATGCTGGAGTTACCTCATTTCTATCTTGTCTCTTGAAAACATGGAATGGGGAGGAAAATTTCCTTTCTGTTCCTATCAATGTGTCCAGGGAAATCAAGTTTGCATGACTGTTGAATAACAAGTGGAAATACACCTAATGAGCAGGTATTGGTAGCGACTATAAATACATCACCTGGTAATGTCTCTCAGAGGATAAAATCTTGAGTTGGACAGGCCATGGCCACATGATTTCGAGTTTAAAGCCTGGCTGTTCACTGCTTTAGTACCTCCTACTGTCTTGTCTGAAGAAGAGTTACAGTCTCCATCATAGCCATCCAGAGACAAATACAGACTTCCAAATGCAGGTCTTCTTCTCAAATCCCCCTTTCAGTTTTGTCTGAGAACCTGATAGGTATTGTAGGAAGCATTCAACCAACATGGAAGCTAACAAAAGTTACGTTTGTCACATGAGGACCAAGCCAGCCTAGCCCAGAACTGAGAGATCACTGTCTTTTCACTTGCTTGACTAATTAATTGACAATATACTTAATATTGTGAAAAGATACACTTGTAGATTTTGCAAAGCATAGACCATTGTTGACAACTATGTGAAGAAAATAAAAGTTTAATTGAATGAGACTGAATGACAAAGTGGTACAAAACATTTCACATAAAAGAGCATGCAATTAGGGAGGAGGAAAATTGAGTCTCTGATTTGCACTGGTATACAGTGAAGTGAGGGCATTGTTCGTTAATTTTCACATGTGGCTTTATCTGGGGCTGTTTCTGTGTTTCTTATAAAGAACAGAGTAGTTATCCATTGCTCATAAACATGACCATTTGACAACAATTAGGCATATTTCATTAATCTCTTCTTCATGCTGGGGTTGACAGGAATACATAAGTTCTATTTGATAGTTAAAAAGGTAAAATTAAAGAGCTTAATATTGTAATACTTTTGTTGCTACTCAGGATGAGTTTTTGAGCTTTTTAGTTTTTTTTGTTTCTATTTGAAGTTCCATATTGTTCCTGAGAGGTTTTTTTTGATGCTATGAAGATTGAATACATTTATAATTTGATTTTCCTTTTTCTAAGGAAGGCTTGGAGGCTTTTTTGCATTAGGTTTTCAGTTTGCCATTTAATTCCTTTATGAATCTATAGCTATGTATGATGATAGCTTTTGCTATCATATTGTATATATACTTTTCTTTATTACTGCAATTTTACTATTGTGATTAGTTCTGTTTTTATAAGTAGCCATAATATTCTGACATCTTGTGATACATATTCTTGTCTTTAAATAAACATAAAACTACAGCTTTTTCATATGCATATTTTATATATACAAAGATCACTCTATTTGCACTGATCATATTGTGAACAATATGTTCAAATAATTGGCATCATAAGGTCACTGTGAAGAACCAGTGAGATGATTCATGTAATGCACCTGCTCACCTGTGTGGCAAGAATCGCCAAAGGAACTATTAGAATGTATTAATAATGGTTGGCCTTTAATTTTGTTATCATTGCCATTGCCACCAATGTCAAAATCACAATTAAATCCATGTATATTCATGTATTATAAAATAATTTTATATATTGTTTCATCCATTGTTGCTAAAATATCTCTTATTATTTTATTTGCAGGTTTTTCAATAAAATTTTTAATGAGCATTATGTTGGGAGAAATTATTTATTGTATTTAAGATAGTTATATTTACAATTAATTTTATATTTTCATTCAACATTTAGTAGTGCTGTTTTGAATCCATTTATTTATCTTCTCATTCTTTTCAATTATTCTCTTAATTTCTTAAATTTTTTCTACATTTTCTAAAATTTTTCACTCTTGACAAATCACAAAACTGAACAAAACAGGTAAAATACATGGTCAATTTTATATTATCATATGATTGCCGAATAGAAAGCATAAAATTTGAGCTATCTATTGTATAAACACACAAGGATGAAGCCTGTGTATAAAGAGAACAGATTGTAATGGCATACCTGCAGGATTTCATAGTGATTACACGGAATGGGTAGTCCTCACAGCCAGACTACCTAAATTCATATATTTCCAACTGAGAATAATTCTTTTTACATGCTGCTGATTTCATCTTTCTAGTGTTCTACTGAGAATTTTTCATCCATGGTCATCAAGGATGTTGACCTGTATTATTTATTTATGTCATCAGAGTCCCTTTCTAGCCAGATTCTGACTATTATAATACAGTTGCCCATTGGCCATACAAAGAAAGAAATAAGAAAGGATCCTCTGTGATACACAGAAGATTTTGAAATCAAACTACAGAATGAGTCCATGTACTTGGGTTATCTAAGGTAGTCAAACAAAGAGATGCACAGAATAGACAGGTGGGGTAATGGGGGTGGTGAGGAGAAATGTGTAGTTGTTTGTTACTGTTTATAATCTTACTGCTGCATACAATAATTTCTAGGCACATACCATGTTTCACACTGCTAGCACTAACAATGTTATGTTGTGTACTACAAAATTTTATAGGAGAATGTATCTCGTCCTTACTGTTTGTAACTCCAGAATAATTAATAGAACAAAGAAATCACAAAATGGGACATGAGAACACTACACTATGGGAGGTGATAGATATGTCTGTCATACTGACTGTGATGATGCTTGACCAGGGTTTGTTTATCTAAACACAACTAATTGTACACATTACATATGAGTTGTTATTCATGTACAAATTATACTCAAAAAGGCTGACTAAAACACAGTACAGGGACCTCACAGGAACAAAGGACTCTGCATCTTGAAAATATTTCTACTTCTGCAGCAGCAGTGAGGCCACATGCCCCCTCCACATTCTCAGACATGATCTCTCGCTCACTTCCCCAAGCTCATTCTTGTCACCATCATGGCTTTGTTCTAAGCCTTGATATGTGAAAAAGGTACACCCTCAGGCTTTTCCATCATTACTTTTTCCTGCTAGAAACAGACTTCAAATAACATTGTGTCTTCAAACCTGTCCTCTTTGATGCTTCTGTTCATATATCATCGTGTTTACCTGCCCTGCCTAGAAGCACCTATGTTTACTTTCTTTTTGCCTGCACACTTTTCTTTCATTAGAGTTATGAACAGGGGGATGAGGCCTAAGCAATGAATACACATGTAAGTAAATATAAATGTAATTGTAAAAACCATAAAAAAGAAAGTAAAAAAAGAATTATCACCATCTGATATTTACACACTAATTTTCTGGTTAACAAACATGCATTAAAAACTGTAGAAATTTATGGGAAACTGTAATATTTTAGTAAATGCATATATTGTATAATGTTCAATTCTCTCTCCTCAAACATGTATCATGCCTTTAGGGTGAATGAAGTCTATATCCTCCTCATGTTGTTTGTTAATTTCTTTATTTATTGTATAATTTTCATGCATGATTTATAGGGACTTTACTTTCTCAGTACACAAAAGTCATTGCTTAGGCAATGCGAGAAACATGGTGAGAATCAATTTGCATTCCACACGTATATGAAAGAATTGGTTAGGAAAACTGTGGAACATTGAACATATTTAGGAAACAGTATAGACAGGGACAAGAATTTTTAATCAGAGATGGTACAGGTTGGTGGGTGATTGAAGTAGATATCTAATGTAATCAAGTTATTTTTCTCTTTTGGATATTCACATGCAGCAATAGAATTATGAAATTATACATGAATTTTAGAATTTCTTCTTCAGGGCTTTTCAGAGGACCTAGAGCTGCAACTCCTCATATATGAACTTTTCCTCGCAATGTACCTGTTCACTGTGTTTGGAAATCTGCTCGTCACCCTGGTTGCAATTTCTGACATCCACCTGCACAGACCCATGTATTTCTTTCTGTCCAAATTGTCCTCTGTCTACATCTGCTTCACCTCCATCACCACACCAAAGATGCTGGTAAACATCCAGACACACAGCAAAGCCACAACTTGTGAAGGTTGCATCACCCTTTTTTGCATTGTTTGTAGTGTTGAACAACTTCCTCCTGGCTGTGATGGCCTGTGACCACTTTGTGGCCATCTATCAGCCCCTGCACTACACAGTCATCATGAATTCCCAACTCTGAGATTTGCTGGTGTTGATATTTCCTGGCTCATAAGTGCCCTTGATTCCTTATTAGAGACTTTCATGGTGTTTGGATTGTCCTTCTGCACAACTAATCAATTTGTTTATCTTGCCTGTTCTGATACTTTTCTTAATAATGTCAGGAATTTTGCAGCTGGGTTGCTGGGTAGTGGTCCTCTCACCTACATTCTTTATACTTGCTGTAGGATTGTTTCCTCCATCCAGACAATGTCTTCAGGTCAAGGCAAGTATAAAGCATTTTCCACTTGTACTTTTCACCTCTCAGTTCTCACTTCACTTTATTCCATGCTTTTGTGAGTATACCTCAACTCTGCTATGAACATAAAACTCAATGGTCTCAGTGATGTAGTGTGGTCATCCCCATGCTGAACTCTTTCATCTGCAGTCTGAGGAATAAGGACATCAAGAGGAGTCTGAAAACCTTCTTTGAGAGCAATACTATAAAAGCATCCCTTTGTCCTGAGAATCAAACAATGCTGCTGATAAAAATCTCCAAGACTCCCAATGAGGAAATACCATATTTGATCAGATTATGCCACAAATTAATTTTGGAAATGTCTGCTTTGTTGAATTAAACTTCTATAGGAAGTTGTGGTAAAAAAAAGATCAACTACTCTTCTTAAGCTTTCTGCTCTCTCTTATATTTAATAATTGTCAAATTTATCACTTTTCTTCATCCAAAATTTATTTTACAAACTAATCTAACTTACAAATTGGATTAGATACATGAAAACAATTAATTGGAGTTATGCCAATTTCTTGACAATAATTTCTCCCATAGTATACATCAGACCAAATTATTCTTCTAGTGTATATATAAAATATAATCCTGTTGTGCACTCTACCTATGGGGACAAAAACACACACTGGTTTTTGTTCTTTTTTGTGTTAATGTGGTTGAGCTCAGGGCTTCAGATTTGTTGGCAGAATTTCTAGCCCATTACTTACGTTCTCAGTATGAAGAATACACATGCATTCTCCTCAAACTATTGAAAAAAATCCTACATTTGACAATTAGAACAAATTATGTAATTTTGTACCAAATAAAATTTTGTGACAAAGATGAACCTTGGGACAATCACTACATTAACTGCTGTTCCCCAAAAAGTTGGTTTTAATTGACCTGTATGTGCTAGATCTGAACATTAGCAGTTCTTCACATTATCTGTATTCTGATTTTTATTCATATTTGTGTCCACACTTCCTACTGTCCTCAGTGGCAAAATCTGATTACCAAGTACAAGTTTTCAAGGGAATTCCATGTGGAAGGAGAAATTTGATGAAATAGATTGATTAATTTGGCCTCATAATCAGGATGAGATAAATGTCTTAATTCTACATAACTTTTTCAAACCATAATTATAATCATTCAAATGTGGAAGGCTGCTATATATGTGCAAGGGGATTTATTCCCTGGGGATTATAGTATGTGTTGCATTTTGTTATTGGATTATCTGTGTGGTCCTTCTTGAAAACTTCAATGCTACCAATATGTATAAATTGTTCACTTGTTTTAAATAAAATTGCCTATCATTTCTGAATTCTGGCATAACCACTAAAAGTGTGATAAGTGAACAGCATCAAAAATCATGCATTAAAGAGAAAAATAGAGCATCAGCAATATTGACATACATTGCATCTACACAGGTAGATGACATAATGATATGTATTAAAAATATTGAATAATAATAAGCAGGAAAGGGGAAGGAGAGTAATAGAGGATGATGAACTGACCAACATATAGTATATTCACAGGTGGATACCTGAAGAAACCACTTTGAACAGTGAGATAGGAATAAAAAATGAAAGACAGGAATGTAAAAATAGGCATGATGGTGAGTACTGGTGGGAGAGGTTAGAATAAATGATGGGCATGAAAGTGAAGGAATGTGATTTGTGGGCTTTTGTTTTAAGTGGAGCAGAAATGGTTTCAGTGGGGACATGGTGGGAGGGATCTAGCCAATACACAATATAAGGCTATGCAGAAATGTCACAACAAATCCCCATGTACAGTGAACATAAGCTAATAAAAATGAAAGTATCATCCATTATATTTCAACTTTATGCTCAGGACTAATGTTGACCTTTATGACCAAAGCATAATTTGTAGGGTGGCTGTAACTGTTGCTAATTCTTGTAATTTGGGGTCACAATATTTCCTGCATAAAAATCCATACTCTTTTGCCTGGAAGTCAATCTACATGTAATCATTTTAAGTAAAGTTGTATTAAATATATTTGTATAAAAAGTAAGTGTGAATGACTCCCTTATTATCAGAGCAAATGGGAAAAATACAAAGTACCAAATTTTTATGATTGTCCTCAGTTACATTTCTATTGGTAAATGTAACTGTTAGCATTTTGGTGCACAAAAACCTCTCAAAAGCAAGCCACTTAATATGATGCATTTATCACAAACAAGATGGTACCAGGCAGGGGTTTAAGAGCTGAGTTTGGTCCTTATACATCTGTTATCATCCACTGTGGGTCAGCTGGGGAGGCTCTGCCAATTTTGGTTGGGATTTTTAACATATTAGGGACTCAGATGACTATAGGCAGATTTATAGCCTTGTCCAGGACCCTAGCTTTTCCTTAACATGTACGCTCTTCCAGCTGTCTAGTTGGATTTGTCATGTGGCTCAGGTAGGATTCCAACAAAGAGCAACAGAAATATCCTGTTGCTAAAACATACTAAAAATCCTTAGTCCAACTTACGCCTTGGATGACTACTTCTACATCCATCCTTAGCAACTGAATCGTGTTCTTGAGAAGAAACTAAAGTGAAGAGACAGTCACCTCTCAGTACACATGAGGAAGTTGTTTCAGGAACTCCATAGACAAGACAATCTGCCCGTGTGACAGGAACACTACTGAGTTCACACAGTCAATGAGCATGGCAGTGTGTGTGCCAATAAAATTTTATATAGAAAAATAAGCCGTGAGCTGGATCTGTCCCACACACCTTGGTGTATAAACTCCACTCCTTCACTACCAACAGATTGTTTTCAGAACCCTCCACCATAACATATACCAAAAGTCACAAATACTCATGTCTGTTACATAAAACGGTTTAGTATTTACATAATTTACATATAAGCAACACAAATTCCCCCTTGTACTAATCTTTTTTTTAGTTATTTCATTGCACCATTCTTCTAAGTAGTCAAGATATGGAATCCACTTACATGCTCATCAGTGGATAAATGGATAAAGTGGTGCAACTGCACAATGGAATAGGATTCAGCCATGAACCTGTTGATAACTCTATTGACATGTGGGACAACAGAGATGTAACTGAAAGTCACTATGATACATGAAAGACAGAGAAAGACAAATGTCACAATATCTCATTCACATCTGGAATCTAAAATTGTTGACTTCATCCAGGACTAGTGTGATCGTTATGAGGGACTGAGGTGGTGGTGGAGAATGGTAGAGGAAATGTTGTTCCCATGACATAAATTGACAGTTCTGTGTGAGGAATAAGACCAGGAGATGTATTATGTTCCTAATATTTCATATTAAGTGTTAATATTGAGCATTTTCAGCAATGAAATGCTAGCATGATGTAATGTACATGTTAACGAGATAACTTAGTTATTTCACAAAACACTTGAACTTCAAAATATCAGGGTACAAAGCATAAATACACATTTATCTGTTAAAGCAAAAAAGTGTGGTCCACAAACTTGGAACAGCAACTTCAGTATCAACTGGGACCATGTTGCAAATGAAAATCTTGTAAGTCAACCTAGACATGCATAATTATATTCTGCATTTGAACAAAATGCCCAGTGACCCACATTCACATGGAAGTAGGAGAGGTTCTGAACTGCAGTAGCGCTTCTCATCCTCCCTAGTGGTCACATTTTACCAGATGACACTTTGTGATGAATTGTGCTGTGCATCATAGAATGCTGACCATCATCTCTAGCTTCAACCTGCAAGCAACAGCACCAACTTCCCAGTTGTAGCATACAGAGTTTTCTGCAGACATTGCCAAGTGTCTCCTGGGTGCCTATCCTCCTGTCCTGGAGGACACCAGAACTCAAGCATGGGAACAAGAACTCAAGCATGGGAACTGGAACATCCTGACTGAGTTTCAAACAAAACTATGCCTTACTTAGGCCAAAACTGTAGGCAAATAATTAAGCCTCTATGAGACATAGCGGCTGTTCTCTAAATGAAAAATGGGTACAGAATGGTAGAAGTATCATATATCACATGCATGGAATTTAAATAATCCAATTCTTATAAGATTTTGACGTAGGCTTATAGTGAACGAAAATGTAAATAGAATTCCTAAGTATCAAATATTTAAGAAATTAGAACTGAATTTCCTGTTTTAAGGATGTGTTGTCAACAAAATTCCTCCATGCTTTCATGGAGAAGTTTTCATGGAGAACTAAAAGACAAGGGTTGTGATAATGTCTCATGATTACATATACAAAGAACAGTGTTCTCCATCTTGATGAAGAGGGAGTAGTCATTTCATGAGCTTGCAAAGGGTGTGTTTTCACTACAAATCAAGAAAAGTCTGGCAACTCAGATTTTGAGTAAAACTGGAACAAAGAATTAAGCAAAAGTGCTGAGGAGATTTGACCAAGAAGTCAGGAGAATTCATGCAAAGGAGTAATAAAGACTGGATTCACCTGATTTCTAAGCTGATCTCTAGGGAACATACATTGAGCAAGAAGCTCTTCTTTCTGCTCAGACCAGTGGCCCCCAGGGAAATCAGTGGCTCAGAGGTTAAAGTAACAAGAGGAAATATGACTAGTAAATAGGTAGAGAGGAACAAATACAACCTCTGGTATTGTTCTTCAGAGGGCATATTCCTGGGCTGGACAGGACTTGTGGTTACATTTGGAGTTCTAAGTCTGGCCAGTGCACCAGTTCTTCACTCCCACTTGACATCTTGTCTGGGCAGTACTTTATTCTTCATCCTAACCACCCAGGGAGGAATCCAGACTTCCATATGCAGATTTTCTACTCATTGACCCCATTCAGGTGAGTCTGGGTCCCTGGAAGGTAGAAAGGTTCAACAAGAATTTTAGCAAGATGAAATTTACCTGTGTCACCTGAAAACCACACCTAGCACAGATCTGAGAGATTCCTGTGTGTTTGCTTAATTTGTTATCAACTTATTCAATATTTTTAAAATAAATGTTTATAGACTGCATGCATAGATCTTTGCTGACAATTTGTGATGAGAATGGAAGTCTAATTTGATGAGACTGAATAAAGCAGTGGTGTAAAATATTCCTATAAAATAGAACACGTCCAATGAGTTTTGTATTAGGGAGGAGGAAACTTGAGTATCAGACTTGCAAGCCTGTATAGTGAAGTGGGGGCATTTTTCTCTAATTTTTGATATGCCTTGCTAACAAACACCACCTTTGGACAACAAATAGTAAGACATTTCACCATGTCTTGACTCGTACTGGGGATTCACAGGAATAGAATAAGCTTTATTTGATAGTTTTAAGTGGAAAACTAAAGAGATTTAAGCTGTAATTCTTTTGCTATTGCTCAGGCTGTGTATATTCTGGAGTTCGTTTGTTTTCCTTTCTTTTGCAAATGCAAATTTTCCTACACATTCTTTAATATTTTGGAACTGAGTCTGTCATTTGATTTTAGTTTTCCTAAGGAAGAATTGGAGTTTTTCAGTAGGTTTTTGGATTGCCATTTCAGTCCTCAATATATGTATAGAGATTTTTGGGGAGTATAGGAAAGTTATACTTTAGGTGGTCAAATACCTTAATCCCTCACTTGATTTTTCAATTTTAAAACGTCTTCACTATCCATGTTAATCAATTTCCTTTTGTACCTTTTGCTATCATATTTCCTCTGTTTTTCTTTATTGCCCTTCTTTACATTTTCAGATTGGTTCTATTTTTTAAGTAACCATCATCTTCTGCCATCTTGTGAAGCTTATTCTTTTGCCTTCAAATAACATCACCTACATCCATTTCACATGTATATTTTTTGGTGGGACTGGGATTTGGCCTCAAATCCTCTTGTTTGCAAAGCTGCCATTCCCAAAGTAAGTATACAAAAGCTCGACCCTCACCTACATCATATAATAAACTTCATTATATTTACAATGATCTCATTTGTGAACAACATGTTAAAATAATCAGAATCATGATCTCACTGTGAAGAATGAGTGAGATGATGCATGTACTACATGTGCTCATATGAATGGCAGGAACTCACAAAGGAGCTAGTAGGATGTATTAATAATGGTTATTACTTAATTTCATTATTATTGCTATTAGATCTTGTGTGAAAAGCACAATTGTAACACATATTAACATAGAATAACATGACCTTAGAGTATTTCTTCCATGGTATCAAAAATATTTTTATGATTTATTGCCATTTTAGATGTTTTCATTGAGAATTTTATTTTAGATTTTCATTCAATTATCTTAAGAACAGTTGTTATAATTTCACTTATTTACTTCATTTTTCTTTTTATTTGAACTCTTAATTTGTTAACTTTTTTCTACATTTTGTACATTGTTTTCATCATTGAGAAAACTCAAAACAGAATGAAGTAAGTAAGATATTATGATATAACATCACAATTGCCAAGGCAGAAACTAATAAAATGTATTCATACCTGTTATAAACACCACAAGGATGAATCATTTGAAGAAAACCAATATATTGCAATGATGTATTTGCAGGATTTTACAGAAGTTATCATACTGGCAGTTCTTGTAGCCAGAGTTCTTGAGTTCATATATTCCAAAATGGAAATAATCCAGTTTAACATGATGCTGTTTACAGTTTTTCATTGTTCTACACAAGATTTTTCCACATTTTTCCTGCAGGATGTAGACTTAACAACATTTTTTTTCTTGTAGAGTCCTTGTCTAACCAAATCAAAGTTCTTATAATACAGATGCCTGATTGCTACACAAAGAAGGAAATAAGGAAGGGTCCACTCTGATGCCTTTGAAATCAAAATACTGCCAGATTCAATGTACATTAGGTATCTGAGGTAGTGAGATTCACATATGCACGAATAGTATGGTAACTTCAAAAGAGAAAGGGAGGGGAAATGTAGAGTTTTTCTTGATGGGTATGAAGTTATTTTTGTATGAGTTGATTAATTCTCCCATACAACAGAGTACCTAGCACTAACTCTATTATATTGTGCACTACAAAATTTTCTATATGGATGGATCTTATATAAGGTGTTTCCATCCACCAGAATAATCAATAAAAGACAAAAGGGACATGAGGACACTCTGAGTGGCAATGGATGTTCGTAATATTAACTGTGATGATGGTGTGACCAGGGATTGTAAAGGTATAACTACAAAGATTTTACACATTACATAGGTGAGTTACCTGTATACCTATTATTTAAGAGGTGTCTTAAAACAAAGTACAGTAACACCATGAGAATGGAGGACTCTCTGCATCTGAAAAGCTTTAATTTTCTGTGGTAACAGAGAGGCCACCACTCTCTTACATATTCTGGTCAGCACCATTGCTTTCTTCTGAAATCTGATATGTGGAAAGGGTCTCATCTTCATGGCCATTGCGCTGCTACTTCTTCCTGCCAGACAGAAATGTCTGGGGTAACCTTGTGGTTTAAAATAGTTCTTCTTTGAAGTTTTGGTTCATATATCATCTTTTTATCTGTCTTGCCTAAACCACATAAAAAGTATATTCATCCCCTCTCCATCTTACCTGCATTCTTTGGTTCATAGTAATTAGTCCCATCTGATTTTCATATAATAATTTTCTGTGTTTTTAAACATACATAAAACTGTAGATATTTGTGGGATGCAATGTCAATGTATACAATGTATACATTCTATAATGTTCAAGTCTATGTCCTCAGCACGCATTATATCTTTAAGGCAAACACATTCCACATCCTCTTCAAGGTCATATTGTTTGATAATTTCCTTATCTATTTATATCATTTTCACAAGTGGACTGTAGGGACTTTGATTTTTCAGCACACTACAGTCATTGTCTAGACAGTGCCAGAAACATGGCTGGAATTTATATTTCTAAAGTACATGAAAGACTTGTGTGTAAAAAACTGTGGAATACTCAACCAACATGTTTTGGAAAAAACAGATAGAGGCTCAGGAATCCTTAATCAGAGATGGCACAAGGAGGCAAGTAAATGAACATCTAATATGGAAAGTAATTGTGTTCCCTTTCTCTTTCTGGTAGTCTCAATGGAATCAAAAAATTATACACACATTTCAGAATTTCTTCTTCTGGGATTTTCAGAAGACCTCTGACTACAGTTTCTCATGTATGGGATTTTCCTTTTTATGTACCTGGTCACTGTGCTTGGGAATGTGGTCATTATTCTGGATACAATTGTGGATTTCTGCCTGCACACACCCATGTATTTCTTCCTCTCCAACCTGTCATTTGTAGACATTTGCTTCACTTCAACCACTGTCCCAAAGATGCTGGTGAACATTGAGACACACAGCAGGGCAATAACTTATGAAGGCTGCGTTATCCAGATTTATTTTTTTGCATTATTTGTAGTTTTGGTCAACTTCCTCCTGTCTGTGATGGCCTGTGTGGCCTGTGTGGCTATCTGTCATCCACTGCATTACCAGGTCATCATGAAGCCCAAGCTATGTGTGTTGCTGGTGTTGGTGTCCTGGATCACAAGTGCCCTGAATTCATTCTTACAAGCTTAATGGTACTGTGCCTTTTCTTCTGTACACAGATGGAACTCACACACTTTTTCTGTGAGTCTAACCAGTTGGCCCACCGTGCCTGTTCTGACACTTTTCTTAATAATGTCATGATGAATTTTGCAGCTGGATTGTTGGGTATTGGCCCTCTCACTGGCATCCTTTATTCTTACTCTAAGATAGTTTCATCTGTACATAAAATCTCATCAACTCAACGCAAATATAAAGCATTTTCCACCTGTGTGCCTCACCTTTTAGTTGTCTCCTTATTTTACTCTACACTTTTAGAAGTGTACTTCAGTGCTGCTGGGAACCAAAATTCACACTCAAGTTCAACAGCTTCAGTAATGTATACTGTGGTCACCCCCATGCTTAACCCCTCCATCTATAGTCTGAGGAATAAGGACATCAAGAGAGCTCTGAAAACACTCTTTAAGAAATTTCAAATTATCCTGTGACTCAAATAGTGCATTTAATCAAACCTCACAGTGAGAAAGTGCAATATTTAATCAGATTGTGGAAGTTGAAATTGCCAAAATTTATCTTCTGCTGTTTCTACTTTATTGACATCAACTTCTCTATAATAAAATTAAGGGTAAAGAAAGGTCAACCACCTGTGTTAAGCTTTCTTCTCTTTCTACTCTCTCATATTAAGAATGGCTTGCAATTTTATTTTTCAAAACAGCTATTTTAAAAATTGGATTAGAAAAGTTAAACCTCCTATTTAACCATTGGAGCAACATGAAATTCTTTTTTCTAGGAAGAAACAAAGACTTAGTACCATGACATTATAATGGAACAAAATAGGTGGCAGCTATAGAAAAGAGTAAAATGTACAACATGAATTTTTTAACAATAACTTCTCAAATCTTGTACTACAACAGACCAAATTAATTCTTCTATTTTTATTGTAAAAGGTAATCATGTTGTCTACACCACCTATGTGGACAAACTAACACTGGATTTTCTTCTTAGCATAAACTATAGCCATGTGTTGTTCACCATCTATTGTAGAAAGCACTCTTGGGACAATTATCCCTTCCTGCATCACTATATAAATGGCTCATTCCAGTGATGTAGGTTTTAACACATCTTTGTATATTATAATTGCTCATTGGGTCATTGCATTAACAGTACTCTGATTTCTTACTTAGCTTGGGGTCCACACTACCTAGTGTCCTCACAAGCAAATTCTGATTAGCAAATGACTCCAAAGGAAAGCTACATAAATGGAGAAATTTGAAATAATGACATTCATGGTTTAGAGAAAACAAAAGGAAAATCTTATGATAAACAAGTTAGAAAATGAAATTAAATGACATGGCTATAGATACCTCAAAGATGGGTTCTATGAAGAAAGTGCAGAGATGTTCACGATAGAGAATATGCCAGAATGATAACCATGTGAGGCACATGTTAATTAGCAACATTTAGTCATTCCATAAAGTATATATACTTCATAGCTTTATGCTGCACACCACAAATAAATACAATTTATGTTTCAAATATACAAAGAATGGCCTACCAATTTGGGACTGGCAGCCTCACTATATTATTGCTAGTGACAACAGCAGTAGGGCTACTCTAGACCCACCAAATCTTAACCTTTCTATTCTACCATGATCACCTGTCACTTTTTATATTTGGGGAGCTCATCTGCATAACTGGTATAAATAAACTGTCTTTTTACCTTTAGACACCATACATTTTATTTCTTAATATTACAGCTTTGTCTTTTGAAGGGACAATTTTATGAATTAGCAATCATCTGCCATCCTGTGCAACATAATCTTTTACAGTCAACTAAACATCATCTACAGTTTTTCATGACTGCTTTTATGTGAAATTTCCCTGACTTTTAAATCAGAATCTTCCTTCCTCAGCCTCCCAAGATCAGGCATTATTGGCATATGTCTCTATGTCTGGCTCCAAAATGTGTTTTTATCCACACAAGCTTCATCATGTTTATAAAAGTTTGCTCTTATATATAATAGTAAGTAGCTATAATCAGTGTGTTACTGTGAGGAACAGGGGAAATAGAACATGTGATGCATGTAGCTCTTGTGGGATAAGACCTCATAAAGGGATCTAATGTAATATTTTAATCACAGTTGTTACTTCATTTTGTTGTCAATGCCTTGAAGTGTGTACAATGTGGAAAGCAAATTTGAATTCCTTTATGACTACAAAGGATGAAAATATTTGTTTAGGTACTGTTTCTTCCATTGCTCCTGAGTTGTACATATTTGTCACTATTTTTCCAGATTTTGTTATTTAAATTCTGAATTAGAGACTCATGTAGAGATTATTAGGTGACTGCTTCAGATCTATTTATTCAAAATTTATTTTAGACTTTCATTCATATTCATTGAGTATTGTTTGAGTCCACTTATTTATCTCATCACTGTTTTTAGTGTATACAAATCTTTTATTTTTCTATACAAGTGCCCACCTTGGTATGAACACAAACAAAAAGAGCAAGACATGTGATATTTCAACTCAATCCAATCTGAAATTGGAATGGAAAATGTACACTAGAATGGAATAAATTCATGGATGCTATAATGTCCCCAGGGTTAAATCCTGTAAAAAATTGAACACATGGTCATGGCTGAGGCAGAATCTTACATGGACTCTTACAGTGAGAGCTGTTCTCAGAGCCAGAGTCACTAAGCAAATTTATACCAAATTTGAAATAATTTAACATGGTATTGTGTTGTGGATTTTGTATAGATGTTCATCAAGGACATTGGCCTACAGTTTTCCCTTGGAGAATCTTTAACTAAATTGCGACTCTTATAATACAGACACCTAAATCCTAAGTAAGTTTCTATCCTATTTGCAGCACAGGGCATCATTGAAACCAAAATACTGCATTTGGAAACTCAGAAATGGTGGTTTCATATGTAACATCAAGTGTGGTTATGGAACAACCTGGTATGTATTAACACATCTGATTGTGTATTTTCCACATAAGCAGTATTTCCCCTTACAACTACACATCAAAAAAGCCACCTCAACAAACAAATACAAAGGACAACATGGCACTTCTGTAATTTAAAGAAAACTTATTACTTCAGCAACTTCAGGGCCCTATTTCTTTCCTTAAAACACTCAGAATCTTCCCCAAGTCTCCCTCTTCCTCATTCCAATTACCACTGTGGTTTTGTTCTGAACTGTGACATATGAAACAAGGAACACCCTCAGGACCTTTGCACCACTCCTTCTTCCTGCCAGACACACCCTGTACAGATAACTGTGTGAAAACCTTCTCCTTCTATTATGTCCTTTCAAATGACATCTATTTACATCCCTCGCATGGACTCATTAAAAAAAAAACTCCATATTCTCTGTTTTTGACCAACTCTTGATTTCTGTGGAGCAGTTATTAACTTTCTACAACTTGATTATATTATGTGATGCTTTCATAAATGTATACATAGAGTAGTTGTCAAAATATCTCCTAGAATATTAATCATGTTTTGGATAGACATTTAAAATCTTATTGTGTATCTTAGTTTTTCATAAGTTACAAATTTTCTTTCCTTTACCCATGATTGAATGGCTGGGAGTTTTAATTTTCAATGGCATTCCTAAGTGCATGCAAGAGTTCTTCAGTAAAACAAAATGATAAACAATAGTGAGAGAGGCACAGGAGCTCCCAATGAGTCATGACACAGGGAATATCCTAAAGGACACTAAATACAAAAATTAGCCACATTACTTCTCTTTCCCCATGGTCAGTTAAAGCACATGTAACCACAAAATAATACAAGGATTTTAGAATTCCTTCCAGGATTTTCAAAGCAAAACTACAGACCCCCTGTCATGGGCTCTTTCTCTATACATACCTGATAACAGTTGTTGGGAAATTGATCATCATTCTGGCCATGATCTCAAATGTACCCCTGCACATGCCAAAATACTTCTTCCACTCCAGCTTTACCTTGGTGGACATTTGTTTTACCTCCACCACTGTCCCAAAGGTGTGGTGAACATCCAGACAAAGAGCAGGAGCAAGGTCATAATTTATATCCAGATAAATATCATCCAGATATTTTTTCCCATTATTTGTGGGGCTTAACAACTTCCTCCTGGCTGTGTTAAACTATGAGAATGTTGTAGCCATCTGTCACTCCTGCATTAAACAATCACATGAAGCCTGAGCTCTCTGAATTGCTGGTGCTGGTGTCCTGGGTCACTAGTGCCTTGAATTCCTTGTTACAGAGTCTTATGGCATTGCAGCTGTCCTTCTGCACAGACATGGACATTCCACACTGTTTTGTAAACATAACCAGCTGGTTCACCTTGCCCACTCTGACACTTTTCTTCATAATATGGTGATGAATTTATTAATCTGACTTATGTATGGGAATCACTTGCCAGCATCTTTTACTCTTAGTCCATCTGTGCAACCTTATCAACTCATAAGTGAACACCATTTTCCACCCATTTGTCTCACTTCTCAGTAGTCTCCTTATTTTAATGTGAACTCCTGAGAGTGTAACTCAATTCTGCTGTGAAAAAAGCTCACATATAAGTGTCACAGCCTCCCTGATGCACACCATGGTCAACCACTTGCTCAACCCCTTCATCTGCAATCTGAGGAATAGGACATCAAGAGAGCTCTGAAAAGGTTTTTGAAAAAGAAACAACAAAAGTGACCATTCTAGTGAGCCTTAAAATGTGCTATTTATCATAAGCCATGCAGTTGCAGAGCTAGAACTTAGAATATTTCAGTTCCTGTTCTTTTCTGGAGTTTTTTTTTTATTTCACCTTATCTATACAATTATTATTTCATCTTATAAGCTTTCTGCTCACTCTGTGACATCTAAGTAGTGTTTCCCTTAATAACTTTGGTAGTACCTCAAAGTATTTATCACTCATGTATTGGAAAGATGGTGAATTCCCTTTTGTCATGGGATAACATGGGTTGCTTAAGAATAATTCTTAAAATGACAGATCATAACAAATTATCTTCTTTTTGTTGTTACTGTACACAATATTGTGTTATATTCCACTTATGTAGAAAAGCCACACTACATAGAAAAAACTACTTAAGTGGCTATTTAAGTAGTTTTACACTAGAGGAAATCCAGACCCTTCAGTTTTGGGCATGTGGGTTTATCATGCCATCAATTATCACTATTTTAAGGGCTCTTCCTGAAAACATTACATTGCAGTGGTACAGTGTGCTCTGTAATTCAGCAACAATTTTACTCTCAGCCAACAGGATTTTGTTATCTTATTCAGCTTGGTGTCCACAGTACCTACCGTAATCCCTGAAAGAAGTCATTATCAGTACACCTTCAAGTGAAGTCCACATAGAAGTTCAAATTTGAATTAATAAATTGATTATTTTGATCTTAGAATGTGAGAAGTCCTTCAAGATGATGATTTTATTGTCTGCATGGTACATTGTATTACTAAGAAATGCAAATAAAGTACAATATCTATGAATAAACTCAACCAAGGAAGTGAAATACCCCTACAATGAAAATTACAAGACTTGTGGAAAAACAGAGAGCTACACCATATTATTTTTTACAAATTAACCTAATATATGCAATGGAGAAGAGAGAGCCTCTTCAACAAATGATGCTGGGAAAACTGTTCATTTACCTACAGAAGACTGAAACTAGACCCCATCTCTCACCCTGTACAAAACTCAACTCCAAATGGGTCAAAATGTTAATTTGTATTTGGAAGCAATGCAGGTTAGCAGAGGGAAAAACCTGGTAGGTGAAATACACATAGGTAATTATTTCTGAATGGATTCCAATTCCCCAGGAAATAAGGAGAAGACTTATTTGACTTCATCAAGTTAAAAAGTTTCTGTACATCAAAAGAAGCAATTCTTAGACTCAAGATACAAGACAGAATGTAGAAGTATTTCAACAATTATTCAACAGATAAAGGCCTAAAATCCAGAACATACAAATATGTCAGAACAGTAAACAGCAAAAGAACAAATAATTCATTTAAGCAATGGGCAAATGAATTGAACAGACAGTTCTGAAAAGAAGCTAATTATTAAATAAATACATGAAGAAGTGTTCAACTTTAGCCATAAATGGATGCAAATCAAAACTACACTAAGATTCAATCTCATCCCAACAGATTGGCAAGAATACAAACAAATGCTGGTGAGGATGCAAGGAAAAAGGAACCCTCATACCTGTTGATGAGGATATAAACAACTACAAACACTGTGAAAATTAGTACAGGGGTTCCTTGAAGAAACTAAAAATAGACTTATCTTATGACTCCACTATATTTAGGCATATATCCAAAGACTGTAAAGCAAAACATAAGAGAGATATTTACTTGTATATCCATGTTTATCATTAACAATAGCTAAAGTGGAATCAGCTGAGGTGGTCAACAACCAATAAAATAAAAAAAATTATATATAAGATGTAATATTATTCAGCCAAAAAGAAAGATTAAATTACATCATCTGAAGGAATAAGCCAAGTGAATGATTCAGATATTCCAAGCTCAAAAGTCCAAATATATGCTCTTACTCATTTGTTGAACCTGGGCCTGTGATGATAATGATGGTAAGCATGTGAACTACAAGTGAATGGGGGATGACCTGGAGGGGGAATCAACAGTAATGATGAGGGAAAAGAAAGGATATTGGGCAAAGTAAATGAAATATATATATATATGTATATATATATATATAACTTATTACTTTGTCTCATGCACTCGCTATATGAAGACATTATAATGAAAACCACAAAACACTGTTTGAAAAAGGAGGTAAAAGGAATAAAACAGATGAGACTACTTAAAAGTACACTGTACACATGTATGGGATTTTTAAAATGAAACCCTCTCATATTATTAATGTATGCTTATTCAAAAATATTATGAAACTATTAGTAAAAGCAAATGAGTCATATCATGACAACTCAAAAACACCTATTGAGGCCAGCTAGCACAGAGACTGGTGGCAAGAGAATTAAAAAGAAAGCCAAAACAAAGGGCATGAAAATCAAAGTGATCTAGAAGCAGGAGACAAAACTGCAAAATTGCTAGGATACTAAGATTAAACATTGGACCAAAGAAAGAAAGCACATGCACTCATCTTCTCAGCACTTCTCATTTTCCCATTAAGTAGCATATACAAGAGTTTCTCCCACTTCTTCCAAATGAGTAATGCACAAAGAATGCAAAAATTCCTGTTAAAGAAAGTCGTTGGATAAAAACAGTGGCCATAAAAGTTACAAGAAACAGGCATGCCCTGCATGTCACAAAACCCTTTAATTAGTATGACCACCTTGAACCAATGTGTCCATGTTTTGGTGATAGCATCAAGAGTGAAACAGCAAAATGAATGACTTTTACCAGGTACTGAACATAAAGAACATACTTACCTGGAGTAAAGCAGAAGGTAAATTCTTCTAGCCTTCTCCTGTAGAGAGGTATCTACCACACTCACACAGGAAGCACTTGGAGTGCATTTACCTATCTCTTGCTTGTTCCACACCACTTATTAAAGTTTTTGCCCTCAAACCATCCCAAACAAAAACCAAAAAATAAAGAACAAATAACTGAATGTCAGAGGATAAAGCCAGATTAAATTGAGTGGATTCAAAATAAACTGTACAGAAACTTTAATGGAGCACCAAAAATTAAGAGAAACAACTCATAACACTAATGATTCAATGCTATCGACATCCATCATTAATTTTATAACAACCTAGATATAAGAAACCATAATGAAAAAACCCTGAAATTTTGTGGCATGTACCATATATTGACTTACTGTTTGTTGAATGAGTAAGAACTACATCTCAGTATATAGGCACATTTCACATATTGCTGAGCTTAATGTTCACTTCCCTTTCTAGCATGGTAAATAAACACAGCAGTGAATTAATTAACCCAGCAAGCAAACAGCCACAGCAATCTCTCAGCTCTGGGCTAAGATGCATTGACTCCCAGATGGCTTGAGGTAACTCTTGTTAACTTCCTTACCTCAGAAGCTCTCCTGTTGAACTTGCTGGGATCTCTTTCTCACCTGGATGGATTTTCCCAGTGGAAAGTCTCCAGACTGAAGTTGAAATTTTTTTCCAGATGATTAACGCTCAGGCTGTATGATGAGACAAGTCTGCAGGAAAGAGCCAAATGTCACTCCCTTAGCCAGATGAGGACTCAAAAAGATATACATATGTGGTACAGACCGAGGTAGCATGTGGTGAGGCATAAGAGCAGGAAAGGTGTTTGCACTGCTGAAGAACATGGCAGGTGCTCAGGAGATTTCTGTCTATTATTTCAGTACGATAGGTAGTTTCAAATGTTGTTTGGAAATACTGGTGAAGTAGCTCAAGTTGGTAGATGGGTAAGAATGTTAGCACCATATGGAAAACAATATTGTGTCAAACAAACTAGATTCTTGGGTTCATATTTTTGTGGTAACAGAGTCTCTTAAAATTTTAAAGGATAGGATCTGATACTGGCAGCCATTTCTTTTGTCTCAATGAATAATACTCCATTCCTCAAATTTCTTCCTCTCTTTATTTTGCTAATATGATACCTGCCTATATATATATATGTCCATTTACTACTTTCTATTACAATTGTTTTTATCAGGAGGTATAATTTATCAGGCATAAAACATTATGTGCATTTTACTTTATGGAGCCATACTATCTAATCTAGCATATAAAAGCATCTTCTTTAACTTCTACATACTTCATAATGTTTATTATGTTTACCAATAGTTGCATAATATATCTCTTGTCCTTCCTTGAGTTATTTTTCCTTCTTTATTAATTTTAGGAATTTCTTAAATAGTGTTAAATATTCTTACTGAGTAAAACTTGGACTGATAGTTTTGCAATTCTCTTTTATGAGACTACTGGAAGAATAATTGAGTTTAGTAATTTGCATTTACTTATTTAAAAACTGATCACTAGTATTTTTGTTAGTCCCAACCTACTTGGAATTTTATGTTTATGCATCTAATATTTTTTCTTAAATGATGTGAAAAAAAGAATAGATGCATGGATGAATGGATAAGAGAAATAAGGATGCACTGATGGGAAGGAGAAAGAAAGTTAATGGCATAAATGACAGGAGAAGCTCATGGATAAAGGATGGAGGTGGAAAAAATTAGAGTCAGGAAGCAAACAAAAATAAAATGGGATATAGAGTATTTTATCTGTTTTGTTAGTTTCAAAACTTTAAGATATTTTCAATCACTATTATGTATGAAACCAGAATGATGAAAAATGCTTTTAAAAAGGGATATAAGAAAATGATAAGAGTAATTGAGGAGATGAATTTGATCAAAGTATATTATATAGATGAATAGAAATACCACACTAAAACCCATTTGTACAATTAATATGTGCTAATAACTTTCAAAAAATCCAATATGAAAGCCAGAATCTCAAAATTAAAAACATGACAATTAGGCTTTCCTCTGTCTTCCCCAAACCTACTGAAGTACAAGTCCTCTGGTGATGCTTCCTTCCACTCAGCAGAACCCTCACCCCAGCACCATGTCCATTGACCTGATGGTGTAAATTCTTCATCCCTAGAATTAGGGACACAAGCTTCATTTCTATCATAGAATTAAACACAAAGTATTATGAAGGATCTGTTTTTATCTTCAACACTACATTTATATCAAAATGAAAACATGGCTCTTGAAAAATTTTACTTTCCCAGTGCCCAGTACTTTTCTTGACACAGAGCAAGGGCTCAGAAAGGTTACATTTGGTTTAAGAAGTATTTTTATGTGTGCTGGGTAGCATTCATATAATGCTTTCATGAGTGGTTTTATTCTTGGCTCTCCACTATCTCTCCACAGGTGAGCAGGAGAGGCATGATATACTAACATGAATACAAAGCAGTGCTGTAGAGTTGCATTGGATGTATTCATAGACATATGGGAGAAGTAAGCTGTATTTTGTACTGTTTTTTGTGGGTGGTAAAAAGATCTGCACAGAGATATGAGCATTATTATTTTATCACAGGGAAAAGAGTGGAATAAACTCTTGTTTGAATAGAAGTGACAAAAAATTTACATAAAAAATACATATGATAGTGAAACTTAAAATATTCAGTCAGACTGAAACACATAGAATGTGGGAATGAGTGGTGGAATACGGTATAGAAAAGGGACACAAAACCAATATTGCATATTTATAGACTTCATAATTATCACTTTGGTAATGTTCATATTTAAATTAATAAATGTTATATGCCAGAATCTCGTCTAAGTGAGGATTTGTTTAGAAATTTATTGAGGCCCCCAATATGGTAAAGAATGCAGTTAGTCTACATAAATATTCTTTATAAACATGGGAATTGTGGTAAATTCAAAGTAATGTTCCTCGTACATAGGATGAACACTGCACACATTGATGTCATTCCTTATTGCTTAGAGTTTGAGAAACAAAATTCTCCACACATACTGTAAAATAAAGACGTGATTAATATACTTATTATCCACAGTCTGACGTGAAAATGTTATGAATGCAATTTTTGGGATGGAATTAAATATCTTTTTAGTACAAAAATTTTTCTGGCAGTTCAGGGCTTTGAACTCATGGCCTCACACCTGTTAGGCAGGTGCTCTACCATCTGAGCTACTCCAATAGCCTTCCTTTTAGACAGTACTGTAAAATCCCATAGTTTATATGACTATGGATTTCTTATGTATATTTCTATGACACATGTCTGAAATTCTGCATATCAAGTAAAAAATTTACAGCTCATTGGACGGAGAAGGAAGGAAGGAAAGAAGGAAAAAAGGAAGGAAGAAAATAAAGGAACAAGAGAGAGAAAGAGTGAGAAAGAAAGAGAAGGAAAGAAAACTAAGCCAATTGTGGTGGTGGGTGCACACGTATATATTCTGAACCCTGGAGGAAGCAGGAGGATTATGAATTCAAGGACTGTATGGACTAGATATCCAGTTTGAGGTCAGACTGGGTGACATATATCACATATTAAAAAAAACAGAAATGAAATGAAATATGACAGGAAAACAAAATAAAATGAAGAAGTTACAAAAACCTAAATTGTATTCTAAAAATAAATTTGATGTAACTTTAATAAGATTGATCACTAAGAAAGAGTAAAATTGAAAAGATTCATTCGTACACCTCTACATAAAAACAAACATCATGAAAATATAAACAAGATCATATTGATACATTTAAGGATATAGATAAAATTCTCAAATTCTCAGGTAATTAAAGATAATCACTGTACTAGAAGCGAATGAAAATATATGAAGGTCTGAGAGTATATCACAGGGATAAAGCACATGCATAGGATACACAAGGTTCCAAGTTCAACCCCCACCAGACAATACAAGATTTCCATACCCTGATACATAATAAGGCAGTATAATCCACAGTTCAATCACTTTCCACATTTTTGTAATATTTTTAGTTTTAAAACAATTTTATTAACATATATTAGTTGCACAGGTAAGATTCAATGTGACATTTACATACATGCTTACAATGTATCATAATTAGATTCACCCCTTCATTCTCCTTCATATCCCTCCCATTAGAACAATTGAAGCATATTTCATTGTTCCATTTTCACACATGCATATGAAGTTCATTGACCATATTCCCCCTCATCACCCACTCATTTAACCTCCCAGTCCTCCTGATACCTACCCCTTGACAAGTACAGTCTGTCATTCATTTTAGAATATACTGGGGGATTCGTCATGGTATTTCACTCATGCACATAATGTACTTTAATCAGATAAACCCTCTATTACTTCCTCTTTCTATTATGCTGCTCCTTTATTATTCAGCTGCTTTTAGTGCAATTTGATATACCATCTTCCTACATAGGTAGTATGTATTTTCATATTTCAGTGTAGGAACATCAAGAAACCTCTTTGAACACTGACGTAAAAATTATTAGTGAAATACAGGACTGTAAAATAGGTACAATGTGGGGAGGGGGTACTAGGAAGTGTGGAAGGGTGAAAGCAGGACATTAAGGTGAGGGAGTAAGTTTGAGGGACTTCATATAATTATACAAAATAGAACGACAAAATCTCTTGCAATTGCTTTAAGTGGGGTTGGGAGGCTATCAAGGAGGAGAGAAGGAAAAAATAAATTTTAAATAGTTAATGTAAAAAATTTAAAAAATAAAAAAATTTTCTCTTTCTTTAGAAATAGATATTATATATATGTGTATATAAGATCATATATGTATTTATTTGTGTATTTATTTAGGTATACCTTCCATGGATCAGTGGAAATATATAACCTTTGTCCTTTGAAGTCTGGCTTTCTACATTTAACAATAAGACCTACTTACATTCATTTTCTTGAAAACAACATAATTTAATTTTTCTTTATGGCTGAATAATACTCCATTGTGTAAAGACAGTTCATATTGTTAATCCATTCATCAGATATAGGGAATTTGGGCAATTTCCATTTTTTGACTATTGTAAATAGTGTTGCAGTAAGTATGGATGTGCAAATGTCACTACTGTGTCCTGGCTTGCATTCCTTCAAGAATATGCAGGAGTTGCATATCACTGGATATGCAACAGTAGGTATATTTTGTGTTTTTTGAGGAACCGCCATACTGCTTTCCAATGTGATTGCACTAATTTGCATTCCTACCAACAGAATGTAAGGGTTCCTTTTATGCTGCATCCTCAAGAGCATTTATTATTGTGTTGCTGATCCATTCTAACTGGGGTGAGGTGAAATCTCTGTGTTGATTTGATTTCATTTCCTTTATGACCAAGGATGTTGGGCATTTCTTCACATAATTATTTGCCATCTGTACATCTTCTGAGAATTGTCTGTTCAGTTAATTTGCCATTTATTTATTGGGTTGGTGATTCTTTGTGGGGTTGTTTTTTGAGTTCCCTGCATATTCTGGTTATAAATCCATTGTCAGATGCATGGTTGGTGAAGATGTTCTCCCATTCTATAAGCTGTCTCTTCCATCTAATCACTATTTCCATTGCTGTGCAGAAGCTTTTTTATTTGATGCAGTCCCATTTGTCAATACATTCTCTTATTTTCTGAGGCATTGCACTTGGTATAGGAAGTTACTACCTATGACTATATGTTCCAGTGTTTTCCCTATTCTTTTCTATAGTACTTTCACAGTTTCAGAAATTATATTGAGATCTCTGATTCTCTTAGAATCTATACTAGTACAAGATGACAGAAAGCAATCTAGCTTCAATCTTCTATAGGTGGGCTCATTTCTGGGTCTTCTATTCTACTCCATTGGTTTTCAAGTCAAATTTTCTGCCACTATCATGCTGTATTTATTACTATGGCTTTCTAATATAGTTTGAAGTTAAGTACTGTGATACCTCATGTTGCTCTTTTTGCTCAGAATTGCCTTGACTATTCAAGGTCTTTTCAGCTTCCCTATGAATTTTAGGATGGATTTTTCTATCTCTGTGAAGAATACTGAAATTTTCATGGGGATTTCATTGAACATATAGATTATTTTGAATCTGGTATAGCCATTTTCATATTGATTCTGCTGATATAAGAGCATGGGATGGCCTTCCATCTTATAAGGTCTTCTATCATAGTTTTATACTTTTCATTGTCTAGGTCTTTCACTTCCTTCATTAAATTTATATTTACTTATTTTAAATGTTTTGATGCTATTGTGGATGTTATTGTTTTGAATTTCATTTTCTATTCATTGTTCTTGCTTTGAAATGCTAATGATTTTTTTATTGATTTTGCCCTGCTACTTTGCTGAACATATTTATGAGATACAAGAGTTTTTGGTAGGGCTTTTTAGGTGTAACAGCACATAATCTTCAAATAGGGCTAATGTGACTTCTTCCATACCTAGGTGAATTTCTCTTATTTCCTTGATTCTGTTTATGTGTTGTAGTTCATTTATTGATTTGTGAATGTTTTATCATTCTTGCATCCCTGGAATGAAACCTACTTGATCATGCTGTATGACTTTTTAATGTGCTGGACTCAGTTTCCAAGTATCTCATTGAGGAATTTTGTGTCTGCGTTTAAAACTGACATTGGCCTGTAACTTTATTTTTTGATGTGTCTATACCTAGTTTTGGTATTAGGGCAATACTGGCTTTGTAGAATGAGTTACCTTTTATGGTGTAGAAAATAGTTTGAGGAGCATTAGTGTTCATTTTCCTTTCAAGGTCGGTAGAATTCTTTAGTGAATCCATCTGGGATTGGGCTTTTCTTTCTTGGGAGTTTCTTTATTACTGTTTCAATCTCATTACTCATTATAGATCTTTTTTTTGCTCTTGGCTCAATTTCCTTGTCTCACATGTGTGAGGAAATTTATCTGTTTTTCTTGATTTTCTTCTTTTCTGGAGGACAGTATTCAAAACATCCTTGCATAATTTTCTTTAAAAACTTTTTATTAGAGTATGTTAGTTATCAAGGGGACTTCATTATTACATTTGCATATATACTTACAATGCGCCTTAGTTAGGTTTATCACACCATTATTCTCCCTCATCCACACCCCTCCTACTTAATATGATTATGAGGGTTCCAATTCTCTATCTTCACAAATGTATATAAAATACATTGACCATATTCACCCTCCTTTACTTCCCCATTCACTCCCTTCCACAAGAACCCTACACTTAACAGTACCTGTCTTACATTCCTATCCTTACTTATTTAAGTGTGTATTCATTATTCAAAGGCTTTTTTGCCATGGTTTGTCTCCAGTGTATATTTTATAATATAATCAGTCTCACTGCCACTATTACACTTCCTTACCCTTTTCCCTCTGCCCCATATTATTAAACAATGTTCATTATATTTTGTTATATCTTCTTCCTACAGGACTGCAATTTATTTCAATATTATTCAATTTCTATCATTCTCCTTTCTTCTCTCTCCCCATCTTCATCTCCTCAAATATTTCAACCACGAAACATGTTATAATGAAGATGCAGATTTCTGAGAGCCTCACTAAGGTCCCACAAACCTGAAAGATTTCATAGGTTGGTGGCTGCAAGGGTGATTGGTCTGAATTATTTTCAAGGGATTGAAACTATATAGACAGAACATATCTACTACGACCAACCTCTAAATAAGCCTTTTAAAACACAAATCTGCCCCAGGTGTGTAAGTACCGCCTGGAACTCAGTCCATTCTGTGACACTACCACCACCTGAGTTTTCTTCTTTTTTTCTCTTGCTTCCAGAATTGAACCAAAGTAGCTTGCAGTCCAAGACGACCACCAAAAGTGCTAAAAATTGACACGTGAGTCTTTAAGGAGCCTCTGTAAACTACAGAGAAAGGGAATGATTACCAACCAGCACCCTGGGTAGGAATCTGATACCAGAAAGAGGACCCTGAAAATCTTTTAGGTGTGCTAACCACTTTTAGTCCCGAGGGCTACGCACACACCTGCTCAGCTTATGGAATCTGACTGCTCCCCAACCCCAGGAGAAGGCTTTTGGCCTAATAAACTCCAGCTGATCTCTCACTGCTGAACTGCCTGGGGTGTGGCAAGGAAATCTCAGTGATGTACCATAAAGTAGAAAGGCACAGAGTAGGCATGGGCTGACAAGCCAACCACCTAGAGTAGCCGCCAGCACTCAGCAGAGATCCAGAGAGGCATAAAGGCTGTGAGAGGGAGTGGAGTAAGAAACTAACCTCCCAAAGCAGCACAGGAGGTTGATTCCTGAGCTTATCTCTGGGACAGAGGACACCATTCAAAACTAAACTGCCCCATCTTGCTGGGAGAGGAGCTGACCAAACAGAGCTGCAGGTGAAGAACAACAGCACTGCCGCCTGTTGAGAACAACTCTGACCACCCTGCATTAGCTGGCAGTCTTACCTCACCTCACAACTCCAAATAACCTTATGGACAGAAAGTCCAAATACCACTCACAAGGAAATCATCTGGTGAGACCACAACAGAGCTTCCACTTGAACACCAATACCAGGATTGCACACCTAAGGAATAACTCCAGAACTTATATGAATAGAATGAACTTTCTATGGCTCCTGAACCTGGTGCTTTTTAACTTGTGTTTCTTTTATCTTTCATTCTTTCCTTCTTTCTCTTACTTTATTCCTGTAATATTAAATCCATTATCACTATTCTCTTATCCCTATGTTCATATCGCCACTCTCCCTCCTTCTCCTGCATTACAGTCCATTTATCTCGTCCAAATTACTCTTTCTGCCCCTTCACATCCACTCTTTCCTCATCTTCCCCTCCGCCTCCCATTCTCCCCCAACCTGTCAGCGCACCACCCCTCCCTCCTAGACAGTCACCACCTGCTGACTAGACTACTGTAACAAATATGCATATCCCCAGCCCCCTGAAACCACTGACACAAACACCCTCCATTACAGCAGCAGAACTGCACCCAAACACACATAAGGGCCACAAAACACAGCAGCTCCCATACCTCTTAACCCACCCACCCACTCCTTTTCCTGCCCTGCATGTTTTTTGTACCACCTTTACCAATTCCCCTAAATCTATATCTAGCCTAATAATCATTACCCCCCAACTCCAAAAATTTTTAGATATTGTCACCAAGGGGTTTTCTATAGAATACACTAGCAACTGGTCAGGCATTGAAACTGTGAGCTTGTTATTGCTAAATTACACCTCCAGACAAGGGTCAAATACAGCACATCAACATAGCTAATGACTAAGTCAGCCACAAATCAAAAATTAAATCAGGTAAAGAAATCAGGGAATCAAATCCACCAACTAGCCTACCAGCTATATAGTGACAAAGCGACAAGTGGAGCTATGAGAAGAAGAAGGGATGGAAAACACTCTCCTCAAAAAAATAATTCAGGATTTAAAGGGAAATGAAGAAAATGGATACCTAGTTCCTGACCTCAACAAAACAATGATCAATGTAACTAAGGAACTCAATTATGCTCACAATAAAAAAAAAAAAAACCTCAAACAAGAAAACTGGGAAAATAGATCTGAAGAATTCATCAAGAAGATATTAGACATGATTAGAATGTAGAAGATGAACTCAAGAAGTTTCAAAACAGCAAAAATAAATAACATGAAATGGCACAGAAACAAAAGAACTCAGAGAAGACCTCAACCAAAAGGAAAGTGAAACAAAGGACACTATAAAAAAGAGCTGCATGAATTAAAGAGGACAACACAAAATATAAAAGAAGAGTTGAACAAACATATGGAAAACCTCAGAAAAAAGAATCAAGCAGAAATTCTGGAAATAAAAAACACTAGAGTCAAACAAAGTGGAAGGCTATTCCAGCAGACTAGAACAAGTGGAAGACAGAATCTCAGCGCTCAAGGATAAAATAGAAATTAAAGAAAAAAAACAGTAGAAGCCTCAGTAAAAAAACTCAAGAGCTGTGAAAGGCTTATGCATTTACCTCAGTGATTCTATCAAAAGACCAAACCTGAGAATCATGGGCACTGGAGAAGGAAAAGAGTTGCAAGTCAAAGGGATATGTAACGTATTCAATAAAATAATAACAGAAAATTTCCCAAATGAGAAAATTTTGCTCATTCAGGTACAGGAAGCCTCCAGGATACTACACAGACTTGCCCAAAATAAAACCTCCCCAAAATATATTATTAAAACAACAAGCTTAGCGAACAGAGAAAGAATATTGAAGGCTGCAAGAGAGAAAAAAACCAATAACATGTAAAGGCAAACCCATCAAAATAACATCAGATTTCTCAATGGAAACCTTAAAAGCAAGAATGGCTTAGAGTGAGGTATTTCAGGCACTGAATGAAAATAGCTTCAACCCTAGGACACTCTACCCAGCAAAACTATCACTCAAAGTTGAAGGAGCAATAAAAATCTTAAATGATAAACAGAAACTAAAACAGTACATGACACCCAAGCCACCACTACAGAAGATTCTACAAGAAATTCTGCTCACAGAAGATGAAAGCAAAAAAAAACCATGAGAGGACAGGAAGTATCACCTACAGATGAAGAAAAGAAAAGCAATCAGAGAGTAGCACTGATTCAACTGCACCCAACCAAATCCTTAAAGAACAAACACAGCTAAGTGGAAGGAATCACAACCTACCTACTAACATTCACACTAAATGTTAACAGACTCAACTCCCCCAACAAAAGTACCATTTGGCAAATGGGGTTAAAAAGGAAAATCTGACAATCTATTGTTTGCAAGAGACCCATCTTATTGACAGAAATAAACACTGGCTTAGGGTGAAAGGCTGGAAGAAGATTTACCAAGCCAAGGGCCCACCAAAACAGCAGGGATAGCAATACTTATATCAGACAAAGTAGATTTCAAACTTACTTAAGTCAAACGAGACAAGGTCACTTCATACTAAAAAAAAAAACAAAACAGGCAATACATCAAAAGGAAATAACAATCACCAACCTATATGCACTTAATGTCAGTGCACCCAATTTCATCAGACATGCACTTAAGAACTTAAGAGCACATATAGATTTCAACACAGTGGTAGTGGGAAAGTTTAATAACCCTCTATCACCAACAGATAAGTCAACCAGATGAAAAATCAACAAATAACCCCTAGAACTAAAAGACACAATAGACCAATGGACTTAATTGAGATCTGCAGAATATTTACTCTGCCACAGCACAATACACATTATTCTCAGCAGCCCATGGTACTTTCTACAAAATAGAACATATCTTCAGGTACAAAACAAGCATCAGTAAATATAAGAAAATTGAAACAATACACTGCATACTCTGATCTCAATCCAATAAAACTAGAGCTCAGCAAAAGCAGCAGCAGAAAATACACAAACAAATGAAGGCTGAACAACACACTGCTCAATGATCAGTGGGTCAAAGCTGAAATAAAGGAGGAAATCTAAAGGCTTCTGGAATTTAAAGAAAATGAACACACAACCTGTCAGAAACTATGGGACACAGCAGAGGCAGTCCTCAGAGGAAAGTTTATAGCTACAGAGTAAAAGCACAAAAAGATCTCAAATAAACTACCTAATGCTGTATCTCAAACTCCTAGAAAAACCAGGACAAGCTAAACCCAAGAAAGCAGAAGGAGAAAAATAATAAACAAAAGGGCCCAAATCAACAAGATAGAAACCCTCCCAAAAAAAGTGCAAAGAATCAATGAAACAAAAAGATGGTTCCTTTACAACATAAACAAGATTGACAAGCCCCTAGCAAATCTGACTAAAATGAGGGGAGACAAGTGTGAAATTAGTAAAATTTAAAATGAAAAGTGGGAGTTAACAACAAACACCAAGGCTATCCAGGGAATCATCAAGGACTACTTTGAGAACCTATATTCAAATAAATTAGAAAAGCTTGAAGAAATGGACAACTTTCTAGGTATTTATGATCAAAAACTGAACCAAGAGGATATTAAACACATAAACAAATCTATAACATGTAATGAAATTGAAGCAGAAATAAAGGTCTCCAAAAAAGAAAAGTCCAGGACCTGACAGAATCTCTGCTGAATCCTACCAGAACTTTAAAGAAGAACAAGTACCAACACTCCTTTCCTTAAATGTTCCATGAAATAGAAAGGGAAATAACACCATCTAATTCATTCTATGAGTCAGTATAACATTCATCTCAACAGCAGACAAGGACACATCCGAAAAGGAGAACTACAGGTGAATCTCCATAATGAACATTGATGAAATAGCCTCAACAAACTAATGGCAAATGGAGTCCAAGTACATATCAGAAAGATCATTCACCATGACCAAGTTGGCTTCATCCCAGGGATGCAGGGGTGGTTCAACATACGAAAATCAATAAGTGTAATACAGCACATTAATACCACCCAACAGAGCCTGCTAGTGAGTTCATGGCTAAGAGAGTGAACGAGTCTTTTGAGCTTCCAGTCGTGATTACATAAAACCCTTTGGAGGTATTAGTATGAGAATAGCTGTCAATTTGATGTCTTAGGGAAGATGACTCTGCAAATGTTACTCAGTCAAAATCGTGCTCTACCCTCTCTTCATACATCTTAAACATTGCTCAGGAACTGCACAGGTGTGGCCATAAGCACTGAGGAGTCATAGATAAAGTCCTGCATTACTAGGTGTAACCATAATGATTCCCCATAAAGCCATGGAAAAGGTCTAGATCATTTTTGCTATGACTGAGTTTTCAAAAATGTAATATGGAACTATGATTTTTGGATCTGAATATGTGGGATGTAAGACTGCCCATATTCATTGCTGAGTATACTGTGATGTTTACTGTTTTTGAGAATATCATACAAAAGGATTTTGAATTTATTGTGTTGGGCAATAACCAATCAGATGCCTATAGCATCACTGACTTGGGTTCTGAAGCAGGAGGATCACTTCAACACAAGACACAAGGTCTGCCATGGCAACATTGGGTGGGGGAGGGGCCTCCACCTGGAAAAGGAATAGATTTATAAATTATTACAGCCAGAGGAAAAAATGTAGATGTTTGAATGGAGGAAAATTTTTAAATAAAATTTCTAAATTTGACATAAGTTTGTCATTATACGCACTCAGTGATGAATTATATAGCCTTCTGAACAGTGAACTTGGTTCAACATTGAAAAAGGAATACGTTTATTTCCACACTGGTACCCATTCGGGATTTTTTCCGATGAGTAGAATGATATCTATATACATCCACTGATTTCCTACAGGAATAAACGAAATAAGCTATAGAATATATACAGGATAGTAGTCAAAGAATTACTGAAATGAGCTGGAGACAGAGAGATACAAATCATAAAAATAACCAATCAGAAATCTGGAGGTGAACAACTCAAATAGAAGATTTTAAAAAGAGTCAAGTTCCAGTCACTCACAGCTATAATCCTAGATATTTTAGAAAATGAGATCAGGTGGAGTGTAGTTCAAGGTCAGCCTGGGCAAATTTCAAGATACTCCATCTCCAAAATAACCAGAGCAAAATGGATGGGAGGCAGTGTTCAACTGGTAGAGTGTCTGCAAGTGTGAAACTGTCAGTTCAAATCCCAAACCTACTAAAAAGGAGAAATGTTTTTTCAAAAAACTGAAATACTCAACAGAATTAATCAGGCAGAAGAATAAATTTCTAAGCCGAAAACCAGATAATTTTAAACTAACCCACATGATACTTTTTAAATGACAAAAATAACACGAATGTTTAAGCATTTAATACATTTGGGCCTTCACTAAGCAAATACCACCCAATGTTGAGAGCACCCAATTATATATGTTATTAGATCTACAAAGTACAGGGAAATTCTAATACAATAATACATGGGAATTTCAATGACCATGATCCTCAATGGACAAATCACTCAAACAAAATAAAATGCTGCAGTAAAACCTTACTTTAGACCAAATGGACCTAACCTTCATTTATATAAGATATTCAACAGCTAAGAGAATGAACAATCTTTTAATCAGCACAGATTATCAATGATAATCCAAACATTTCAATAAAAAATAATTTTCAACAAATTTAAAAACATTGAAATTATAGCATGTGCTTTCTCTGATCCAATGGAATAAAATTAGAACAATACCAGGTACAGTGGAAATGGTACAAATACATAGAAATTAAACAGCATTTTGAATGGGTAAGAAATAAATCAAAAGACAACTTTAATTTACTGAAAGAAATGAAAATCAAAACCATCTGCCAGAACATGTGCGATACATCAGAGACAGTACTAAGAAGGAAGTTCATGTAGTAATTAACTACATCAAACACAGTTAGAAAATAGATTTCTTACAAGAACCTGAGTGTAAACACTAATACCATGATCCATGGGGGTAGGGGGAATATGCAGTTACATGTTTACATAACTCATAATCTGCTGACATTGTATTTAAATACTTAGCCCAATTAATTCTAATGATTTAAATTCCATGTTGTTAGTGAATTACTTATAAATTAATGAACATTCATAAGTACGCTTATGTTTTCCTCCTAAATTCAAATATTGCTGAGAACCACACAAAACTGAATAGAAGCCAGACACCAGCCAATAATCTTAGATACCTGAGAATGTGAGATTGGGAGGATCAAGGCTTGAGACCAGACTGGGAAACAGTTTAGGAGAGTTCATCTCCAAAATAACCAGAGTAAAATGGACCAGAGGGGCAGCTCAAGAAGAAGAGCACCTTGAGTTCAAACTGCAGTCCCACCAAAAACAAAACAACAACAAAAACAAAACTGAATACAACTGCCAAACACAGTGCCTCATGTTCATAATCCCATCAACCTGGGAGGTGAAAATCAACCTGGGTGGTTTTAGGAGAGCCAGGGCAAAAAGTTAGTGACGCCTCCTGTAGGAGGTCATAGATGGGAGAATCACTTTTGGAAGCCAGTCTGGCCCACAGAAAAGACCCTTTCTCCAAATAACTGATAAAAGAAAAAATGGGCTGAGGTAGTGGCTTGAGTAGTAGTGTGCTTTCCTAGAAAGCACAAGACTCTGAGTTCAAATGCCAGCGTACACACACAAAAACAAAACCAGTCAGTTGCCAGTGGATCACAACTACAATCCCAGCTACTCAGTAGGCAGAGATCAGGAGATCATGGTTCAAACCCAGCCCAGGCAAGTCGTTTGTGAGACCCCCATCTGGAAAATACTCAACACACACATAGAAAGGACTGCCAGAGGGGCTCAAGTGGTAGAGCACCTGCCTTACAAGCATGAGGCCCAGATTTCACAACCCAGTACCACCACCAAAAAGAACAATAACAAAAAACTGTCAAAGCAAAAACTGAACACAGCCCACTTGACAGGGTATAAAAAAATGAGGCCAGTAAAAAGTGATAAAACCAGGCACAGTGTGTCATACCTATACTCTTATCTACATGAGGCAGAGATAGGAAGATAGCAGCTAGAGGCTGGCGTAGGCAAAAAGTTAACAAGAACCTATCTCAACCAATAACTGGGCATGGTGGTTACTGCTTGCATCTCAGCTGTAGGTGAAGTGTGAATAGGAGACTGGCCTATGAAAAAATCAAGATCCTCTCTCAAAAATAATAACTAAAGCAAAAAGGTCTGGGGCATGGCTGAAGTGGTAGAGAGCCTGCCTAGCAAGTGCAAAGACCTGAGTTCAACTCCAGTACCAGTAAAAAAAAGTGGTAAGTTACTTGACAAGATTCACATTTTGAAAGTCATCCCATGAAAGGAGAATGGCAAATGAGTGAAAGGAGAGTAAAAGTGAAAGCATTCAAGGCAAAACATGACCATCTATATCAGGTGACAGATCAATAGGAAAATGATTAGGAATTTATCTGTTAAAAAAAGAAAAGAAAAAGAAAAAGCAGGAATGGAATTTCATACTAGTAGCTGGGAATTGTGGCCCATACCTATAATACCAGCTACTTAGGAGGTGGGGATATATGAATCATAGTTTATTGAGCAAAAGAATGAGACCCTCTCTGAACAACAGACTAAAAAATGCTAAAGGACTAGTGGTGTGGCTCAAGTGGTATAGCACTTGCCTAGCAAGCATGAGGCCCAAAATTCAATTCTCAGCACCTCCAAAGAGGAGGAAAGAATAGAATTTTGTACTAGTTTTTTGTACCTAAGGTGATAATTGGATTTATTGACAAGCAGGTAGAAATAGAACATAAAGTAATTTTGAATAAAGGGCAAGAATGATTGGCATGATGGGCAGACGTTAAAATGATATTAGGTACATTGTGTTTGAGGTTTCTGTAACCAAGTATGTGAGGTTGGCCCACTGGCCATTGGATATGGCCCAGTATTCAGAAAGGGGATTTAAGGTGAAGATAAAGATTTAAGAGGCAGTCAAACCTCAGTCACAGCTGGAGCCAGAGTGAGTGAAATGGCTCAAAGAACTTGATTGAAAGAGTAGAAATGACTGCAGAGTCTGAGGAAACACTAATATTCAGCACTGAAGAATAACAATAGACTATGAGAACTGAAAACTACTTTTATAATAAAAAAGTTCAATATTAAGAAATCAATTAGAAAACAATTCCATTTACAATAGCCTCAAAAAAAATCAAATACCTAGGTGTAAACCTAACAAAAGATGTGAAAGACCTCTACAAGGAAAACTATACACTTCTGAAGAAAGAGATTGAGGAAGACTATAGAAAGTGGAGAGATCTCCCATGCACATGGATTGGTAGAATCAACATAGTAAAAATGTCGATACTCCCCAAAGTAATCTACATGTTTAATGCAATTCCCATCAAAATTCCAATGACATTCATTAAAGAGATTGAAAAATCTACTGTGAAATTTATATGGAAACACAAGAGGCCACGAATAGCCAAGGCAATACTCAGTCAAAAGAACAATGCTGGAGGTATCACAATACCTGACTTCAAACTATATTACAAAGCAATAACAATAAAAACAGCATGGTACTGGCACAAAAACAGAAATGAAGACCAGTGGAACAGAATAGAGGATCCAGATATGAAGCCACACAACTATGAGCAACTTATCTTTGACAAAGGAGCTAAAAATATACGATGGAGAAATAGCAGCCTCTTCAACAAAAACTGCTGGGAAAACTGGTTAGCAGTCTGCAAAAAACTGAAACTAGATCCATGTGTATCACCCTATCCCAAGATTAACTCAAAATGGATCAAGGATCTTAATATCAGACCCCAAACTCTTAAGTTGATACAAGAAAGAGTAGGAAATACTCTGGAGTTAGTAGGTATAGGTAAGAACTTTCTCAATGAAACCCCAGCAGCACAGCAACTAAGAGATAGCATAGATAAATGGGACCTCATAAAACTAAAAAGCTTCTGTTCATCAAAAGAAATGGTCTCTAAACTGAAGCGAACACCCACAGAGTGGGAGAAAATATTTGCCAACTATACATCAGGCAAAGGACTGATAACCAGAATATACAGGGAACTTAAAAAACTAAATTCTCCCAAAACTAATGAACCAATAAAGAAATGGGCACGTGAACTAAACAGAACTTTCTCAAAAGAAGAAATTCAAATGGCCAGAAAACACATGAAAAAATGCTCACCATCTCTAGCAATAAAGGAAATGCAAATTAAAACCACACTAAGATTCCACCTCACCCCTGTTAGAATAGCCATCATCAGCAACACCACCAACAACAGGTGTTGGCGAGGATGCGGGGAAAAAGGAACCCTCTTACACTGTTGGTGGGAATGTAGACTAGTACAACCACTCTGGAAAAAAATTTGGAGGCTACTTAAAAAGCTGGACATCGATCTACCATTTGATCCAGCAATACCACTCTTGGGGATATACCCAAAAGACTGTTACTCCAGAGGCACCTGCACATCCATGTTTATTGCGGCACTATTCACAATAGCCAAGTTATGGAAACAGCCAAGATGCCCCAGCACTGACGAATGGATTAAGAAAATGTGGTATCTATACACAATGGAATTTTATGCAGCCACGAAGAAGAACGAAATGTTATCATTCGCTGGTAAATGGATGGAATTGGAGAACATCATTCTGAGTGAGGTTAGCCTGGCTCAAAAGACCAAAAATCGTATGTTCTCCCTCATATGTGGACATTAGATCAAGGGCAAACACAACAAGGGGATTGGACTATGAGCACATGATAAAAGCGAGAGCACACAAGGGAGGGGTGAGGATAGGTAAGACACCTAAAAAATTAGCTAGCATTTGTTGCCCTTAATGCAGAGAAACTAAAGCAGATACCTTAAAGCAACTGAGGCCAATAGGAAAAGGGGACCAGGAACTAGAGAAAAGGTTAGATCAAAAAGAATTAACCTAGAAGGTAACACCCACGCACAGGACATCAATGTGAGTCAATGCCCTGTATAGCTATCCTTATCTCAACCAGCAAAACCCCTTGTTCCTTCCTATTATTGCTTATACTCTCTCTACAACAAAATTAGAGATAAGGGCAAAATAGTTTCTGCTGGGTATTGAGGGGGGGGGAGCGGGAGGGGGTGGAGTGGGTGGTATGGGAGGGGGTGGGGGCAGGGGGGGAGAAATGAACCAAGCCTTGTATGCACATATGAATAATAAAAGAAAAATGAAAAAAAAAAGAAATCAATTAATATATGTGATTGTACTCATAGCTCTATGGACAAAATCATATGAGCATTCACATAGACACTGGAAAAGATACATTTTTTAAAACAATCTATTTGTGCAGGACACTATGGCTCACACTTTTAATCCACCAACTTAGTAGGAGTAAACTGGGAGGATCATGGTTCCAGGGCAGTCCTGGCAAAAAGTTAAGTGTTCTCATTTCAACAAAATAACCCAGGTGTTGTGGCACATGCCAGTTACCAGCAACATGGGAAGCATGGGTAGAAGGCTAGAACTGTATGCCAGTTGGACAAACCCAGAAGACCCTATCTGAAAAAAAAGGGGCAGGGCAGGACCAGGGCATGGTCAAATTGTAGAGTGCCTATGTAGCAAGCATCATGTCCTAAGTTCAAACTCACTGCCATATCTCATTTGTATTAAAGACCAGCAACAAAACAGAATTCATGGTATTCTTTCTTTTTCTTTTGGTGGTATTGGGGTTTGAACTCAGGGCCTCACACTTGGTAGAAAAGCCCTCTACCACTTGAACCACTCCACTAACAACCCATATATTCCTTCTTAAAAAAAGAAATCTGTGCATCATTGCCCAAAGAGCAGCAGATCAGTTAAAGGGGAAACAGGAGGATAAAATGGTACATCAAATATGTATTTAACACTTTCTGAGAGATATTAGCCAAGTCAAGTGGACAGAAAAACAAAAATGAGAAAGATTATAATCTACATATAACTTATACCTGAAACGCAATTTCCTGAAAATTATTAGAAATTGAAAGATTCAATAAATTTATTATTAAAATAACATATCATAGTGCTCATGTATATGAGAACATTCACACAACAGAAAAAACAAAAAGGAAATTACCTAGCAATACATTTAACCACAAAAATATGTAAGTATAAGAGGGGAGAAAGGAAAGGAATACAAAAAGATAATTAAATAAATAAAGACTACTATATTCATGGACTGTAAAATTTTACATAACAAGTCATCAATTCTCCATATGTCAGTGAAATACTTTAACATTATCTTAATGAAAGCATCACATTATTAGATGCTGACATGTTAATTTGAATGTTCTTATAAGAAATGAAACAGGCAAAACTAGTGTGCGATAGTTTGTATTTCTGTTCTATCAAACTGCTTGTCCATCAAGAAATACTACAGACTAGGTAGCTAAAACACAGAAATTTAGTATCTTACAGCTCTATAGGCTCAAGATCAAGGTGTCAGATGATTCAGTTCCTAATGAGGTCTGTTTCATGGCTTCCAGATGGTGGCCTTCTCAGTATGTCCTCACATGGAGGAAAGACAAAGTACTCTCCCCTGCGTTATTTTTTCCAGATCTGAGAATCAAACTCAAGGGCACTGCCCATGCTAGGCAAGTGGTCTACCATGGAGCTAAGCAATATGTCTTTGAATCTTGGGATGTTACCTACCATAGGATTGCTAATTATCACTGGATAATAAACCTCTATAAAACTTACTAGTTCATGTTTAGCTCCTCAGCAGATCATGATGATAACAGCTAGGCTCCTTGTGGTGTATGTGGTTGCCAGGTGGTTGACAAAGTATCTCAGGTTCAGAGAGCAAGCTGGCTTTAAACCTGAGCACACTGATTCTCTTTCCTCCCCAAGACAACTCATCCTCTGGTAGGCGACTCTGGGCTTATTCTATGGAGAAAGCAGATTCCTAACAAAATAGAAAAAATATGGAAGTCCATTCCACATTCAAGTCTGGAAAACATTCTGCCTTTCATTGGGCAGTTAAAGCACATTGCCAAGGTCATGGTATAGAGAAGGATAAAAAAATTGCTGAAATTTTGGTATTCATTATTATTCTGCCTTTTCTTTCCATTCTTTTTGTCTTTTTTTGGACTGGAGTTTGAACTCACAGATTTGCACTTGTAAAACAGGTGCTCCAGGGTTTCAGCCACACCTCCAGTCCATTTTGCTGGAGTTGTTTTGGAGATGGGGATCTCATGAATTATTTTGTTTGGGCTGACCTCGAACCTCTATCCTTCTGATCTCAGCCTCCCTAGTAGCTAGGTGTGAGCTACTGTCACTGGCATTCTGCCTTTTTTGTGGGTGAAATTTACACAACTGGTCCAAGTCAAGGAACTTGTCCAAAGTCCCACAACTATTAAGCAGTTAAGCTATACTAGGACTCAGGATCAACTCTGACTCCAAAGTCCAAACACACCCATGGGACCAAGACTCATGTAACTTTCCTTGCTTTTTTAAGTCATGGATCGTAGTACTTACTCAAAACTGTAGGATTTGTGTCCATCTAGTATTCTTCAACAATGGGAATGATCTTAACGAAATACTTTGGAAAGACTTGGCCTAACTTGGGGAAATGACTAAGGACTAAATTTGGAAGTCAAAGGCCAACAGTACATTTTCCAATCACCCTAGAAATTTGAGAATATACATAAAGCACACCAGAGGTATGCAAATTCTTTCCATCCATTTTGGTAGTTGTAGATTATTTATATTTTCCAGCACAGACACAATCAAATTACTATGTCTGAAATATCACACTATGGCAGCAAGTGTCATAAAAGCAAATGATATGTTCACTGAATACATTGTCCTTTGCAGCAGCATAGCTAAACATCTGACAATATCCAGAATTTGTTCTTTGATTTTAGCTAGGCAAAGTTGTTTTCTGAGACCCAAATTGAGATGCTGTAAGGGGAAAATCCATAGAAAACACAGGGAAGTCATACACAGCTAATGCACCTCTAAACCCACAGCAGGAGTTCCTAATACCTGACTGAATGTTAGGATCTCCAAGGAAGATGTTTGGAATCTTTCAAGACCAAGTTCCAGTGATCACTGAAATCAGAATCCCTATACAGAGATGTAGGAATCAACACTGTTTAAAGCTCTCCAGGTAAATATGGTGTGAGGCTAAGCCCAAAACCCATTGCTTTAAATCATCATCTTTTGTTGAACTGCTGTGCAATTATTATCATTTGCTGAAAACAGCCTCTCCTGCTCATTTTGTTCCTCATGGAACCCTGTTCCACAAGTGTGACAGTATGTTCACAGCACTAGAATCATGGGAACTTGTTATGAATTGATTATAGATAACCAGGGAAGTCTGTCTCAGCTTTCCTGAACCTAGGCAATATGTGTAATATTTTAGGAGGCAGTGACCTTTGATGATGTGGCTGTGAACTTCACCCAAGAACAGTGGGCTCTGATGCACCTTTCCCAGAAGAATCTGTATAGAGGTGTAATATGTGAAACTGTCAGTAACCTGGCAAGGTGACAACAATCTTTTGCTTAGTCATCTACCAGATCAAGTGTATCTTGGTCATCAGTGGTGTTCAGTGATATAAGATATGGAAAAGGAACTTTTTTAATTCAATTTTTTGTGGTACTAGAGTTTGAACTCAGGGCCTCATGCTTGCTGGGCCAGCACTCTAACACTTGAGCAACTCCACCAGCCCTGTTTGTGTGCTGGGTATTTCAATCCTCCTGATCTCTGCCTTCTGAGTATCTAGGATTACAAGCATGAGCCACAGGCATCATGCTGGAAAGGGAATATTTTGATAAGTCATCAGGGCCTCAGTATGCCATAAATATAGAATTAATAAATTTTCCAAATATTCTAATAGTGCATAATGGTTTTTTGGGCCTAAAATTTGGGAATAAAATGGAAAGGTCAGCACATTGAAGATCACAAATATAGTGGATACAAAAAAAGTGGAACAGACCTAAGGTACTTTGCACTCATAAGGGAATGAAATATAGTATGTCATGAAAATATATTTTTACTTACTTTCTAAAAAAATTTCTTGTTATGTTTTCCTTGGAACTTAAGGGCTCAGGAAATTCTTCTGTCTCAGCCTCTCAAGTATTGGAAACACAGATGTACAATTGGTGATAGTGACTCATTTCTACAATTCTAGCTACTCTGGAGGCAGAGATCAGGAGGATCATGGTTTGAGTTCAGCCAGTGGAAATAGTTCCTGAGATCCAACAAAAAAAGGGCTGGCAGAGTGGCTCAAGTGGTAGAGAGAGTGGCTTGCCTAATGAGTATGAGGCACTGAGTTCAAACCCTAGTATCAACCCCTATGCCCCCAAAAATTAAAAAAACAAGAAGCAGGACAAATAATGCCCGATTTGACTGTTTTAAATCCATTAACTTTTGGCCCAGAATCACATAGTCGTTACATAAAATGTAACTAGAATCAATAGTCATAATCCTCATGTGGGGCTGGAGACACCTGCCTCATCAAGTGGTAGAGTGCCTGCCTAGCAAGCTTGAGGCTCTGAGTTCAAACCCCACTGTCATACAAAAGGGCAAAATGAAAAACACAAGAATTCCCATGTATGAATGTTGCCGTTTTGATACTGCTCTGATAAGTTATTTGCACAACATTTGATCAGTTCATTCTCAATTAAGTGCAAAGGGGAGTTCAGGCAGAGAGCAGGTTGAGGAATAGGGCTGCTCACTCGGAAGGGTCCAGCCTGGAAGCAGAGGTGGTGAACCCCACCCACCCCACACAGACTGGCCTAGGTGGCACTGCTGGATGGCTGTGGGTGAAGCATGGCAAGGAAAATAGCGGCCATCAGGGGTCTTGGAGGCTGTTGGGGGAATGGGGTGCCAGACTAGACAAGTCTGCTCTTGAAAGCTTGCTTGTCACTTTAGGCCACAGAGCCACTTAAATGTGGGTTCTGCAGGGGTCACTTCCAGTTCATTGGGACCTCACCTCATCATAACAACACAAAGGTCCTAATGGTCCTGGAAGGGGAACAGAGGTCCGGATGAGGATTTCTGTGACAATTGGCTGAACTCTCAACACCAAGCCCTCCCATGAGAGAGTTCCTACTGCCCCATCAAAGAGCAGAAACCCAGCTCCTCCAATTAGTGGTAATCTGTCATTCTGTGCTTGCCAGGAGACCCGCTGCCCTAAGGCACAAAAAGGCCAAGCATTTCCCACTGTGTCCAACCACAGGACAGTCCTTGCTTCTCCATTAGAGAGCAAAAATGCCAGATTCCCCACTGAGTTGAGGAAAGCTGTAACCTATTACTTAGTCTGTGGCACCAGAAGGCCTGCTTCCCAAAAGTGCACAGAAGCTCAGCACTTCCCACCTCATTTGCCTGCAGGAGAGTCCTGTCTCCCCTGTCTAAGTACTGGGACCCCAGCTCCTCCACTGAGTGACAATCTGGACTCTGCAGCTGTCAGGAGGCTTTCCTGCCAAGGTGCTCACATACCCACCAGTGCCTGACAGTGGGAGAAACCCTGTTCCCCCATTAAAGAGTGAGAACACTGGATTCTCCACTGAGGAAAGGAAAGTTGTAACCAGGTACTCTGTAGGAGGCATCAGAAGGCCTGTTCCCCAAGGTGCAGAGAGGCCCAGTTCATCACACTGTGCCTCACTAGAGGAGATCCCATCTCTCCTGTTCAAGAGCTGAAATTCCAGGTCCTTCACTGAATGTCAATAAGTTCCTCTGCAGGTCTTACAAGGCCTGCTCCCACAGTGCACAGAGAACCAATGCTCCCCACTGTGACTGTGGGAGAGTCTCTGTAACCCTACCAATGAGTGTGAACTTCAGTTCCCTCACTGAGGGAGAAAAGTGGTAATCAACATCACAAGAAGAACCCTGCAAGGGGTAACATTTCAACAATACCCTTCTCTGAGGAAAACTGCTGAAGCACCAGGAGAAAAAAACTCAAAACCCCAAATACGGAAACACAGGGGTTTAAAACCATAACCGAAAATAACCAGAACAAATCCAGATGCATAAATCTCAACACAGAATTAAACAAAACAGCTGGTCTCTATTAAAAGCCAATTCCACCATTAAGGATCTAAACGCCTGCATATACAAACAAACAAACAAACAAAAAACACCAAAAAAACCCAGCTGCATAAAAGAAGAGATATCAGATAGTAAAAATAATTAAAAACCTGAAAGAAGAAACACAAAAGCTAGTATTTGACCTCAAAGAGGATCTGAACAACTAAATGAACTCAAAGAGAATACAAACACATGAGTGAAATTAAGAAGACTATCCATGATATCAAAGAGGAAATCAATAAAGATATGGAAACCCTGAAAAATAATCAATCTGAAATAAACAATTTAATATCCCAAATAAAAATCTCAATCAAAATCTAGGTGACCAGAGAGGAACAAATTGAAATGGAGTATCAGAACAGAAGACCAAGTAGACAAATAACACCAAACGGTAAAGATCATAAAAGAATGCTAACAAAATATGAATGGAACATGTAAGATATCTAGAACACCATGAAAAGACCAAATCTACGAGTCATGGGTGTACAATAAGTAGAGGAGATACAAACTAAAGGCAAGGACAACCTATTCAATAGAATAATGGCTGAAAACGTCCCTACCTTCCAGAAAAAGAGACTCACTCAGGTGCAGGCAGCTTACAGAACACCAAACTGTCAGGACCAAATAAGAAACATCTCCAGACACATCCTAATTAAAACACTCAGCACAGAGAACAAAGAAAGGAGGCAACAGACAGCTCATCTGGTGGAGCAAGGAGGTGCCCAGGTGGATGAGGGAAAGTCTGAGAGAGGCCCAATCCTGTCCCGGTGGGGGAAGTGGACCCTCCCCAACCCCAAGGAGACCCGCCAATTCACTCACCTATGGTGGACACGACGGTACCCACGAAGTAGAAGGCGCCGGTGAAGTCCCAGCGCGGCCGGACATTATCCACCCGGATCCCGGCCCCGGTGGCTTCCTCATAGTGGCGGAGGAAGCCTGGCAACTCTTCGCGGATCAGGTTGTGGCCTTGGCTGAAGGTGGCCAGGTGCTCCTACCAGCGCTGCTTGGCCAGGCGCTGGTGCGCCAGCTCCAGTGCCGAGAAGACCGCGGCGCCGCCCAGGAGGTCGAGCACGATGAGCACCGCCAGCAGCAGGAAGCCGCGCATTGTCCTCGTTCAGGTGCCCGGGGCCACAGCTGCATCCCCGGCCGGCCATGGCCTGTTCTCCGGGGGCAGCCCCGGAGCCACACAGCTATGGGCACCCGCGGACCGTTGCCCACGTGCCAGAGAAGTCGCGGCTCAGCTGGTGCTCAACCTGCCCCTGGATGCCCCACGGCCGGCTCGTCCATGACCGCCAGGCGCTGCCCCAGGCCGCGCGGATGCCTGGGCCGCTCCTGTGGCACCAGTTGCCCACGTCCGCCTTGACTCCTGATTTCGAATCCGCTTTGTCGCCGCTGTTCTCCCCACACACACCCCGTCCATCCCTACCCCTGCCTTGACTTCTTAACGCTGAAGATCCGAGCGTCTGAGCGCACAGTCCGCTTCTGCTTGGCAAGTGGATGCAGGCGCTGGGTTGGTTTCCACCCTGGCTCACATTGGGGAGGAGGCGTGGCACGTCTTCAAGGCAAACTCCAGCGGATTTGAACTTCCTGTGAAGCGCAGTCGGGAAAGATCGGTGGGTAAGCGGGACCTCGGGGTCCTGGTTCCTTTGATCATAGCTTTCCCAGCCGCAGATGGCTAGGATGTGCGGCTGTCCGCGGGTTTTGGAGATGCCTCCCCAGATGGTTACGCGGTGGCGCGTCCTCGTGGCAGTGTCGCGTCCAGTCTCCGGCCTCCGGAATCACCGACCCGACTGCCGGGGTTTAGAGGCTGGGACCGGTCCGGAATAGTCGCACGGACAGAAGGACTTGTGCGGGGCGGCGGCTGTGGATTCGGACCTCCCACCCGGCCCCCACATTGCGCGCAGCCGGCGGGCAGACCAGCTAGAGAGCGGAGAGCAGAAAGGGGGGTTAGAACATGGGAGTGAACATGGGTTAGAACATGGCATCTCCCCGGGCAGCCTCCCCCGCCTTGCCTCGACCAGAGCGCCCTTAGTTTCTGGGCCCTGCACCGGAGCGTCCTTTGTCCACACGTGTTGGCGCTGCCAGTCCAGCTTCCGGAAAGGAAGCCAAGGGCATTTGCCAGGAGAGTTAAATGTCTTCCACCCTGGCTTCACGTGGGCAGAGGTTCCGTGCTGAGTGCCCCCCATTCCCTGCAGAGTAAACCCCGGGGCTTCTTCCTAGAGACCTCACCTTGCGAGGAGCGCGGGTGCCGCGGTTGCGCTCAGGTCTCACCTCCTTGGGGCACCCGCTCCGTGCTGCTCTGTGAAGCCCGTCCCCGGCTTCCTCCTTGCGTGGCTCTGCCTTGCCCTGCCGAGTGGGGCGGGGAGCAGAGGTCCGCGCCTGGCTCTGCGCTCCCGGCCCGCGCGCTCCGACGCGGCAACAGGTGGAGCTGCACTGCTGCCAGCCGCAGCGACTCCACCCCGTCGCCCGCCTCCTTCGCTGGTTTCCGCCCACAGACGCCAGCGCTCTGCTAGTCAACCTGGGGATGGGGTGCTTGCACCCGGGTGCTCAGATCCCGGGTGCTAAAGAGGAGGGATCTGGGGTCCGGTGCTTAGCCGGCCTGAACAGGCCGTGAGAGGGCGCTCGGTTCCCTTCAGACACATCTCGCCCCCACCAATGTACCCAGCTAGTGGCCGCTGCTCCAGAATCACCCGCCAGGGGCACGTGGGAGCTAATATGGATGCGTGAAGGAAGGGATACGTGGGCTACTGTGAATGATCGCAGAAGCATTCCCTGCCTTCCGAGAGTGGTCCCAGGAGACACACCCACCCAAGGTATCCACCAGGGAAAGCTGGAAGGGCTGCGCGGCCCTGTTTAGTAAAACCAAATGATTTCGAATAAGCAAACACAGCCCTGCTCTATCCAGCCTACTGGGGCATGAGCTTTGTGGGATGGAGGGTGGTGGTTATAAAAGGCCTGTATACGCACCCAAAGTGAGTGAGTACTGCATTTTATTATGAAAAAATTTAAACATACCAAAAAGATGAATAAATTTTACAATGACACGCACATAACCACCACTTAGATTCTAAAATTAATATAATTGCTATTCATAATTTCTAAAAGTAACGTTATATTAATTTATAATAAATATAAAAATATTATAAATTATATATCCACTCTTTCCACCCATCAACCCATTGAGTTAGGTTGCACTAAATGAAAGTTGTAGACATCAATATACCTTCACCCCCTCCTTGTACGTCTGCCATTAGAGTTGAATATTTATAGCATTTTTTCCTGCTATAGCACGAAATTCACAAATCTTAAGTGTAACATGAGATGAATATGGACAAATGTTTATACCTTTGGAAGCCAAACGCTGTCTACCCAGCTTATCAACTAAGTGTCACCAACAGGTCAGAGTTCCCAGTAAATCCCCAGCCACATTCTTGTAGAGTTAAATGCTGTTCTAAATGTTTAATCATGAATCTGTGCTTTTATAGAACCCAGTATTGCCTGCTCTGGATCTCTAGAATCACAAGAAAATCATACAACGTGCCTTTTGTGTAACACATTATGTTTGAGGCTTATCCAATGCTATCTGTCTTAGTAATTTTTTATTGCTAATTTTTGTTGGGATAGAACATAGCTTTATTCACACTTCTCCTACTGATAGACACCAGGAATGCTAGAAAATTTTGGTTATCATAAAGTAAACTTGGGAATATTCTTGTGCAACTGTTTGTATTTATGTGTATTTTATCTCTTGGGTAAATACATAGCAGATGAATTGCTGGACCCTAGGGTAGGTACTTAGTTTTGTAAGAAATTGCCTGGCAATTTTTTCAAAGTAGGTGTACTAACCAACAGATGCTTCGTATCCTTTGTAAACACTTGGTGACAAGTCATTTTAATTTTAACTATACTGTATACTGGTGAGATGCCTGAAATTAATTTAAAAATGAAAAAAAGAACAAAGAAAGAATTCTGAATGCTAAAAAAGATAAAAGACAAGTCACATATAAAGGAAAATCCATTAGAATAACAGCATAATTCACAACTAGAACATTAAATGCAAGAAGGTCATGGAAAGACATAATTAAACCAACTGTCAACCTATACTGGTCTACCAATCAAAACTGTCCTTTCAAATTGAAGGAGAAATTAAAACCACCACAACAAGGAAAAACTAAAGTAAACCATGACAACCAGGCCAGCACTAGGGAAGATACTTAGAGGACTTTTACATACAGAAGATGAAACTAAAGTGAGACAGTTAAATGCAAAAAAGAATAAACACTTTGGAGCAAGCAGACCAGGAAACAAGGAATAAGTAAAATGAAACAACAGTGGAGTAAAAGTCACTGAAAACAACAGGCACATCTCAATATTAACAATGAATGTAAATGGCCTCAATGCCCCAATCAAAAGACAAAGAATGGCAAACTGGGTTAAAAACCAAGACCCAGCCATATGTTATTAGAAGAGACCCATCCCACTGAAGAAAATGAACACAGGCTTAAAGTCAAAAGGTGGAAAAAAGGTTTTCAAAGCAAATGGACCCCATAAACAAGCAGGAGTACCTATACTCATACCTGACAAGCAAATTCATAAATGTAATACAGCATATAATCAAAACTAGTGGCAGAAACCCCATGGTCCTCCCAATGCAGAAAAAGCGTTTGACAAAATTCAGCATCCTTTCATGATAGCAGCTCTGAAGAAACTGGGAATAGAAGGAATATTTCTCAACATACTACAGGCTATATACGACAGACCTACAGCCAACCTTAGAGTAAATGGAGAACATCTGAAACAGTTCCCAATAAGTCAGGAAATGGCATGTATGCCCCCTTTCTCTACTCCTATTCAATATAGTTTTGGAGTTCCTAGCAAGAGCAATAAGATAAGACCAGGAAATAAAAAAGATTCAAACAAGGAAAGAAGAAGTCAAATTATCCCTATTTGCAGATGACATGATCCTATACCTAACAGACCCTAAATACTCTACAAGAATATCAGAAATCAAGAAGACAGCAGCATTTACAATAGCTTTGTAAATAGCATTTACAATAAAGTACCTTGAAAGAAGTTCAATAAAAGAAACCAAAGAACTTTTTAAGGAAAACTATAAACCACTGAAGAGAATAATCAAAGAAGACATCAGAAAATGAAAGACCTTTCATTCTCATGGATTGGTTGATTAAACGGTCATAATACCAAAAGCAGTCTACACATTCAATGCAATTTTTTTTCTACCTCATATTTTAATAATTACATATATTTTGGCCATATACTGTACATATGTGTGTTCACAAACAGTTTAAAGTCACCTGAGACTAAAAAGGAATCTCAAATTTTTGAAAATTATACAGTCTCTATTTATACTTATTAAGTCCATTTTCATAAAAGCCATGGTATATGCAAAACTGCACTTACCTAAATAAGTGAATTTAACACACAATACTGACTAGTTTGGACGAATGTCACCTAAGGCCATCACCTTTAGAAAAAGGTCATACTATATGACCTTGACTCATGTGTTTGACTTCCAGCTGCCATTTAGAAATCTAAGCTGTAAGGAAGTGTCCACAATGTTACTCAACCATGCAGCAAACACCAGAGGTGAAAGAAAGGACTGTCCAGCCTGTTGCAGGATTTCAGTATTACACCCACCCCAGAAGCAAAAAAAAAAAAATCTCCTTACACAAGATATCAACAGCTTCGAGATGGGGAAGGAGTAAGAACTCATCACCAATATGAGTCAAAGGTTTGGCTCCAGTAAACCTCATCCATCACTGTGAGTTCAATCCTTGGACCCTCTCCTAGTGATGAAGCGTTAGACCTGAGCAGCAGAAGTGCTTCACTCAACTTTGAAAGTAGCACATTCTGTCTTACCGTTCCGAACTTTCTGAGCATAACTTTCCAACTAAGTCTACTCTGCCAAAGGAATCAGGCTTTAAAATGAGCTCCGAGGCAAGTTCCTACGCGCCCACCTGCGTGATAGTGCTGCCCAGCCCAGGTCCTGAACCAGGTAGTCCAGGGGCCTGGGCTTCCAGCTGAGCCTCTGAAAGCTTGAACCCTGTGACTTCAGTAGCTACATTTCAAGTTTCCAGCCTGGCTTCTCCAGACGAATGCATGATCTTAGAGTGCCACGATTAAAACAATCTTTTCTAATATTTGAGAATTGTCCTGTATGCTCTAAACTGAAAACTCAAATCTAATGTAAAATTCACTACATCAAAAAGCTAGAATGACCTGCAGGGGAGAAGGGGACAGAGCAGACACCTGATTTGATGCTTCTGTAGGTTACCACGAACAACACAACAAAACTCCTGACCCAATTTCCACACAGTTGGTAGGTCCAGCCCACAACTCCTTGCCTGGGTAGTGGTTAATTACATCACCGCTGTGTGGTCATTACGTCACCCAGCTGGGAGCCGTAAGGCCAACAGGGCACTGTCCACTCTTCCAGCTTGCTTTTCCCAAGACGCTAAAGACCGCAGACTACCTACTCCATGTCCCCATGTCCCCGTCTTTTATCTTGGGGTCACCTCCCAATGAACCCGACTCTCAGCTGGCTGCCTTTCAGTGGTCAGTAAGGGAGTCTGGTATCTAATGAAGGTCCAGGTTCTGGGCAAAGTCACCCATGTGTTTTATGGGAATCTCCCAAAACCTTTTTTTTCCCCTAAGTGTAGGCGTATCCAATTCCGGAAGCTCTTGGAACATCCAGAATCATGGAAGAACTTTTGGTTTTTTTTGCGGCAGGGGGGAGGTGGGGGGGGTCCTGATCCTTTTCAAGTTCAACTCCCAGAGATTCACTCCACACCGTCCACTTCTCAGATCTTTGGGGACAAAGCACGTTATGTCAGTCAGGCACCATCTCTCTCTCACGCACACTCACGGGTGCGCCCCGGGCGTCGCGCCTGTGTCCCCGTTCCGGCCGGGCTCAGCGCAGACTTACTTGAAGAAGTGTCTCTGCCCGGTGGCTGTGAAGGTCATCTCCCAGCCGGGGCAGCTCGTCGGTCACGTGGTAGGACTGCTGGCGGAGGTGCGCATGCTGCTGCGCGGGACTCCCCGCTGCGCCCGCGCCCAGCTGCAGGGACGCGTGCGACAAGTGCGAGCAGACTTGCTGGGCACCGCTGGGCAGCCGCGACGGGGGTGGCTGCCCGAGGAGTCGGTGCTGGACTGGCGCGAGTGCGAGCCGGAGTCCGGCTCCTTGAAGAAGGACTCGGGCAGGATCTTCTTCCCCCACGAGCTGGCCTTGGGGTTCATGACAGAGTTGAAGAGGGTCACGAGGTCCGTGTCCAGGTCCTGCGTGACGTGGATCACTTGCTGCCCAGGCGGCGGGAGTGGCGAGGGCACGGAGGATGGGTTCATCTTCTGCCAGGAGATGGGGTCGGCTGCTTCTTCCAAATCAGAGGCTGGGTGCGCGGCCGCCGTCGGGCCTCGGGTCCCAGTGCATCCCAGGCGCGTGGAGCCTGCAACGAATCAGTGTCCCGCAGCTCAGGGGCCTCAGCGCTCACATCCCCCGAGGGGCCACGGGAGCTCGCGGTGCGCGGGGAGGAGCGCGCGACAAGCCTCAATGCAGTTCTTATGAAAATTCCAGTGATATTCTGTGCAGAAATAGAAAGATCAATCTTGAAATACATATGGAAATACAAAATACCTCGAATAGCCAAAGCAATTCTGAGCAAACTAACTAATGCTAGAGGCATCACAATACAAAACTTCAAATTATACTACAGAGCCATAACAATAAAAATCATATGGTATTCGCACAAAAACAGAAAGGAAGACCTATGGATCAGAATATACAACCCAGATATTAACTCATACATCTATAGCTAACTGATCTTTGACAACGTATCAAAAAACACAATGAAGAAAACAGATGCTGCTGGGAAAACTGGATATCCATGTGCAGAAGACTGAAACTAGATCCCTGTCTTTTACTCTGTATAAAAAATCTTCTCAAAGTGGATCAAACACCTAATATAAGGCCTCAAATTTTAAACAACTCCAGCAAGCAGTAGGAAATACACTGGAATTGACTTCCCAAATAGAACTCAAAATGCTCAGCCTCTAAGGGAAACAACCAATAAATGGCACTGCACCAAACCAAAGAGCTTCTGCACAGCAAAGGATAGTCACCAGACTCTGGAGACAGTCAGCAGAATGGGAGAAAACATTTGCCAGCTACTCATCCATTAAGGGACTAATATCCAAAATGTGCAGGGAACTCAAAAACCTCAACCACTGAAGAATAAACACCCCAGTGAAGAAATGGACACATGAATTAAACAGGGAATTTTCAAAGAAGTACAAATGGCTAGTAAATGCACGAAGAAGTGTTCAGCTTCTCTCTTTATAAAAGAGATGCAATTGAGATGTATTGAAAATTGTTGAAAAATTGGGGGGGGTGATAGGTAAAGAGGTAAGGGAGAGTAATCAAAGGGTTCAAATGGATCAATGTAAAGTATAGCCACAGTGAGCATAAATTGAGAAACACCTTTGAACATCAACTTAAATACCAATAACAAAAATAGGACTTCTTTTTTTTTTTTTGGTGGCACTGGGGTTTGAACTCAGGGCCTCACACTTGCTAGGCAGGTGCTCTTACCGCTTGAGCCACTCCACCAGTCCAAAAATAGGACTTCTAAATAGGTACAGTGTATGTGGGGGTTACTACTGGGAGAGGGATGGGTGAATGAAGGAGATTAAAGTGATGGTGTATGATAGATGGACTTCATATTCCTTTAAGAAACAGAACTAAGAAACCTCCTGCAAATGCTTTAAGAGGGGCAGGGAAGGGGTTGAGGAGGAAGACAAGATGGGGGCAATATAACTAATGTATTATAAAAGTCTAATCAGAATTGTCACTATGAGTGCCCCTGTATAATGAATATATCATAATTTAAAAAATATCCACCTGACCCCACTTGACATAGGTGAGATGCTATGGTCAAGACTTCCATCTTTCTGTGCCTTCTGTGGCATTTCCCCTACTGACATTAAATTGGTCACATTAGCTTCTTCAAACTGTGGATGGCTGACATGCAGGGCTGGAAGAAATGGGAGGGTCGTCCAGCTCTGGACTTTCTGAGCTTTGGGAACAGCACACTGGAGACTTAGTAACCAGATATTAGGAAGGCTGACTTTTTACTTAATTTTCCTTATCATCTCAGCTTGAAATCTCAGCCCAGAGCTTCCAGTCATGGTGGGATGTGACAACCAATGCAGTTATGATCTGTGAAGGGTCATGCTTTCATGACCATCTACTTGGTGAGTCAACTTGCAAAGGTAGCCTGTCTGAGGAGCATTTGATAGTAGAGAAAGTGCCTGTATTCTTTCCCTTGGGTAGCACTAACAAAATAACACAATCCAGGTGGTTTAGAAGCATAATTTGTTGTTTCACAGATCTGAAGCACAGAGGTCTAGAATCAAGGTGTCCACCGGTCTGTGCTACTTTTGTGCATGTTATAGAGAGGTGTGTGAATAATTCTGTTAACTGGAAGTGAATTCACATGTGTTATATTATAGGTTGATAAAAACATACTATGAAGTATTTCTACAATTAATTATAATATTCACTGACACACACATTTTAATTGCAGGTCACATATGACGTTAGTACTTATAACAAATTCAGACAATATTTTATATACATATATGTATATTATATATATATGCATATACGTACACTACATATACTAGCTAATGCTACAATAATGTATAACAATCTCTTGAATGTACACACAAAAACATCAACAAAATACTAGAAAAGTAAATTCACCAATATGTAAAATGACTTACACTACGTGACAAAAAATTTAACTTAAAAAAGCTATGTAGTTTGAATGTCCAAAAGAAAATTAGTATAATGAATCATAAAGGAATGAAAATATCAAAGCCATAAAGTCATCTCAAGAGATACGCAAAGAAATCTGAAAAACTTTAACACCTCTTCACAATGAAACACTCCACAATACTGAACAGAAGTGAACCTCCTCAACCTGATGCAAGGCATGTATTTAAAGACCAAATGCTTGATGACAAGAATTAATGCTTTCTAGAATGCAAAACATGTTACTCCAAAGGCATCTGCACACCCATGTTTACTGCAGCACTATTCACAATAGCCAAGTTATGGAAACAGCCAAGATGCCCCACCACTGACAAATGGATCAAGAAAATGTGGCATTTATACGCAACGGAATTTTACTCAGCCATGAAGAAGAATGAAATCTTATCATTTGCAAGGGAATGGATGCAACTGAAGAACGTCATCCTGAGAAAGGTTAGCCAGGCTCAAAAGACCAAAAATCATAAGTTCTCCCTCATTTGTGGACTTTAGATCTAGGGTAAATACAGCAATGTTGTCTCATAACAAGGGGAGAGCACATATGGGTGGTATGGGTATAGATAGAAAACCCAAAACTTGAAAGTGTTTGATGTCCCCACTCCAGAGGAACTAATACAGAAATCTTAAAGCGACAGAGGTCAACATGAGAAGGGGATCAGAAACCAGTGTAAAGATCAGTTAGAGATGAATCAACTTGGGTTGTAACACATTTGTACATGAAAGCAATGCTAGGAATCTCCCTGTATAGCTGTCCTTATCTCAACTAGCAAAAATGCTTTGTCTTTCTTATTATGCTTATGCCTGTTCTTCAAGAAAATTAGAGATAAAGGCAGAACAGGTTCTGCCTGGAAGGAGGGGGTTAGCGGGGAGAAGATGGGGGTGGGGACCAGTGGGGAGAAATGACCCAAACAATGTACACATGTGAATAAATGAATAATAAAAAAAGAAGAATCAATGCTTTCTTTTACCCTCAGATTAGACAAGACATACTTTGCCTTCTTTTGTCATTCTCCTTCATTCGAGGTGAACAATCCATATAACAGACTGAAATAATGGCAAAAAGTAAAGTGTAGAAAAACGAGGAGTGTATAATAAACTTTACATATGAAAAATTCATGCTAACTCTATATTAGCAAAGAAAATGGAATGTAATTCTTCATTTTCTTCACCTACCCAAGAGTAGTTTTCACATAAGAAATGTAAAGTATGTACAATGCATAAATGCAATTCAGACCTGCCCCCAAAACACACTAATAAAATCACAAAAAATTTTAAATGGTTTATTTTTGCACATCAATCACAGGAAACTTAAAAAACTACCAACTTATTAGAAATACATTTCAATTTACCCACAGATTTAACACATTTTAAAATAGAGAAATTTTTTCCATGACTTAAAAAGTCACGACTTTTAACTGTGGCACTATTGCATAAAATGTACAGTCATGCATACTACAATGTTTTGGGGAGCAATGGAACACACAGATGACAGTCACCCCACAACTCTGTAAAATAGAGTTGAAATTTTCCTATCACCGAGTAAACACATAGCTCAAGAAGTGTAGAAGAAAATGTATTCCCATGAAAATTCACAGTGAAGGACTTTGAAGAAGCTATTTAAAAAACATAGCAAGCTCCTTTTGAAGTTTGAGAACATAAACCCACAACACCAAAAGTATTTCATTCACAAAGTGTGGTCAGAGTGCATTACCTACTAGAAAGTGAATCTATGATGAAAAAAAAAAATGAAACAAAGCAAGCCTGCTACCATGCACATAATTCTGAAGAGAGTGACACTCTCTCAAGCAAAGCCTCAGACTGGTCTAGAGGTGTGGTTCCAGCAGTACAGCACCTGCTTTGCAACTGTGAAGCCCTTAGTTCAAACCCCAGTCACACCAAAATAAAAAAAAAAAGACTGTTACTCCAGAGGCACCTGCACATCCATGTTTATTGCGGCACTATTCACAATAGCCAAGTTATAGAAACAGCCAAGATGCCCCACCACTGACGAATGGATTAAGAAAATGTGGTATCTATACACAATGGAATTTTATGCAGCCACGAAGAAGAACGAAATGTTATCATTCGCTGGTAAATGGATGGAATTGGAGAACATCATTCTGAGTGAGGTTAGCCTGGCCCAAAAGACCAAAAATCGTATGTTCTCCTTCATATGTGGACATTAGATCAAGGGCAAACACAACAAGGGGATTGGACTATGAGCACATGATAAAAGCGAGAGCACACAAGGGAGGGGTGAGCATAGGTAAGACAACTAAAAAACTAGCTAGCATTTGTTGCCCTTAATGCAGAGAAACTAAAGCAGATACCTTAAAGCAACTGAGGTCAATAGGAAAAGGGGACCAGGAACTAGAGAAAAGGTTAGATCAAAAAGAATTTACCTAGAAGGTAACACCCACGCACAGAAATCAATGTGAGTCAATGCCCTGTATAGCTATCCTTATCTCAACCAGCAAAACCCCTTGTTCCTTCCTATTATTGCTTATACTCTCTCTACAACAAAATTAGAGATAAGGGCAAAATAGTTTCTGCTGGGTTTTGAGGAGGGGGAGCGGGAGGGGGTGGAGTGGGTGGTAAGGAAGGGGGTGGGGGCAGGGGGGAGAAATGAACCAAGCCTTGTATGCACATATGAATAATAAAAGAAAAATGAAAAAAAAAATAAAATAAAATGGTACAAATCTTTAATGCTTAAATTTCACTTGTTATCATTACCATTGACATTAAAAATAATGTGAGCGAAAGAAAAAAAAAAAGAAAAGAAAAAAGCCTCAGATCTACCCTTCTGCAGAGAGTCCAGAAAAGGATCCTTGTCACAACAAAGAACAATTACATATGTTTGTTGCCACTAGTGACTTTCCACTGGGACAGATGATGACGTGGAAGGCAGTGCTATGGATGATCCTGACCCTCTATAACCCAAAGCTAATGTGTGTCTTTGAATCTTAGTGCTTTTAGTCTCTCCCTAGGTTTTCACTGATTCTCACTCTGCAACCCAGGCTGGTGTTGAATTTATAACTGTCTTAATTCAGCATCCCAAATGCTGGAGACTTAAACACAAAAAATTAATTTACTGGATAAAATAGGGGAAAAAATCTTACAGAACAAGGATGTAAAAATATCTCATACCCCTATAGCAGTTATTTGTGTTTTATGTTGTTAATGTAGGTTAAAAGATTTAAACATGCAAAGACCTCCAAGTAAAAGGGTTATAGTAAGCTAAATAAATTTATTCTTGAAGAAAACACTTGTATACATTTAGTATAATCTTTGACTACAGTGTTTATAAAGTTCACAGTATTGAGCGATAATGTAGGCCTTCACATCCACTAAGTGCTCGCTCACTGACTCACAAGAAAACCTACTCCACACGTTCCACTCATAGTAAGTCCCCTTCATGGATGGACCATTTCTTATTATCTTCTATATATCCTTGCTGTACCTGTTCGTTTTAATAAACAAATGCTTATTATTGTATTTCCACTACTACACTATTCAGTGTGAGATAGCATGCTATTGTGGTTTGCAGTATATAAACAATAGGTATACTATATAGACTGGCGTGTAATTGAATAAATCTTCTACATTTCTGTAATTGCTCTATGATCTTAAAACGATGACAAAATTGCCTAACAACACATATCTCAGCTTGTTTCCCCATTGAGGATGGACAAAATTTTATACACACAATTATCACCTCAATGCATCCTTGAAAATAAATGGAAACTCATAAGTAAGCCTAGGGACCTTCTTCAAATACAAATCTCTGATTAATAAAATACTGGTATGTGAAATTTGTGTAACATTTCATGCATGTGAAATTTTGACCACTGAACAATAACTAATTTACATCAGGATGTCAATAAATTTATATTTATAGGATTTCTTTCTCTGCATTTTCACATGACTTTTAATGTAATTTTTACTTCAAATCTTATTATTATTTTTCAAACAACTAGCGTTCCAATCCAAGGGCCATTTTTTTGTATTTAAAAGTCTGTCTCCAGAGTGCATTATCATGCATCTTGTAATGGATATGAGAGAAATGAACATGTTCCCTCATTGTATTCATTTATAGGTTTTTCTCCAGAATGATTCATGTATTCAAATGGAACTGGAATAACTATAGGCCTTAACACATTCCTTACATTCATAGAGTTTTCTCTCAGTGTGAGTCTCTTCTATGTTTTCAAAGGGAACTAGAAAAACTGAAGGAATCATCATTTTTACATAATCATAGGATTATCCTCCAATAACTTCTTCCATGCACTTGAAGGGAACTGGAAAAGTTTGAAGGATTTAACACATTGTTTACTTTTACAGAGGTTTCCTTTCAGCATGAACTTGAAAAACAAAAGGCTATATTGTTTGCATTTTCCCCAGTGTGAGTTCTTTAAGGTACTCCAAGGAAACTGTGATGTCTAAAGAATTTCCCACTCTGGGTGCATACATAAGATTTTTTTTTCAGTATTATTTCTTTCATGAAATTGAAGAAATCCAGGATAAATAAAGGACATATTATATAATTCACTTTCATACATTTTACTTCACTATGTGTTCTTTCATGTCTTCAAAGGGAACTGTGATGTCTGAAGGTTGACCACATTGCTTATACTCATAATACATTACTCCTGTATGAGTTCTTTCATGAATTGAAGGTAACTGGGACAACTAAAAGTTTTACCACATTTATTACATTCACACAGATTTTCTTGAGCTTGTGTGTGAATCAAGTGGTAGAGGACCTGCCTAACAATCACAAAGTTGTGAATTCCAACACCAGTATTGCAAAACTTAAAATACAGTCTTTATTTTTCATTGAGTATGTCTGTTCTTTCACAAATTCAAAGGCTGTTTTACTGTTTACATGCACCTGCTTTTCTCCACTACAAGAACCTTCATGAGACTGAAGAGAAGTGGAATAACTGCAGAGTATTCCCACATTGTTTATATTCATAAAGTTTTCCTTCACTATGAACTCTTTCATGTATCCAAAGGTAGCTGAGATTTCTGAAGAACTTACCACATTGTTTACGTTCATGCAGTTTTCCTCTGTTATTTATTTTATGTCTTTGAAGGAACTGGAAGAACTAAGAGCTTTCCCACATTACTTATATTCATAACATTTTTCTACAGCATAAATACCTTCTACATATTTGAAATGGACCTGGACCAACAAAAAACCTTTCCTCTTTCTTTTCATTCATAGGAATTTTCTGCACTGTCAGTTGGTGGATGTATTTGAAATGAACTAGAAAATTAAAGGTATGCAAACATACCTTCCATTCATAAGGGGCATTTACATTGCAGATCACCATCTGAGTACTTAGGACAGCAATGAAGGTTTTCCCACATTGTTTACATTCATACATAACAATATTAATCACACTCATTGTTCAAATCCAGAGTGAGATATGATGTGCCTATTAATGTTACTTAAAAACATTTCCACACACTCTACATTCACATTCCTTTTTTTCCAGTAAAATATTTTTCACTCATATTACAATTTGGAATCTGGGAAATATTTGTCCTCACTGACCACATTTTTTTCTTTCACAGACTGTGTCCCATATAAATTCTATAAATGATGACAAACATTAATAAGAGTTGCTTGACTAGTAACTATTTGTAGGTCTTTGAGTTAAACTGATGCCAAACTGTGGGAATGTGTATATTTTCTGCTTTATCTGAGTAGTTTCAAAGGAGATGGATTAATGGCTCTGAAACACGGTTTCCAGATGTACTACTAAAAGAGTAATGTGTATGTGCTGTTTCTTAGTAATGTTTCCACGTGAAGTATTTTGCAAAATCTGAATACCTTTGATACTATGACGTATTTCTTTCTGATGAATTTTTCTACTGATAATTCAACTTAAAGTTGTGTTTGTTTGATTTCTTCTTTTAAAATTTCATGGCAGGCTAATATTCACTCAAGGGGCATTGCTTCCTCTTGTATATGTATTTACCTTAGATTTCTGCCAGGATGTTTGTGGTTTTCAATGCACTTCTTCCTATTTGTTTCCTAAAATAAAGACCCAGAGCAATTATTATTAATCATTAAAAAAGTTTAGGGAAGAAACCAACAGATTGGAGACCCAATATATATTGAAACAAGTCCTGATTTGCTTACCAATTTTTTCCATATTGCATAACACACAACAGATTGTTTGTTAGCTGTCAAAGTGAAGGAATAATATCATTTTTCTATAGATGCAAGGCTGTTGAAGGGGTTGAGCCTCACATTTAAGTAGCAACTATTCTGAGACCGATCTAGCAAAGCCTACTCCTCAGAGTTGAGGCTCCCAGCCACATCCTCAAAGGCTAACAATGTCTAAAACACCCACATATGTGCATAGGATGGGAGAGGCTGGCACCATTGGGAAACAAAATTCAATTCATAAGGTATTCTCATGGTTTTGTGGACATCAAATATTTATTCAATAAATTGGTGATTATAACTCTCACTCATGATCCACACTCCATCATGCACAACAGTTCCAATGCTAGAGTGAAGCTTTTCAGAAAGGAAGGTGAAGAGTAGGAATGCTCCTCTCATTAGTGAGAGGAAGATTTGCCATTGGGTAACCTCTAATTTCTATTTTTGGAATGGATCATTTGGATCACTAGTACCGTCATAACAAACTTTCACTATATGTTGTGCACAAGACAGTAAACATTAGCATTCTTGAGACTTCTCCTTAGAAACTCATAAGTGTTCAAAATTTGACCTTTGCTGATATCAGAGAACTGAACATGCTGAGAGACATCCCACCAATAAAAATGATAAAAATTGTTCACTTCACCTGAATGTTTTATGCAAAGAGTATGTGTTTTTCTAAGCTCTTCCTTACCTTCTGAAAGTCTATTGATTTGTCCCACAGTCACAGTTGTTCCTAGAGGATCAACCACCAAAAGATACTACAGGCATTAATTCTCTAAGGAGACACTGTTTCATGTATGACTTCACCACTGTTGCAAGTGCAATTGACATCCTACATGATTGCACCAAGACAGACAACTTGAAAGCCTACAAAAAGTGTACTCCATGGAAAATTTTATCAAGTAGTAAATATTATACACATTATGGTGATCCTAACAGAATTATTTTTAAATTTCCATTAAATAATGTCAAAGAAGAATGGTAAATGTCTCTACTATGCTCTCTACAACTTAACATTATTTTAGAATTCTTGTCAATGGACTCTAGCAAGACAGTCACAAAGCTTTAAGGATATTAATAAAAAGTACTTTTGTGGGGGTTTTATTATAGTGATAAAGCCTTGACTAATATATACAAAGCCAAGTGTGGATCATTAGGGCTGGGAAAAAAACACTTAGAAACAGAAAGTCATACAGGGAGACATCAAAAAAATGCACCAGTGTCAATGAATGACAGATCAAGTAAGCAGGAAAATCTGTATTGGTATATTTTAGCTAAACACAATCATCATTCAATAAGATTTAATTCATATTGATATTTCAACTACTGGGAAAGTGCACATGCTTCTCAATATCACATGGAATATTCACAAAAAGAGGCTAAAATATGCCTAAGTGAATATAAAAAGCTAGTAAAAGCTGGACACTAAAGTCTAGAATCCTAGGTACTTGGGAGACAGTGATAGGGACGATTTCAGTTTGAGGACAGTCAGGGAAAATAGTTCAGAAGACCTCAAATTCAAAATGATGAGAGAAAAATAAGCTGACAGGGTGGCTCAAGTCATAGAGCGCCTACTTTGAAAGCATGAAGCCCTGCATGAAAACCCTAGTTTCCACAATAAAAACTAGTAAATATACAAAAATATGTTTTAAAGACAAATTGAAATTAAGCTAGAAATAAATAACAGAAAAGTCATTGGATAAACTGTGAATAATTAGAGACAAAATCACAAACACTCAAGAAAAATTTAATACTTCAAAAGAACTACGTTTTATGAAAACTGTGGTATGACACACAAGCAGCACTTGGCAGAAAAGTAGAACTATGAGTGCATAAAACTGAAGATCAACAGCAAAGTGATTATTTAATCTTCCATATTAGGAAACTAGAGGAAGATGAGTGAGAGAGAACTAAATCAAGCATGGGAAAATAATCACAACAGGTACTCAATACAGACTATATAGAAACTGCAGAAATACCATCCATATAAAGAACCAACAATCTCAAAAAACTGCTCCTTCAAATACATCAATAAAAATTTAAATATATAGCCAAGGTAAACCATAAATGAAGATACAAAAATGACTGATTAGGAAGAGGAGGGATCATCAGTGTCATGTACCATAAAATAGCCAGAAAGGAATATTATCAACATTTCCATGCTCACAAACTTAGGATCATAGATGAAATGAAAAAATTTTTTGAAATAATCAACCAAAAGGCAAACAAGGAAAGATAAACACTATGAATAGATTTGTATGTGTAAAGAAACCAAATCAAAAACTAATAACTGTCCTGAAAGGTATGAAGAAAACACAGATTATCTCCCTAGTAATTCTCCCAGGTCACTAAGAATTTTTATCAATTCTACTTAATTTCTTCCAGAACATAAAATCAAATTAAAACCTAATTCATCTTGTGAGATGAAAGTACCCTAATACCAAAAGAGAGCATTACAAAAAAGACTACTACATACTGATAGATACAAAAATCCTCATCAAATGTTAACAGATTGAATCTTACAATACATTTTAAAAATTATGAACCCCAACTAAGTGGGAATTATAATAGAATGTAATTCAAACTGCAAACAATCAAGCTCAGAGTGGATGTCAGTGATAGACCCATGGTTAGCATGTTGAATGTTCTAGGTTTATGTCGGACCCCAAAAAGAATAGATAGAAATGTTCAATATTAAGAGCTGAGTTCTGAATTTGAAGTACAGAGTCAACACAATCCCAATAAAAAAATCCTAATAAGTTATGACATCAGTAACAGAAAAAAACATTCTAATGATTATATGCAAAGAAAAGATACCCAGAATGTTCAACACAATAATAAGTAGTACACAGAATTGAAACTCCCTGACCTAAAGATTAACAATAAAGTTCAATAATTAAGATAGTGTACTATTTGGGAAAGACTTAACAAACAAACTGAATCAAAAGGAAAATCTAGAAATAAATCCACAAAAGCATAGTCAATTGATTCTTGACAAAGGACCAAAGAGAATTCAGTGATGAAAATAGGTCTTCACAACAAATGCTCAGGAACCACCTGGACATCTATATGCAAGGAAATTAACTAGACACAGGTTTTACATTGTTTGCAAAATTATTCCAAATGACTCCCAACCTCAAAATAAAATGCAAAGTTTAGAGCTCTGGGAAATAACACCAAAACCCTGACCTTGAATTTGCCAGTAAGATTTCAGGTGCACTGCATACTCATGTTTATTAAAGTGCTATTCACAATAGCCAAGTTATGGAAACAACCAAGATGTCCTACTACTGATGAATGGATCAAGAAATGTGGTACTTGTACACAACGGAATTTTACTCAACCATGAAGAAGCATGAAATCTTATCATTTCCAGGTAAATGGATGGAACTGGAGAACATCATTCTGAGCAAGGTCAGCAAGGCTCAGAAGACCAAAAATCATATGTTCTCCCACATATGCAGACTTTAGATCTAGGGCAAATGCAGCAATGTGGTTGGACTTGGATCACATGACAATGGGAGAACACATATGGGAGATATATGAATAGGTAGAAAACCCAAAACATGAAAGCGTTTGATGTCCCCAGTCCAGAGGAAATAATACAGAAACCTTAAAGCGACAGAGGTTAACATGAGAAGCAGATCAGGAACCAGTGTAAAGATAGTTAAGAAATGAATCAACATGGGTTGTAACACATGTATACATGAAAGCAATGCTAGGAATCTTTCTGTATGGCTATCCTTAACTCAACTAGCAAAAACACTTTGTCTTCCTTATTATGCTGACTGAAGTCAGTGGGGGCAGAGGTTGGGGAAGGGTAGCAGAGGGATAAATGACCCAAACAATGTATGCACATGTGAATAAATGAAAAATAAATAAATAAATAAATAAAAACAAGCTATGGCATTAGCTTTGTCATCATCTTAACCAGTACAGGGGGATTTAAGATATTTGAAATAAAATGGTTTCAGGCCATACCAAGCATGAATAAATTGACAAAATGGCCATCACTGGAATTAAGGCTCTCAGTTCTGTGGACAGACAGCACTCACTCAGTCCTCACCACAATTGTGGTGATGTAGGGCTGCAGACACCAAGTGGCCCAGAGATGCCCATCTGGAACCCAGGACATTACAGGTAGAAGGGCACGAGCAGGGACAGGACACTCGCCAAACTGCTGCCCAGCCCCACACCATGGGTCCATGGACCAGAGCAAACTTCCCTTGTGAGCAGGGACACTGACCCTCAGACCCATCATTCTCTCACACTTGTCATTTCCCAGCTTCCTGTATCTCCCTGCTCCAGGGGTCAGTGGAGGTCACAGCATCACAAATGCCAAGCATTCTGAGACTCACTCTGTAGCAGGAAGAGAAAACCTAAGATGGCAGAAAGGAAGATTCTTCTAGCAGTGGAGAGCTCGCCTCGCTCTTCCTGCAGGCACTACTCATTGGACACCTTGCCCTGTCTCTCTAGATCTGTGCTTCCCTGTTCTTCTGAAACACTTGCAGTTTATTTCTCAGTTGCTGGACATTATTCTCTGACAATACACACAGATTAGAAGAACAGAAGAGGTCAATTTGTTTTTCTCTACCCAGTTTTAAGAAAATAAACAAATCATTCTCTGAAGCCTCCAACACACTTCCATCAAGAATTGTCATAAAACTCTCTCACAAACATGTCCAACAAACCCAATATTTTTTTCTTGAAAAATAGTCTTGTTCTCTATAATTTTTTTCTTTATTCCCCCTGTCCCCCACCCCTACCCTCTCCCTGCCACCCTCCTCATTTCCAGGCAGAACCTGTTCTGCCCTTTTTTCCAGTTTTATTGAAGAGAAGACATAAGCAATAATAAGAAAAACAAAGATTTTTTGCTAGTTGAGATAAGGATTGCTATACAGAGATTTCAAGCCTGCTTCCATGCACAAGTGTATTACAACCCGAATAGGTTCATCTCTACCTGACCTTTTTACATGTTCCCCATCACCTTCCCATATTGACGTCTGCCACTTTAAGATTACTGTATTAGCTCCTTTGCAGTGGGGACATGAAACACTTTCAAGTTTTGGGTTTCTTACCTATCCCCATTCCTACTGTATGTGCACTCCCCTTAGCCTGTGACCCAAACCCAACAACACTTCTGCCTTTGTCCCAGATCTAAAGTTCACATATGAGGCAGAACATACGATTTTTTGTCTTCTGAACCTGCCTAATCTCCCTCAGGATGATGTTCTCCAGTTCCATCCATTTACTTGTGAATGATAAGATTTCATTATTCTTCATGGCTGAGTAAAATTCCATTGTGTATAAATACCACATTTTCTTAATCCATTCGTCAGTAGTGGGGCATATTGGCTGTTTCCATAACTTGGCTATTGTGAATAGCATTGCATCAAACATGGGTGTGCAGGTGCCTCTGGAGTAACTTGTGTCGCATTCCTTTGGGTATATCCCCAGGAGTGGTATTGCTGGATCATATGGCAGATCTATGTTTACTTTTTAAAAAAAGCCTCCATATTGTTTTCCAGAGTGGTTGCACTGCTTACATTCCCATCAGCAGTGTACGAGGGTTCCTTTTTCTCCACATCTTCACAAACACCTGTCATTGGTAGTGTTTTTGTTGATAGCTATTCTAACAGGGTTGAGGTGGAATCTTAGTGTGGTTTTGATTTGCATTTCCTTTATGGCCAAAGATGGTGAGCCTTTTTTCATGTAATTTTTGGTCATTTGAATTTTTTCTTCAGAAAAAGTTCTGTTTAGTTCAGTTGCAATTTCTTTATTGAGTCCTTGGTTTGGAGAGTTCAGTTTTTTGAGCTACCTCTATGTTCTGATTATCATTCCTTTGTCTGATGTATAGCTGGAAAATATTTTCTCCTACTCTGTGGGTGCTCTCTTTAGTTTAGAGACTATTTCTTTTGTTGTGCAGAAGCTTTAAATTTTAGATAGTCCCATTTGTACATCCTTTCTCTTGGTTGCTGAGCTCCAGGGTTTCTGTTGAGGAAGTCTTTGTCTGTACCTATTGCTTCCAGGGTATTCTTTTCTCTTTCCTGTACTAACTTCAGAGTTTTGGGTTTGATATTAAGGTCCATGATCCATTTTCAGTTGATACTAGTACAGGGTGATAAGCATGAATCTAGTTTCAGTTTTTTGCAGGCAGAATAACCACTTTTCCCAGCAACATTTGCTGAAGAGGCTGTCTTTTTCCATCGTATATGTCTTTGGTGCATTTGTCAAAAACAAGGTTGGCATAGCTGTGTGGATTCATATCCAGGTCCTCTATTCTCTTGCACTGGTCTTCATATCTGTTTTGGTTCCAGTGCCATGCTATTGCTTTGTAATATAGTTTGAAGTTGGATATTGTGATACCTCCAGCATTGCTCTTTCTGCTGAGTATTGTCTTGGCTATTTGTGGTCTCTTGTGTTTCCAAATGAACTTTAAGGTAGATTTTTCAATCTCTGTGATGAATGTCATTGGGATTTTGACGTGAATTCCATTGAACATGTAGATTGCTTTTGGTAGTATAATCATTTTTACTATGTTGAGTCTACCAATCCATGAGCATGGGAAAACTCTCCACCTCCTGTAGTCTTCCTCGACCTCGTTCTTCAGGGGTTTGTTGTTCTCCTTATATATGTCATTCACATCCTTTGTTAAGTTTATTACTAGGTATTTGATTTTTTATGAGACTACTGTAGATGGAATTGTTTCCATATATTCTTTCTCAATTTGTTGTTGGTGTACAGAGAAGCTAATGATTTCTGTAAGTTAATTTTGTATCTTGCTACATTGCTGCAGCTGTTTATGGTGTCTATGAGTTTTAGGGTAGAGTTTTTTGGGTCTTTATGATATAGGATCATGTCATCTGCAAAGAGGGATATTTTGGGAGTTTCTTTACCTACTTGTATTCATTTTATTTCTTCTTCTTGCCTAACTGCTCTTTCTAGGAGTTCCAGTACTATATTGAATACAAGTAGGGATAGTGGGCACCCTTGTCTCATTCCTGATTTTAGGGGACTTTGTTTCAGTTTTTCTCCATTACTATGATGTTTGCTATAGGTTTGTCATATATAGCCTTTACAATGTTGAGGTACATTCCATCTATTCCTAGTTTTCTTACAGTTTTTATCATGAAGTGGTGTTGGATCTTAGCAAAGGCTTTTTCTGTATCTATTAAGATGATCAAGTGGTTTTTGTCTTTGCTTCTATTAATGTGCTGTATTACATTTATAGATCTGTGTATGTTGAACCACCCTGCATCCCTGGGACGAAGCTGACTTGGTTGTGGTGAATGATATTTCTGATTTGTTTTTGGATTCAGTTTGCCATTATTTTATTGAGGATTTTTGCATCGATATTCATTAAGGAGATTGGTCTATAGTTCTCCTTTTTGCATGTGTCTTTGTTTTGGGGATGAGTGTAATACTGGCTTCATTGAATGAGCAGGCAGTATTCCTTCCCTTTCTATTTCACAGAAAAGTTTAAGGAGAGTTGGTATTAGTTCGTTAACGTCTGATAGAATTCAGCAGAAAATCCATCAGTTTGTGGAATTTTCTTTTTTCGGAGACTTTATGGCTGCTTCAATTTCATTTCAGGGTATGTATATGCTTATGTGATTGCCTTGATTCAGTTTTGCATGGTCATAAGTATCTAGAAATTCTTCCATTTCTTCAAGATTTTCACATTTATTGGAATATAGGTTCTCAAAGTAGTCCCTGATCATTCCCTGGATTTCCTTGGTGTTTGTTGCTATCTCCCTTTTTGTGTTACTGATTTTATTGATTAGTGTTTTTTCCCCTCCTCATTTTAGTCAGTTATGTCAGGGGTCTGTCAATCTTGTTTATTTTTTTCAAAGAACCAGCTTTTTGTTTTGTTGATTCTTTGGTCTTTGGGATCTCTATTTCATTTATTTGGACTCTTATTTTTATTATTTGTTTTTGTTGTTTAGGGTAGCTCAATCAATGTTACTGTCTGATTCTTTGTCTTTTCTACTCCTGTGGTTTGATACTTCCCATCCCCTATGGTTTTGTTTACTTTCTTCTGTGGGCAGAATTCCTTGTAGAATCTTTCATAGTGGTGGCTTGGTGGTCATGTATTGTTTTAGTTTCTGCTTGTCATGGAAGATTTTTATTGTTCCATCAATTTTGAATGATAATTTTCTGGGTAGAGTATCCTAGGGTTGAAGTTATTTTCATTTACTTCCCAGAATACCTCACTCAATTCTCTTCTTGCTTTTAAGTTTTCAATTGTGAAATCTGCTGTGATTTTGATGGGTTTACTTTTATATGTTATTTGTTTTTTCTCTTTTATGGCCTTCAATATTATTTCTCTATTCTCTGTGCTTGTTGTTTTAATGATAATTTGTCATAGGGAGGTTCTATTTTGGTCAAGTCTTTTTCTTGTCCTGGAGGCTTCCTGTACCTGAACAGGCATAACTTTCTTGAGATTTGGGAAATTTTGTGTTATTAATTTATTGAATGTATTAACAATCCCTTTTGCTTGGACATCTTCTTCTTCAATGTCCATGATTCTCAGGACATGATTTGGTCTTTTGATGGAGCTGGTGAGTTCTTGTATAATCATTTCACAGTTCTAAGATATTTGACTAACAGTTCTTCACTATTCTTTAATTTCTATTTTATCTTTGAGTTCTGAAATTCCATCTTCCACTTGTTCTAGTCTTCTGGAGTGGCCTTCCACTGCGTTTTTCATTTCTGTTTGATTCTTTTTTCTGAGGTTTTCCATATCATGGGTAACTTTGTTTAATATTATCTATTTTCATCTTTAATTCATTTATCTATTTATAGTGTTCTCTGTTTCACTTTTGTGTTTATTTATGGCTTCTATGGTTTCATTTATTTATTTCTGTGTCTTCTCATAGCCTTTATTTTCAGTGTCTGGAAATTTCTTCAGTGTATTGTGCATATTTTGATTAACTACGTGTAGTATCTTCTCCATGAAATTTTCAGTTATTATTTGCAGAATTTCTTCTTTGAGGTTGTTTTTGTGGGCAATGCTGGGTTTCTTGGTGTCATTTATCTTTGCTTTGTTGGGGTCAGGATGTAGGTATCCATTTTCTTCATTTCCCTCTGAATCCTGTATTAAATTATTTTTTTGAGGAGTGTGGTTTCTATCCTTTGTTCTTCTTCCCATCACTCCACTTGGTACTGTGCAACTACGTTCTTGATAGCCTAGTTGGTGGTTTTAGCCTCCAATTTTCTTTCCCTTGATTTAATTTTTGTTTTGTAGCTTTCTTGTTTCTTAGCTACATTGGTGTGCTATTTTCTGTTCCTGGTCTGGGTATAATTTAGCAATAACTGATTCACAAGTTCAATACCTCACTCAATGCTCTGACCAGTGGTTTATGTATTAAATAGAAAACCCCTTGGTGGTAAAATTTATAAGCAGTCAGAGTTGGGGGTTAACATTTGTTAGGCTAGCCATAGTAACTTGTGATGTTGGTTAGGGAGGCACTAAAAGTGGAGGCAGAAGTGGTGTGGATAAATTGGGTGAGCAGTACAAGGTCTGCTGGGTTTTATGGTCCTTGTGTGTGTTTGGGTGTATTTCTTTCTGTTTTTGTAGTAAAGGGTGATTTTTTTTTAGGGATTGCAAGGGGTAGTAAAGTTGATATAGTAGTATGGTCAGCATGTGATGAGTGTGTAGGAGTTAGGGGTAGTCTGGTGAAAGCTTGCAGGAGAATGAGATGAGAAGGTTTTGGCAGGGGGTGAGAGTGGGTGAGAAGGGGCAGAATGAGCTGTTGGGAAGGAGAGCAATGGATTTATCACAGGAGAAAGGAGAAGAGTGAAGGAGGTGACAGCTGAGATGAGAAGATGATGGCAAAGTTGATAGTATTGATACAAAAAAAGATAATAGGAATAGAAATAAAAATAGAAAACCCATAATACCAAAACAAACAAGAAAACCAACAGGAAAGACAACAAACAAATAAACACAAACAAAAAACCACCAGGTTCAGGAACAATATAATTTCAGTCTTAGTTAAAGTTCTGAAGTTACTCCTCTGGCATCTAGTCCTGGTATTGGCATATAAGCAGAAGCTCTGACGTGGTCTCACCAGGTGATTGACTTGTGAGAAGTGTTTTGTTCATTTGTCTACCAGATGAATTGACATTGTGATGTGAGATATTTTTGCCAGATCATGTAGAGTGGTCAGGGCTATTGATTTCCCCAGCTGATAGCTGTGTTACCCTTTAGCTGCAGCTGTTTGGTCAGCTCCTCTCCCAGTGAAGTGGGGCAGTTCTGTTTTGAATGCTGCCCTCTGGTTCAGATCAGCTCTGTAATCCACTAACTGCCCTGTTTTGGAGGGGGCTTTTTGTTGTGTTTGTTTACTGGGATTTCTGTGCTGGGGGTATATTTCTTTGTCACACCCCCTTTCTCTTGGGCAGGTTCAGTGTTCCATCAGCCCCCTCTGCTGTCCCTGTGTTATGACGGTTTGCTGTTTGTTTTTCAGTTTTGTGGGACAGTTCAGTTCTGTGTGCTGCACTCTAGCTCAGAAGATGAGCTCTGTGATCCTCTACCTGCCCTACTTCAGTAATTGGCTTATCACCAGCCTGATCTCAGCCTTCCTGCCTTTCCTGTGTTTGTTTACTGATAGTTCATGCTGAGATTAGCTCCTTGCCCCTCCCCCTTTGTCCAGTGCAGTTTCAGCATTCCAGCCCCCTCTGCTGTCATGCTGGGTTACAGTTTGCTGTTAGTCAGTTTTTTTGGAGATGATCAGTCTACATAGGGACTTTGGTGGTTTATGTTCCAGAGGGTAGCTGGGGGAGTTCTATATGGTGCGTGGTTCTTACCTGATTATTTTGTCAAATAATGTGCAGGCAAGTTTGTAGCTTGCAGGGGCAGGGGTGGTGGTGTGGCAGCAGCAGCAGTGAAAAATGGCTTCAAGTTTTCTCAGTGTAAAGTGGCATAGGGAAGCTTTCCTGGGCTAGGGGTTCAGAGTGTCAGTTTTGATTCTGGTTGGTGCTTTATTTCCACTTGATGGAGGAAGGAGAAGAGAAGGAAAGAAAAAAAAGGAAAAGATTCACCATGAGAAAGTAGCAGGATGTGCCTTGATGTCTGTGCAGTAGGTGCCAGCTGTTAGGTGTATTTAAAGGCTGATTTGTGGGTTAATCGTTGAATTTTTTTCCTGCAACTGGTGTGACAGCAGTTATTGTTTTGGTTAAAAGCAGTCAGAGGTACCCAGGTAAGGCTCAAACTTCTCAGGGAGGTTTTGGAGTCACGGAGGTTAGGCTTCTCCTTCTGTACCCTAGTCGTCATCTTGAGTCTAAGCCTGTCATGTAAAGGAAACCAATTATTTTCTTAATGGGACTACAATTATTCAGGAAATAAGAATAAGATGAGACAAATGGTATTTTTTTTCATGAAATCCTGTATTTGTTTGTAGTAACATGAAAAGTATTAAATTAATTGAAAGAATCCAGTCACAGAAATACAATTACCACATGTTGTTACTCACATGTGGATTCTCAAATATGGATTTCCAAGAAGTTGAGAGTGACTAAGTGGTTACCAGAGAGTGGAAAGTGTAGGAGTAGGGGATTGAGAATGATTTATGATACAAATAATACAGTTAGACAGGACTGTCTATAGCATTGTAGGGTCACTATTATTAATAATAAATTAGGTGGATTTCAAAATTGCTAGAGAAAGACTGTGAAGTTACTAAAATAACCATTTGATGGTTAAGTTTTCACCTGGGACTCTGGAGGTTCCTCCATGATCACTCAGGTCATGGCTAGAATTCATTCACTTGTATTGATAGTAATGAGGTGCTGTTGTCTTGCTGGGAATTGGGCAACACTAACTTTCAGCACTGGCAACTGTCCTCTCTTTTTAGCCAAAATTGCCTTTCACAACATGGTGGTTCACTACCAAAGGCCAACAGAACATTTGCAATTGTCATGACCCTTATCTTGACATTGTTCAGGCATGTCCTATGTCTGATCTTGTATACCACTGTTATTTGCTTCCCTTAACACTTTTTTCACATTAGTGAAAATTTTGCCTTATTTTCTCTTCTGTGACTGAATATTCTCACTTATCTGTGAGCCTGAGCTGTTTCACCACCAACATCTCAACAACCTGCTTTGTCAAGCTCAGCCAGAAATATCTAGTGCACACCTGCTAGGTTCCAGGCATGTATGCCCTCCCCTAATGACATCTCAATTCTATAATGGACTGAGTATTTCTCTCTCCTGTAAAATTTGTAGTTTGGAATCCTAAGTCCTATTGAGCCCAAGTAGTTTGATTATGTACCATTCTGTGTTCCATTTGTAGGACTAAAGAATGACATTCTTACCAGTTCAGACCAAAAAAGCTAATTCAGAGAATTGTTAGAACTTGCTAATCTGCAGCAATGTGGATAAAAATATTTATATTTGTCCCTGAATTATCAAGCATTTAAAAATACATGACTAAGTGACAGTTCTTATCTTGGGGCAGAAATATGATATTATATTCATTTTTGAATGAAGTACCAAGAAACCAAGCATTGTAGTAATCATGGCTTTATTTCAAGTGATTACAGATTGTCTTCCTTGAAGAGAGAAGTAAAGTTTTGGAGATGTCAAAGACCATGTTCCCATCACAAGCCAAAGAACATGGGGAAACCAATCAGCAAGAACCTGGACTTTCCATCAGACCTAGTCATATAGGAGCCTAAGTCTTAAAGCATTGAGAAAACTAGAAATGAGAGTTGGGATAAGGTTACTTCTTTGGAAGGCCAAAGAGTTCATGGAGACCCAATAATGAAGAAGAACCCCCCTGTCATTTATTCTGGTGTCATGGGAACAGAGAATTAGCATGAGAAATACTTTCTAGGCACATCTCAGTCCCTCTGGGAAATGATGAGCTCAGGGTTGGAACAATAAGAGGAAATGTGAGAAAGGATCAGACACAAGAGCTATTGTGCCATTGCCTTTGCTAAGTACAAACTTGGCTGGACTGAACATGGTTGTTTCTTTATAGTCCTTACGTGGCTCAAGGACTGAAGCTTGACCCTTCTTGTTCTGCAGTCTGCCTACATAGCTTCAGTCTTCTTTATCAAACATACAGGAAGGGGTTTTGATTTATCCATCCAGGTGAGTCTGAGAGCCCAGCAGGTGCTGCAGCAGAGCTTCTGAGAGAAGAAAGACAGGAACATTTACCCAAGGTTATCCGAGAGTCAATGAAGCCCAGCCCAGAGATGAGAGATGTTTGCTTTCTTGTTTAATTCAATGATGTGCTTATTTACCATGAGAAATGGAAGTCAACATTCAACTCAGCAATGCAGGATTATTGTAGACAGGGAAGTGATGGCAATGGAAAAGAAACCCAGTTAGGAGAGGGACTGAGGGGTTCTCAGTGGGCTCACTATAAGAAGAACATGTGTCCAAGGACCTTGCTGCTGATTAGGAGGAAAAGAGAACTTGACCGTTACTTGACAGGGTGAAACAAAACAGTGAAGGCATTTCCGATTTCTGAGATAAAGCTATATTGTGATTTTTTTTATTGCTAACATATGCCTGTTTTCTATAGTTACTAGCATTTTGACGGACTTTTCCAGTTTATTTTTTCTGTGTAACTTTTGGAATTATAATTTTGACCATACCCATTTTAAGTTTTATTTAGTGAACTATTTCTATCTTCTTGTTGAGGTGATTTCCCACCTGTGAATATTATCTATAGTTTTCTTTACATTCCTCTTTGCTTTCATGCTAATGTATTTAATTCTTCTGTTGTTGTAAGAGTCCTATACTAGATGACCATATTCATTTTCCTTCAGATAGGTAAGCATTTATATATTATTATTGATTTAAATACTCAAGCTTGTCCTACTCCATTAGAATATAACCTTGTCATATGTTAAATGCCTGTGTATAATGAGTATAGTATATAGCAACCTGTCACCTGCAATGGGCACAGCTTTAGAGGATCAATCTTCCATATACTCTTTCATGTCTTTAATTATTAATCCATGTTTGATAACATTAAATTTTTGGTGTTCTATATCTTTTTTTCACTTAGTTCTTAATGATAAGTTAAATTTTGTTTAATACACTCAGTTTAGCCTGTTCTTTTTCCTTACCATTTTTATATGTCCTAACATCTCCTTTTCTATCATTTCAGTCCATGTAATGCAGATATCCACATAGCGCTGTCAAATAATGAAATGAATAAGGCAAGCGAAGTCTCTGTTATTCTGACCTTGTATCATGATATTGAGATGTTGCACAGCTGTGTGGGAGGCAATTCCCTTAGGGGTATGCCACAGGCAGGGTTCTATTCAGTGTAAGAGGAAACAAACATCCTGCTTTTTAAGTATTTTATAGAGTGTAGAATCAAGAGGTTTTGCACATGGGATGAAAATACAGGCAGGACTGGAGTGTGCAGAGAGGGTTTGTCAAAAGAACTCAAACCTGAAAGTCCTGGAATAACACAGAAGTGATGTCACGCAAGGAAATGAAGAGAGAGTTCTGCTTCATTTGCTGTTGTCCACACAAACCAAATGTCTTTTTTCTTCTGTGTTTGGCTTATCCACATAATGGGAAACACCAAGTTATTTTTCTTGTGGAATCTAAGAAGCTGATCTCAATGAAAGAGAAAGTAGAAGAAGGGTTACATGAGGATGGGGAGGGAAGGAGAGCAGGAACTAGGAACTGGTGATCATTGAGTACACTAACATAGGAGGAATACATTTTTATGTCCTATTGAACAGTAATTAGGGTAAGTATAGTTAATGATGCTGAATATTTGAAAAATAGCTACAGGGAATCCTGAACATTCTCAGCACAGCAAATTGATAAATGTTCAGGTCATGAATATGATAAATACCATAATATGGTGATCCCACAATTTACGCATATATTGATACTTACATTGTGGTCCAAAATTATGTGTAACTATTATGCTTCATTTAAAGTGCATTAAAACATAAAATCCAATTAATTGAATGAATACTGAATGTAGCAAATAAAATTTCTTCTAATTTTTCATATGAAAAGTGCCTAGTTATGTTGTTCTTTGCATATTTCCTTTTTTAATTTTTGTTTTCTTCTTCACGTTGACCTGTTTTTCCCATGTAGATGTTGAGTTTGTGTCATACAACATAAAACACATCATTGCATTTGTCTTTTCAGAAATTGTTCTTAACATTTTATTTTTAGGTCCTCAAGGGAATATGGCTGGAGGTAGAAAGTAACCAGACACAGGGAAGCTTTTCTTCTTTACATCTTCCCCAGGACCAGCTGCAATGCCATTAGACATGATGGCAAATAGACTGTTACCTGGTAGGCTGAACTTTAAAAGTGTATGGGAAATTTTTAACTTAGAGTTTCTGAGTTCAATCTGTACACTGTTTTAGAGAAACATAATTGGTGTCAGACAAATTGCCTACTATCATTTCCTTTGTCAGTGTGACTGGGGGTTGATAAGAACATGATGTCAATATGGTAACAGATGGCACAATATTTGACAGGTTTTTCACCAGTGTGGTATACCGGGTGTGTGTTTGTGTGTGTGTGTGTGTGTGTGTGTGTGTGTATGTGTGTGTTTTGTTGTGTTTGTCTTTAAGAGTGGGAATATATTTCTGAGAAAGGGGATGTCTATATAATATATTCCAATATAAGCCAAGAGTAGACTCAGAAGGAGGAAATCAGGAGGATCATGGTTCAAAGCCAGTCCAGTGAAAAAGTTAGTGAGTCCTTCTCTTGAACAGCACACATACTATAGTGGTACATTCCTATTATCCCATCTATTTTGAGGTACAGGTAGGAGGATAACAGTCCATGGATGGCCTTGAGCACAAACATAAGACTATCTGAAAATTAACCACACCACAAAATGGAGGGCTAAATTTATGAATATATGATACTTGCCCATGTTATTTTTATTTTTTATTTTTTATTGCCATGTTAAAATTATTTCTTTTACACTTCTTGAAACATGACTATAAATCTATATGAAAGTATTTCCACCAGATTAGTGTTGCAGATAATGTGTCACAGTTTTTCTCCTTTTTATTGGTATCTTCAGGCACATGTGGTAAATAAATGACTCAAGAATTTCAGAATTTCTTCTGGGAGTTTCAGAGGGCTCAGACCAGCAACCTCTTATATTTGGACTGTTCCTATCCATGTACCTGGTCACTGTGCTTGGGAACCTACTCATCATCCTGGCCATAATCACTGATGTCCACCTGCACAGGCCCATGTATTTCTTCCTCTCCAACCTGTCCTTTGTGGTCATAGGTTTCACTACCACCACTGTCCCAAAGGTGCTCCTGAATATCCAGACACACAGCAAGGCCATCACCTACTCAGATTGTATCACCCAAATGTACCTTTTCCTAATCTTTTCAGTGTTGGACATCTTTCTGCTAACTGTCATGGCCTACGACTTCTTTGTAGCCATCTGTAGCCCCTTGCATTACACAATCATTATGAACCTTAGGCACTGTGTGTTGCTAATTCTGTTTTCCTGGATCCTTAGTGTCCTGCATTCCATGTTACAAAACTTAGTGGTACTGCATCTGCCATTCTGTAAAGATTTTCAAATCCCACACTTTTTCTGCGATCTTAATCAAGTCATCAACCATGCCTGTTCTGACACCTTTTTTAAATGATGTGGTGATTTGTTTGGCAGCTGTGATTCTGATTTGCTGTCTCCTCACTGGCATCCTTTACTCTTACTCCAGGAATGTTTTCTCCATCCATGCCATCTCATCAGCTCAGGGGAAATACAGAGCATTCTCCACCTGTGCATCTCACCTCTCAGTTGACTTCTTATTTTATAGTACAAGCACAGGAGTGTACCTCAGTTTTGCTTTGACATCAAACCCACACTCAACAGCAGGAGCCTCAGTGTTGTCACCCCCATGCTGAACCCTTTCATCTACAGTCTGGGGAAAATGACATCAACAGTGCTCTGAAAAAAACTTTTCAGATAGAAATAATGAGTCCCTCTTGTAATGACACTGAAGAAGTTCTCATGATTGTACCATGCAAAGCCTCACAATCACTCCTGTTGTTCTTTGACAAGACAGGGGAATGAGAAATGTTTCCTTCTATTTTGTTCTTGGAATTTTTCTTTTTCTGGTTTCAGATTTTTCTATACAACTCACTAACAAAATTTGCCCTCATATTTTTTATCTCTATGACAAACGAGAGTCTACATTTTTTCATTTTCAAATCTTTCCAATTGTTTTTCATTTGTAAATCTGTAATGCTTATAAATTCACAGCTATCCATGAGGACATGTTTTAGGAATAATTTTTTGTCAATGAAATAGATGTCACTATGTCATAATAATTCTGACTATTATTAAAATAGTCAGAAATTTGACTATAATGGGGAAATCTTCATTTGGTCAAAGAAGCCTTATATAGGATTTTATAGTGGAAAAAGTCTGAGCTAGAGTTTCCACTTGCATATTTGTCATTTCTGCAATATGACTGCCTTAATTTCCTTACTGATTGTATTGATGTCAGCATCTTAGAGTGTATGGTTAGTGATGAGACTATTTTCTTATTTTAAGTATCTTGTTTCCAGTTTGGCTCGCTTTTCAGTAAACAAAATGTCTTCTATGAGCGATCTATGCAACCTTCTTTACCAGGAAGATGTTTTAATACTTGTGACAATACTTTCTACATTTTCATTAGAACATGTTAATTGTACAATGTGGGAGGTTTCACTGTGATATTTCCATACACACATATGACATACATTGATCACATCCTCCTTCCCCTACTATTTCTTATTTCCATGTTACTACTCCCTCTTATTTATCTTTCTTTTAATGATTATATGCATGTCATCATGATCATTTCTGCAATGCATACAATCAACTTCAGTCATATTTCTTGTATCATCTCCCTCTTATCCCTCCCTATAATGTTCCCTGTTTGATGTTCATGTCTATATTTTTCTTTAGATCTAGCTTCCACACATGAGAGAAGTTTTGCAGTATTTGTCCTTCTGAGCCTGGTTTTTTGTGCTGAACAGGATGATTCTCTATTGGACACATTTTCCTGCAAATAACCTAAATCCATTCTTCTTTATGGATGAATACAAGTTCAGAATAATATGACACATTTTCTGTGTTCATTCATTGGATGTTGGACACTAGTCTGATTACATAACTTGGCTATTGTGACTAGTGCTGGAATAAACTTATATGTAAATTATCTCTATTGTGTGATGACATTCTCTCCTTCCCTTATAGGTCCACTAGTGGTATAGCAGGTATAGCAGGTTTGTATGGTAATTTCAAGTTAATATACACATATGTGTGAATATGGCAGTGGTAAATAGGGAGCAGTATGGAGATGCCACATAACAGCTTTAGTAATCCTTGAATCCATGAAATTATTCTATGGTTTACTTTCTACATGACATATTTATGGGTGCAATATATTTCCTACACATGTGAAAAACTTCCACGGAAGAAACCCAGCCTGTCTTTATTCACCCTCCACTGACCCACTTCCCAAAGTCTATTAACCATTATTCTACATTCAGGTGGACTTTTAAAGATGAATTTATGAACGAGAACATGTGGTCCTTGTCTTTTTGAATCTGGTTGACTTTAAATGGCAATATATCTTCCAGTACCTCCATGTTGCCAGACATGAGAGGCTTCCATTCTTCCTCCTACTTCAGTAATATTCATTGTGTACAAGCAACATGTTTTCTTTATCAATTCATCCCATGATGGTCTTCAAGTATTGTGAAAATTACAATGTACATGATTAGATGGGTGTTTTATTTGTTTTCTGAATTCATTTCCTTTTTGCCAGTCTTATATGTGGGGTATGACCTTGCTGTGTGGTTTTTCTTAATATTGTCATAGTGGAAGACGAATGAAGTTCACAAAGACCATTCTATTTCATTTCTTAGTTACATTTTATGGTTTTACTGGGATTTGTACTTTGGGGCCTCACATTGCTAAGCAAGCGCTGTGCCACGTGAGCCATATAAGAAGCCTTCTGTGTTATAGCTTCCTCTTGCATACTATTCTACAATTATTTCAAAATAAAAATGTGTAATTAAAAGTTACAAGAGGGATGCTAGCAAGGCAAATATGGTTGATGTACTCTCTAAACAAGAATGAATATAGAATTTTTGAGCCTGTTAAAAACACTATAAGAAGAGGACTATGGTAGAAAGAAGAAGAATAGAGGACATGAACAAATTCAGATTATAATACATATATGCATGGAAATGGCACAAGAAAACTAATTGTACAGCTCTCTTTAAAAAGTCATTTGGTTTTATTCTACACAATCACAGAACAAGAGTGTGGAACAAGTCCTGTCTGGTGAAGTTGGTCCAGTGGAGGGAGAGGAAGTGGAGAAGGGTATAGGAGGGTGAATATGTAATTGGGAGACCTGTTGAAATGATGCCAAGAATGGGGGAGAGGAAATAAAGGAGAATGATGGAGAGGGTAAACTCAAGTATGATATAGTTGATACACTGTAAGAACTTTTGTAAATGCCACAATGTACCCCCACCCAGCACAACAATAAAAAAAGAAAAACAGAAAAAAGAAAAGTATCAAGGAGGGCATTTTTAGGACATTCATATTTTGACATTTTTCCATTTCTTTCTTCAATTTGCACATCCTTCTCACTGTCTTGAACATAATTTATATTTATAAAATATGCATTGCTTAAAATCACATATATTGTTCCAATAAAAGAAGGAAAATAAAAAAGAATGAATTCATGATGATATTCTCGAAATCAAAGAATAAATAAATGAAAAAGCATGATGAATTCAGGGCTTGCAGTCAATTCTCGTGCTTCTATAATAAATGATTCTGTGTAACAAAGTTTCTCTCTCTTGTGAAAGGTACAATGGGAATTTTCTTAAGATACCTGGAGCTGTGCTCTCCAATGCAAGTCACTGCTCTGGAGCTACAAAGAACCTAGCAAAGAGTATACCTCAGACTCTGGAGAATCTGGGAACTAAGAACTGCTAAAACTTCTAAGGAAGTTAGATTTCTGTAAGGCAGAGATTTCAGGAAAAAATTGTAATAAAGACTGCATTCAACAGTTGATCCCTTGGGAACATAGAATGAGCAAGAAAATTTTCCTCCTTCCTCATAACAATGTTCCTTGGGGAAATCAGGAAGTGGCACAGAGTTTGGAGGCCTGAGAGGGAATGTACCTAATTATCTTAAGGAGCTAGAAATACATATTGAAGTGTGTAAGGTCCATTCTGCTGAATATCACTGCCATGACCTCCCAGGGTCTCAGACTCACAGGGATGGAATCTTTAGGAAGAAGTACTCTGTGTGGAAAACGGGATTTCCTTATGAATGTTGGATGGAGACTGAAGCTCTTTCCCAGATAAGACAGCAGGAAGGAGTGAAGCATTGCTCCCCTAGCCAGACTTAGGATTCTTAAGGCTTCAAAAGGAGCCACCATGTTTTTTTTCTGGACAATCCTTCACCCTAAGGGACAACACCAGAGTCAAACTTCTGGTTTTTTTGGAAATATGGTTCTCACTTTTAGTGCAGCCAAGCTGAGAAATGAGTGTGATAACGCATGTGCTACCTGAGCTGAGGGCATGGTGAGAACTCAGAAGGGGAATGGCAAAATACTGTAATCATGCTTTCACTTAATTTCATTACTGTTATCCGGAGCTGTGTCCAGTGGTGGAAGCACATTTTAGTCGTTGTGCATTTACAGAAGGTGAAATTATAACTTAGATAGTGCTTTTTCCACTTACTCTAAAATATTTCTTAAATTCTATCTCCAGGCATTCATCAATTAAATTTTGAATTAGAGACTCACCTTACTTTGAATGAACCTTTGTTAATTTAGATCTTTTCATTGAGAATTTTTAGACTTTTATTCAATTAATTTAGTGCTGTTGCTTTGCAACCATTTATTTATGTGATCATTCTCTCTGTTGCACAAACACTTACTTTATTTTTTTCTCTAGTTCTAATTTTTAATCTTTTAGAAAACAAAAAATGAGGAAAAACACTTAATACCTATGCTCAACTGGATCTTACATTATGATGAAAAGTAAAATGCAATGAAATAAATGCATGTCTGGTGGAGTGACCCCACAGATAATCACATGAAGCTAAAGGATGGCTTGTCCTGACAGGCGCCGCATGTTATAGAGCTGTTCTCAGACACTGGTGCCAAAATTCAATATGTTTAACTTTGTCAAAGATTATTCTGCATGTATTGAGATGGCTATGTGGTCTTTTTCCTTGTTTCTGTTAATATGCTGTATTAAGTTTATTGATTTGGATATGTTGAACCACCCCTGCTTCACTAGAATGAAACCAAGATGATTATGATGTATGATCTTTTTGACGTGTTGTTGAACTTGGTGTGGCAGTATTTTTTGAGAATTTCTGAATCTATCTTCACTAACATATATTGGTTTAATATTCTCTTTTTTGTTGTGTCCTTGTCCAGTTTTTGGATAAGTTTAATCCTTCATACAAGAAATAAAGTGGTATTTCTTCCCTATTTTATAGAAGAGTTTGAAGAATATTGATATTATTTCTTCATTAATTATTGTGTAGAATTCAGCAATAAATCCATCAGGTCTTGGGTTTTTCAATTTTGGGATACTATTGCTGCTTCAATTTCATCATTTGGTACAGTTCTGGGTAGGTAGTTTATATCCTCTTGGTACAATTGGTAGCTTATTGTACCTCTTGGTACAATTTTGGTTTGTCATATACATCCAGAAATATATCTATGTTCTAGAATTCCCAATTTATTTGAATATAGGTTTTTAAAGTTTTCCCTAGTAATCCTCTGTATTTCACTTGTATTTCTTGTTACATCCCCTTTTTCTTCTCTACTTATATTATTTGGGGTTTTCCCTCCTTATTTTAGTCCGATTCACTAAGGGTTTATCAATCTTATTTGTATTTGCAATAACCAACTTTTTGTTTTGTTGATTCTTTGTATATTTTTTTGTCTCTATTGCAGTGATGTTGGCTCTTACTTTTATCATTTGTCTCCTTCTGTTAATTTTGGGTTTAATTTATTCTTGTTTTCCTAGCAGTTTGAGATTCAGCATTAGGTTATTTATTTGAGAACTCTCTGTGTTTTTAATATTATCACCTATACTTATAAAGTTTCCCCTTAGCACTGCCTTTGCTGTGTCCTATAGATTCTGGTAACTTGTGTTTCATTTTCATTACATTCCTGGAACTTTTGGATTTCCTCCATTAGTTCTTCTATGATTTACTGGTAGTGTCACAATGTATTATTCAGTCACCAGGTGTTTAAGTATTTTCTCCTGTTTCTTTTGTTGTCGAGTTCTAGTTTTATTCCACTGTGTTGAGACAGTATGCATGAGGTTATTTCAATTTTGTTATATTAGGTAAGATTTGCATCGTGTCCTAAAATACGCTATATTTGGAGAAAGTTCTATGTGCCACTGAGCAGAATTTTCAGTTTCTTTGTTGAAATTTTTTGGTTTGGATGACCTATATATTTTTGAGAGTGGAATATTGAAATGCATCACTACATTGTATTGTGGCCTATCTGTGTTTCTAAGTTCATTAATGTTTGCTTAATTGGGCTGGGTGTGCCAATATTTGGCACTTATAAGTTAATAATAGTTATTTCCTCTTGATGTATTATTCCTTTTTATTAGTATGTAGTGACCTTTTCTGTTTCTTCAGACTGTTTTAGGTATCCAGTCTCCTTTATCACATATAACTATAGCTACTCCTATCTGTTTTAGGTGTTTATTTGCTTAGAAAATCTTTTCCCACACTTTACTCCATGCCAATACTGTTTCCATTATTGAGGTGGGTTTCCTATAATCAAATTATCATAAGGTTTTCCTCTTTAATCCAGCATACCAATCTGTGTCATTTGATGGATGGATTGAGACAATTAACATCCAGTGTAAATGTTAAGAGGAATGTGATGATTTTTGACATTTTGTTGCTTTTGATTCTTTCATGCCTTGCACTCATTATCTGTTCAACTGGTGAGATTTATTTATTACCAACCTTTCATCACTATGTTTATCTTTATTTTCTCTGTGTATGATTTCTTTGAGTACCTTTTGGAGTGCTGGTATAGTGGTCATAAATGCTTTCTCCTTCACTTATGAATGATAGCTTTGGTGAATACATTAATCTAGGTATGAATTGTTTTTCTTTCAGTGTGAATTACCTTACCCAAACACTTCTTGATTTTAAGTTTCTTTTAACAAATATACTATTATTATGATGAGTTTACCATTATTTGTGATTTGACATTTCTACCTTGCAGTTCTCAATATTTTTCCTTGTTCTTTGTACTAACGTTTTAACTATAACAGGTCATGGAGATTTTCTATGGATAGGTGTCCCTTCCTCAATATTTGGCGATTTCCTGCTATTTGTTAACTGAATGTTTCCTATGCCTTTAGCTTACACCTCTGCTCCTTCATATAAAGGGGACACAAAGTTCTTGCATATTCCCTTTGTATTTCTTCAGTCTTTTCTCTATGCATTCATCTGTTTTTTTTCCATTACTTGTTTTCAAGTCCTGAAATTCTGTCTTCCACTTGTTTCTGTCTGCCAGAGTGGCTTTCAAAATGTTTTTATTTGACTTAAAGACGTTTTTATTAACAGGATTTTAATCTAGTTCTTATTGCTGTTTTTAAAAGTCTTTATTAAACTGTCTTTATTACACTCCACTTTTACGTTTTACTGTATTCCTTATTTAATTTATCTGCTTTTATTTGTCTCCCTTGATTTCATTCTGATGTTTGTTTGTATCCTCTGAGCTCACTGGGTTTTTCTGTGACTTATCTTCCTGTTTATCCATATTCTCTTGGACTTCACTGAGTTGTTTTTGCATATCCTCTTTAACCTTCTTAGTCATTCTTCTCATCATTGTTTAGAGCTCAGACACTGAGGTTCCATCCCTTTCATTATTAATCAGGTCCTTTGTTGTGTGTCTTTTGACAGTTTGAGAAGCCATGACACCTGCCTTTTTCTATTTCTGATGCTTCTGTTTTCAGTTATCTTCATCTGTTACTGATTACTTGGTTGGTGGTTTTACTCACTTGAAGTGCTTCCCTTGAATTAATTTCAGTGCTATGTCAGAATTGGATAGGTTGTTGTGTGATATTTTTCCACTGATCTGGGAGTGTTACTTAGGAATAAGAAATTCATGAATTCAATATCAAAACTTTTAGTTACATGAAAAATGAAACCCTTATAATTTTACCTATAAATGAAGGTGTATTGTTTATGAGATTAAAATTTTGGCAGTAAAAATAATTGGAGTGTGAAAGGAGATAATGAAGAAGGAGGATGGGGAAAGGCACAAAAGTATGATGTGTAGGGACTACAAGTTACTAAAATCTGAGTATGTGCAGAGGTGTAGTTCAGTTGTGAAGGAGGATGATATTGTCAGGAGTTGCAGAAGGGCAGAATGGATTGGAGTAATATAAAAGGTGGCAAAATAAATGACTAGTTGAGTGGCTTGTAAGGAAAAGATTGAGAAATTCCAGGGGAGGAGAAGATGGAAGGAAAGAAGAAAAGGAAAGGGGAAAGGGGGAAGATTAGAAAAAGTAGGGAGAAACACTTGAAATAAAAGGACATACAAATTGAAACTTTGAAAAAAGGAAAAAACTTAAAGCCTGAATTTCTTCCCTTGAGAAGAGTGTCTTTCCTCTATGCCAAATGAGTACTTTGGACACTTCCCCCCAACATATACTGCTCAGATTGCAGTCTGCAGTTATCATGCGTTCCATACAGGTGACACATCTCCCAGAAGGTGCAAGTCAACTTTCCTTTACACAAAGGCTTTCTCTCTGCCACTGCCTCTCCTAAATGGCTTGGAACCATCTTTCCTATTATGTCAGGTGAGCAGTGGGGGATTGAGGGTGGTGGCTTATGGTCAAAGGCCAGCAGTCAGTGATTTTCCTTCTCCACAGCCCAGGACTCCCTCTGCTCCTGGAAGTTTCACAGCCCTGACTCAGTTTTTCACACTTTGGGATGTTTATGGAATGGAAGAGACTCTGATCCAGAAGTAAAGGAAAAGGAACACCCACTAGTGTAGTGTGTTCCTAATTACATCTGTGTGCTTGGGGTGGATTTGCATTTTCAAACGCTTATTTAGAGGTGGGTCATTGAACATTTTCTTTGCCTATTATTTAGCAAAATAACCAGAGCAATCACCCTAACTTCTCCAAACATAAAGTTATCTTTCAGGTTTGTGAGAAGTCAGTGATCTTGAGTCTGTCAGAACTCTGTGAATTTCAATTCCCAAATGATAATTTATTTAACTACTTGTACTTACCTTCATTCACTGATCTTATAGTTCCCTCATTAGATATTATGAATGTACCATACTTGCCCACATTATTTATTTCCTTCACAATACTTACAACATGACTACAGAACCATAAGAAAGTATTTCTGTCAGGTTATTATGTATAATTGTGTCACAGGTTTTTTTTCTCATTTTGTTTGTAACTTCAGCCACTGTATCCAATGAACTACTCAAGAATTTCAGAATTTCTCCTTCTGGGAATTTCAGAAGACCCCCTGTTGCAGCCCATCCTCTTTGGACTGTTCTTGTCCATGTACTTGGTCACTGTGTTAGGGAATCTGCTCATCATCCTGGCCATGATATCAGATTCCCACCTGCGCACACCCATGTATTTCTTTCTTTGCCACCTGTCCTTTGTGGACATCTGTTTAACATCCACAACTGTTCCAAAGTTGTTGCTGAATATGCAGACACAGAGTAAGATCATCACTTATGCAGGATGCATCACACAAATGAACTTTTTCCTGCTCTTTTCAGTTTTGGACATCTTTCTGTTGACTGTGATGGCCTATGACCGTTTTGTTGCCATTTGTCAACCCCTGCAATACACAGTCATCATGAACCCTCAGCACTGTGTGTTGCTGGTTCTGGTGTCTTGGATGGTGAATGTCCTACACTCCTTCTTACAAAGCTTAATGGTGTTGCGGCTGACCTTCTGTACAGACGTGGAAATCCCACACTTTTTCTGTGAACTTAATCAAGTCGTCAACCATGCCTGTTCTGACACCTTTCTTAATGATGTGATGATTTATTTGGCTGCTGTGCTACTGGCTTGCTGCCCCCTTGCCTGCATCCTGTACTCTTACTTCAAGATCTTTTCCTCCATCCGTGCAATCTCATCAGCTCAGGGTAAGTACAAGGCATTTTTCACCTGTGCATCTCACCTCTCAGTGGTCTCCTTATTTTATAGTGCAAGCATAGGCGTGTACCTCAGCTCTCCTGTGACTCAAAACACACAATCAACAGCAGGAGCCTCAGTGGTGTACAGTGTGGTGACCCCCATGCTGAACCCCTTCATCTACAGTCTGAGGAACAGAGACATCAAGATTGCTCTGAAAAGATATTTTCAGGTAGAAATAATAAAAATGTCCCTTGTAACAACACTGAAAAAATAACTCATGGTTTCAGGACTCAAAGTTCAGGGTAGTCCTGGGGTTCTTTGATCAAATGTGGGAAGAAGAAATTATTCCATTTTATTCTTGGGGTTTCCTTATATCTGATTTCAGATTTTCTATACAGTGCAATTACAAAATCTGTTTTATTTTTACTTGTTCTATCACATCCAATACTCTACATTTTATCATTTTCAATTATCGCCACACTTTTTCAATCATTGAATCAGAAGTGTTTGTAATTCCTACTTATCCATAAAAATTTGGGGGGGGGTATTTTCATCTTAAAGACATAGATGTCACTAGATATTTTTTCTTTTATTAAAATATTCACAAATTTTATTACTATGCTGAACTTTTCATTTGGCAACTTGGCCTTGAATATAATTTTTTAGTGGAAAAAGTCTGAAATCACAACTTTTCACCTGTGGGTTTATCATTCCTGCCACATCACTGCCTTAACTTCCCTTCCTGATAAGGTTGGTGTCAGCATCTGAGAGTGTGTATGGCAGGTGATTAGGTTATATTCTCATATTAAGGACCCTGTTTCCATTTTGACTTAGTTTCCATGAATACAATTATTCAAGTGAGTCTCTATTCCACTTTCTTTCCCAAGTGGATATTTTAACACTTGAGGTAGAAGTTCCCACATTTTTATTAGCACATATTAATTTTAAAGTTTGGGAAGTTTCCCTGGGATATTTCTAGACATGCATGTCATATACTTTGATCATGATAACTCACTCTTCTACATTTTCTTGATTACTTCCCACTCTTTTTTTCCTTGCAACATTTAAACATCCTTACAATGTTTCTTTGTGACTTTTCTTGCATATACATGATGTACTTCAAATTGACTTCCACCCAACTCTCATTTCTCTCATTCCATAGCAGTGCCCTGTTCATGCTTATGTCATTTTTCTTAGACCTGTCTTCCATGTATGAGATAGAATATGTGGTTTGTCCTTATGAATCTGGCTTATTTTACTTAAAGTAATGATTGCCAGTTTCACCCATTTCCTGCAAAGGATCTAAAGTCATTTTTGATTATGTACTTTTAAAAATTAACAATTTCTTTATCCATTTATTGGTTGGTGGTCACAGCGCTGATTTCATAACTTGGCTAATGTAAATAGAGCTGTCATAAACATGGCTTTGTAAAATATCTCTAATATATGAAGACTTTCTCTTTGTTTTATGCTAAGGATTGCATAGCAGAATCATGTGGTACATTCAGATAATATCCATATTGCATGTGTGAATATATCAGTGGTTCTTAAGGATTAGCAGTATGGAGGACACAGATGGCTGTGGCTGTAAAAGAGCAGCTTTAGTAATCCATGAATGTGTGGAGCTGTTCTCTATATGTTTTTGATAAACATGTATTTGTTCTACATATTAATAGTTGCAGTACAATATTCTACATGTGCACACAGCATGCACTGAAGAAATCCAGCTCTCTTTAGTTACCCTCTACCCATCCCTTCCCAACTTCTGCTAAGCACTGTTGTACATTCAGGTGGATTTTAAAACATGGACATATGAAAAAGAAGATGTGGCCCTTGACTTTCTGTATCTAGTGATTTCAAATGGCAATATGCCCTCCAGTTCTGTCTATATTGACACACATGACAGGCTTCCATTCTTCTTCATATTTCAGCAATATTTCATTGTGTACATGCAAAGTGTTGCTTCATACATTAATCCTGTGATAGGCATTCAGGTGCATTACACACCTCAGCTGTTCTGAGAATTGCCACAATGATCATAGCTGAGCAGGTATGTTATTGATCCTCTGAATTCATTTCCTTGTTACCCATGTTACATCCTGTGTGTGAGCTTTCTGTGTATTTGTTCCTTAACGTTTTCATTGTGGAAGATGAATAAAGGGCACGTAGACTATTTGGTGTCATTCTTAATTAACATTTTTGGTGTTACTGAGTTTTGGCTCAGGGCTTCACACTTGCTAGGCAAGTGCTATACTGCTTGAGCCACACTAGAGCCTTTATGTATCATTTCTTCCTCATATATACTAATATACATTAATCACAAAATAAAAATGTATAAGTAAAAGTTCAAATATGATAATTTAAAGACATCACGCCATGTTGTTTGGAACAGCTTCAAAGTTTGAGATTTTTCCTTTCTTCAACATCCAGTTCCTCTTCCCATTTCCAACATAATTTATGTTTTCATAAAATATATTTTGCTTAAAATTACCCTAACATATCTTATTTTAACAAAAACATGTAATCATGCTGATATTCTAGAAATTCTTTTAAAAAATGAAAAAGCACAGTGATTTCAAGGGTTGTGGTCACTTCCATTGATTCTGAAACAAATTAACAAATTTCCCTGTACTGTGAAATATAGAATAAGAAATCTTATCAGATACCAGCTGCTGTGATCCCAAAGACAAGTCAGTGCTCTGGAGCTCAATGAATCAGCACACTCTGGCACCTCAGAATCTGGAGAAAATGAGAATTAAAAACTGAGCAAAAGTGTTAAGAAAATTTGATTTCTGTGAAGCAGACATTTCAGGAAGAAAATGTAATAAAGACTGCATTCACTTATTTCCTATCCTAATCCCTGGGAATATAGAATGAGCAGGAAATAATTTCCTTCTCAGACCAATGTTCTTCGGGGAAGTCAGGAACTGTCTCAGGACTTAGAGTCATGAGAGAAAATGTAACAAATGAGCACAGGGAACTAGAAATGCATCCCTGCTCTGGTGTTGTCTCGCAGTGAGCAGGCTTGTCCAGAACAGGAGTCAGTTCGTTTTTGAAGTCCTAAGAGTCCTAAGTCTGACTGGGGAATCAATGCTTCACTCCCTCCTGCTGTCTAATCTTGGGTAGAGTTTTAGTCTCCATCATACATCATCCAGGAAGAAATCTAGACTTCCACACAAGAATCCCCTTCTCAAAGACTCCAATCCAGGTGAGTCTGAGACCCAGGTAGGTTATCTCAGAGATATTCAGCAAATAGAGATGATGAATTTAGTAAATGTCACCAGAGAATGAAGACAGCCATGCCCAGTGTTGTGACATCACTACGTTTGTTGGCTTACTTAACTTGCATAATATTAAATAAGTTAAAAAAAGAAATAGATTTTAGATTCTGCAATTCATAGATTAGTGTTGACAATTGTGTGATGGGAATGGAAGCCCAGTTGGAGACTGAATAAAGAATTGGTGTAAAGTATTTCTTGCAAAAATTAGAACTTGTCCAAGTTTGTTTCAATAAGCAAGTAGGAAATTGGTATCAGGTGTGGTGGGATTTGTAATGAACTGAGGAAATGTTTTCTTTAATTTTTAACATATAGGTTGTTTTAATCTGTTCACATAATGACTAAAAGACCTGGTGGATACTCTATTACAAAACAGTGTGTGAAACATACACCCCACAGTGTCTTCTTTTATGGTGGACATTCACATAAAAAAATAAGATCTTTGCTCCTTTAATGTCTGAGTGTTAACTTTTTTCAACACCCGAATTGGAAGTTTATGCTATTTCCTATTTAGTTCTTATATATATATGGTTATATTTCAGTAAGGATTGTGAGAAATTTTATGAATTTGGGGGGCAGTGCTGAGGTCAAACTTAGGGCTTTTCTCTTGCTTTGCAGGTGCTCTACTGCTTAAGTCACATCTCCATTCCTTTTTGCTGTGATTATTTTGGAGATAGGGTCTTCTATTACCCTAGGCCAACCCGGACTGCAATCATTCCAGTTTCAGCCTCCTAATTAGCTAGAATTATGGCATGAACCATGTGCCTGGCTAATTTTATGAATTTTATGGTTAAGGCAAAAATCCCACTGAGCAACAAGCAAACACCTAAAGAATGACAGGCAGGAGCTTAAAACAGATCTTGCTAAGAGAAGGGCACTAGTGGGAAGTGTAGAGTAAATGAGGAAAGTAAAGAGGGTGAATATGGTTGATTCACTTTTGATATAAGTATGAATATGGGGTATTGCATCCTGTTGAAGTCACATAGGAGGGGACTAGGTAGACAGGAGAATAATGCAGGGAATGAACCAATTCAGTTTACAATATATGTATATATGGTAATGTCACAATGAATCCCCCTGAATAACTATCATTAAGTAACTAAAATGTATTTTAAAGAAATTAAGACAGGAAGGTAAAACAGGTCCTGTCCAGGGATGGGGACCCATGGGAAGTGGAAGGGCAGAACTATGGAATGGGGAAAGGAAGACAAATACGCTGGATGTATTTTGTATTGATACATGAAAAGAGAACAATGCAAACTATTGAATTTGTTCTGAGAAGGGGGAAAGATTTATGAGGGAACCTAGTTAAGATACATGGAAAAAGCTTATGTAAATGTCACAGTGTATCCCCTGTACAACTATAATATATTAATAATAAAAAAATTCAAAATGTATCCACAAATCATACTGCATATTCATCCTGCTGCTGTAATTAAAATTTGGAGTTTTTCTGCATCATTAGTATTAAAATTTTGCCTTCTATACCTTTAGTTATCTTATTTCCTTCTGTTTTTCTGATTAGTAGAGTTTTACTTTTGTGATTGGTTCCAATTTTGCAAAAGCAATCATCTTCTGACAGCTTATACAACATATTTTTAAATTCGTCTCAAGATCACCTACATCTTTTGTAAGCATCTTTCCACATATGAGAACTTTATCACCTGGTTGGAGATTCTATTTCTGGACAATGGTATAAATGACTGACATGACAGGGTCAGTGTGAGAAATGAGTATGGTAATGCATGTGCTGCCTTAGCTTGGGGCGTGGTGAGAAATCAGGAAGGGAGCTGGGAAATTCTGTAATTATGGTTTCAACTAATTTCATTATTTTTCCCTGGATCTGTGTACAGGGTTACAAGCATATTGGAGTCATTTTAAGTTCATACAGGGTGAAATTACAACTTTAGATAGTGCTTCTTCCACTGTTTCAAAAAGAGTATATTTTTTCAAATTCTATTTCCATGCTTTTGTTAGTTAAATTTTAATTAGAGATTCATCTTTCATTATTCACTTACATTCTTGTTTTAGATATTTTTCATTGAGATATTCTTTGAGGTTTTCATTCAAATCACTGAATGCAGTTGCTTTGCAGCCATTTACTTATCTAATAGTTTTCTGTTGCACAGTCTTATTTTCTTGATTAGTATAGCTCTAATTTTTTAATCTTTTGAAAACACATACTGAGCAAAGTCCTTAAGTTCCCTGCTCAATTGAATCTCACATTATCAATGTAGAAGACAACAAATAAATGCATGCTTATGACAGCAGCCCCATAGCAATTACATGAACTCAGAGCATCCTGACAGGCACAGCATCTTACAGATCCATCCTCAGAGCACAGAAGCCTCAGATCACAGGTCTAAACTGGTAATAAAGCTTTGAACTTATTGAGTTCATCTTGCTAGTATTTTCTTCAAGATGGTTGTTTCTGTGTGCTTCAAAGACTTTATCCTATAATTTTCTCTGCTTGAAGAGTTGTTGTCTAACCAAATTGTGAATCTTGTAATCCAGACAGCAAAAGGCTAACCCACAAAATTGAAGAAGGAAAGATCCACTTTGACATACAGGATGCATGTAAAATCACCTGTATGTGAATAGTGAGACTCATAAATAAGTGGAATGGAAAGAATGTTGGTGTTGTGGTGTAGAAGAAGACAAAAAGTAGGGCTATTTCTTAATAAATTTAAAGTTAAATAAAGTGATTAATTTTTAGAAACCTGGTCGTACAATGTAGTTCAGGGAGCTAACAATATGATATTGTGTATTTCAACATATGTTACAATGGATGGTGTCACAGCACACGTCTGTAATCCCAGAGGCTGTGGCAGGATAGACCATGAGTTCAAGTCCAGATTGGGTTACATAGCAAGACACTGTCTTAAAAATGGAAAAGTAGAAGTAGAATGACTTCTTTCTCTTATTTTTAAACATTTTCATTAGTGTATGGTAGTTATACAGAAGGTTTAAATTGTGGCATTTCTCTATATGCCTGACATGTTCCATACTTTGGTTCAGCCCCTCCATCATTCTCCCTCTTGCTCCACTACCTTTTATAAAATGACTGACAGAGTGAGGAGGTGGTTCTCCTCTGTGTTGTGTGTGAGTGAGTGAGTGAGTGAGCGAGTGAGTGAGTGAGTGAGCTAGTGAGTGAGTGAGTGTGTGTGCAGGCACTTGCTGTTGGTGACTTCCCCCTCCCCTTCGCCCCTCCCCCTCCCCGCCGCCGCTGCAGTGGCCGCTCCCTGGGCCATAGATGAGCGATAACGATGACATCGAGGTGGAGAGCGACGCTGACAAACAGGCTCATCATAATACACTGGAACGAAAACGTAGGGACCACATCAAAGACAGCTTTCACAGTTTGCGGGACTCGATCCCGTCACTCCAAGGAGAGAAAGCATCCCGGGCCCAAATCCTAGACAAAGCCACAGAGTATGTCCAGTATATGCGAAGGAAAAACAACACGCACCAGCAAGATACTGATGACCTCAAGCGGCAGAACGCTCTTCTGGAGCAGCAAGTCCGTGCACTGGAGAAGGCAAGGTCGAGTGCCCAACTGCAGACCAACTACCCCTCCTCAGACAACAGCCTCTACACCAACGCCAAGGCCAGCACCATCTCTGCCTTCGATGGGGGCTCAGACTCCAGCTCAGAGTCAGAGCCTGAAGAGCCCCAAAGCAGGGAGAAACTCCGGATGGAGGCCAGCTAAGCCGTGTGGGGCAGCCAGCAATAAAAACTGCCTTGTCTCCTCCGTCTCTCATCCTCCTCTCAGTTCATCATTAGAAGCCCCAGAACCATTTAAGAGACTCATTTTTTCTTTCTTTTTTTTTAATTTTTATTTTTACATAGAAGCTCTTGGACAATAGTTCTCGTTCTCTTTCCCCATACCACTTTTTTAAAAAAAATGTATTCCCTTCAGGGATTCCCTGTCCCTTCCAGGAATTTTTAAACCAAAATACCCCAACTTGGCAGCTTTTTCTGTGGAGGACAGACGGACAGATGGCCGGACCTGAGCACATGGTGTCCTGCCCACTCCACCAGCTCCTCCAGCCACACTGGGCCCATGCCTGGAGGATGCCTGCCCTGCCAGACCTCTCTTGGTCCCCTCACTTCTAATTGATAGACTTTGTGAATCTGTGAACTGCTCTACTTTGAGAAAATGACCAGGTTGGGATGATCAGAATCACCCCCTCTCCTTTGTGAGGATTTTTTTCTGGAAAGGTATTTATCACTTCTGTTTGAAGACAAGATCCTTGAAGAAGTTTGTGGTGTAGAAGGAAAGTGGGGACAGATTTGCAGAATCCTTGGCATGATTCACTCACTTCTCCCAACCATCTGATTAAATCTTCATCACCTGCCTTGTGGAGGACCACATGACACTTGTGGTATGTATAGGAGACAGCAGCAGTGAAGCAGCAGCTACCAGGGAGTGTTAGGGGTGGGTATTTGGGGGGTGGGACAGGGAGGGAGCCTTGGGCTGGGTAGAGGTTTTGTATTGAGGGCCAGTGATGATGTTTTGATATTTATTTCCTGCTACTGAAATTTGAATCTGAGTGAATTGTGCCTATTTCTGATGATGTCGATACTGCAAAGCGACAGATTCATAAAGTAATGATCAAATCTTCCTTTCTTTTCATGTGTATTTCTAAGAAATAGATCCATCTGATTTTGTATGTAAATACCAAGAGCAATTTACCTGGTACTAAACCTGCACCCCCATGTGGCCCTTTCCTTATTCTCCCCACGTCCTCCCCTGTCCTGGAACCTGTCTCCATTGTGTGATCCAGCCCTGGTTCTGGCTGTGGTCAACAGATCCCAGTGAAGGGCTTTGTGTCATTAGGCCGCATTTCTTTGTCTTTTTCCTACTCTGTTCCCTGCATTTGCTGATTTCTAGTGTATTCTGTGTAGTCTCAGTCTGTGTTTGATTCCATTGCATGGAAATAAAAAGTATGTTGTACATACTGCCGAAGAATTGTCTTGCAAGTTAAGGCTTCCCCCTTTACTATAAGACTATAAATAAAAACTTATTTTGTCAAAAAAAAGACTAACAGGTTTCAATGTTCCATATTCACATATGTGTAGAGAATACATGAACCACATTCACCATTCTTAACCTCTTCATTTATCACCCCCTCCCACTAGTTCCCTTCACCTAACATGACCTGTTTTACATTCTAGTCCTTCACTAAGTGTTTGTTCATTGTTCATTAGAGTTTTGCCTTGGCATTTTACCTACAAATATATTGTACTTTACTTTTCCATATCCTTTTCCACCTCTTCTGTATAATGCAACAGCTTTCAGTGCGTTTCATCATATCCTGTTCCTGCAAACTTGTTATGTATTTCAACATTATTCACTTTCCATCATTCTGTTCTTTTCTTCCTCCCTTGGTATCCACACCTAATTCTGTGCATCCTTGAGCATGGGAGATCTTTCATTTTCTAATATCTTCTTAAGTTTCTTTCTTTAGAGATCTACTATTTTTATTGTAGAGGTCTTCCAATTCCTTTGTTCAGCTTATTTCTAAGTTCTTTTTTTTTGTGGTTATTATAAATAAAATTGTTTCCTAAATTTTTCTGTCTCTTCATTTTGGTATATAGCAAGCTACTGATTTTTATGTACTGATTTTTATATTCTGTACCTGTCCTGAAGGTGTCTATGATGTCTAGGAGTTTTTTGGGTGAAGGTTTTTGGGTCTTTTTAGTATAATAGGGATAGTTTGATTTCTTTCTTTACTATTCTTATTCATTTTATTGATTCCTCCTATGTAATTTTTTTGGCTAGGAATTCCAACATTATGTTAAATAAGTGCATAGAGTGGACACCCTTGTCTTGTACCTGACCTTAGAAGAAATTGTTTCTATTTTCCCCATTTAGTATGATGTTGACTATAAGCTTATCATATATAGTTTTTATTTTGTTGAGGTACATTCCTTCTATTCCTAGTTTCATCATAGACTTCATCATATAAGAATATTGAATCTCGTCAAAGGATTTTTTTGGTCTTTTGAGATGATCATGTGATTTATGTTCTTTCTTCCGTTTATATACTGTGATAAATTCATTGCTTTTTTATGTTGAGCCACTCTGCATCCCTGGAATGAAACCAATGTTCACATGATTTTTCTGAAATATTGCTGAATTTGGTTGGCCTTGGATTTAACTGAGAAATTTTGCACCTAAGTTCATTAAGGAGATTGGCTTACAGTTCTCTTTGTTTGTGGTGTCCTTGTCCAGTTTTTGGATGAGTGTAACATTAGCTTCATAGAATGAGTGTGGTAATGTTCCTTCCCTTTTTGTTTCATGGAAAAGGTTCAGGAGCTTTGGTATTAGTTCTCCAAAACTCTGGGTGAATTAAGCAGTCAACCCATTTGGTCTTGGTGGTCTTGGGCTTTTATTTATGGGAGACTCTTATTGCTGCTTCAATTTCATTGTTTGCGATAAATCTTTTTATGTGGTTTATGTCCTCTTGTTCAAATTTATGACAGTCATATGTATCTAGATTCATTTAGATTTTCCAATTTATTCAAGTATAGATTTTTGAAGTATTTTCATTGATATTTGTTGCAATAGCCCACTTTTCATCTCTAATTTTATTAACTTGGGTGTTCTCTCCTGCTTGTAGTCAGATTTACTAAGGGATTATTAATTTTAGTTACCTTTTGAAGAACCAACTTTTTGTTTCATTGATTTTGTCTCTGTTTCATTGATTTGGGCCTTTATTATTGTTCTCTCTCTCCTTGTATTAATTATGGGGTTAGCTTATTCTTGTTTTCTAGGATGTTGAGATGCAGCATTACATCATTTATTTGAGATCTCTCTGTTTAGCCAATGTACATACTCATAACCATAAACTTTCCTCTTAGCACTGTGTTTGCTGTGTTCCATATCTTCTAGTAGGTTGTATTTCATTTTCACTAGATTTAAAGAACTTTCTTCTGTCCACCTTTATTTTTCCTCTCACTCACTGGTGATGCAGCAATGTGTTGGTCAGTAAACATGTGTTTGAATATTTTTCCTGTTTCTTTTGTCATTGAGTTCTAGTTTTATTCTGCTGTGATCAGATGTATACAATTAATTGTTTCAGTTTTTTAATATTTGTTACAACTTGTATTGTGTCATGATATAAAATCTATTTTGGTGAAAGTTTCGTGGCTGCTGAGAAGAATGTGTCTGTGCAGTTGCCAGACGAAGTACTCTGTAGATGTCTGTGTGGTCCATTTGGTCTATGCTATAATTTATTTCTGAATTTTCTTTGTTTACTTTTTGTCTGGATGATTTATCTATTGTTGAAAATGAAGTATTGAAATCTGCTACTATCATTGTGTTAGGGTCATTCCCTACTTTTAAGTACAGTAGAGTTTATTTAATGAAGTTGGGTCTACCAATATGGAGTGCATTTAACTTAACAGTTATTATTTCCTTTTGATATATTTCTTCTTTTTTCAGTATGGAGTGGCCTTGTCTTTTCTGAATATTTTAGGTATGAAATCTACTTTATATCAGTATGGCTACACCTCCTGGTTTTTGAGGTACATGTGCTTGGAAAATATTTTTCTACCATAAGAAAATGTTTGTTTTCATCAGTGAAATGGGTTTCTTGTGAACAACAAATCATCAGGTCTTCCACTTTCAACCAGCTCACCAATCTTTCTCTTTAATGGAGAAGTTGAGTACAGTAACATTAAGTCTTAATATTGAGTAATATGTAATAACTCCCACCACATTTGCTCTTGTCTGTGCCACTGGTTCTTTCTTACTCTCCTTTCCACTATCTGTTCGTCTCCTAATATTTATTTATTACCATCCTTTCATGACATTATGTATCTTCATCTTCTGTTTGTGAGATTCCTTCCAGTACCTTCAGCAACGCTGGTTCAGGGATGATAAATTGCTTTATTGTCTGTTTATCACTGAAGGATGTAAGTCCTCCTATACTTATGAAAGATAAATTTGCTGGGTAGAGTAACTAGTTTGAAATAATTTTCTTTCAGTGCTTGAAATACTGCATTCCATCCATTTTTGCTCTTAAGGTTTCTGTTTAAAGAGCTGTATTCTGTTGGGCTTTCCTTTGTAGGTGATTTGATGTTTTTCCTTTGAGGCCTTCAATATACCTTTCTTGATTTCTATGCTTAATGTTTTAATTATAAGGTTGTGGAGAGTTGGTATTTTGTTCATGTCTGTTTGGTGTCCTAGAGGCCTCATGTACCTTAGTGGCCATCACTTTCTTAAGATTTTAGGTGTTTTCTGCTAATTTTTGTTGAATACGTTTAATATTCCTTTGACTTGCCCCGTTCTCCTTCTTCAATGCACGTGATTTATAGGTTTGATCTATCAATGGAGTCACAGAGTTCTTCCATATTTCTTTCACATTTTTTCATTCTTTTCTGGATATATTCATGTTTATTCTATTACATCTACTTTGCTTTCATTACCTAAAATTCTGTTTTCCACTTGTTCCAGTCTGTAGGAGCGACTTCCAAATTTATTTATATTTCACTTAAGGAGCTTTTTAGTTATAGTATCCCCATCTGGCCATTTGATTTTTATTACAGATTTTCTATATCTTTATTAAACCTCCTTTCATATCTTGTATTGTCTTCATTTCATTTTTTGTTTATTCCTTGATTTCATTCAGATGTTTTTATACCATTTGAGGTCATTTATTTAATGTATGCCTTCATAAGATGTTTATGCATATTCTTATGAATTTCATTGACTTGTTTTTGCATGTCATCTTTAACCTCCTTATACATTCTTGTCATCATTATTTTGAACTTGGGAACTGAGGTTTCATCTCTTTCTAGATGATACTTTTTAGATACTTTGTCGTGTGGCTATTGAACTTTTGAGGAGTCATATTCTCCTGTCTTTTGCATTCTTAAGTCTTCCTTTTGAGTTTTAGTCATCTGTTGTTGATTAGTTGCTTGGGGGTTTTAGTCCCCTGATGTATTTCCTTTCAATTAATTTCTGTGTCCTGGCAGTACTAGTTATTGGATAGGTTGTTTGGTTATTTCTGTCCACCGACCTGGAGGTATAACTTAGGAAAAACAAATTTACAAATTCAGTAGCAAATCATATAAAGCTTGTATCAGCATTATCTGTAAATAGACAGTTGTTGGAAAAATAAAACTTGTTTACGCAGAGATTTAAAAAGGCAGTGAAAACTACGGAAGTGGGAGAGGAGATAATGAAGAAGGATCAGGAGATGGAGAGAAGAGATGTGAGATGTGGGGGCTGCAGGTTAATAAGATCCTAATGTATATAGAGTTGTGATTCAGTTGTGTGGGAGTGTTCTATGGACAAGAATTGCAGAAGGATAGGATAGATTGGAGTAATGTAAGGAGGTGATAGAATAAACCACTAATTGAGTGGTTTGTAAGGAAGAAATGAAGAAATGAAGAAAGGAGAAGAAGGAAGAGAAGAGGGAAAAGGACAAAGGTGAGGAAGATTGGAACAGTAAGGAGAAAAAAAACTGGAATAGAAGAGGGATAGAAAAATTGGCCCTTTGACCAAAAGGAAAAATTATTGTTTTAAAATCTGAATTTCTTCCTTGTTGAGAACAGTGGGTTTTTTCTGTGCTCCAGTGAGTATATTGAACACTGTCCTCCAATTTCTGGTTCTCAAGTTTCAGTCTTTACTTCTCAAGTTTCTCCTCTGAGTGGTACCTCTCCACCACCTTGCATATCTGTGTCCCTTAAGGCACAGACTTTCTCTAGGTTCCTGCCTTTCCTGTATGGTTTGATGGCAACTCTCAATGTGTTAGAGGGAACCTCAGATCAACAGTCAGAGGTAAATAGCCAACATTCATTTTTTCCTTTTCTCATCAATCTGAGAAACTCCCAGCTCCTGGAAGTCTCACAGCACTGTGTGTCAATTTTTAGCACTTTCTGTGGTCTTTGTGAAATGGAAGCTACTATGGTTTCCCCACCCCCACCCCCACCCCCACAAAAAGAGAACACCCTCTAGGGAAACAGTGAGTTTTTGATGGCACTGATGCTCCTTGAGTGGATTTCAATTCCAAATGCTTATTTAGAGGTTTGTCATTGCACATCTGAATTGTCATGTATTGACAATATATTATTTAGCAAAATCCAGAGCAACTATGATGGTAGCCAAAAAACAAAAGTTATCTTTGAGATTTGTGGGAACTCAGGGACAGGTGGTCTGTCAGTCAGCATTCTGTTATCTTGGGTACCCAAATTATCATTTCCTTACCTTCCTCCATTTGCCTTCATTTACTGGTCTAATATCTCCCTCACTAGATTTTGTTAATGTATGATAATTTCCCACATTAATCATTCATTTCACAATGCTTGCAAAATGACTATAGAGCATATATATCATGGCCACCACCTCAGATCCCCTACCTGCACACACCCATGTACTTCTTCCTCTGCAACCTGTCCTTTGTGGGCATCTGTTTAGCCTCTGCCACTGTCCCAAAGAGTCTGATGAAAATACAGACACAGAGCATAACCATAACGTACAAAGTCTGCATTACCGAAACAGACTTCATATTTTTGGGGGGTTAGAATATTTCTGCTGCCTGTGATGGCCTATGAACATTTTATGGCTGTCTGGCATCCACTACACTGCACTGTTTTCAAGATCCCTTGGCTGTGTGTGTTACTAGTTCTGGTGTCCTGGATGATGCATGTCCAACATCCCATCTTTCATAGTTTAGTGGTTTTGGGGATGACCTTCTGTAAAGAGTTGGCTACCCCAAACTTTTTCTGTGAAGCTAATCAGGTGTTCCCCATGCCTGTTTTGACACCTTTCTTAATGATGAGATGATTTATTCAGCAGCTATGCTGTTGGCTTGTTGTTCTATTGCTGGTATCCTTTATTCTTATTTCAAGATAGTTTTCTCCATCCATGCAATCTCATCATCTCAGGGAAGTAAAAATCATTTTCAACTTGTGTGTCTCACCTCTCAGATCTCTTCTTATTTTACTGTAGAAGCATAGGAGCATACCGCAATTCTGCTGTGACTTGAAACTAACACTGAATAGCAGGAGCCTCCGTGGTGTACAGTATGCTCCCCTTGATGTTTTACCCCTTCATCTACAGTCTGAGAAACAAAGATATTAAAAGTTCATTTATAAGACTATTTAGTAAATAATACTATTGTCCTGAGTCTGAAGAAGTGTCTACGGTAATGAGAATCAAAGATTCAGAATTGGGGTTCTTTGATAAGAAGGGGGAAGTAGAAATCCTTTTTTCTATAGTAGGCTTACCGTTTTTCTTTTTCTGATTTCACATTTTCTATATAATTCATTTACAGAAATTGTTATATTACACTTTTTCTTTCTATGACACCCAAATCTATATATTTATTGCGTCAAATATTTCCAAACTTTTTCAATCTTTGGATCTAAAATGCTTACAAATTGATACTTATCCACAAGGACATATTTTTATCAGTAATTTCATCACAAATACATAAATGTCACTAAATACTTACATAAATGTGCACAATTATAAAAATGTCACTAAAATTTTTTCCTTTATTAAAGTAAATGTAAATTGCAGTACTATGTGAAAATCTTCTTTTGACTACTAAGGCCCTGTATATAATTCTAAAGTGAAACAAGTCTGAGACCATGGGTTTTCAGCTTGGGTATAATATTCCTGCCATATCATTTCCTTAACATTCCTTCCCAATAATGTAAGTGCTAGCACTTTAGAGTGTGTTTTGGCAGGTTATTAGGTTATATTCTCATATTAAGGATCCTGTTTCTATTTTAGTTCAATTTCCACATATTTTAACCTAGTCATGAGCAAAATAGCACCCTTGAGCTATCTGCTGTATGTTCATTCCCAGGCACTATTTTTTAATACTTGAGACAATATTTTTCAAATTTGCTACCAAATATGAATTGAACAGTGGTGGGGGTGTCATTATGTACATGATATCATGTACACTGATCATAGCCATCCTTCCATTTCTTTCTTTCCTCCATACTCCTACTCCACACTTTTATGTTTCCTGCAATTTTCTATGGGTTTCATACATGCAAAAAATGTCCTTCAATCATATTTTCCACTGGCTACCCCCTCAAATACTCCCACTTTCCACTGACTTCCCCCTCTAACACTACCACTGTTACTTTTATGTAAGTTTTTCCTTTAGATGTTGCTATTGCATATCAGAAAATATTCAATGTTTGCCTTTCTGAGCCTGGCTTATTTCACTTAACATGATGATCTTCAGTTTCATCCACTTCCTTTAAGTAGTGTATGTGTTTCCATTTATCAATGAGACTCCTGTATGTGTGTTTGTGGGATTTCTGTGTGTGTGTGTGTGTGTGTGTGTGTGTGTTTTGTGCTACAATCAACATGGGTGCAAGTTACTTCTCTTGTGTTCTGACTTGTTTTCCTTTAGTTATATACCCAGAAGTGATAAAATAGGAATATATGATAGTTTTGAGATCATAAATATTTATGGTGAATTTAAGTATTTATGATAAAGGTGTCATTGGCTGTGAGGGGAAGATCACTGTGGAAAGAAACAGGTTGATATGGATATAAAACTGCAGTATTGGTATCTTGAGCTGTGGGTGTATTCTGTATTTTATTTTATTTTTGGTGGAAATATACTTATTACGTAATAATCTGTGCAATAAAAATATAATTATTACATAATAATCTGTGCAATGTGTTACTTCCTCACATGCCTACATCATGCACTGAAGAAATCCAGTCTCTCTTCTTTCACCCTCAACTGACCCACTACCCTACTTCTATTAACAACTCTCATACAGTATAGATGTGTCAGCTGAATACATTCATAAAGCATGAACATATGAAAAAAAACATGAGGGCCTTATCTGTCTGAATCTGGCTGACTTTAAATGGCAATATGTCCTCCAGTCCCTTCCATGTGCCCAGACATGACAGGCTTCCATTCTCAGTTCAGTAATTCAGTAATTTTTCATTGTGTGCCTGCATCATGTTTCCTTTGTCCATTCATCCTGTGATGGGCACCCAGGTGGATTACAGACATCACCTACTGTGAAAATTATCACAATAACAGGACCAGGTGGGGGGGTCTCACTGGTATTCAGTATACATTTCCTTGATAACTGTATTAACATCCTAGGTGTGACCTTGGTCTTCCACAACTTTTAATTCAATCAACTTTCATTGAATAAAGGTCAGATTGATCATTCAGTGCCCCTTCTTACTCCTGAACATTAATCTACATTTACCTCAAAATAAAGATGTGCAATTAACTGCTTCAAATATAATCACTGAAAGTTATCAGGCCAAGGTCTTTTTTTTAACTTAAACCAACAGTCTTTATTTTGTTATTTTTTATTTATTTATTCACATGTGCATACATTGTTTGGGTCATTTCTCCCCCCTGCCTCTTTCCCACCTTTTCCCTCCTTCCCCCCACAGCTCCAGGCAGGTCCTGTTCTGTCTTTATCACTAGTCTTATAAAGGAAAAGAGAGAAGCATAATAAGGAAGACAAAGTGTTTTTGCGTTAAGGATAGCTATCCAGAAATATTCCTAATATTGCTTTTGTGTTACCCTGGTTTCTTTACCCTGATTTCTGACTCCATCTCATGATAACCTCTGTTGCTTTAAGGTTTCTGAAGTAGCTCCTCTGGAGTAGGGACATCGAAAGCTTTCATGCTTTGGGTTTTCTATCTATTTCTACATCACCCATATGTTCTCTCCCCTTGTCATGTGGTCCCAGTCCAACCACATTGCTGCATTTGCCCTAGATCTATAGTCCACATATGAGGGAGAACATATGATTTTTGGTCTTCCGACCTTGACTGACCTCGCTCAGAATGATATTCTCTAGTTCCATCCATTTACCTACAAATGTTAAGATTTCATTCTTCATGGTTGAGTAAAATTCCATTCTGTATAAATACCAAATTTTCTTGATCCATTCATCAATAGCAGGGCATCTTGGTTGTTTCCATAACTTGGCTATTGTGAATAGTGCTGCAATAAACATAGGTGTGCAGGTTCCTCTGGAGTAACCTAAGTTGCATTCCTTTGGGTATATCCCCAGGAGTGGGATTGCTGGATCATATGGCAGGTCTATGGTTAGATTTTTAAGAAGTCTCCAAACTTTTTTTCCAGAGTGGTTGTACCAGCTTGCATTCCTACCAGGAGTGGATTAGGGTTCCTTTTTCCCCACATCCTTGCCAACACCTTTTGGTGGTGGTGTTTTTGATGATGGCTATTCTAACAGGGGTGAGTTGGAATCTTAGCGTGGTTTTGATTTGTATTTCCTTTATGGCTAGAGATGGTGAGCATTTTTTCATGTGGTTTTTTGCCATTTCAATTTCTTCTTTTCAGAAAGTTTTATTAAGTTCAGTTGCCCATTTTTTAATTGGTTCATTGATTTTGGGAGAGTTTAGTTTCTTAAGTTCCCTGTATATTTTGGTTATCAGACCCTTGTCTGAGGTGTAGCTGGTGAATATTTTCTCCCACTCTGTGGGTGGTCTCTTCAGTTTAAAGACCATTTCTTTTGTTGTGCAGAAGCTTTTTAATTTTATGAAGTCCCATTTGTCCACCCTTTCTCTTAGGTTTTTTTAAGCACACAGATTTTGGCATTTTCCCTTGTCCTCTTCAACTCACATCATTTTCATTTTCTCCAACGTAATTTTAGATTTTAATAAAGTATGCTTTTATTTAAAATTACTCTAACATATTTTATCCTAATAAAAACTGTCAAATGTAAAAAATGAATTCATGTTTGTATTCTGGAAATCTATTAAAAAATTAAAATCCTGTGAATTCAAAGGTCATTGAACTTCCCAAGGAATGTAGTAAATCCTGGTAAATCAGACACTGGACCAAAAGCAAACTATCAACTAGGCAAAAGTGCTAAGAAAGTAAGATTTCTGTAAAGCAGAAATTTCAGGGAGAAGATGTAAATATACTGCATTTGCATAATTCCTCATGTGATCTTTTGAGTATGTAGAATTCAGGAAATTTTCCTTTTTTCTCAGACAACCATCCCTCAGGGAAATCAGGGAGTGGCTCAGGGGTTGGAATTATGGGAAGAAAATTACCTAATGAGTACAGGAAGCTAGAAATACATTTCTGTATTATATTCAGTATGCAGGAATGGCCAGAGCATGACACAGTTGTTCTGCTGAAGTCCTAAGACTCCTGAACCTGGCTAGAGGACCATGCTTCACCCTCTCCTGTTGCTTTGTCTGAGGCAGAGCTTCAGTCTCAATCATCCACTATCCAGGGAGAATTCCACATTTCCACAAGGAGAACTTCTACTCAGAGACCCCCATCCAGGTGAGTCTGAGACCCTGGTAGGTCATGTGGGAGATGATCACCAAAAAGGTAACTAAAGAAATTTACATATGTCATCTAGGAATCCATCCAGTTGAGCCCAGAGGTGAGAGATCACTGTTTTCTTGGTTAATTGACTGAAACCCTATTTAATATGTTAAAAAGAGAAGTGGGTTTTAGATGGACACAATGTATAGATCACTGTTGACAATGATGTGATGGGAATGGGAGCACACTTAAGGCCTGAATGAATAAGTGTTGTAAGATATTTCTCATAATGTTAGAATATGTCCAAGGACTGTTCATTTAGAGGGAAAGAAAATTGAGTAGAATTTGTAGAGAGGCACAATGAAGTGAGTGCATATTGCCTTCAGCTTTTAATATGTTTTGAATAGGTTCTACCTGGGGTGGGGAGGTTGGTATCAGTTGGGAGGAGTGAGGAGAAGGGGAAAATGTGTGGGAGGGTGAAGCAGTGCAAATACTGTGTACACATATATGTAAGTGGAAAAATGATACCTGTTGAAAATGTTCCAGGAACGGGGGAAGTGGGTATAAAGGAGAAAGGTGGAGGGGGTGAATTCAAGTATGATATATTTGATATATTGGAAGAACTTTTGTTAATGCCAAAATGTAGCCCCACCCAGAACATAAATAAAAAAGAGGAATAAATCAAAAATATAATAATTTAGTTTGTTTCCATGTTCATTGAAAAAGATGCGAGGAGCAGTTTCCTTACAAACATTTCATTACAACAATGGTTAGGGATATACACACCCCAGTGTCTGTTTTTATTCTGGTTTTTCCATGAACAAAATAAGTTTTCCCTGACAGATCAAAGGGGATACTAAAAAGATTTATATACTAGTTTCTTCCTTACTACTCAGCCTGAACCAGTATTTTGGGACTTGTTATCCTTTATCTTTCTCTTGCAACTGATAATAATAAAGTTTTTACTTAAGTGGTATATGAGTGTTTTTAAGTTTTGATTTTAAAAAGAAATTTGAATGTTTTTTCCTTGAATTTGCTACTTGACTTTAGTTCCTTTATATATGTATGGATACATTTTATAGAAGGCATGTGAAATTTTATATGAGAAATATTATCTATCAGTCACATTGCATGCTCATTCCCTCACTGTGTTTTACATTTGGAGACTTTTGATGCATCATGGTTATTACTAAATTGGCTTCATACCTGCAGCCATCTTAGTTTGTATCTGTTTGTACTGATTACTAAAGTTTTGACTTTTGTGACTTTTTATGTTTCAACAAAATCAATCATCTTCTGATGATTTTAAATTCATCTAAAGATCACCTAAATTATTTGTAGGCACATTTCCACAAATATCACCTTCCGCACATGTGTAGAGATTTCCTTTCTGGACAGTGGGTATAAATAACCAGCAGGATGGGGTGCGAGAAATGAGTGTGATAATACATGTGTTGCCTGAGCTCAGGGCATGGTGAGAACTCAAGATGGAAGCTGGGAAAATATCGTAATAGTGGTTTCACTTAATTTTATTAGTTACCTAGAGCTGTGTCCAGTGTGAGAAGCATATCTGAGTCACTTTATGTTTACACAGAATGAAGTAAAAACTTTAGATAGTGCTTCCTCCACAGTTCCTAAAGAGAGTATCTTCTTTGTTTTATGGCTAGAGATGGGGAGCATTTTTTCATGTGTTTTTTTTTTGGCCATTTGAATTTCTTCTTTTGAGAAAGTTCTCCTTAGTTCAGGTGACCATTTCTTTATTGGTTCATTGATTTTGGGAGAGTTTAGTTCTGGAAGCTAGAGGGGAGGAGGGGAGAGGGTGGGGGTGGAGATCAGGGGGGAGAAATGACCCAAACAATGTAAGCACATGTGAATAAATGAATTTTAAAAAGAGTGTATTCTTACATTTAAAAAATCATTTTTATTAGTATGGGTTATTGGGGTGCTGTTGTTACATTTCCACATAAACATATATTTTGTCTAGTTTGGCTCATCCCCTCCAATAGTCTCATTTTTTTCCCACTCTCCATCTTAAAATGATTTTGTCAAGTCATGAGGACTTAATTGTAGCAACAAATTCATCTCAATTACGTAGATGTCACTAAATATTTTTATGTTACTTTAAAAATCATAAATTATATAATTATGGGGAAATCTTCATTTGTTCTCTAAGGTTCTGTATCTAGTTTTATAGTGGAAACTTCTGAAGCCACCATTTCCACTTATTGGTGTATCATTCCTGTAATATCACTGCCTTACCTGTCCTTCCCAATATGTGCATATCAGCATATTAGGATGTATTATGGCAGGTGCTTGGGTTATAATCTCATATTAGGAGTACTGTTTCTAGTTTGGCTCAGTTTATACAGACACTAACATAGTCATGAGAGAAATAGCTCCCTTGAGGTACCTGTTCCACGTTCTTTTCCAGGCAGATATTTTAATACTTGAGATAATACTTTCCACATTTATGCTAGCACACATGAATTGAACAATGATGAAGGTTTCATCATGATATTCCCATGCATGCATATGATATCCATTGATCCTGGCCATTCCCTCCATTTCTGTCTTATCTTCATGCTCCTATACCCTCTTTTTTATTTCTCTTGCATTTTTCATTGAGTTTCAATGTGACCTTTTCTTGAATACTTACAATGTACCAAAGTACAAAAATAATCAAAATTATTTTTTACAACTCTCACTTTCCAGTGGCTTCCCCCTCCAAAACTCCCATTGTTATTTTCATGTCAATTTTTTCGTTAGATGTAGCTCTTGAATACCAGAGAAAATATGCAATGCTTGCCTTTCTGATCCTGTCTTACTTTACTTAACATGATGATCTACAGTTTCATGTGCCTACCCCGTGTGTGTGTGTGTGTGTGTGCTTGTCTATGTATGTGTGTCTGTGTTTGCTTGTCTATGTGCATCTGTGTGTTTATCACATTTTGTTTATTGAGTCATCCTTGGTGGATACCACCAGTATCCTTGGTGATTCCATAACATGACTATTTTGAGAAGAGCTGTAATAAACATGGGTGTAACTCATTGCTATTTTGTGCTGACTTGCATTCCTTTAATCATGTGCCAAAGAGTGGTACAACAAGATCATATGGTAGTTCTGAGATAATAAATATGTATGATGAATACATTTCTGGCTCTTATGTTTAAGTCACTCTGGTAGGAGGCAGGTTGAAATGAATATAAAATATTAACCTTAGTAAACCTTGACATGTGGTCAGTTCTATAAATGATTTTATTTTTGATGAATATATTCTCATTTTACACATTAATTTGTGTATTTTCCCCATGCACACACATTGCACTGATGAAATCTGGGCTCTCCACATTTAGCCTCTACTCATCCACTTCTCACAACTTCTACTAATCACTCTCATTCAGTACAGGTGCATCAGCTGAATACAGTCATATAAAATGAAGTTATGATAAATAACACATGGTCCTTGTCTTTCTGAATCTGGCTTATTTAAATAACAATATGTCCTCTGTACCTTGCAGGTTGACACAAATGATAGACTTCCATTTTTCTTCATAATTCAGTAATATTTCGTTGCATACATGCACCATGTTTTCTTTTCCATTCTTCCTGTGATGGGCATTCAGCTGGATTACAGACCTCAGCTATTAAGAAAATTGCCATAATGATCATGGTTGGACAGGTGTGTCATTGTTCTTATGAATTAATTTCCTTCTTACGAGTGGTTATCATCCTGGATGAGAACTTGCTGTGTTGTTTTCTCTCAGTGTTTTTATTGTGAATGATGAATAAAGGGCACATGGATCATTCTTTGTTATTTCTTACTCCTGAGTATTAGCCCAACCTTTTTCAAACTAAACGTGTAAATTTAAACATTATAAAAATATTACTTAAATCTATTAGAGCAAGGTTTTTTTACAGAATTTAGATTTTGACATTTTTGCTCTTCTTTTCCTTACAATTCCTTTTCTCATTCTCCAACATAATTTTATGGTATCTTGGACATAGTTTGCTCAAAATTTCCCTCAAATATTTTGTCCAAATCAGATCCAGTATATAAAAAGAATGAATTCTAGAAATAAATTAAAAACCATCATGAGGTCATATTGCAGATCAGAATCTGTCTCCATCCTACCCATAGAATTAGATTTTGGGTAACAAAAAAGAGACTACTTATGGAAATGCCAAAAAAAAGAGGAAGTGCACAGAGGCGCACAAAAATTCAGCAAATCAAAAAGATGACAGACTGAATCAAGAAACAAGTTGCAGATGCAGATCAGACTCTAACCCCAGGTCCCATTGGTGGAGAGGAAGCTGGAGCCTCCACCTCAATGTGTGCAAGGCAGTAACTGTGCCAGACTGGCAGATCTAGATTTGGGACATTAACTGCACATCTCCCAACCCCTAACTCCAGTGCATAGACAACAGGACAGTATTTTCCCTGTGTGAAAAGCCAGTTTTAGACAAGACAAACCATCATTCCCCACATCTCAGAGAGCTGTGGGAAGGTACCATCTGGAGATAGGATGTTCAGGGTGGAGTCCAGGTCCTAGGGGGATCCTGAACACAACGAGCAATTAATCTTCCGTACGTCTTGAGACGTAGCCACAGAGAGGTTTTGACTTGCAGCAAACTGAGACAATAAGTGGAGTTGGCCAGAGAATTATCCACCTTGCCTAAATGCTTGTTGAAAATTAAAAACAAAGGACCTAGACTTTGCTAGCAGAGTACTGAGATATCTGATCTCTTTGTAGTAGGTGAGGATTTGAGATGAGCAATTTAGGAAACGTCAGCAACCATACCCCAGAGACTTCTGGAAATCCCAAGCCACAGTGTCCATATAGGAGTCTGCCACCAGAGGCAAATTTAGTGAGGGAGATGGTGGGTCTCCCCACCATCTTAGGGAAATCTTAGGGTCCATGGCAAGAAAATACCAAAATCATCCTGAATAAAGCAGATGTGCTCAATCCTTCCAAAACAGACCCAACAAAAAGGACCCATTAAAACACACACACACACACACACACACACACAGACACACACACACACACACACACACATACACACACACACACACACACAGACACACACACACACACACACACACACACACAGACACACACACACACACACACACACAGAGAGAGAGAGAGAGAGCCCCCAATGATGTGAACTCTAGACCAGCTGCTTGACTGCAAACAAATAGAAGCAAAAAACTCAGGAGATTTTAAAGGTCACAGTCTGGGGAGTTCCATGTCTTGGGCTCACAGTGCTTGCCTGGGAGACAGTCACAAGAGGGAGACATAGAGAGAATAATCTGAAAGAGAATAAAATGCTATAATTCAGTGGACCTTCCCTTTGCAGCTACCTGTACCATGTTCACAGAACAAGCAGCTTTGTCCACTTAGAACTCTCTAAATTCCAACAAGAAATCTCACACACATTATCTGCAGAGGCTATATAGACCCAAAAAAATGGGAGAGCAAAAATCTTTAAGATAATTGGTCTGGAAAGTGTCAATCACTCTCTTATCTTCCCTCCTTGAGGTTCCTACTACACCATAAGGTAGAGGTGCAACTACACACTCCTGAAACTGTTCCTGTAACAGCTAGGGAAAGAAGAACTAACTTGATAAGTGCTGGGTACTCCAACAACACTTCTCTCCAAAAGAAACATAACTGGTTGTTGTCTTTTTTTTGGGGGGGTGGGGACTTGGATTGGGTTGTTTCTTTGTATTCTTCTTCCCTTCTCCAATTTGTTTTCACTTATCTGTTTCTTCCTTTTCCTTTTATGTAGTTTTTCTTCTCTTTTTTGCTTTGGTTTCTATTCTTGCAATTTGTTCTTTTCTTTTTCTGTTCTATACTTAATCCCAAACCATTCTCTATCTCCTTGTTATAAATATATAGAGCTTTCTGATAGTACTATCTCCTTTACCTACCATGGGTCCCACAGCCCTCTTTTCCCTGTAGCTAAACCCCATAACACTACATTTCCAAATCTTATACTTTTTAACCCATGTTAAATCTGAAATCATATCCCTACAAAGTAGAGTTTTGCTCCCATACATCATTAGTTGGAGGTATATTAGTGTGCTAATTTTTCTTTACTCATTTGAATACTTTATTTACTGCTGAATCATTAACCTTGTTTTAGCAGTATGTTATCTGTTACCCAAAGAAGAAAAAGTAAACTTGAGATGTCTGACTCACAGCTATCCTTACCTCAACTAGCAAAATCCCTTGTTTCTTCCTATTATTGCTTATACTCTCTCTTCAACAAAATTAGAGATAAGGGCAAAATTGTTTCTGCCTTGTTGCGAGGGGGTTGTGGGGAGAGAGGGAGGGAATGATGGGCAGTGAGGAAGAGGATGGGGGGAACGGGGAAGAAATCACACAAACATTGTATGCACATACGAATAAAAGAAAAAAAACCTCATTTGTATGGAAGAAATGTAGACGGCAAAAACCTCAAAAAGCCTACACTTGACCCTCATGGTGGACCATGGCCTTGGGACTCAGTCATGGAACTATAATGTGAACTCACAATCCAGCCTCTGGTATATATCCAAATGGCATGAAATTTATATCTCAAAGAGACATCTGCATGTTCACTGCAGCATTATTAAAAACAGACATGCTATGAAGTCATGTGGAATCCACTCATGAATCATGGATGGATAATGTGGATATACACACAAACAAATAAAATTTGTCAATAAAACTGGTGCATTTTTTTCATTAGGTCTAGCGTGCATGTCACTGGAGGTCATTGTGTAAAGTGAATAAGGGAGACAGAGAAAGACAAGTATCATGTGCTTTCACTTACATGTGGAGTATAAAACAGTTACCTTCATAGCAATAAGGTTAGAAGAATGGTTACCAGGGACTCAGATGCTTGTGGTGGGGCAGTGGTAGATGATCAAAGAATGTTATTAAAGTTAAATGGAATTTTACATAATTTCAAGAGATCTACTGTATAATCTAGTGAGTATAGTTACCGACAAATTGTATTCTATAAAAATAACGAGTTGATATTGTGTTCCTCCCAAAATGTAATCACATAAGCTAATGAATCTGCTAATCAGCTAATTTATTCATTCTACAAAGGAAATTCTTCATAACATTATTCTGCACATCAGTAATAAATGGAATTTTGTCTGTCAATTAAAGTAAAAAGAATGGGCCCCTAACTGCTAACGACAGCCTCAACAACATTTGGGAAGTGGAGACAAATGCATAGTGTCTGAACCATTCTAGACATGGCAAATCACAATCTATATTTGACCAAGATCCCTAAGTGACCCAATTCACACTGAATAGAAATTCTTATGTCTGGTAGTGCTTCTCAACGTCCACGATGGTGACATTTGTGGTGAACAGCTCTGTACATCTTACAAAATTGAACATCGCTGGCTTCAGCCCACTAAGAACACCACCATCTCTCCAGTTGTACCACTTTGTTCTCTCCAGACATTGTCAAGTTTCTTCTGGGTGCCTGGTTCCCTTGGTGGAAGACCATGGACCTAGAGCATGAGAACTGGGGACATCCTAGTGTAGATACGAGCAAAGCTTCTCCTTTTTTGTTCATAAATGGTGGATCACTGAGCCTCTCCCAGACCGATTTCTGTTCTGCGAATGAGAACTGGGGACATGCTGAAGGAGGTTGTAAAAACTCATCCTAACTCTTTAATAACTATGGGCAAATCACTGAACATCTCAGCCTCATTTCAGTTTTTCTACAAAACGAAAACAATTAAAAAAGAAGCATGAATTATTTTTATTTTTATTTTATTGTGGAATTACCAGAAATTAATCATACAAATGTATTTCATTGTGTTAAATTCATACATGTGAACATTGTACCTTGAACAAGTTCTCTCCCTGCTTTACATTCCAACTACATGTCTCTTTCTCTTCACCCCACTCTCTTCTTGAAGTTGAAAATGAATAACTAATATGATTCATAGCATATAATGGATGTATGTAAAAATTAAAACAGACAACACTTCTCAGATTCAAATTTGAGTCCAGGATGAATAACAGTATTTAAATTTGTCACTTGTATTTCTCAAATATTCAATATATGTGAATGTGAATGACAATTACTGAATTGTATTCCAATCACAAATCTTCTATTTGGTTTATAAAAAGCATCAAAAAGCCAAAGTCTGTGACAATGTCCCATGGTTTTATAACAAATAAACTCAGCTTTCTTTCTTGAAAAGGAGGGAATAAGAATTTCCTGAAACATTCTTATTTCACAGCTCACAGAATGAGCCATGGTCATTCTGCAAGTAGGTGCTTTGCAATTCCAAGGAATGTAGAAAAGTTAGGTGCTTTGGAATTTGGTGAGAATTGGAAGGAAGAATGGTGCAGAAGCTCTGAGGATGTTAGATGTCAAGAGGGCAAGAAACAATAAATACTGAATTCCCCTAATTTTTAACCTGTTTCTTGGGAACATGATAGGATCAGAAAAATTTTCCTATTTCTTCAGTCCAATATCTCATAAATAAATCAAATGTTCATAGGTTGGATTAACAAGAGGAAATGTTAGGTAGCTGATAGAGAGCTATAATAAACATACCTCCTGATGGTGTCCCTCAAAGGGTACTAGCTCAGGTTGGACGGCATAAGGTGGTTAAGCATAAGTCCAAAGCCTAGTTAAGGGACAGATGCTTCATTCTCTCCCACTGTCCTGTAAGGCAGACCTTCAGTCGCCATGATACACCATCCAGGAGGGAATCCAAACTGCCACATAGTGAACTTCTTACAAACCCCATCTGGAAGAGACTGAGATTTGGTAGGTACTGAAAAAAGATGACAATGGTAGAGAAGAATGAAATAAATGCACATATTGAATAGCCACCACAGAGTGAATCATATTAAGAAAGAGGATAGACTGCAATGACAGCACGGGATTTTGTTGTTGGAGTCAGAGTTCCTGGAATCACATATTCCTAACATGGAATAATCTCTTCAAGATGCTGTTTAACTCACTTTGCTAGTATTCTGTTGAGTATTTTCAATACAAATCATCAAGGATAATGATCTGTAATTTTATTTTCTGCAAGAGTTTTTGACTCTAGTAGTCCAAATTGTGACTCTTATTATACAGATGTCTGAATGCACAACAAAAAATAACATAAATAAGGATCCAGTCTGGTCTATACGATGCTTTTGAAATCGAATGCATGAGATTTCTAAGGTAAGCAGACTCACAGATGCATGGGATGCAATACTGGAGACAGTGGAGTGGAGGAGGGCAAAATGCAATGTGGTTTACTCATGAGTTCAAACTTACTGTTGCTTAAACTGATTAATTTCTAAACACACGCTATTCAGCATAAGACTAATGATAACACTAACAATATAATATTGTGTACTTCAAAATTTACTGTGAGGATAAATCTCATGTTGAGTTAATATTCCAGACAAAAACAATACAACACAATATCGAGAAAGGAACATGAGCTGCTGGGTGTGTTTATAAAACTGATTGTGGTGATCGTGTCACTGGGGCTTGCATGTGTCTAAACATCAATGATTTTAAACATTATGTATGTGCAGTTATTCATGTATCAATTATACTTGATGAGTCTGCTTTAAAAAAAAGTCCAGGGACAGCACAGGAATGGAGTATTATCTGCATCCTGAAAATATTCAAATTTCTCCAGCAGCAGGGAGACCTTGCTCCACATTCTCAGGAAAGCACTTTTCTTCACTTCCCTCTGGCCTGTTCTGGTCACCACCATTGCTTTATTCTCAGTTTTGATGTGTGAAACATGCCCTACCCACAGGCCGTTCCATTGCAAATTCTTCCTGCCATACACAAACTTATTCAGTTATACTTGCGGAAACAATCCCATTTTCCTAAAGTTGCTGTTCAAATTTCCTATCATTTAAATGTCTTCGGGGAACCCCATAAGAATATCACCTACATTAATTTCCTTTTTAACTGCACATCTTATCTACACAACTACTGCCATATGATATTTTATATAATATTCTTTTCTTACACCAATACATAAAAACTAAACGTAGTTATGGGATGTTTAAATAAATGTATACATTCAGCTGTATTCAAATCAATCTTTCTCCTGAAGGATGTATGATTTCTTTAAGACCAGTACTAAAGGCTTTTCTATCTCTGATTGTTTGATAACCTCCTGCTATAATTTTACCCTTACTCCTTGATTATATCACAGAAACTTTATATTTTAGCCATCATTAATTCTTTTCCTAAGCAGTGCAAACAGCTACATAAGTTAGAAGTCCATTTACATACCTCAGGCCCACAGAAAATACTCTTTATAACTTTAGAGGGGCTGTCACAGTGGCTCAAAGCACTGTATGTAATGGAAGTATGAAATCTTCCATGGTTCTAAATAAAATATTCTCTTATTTATGAATGCTGCCATGAAAGCTAGAAGGGTGACAAGAAAACAATATCAAAGTCTCCATTATGTACCACATTTAGGCTCAGGAATACCTTTAATTTTCATAATCAAGACATGACATTCAAGGAACTTGAGATCCTTCTCAGTCTTGCAACTCAGGGTTATGAGTTTTCTCGCATAAACATCCATGTTCTTTTATGAAATTTTATCTCCAGGTATTCTTTTTAAGTAGATTCATATTAAATAAGCTTCAATAAAAGAGTCGTGGTGCTTGTTATCTTTAAATATAAAAGCAAATGGCAAAAGTAAGAAGTATTGTATTATCATAATTGCACTGAGGTTTATTACATTTCATTGATGTGAGGTTTAGTTATTAGTGCACAGCAAATACCTTAAAAGAAAGTCATTTAATTCAGTGCCTTTATTATCAATGTCAGTATATACGGGATATACCTTTGAGCTCAGCTGGTCCAGTTCTGCATCTGCAGTCAGCTGATGGTCAGCCCAATAGGTTTTGCTGATATTGGCAAAGCTTCCTATAGTACTGGGGACTCAGCTGATGCTGGCTCTTTTAGGGAGGCTTTTGTGGGAACAGTGGTTTTTCCACTGTTCTCCACATATCTTCTGCAGTTCCATCTGTCTATCTTGGATTTGTCATGTGGTTGTGGCAGGATTCCAACATACAGTGGAAGAAATTTCCCAAGAGGCCACTTGAGGCACACTATCAATCCCAATATATTTTTTGTCAAAGCAAATTAAAACCCTAAATCCACCTCAAGACATGGAGCATCCAAATACCTCTTCAGCTGCTGAATAATCTTACAGAAGAGACTCAGATGGTGGGACAGTCTTCTCTCAATAAACATGGGGGATAATTTCTAGAAACTTCATGGACACCAAAGGCTCCTTTGTATCTTGAAATCAGCTGAGACAACAGACACATGGTGAATCTGCATGACAGTGTACCAATAAAACTATTTACAAAAAATAGGTCATAGGCCAGATTTAGCCACACACACGATTTTTTCATTTTATTTCTCATTATTAAGGTGAGTTTGTCCATCTTGAGTGTTCTGATTATGAGGATTGAAGAGAAGCAGAAGGCCTGAGAAAATACCGGATTCAGAGAAGAAACAGCTTGAAATCATGTACAAAGATAAAACAAGGACATGTACAAGTATCCTTTTCAGTGTCAGAAGTGTGGCATACCACCAAGTCTTTACCTATGTAGAAAAATGAAAATAATCATCTTCTTTGGGCCCCTAGGGCATTTTTGTGGGTTTGTCTGAGTTATTTTCCTATAGACAATTGATCATGTGAAACTTCCATTGGAGTAAAAAAAAATAATTGAATGGCAAGGTCCACCTAAATATGTAGCCTTGTTATTTATTTTCAAATCTGTCAGGTTTTCTTTTTTGTTATTTCATATTTTCAAAGCACATATTAATTGTACAAATCAGCTTAATTTCTATATTTCTGTAAATGCATATTATGCATTTTGATAAAAGTCACCATTTTACTCTCTCTTAAATCCTTTCTCTAAGTATAACAATCGTAATGGACTTCATTTTTCCATTTTCATCATCCATATAAATTATTTCAATCATATTCACACCCAATTACCCTCTTCATATGCCCACACTCTCCCTCTAGCTCTCTAAACAGTCCTGTTTTAACACTCATGCAATTTTGCAGATATTGCCTAAGAAAAAATTACAATATTTATCTTTATGAGTAGGGCTTATTTTGTTTCATATAATGATCTCTATTTCTGTCTATGTGTTATTAGCAGTTCCTTCTTTTTGTCATTTCTTTATACTTGTAATAATTGAGCTCCCCACTTCTACATCTTCACAAAATATATAATAAAATCATGTGAAATGCTGGTTCCCCACTATCTTGTGAAACACCACAACATTTCCTTTATTCTATATTTTGGTATCCATTAGTCAATATTACTCTGTTACTCCTCCCTTCCATCTTTTCCAAATTCAGGTAATGGCATTCCAAGATTCTTATTTTAACTTCTACATAGGAGGCAGGACATGTACTATTTTTCCTATGTCTACCTCATTTCACAAAAAATACAGTTACATGTATTTTGCATCCAATAACAAGATATTATTGCTATTTATGAATGAATAATATTCCAATGGGTATATATTCCCCATTTTCTTTATCCATCCATTCATGGATGTGAATTGAACTTGAATCCATATATTGGAATAAGCATGGGATTATAGTTGCAGACACAGATAAGATACAATTCTGAATTGTGCACATGGATGAAATATAGTTCTGAATTTCTACGGACCTCTATGATGTATGAGTCAAAAAAATCAGTAAATTGATTGGATCAAAAGATAGAGAAACAAATAAAAATGGAAATGCTTTCACTTATCATTTATGTAATCTCAGAACCCATCTATATAAGTTAATTAAACAGGACAATATTTCCAAAGAAGGCCCACTAGGATCAGTTCTGAAAAATATGTTAAATATGTATGATGTAATTTATTTGAAAATCCTAAAACTAATCACTGTTGTAGATAGCTGAAAAAATTTTGGATTATAGTCTAAAATGTTACAGTAGCTAGCTAAAAATTAAAAGTGCAATCCCATACATAATTTTAGGAAGAATAGCTAGGGCAGGAAAAATGCTAAATAAAAGCCAAATTATGACTTGCTTTAACATATATATAAACAGAAGTAGTGAAAGCATCTAAAACAGTCAGGCTATCTGCTGCTTGGTTTCATGCACATTTCTCTCATGGTTGTCCTGCCATGGTCACATCACTGAGAGGCACTGATTTGCTGAGGATTCTCCCCAGGGCCCCTTTCTCTCCCAGCTCTTCATACTGCACATGAAGGAATTCAACACAGGGATGACTATTATGCACAGCTTTGAGACCTTCAGCTTGTCCTAGAGGACAGAATGGCTACAGATCTGAGGATGACACCCAGGTTACTGTTACAGTTTGGATCTTAAATGTCCCCCACAGGCCCAGGTGTTAAAGGCTTTGAAACCAGTTTGGCAGTACTAGGACATGGTAGAACTTTTTTTTTTTTTATACTCAGGGTACATTGTGAAATTTTTTTTTTATTTTTTTCCTTTTTCTTTTATTATTCATATGTGCATACAAGGCTTGGTTCATTTCTCCCCCCTGCCCCCACACCCTCCCTTACCACCCACTCCGCCCCCTCCTTCTCCCCCCCCTCAATACCCAGCAGAAACTATTTTGCTCTTATTTCTAATTTTGTTGTAGAGAGAGTATAAGCAATAATAGGAAGGAACAAGGGTTTTTGCTGGTTGAGATAAGGATAGCTATAAGGGCATTGACTCACATTGATTTCCTGTGCGTGGGATGTTAGACATGGTAGAACTTAAAAGAGGTAGAGACTTGTGGAAAATCTTGGTCACTGGGACGTACCCTTGAAAGTGACATAGGACACAAAGCATTTTCCTTATGCTTTTCCACTTCCTGGCCAGGAACTAACAGCTTCTCTCTAGTGCATCATCTCTGTCCTTCATGATATGCTACCTCATCTCAAAGCCATGAAGCCAGGTGATCATGGGCTGTAATTACAAATACTGTGAGCCAAAATAAACCTCCTCTGTGTATATTTTGATGATATGACATATTTTGTTTTAGTAATGAATAGCTGTTTAACAAACCCAGTGCTGCCAAACAAGCAGACCACCAAGAGTGGAGATCTACACTTAAAAAAGGCTTTGTATAAGCCTTGAAATAAAATTTGCAGGATGGGGTGAAGAATCTGAGAATCCAAGAAAATACCAGAGAGAAAATCCTAGTGACCAACTAGAATGATGGTCATAGTCACACCACAATGTAAGTAGTAAGAATATCAGAGAATATCCAGAACAGGTGAGTTTTGGGACTTCAAGTACATCACAAAACATGGAGGAGGTAAGTTTGAGGAATATGGAAGAGTGTAAGATGTTCACTTGTGTACAAATCACACATCTAGTAAAATTTCCATCTGTACTCATGCATCCTTTATTCTCTCTACAGCAGACAGGTTCATAAGGATGGAAGTTTGGATGGCAGTGTTTATTGTCTCCATCCTGTTTATTGCAGTATTTAACTATTTTTACATTGATCTGAAAGCAAACTTCCTCACATGTTGCTCTATACCTACTTTGTTACAACATGTCCTGAATGATACAAAACAGTCTATTATCAGCAAGACAGCAATCATTTTTATTTACCTGATTTTAACAAAACCAAGTATGTTATGATAACATTTGCTATGATCTATTATTGTGTTTTCAGTATGAAAATTCTCCCACAGGGTCAGGTATTGTGCATTTAGTTGTTATCTTGTGGACTTTGAGAAATTTACTGCATCCTGAGGGCTCTGAGTTAATCAATGCATTTTCCCTCAGGAGATTTCTAATACGGTGACATTATTGGAAGATGGAAAAAACTATGAAGTGGAGGCCTAGTTGGTTATAAAATGTCACTGGTAGTGTGCCCAAGAAAGATGCATTTTTCCCCTGTACCTTGTTCTTTCTTCTTTTCCTGATGTTATTGAGCTGAGCAACTTTGCCTTACCATTTCCTCTGTGCTGTTCCACCTCATCCCTTCCCAGACACTATGGGACCATCCAACCTTCCTCTAAATCAGCTAAAACCGTAAGTCTTGACACTGTATCTGTGTCTGATTGGGCACTCCACACGCCGTGCTTCCAATTGGACAGGGTTTGAGGCCCTGAGTGATGTTACATTGCACAATCCACACCTGTATAGTTGAGAAAGATCACAATGACATTTTCAACACTGCAGCTTATGGAGGGAGGACCTAGTTCACCATAGAATTGGTGTACTACCCTGGTATTGAAGATGATAGCAGAATATGAATTAGTAAGAAGACTAGTAAATGTTATGAGCAAAAATGTGTCCTACCCCAAAAATTTGTGTTAATTTTTGTACACAGTATTAGCAGATAAGTGAAACACGTGTCAAAGGAACAATATTACTTGATTAAGGCACTTTGAAATTGTACTTTCTTTTTTTTTTCAGCTGCACATCAAAGACTGGTACTTGTGCTAAGTGCAGAATTCACACAAGGCCTCCAAAAGCAGCACAAACCACTCTGCTTCCTGCCTAGCTGCAGGAACTGCCCCAACCAGCCTGGGGCTAACCTGCTGCAGGTGGTCATCTATAAGTTGAAACTCTAACGTGACAAACAGTTACTATGGCCACATTTATGAGCTAATCTGAGCTTCCAGAGTCCTTCCTTCTGCAACTTGCTTTCTTTTCTTTGTTATGACGACCCAGGCTTATTGCATCCACTACAGTAGTACTTCAGACTGGACAATGCTTTCTACATATTTCCCTCAAATTGATAACTAAAATAAATTCAGTTAATTGGGGGTTAGACCCTAATCTGATTCATGTACTTTCCCTATAACAGGAAGGTAAAGAACATCGACTGTCACAGAAAAACATGAGTACAAATATATCAAGATGACTAGGACAAACCATGGAGAGAGATCTCAGGATAAACCATTCTATCCAAAACCTTGATGTTCTGGAATAATGAGGAAAATCAATGTATACTATTAAATGAGAGCCTTCAGAAGCTCATAGAGCCTTTTAGGGGACACTTAATATTTTCTCTGCTGCAACTAGATGACAATAGAGTTGAATGACATGAAATTTCTCTAGCATTGAAAGCCTACATTGCTAAAAGAATTGGTATTTCCGACTGGAAGATTGCTTCTCCCTTGGGCTATGCACATGCATGAGGCCACAGCTGTCAATAAATTTGTGAAATAGATTCATATCCTTTTTGCTGTAAACTGCAATCATTGTGAAAATACTCTGGGGTAATACTGTTGATATGTAAGTCTTGGATAATTTCTGGTAGAGCAGTGTAGCTGATTGGTACATAGGTTACTTATCACAGGTAAGTAAGAGCAGTAGCAACATGCAGATTCCTTCTGAGCAGTGTAAAGTGAAAATAAATGTATGATCTGAGATTCTGGATTTGTGTAATTTTGTTGCCAGTAGGTAGTAAAGGAACACAGATTCTGTTGGAGTCTGTACTGTTGGTTATTCCAACAGTCAAGCCCTAAGACAGATCCAAGAAGTATCCCTATATTTGAATGTGAGACTGGCCCCACTCTAGTACTCTAATTTCTGTTGTGATTAGGTATTTTTGTGATAGGGTCTTACTATTTTCCTCCACTGCCTTTGAACTTCAATCTTTGTGATCTCTGTCTCCGCTGTAGCAAGGAGTACAGGTGTAAGAGTCCAGTGCCTGGCTCCTTCTAATACTTAACTTTCCTGATAGGAGTCAAGGTCATGTCATGAGCAGGCATTTAAAAGGGAGAGCAGTGTCAGTACTTTAATATTTACTATTTGATAAGCACAGATTTAATAGAAATATTAATGCCAGGATAGTGGCATGACTCACAATGCAGAGAGGTGCTCCTATGCTGCTGTTGCCCTTAACAATAATTCAATTCTACATCTCAGTGACTATAGCAAAGACCTGAATGTAGAGAAAAAGATCCTGATGACCAAGTCATGGATGTCGAGTTTGTGGATCAGAATCATGGGGATTTCTCATGAATAAGAGATCCTGTGCTGTCTCACCCTATCCAATTCTATATACATGGTGTTTTAGGAGTCCGGGACCTATAAAGATGTGACCTTGATCCTCACCCAGGAGTATTTTAGCAGGCACATTTGTGGCTATTTCTTAAATGCTAATACAAACCCAATACTTTCCATAAATGCCCCCCACACTTAGACCTTGGAATGGAGATTTGATTAGACCTTAAGTCACCATACCAGTCTGACAGCTTTCTGTCCTTCCATCTTAGACAACGCACCTCAGAACCTAAATATGCAACCAACAGACATATCTATAAAGATTAATATCAGGCAAAAAAGGAACTATGTGTGCTATGTCTCATGGGAACAATTCCAGGAATGCCATGGAATCATATCAGTATGCCATGGATAGAGGTTAACTGAAAAATCACTGGATGTCCATGTGGAGGGCAAGGGTCTGACTTAAGTGGTTTAGTACTCTCCTAACCAGTATGAGGTCAAGTTCCAACCAAAGTACCATCTAAAGATATCAAAAGCTTTTTAGAACTGAGTGTGAGTGACAGAACAAAGTGAGGATTTTGTCCAAAGCTGATATGGAGAGGACATCGAGGAAGCTGAAGCCTGGATTATAACAAACTTGCCTTATGACAGTCTACCTACGGAGCAACTCTGCCAGCCGTGTTTTGTTTTGGGTATATCTGAGATATGGTCTCCTGAACTATTTGCCTGGACTGCCATCCAACAATCATCATCCTGATCTCTGTCCTGAGTAACTAGGATTACACAGGCATGACCCACCACTGCCATGCTACTTTGTTTTTTGAGACAGAATCTTGCTATGCCTCCCAGGATATCTTTGAACAGACCTTGTAGCCCAGGCATCCGAAACTAGTGATAGTCTTACCTTAGCTTCCTAAGTGCCATCATGACCAGTCCCTGGCTCCATATAAGTGTTGGTCTGAGACTTGGCATTATTTTGTCACTCACACTCAGTTCTACACAGATTTTGATGACTTTTGAGGATAATTTGGTTTGAATTTGAGGTCTTACTTCCTAGGCCAGTACTCTATCACTTCAGCCAGACCCTCCTGCCCTCCACATGGTCATCCAGAGATTTTTCAGTTGACTGTATCCATGGCATAGTAATATGATAACGTGAAATTCTTGGAAATGTTCCCATGAAGACATGGAACACACAGTTGTTCTGTTGCAGGACATTGATCATTGTGGATATCTCTCTTGGTTACATATAGAGGTGCTGAGGTGTGTCGTCTGACATTGGCAGGATGGATAGCTGTCAAACCAGTATGATGACCTGAAGTGCTACTGAAATTTACATTCCAAGAGCCAATTGTGGGGACATTTATGGAAAGTATGGGATATCTATACTAATAGAAATCCCACAAATTTACCTACTGAAACCAGTCCTGGGTAAGGTTCACAATCATATTCTTAAGGTCACTGACACCTACAACACAGTGCATAATGTATAGTGCAGGAAGGGTGAGACAGAGGAGGGTATCTCATTCAATTCATGAGAAGTCCCCATGATTCTGGTCTCCAAACATTCTTGGTCATGTCTTCGTCATCATGCGTTTTCTCTCTACACTCACGTCCTTCCCTACAGTCACTAAGATGATGAAATGAGTTATTGATAAGGGAAATAGCAGAATAGGAGCACACCTCAGGATTGTGTGTCATACCATGTCACCTGTAAAATCTCTTTGTAATACCTGCCTTAAAGTTGTACTCATAAAACAGTAAACATTAATAAGGCACTAGTAACTCAGACCTTTAATCCTAGATTTTCAGGACGCTGAGATCTGGAGTATCCCAGTTCAAAGCCACAGCAGGCAAATAGTTTGCAAAACACTATCTCAAAAACCCTGCCACAATAAAAAGAACTGGTGGAGTCAAAATAGTTGGAGACTGTAAGTTCATGCCCCAGTATAGAAAAAAATAACCACAGTAATCATTACAGTACTGACACTGCTCTTCTTTGAAATGCCTGCTCATAACACTTGACCTTCCTCTTATCAGAGTAATTACATATTTGAAAGGGGAGACACTGGTAGCTCACACCTGCAATCCTAGCTACTTGGGAGGCAAAGATTAAAATAATCTCGGTTCCAAGCCAACTGAGACAAATAGTTGGTTAAGACCTCAAGGATCTGGTACAGGGGCTCAAGTGTTGGAGCACTTGCTGAGCAAGCATGAGGGCCTGCTTCTAAACCCCAGTGTCACTGAAAGAAAGCATGTAAAGGGATCCCAGCACAATGATTTCTTCTAAAGTTTGAAATTGTGTAACGTCATGGAAAGAGGGTGCATACATGATTCCCCCAAATCACAGGGAGTGAGTGATCAGCAAGTCTCTAATGCACTAACTATTTGAAAATATTCTTATATGATTATACTGAGGAGTCATGAAATAGGTGACTGTTTTCTGGAGAACTCACACCTGTGCCATTTGGGCACAACCAGCTAGTGTGCTGATGCCTCCTGGCTGACTGATGAGCACTCTGTTGTAGAGCTCCATGCAGATCAGCATGGGACTGTTGGACTTCCCAGTCTCCTTGGACCAGTAGCAGGTGCACCACATCACCAACCATGACCTGTGCATCTGTGTGAATGAGAGAGAGGGCAGAACATCTCTGTAGGCAGCAATTACAGAGTACCAGTGTGGGGCCAAGACCCACATTCAAATATTGCAACTCTTATGCACTCTGCCCTTGTGTTTAACCACTTAAATGACTCACAGTCCAGATGCCAAAAAAATCTGCCTTCCTTCACTACCAACTGGCAATTTGCACAAATCCAGAATCTCAGGTCTTACACTTTTTTCACTTTACACTACTTAGATGGAATCTGCAAGATGTACCCTACTTACATGTTTGCTTACCTGTCCCAAATACACAATGTACCAATCAGGTGCACGGCCATTCCACAAATTATCTATAACTTACATATCAACAGTATTACCAGAGAGATTTTCCACAAGGGATGATGGTTGCACAAAAAAGGATATGAAACTATTTCACAAATTTATTAACAGATTTAGCCTCATGCATGTGCATAGCACAAGGGAGTAGCAATCTTCCAATAGGAGATGTCAATTCTTATAGCGTGTAGGCTTTCAATGCTAGAATAATTGCATGCTATTCAACCATATTCTCATATAGTTACAGCAGAGAAAATCAAAGTGTCTCCAAAAAGGCAGTATGAGCTTCTGAAGGCTGTCATTTAACAGTACACATTTATTTTCCCATCGTTCTGGAACATCAGGTTATTGGATGGACTGATTTCTCCTGAGATCTTTCTCCTCTATTTGTCTACTGTAATCTGGGTCTTCTTGTTCTTATGTTTTTCTGGGACTATTAATGTACTTTATCTTTCCTGTTAGTAGCAAAGTACATGAATCAGATTAGGACCCAACCTCCAATTAACTGAATTTGTATTTGTTATGAATTTCAGAGAAATATGTCGAAGCCATTGTCCCATCTGAGTCACCATTTCAATGGATGCAATGAGTCCGGGTATTCATGAAAGAAAAGAGAGCAAGATGCCAAAGGAAGTCTTCTGTAAGGTTAGCTTACATCATAAATGTGGCATAATGACAGGTGTGGCACCTTAGACTACCGGGTATAGATGGTGACATGTACCATGTTAGCACCAGGCAGGTTGGGGCAGTCCATTCAGCCTGGCAGCAAAGTGTGTGGCTTGCGCTGCTTTGGGAGGCACTTGTGTGAACTCTGCAGTTTTGGTCATGTCGCTTTTGAGCATTAGACCAACAGCCAGTATTTAAAGTGCAGCCTGAAAAACTAAAGTTTATTTTAAAGGTGTCTTAATCTCATAGTATTGCTGCACTGACAATTGTTTTATTTCGCCACTAACACCATATTAAAAAATCGATGTGAATGTGGTGTGGGGCAAGGGGGAGAAATGGCCCAAAAATGTATGCACATATGAGTAAATGAATAAAAATATCGATGTGATTTTTTCCGGAGGACACAACTTACCTCATAACATATACAAGCTGCTGTAAATCATACTCCGCTATCATCTTCAAATTCCACTGTACACCTGTTCTGTGATGAGCTAGGTCCTCCCTCTCAAGCTGATGCATAGAATGTGTCAGTGTGACCAAGCTCAGCTATCCAGCTACGGATTGGTGCGATGGAATGTCACTCAGGGCCTCAAGCCCTCTCTAATTGGAGGCACGGCATAAGGACTACCCAATCAGGCACGGATACAGAAAGGGGCGGGCTTAAACGATTTGGGGCGGATTTCGAACTGAAACTATCTGTCAGAGAACATCTGGGAATTGTCTCCAGGCTTTCTTCTCTGTTGAGGATGTTCCAGGTGGCTTTGTCACAGCCTCTGTCGTCCTGAGAAAGGTCAGACTCAAGCAGATTATGGGGAGGATGCCAGGCAACCTAAAACCAAGAACAGGACATGCAGGTCAGTGTCCTGAGGGGAAGGGAGGCAGTTTGTAACCATCGGTTTGCGTCTCCCCACTCCGCGTCGGTGAGTCCTGTAGGGCAGCTGGACCGGGGTCGCCTCTGGCCTTGGCGGTTGGGGACGCGACCTTTAGCGCCTTCTGGCTGGGGGAGGGGCTGTCAGGACAGCTCTCCCTACTTGTGGATGATGGGGAGGTGAGCGGGCATGTGGAGATGGTAGGATGTGTGGTCCATGCCTACCCCAGGCTGCCTTCCTCCTGTGGGTCCACGCTTTTGTCCCCAACTTTCCAAGTATGTGAAAAGCAGTCTTAAATACAACCACCGTCTCCTCCTAATCCAGCGCCTCTTTGGCCTAACCATCAATCCTGAAACATCCTCATCCCAGCCCATATCCCACAGCACCGACTTCCCCTTTCGGCAGCATTATCAACCATTTCTTGCTCATGGCACAGTTCTAACAGACAGTATTGCCTCTTTTTTCCTTTTTCAAAGGGTTGTGAATATTTTTTGTTGGTGCACATTGCACATCAGAGGAAGACAGAGAAGAATCTCTTGAGCCCTTTTTGTTTTCTCTGTGTGTCTTTCTTTTCCTTTTCTTTTTGGTCTCCTTGGCACTGGCACTTGATATGAACATTTGGATCATTTGGCCGTTTTGTTCGACCCAGGGCTTTCTTGTTGACTTTCATCAGGTGCCCACAGCTGCTCTGGTTTTGTTCAAACTCCAGTTCAACACAGAAAGTAGTCGCTGGAAGACTGACACATACACCTCTGAAGGGATCTGTCCTTCTGAAATGTCTCTGTACATATAAATGCTTCTGTCCCCATACTGAGGTCCTCCTCTGTGTTGTCTGAGGCTGTCAGGACACATTCAATGTTATTTTTCACATGGCTAATAGGAAACATGCAATCTTCTATGAAATTTGGGTGTATTGTGATTTCTTGGTGTTTATGATTTCAATATTATACTTTAATAACATATATTAGTATCAAATAAAGATGACTGCTCCTATTCTTACATTAGTATCACGTAATGATGGCTACTCCCATTCTTACAATTGAGAAGAATCTAGGCTAATTTCCTACACACAGACAAATTCAGTTGACTTTAGAACTTGCATTAAGGTTCTTGATGACAAATTACATATCTTGACATTTAGGTTGATTTTTGGGGACAAGTTAAAGTGGTGATGAGTTTGATCTACACACCTGCGGTATGTAACCCAGATTGTCATGTCCTCTTTTCCATTTTTCTTTTATCCTCAATTCACAAATGTTCTGTTTCAAAACATGTCCCCATGTGAAACAGCTGCATGGGATACTATGTGAAATTGAGGTGGTGCTAATACCATTGGTCATACAGGGTAGAGAATACCTTGCTCTAGAACATGGCCCACATTGTCTTATTCACCTCTTATGTATTCACTATTTCCTTTTTATATTGGTGGCACTTGGTTTTGCCATCAGGGCCTCATGCTTGCTAGGCAGGTGTTCTACCTGTTGATCCACACCTCCAGCCCTGTTTGCTGTTGGGTATTTTCAACATGGTGTTTTCTGAACAATTTCCCTCCCCCACAGCACTTCAACCATGAGTGTCCTGAACTCTGCCTCCTCTGTAGCTAGGATCATAGGTCTGACACACGAATGGCATTCTCCTTTGGTTTTCATGACAGGAGCTTTCTATGAAAGCCAGGGTATCATAAAACACACCATGTAGCTCAGGTACCTGAAACAAGTGATCCTCCTACCTCAGCTTACTGAGTGTGATGATATCAGACAACTGGCTCCACATCAGCTTTGGTCAAAGACTTTACTGTTTTTTCACACACTCAGTTATACACTGTCTTTGTATAGCACTTTGGTTGGAATTTCAGCTCATACTTACTAAGCAAGGAGTCTACCACATGTTCCAGATGCACCTGTTCTCCACACAGCTATGCAGTGATTTTTCCTGTTGAGCTCCATCCGTGGCATGTTAATATCACTCCACGGAATGCCTAGAAATATTCCCACAGAAACATGTTAACCATAGTTCCTTTGTTTCCAGATATTTGTCATTGTAGCCATGTCAGTAGCTGCTGAAACTGTGTTGCATATTGAATTCCTGAGGTGTGTTGCCTCTGTTTGGCAGGACAGAAAGGTGTCAAACCAGTATGAAGAACTCAAGAGCTGCTGAAATATCCAACTCAAGGGCCAAGGGTGGGAGCATTTATTGAAAGAAATGACGTTTTATTAAAAGTTAAGAAATAACCACATACTTCCGAACTAAAAACTCTACAGAGTGAGGGTCAACGTCATATCCTTAACAGTCACTGACACTTAAAACACTGAACATAAGAGCAGGATGAAGGAGACAAAACAGGATATCTTATTCAATTCATCATAAGTGCACACGATTCAGGTCTTGAATCATTCATTCCCTTACTTGGTCATCAGCCTCTCTCTTCATTCATGTCTTTGCCCATAGTCCCCGAGGTGAAGAAATGAATTATTGATATGGGCAATTACAGAATAGGACCACCCCTCTGGATTGTGGGTCATGCCATCATCGCTGCTTTAATATTTGTCTTAGTGCTCTATTCATCAAAGCATCAACATTACCGTACTGACACTCTCTTCCTTGGAAATGCCTTCTTATCACATTGACCTTGGCTCCTGTCAGGGAAATTAAGTATTTGAAGAGACCAGGCACCTGTGGCTCACACCTGGAATCCTTGCTTCTGCAGAGGCTGAGGTCAGGATTGCAGTGTGAAACCAGTGGGTAAAAATTGTAACAACCTATCTCAAACGTTCCTACCAAAACAAAAAGAGTATCACATTGAGACCAAGGTGCATGTTCAAATATGATGTCCCCTCTCAGATCTGTCCCGAGGCTTGATCAATTGTATGGCCCACAGTACAGACTCCAACAGAATATGCCTGCTTCTGCTACCATTGGCAAGCTGGCTAACATCCAGAATCTCAGACCTCACATTGATTTTCATGTAACACTACTCAGAATGAATCTGTATGTTGCTACAGCTCTTACTTACCTGTCCCAAGTACCCCATGTACCAATCAGCTGCACTGCCCTTCCAGAAATAATTGAAAAATTGCAGATCAACAGTATTCCAAGGAGTTTTTTCACAAGGAGTGAGAGTTATACAAAAACGAATTTGAAACTATTTCCACACTCTCAATGCTAGTGAAATTTCCCGTCATTCATCCATAGTGTCATTTAGTTCCAGCAGAGAAAATCTAAGTGTCTCCTAAAAGGCTGAATGAGCTTCGGAAGGCACTCATTTAATGGCATGCATTTATTCTCCTCATCATTATGACTGGGCATGACACCCACAAACCATCGTTGATGGGCAGCCAAAAAAAAAGACAAGGAAAAGATGAAGGTGCCTTAATCCTTTTCTCATCTGTTTCATGTAGCTGCTAAAACTGTGTGTTAAGAAACTGATGTGAATTTCTCAGTTGAGGGTGGTTGATATAATTTAGCTCATAACATATACTTGCATCCTGGTATAAGTGAAAATGCATTATCCTCATCAATTTCAGGTTCCTACACCTCTTCTACAATGAATTAGGTCATCCTTCCCGTATATGCAGCATAGAACTTGTTATTGTGATGAAGCTCAGCTGATAAGAGATGGACTGGTGCTATCTAATGTCATTGTGAGTCTCAAGCCCTGTCCAATTGGAGGCATGGATGAAGACTGCCCAATCACCCCGGATACAGAGGAAATTGGGAGGGCTTGAATGATGTTGGGCGGGTCTTTAACTGAAACTCCCTGTGAGAGACCATGTAGGAATGATCTCCCAGCAGCTCTTCTGTTGTGGATGTTCAGGGGGCTTTGCCACAACTCTGTTGCCCTGTGAATTGTCAGACTCAAGCAGATTAGAGGGAGGATGCTGGGCACCCTGCAAGGATGGTGCACGCAGGTCAGCATTGTGAAGATGGGAGGACTTTTGCAAACAGCAGTTTATGTCTCCCCAGTATGTGTTCATGAGTCCTCTTCTAGGGCAGTTGGACCAGGGATAGTCTCTAGCTTTGGGGGTTGAGGGGCGATCTTTGGCGTCTTCTGGCTGTGGGAGGGGCTGTGAGGAAAAAGCATGTACTTAAAGCTCTCTTAGGTGGAGATGACGTGGTGGTGTGCCATAGGATCAGTGGTTCATGACCATCCCTGGCTGCCTTCCTCCTGTTGGGCCCACCTGTTTCCAAAAGCTGTGGAAAGTAGTTTGAAGTCCAAACACCACCACCCTCATCCTGAGCCTCTTTCCTCTAACCACAATTCCTGAAATATCCTCAGCCCGGCCTGCATTCCCCAATACTACTTTCCCCTTTCCACAGCATTATCAACTACTTGTGGCTCATGTGACTTTTCTAAGAGACAGTACTTCATCGTGTTTCCTTTTTTCAAAGGGTACTTAATAGTTGACTGTGCACATTTCATATGAGAGGAAGGCAGAGAATAATCTCTTGACCCTTTTTGTTTTCTGTTTGTAGTGAGTCTCCTTCTCTTCTTTGTCCCCTAGGCACTGGCATCTCATCAGAACATTTGGGTCATCTGGCAGTTTATTTCTGACCCAGGGCTACAGAACTGAGCATCATTGGGTGCACATAGCTGCCCTGTGCCTGGTCCCAGTGAATAGAAGCCTCTCTTGAGGAGCAGACTGAGGTACTGCTTTGGAGCCTCTCAAAGCATCTGGGAGGAATCTCAGTCTATACACTCGTGTCAAAGTCACTTTACTTGTTTCCTTTTCTTTCATGCTGTGACTTGTGCTATACTTAACACCACTGTGCTGCCATCTTGCACATCCTGATATCCATTATTGGGATGAATACCTAGAATTGTGCTGTTAAGGTCTTCTGGCAATTCGATGTTTAGTTTTTTGGAGAACCTTCAGACCATTTTCCAAAAGGGATGTATCCAAATTCATTCTCACCAATAGTTTCCCTGGGCTCCGTTCTTGCTATGTCCATGTCCTCTGAAACACATGTTACCCTTTGACTTCTTAGTTTGGAAGGAGAGTGGGAATTACTAGGGGGACTGCAGTTTATTCAAAAAATGTATGTCACACTCCTGCTATCTTTCAAAGTTTGAAATTGTCTACCATCTTGGAAAGACGGTGCCTACACGATTCCCCAAATTCAAAGGGATCGCTGATCTGTGGGTCTCCAATGCACTAACTCTCTGAAAACCTTCTTTCTGATTATACTGAGACGTCATGACAGTGCTGCCTGGTTTTTTGAGCATATTCACATCCCTATGGGCACAACCAGACAGGATTGCTGATGCCTCCCAGCTGACTGAGGAGCACTCTTTGGCATAGCTCCCTGCATATCACCTTGTGATCACTTGATATGCCCATGTTCTTGGACGACAGCAGGTGCACCACCTCAACAACCATGACCTGTGCATCTGTGAGATTGAGGGATGGGGCAAAAGATTTCCACAAGCAGCAATGAGAGAGCACCAGGGAGGGACCAAGACCCAAGTTCAAGGACTGGGACTCTTAGGGACCTCTGCCCTTGGGATTAGCCACTTGAAGGACACACAGTCCAGATTCCATCAAAATCTGCCTACCTTCACTATTCACTTGCAACTAGCACAAATCCAGATTCTCTGATGTGACTAATGTTCCAGAACTCATGCAATATTTAGAAATATTTCTTACAAAGAAGTGATGGCTATCCAAACTGCTATCAAACTCTATCACACATTTGTTGTGTTGTGGCCTCATTCCTGTTACCCCAAGAGAGGGGTAATATTTAAATGGGAAATATTATTTCTTTTCCTATTTGGTTACTTGGGGTACTTGGGCATGAACTCAAGGCGCACCAATTTAGTCACTCGACTGCCCTATTTTTGTAATGGGTTATTTCCAGATGGGATCTGGAGAACTACTTGCCTGGGCCGCAATCGTACCCCGATTCTCCTGATCTCTGCCTCCTGAGTAGTTAGGATTCCAGGCGGGAGCCACAGGCACCTGGCTGACATGGAACCTCCTAGACGCATGCAGGCTTTCAAAGCTGGAGAAATTTGATGTCATTTCTAGATTTACATATCCTTCCTGCACAGAAAACTTACGTGTCTCTAAAAGGGCTGTATGAGCTTCGGAGGACTGTCAGTGAATAGCACAAAATTACTTTCCTCAGACTATTGTAACTGAATGGATCTGGATCTTTGTGAGGAAGCATACAGCGAAATGGCGACAGGAACGCTTTTTGACAGGTAGCTGGCGTCAGAAAGGTGCCATGGTAACGATTGTGACACACTAGACTTGCAGCCTAGGGATGGCGTCCTGTAGCAGGTTAGTGACAGGCAGGTTGGGCCACTTGGTGCCGCCAGGCAGGACGGTGGTTTGCGCTGCCTCTGAGGCGCTGATGGGGATGCTGGGATTTCGTCGGTAGCGCTCCAGTCTTTTACCAGCAACGAAAACCAGAATTAAAGGGGACTTCATCCAGGAGTATTGCTCCTAGGACGCCCGTTTCACTTAGCCACCAACATTATGTGTCAGAAAATCCAAGTGAATTTTTGTAGGGTTCCCACTTCAGCTCTTAACATCTCCTGTCCTTTTGCTATGATTCTTAATCCGCTATCATCTTCAAGATGAGGTGAGTACACCTGTTCTATGAAGAAGCTGGGTCCACCTTCCAGAAGAGGCAGTACAGACCTCGTCATTGTTACCGCCCTCAGCTATGCAGCTATGGATTGGTGTGATCATATGTCACTCAGAGCGTCGAGTTCTGCCGATTGGAGGCACGGCATGTAGACTGCCCAATCGGACACAGACTCAGAGGCCACGGGGCGGGCTTAAGCGATCTGGGGCGGGTTTTAAACTGACACTCGCTGTCAGAGAACGACTAGGACTTGTCTCCAGGCTGTGTCCTCTGTTGAGGACGTTCAGGTGACTTGTCAGGCTCAAGCAAATTACATGGAGGTCGCCTGGCACGCTAAAACCAAGGATATGGGGCGCAGATCAGCGTCCTGAAGGAGAAGGGCGGCAGTTTGTAGCAAGCGGTTGGCGTCTCCCCACTCCGCGTCGGTGAGTCCTGGAGGGCAGCTGGACCGGGGTCGCCTCTGGCCTTGGCGGTTGGGGACGCGACCTTTAGCGCCTTCTGGCTGGGGGAGGGGCTGTCAGGACAGGGCGCGGGCCTAACGCTCTCCCTACTTGTGGATGACGGGGAGGTGAGCGGGCATGTGGACATGGTAGGATGTGTGGTCCATGCCCACCCCAGGCTGCCTTCCTCCTGTGGGTCCACGCTTTTGTCCCCAACTTTCCAAGTATGTGAAAAGCAGTCCTAAATACGACTACCACCACCTCCCAGTCCAGCACTTCTTTGGCCTAACCATAAATCCTTAAACATCCTCTTCCCAGCTCCTGTTCCACAGCACTGATTTCCCCTTTCTGCAGCATTATCAACGATTCTTTGCTCATGGCACAGTTCTGACAGAATTGCCTTCTTTTTCCTTTTTCAAAGGGTTTTGAATATTTTTCTCTTTGTGCACATATTTCACATTAGAGGAAGGCAGAGAAGAATCTCTTGATCCCTCTTTGTTTGCTCTGTGTGTTTTTTCTTTTCCTTTCATTTTTTGTCTCCTTGGCACTGGCACCTGATCTGAACATTTGGACCATGCGGCCGTTTAGTTCTGGCCCAGGGTTCCTTGTTGACTTTCATCAGGTGCCCACAGCTTCCCTGGGTCTGTTCAAACCCCAGTTCAACACAGAAAGTAGTCGCTGGACGACTGACACATACACCTCTGAACGGATCTGTCATTCTGCAATGTCTCTCTACATATAAATGCTTGTGTCCCAATACTGAGGTCCTCCTGTGTGTTGTTTGAGATGGTCAGGACACATTTAATGCTATTTTTCACTTGGTTAACAGTAGGAAACATATGTTCACATGCATTCTTGTATAAAAATTGGGTGTATTGTGATTTCTTGGTGTTGATTATTTCAATATTATACTTTAATAACATACAGTAGTATCAGATAATGATGGCTGCTCCTATTCTTACAGCTGAGAAGAATCTAGGCTAATTTCATTCACACAGACAAATTCAGATGACTTTAGAATTTGCTGTAAGGTTCTTTATTAAAAATCATATAGGTTGATATTTAGGTTGATTTTTGGGGAACTACTTAAAGTGGTGGTGAGTTTTATCTACACACCCACGGTATATAAACAAGATTTTTATGTCCTCTTTTCCATTTGTCTTTTGTCCTAAATTCACAAATTTTCTGTTTCAAAACCTGGCCCCATGTGAAATACCTCCATGGTATACTATGTGAAATTCAAGTGATGCTAACATCATTTGTCATACAGAGTAGAGAATACCTTGAAGGAGGCTAGGTATAGTACATGCACCACATTTTCTTATTTGCCTCTTATGTATTCCCTTAGTTTATTTTTTATATCGGTGACACTTGGGTTCGCCATCAGGGCCCCATGCTTGCTAGGCAGGTGTTCTTCCTGTTTTTCCACACCTCCAGCCCTGTTTGCTGTTGGGTGTTTCCAACATGGTGTTTCCTGAATAATCTCCCTCGACAGCACTTCAACCATGATTGTCCTGAACTCTGTCTCTTCTGTAGCTAGGATCATAGGTCTAACAAACCAGTAGCATTCTCCTCTGGTTTTCATGACAGGAGCTTGCTATGAAAGCCATCTTGGACCTTCTGATATCTTCTGGGTCAGATTCATAAGCAGAATTTTGACTTGGGTCATCTGGAAGCTCAATGTTCAGTTCTTTAAGCATCTTCAAGCTCTTTAAGAAAATGGTTGTATGAAAATTTATTCTCCCCATAGTTTACCAGGGCACGATTTTGCTATATACAAGTCCTCTCAAACACAAGTTATCCTCATGTTCTTCTTTTGGAGGAGTGATCAATTAGAGAGTACTAGGACCCAGGGCTTAATTTTTTCAAAGAAAGCCCTCTACCACTTGATAGACACTTCCAGTCCATGTGTTATGGTTATTTTGAAAGATGCCTCTCCCAAAATATTTGGCAGGGCTGGTCTCAATCTCAATCCTCCTGATCTTAACCTCCCAAGTATCTAGGGTTACAAAGTTTGGCTCAAGTGTCAATCACTTCAACTTCTTGTTAATAACCATTGTGACAGGTGTGCTCAGGTTGCAGGTAGTCTTCTATTTTGTACAGAACATCCCATGGCGAAGTTATTAGAACCTACACTTTCAAGTAGACACTGGAAGACTCTACCATAAAGCTCTTAAAGGAATAACAGTCATCCGAGCTTCTTAAACCTTCTCTGCCCACACACATGCCAGTGTGCCCATTTGAAACCATCAAAACAAAAAGAGGCAGGGTGGATAAAGTAGAATGGTGGAGGTGGTGAATTCAACTATGATATTGTATGAGATCTTTTGTAAATGTCACATTTTCTCTTCAGGACAACAGTGATTCAAAACAAACAAATAAACAAAACCATTTGTATTTCTTCACTCCAGGGCAATTAGCAGGTGCCCACTCTGTTTTTCTCTCAGAGTTTTGAGGATTAAGATTCATCCCTTAAATGGAATGTGCTTCAACTGCTACACATAAGGCACTGACAAACTCTTTCCATGAAGAACTGATCAACATGGAGTTGTCAGTGGGGTGAGCTAGTGGAAGTCCTGGGAAGTGTTGAGCTCATGGTCAGGCTGATAGAATTCTACTGGTTAGGGGGAAAGACTGTTGTGAATTTTTTGGCTTTATCTTTGTCCTATCAACTTCCTATATCTGGTTAGATACAAGTTCATCTATCAGCTGTTTTGCTCAACTGTTGAAACAACTGACAGTTAACAAACTATGCTGGAAAGGTCCTACACTGGCAAATTGGGTTTAAGCCTTTCATTCTTGACATTAGGGAAAGAAGCCCTTGCAGGGACATGTCACACCACCAAATTTTTCTGTGGTCGAAAGGCCAGTGTAGGATAAGTGCTGTCCTTTGCCAGTGATAGGAGAATTATCCATCCATAGAGCACATTTGATTCAGAGTGACACATTTATGTTCCTAGTTTTCTCACTTCAGAGTGATGCTCTATATTTGGAATTCTTTGTTGGACACACGGCTTAGGGCAGGATTCATGCCCACATTTGCCTCAATTTCCATGCTCATTTGATGTGGATGTTTTTTACACTTTCCCAGTGTATGGAAGTCTCTCCAGTCATTGATGACTTTGAGAGTGACTTGAAAGGAAGAGATGTTTATCCATAGGTAGAGGGATAGTCAAAACCTGGCTTTACAGGTAGTAGTAATCGAGCCAAGGGCTTTGAATATTCTGGAAAAAGAGAATAACCACTGTGCTATGCCTCAGCTTCATCATCTGCCTTTTGTTTGGATTAGTCTGTTCACATTGAATGTTATTTTTCATGTGGTAAGTAATATGAAGTTTATATGCACATACATTCCTGTGTGAACATTGTTTGTATTGTGATACCTTGGTGTAGATTATTTTACTATTACCACTAATTATACACATCACTATCAGGTAATATGTTTTATCCTAAATTCACAATTTTTCTTTATAAAACATGCATACCTGTGAAATAATAGATGCATGTGATAAGGATATGATACTTAGGTGGTGCTTAATACTATTTGTTGTCCTGGATATATAAAACCTAGAGGAGGCTGGATTCTCGATTATGGCACACACTTTCTTATCTCTTCTTTTTTTGTACTTGTTTTAACTCAGAGCCTCTTGCTAGCTTGGCAGGCACTCTACCACTTCAGCCACTTTGACATCCCTGTTTGATGTTTGGTGTTTCCAAGATAGGGTCTGGTGAACTATATACTTAGAAGGCCTCCAACCGTGATCCAGCTGATCTCTGTCTCATGAGTAGCCAGGGTTACTCCATATAGTATGAGGCTCCATTGTGCTGCCTCTTGGTTTTTTGAGACAGGACCTTGCTATGTAGTCCAGGCTATCATTGAACATAGCACTTAACTCAGTCACCTGAAACTCAGATTCCCGAGTGCTGTGATGACAGACCCCTGCTTCCATAAAAGTTTTGGTGTAAATCTTCAATCCTATTTGAGTGAGGCACTCAGTTCTACACAGTTTTTAATGTGTTTGGGTGGTACTGGGCATTGAACTTGAGTTGACACTTGCTAGGCAAGTACTGAACCATGTGAGTCTGACTCCCTTGCCCTGAACACAGGTATCCACTTACTTTTCCATGACACATGAACATGATTCCATGTCATGCCTGGAAATGTCCCCAGAAAGACATGGAGCACATAGTTCTTCTTTTATAGGATACTGATCACTGTGGATATGTCCACTGGTGGTGAACATTTATGGAAAGTATTCAATCTCTATTAGTAAAGAAGGACATTCACTAACTTTAGAACACCATGCATAAGGTATAGAACAGGAAGGGTAACAGCACAGGATAGCTTGTGAAATTCATGTAAAATTCCCATGTTTCTGGTCTCCAGACATTCATTCCATAACTTGGTTATCAGATACTTTCTCTCTACATTCATGTCCTTCCCCATAGTCACTGGAGGAAGAAACAAATTACTGGTAATTGCAATAGCAGTATAGGAGTACCCCTATGGTTATTGTGTCATGTGGTGAGGTCACCTCTGATTTCTGTTTCCAGTACCTGACTTAAAGCTATACCCAATAAACAGTAAACTTTGCAGCACTGACATTGTTTCTCCTTTCAAATTGGGGCCCATACCATTTTGCCATTGCTCCTTACCAAAGATATTTAATATTTGAAGCCATCCCACCACACTAGTGGCCACGAGTAGCTCATTCTCTCTTTATATTTTATGTAAACAACATAATATTCTTTAGTATCCTACTTTCATTCAGATTTTGAAATATTGTTACATCTTGAAAAGAGGGTGGTTACATGATTCCCCAAAAATCTCAGGAAATGAGTGATCAGTGAGTCTTCAATGCACTACCTGCTGAAAAACATACAAGTGTCCCAAATTGCCACTTGAGCTTATTCCATATGATTTTGCTGAAATGTCATGAAACAGGCTGCTGCAAGATTAAGCAAGATTAAGTCAACAATGTTAACGTAAATGAAAAATCCTTTTGACATTCTAATGCAAGATATTTCCAGTAACTATTGGGGAACATTTTTTCTATGCAAATGTTGATCTAGACACCTTAGGCTATAATTTGTCTCTTCTCTGATTGGAGATTTAATCATATGCTCCTATGGACCTGACCTGGATAGAAGAATTTGTCATGGCCATGATCTTATGGTGACAAACAGCCAGGTTTCATCATCACTGACTGAGAAGAACTGTTTTACAGAAGTCTATGCAGATCAGCATGAAGACATTTGATTAGCCAGTGTCCTGTACAAATAGCAGGGGCACACAGCCAAGGACCTGTGCCTGTGTGGATAAGAGTTGGTGCAGAAGAGTCTCCACAGGTTCAAATATAGGGTCTGCTCTGTGCTCTGCCTTGGGCTTGACCTCTTCAATGAACCACAGTTCACGTTCTAACAAAATCCCGCTTCCTTTACAACCTACTGGCAACCTGCTGAAATGCAAAATGACAAATCTCACATTTATTTTCACTAGTCCAAACGAATATACTTGTTTCTACTGCCGTTTTTGTTCTACTTATCTGTCCCTAGTATCCTAGGTACCAATCAGATGCAAGAACTTATATAAGCCTTACAAGTCTGACAGAGAGATCTTTATCACAAGGAGGAGCTATGGTTACATCAAAATAATGTGAAACTATTTCACACATTTAATGACTGGGTGACATCTCACAGAACACAGCAGCAGCTCTGCCTTCAGTAATGTTCATAGTCCAAGCGGGAATCAAAATTCCAGTAGGAAATATCATTTTTGTATTAGTGCAGGCTTTCAACGATAGAGATATTTGAGGTCATTCAACTTTATTCTCATTCCTAACATGTTACAGAGAAAATTATGTGACCTACAGTGAGGTCATTTTAGACTTTCTGCCTGTATATGAGGACCTGTAGCAGGATAGGAACAGGAAGGGTAAGGCAGTTCCTGCAGCTGGGCACAAGCAGTGTAGTTTTTGCTGCTTTTCGAGGCACTTGTGTGAATTCTGCACCATTAGCTCAACATCCAGTCTTTTTTATACAGACAAAAAAAGAAAATGAGAAATTCAAGGTGCGTCAATCAAGTTTATTGCTCCGTTGACACCTGTTTCACTTAGTCACAATCACTGTGCTAAAAATCAATGTGAACTTTTCAGGGGTGACACTTTCCACCTTCTAACATATACTACCCTCCCTCTATAATTAATCATCTGCTATCATCTTCAATATGAGGTTAGTACTCCTGTTCTATGATGAACTAAGTCCTCCCTTCAGAAGCTGCAGCATCGAACTTTATTGTGACCTTCTTAGCTATGCAGCTATGGATTGGTGCTATCTAAGTCACTCAGGACCTCACGGCCTGTGCAATTAAGACACAACATGAGAACTGCCCAATCAGACACAGACACAGAGGGAAAGGGAGGGCTTGAATGATGTTGGGAAGTTCTTAACTGAAGCTTTTTTTTTTCTAGTGTGCTCTTCAATTTCTTTCTTCAGGATTTTATAGTTTCTATTGTACAGGTCTTTCACCTCCTTAGTTAAGTTTATTCCTAGGAATTTTATTTTTCTGAGGCTATTAAAAATGGGATGGTTTTCCGTATTTCTTCCTCAGCCTGTTCATTGTTGGCACAAAAGCTACTGAGTTTTTAATGTTGATTTTTTATGAGATCTCGGATTTGTTAGTGGAATTTTTAGAATCTCTTAAGTATGGCATCATGTCATCTGTTCTGAAGGATTGACTTCTACCTTTCCTATTTGTATCCTTTCTATTTCTTTCTCTTGCTTTATTGATCTGGCTAGGAATTAAGCACGATGTTGACAATACTGGGGAGATTTGACACCTTTATCTATTCATGACTTTAAAGAATTGATATCAGCTTTTCCTCATTTAGTATGAGTTGGCTACAGGTTTGTCATGTAAAGCTCATATTACATTGAGATGTATTCCATCTATTCCTAGTTTCTTCAGAACTTTTAACAGAAAGGAGGTTGAATTTTGTCAAAGGCTTTTCCAGAATCTATTGAGATGATATTGTGATTTTTGTCCTTGATTCTGTTTATGTGAGTATTACATTTATTGATTTCTACATGTTGAACCATCCTTGTATCCTTTGAATGAAATCAACTTGATCATGGTGTATGATCTTTGTAATTTGGTATTGAATTTGGTTTGCAAGTATTCTTTGAGAATATTCTGTCTCTCTGATCATCAAGAAAATTGGTATATAATTTTATTTTTTGTTCTGTCCCTATAGAGTTTTTGTGTTGGGGTAATACCAGATTCATAAAATGAGTTTGGTGTGTTCCTTCTCTATCCATTTTATATAATAGTTTGAGGAGCACTGATGTTAGTTCTTCCATTGTTAGAATTTGACAGTGAATCCATCTGGTCCTGGACTCTTCTTTGTTTGGAAACACTTTATTACTGCTTCAATCTCATTGCTTGTTATAGATCTGCTTAATTCGTTAGGCGCAGGTGTGATGTGGAGCTGAGCACAGGGCTTGGCAAGGTGCTGCTATCCTTCTCCATGCCAGGGACGAATGACCCTATCTACTCAGGCCCACCCCTGTGGCCCATTGTTTCCCATCTTGTGTATATGCAATTATTTATCCTCTCATCACATTTTGGTGGAGTGGTTGCAGGTTTCAGTCACTGCCATGTATGGCGGGCAGCTTTGGATGTGTGCTAGGCCCTTTTTATGTATTGACTTAGATATAGTGGGTATCACTGCTGAATCCAGGGAGTCTGGTAGGATGGGTGGGCATCCCCATGTACAGATGCTTTCCTCTCCTCCCTTTGTGGGGGTGGTGTTAAGGTGTATATGTGGCAGTGGGAGGCTCATGTCAGTCCATAACCCCCTGGGTCCACCCCTGCTGTCCACTGCACCTCCTTCTGTGTGTGCATGAGCACATGTTTATTTCCCTTCTTATCTCTTTTTGGGAGAGTTGGGCAGTGGTGGAAAATCTGAACACCTGCCAGAACCTTCCCAAGAATTATTTTAGCTGTGGCAGGGGTTGCACCTGGGATGTGGGTTTTGGACACTTGTGTGACATAGAAAACCATGTCTGCCCTTACCCCCACCAGGTCTGCCTCCTAGACCAGTTTTGTGAGTCTACTTCACCTCTGCCAGAAACCAGCAGCTGATTTAAAGCAGGTGCAGATCACCAGGCATGACAAACTAGGTATGGGAATAACTCAAGAAAAGTCATAAAGTACCATGGAATGAGTTTCCCATGGAAGTCCAGAGTCCCAGGAAGCACCAGGAGGGAAAGGCAGAAAGAGATGAAGGACAAGATGACAGGTTCAGGGAGGGAGTGTGTGAGTAAAATTATGTCTATTGCTTCTGGCAGGAACAGAAGGGACAACTTAGCATCTTAGGTGTGGGAGAGGGAACAGAGCCAAGAGACAGGACACACTTGAGGGATTACTGGTAAGGCATGCTCTCAGGTCAGTCTCACTAAGTGGTACTGGAACACTGTCAGCCACACAAAATCTCCACTCTTGGGTCTCTGTCTCTGGCAGAAAGGGGTATTGACAGGTGGGAGAAGACTAAGATTGCCAGGTACCAAAACCAAACCAGTCTCCTTCAAAGTAACATAAGGCATACCTGAATAAACCCTCAGCTTGGTTTCAGCTCACAGGAAGGGAGCAGAAAGCTCTCCCCAGAGGCAGAATCACTGTGAAGCCAAAGTTGACTAGGAGCTATGGGTTTCATACCATGGCAGGAAAGTCCCTTAGGAAGACAGGAACAGAGAGAGAGACAAGGGTAACAGCACAGGGAAGTCTGCTTTTGGCTAGTCCTCAGCAGATGTTTTTCCCCACCAGAAGTATCCAGCAGGGCACTGAAGGCTAATGGCCACACTGTAGGCAAACTCATGCTGGTATGGTGCTCAGTCATACCAACCTTGGTCCAGGAGAGATGTCCCTTTGTGCAGTCACCAGAAATGTTATCTGCCAGTATGAAATGTTGTGGGTCAGTGTCAAGGGCTCTTGCCTTCACAGGCCAGATAACTGGTTTTTGAGGCAGCTGATTGACTCATGAGACAAGGCTGTTACACAAAGTAGGATTTATTAGAGAGAAAGGTAATGCAACAGCTAGAGCAGTGCAGTGGAGCCTGGAAAACTGTGTTTTCCTGCTCAGGTGAAGGCTGGGGCTTTTTATGGATGCTTTCAGTATGTGTTAGGGTAAGGGTTAGGTGGGTTCTTCTCCCTGGCTGTGGATTTGCAAGCATGGGCTGTCTTTGATGAGGTGGTCTGTTTGCCCTTTATTGGTGGAAGCAACCTTGAGAGCATTTTATCAACCTTGTGGCAGACTTATGAGACAATGTATCTCCCCCTCAGGATTCAGGACTCATAGTGCTCTTCATGGGGGATGGGATACTCACTAATCTGTCTTTTAGGTTCCCAGACCCGCTATATCTAATTTGTCAATCTATATAAACTCCACTTGGAGTAATGTATTATATGGTCAACTTTAGTCCTTGATGATGATAGTTAGTGTGGTAACTATGCTGAATAAGAAAACACATTTCTGACAATCAATGACAAAAAAATATCAGGACCAGTTCTAAAACTTCCAAGTTTGCCAAAATTTCCATGAGTAGGAGATAGTGATGCATGGTGATAGTCCCACAAGTGCAAAACTATGGTGGAATAATGTCCTGTACTACAAAATTATGTAATGGGCCTTTGTTATCAAGCGTGGTTTATTCTGACTGGTAGAGAGCACATCATGGACATGTTACATAGAAATGAGAAAAATAAAACAGTCCCTTCTACAGCATTAAAAAGTATTCTTCTGAAATTTGTATTATGCCAAGAGATAAATGGAATTTTCTTAGATTTTTAATTCAAGTGTGAGAATAAGGAAATGTGAAACTAATGAATAGTAACAGCTGACATGTCAGAGAGAGCAGAAGGCTTAAAGATGGATAACAAAAAATTTGTACAGAAGTTGAAATCAAAGAATTGATCATATCAAAAAATAAATAGAAGTGATATCTACTTCCTCAAGATGATAAAAATAATTTCTTCCTCTAAGTATCAGTCCTGAAATCAGCAACAATTTCATATGCCCAGAATAATTGGTGATTTAATTGTTTCTGTCTCAAAGAATATCTTCAGAGCCCTCTTGATGTACTTATTCCTCTGACTGTATATGAATGAGTTAAACATAGGGGTTACATGTCTTACATCAATGATGGTGTAGCTATTGAGTGAGACTTTGGGGTCACAAGAAAACTTAGGTACACTCTTAGGATCATACAGTTAAAAAAAAGAGGTGGAAAATTCTTTGTACTTCCCCTGAGCTGATGAGATCGAACATATGCAGTAGGAACAAAGGGTGCCAGTGAGAGGACCACCACCCAGCATGGTAACTGCAAAGTTCATCACCATATTATTAATAAAAGTCCCAGAAAATGCAGGGAAAACTAGCTGATAAAGTTCACAAAAGACATCTTGAACTTCCACATCTGTACAGAGGACAGCTGCAACACCATGAAGCTCTGTAACAAGGAATTCAAGGCACTTGTGACCCAGGACACAACCAGCCACAGAACTGGTTGTTAACGATGACTGTGTAGTGCAGGGGATAACAGATGGCCACAAAGTGATTATAGACTATCATACTCTGTCCAACACTCCAAATAATGCAAAAAAGTAAATCTGAGTGATGCAGTCTTCATAGGTTATGACTTTTCTATCAGTCTGGATGTTCATCAGCATTTCTGTGACAGTGATAGAGATGTAGCAGATATCCACAAGGACAGGTTGAAGTGGAAGAAGCACATGGATGTGTGCAGGTGGGAGTCTGAAATGATGGCCAGGATAATGACGAGGTTCCCAAGCACCAGTGGGAAGGTTGAGAAGGAATAGTGTAGACCAGAATCTCTCCTACTTCAGTGTGAATATGGGCCCCTTGGAGAGGTTTTTCAAATGCAGGTTGTGAGTGAACACATCTAGGTTGGCTTAGAGATTTTTATTTTGCAACATAGGGGCTGTTGATATTGATGTTGCCAGTCCCACTCTGGACCAATCTTTTTAAAATGTTTAACAGATAAATTTTGATTAATTTATGTGTTGTAACCTAAAGTTTTGAAATTATACTATTTTGTGTAATAAATTAATTATCTGATAAGCATGTTCATTACCTCACAGTAGCATTTTCTTGGTGAGAATTCTTAATAGAAACTCTTAGCATTTTTTAAGAATACAATATATAGGCAGCTATAGTCACCATATTTACATAAGAGCTCTTCGTCTTATTCCTCATACAGAACTGTCACTTTGTGTTCTTTGACCAAACATCTCCTCAACCACCTTACCACAAATTCCCAAGTTCTTCATAAGCATCATTATAATATTGGTAAGAAATCAACAATTTTGGATTCCAGATGTGAGTGAGATCATCTAGTAATTGTCTTTCACTGTCTTTCACATATCATAATGACTGCTAGCTACATCTATGATTGTAGAAGGAGTCACACTCCAAAAAAGAGATGCATTTAGGATTTGTATTTTGTCTTGGCGATAGGCTGTAGTGGGATTGATAGCATGCATCAAGGGATCTCTGGAGATATTTCAGCTGCTGTGTTGCAATCCTACCTCAGCCACATGACAAATCCTAGTAGATAGGGGAAGAAAGGACATGTGGAGGAAAAGCAAGTGTTCCAGCTAAGGACAACCAAGATCTGGCTAATTCTAAAAATCCTATCCAACATTAGCAGAGCATCCCCAGCAGACCCATAGCTGATGACAAATGCATAAGGGGACCAGATGATCTCTAAAAAATACCCAAGGTGCCATCCCATTGAAAAAAGGCATTGCATTTAAGGACTTACAAATAGCTTACGTGTTCAGTAACCTATGAATAAGGCAATCATAACAATTTGGTACTTTGTATTGTTTTCATTTGCATTGATACTGAGGAAATCATTCACATTTACTTATTTCTAGAAATCTATTTGATATGACTCTATTTAAAACCATTATATGCAGATTACTTTTTAAGAAAAATAGCATGGATTTTTATGCAGGAAACATTGTGACCTCAAATTGCAAGACTGAGGAGAAATTAAAACTCTCCTGTAAATTAGACTTCAACTATGAAGATCAAAGTTATTCTAGAGCATCTCAGCGATACACAATGGATGATTTTTTATTCTGTTCACTCATCACCATTTTTAGTGGTTATGGCAGAATTCAGAAATAATAAGCATTTAGAACAATGCATAACTCAGATGAGCTGATTGTACTGGAAGTTTTCAAAAAGGAACACACAGATAATTCAATAACAAAATGGAATATGTGTCATATAATTCTTAGTGAATGAATCCCCTCAAACCTGGACAACCACCATCCAAACTTCCACATTTATATTTACAGTGTGAAGAACTATTATAGAATGAAGACATTTGACTCATCCTATTTCAGGTCTTTTCTGCTTTTGAGGATCAATTAATAAATGTTATTATTTCAAATTTCTCATTCTATGTAGAATTCCCTTGTAGTTCCATGCTAAACACATTTTCTTGTGAAGACAGTGGGTAGAGTGGACACCAAACTTTGTAAGAAGACAGAATACTGATAATGAGAAGAAAAGTCAAAGAGCAATTATAACACATAAAGGTGTGTTAAAACCTAACTTGTTGGTAAGAGCCATTAATGGATTGATGCATGAAGGGATAATCAACACACGAGTGATGTTTTTCCAAGAGATGGAGTATAACACATTGCTATATTTTACATTTTGTAAAACAAAAGCCAGTGTGTGTTTTTGTCTACGTAGTTGGAGCAAAAATGATTATATTTTACAGTGCCAATAGAAAAATAATTTGGTTTGATATACAATATTTGGGAAGTTATTGTTAAAAATTCATGCTCCATCTTATGCTCTTTATGTAGCTGCCACCTATTTTGACACATTTTTATGTGATCATAATAACTCTTTGCTTTCTTCTAGAAAAAAGAAATTCTCATTGTTCCAATGGTTAAATATAAGTCTTCACTTTTCTAATCCAATTTTTAAAATAACTGTTTTGAAGAACAAAATTGGTAAAGTAAACCATTCTTAATATGAGAGGGGAAGAGAGGAATAGAGGAGAGAGGAGAAAGGAGAAAGGAGAGTGAGGAGAAGAGAAGAGAAGAGAGAGGAAAGCTTAACACATGTGGTTGAGCTTTCTTTGTTCTTACTTTTATAGAGATGTTGAAGTCAATAAAGTGGAAAGATCAGAAAATGAATCTTGACAATTTCTCCTTCCACAATCTGATCAAATATTATACTTGCTCACTGTGATATTTGAAGATTGTGATCAATAGCATTATTTCTGTCCCAGGATAATAGGCAATTTTATACTCTCTCAGTGTTTTCAAAGCACCCTTGATGTCCTTTTCCTCAGATTGTAGACGAAGGGGTTCAGCATGAGGGTGACCACAGTGTATATCACTGAGGCTGTTGAGCATGAGTGTGAATTTTGTGTCCCAGCAACACTGAGGTACACTCCTAAAAGTATAGAATAAAATAAGGAGACACTGAGAGGTGAGACACCCAGATGGAAAATGCTTTATATTTGCCCTGAGTTGACAAGATTTTATGTGCAGATGAAACTACCTTAGAGTAACAAAAAAGGATGCCAGTGAGAGGGCCAACCTCCAGCAACACAGCTGCAAAATTCATCATGATATTAGTAATAAGAATGTCAGAAAAGGCAAGGTGGGCTAACTTACTAGGTTCACAGAAAAATGTGGCATTTCTTCCTGTGTACAGAAGGACAGGCACAGCACCATGAAGCTCTGTAACAAGGAATAAAGGGAACTTGTGATCTAGGACACCAATGCCAGCAAACCGTATAGCTGTGGGTTCTTGATAACTCTGCAGTGCAGGGGATGACAGATGGCAACAAACCTGTCATAGACCATCACAAGAATGAAATTGTCCAGCACTACAAATGATGCATAAAATAAATCTGCATAATGCAGCCTTCATAAGTTATGGCCTTGCTATATGTTTAGAGGTTCACCAGCTTCTTTGGTACAGTGGTGGAGGTGAAGCAAATGTCCACAAAGGACAGGTTGGAGAGGCAGAAGTGCATGAATCTGTGCAGTTAAGAATCCCTAACTATCCCCAGAATAATCAGCAGGTTCTCAAACACATTGCCAGCTACATAGAGAGGAAAATCCCATACATTTGAAACTATAGTTCTGGGTCTTCTGAAAATCTCAAAAGAAGAAATTCTGAAATTTGGGTATCATTTTCTACTTCCATTGTGAACACCAGAAATTGAAAAGGAATGTGATTACTTTTGGTATTAGTTGTTCATTTAGATGCCTGTCTGTACCATCTCTGATTAAGGATTTCTGATCCAGTCTATAATGTCCCATAAATAGGTTGTTTTATCCACAGTTTTTATGCACAAATCTTTCATGTACTTTAGAAATGCAAACTGAGTTATAACAGTGTTTCTGGCTATGTCTAGAAAATGACTTCAGTGTGCTAAGAAATCAAAGTGCCTAGTGCTCAGTCATGAAAATAATATAAATAGATAATAAAATTATCAAACAATATGACCTCAAAGAGAATGTGGAATATATTTACTTTCAAAAGCATAATACGTGCTTGAGGACATAGATTTGATCATTTTACAATGTGCATATTTACTAAAATATCACATTGTATCTCACAAATGTCTACAGTTTTCATGTATGCTTAAAAAATCAGAAATCTAAATATCAATTATAGTCCGATGTGTTAACTTTATGTTTACATTTTGAGCACCTGCATTGTGTCATCTGCTGTGTATTTTAACTGCCTATAACTCAAAATGAACAATAATAAAATTGTTCAGGCTATTAGCTAATGATAGGAAAATGTGTTTTAACTCGGTCTATAAAAAGAAAAAAATTAAAATGTTGAGCCATTGGGATTTAAAATGGTCAGTTGCTTATATTCAGTAGATAAGTAAAGCCAGCTTGCATATTCTCTTGTTACAGACATTTCTTATCATAAAGGTGATTTCAAAGACCAAAGATGCATCATTTCCACCTCAGTAACAGGGCCTCCAAGTACACTTATTACATTTGAGTTTTTAATTTGGAGAGAGCTGAAGAATAAGCAAGTACAAATTAGAATTATTTAAAAACTCATAGCACTTGCTTTGAATACATTTGTTATGCTAATATTAAAATGTCTACCTTGAAAATAGAATTCTTTCATTGTATGCAACTTTACTGCACATGAAACTCACTGAGTTTATGTCTAAACGCAACATTGTATTATTTCAGCTTCTGAAATAATTTGTTTGTTTAAGGTGTTTGTTTTATTTCTTTGTTTCATAAATATAGATCGCCCTATTAAAAAAATAAAAAATCAGAAATCTGTTATGTAAAACTTGAGGGGACTGATTGCTATGAAGAAAAAGTGGGCAGCTATGATGGAGAGCGGATGAAGGCATTTTTAATGTCATATAGGTAAGACAGATAACAAGATGGCATATGAACCAAGATTTAAAAGAAGAAAGATTGGAACCACAAGGTTAGTGCAGACTTTTGTGTCTGGCAGGAAGAAGAAGTGCAATGGCCCTGAGGTGACGCATGTTAGGTCATATCAGAGTTCAGAGCAAAGCATTGGTGGTGACCAGAATGATCAAGAGGGAGATCAACGACAGATCCTGGCTAAGAATGTACAGAAAAGAGCTGGCCTCCCCACTGCTGCATAAAACAAAGAATTCCTGATGTAGAGAATCCTTCATTCTCATGGTGTCACTGCAATTTGTTTTAAGCCACCTCTTTGAAAAATAATATGTATACAGATAACTTCACATTCATAATGTGTAAAGTCTTTTGAGTTATACATTTACAATCCCTGGTCTCGCCATCACCACAATTAATAGTACAGACACCCATCATCTCTCAGAGTGTTCCTTTTGTCATTTATTGATTATTCTGGGGATGCAAACCATTAACATGAAATTCATCCTCTTAGTAAATTTCGGACTGCACAATATCATATTATTAGTGCCGGGCACTCTGTTGTATGGCACAGTAAATCATCTCCTACAAAAATAACTTTATACCCATCAAGAAACAACTGCACATTTCCCCTACCCTTCTCTCCTTACTCCACCATTCTATTCATGCATCTGTGAGGCTGCCTACCTCAGGTATCTCACATACATCTAATCTTGCATTATTTTGTTGTTAAAGGCATCTTGTGGATCCTTATTTTCTTCTTCATTTTTCAGGTGTCTTTATTATAAGAGTCACAATTTGTTCAGACAAGGACTGTAAGAGACACAAATTTATTCAGCAGAAATATACCAAAACAAAATCAGCAGCATTTTAAACAGAATATTTCAATTTTGGCATATATGAACTGAGGAACTTTGGCTATGATAACTGCCAGGATGATTATGTCTATAAAATCATACATACATATAATTGCAATCTATTGTTAGGCAAGATGGATGATCATTTAATAAATGATTCGTCCTTGTGGTTTTATATCATGTATGGACCCATTGTATTGCTTTCTACCATGTCCATTATAATGTTATGTATGTTTAACCAAGTATTTTACTTGCATTGGTCAGTTTTGTGTTTTCTCAAAGGTGAAAAAAATGAACAAACTGTAGAAAAACATAACAAATTAAGAGTTGAAGTAAAAACAACAGTGAGTTAAATAAATGCATTCAAGACAACTCTGCTAAAGTGAATTGAGTAAAAATCTAAAAAAAATTCTCAATGAAAATCTCTAAAACAACTATAAATTAATTCCCTCCTCATAAGTCTTCCATTAAAGACTTAATAGGCAGTGTGCTTGAAATAATTAATAAAAGATATTTTAGGAAGAGTGAAATTAACACTGTCAAAAATTATTTTATTGTATGTAAATATAAATGAATTCAATTGTACTTGCAACAGTAATGAAATTAAGTAATAATCATCGTATGTATTCTACTAGGTTCTTTGTGAGTTATTGCCATGCATGAGAGCAGATGTAGTAAATGCATCATCTCATTCATTCTTCACAGTGACCCTATCATGCTGATTATTTGAACTTATTGTTCATAGATGAGATCACTATAAATATAATGAAGTTAATCATATGAAGGTTGTGTGGCTCAAGCTTTATAGTGTTTTCTTTGGGAGTGCCTGCTTGGTAAGCATGAAGCCCTGAGTCCAAACGCCAGTCACACCAAAAAATCAATATATTTAAATGAATATAGTTAATGTTTATTTGATGACAAAAGAATGAGTTTCACAAGGTGGCAGAAGGTGATGGCTACTAATAAAAATGGAATCAATCTGAAAAATAAAGAAGGGTAATAGAAACAGATATGGTATATTATTGCAAAAAAGTACAAAAGGATGCTGATTATTACTGATCAGGAAGAAGAACTTTCTAAATTGAAAAAGCAAGTAAGGGATAAAATTATTTGACTACCTAAACTATAACTTTATATACTGTCCCCAAATCTCTATACATGTGTAAAAGAATGTAATATCAATCAGAAAACCAAGAAATTCTTCCACAGAAAAATTAATATAAAACGACAAAGTCAGTGCACATGAAAGCAAAGAATTTGCAGAAACAATTTGGAATTGCAAAAAGAAAGAAAAAACTAACAAACCCCAGGATATACTCAGCCTGAGCAATAGGAAAAGAATTGCAGAATAATACCTTTTAGTTTTCCCCTTTACTGATCAAATAAAGCTTATTTTGCTTCTGCTAATCCCAAGCATGACTCAAGACATGATGAAGTGTGTCTTATTATCTGTGTCCAAAGGTACTGTTTCTTAGCAAGGCATTAGTGTGTGCTTTTAAGGAATATGGAAATAATATCAGATAAAACTCCATATGAAAAATTAGAGAAAATGCCCCCACTTTCCTGTATATACCTGCAAATCTGATTCTCAAGTTTCCTCCTTTCTTATGCAAAACTCATTAGACATGTTCTATTTTATGGGAATACTTCATGCCACTTATTCATTCAGTTTCATCCAATTAGACTTCCATTCTCATCACATAACTGTAAGCAATGATCCATGCATTTCTGTCTATAAACATTTCTTTAAAAATATTAAATAAGTTGCTAATGAATTAATCAAGTAAGCAAGCACATAGGGATCTCTCAGTTCTGTGCTAGGTCTGGTCTTCAGACGATACTGGTAAATTTTGTCAACTTCTATCCTTGTTGAACCTTTCTACCTACCATAATCCCAGTTCACTTGGATGGGGTCTCTGAGTAGAAGACCTGCATGAGGAAATCCTCATTCCTCCCTGGATGGTTATGATGGAGACTGAAGCTCTGCCAGTGACAATACACCAACAGGAAGTGAAGCAATGAGTAGTCAGGTTTCGATCCCCATAAGAAATGACCACATCACATCCATCCCAAGATTTTACCTATTAAGACACATTATTTGGGGCTATATTTAAACTGCCTGCTTATTAGGTATATCTGTTATTCCACACTCATGCAAACCTGATTTCCCTGAAGAACGTTGTTCAGAACAAGGAAAATTTTCCTCATTTTATGTTCTTCAGTGACCAATAGAGAAATGCAATAAAGGCAGTATTCATTATATCATCCCAGTGAAATCTTCTGCCTTCCTGAATTCTAACCTCCTTAGCACTTTCGTCCAATTTTTTCTTTGATTTTTGTCCAATGTTTACAATACCTCTCTTTGCTAGAGTCTTTACACTTGTAGAGCCCTGATTTACAGAGAGGACAGCTTTAGAAAATCAATATTCCCTGTTCATCAAGGGAGACAACAGTTTTCACTCATTTTGAAAACTTAGGCTCTAGGGGAGTGCCACCAGTGGTAACATATTAAATAGTAAAATTCATCACTAATAGTGTAATTCAATAGTAAAATGTAAAACATGCCCTGCAATTGTTAATGAATAAACCACTATACACATGACCATGATCTTTTATACTTCAATGATCATATTTATACCTGAGGAAAAAAATTTTTGAATAGAAATACAAGATATAATAGTGGACATTTTCCCATAGTATTTCATCTCTGATTATGAGACTCAATCAATCAACATACTATTTCCAGTTTCTCAATCCATGTAAATTTAACTTGGAGTCTAGTATTACATAACCAACTTGTGCCATTTGTTGTTATAGTTAGTGTGGAAACTATGCTGAATAATAAAACAGAATTGTGACAATGAGAAGAAAAACCATGATTGGTTCTAAAGCACACAAGTTTGCTAAAATCTCCATGAACAGGAGTTAGTGATATGTAAAAGAATCATGGTTCCCAAATGCAAATCTATGGTCCAATAATGTCCTGTACCATAAAATTATGTCATTGGCCTTTGTTATCAACTGTGGTTTACTCCCATTGGTGGAGAACACACCAGAAATATGTTTTGTAGAAATAAGAAAAAATAAACCAGTATCTTCTATAGCACTTAAAAGAAATACTCTTCAGAAATTTATATTGTCCCAAGAGATAAATGGATTAGATTTGTAAGCCATGTTTGAAAATAATGAAATATGAAACTAATAATGGCGAACCTTTTAAATGTCAGAAAGAGCAGAAATCTTAAAGGGGGATAATATAAATTTCGTAAGAATTGTATATAAATCAAATAAACAGGAGCAAGTTCTAATTTCAAATTTGATAAAAATAAATGTATTGCACTAAGAATCAGTCTTGGAGTCAACAACAATTGTTTATGCCCAGAATAATGGGTAATTTTGTCTTTTATTTCTTGTTGAATGTTTTCAGAGCTCTCTTGATGTCTTTGTTCCTTAGACTTTAGAAGAAGGGATTCAGCATGTAGGTGATCACTCTGTACATCACTGAACCTACTGGCATTGAATGAGAGTTTGGGTCAGAACAGAACTGATATATAATCTTAGAATAGTACAGTAAAATAAGGAGACAACTGAGGTAAGAGACACAGGCAGAAAATGCTTTGTATTTCCTCTAAGGTGAAGAGATTGCAATGATGGAGGAAAGTATCTTAGAGTAAGAGTAAAAAATGCCAATGAAGGGACCTCAACAACCAGGCAAGTACAAAGTTCATCACCACATTTTTTTTTTTTTTTCCGGTGCTGGGGACCGAACTCAGGGCCTTACACTTGCCAGGCAAGCGCTCTTCCACTGAGCTAAATCCCCAACCCCTCATCACCACATTTTTAAGGAAAGTGTTAAGACAGTCTAGGGGAACCAGCTGATTACATTCACAAAGAAGTACCGGACTTCCAAATCTGTGCAAAAGGACAGCCAAAACACCATTTGGCTGTGTAACAGGGAATTCAGGGCACTTGGGAAACAGGACAGCAACAGTAACAACTCACAGAGGTGAGTCTTCATGATGACTATGTAGTGTAGGAGGTGACAGGTGGCCACAAAAGGATCATAAGCCACCAACCACAACCAGGAAGAAGTTGTCCAACCCTAGAAAAATTTGAAAGAGTAAGTTGGGGTGATGCAGCCTTTATGTATTATCACCTTGCTTTGTGTCTGTAGGTTCAGCAGCATCTTTGGGATGTAGCAGAGGTGAAACAGATGTCCACAAAGGAAAATTCAGAGAGAAAGAAGTATATGTGTGTGTGTGTGTGTGTGTGTGTGTGTGTGTGTGTGTGTGTGTGAGCCAGGATGATAAGTACTTTCCCAGGCACAGTGACCAGATACATGGACAGGAACAGAACAAATAAGAGAAGCTGCAGTTCTGGTTTTACTAAAAATCCTAGAACATGAAATTCTGAAGATTTGGTATAAGTTTTTGGTTCCATGTGCTGAAGGTGACTATAGAAAAAAATAACATGATTACTTTTGTTACTAGGTCTTATTTTATAAATACCATATGCTATATTTGATTATGACTTCCTGTCCCTATCTATATTTTTTCTCAATATATCGATTCTTCTACATGTTTTTTTCTGTGACTTGGATTTGAACTCAGGGCCTGATGCTTGCCAGGCAGGCACTCAATCAAATTCATCAGTCAACACTTTTTTGTGTTGAGCTAGTCTCATTTACTAGTTGCCCATGTTGGTCTTGAAACTCAATCCTGATATCTGCCTATTGAGAATCTTTGATTAGAGGAATTAGTCATTATAGCCAAACTATTCTACAGTTTTCATGAGAAATTCTTTCATGCACTTGAGGAATGTAAATTTCTCATTTGGTCATTTGGTCTCATCAACTTAATTTGGTCTCATCATATAATTGTTGAGAGGCATCTATGTATTAAAGGATTTGAAAGACATTCCCCTTCATAAAATGTTAAACAAATTGCAACTTAATTAGTGAACTAAACAAACACAGTGATCTCTCAGCTCTGAGTAGGATGGCTTGGTCCTCAGGTGACACTAATTAAATAATGCTAGCTTCCATTCTTGCTGAGCCTTTCCCATACTACATACCCAGAGTCTCAGACTCACCTGGATGGGGTTTATGTGTAGAATGTCTTGTTGTGGAAATCTTTATTCAACCATGGATGGTTATTATAGAGACTAAAGTACTGCCTAGACAAGATGGCAGGGGAGAGTGAATCATTGTTGCCCTACCGAGACTTGGGAATCCAAAAGGAACCACCAGTCCTGTTTAATCCAGGATTTTACCCTCTGAGGGACAATACCAGAGGATGTATTTGTACCTCTCTACTTACTAATTAATCACATTTACTCTTGTTACTTCAGCATCTGAGACACTGATTTCCCTGAGTTCCATCAGTCTGAACAGAAAGAAAAGCTTCCTGCACAATCTATGTTCTGAAAAGACCAGGTCAGAAATCAGGTAAATCCAGTCTTTATTACTTTTTTGCATGAATTCTCCTGACTTCCTGGGCTGATGTTCTCAACACTTTTGCCCAATTCTTAGTTTGATTTTTCTCCAAAATCTGAGTACCTAATTTTCCTAATTTGTAGTGAGAACACAGCCCTTGATAGCTCATGGAATTCCTGTTCCTTCATCAAGAGGGATAACTTTGTTCATTTGGTATGTAATAATGAAATGTTACTAGAACACTTGTCTTTTTTGATTCATTTGCAAAACATGGAGGAGCTTGTGCTTACAGCACATATTTATACTTGTCAATTAAATTTTAACTTCTCAAACATTTGGTACTTATGAATTATTTTTAATTGCATAAAAATTCAAATGTTAATGATAAATGTGACATGAAGTAATTGCAATATCTCAGTAAAAACAAAAATAAGGATTACTGAAGGCAAACATTAAATAAATGAAGAAGGATATCTAAGGAATGTATTAGAATACTTCCATTTTCGAGATGCCACTTATTCCCCAAATGATCTATTGATTTAATCTAATACCTTCCATAACACACCAAGCTTTTATGGAAATGGACAGATTGATTCTAAAGTTTACAAGCAAATCATATCATTTTTTCCTATTGAAATATTACCTTGCTTTGACATGACACATAATTCCATAAGGCAGTGCATTGGTGTGTTGGAGGAACTTCCACACGCTTAAAATACAGTACATTACCCTATGTTACTAAACTACAGCTTGTTACTTGGTTTCACTGGGGACTATTACTGTTAACTGGCAAGCGAGCTTAGCAAGGAGTCAGTGGGACCGGCAGTCTCCAGGCTTATGCCAAGGAAAGAGCAAAAACATTCTGAGGAAAGTGACTTGCCCCATCCTTCTACAACAGCCCCATCAAATGAGGTCAATTAAAAAACAAAACACAGAGCACCACTGATGAGAAATAAAGTTAAACCAAATACTTGAGTGCAAAAAAATAGAAAGAATGAACTTCTAAACCAATCCACTTAGGGATTTTAAAGGTTAGAGCCTGGGGAGTCCCAGGTCTTGGAACCAAATCATCTGCATGGGATATTGCCATAAGAGGGAGGTATGGAGAGAGACTTTGGGGCAATCTAAGCAACAGCAAAATGCCAGAGGTCAGTGGCCCTGCCTATGCAAGCTTCCTATCCCTTACAGAATGAGCAGCCCTGCCCACTCAGACCTCTCCACATTTCTAGAAGTCTCACCCACATCTACAGAGGCTACATAAACCAAAACAACTCAGAGGATCAAGCTCTTTAAGGGAATTGGTCTGGAAAATGTCAATCACTCTCTGTCATCTGTCCTCTATCAAGACTGCTACAACCTAAGCTATAGGTGCAATTCCACTCTTCTGAAGCTGTTCCCATAACAACTAAGGCAGGCAGGACTAACTTGGGGAAAGGCTGGGGATTTCAACAATTCTTTCTTTTTTATTGTTTTATTATTCAGATGTGCATACTAGGCTTGGGTCATTTCTCCCCCATGCCCCCACCCCCTCACTTACCATCCACTCCACCCCCTCCCTCACCCCCCCATCCCCTCAATATCCAGCAGAAACTATTTTGCCCTTATCTGTAATTTTGTTGAAGAGAGAATATAAGCAATAATAGGAAGGAACAAGTGTTTTTCTGTTTGAGATAAGGTTAACCAAACAGGGAGTTGACTCACATTAATTTCCTGTGCATGTGTGTTACCTTCTATGTATGGTCCCCTTTTCCTATTGGCCTCAGTTGCTTTTAATGTATCTGCTTTAGTTTCTCTGCATTAAGGGCAACAAATGCTAGCTAATTTTTTAGGTGTCTTACCTATCCTCACCCCTCCCTTGTGTGCTTTCGCTTTTGTCATGTGCTCAAAGTCCAATCCCCTTTCAACAATTCTTTCTAACAAGAAACATAAATAGTTTTTTGATTGTTGTTTGTTTTGGGGGTGTTTTAGTTTGGGTTGTTTCCTTGTATGCTTTTCCTTTCATCCAATTTGTTTTCATTTGGCTGTTTCTCTCCTTTTTCTCTTGTATTATTCCTTCTTTTAAAATTTGGTTTCTTATTGATGCAATGTTTTCTCCACTTTTTCTCTTCTTCCTATTCCTCACATCATTCTCTATTTCCCTGTTATAACTATATCAAGCTCTCTCTTACTATTATCTCCTTAACACACTTCCACTTCTTTCCATCATTCCTGCTCCCCTCTGTTCCCTGTGCCCACCCTCCATAATAGTCCATTTCAAATACTTATATATTTTATCTTGAGTTAAGTCCACAATCATCCCCATAGAAACGAGAGTTTTGCTCTTATATAACCTTACTGGGTAGGTAGATAAGGTTTACAATTGTTCCTTCCTCATTTAAAATTGTTAGATTTTTTATCCAGAAAGTTATCTCTATACACAAGAACCTAAAAGGAAACAGACCAACTTATGTGCAAAACACAGCATAGAAATTTGAATATGAAAAAACTAAGGTAATTTCTTACCTTTGAGCTCCCAATATAAGTCAATACGTGAATCTAAGGATAATGAACGTCCCAAGTGTCTGAGAGAGAATCAGAAGATGAGTGATCTTGTTAATAATGATTCAAATAAAAAGATAAATGAAGTTAGGAAATCAATCCAAGGCTGAGACAAGAAATTTAGCAACATGTAAGAGAAATTCAGCAAGGAAATGGAAACTATGAAAAATATCCAACAACAACATTTACAAATGGAAACTTAAAAAAATCAAATACAAACCACAGTGAATAGTATTATCAACAGACAAGATTAGCAGAATAAAGAATATCAGAGTTGGAGTAGAATATCACGGAACTATTTCATACAAATAATCACTAAAATGAATGTATGTGAATACTACACATAATAACTCTGGGATATGATCAAAAACCAAACCCAAGAATTCATGGGGTGGATGAAGGAGCTGAAATACAAAGTAAAGGCCTAGAAATCCTATTCAATGAAATCATAGCAGAAACTTTCCCTTATCTCTGCAATAATATAGACACTAATGTACATGAGGCATTTTGTACATGACCAGAAAAGAACAACTCCATATCAGATCAGAATTAAAAATATCAAAAGTTGAGAACAAAAAAGGATACTAAAGATTTCAAAAGAAAAATACCAGCTTACATCCAAAGTAAAAAACGTAAGAATCACCTCAGAGCTCTCAGTGCATACAATAAAATCCAAAAAAGCATGGAACAATATAATTCAAACTGTCATCCAAGAATAGTATGTCCAGCAAAGCTGTCTTTCAATCTTGATGGAGAAATAGGGACCTTCCTAGATAAGGTAATCTACAGTGATTTATGTCTACCAAGCCTATATTACATTTGGTAATAATTCACAGAGAAGAGGAGGAAAAACAATCTCAAATATGAGAGAACAGAAAAGAAAAAAGCTTAAAGGAGGAATTAATGAGCCAGAAGAACTAGGAAATTAGCAAACATTATCAACTTGGTTAAACAGCAAAATCTAAAGTTGAATAAAGCCAAAAGTAAAGAACAATCAATGTGAGATGCAATCTCAAAGATAAGCAACAGAAAAACAAGAATCAGTAAAAATCTATCATAACTCTAAATGTAAAGGGACTTAACTCCCCAATCACAAGACACTAATTGTCTGATTGAATCAAAAGGCAAGATCCAGCAATCTGTTCTCTACAAGGAACACACCTCAAAACAGAAGACACACCAATCAAAAGTTAATGGTTAGTAAAAAATTATCAGGCATGTGGAAACAGAAAGAAAGCATGAGTACACTGCAGATTTTACTCAAATATCAGTCAGATGAGATAAAGTTCATGATATATGAAAGGGCCAATTCAGAAAGATGATACTACAATTCTAAAGCTACATGCTGAACATCATTGCAAATTCATAAAACAAACACTTTTGAGTTTGAAGGAACAGATAGGTCCAGACAGCATAATAGAGGTAGATTTCAAAATCTCAGTCTCATCAATAGACAGAACATTCAGACACAAACTGTTGGTGGGAGACAAAGTGGAAAGTGAAAGTATTGGGTGGAGTTGAATGGACCAAAGTCAATTACACCCACAGTGGGCATACATTTAGACAACTTTTTGAACATCCACTTAAATATTAATAATGAAAACCATGTCTGTAAAATAGGAAGAGTATGTGTTGTGGTAGTAGTGGGAGGGGGAGATGAAATGAAATTAAGGTGATGGTATTTGGTAGATGAACTTCATATACCTTTACAAAATAGAACTAAGAAACCATTTGCAATTACTATAAGTGACTTTGGGAGAAGCTGAGGGGGAGAGAAAAGGGGTGCTCAGTAAAAAATGTACAATGTAAGTCTAATTGGAATTCTCACTATGAATACCCCCTGTATAATGAATATATCCTACTAAAAATTTATAAAATAAAGAAACTTTATTAAAACTAACAAAACCATGAATGAAATGGACCCAACAGACATTTGTAGTCTATTCCATCCTACAGCCAGAGTTTGTAAACATCTTTTCTCATCATCTCATGGAACTTTCCCCAAAATAGATCACATATATCCTAGGTCATAATGAAATCCTGAACAAATACAAAATAATCCCCTAATAGACAATAAAGAAATAAAATTAGAAATTAATCACAAGGAAAAATACAAAAACCATTCATATTTATGCAGATTGAACAACACACTTTTGAACAATTAATGGATAATTAAAGAAAGTAGGAAAGTCATCCCTATATTCAAAGGAAAATGAAAACACAAATACCAGAATCTATGAGTTACACCAAAAGTAGTGCTAAGGAGAAAGTCATTTATTGAAAGTCTCAAATAAATGACATAGTGCTACATCTCAAGTGAATAGAAAAAGCAACAAGCTAAACCCCAAATAAACATAAGCAGAAAAATTATTAAAACAAGGGTCAAAAATCAATGAAATAGAGAACAAAAAATACATACAAAGAGTGAACAAAATAAAATTTGTTTTTTTAAAGACAAATAAAATCCTTAGCCAGACTGACTCAGAAGAGGAGGGAAAAAAAACCACAAATTAATAAAATACAGTTTTCAAAAGTGGACATAAAAAATGCCAATGAAACCAGAAAAGTATTTTGGAATGCCTTGAAAACCTACACTCAATCTAGGAAGTCATAAAAAAGTGGATGAACTTCTGTATACATTGGAACAATCAAAATTTGACCAAGAGTCTGTGCTATTTTAACACCTAAATAAATGTCCAACAAGCTATGAACGTGAAGCAATAAAGATTCTCCCAAAAACTAATAGCCCATACTCAAATCAACCTGATTCAATCACCCAGGTCAGATTGACTTTCATCAAGAAAACAAAGAACAAATGCCAGTGAGGATTGGGGAGAGAAACTCATGTACATTGTTAGTGGGAATGTAAATTAGTATAGCTATTATGGGAATTGTTATGGAAGTTCCTCAAAAAACTAAAAATAGAACTACAAATCATCCTGCTATACCACTCCTGAGCTTATACCGGAAGAAATGTACGTCAGCATGCAATATAGACATCTGCATGCCCATGCTTGTAGCAGCACTACAAACAACAGCCAAGCTATGAATCAGATTAGGTGCCCATCAACTGATGAATGCATAATGAAAATGTGATGTTTACACAACAGATTATTTAAACCAGAAACAGAGAAGAAATTTATTTCATTAGCTGAAAAATGGATGAAATCAGAGTTTATCTTAATCTAAGTAAGTCAGGCTCAGAAGGAAAACATCATGTTTTCTGTCATAGGCAGAATCTAGACTTGAAAGAAACATACAGCATGAACATAAAAGGAGGCCTATTTGAGGTGGACCCAAGGATAAGATAAACAGGGAAAGGAGAGGGAGATGGATGCTGAACCTGATGGAAACACATTGAATGCACGTGCTAACTTCAAATAATGAAACACATTAAAATTGTAAAACAAAGTGGGGACATGAAAGGCGAGCTAGGGAACAGAGTATATGGTTAATATGTTATGTATATGTTACAGACATATATGGAAATACCACAATGAAACCTCTTTTTAGAAGTAATATACACTAATAAAGTTATAGTTTTAATTTTTGTTTAACATACACTAATTGTACATACTTGTGGTATACTGTAACACATTTTCAAGAATATATACTTGGTGTAAAGAGCAATCCAGATTAATTAGCATATCAATCAACTTAAACATATGCCATTTTTGTGCTACATGGAACCATTCAAAATCCTTTTTAGTTTTTTAAAATATGTACTGCATTTTTGTTAGCTTTAGTCACCAACTGTGCAACAGAGCACTAGAACTTTCTCCTCGGATCTAATGGTAACTGTCTACCATTGGACAACCTCTCTACACTCTCCTCCCTCCATCCATATCTATCCTCTGATAGCTCCTATTCTATTCTCAATTTTGATTCCACTTAAGAGTAAGATCATGGCTATTGGTCTTCTGATGTTCATTTTCATAGGTGGGAGATTTATCTCATTGTGATTTTGATTTGCAAAGTGTTCACATTTTGTTACCAATGGATAAAATTTTGTTGGAAGACAGACACTGCTATTCATTTATGAACTGCCTGTGACTGCTTGCACACTTATAACGACAGAGATGAGTCATTATGAAGACCATCTGCCTATGAGGCACAAGGCATTTAAACTTGGCCTTTGGGGAAGATGTTTTCTGGCCACTCCAAGCAAGCAGGCAAGGTGATAACTATGTTATTGAATGTTATGTTTGCGTTTGAGAATGTGTGTGTATATGCATTCATGTGTGTTCAAGCAAGTGTGCATAAACTTTGTTGGGTCAGAGCTGCCTGGTGGATGGTAGACATGATAGAATCATAGTCCCCCACATATATCCCAGCATTAACCCCTGCATCCTGTGACTTTCACTTTATCTTGCATGCAAAGGGATTTTGCAGATGTGATTAAGCAAAGTGTGTCAGTCAGCTTTCTTTCTCCATGGTAAAATACTAGTATAATCAACTTAGAAGGAGGAAAGGTTTTCTTTGGCTCAGAGAAAGGTTTCAGTCTGTGGTCTCTTGGAGGCACTACTTTGGGTCTGCCATAGGTAAAGCATCATGTTGGAGCAAAGCCCCTCACCTCATTGGGGCCAGGAATCAGAGTGACTGGAAGGGTCCAGGGTGCTAGTATTATCTTAAGGGGAAATTTCTACTAGTCTGTGTTGACTCTTGCCTTGGCCATAACAATCTAACAAAGAGGAGGGTTTGTGGGGAGGAGACGCCATTTCTGAAAAACAAAACCACCCTAGATCCTCCTAAGGTCAGTCCCTAGGCTCACCTGAGTCCCCAGTGTATTAGAATGCCCAGCCAAAATCAGTTGATAGCCCAAGGCCAATCCACAGCTGACCACAGATGCATAAGTCTACAGGTCAATCTCAGAGTAACTTCTAACCATGTAGTCCCATTGATAACACAGGCATTATATTAAACATTTTAAAAACTGTTTATTTGACATTAATCAAATGGATCATCAAGGAAGGCAACTATTATAACCTGCTTACTTGTATATTTGTCTTGTGCTCTGGTGTTTAAGGGCAACATCTACTATTGCTCTGTTCTCATGTTCATTGGAAATAACTGTATTTAAAGGAGACTATATGGGGATCACTTTTTGGGTAAAAGATTATGAATGATGGCAGGAAAACTTGTTGACTGAAATCTCAACACACTAGGAATTCAAGCTTTCTTGCTGCAGCTATGAAAAAGATACAGGAGGACAGTGTTTAGATAGAAGAGAGAACAGAAAGCTTAGCAGTACATAAGTTTGATTTTTTTAAAACATTTTTATTAGTATACAAGGGTTATATAGGGGTTTTGTTATGACATTTCCATACATGCACACAAATGTACCATGGATTTGTTTATCCCCTCCATTTTTCTCACTCTTTCTTCTACCCCTTCTTATAATGACTTCAACAGCTTTAGAGTTTTCATATTCATACATGCATAGAAAGTACTTCAACTCTTCTTTTCCTTCTTTATTTACTCTCCCCCTCCCACTAGTACCCTTCCTTTAACATGACCTGTTTTACACCCCAATTTTTCATTATTTCAGGGACTGTTCAATGTTCAGTGGTGTTTTGCCTTGCTATTTTACTCAAAAATACACTGTTTAAAATCAATCTAAACCCTCTATTACTCTTCCTTATCCTTTTCCCCCTGATATCTATGGTCCAACCATTTTTCAGTGTGTTTTGTTGTGTCTTGTTCCTACAGTGATGTGATTTATATCAATATTATTCACTCAATACCATTCCCTTCTTCTTCACCTCCTCTCCTAGTCTTCTCTAACAGTTCCACTATTGAAAATACCAATATATGTATGTATGTGTGTATATATATATATGATCTCGATTAAACAAGACATAAATTTTAAAGAAAAGCTGAAATCAAAGTAATGACATTCTAGAATAACAATATGTACTTCCAAAATCTGTTCAAAATATTATGAGCTAACTAGTCTTACATTCAATAGCACTTTTTAAGATGCAGTATAATGAGTTCTTTCATAGTTAGTCTCTCAAAGAGTGTTTTTAGAGCTCTCTTGATCTCCTTATTCCTCAGGCTGTAGATGAAGGGGTTCAACATGGGAGTGACCACAGTGTACATCACTGATGCTGTTGCACTCAAATGTGAGTTTTGATGAACAGAAGAGCTAAGAAATACTCCCAGGAGTGTAGAATAAAATAGGAAGACAACAGAGAGATGAGATGCACAGGTAGAAAATGCTTTGTACTTCCCCTGAGCAGATAAGATGCACGGATGGAGGAAACTATTTTACAGTAAGAGTAAAGGATTTCAGTAAGGGTTCCACCACCTAGCAGAGCAGCTACAAAATAGAGTACCATATTGTTAAGGAAAGTATCAGAATAGGCAAGGTGAACCAACTGGTCTGTTTCACAAAAAAAGTGTGGGATTTCCAAGTTGGTACAGAAGGAAAGATGCAACACCATGAAGCTTTGCACAAAGGAATTCAGATCACTTATGATCCAGGACACCAGCACCAGCAATCCACAGAGCTGGGGATTCATGATGACTGTACAGTGCAGAGGGTGACAGGGCCACAAAGCGGTCATAGGCCATCACTGCTAGAAGGAAGTTGTCCAACCCTACAAATAATGTGAAAAAATAAATCTGGACATTACAGCCTTCATAAGTTACGACTTTGCTGTGTGTCTAGATATTCACCAGCATTTTTGGGACAGTGCTGGAGGTGAAGCAGATGTCCAAAAGGGACAGGTTGTGGAGGAAGAAGTACATGGGTGTGTGCAGGTGGGAGTCTGAGATGGTGGCCAGGATGATGAGCAGGTTTCCAAGCATGGTGAGCAGGTACATGGATAGAAATAGTTCAAACATGAAGGACTGCTTTTCCTGATCATTTGAAAGTCCCAGAAGAAGAAATTCTGAAATTCGTGTATCATTTGTTGATTCCACGTGCTGTAGATGATTACTATGAAATAGAAAACAATATGACTAATTTTCATGGCTAATCTTTTCTATGACATTCCCTGTGTCATGTAACTGGGAATTTCTATTCCTCCATCTGCATTTTCCACAATATATTGTGTAGCCTGTGGTTTTAATGAACAACTCTATCATTCACTTGAGAATGTAATTTGAGCTCCAACCACACCATATTGATAAACTGATGTTCTTTAAATCAATTCATCAAGAAATTATCTAAAATGAGGAAGGTAGCTTTATGGTAGAGTGTGTGACAACACACATGAGGACCTATGCTTGATCACTAGAATGGAAAAACAAAGAAACCACAACTCCTTCAAAACAGTGATTATCAAAGTAAACAACTTAAAAGGAAGACAGAACATTAGAGACACCCATACATTGTTGCATCTCAAGTCTGAAACAAAGCATCGCACATTTCATCAGCTACAGGGTGTAGGGTGTGCTGTGTGGTAATAAAGGCAGGTAGTGGGAGTGTACTAGTAAGTAGTGGACAGTTGTCGACCAGGAGAAATGCAGAAAATTTCACTTTAGATTTGTAATAGAGAGAAAGGAGCTTACCATTGGGTGTTAAAACTGCATTGTAAGGAAGATGGAGAATACCTCTCAGAGGATTCAGTTAAAACAGACTAGGAAAACATCAGCCAGAAGCTCAGGTACACAATTTCACAGCATTCAAACGCACTGTTTACATTGGTAGGTGTGCAATCTGCACAGAAAGCTGGAGGAGATCCCTCAAAAAAGACATATTGCACATTGATCAGATTAAAGCCTTCTGTTGCTCCATCTTTTCTGCTTACCTCTCCTATTTTCAGTTGCGTTCACTGAGTAGCCCTGTGTCACTTTCATACCTAGACACAACATATTGAGGTATTGTCCTCCTACCCCAATCTCTTTATCCCTCTGCTCTTCCCTTCTCCTTACCCCAGTCCGAGAATTGCAGTCATGTTTTGTATGTGTTTTTGACACTGGTTATACCTCAAGAAAACAACAGCAAAATTAAGCAACAGCTTTCATTAAAATATTCTAAAAGATTTCTTTCTGAGCACTTACCATAAAATGTGAGCTAAGTGCAATGTATTCGTTCATTTATTCCTCTCAGTAACACCATGAATATTTTTATTTATGACTATTATGCACAAGGGGAAACTCTACAAATATATTGAGGCTTGTGTGTATAAAAATATGCACATGAACACAAAGGAACGTAATCCGGGACATAATACAAATACCTGTACACCGATATTTATCACAGTACAATTCACAATAGCAAAGCTTTGAAAACAGCCCAGGTGCCCTCAACTGAAGAATGAATCAAGACAATGTGTTTTATATACACAATGAAGTTTACTCAGGAATAAAAACATGTAGTTTGAAGGTAAATGGAAGACCATTACATTATGTGAAATAAGCCAGGCTCAGAAAGACAGCGGTCGTGTGTTTTCTCTGATACATGAAATATGGATCCAAAGATAAACATATACACAAAAACAATCGTGCAATCATTTTCATATACAGTCATATGTAGAATATGTTTGCAATGCTAAAACTAGTCTATGGAACTCAGGGAAGGAAAGGAGAGGAAAAGAGAATGATATAGTATGAACAATAGCATAAAACGTAACATCTATGAAGGTAAAGGATGTAAGGATATGTATAAAATCTGGTGAAAATGGGGGATGGGAGTTAAAAGGATAAGGAAGAACAATGGAAGGGGTTGAACAGACCAAAGTAAGGTATACTCACAGCAGGAGTACTTTGAGGCACCCCTTTGAAAATCAGCTTATATATTAATAATGAAAGACAGGACTGTTAAATAGGTACAGTGTGTATGAGTGATATTTGTGGGAGGAGTGAGGGGAATGAAGGAGATTAAGGTGAGTTTATATGGTTGATGGACTTCATATACCTATATGAAATAGAAAAAAGAAAACCCTTTCTATTTTTTTAAGTGAGGTGGGAAGGGTACTGAGGGGGGCAGATGGTGGGGGTATTCTATCCAACGTATAATATAAGCCTATTTGGAATTATCAAAATTAATCCCCCTGTACAGCAAATATATCGTACTAAAAAATTTAAACATATGCTCATGAGGCCAGATAGTGGTGCACGTATATAACCGTAGTACATGGGAAGCTGAGAAAGGAGGACTGTGAGTTCAAGGCTAGCCTGGGTTACATAGTGAAGCACTATCTCAAAAATATGCTTATGAAGAAGATGAAGGTGATATTTAGTGGAATTTAAAAGCGTATGTTGTACAAGATGGCAGAGGATGATTGCTATTTATAAAATTCACAAAAGGCAAGATGGTAATAGCAAGGAAAAACAGGAAATAAAACAATAAAGGTGTAAAGAGCACATTATTAGTACTGATGATTCAGAAAAAAACACCAATTGTAAAAGGCAATTAGGATGATGAGCCTGGAATTTTAATGATTAATAGATTGATCACAAAAATTTATTAAGTTTCACAGATCCTGTGAAAAATCTATCTATCTATCTATCTATCTATCTATCTATCTATCTATCTATCTGTCATCTATCTAAAGCAGTGAAATGGGAAACAGGAAACTTAGTGAAAATAATCTCCAATTCTTCCTTTAAAAAATGAAATCAAAATGTAAAAACGACTCAGTCTCTAAAAGGCAAAGAAATTGCATAACTACTGAATTGGAAATCAAAAGGACACAGCTAACAACCCCTCAAATATTATAGCCGCAACAGTGATGAATGAATTACAACATAAATCCCTGTCATTCCTCCCTTTCCCTATCATATAAAAATTATTTTTCATGTGAATACCCATAGTTTGAGAAGATACTCTAAAAAATCTATGTATCATGATCATCATGATCACGTTCTTAAGTAATCCTTTAGTATAATCTTTTTATTGAATAAGAAAATAAGGTCAAAAATATTTCATGATAAAAGCTAAAGAAAAATGAGACCTGTTGAAACTATTCCAGGAACAGGGGAGATGGTAAAGGAGATTGATGGAGGGGGAAAATTCAAACATGATATATTGTAAGAAGTTTTGCACAGGTGCCAGTGGCTCACACCTGAAATCCTAGCTACTCAGGAAGCAGAGATCAGAGATATGAAGGATAGTGGTTTCGGGCAAATAATTTGTGAGACCCTATCTCAAAAATACCTAACACAAAAAGGGCTTGCAGCATGGCTCAAGGTGAAGGCCTTGAGTTAAAGCCCCAGTACTGAAAAAAGCAGAAATTTTGTAAATTCAATGTACTCCCAGCACAACAATAAAAACCTAAAAGAATAAAAAGCTAAGGGAAAAATGTCGTCACTTCACTTCATATCCCTCAAAACTGGAAACTCAAATCTCTTCCTCCCTAATTATAAAAAACTTTCAATATATTTTAATTTTGTGGGAAATAATTTAAAGCACTTCTTCATTCATCCTCATCCAACATGACTTTTCCATAGCTGTTACATAATTGTCAACAATGGCAGAGTCTAAAACCACATGTCTTTTTAACACATTGAATAAGCTGCCAACTAGTGAGTGATGTGTGATCTCTCACCTCTGGACAAGGCTGGCTTGGATCTCATGTACATCCAGGTTTTCTGGTTCCCATCCTTTCTTTTATTGACTACTGGAGTCTCAGACTCACCTGGATGGGGTCCATGAGATGAAGGCCTCTGTATGCAACTCTAGATTCCAACTTGGTTAACTGATGATGGAGACTGAAGCTCCATCCCAGAGAAGAGACCACAAGGGAGTGAAGCATTTGTCCCCAAACTAGAATTAATACTCCAAAAGAAATAACTATGTATTATGTAGCCCACGGTTGTTGCCCCTGAAAGACAACATCTCAGCATCTATTTATAGCTCCCTCTCTCTCTGCTGATTAGTACACTTTTCATTATGCCAACTCTTGAGTGCCCTCCTGATTCCCCTGAGGGGAAATGTACTAAGCAGGAATAAATGATTTCCTGCTAATTCTCTGTTTCAAGTGACCAGATTACAAATCAGGTAAACCCAGAGTTTATTACTTCTTCTCCATGAAGTCTCTTGCCTTTCAAAAACGTAACCACCATAAAAATTTTGCCCAATTCTTAGTTCCATTTTCCCCAAAGTCTAAATTGCCTGGCATTTCTGGATTCCTGGGTTCCCAAAGTGATGCTATAGGTAACACAGGTGGTCCTACCTGATAATATTGCTCTTGCATCTTCATCAAAGGAGAGAGCTATTTTCTTTTTTGGCATTACTTGGGTTTGAATTCAGGGTTTCACACTTGGTTTCTTATAGACAACAAGTAGTTGGATCTTGCTTATTAGTTCATTCATCTGGTCTACATCTCTTTGCTTATTGTGAGGTGTGTATTGCATTTTTTAATGTTTTAATCATATAAAGTGGCTTCAGTGTGATATTTCCTTGCATGCATATAATGTATTTCAATCAAATTCCTCCCCTCAACTATTTTGTAATACAACCTCTTCCATTTTCAAAATATTTCAGTGCATTTCATTATTCTATTTTCATACTTACATATGAAATACTTTAATCATATTCACTTCTTTCACCCCTCCTTTTAGCATCTCCCACCATCCTGCTTCTCACCCCAAACAGTCTTGTGCTTTAAACTCTTGTCATTTTTTTATTCTTTTGGTTCTAAATTGTTATATGTGATGTTTGTCTTTCTCAGTCTGGCTTATATCACTTAACATGATTTCCAGTTCCAACCATTTTTCTACAAATTACTTAAATTCATTCTACTTTATTGCTGAAATACTCCAGTGTTTATATACACCATATTTTCCTTATCCATTCAACAGCTGATGGACACCTAGGCTGTTTACATATTTTAACATCTGTGAATGGTGCTGCAATAAACATGGGTATATGTAAATATCTACGGTATGCTGACTTACATTGCTTTGGATAGATGCCCATGAGTGCAATAGGATGATCATAGTGTAGCTTTTGTTTTTAGTTTTTCAAATACCCTTAATACTAATTGCATAGCTACTGCATTAATTTACATTCTCAACAACAGTCTATGAGGGGTCCTTTTTCCCTTCATCCTTACCAGCATTTGTTATTGTTCATTTACTTTTTTTGGTGGTCCTGGGGATTGAACTCAGAAGCTTCCACTTATTAGGCAGGTGCTCTATCACAAGTCATACCCCAGTCCATTTTTGCTTTGTTTTTTTACACTATGGTTTTGTGTTGGGATCTAGCTGGTAACACAGTTGTGCACCACTACACCTGGCTTATTGGTTGAGATGGGATCTGAGGAGCATTTTGCCTGGGTTGGCCTAAAACAATGATCCTCCCAGCATACAACTACTAAGTAGCTAGCTGGGATTATGTTGTCTTTCTTTCTTCTAATCTCCATTTCATTTTTTTTCCTTCCATCTACAGCATTTGTGTTTAGTTTATTCTTCTTTTTCTAAGAGCTTGATATGCATTGTTATGTTTACATAGGCTCTTTCTCATTTTCTAATGAAGACAATTATACCTGTAAAGTTTCCTCTTAGCATTGCTTTCTCTGTGACCAAAGGTTGTGGTAATATGGTTTTATCATTCTCATTTGATTCTCTGAATTTTTGTACTTCAACCATTATTTGTTCAGTGACCCACTGATCATTCAAGAGTGACTTGTTCAGTCTCCACATTTTGGAGTCTCTCTTGTTATTGATTTCTAGTTTTACCCATTGTGGTCTGTCAAAATACAAGAAATTATTTCAGTTTCCTTGTATTTGTTAAGACTTACTTTATGTTGTGATATTTGAATTTTTGGAGAATATTTTGTGTGCTATTGAGAAGAATGTATCTTTGTGGTTGTTGAGTACATATATTTTATTGAATCCATTTGATCTGTAATGTCATTTAATTCAGAAATTTCCTGCTTTATGAATGTGAAGCCTGGCATTCAAACCCCAGTCCCACCAAAACAAAAAAGAGAAAGCAAAAGACAACACTAACAGTTACTATGTTGCTCAAGTTTATTTGATATAATTGAATTTAAAGAAGACAATTCAATAACAAAATATAAAATATGGAAATATGGCAACAAATCTTCAACAAATAAACCCCATTACAATTGAACAGAATTTTAAACACCTCAGTGATTATATTTGTAGTATAAAAAGGAAATATCTTTCATAGCAATTCAATATTTAAGATAGACTTTTAACTCTTTCTACTTCAGTTCTTCATATTGAGTTCAAATGAATCAGTGTATTAGTTCAAAATGTCTGCATGTAGACATTATTTGATAATCAGTTTTTTACACTGAGTATTGTAGCTATGATGCATAGCAAACTGAATAAAAATAGAATTCTGATGATAAGAAAAGCCAGCCATCTGTTGTAAGACACCCTAGACTGTTAAAACCCTATACTGTCTAAAAGACTGTGAAAGATAGTGATGCATGAAGGGAAGATAGACCCACAAGGGAAAAAGTGTAGTGTCAGACTTTCCTTAATTATAAAATTATATAAATGGCTTTTATTACTTTTTTATACAAAGAATAAAACACAACCATGTATTTTATAATAAACAATGGACAAAAACTCAATAGGATATAATGTAAGTGATCAGAAATTATTCTCAAGAAATCCATGTTCTTCATTTGTAATAGTGGGACTGATCAAAGGGACAAGAGGCTGGCAAGAGAAGAGAAGAGAATTATAGGGTGAATAATAATGAAATACATTGGATCTGTGTATGCATTTTCTTCCTACACAGGAAAAATGCACTGAAAGCTGTTGAATCTTATGGGATAGTGGGGAAAAGGTAGGGAAAATGTACGTGATAGTAGGAAAAAGAGAGCAACAGAGGGAGTTAGTCTGTTTAAATTACAATATATTCATGGGTGAAATATCATGGGAAGGCCCCATGAGCATGAATATACACTTTAAAAGTGCAAGACAGGAATGCATAACACGACCTATTAGGGGTGGGTAGTAGTTGGAGTGGGGAAGGAGGTGAATAGAGAGGATGGAGGACGAATGTGGTTGACGATATTTGTATATTTGTACAGTTATATGAATACAACAATTAAATCTGCTGAAATTGTTTTAATAGGGGAGGAGGAGGATGCAGAAAAATGATGGATGTGGTTAATCTGATCAAGGCACATTGCACACAGAAACATTTCATAAATAACCTCCCTGTAAACTAACATATGACAATAAAAGTGTAAAAAACTTCATGTTGTGTATAATAAAAAGAAATTCTGGTATTACCAATACCTTAGTGAAATGACTTTAAGAAAGTATCAGATTGATAAAGTGTACTCTGTTTGATGGCAGAGGAAGCAGAATTCTTACAAGATGTTTTGGATGAATTGTGTAGAAATGTTGAAATCAAAGAAACAGAAACTTCTAAAAATAAGTGCAAGAAACAAGAATTACTTCCATGTCTGATCAAATGATGGTAATTTCTTGTTCTGAGGCTTGCAACCTTTTGCTGAACAGTGCTTTTGCAGGATTAAGTCAATGACGGTTTTTACAGTTTCTCTGTCAAAGACATTTTTCAAAGACCTCTTGGTATCTGCATTCCTTAGGCTGTGGATGAAGAAGTTTAGCATGGAGGTGATGACGCTGTACATCACTGATGCTTTTATAGTTGACTGGGAGTTTTGAGTCACAGAAAAATTGAGGTACACACTTAGGCTAGTGCAATAAAATAAGGAGACAACTAGCAGGTGAGACACACAAATGGAAAATGCTTTGTATTTCCCATGATCTTATGAGATGGCAAAGATAAAGGACATGATCTTGGATTAGGAATTCAGGATGCCACTTAGGGGACAAATAGCCAGCAGCATACCTGTTATTTACATCACCATATTAATAAGAAATGTGTCAGAACACGCAAGTTGAAACAATTGGTTAGGTTCATAGAAATAGTGAGAGATTTCCATCACTGTACAAGACAGCTGCAGTACCATGGGGCTGAGTAACAAGGAATTCAGGGCACTTGTGATCCAGGACACCACCACCAGAAATACAGAGCTGGTTGTTTATGATGACCATGAAGTGGAGGATGGGACAGATGGCCACAAAATGGTCATAGGCCATTACAACCAGGAGAAAGTTGTCCAAATATACAAATAATGCAGAAAAATACATCTGGCTGATGCAGTACTAATAAATTATGACCTTGCTCTGTGTCTGGATGCTTACAAGCATCTTTGGGACATTGTTGGAGGTGAAACAGAAGACCACAAAGGACAAATTGGAGAAGAAGTACATGGATGTATGTGGATGAGAGTCTGAAATCAAGGCCAGGATGATGAGATGGTTCCCAGGCACAGGGACCAGGTACATGGACAGGAACAGTCCATATATGAAAGACTGAAGGTCTTGTTTTTGTGAAAATCCCAGGAAAAGAAATTCAGAAATTATGGTATAATTTTTTGGTTCAATGTAAGGTTTGCGACTATCAGAAAAGAGAATAATTACATGAAAACATTTTGTATCTGGTCTTCTTTACATTATGCCTCCTTGCATCTCTGATTAAGAATTCCTGTTCCTGTCTATGTTTTCTTAAATATATTGCCTGGACTACAGGTTGAATAAGTAATTCCTTTATGCAATTGAGATATCTAAATTGAGATCTATCCTTGTTTTTAGCATTGTGAAGGCAATGATTACAGACCTTTTATAGATAAAGAATACAATGGATAAGTGAATTCTCAAAAGTGTTTGTTGTTATCTCCTCGTTTGCATTTCTGATTTTACTGATTAGTGTTTTTTTCTTGCCTCATTTTAGTCAGGTTTGCCAGAAGTCTGTCAAACTTGTTTATTTTCTCAAAGAACCAGCTTTTGTTTTGTTGATTCTTTGTATGTTTTTTGGTTTCTGTTTCATTAATTTAAGCTCTAATTTTTAATATTTATCTCCTACTTGATTTGGGTTTTGCTTGTTCTTATTGTTCTAGGAGTTTGAAATGTAGGATTAGGTCATTTATTTGAGATCTTTCTGTCCTTTTAATATATGCACCCATGGCTATAAACTGCACTGCCTTTGCGGTATCTCATAGGTTCTGGTAATGTTTTCATTTCCATTAACTTCCAGGAAACTTTTAATTTCATCTTTTATTTCATCTATAACCCACTGATCATTGAGCAATGTGTTATTCAGCTTCTAATTGTCTGTACATTTTCTGCTATTATTTTTGTTGTTGAGTTCTAGTTTTAATGCATCAGATTTAATGCATGGAATTATTTCTCTTTTCCTATATTTGCTGAAGCTTGCTTTGTGCCCTAAGATATGATCAGTCTTGGATAAAGTTTCACTGGCTGAGAAGAATGTATATTGTGCAGATGTTGGATGAACAATTCTGTAGACAGTAGTTAGATCCACTTGTTCTATGGTGTGATTTAGTTCTAGAATTTCTTTATTGAGTTTTTGTTTGGATGACATATCTATCTGTTGGTGATAGGGGGGTATTAAAATCTCCTGCTACCACTGTGTTGGAGTCTACATGTGCTTTTAAGTCCTTTAGAGTATGTTTGATGAAATTGTACTGATCATGAAATTCTACTTACCTTTGATGCATATAGGTTGATAGTTGTTATTTGATATGGTGTACTTCCTCATTTATTAGTATGTAGAGTTCTTCTTTATCTTGTTTGATCAATGTAAGTTTGAGGTCTACTTTGTCCGAGATAAGTATTGCTACTCCCGCCTGTTTTTGGGGCCATTGGCTTGGTAAATCTTCCAGCCTTTCACAATGAGCCAGTGTTTGTTTCTGTCAATGAGATGGGTCTCCTTTTTAATCCAGTTTGCCAAGCTGTGTCTTTTGATGGGGAATTTGAGTTCATTTAGATTCAGTGTTAATATTGATATGTATGTCACGATTCATCCTATTTAGTAGTTTTTGTTGTTTAAGTGTCTGTTGTGTGCAGCTGAATCAGTCCTACTCTCTGATTCCTTGTCTTTCATTCTCCTGTGATTTATTTTTAAATTTTTATTGTTTTATTATTCATATGTGCATGCAATGCTTGGGTCATTTCTCCCCCTGCCCCTACCCCCTCCATTACCACCACTCGACCCCCTCCCTCTCCCCCCAACCCCCTCAATACCTGGCAAAACTATTTTGCCCTTATCTCTAATTTTGTTGAAGAGAGAGTTATAAGTAATAATAGGAAGGAACAAGGGTTTTTACTGGTTGAGATAAGGAGAGTTATACAGGGCATTGACTCACATTGATTTCCTGTGCGTGTGTGTTACCTTCTAGGTTAATTCTTTTTGATCTAACCTTTCCTCTAGTTCCTGGTCCCCTTTTGCTATTTGCCTCAGTTGCTTTTAAGGTATCTGCTTTAGTTTCTCTCGTTGAGGGCAACAAATGCTAGCTCATTTTTTTAGGTGTCTTACCTATCCTCACCTCTCCCTTGTGTGCTCTTGCTTTTGATACTTCTCATCCTCTCATGATTTTGTTTGCTTTCATCTTCTGTGTGCAGAATTTCTAGGAGACCCTTTTGTAGTGGTGGCTTAGTGGTCTTATATTGTTTTAGTTACTGCTTATATTGGAAGATTTTTTTTTTTGCTCCATCGATTTTGAATGATAGTTTTGCTGGGTAGAGTATTCTAGGTTGAAGTTATTTTCATTCAGTGCCTGAAATACCTCACTCCATGCCCTTATGCTTATGGTTTCCATTGAGAAATCTGCTGTGATTTTGTGGGTTTACCTTTAAATTTTGGTTTTTTCTCTCTTTCAGTCTTTAGTATTCTTTCTCTGTTCTCTGTGCTTACTGTTTAATATGCTGTGGAAAGGTTTTATTTTGTTCAAATCTGTTTGGTGTCCTTTAGGTTTCCTGTACCTGAAATGGCAATACTTTCTGAAGACTTGGGAAATGTTCTGATATTATTTTATTGACTATATTATGAATCCCTTTGGCTTGGACCGCTTCTCCTTCTTCAATACTCATGATTCTCAGGTTTGGTATTTTGATGGAGTAGGTGATTTCTTGCATATTCCTTTCACAGCTCTTGATTTGACACTGTCCTCATCCAAGTGGCCTTCCTGTACTCTCCTTCATGTTCTGCCATTCCCCACCACCAGCATCACCAAAGGAAGCTCACTGTTCACAGATACCTCAGGCTCTGCAGCAACAGCACATCCCCTGGTGCTAAAGGAAGACCCCATTCCTTGTTTGGCCAAAAAAGGCTTTAGGTCCTGCTCATTTCCTATGATAGGTATTACATGCCACAGGCTCCAGCTGCTTATTTTAAGCCAGGGTCTGCATTTCTTCTTCCACATCTTGCAGAGAGAAGAAAATACTAAATGAGGGTTCATTTAAATGACATCCTTCATCCATTACTCTGCATGTTCCACCCTAATTGGTGGAAAAGAGTACTGGCATCTGCTCCTTCCATAATGATTAAAAAACAGGTCCTGGATGTGGCTAAGTGTACATTGCTTGCCTTGCATGAGTGAGGCCCTGGTTCATTCCCACAACAAACATACACACACACGCACACACACACACACACAAATGCACACAGTGTGTGTATACAACAGGTTCTGTGTGACAGAAAGTGAATGCAGTAAGTGTCTTCCATTAATACTGAGTTGGAACAGGTGGTGGAAAGCACAAATAAGCCCAGAGTTACATGTCTAGGACCCATCATGGTCAACTGCATTGGTCAAGGTGTATGAGGTCTAGAGACTGTGTAGAGACCCTCCACTCATCTAGGAGAACTTGTGATTGAATGCATGGGTCCAGCTGCAGAGCAGCCCATATCCCCATGGTTGATCAGAAAATCAGGATATATGGGCCATCTGAGCCAAACTTTGATCATGAACCACACTGGCATTGGGAATCTGAAAAGGGGACAGAGAAGCTATGGGCTTAGGGCTGTGTACTCTGACCTGATGTGCTGTCCATACTTCACAACCTGACTCATTGTCACAGAGCCACTGTCACTCTGTTTCACAGAGGCACAGATTGTCTTCTCCTCCTGCTCTCATGCTTCCTGATGACATCATGTTGTCTGAGTTGTGGATCATGCATCACTGGCCCCAGCTCAATGCCTCTTGCAGGACCAAGGAACACAAAGGATTGCTCTCTACACGTGCCTGGTTACCTGGTCTCAGTTATGTCAGTTAAGGTGGAGTGGGCCTTGCCTCAATAATATCTCATCCTGAGTCTGAGCAGCTGCAAGGAGAGAGAGCTGCATGATGCAATTGGGAACCAGGAGTGGATTGAAGTCTTTTCAAAACTTCATTTCATCGGTGAAGAAATTGTGATGTTTTCTGTAGGTTGTCTTCTGCTAGAAATTAAATATTGTTCTCAGGAAAATTACAGGATGTGTGGGTGCTCACAACACAGCTGCTAAAAACATAGGTTTCAGGTGCCATGAGTTGAGCAAGTCCTTGGTTTCTTGGGCCTCGGTTTCTTCATCAGTAGGAGAGTGGTGACCTCAGACTACTCTTATCCAGTGTGTAAGGAACTGTTCTGTGCAAACGAAAAGCATAGAACTGTCTATAGAAGGTCATGGTGCCACTGACTGTACTCAACTCTGGTGCACTCCCATGATGTGTCCTGTCCCATCTAGAAAAGTGGACTGTAGATCTGTCTCCAAGACCAGGGTGGGCCTGATGTTTCCTCTGCCATTTCATCTTGGTTGAGGAAGTCTGAATCTTTCACATAAACTGTTCTGCCAGCTGAATATTCTTTCTCTTTCCTATAGCATTCTTCCTGCAAGATGAGGTCTGTGCACATACGTAGCTATGACTGACCAGGAAATTTGATTTCACAGACATGTGCATAGTCTTGAACAAAAGGAATGCTTTCCCTTCTACTAAGTATATCAGGTGGGTCACATGAGCAGCTGTTTTCTGTCAAGAATGTTCATCCAAATCTTGTGCAAGTTCTCTGGCAAGGACCAGCCTCCACTTTGGAATTTGGCTACTCTCACAAAGAAAGAAAGGACTAATGGAGCAGTGCGATGAATAGATTCCAGCTTGTTAGGAGTTGAAAGAAATGTGTGCAGCATATACAAGTGACTGACATGCTTTACCTGGTCAGACCCTTTCCAGAGAATCTGGTGGTCAGACACCCCAGGTCGTGTTGGCTGTGCTTTCCTTAGATTTCAGCACAGGGCATGATCAATGAATATTTGCAGGTTGATGCATCAATGACTTTAACCAGAAATTGAGGAAATGGGGAAACTGTGCTTGGGAGAGTGCAGAATCTAGGGGGTGGTGGTCAGGTTGTATGTTAGGGTCTTGGGGGATATCAGTTCTCATGAATAGGGTCAGGTGTTGGATAGAGCCTTACTTATGATTGATTGGAGGAGGTGAAATTTCTAATTTCTTTGTGGTAGTGAACTCTTCCTCACTTGGAATGTGCAAACGCTCCTGTAGTAGTAGGGCTGTACATGAAATTTCTGGTGAGATAACTTGAGAGCTGTGTTAAGTGTAGCTTGGTATAAATGAGAGTCCTGTGGCTTTCATAGTAGGCTTAGGGCCAGAGGTATTTTTTCAGCTCTCTCACTGTCTGTGATATCATTGAGTCAACCTAGTCCTCTCTCCCCTCTCTTTTACCTCTTCTCACCTCTCTCCCTCTCTCCTACTGCTGACTCTGTCTGTTCCCACTTCTGCTCTCCCTCTCGCTCTTTTTACCTCTCTTCCTTCTCCCTAACCCTCCCTACTCTCATTTGGGGTGAGTTTCACTTCAGGTCTTAGTACTGGCTTCCTTCTGACCTTGTACTAAACATAATGCAGTTTTGGGCATCTTGAACTTGGACGTGCTGCCCCCTTGTGGATAAAATAATGAGTGTGCACTTAAACTCCCAGATTCAGATTAAAGGGGTGGGGGAATTCTTGAACATCCATAGATTGAAGCTGGTGTGAGGGAGGGGGACCCATGACAGTTTATGTGCAGTATGTGTGTGTGTGTGGGTATGTGTGTGTGAGGTGTGTATATGACAGTATGTGTGTATGTGAGGTGTGTGTGTGTGTGAGGGGTGTGTGTGTGTGTGTGAGGTGTGTGTGTGTGTGAGGGGTGTGTGTGTGTGTGAGGGTTGTGTGTGTGTGTGAGGGGTGTGTGTGTGTGAGGGGTGTGTGTGTGAGGGGTGTGTGTGAGGTCTGTGTGTGTGTGTGTGAGGGGTGTGTGTGTGTGTGAGGGGTGTGTGTGAGGTCTGTGTGTGTGTGTGTGAGGGGTGTGTATGTGTGTGTGTGAGGTGTATGACAGTTAGTATGTGTGTGTGTGTGTGTGTGTGTGTGTGTGTGTGTGTTCTGAACTCATCATGATTGGGATCTAAGGATCTTGGACTTGCTACCTTACTTTAGACTGAGAATGCAGTCCTTAGACTGGAAACAGTGCGGCAGTTTAGGTGGGGTAACCAGGACCCTTATCCGTTCTTGTTTTCTGGCAAAAGACTTGGGAAGGGGTGAACAGGAAGCATTTACTTTGGGGGTAATTCCAGTGTAGCTGTGATGCTGAAATACAGAGAGAGAGAGAGAGAGAGAGAGAGAGAGAGAGAGAGAGAGAGAGAGAGAGAGATATAGAGGGAGAGGACGTAAGAAAAAGACATAGAGAGCCACAGAAAGGTAGAGACACTAATCATTAGAGAGAAAGAAACACAGGAAGGGGGCAAAGATTAAAAAGTCAGGGGTTTTGTGAAGTGGTGCACACTTGTATACCTGTACTCCCAACTACTTCATACTTCAGAGGCTGAGGCAGGAGGATTGTTTGAGTCAAGTGCTTGAGGCCAGCTTGAACAACATAGGAAGATTCTTTCCAAAAGCTAAAACACAATACAACATGAAAAAATAAAACATGAAGGATGCAGAGAAAGACAGGGAAGGACAAAATGTGTGAGAGCTCCTGTGTAATCAATGATGAAGGAATGAATGGATAAATTATTCCTTGTGCTGAAGGGATAAGGACCTGGTATGTGGGTTGGCGGTGTGGCTCAAGTGATAAAAGACCTGCCTAGCAAGGATGAGGCCCTCAGTTCAAACCCCAGTGTTGCCAAAAAAAAAGGAAAAGAAAGGACCTTGTATGACATGTATGACCTCTGGCATTTTCTCTTTATGGTACTGATGAACTGACCGATGGGGTCTCCACTGCTGAGTGAATGTCATGAGGTTCTTCCAGCTGGGTTGGAGTGTGTGAGATGCGGTGCCTGGCTCTGAAGAGGACTCCAGGTGTCCTGTGGGGAGAATGACCAGTCTTCTCTCAATGAAGGGACAGTTTCAAACTCTCAGCCCTGGTATGGACATGTTTGGATAGGGAGGCTTGATAGTACAGGGCGGGTCCCAGACAAAGGACAAAGGCCTAGGGACTGTGTTCAGCTATGGGCTCTGATGTGTTCTGGCCTCTGAACTCATCTGTAGCAGAATGGGGTGAAATGAAACTGAAATGCCTGGGACAATTGGCCTTATTACCTTTCTGGGATCAAGTGGAGGGAGCTAGTGTTGTAAGGAGCACTCACTGAAGTATCTGCCCAAGGGTTACATTGGGCTGAGAAACCCTTGGATACATGACCAACGTTTGTTTTCTTAGTCTGTATTGATAGGTAGGATCCTGTGAAGTGGTCCTGGTTTGGGTTCTAGGAAACCTGTGAAAGCTCCACAGAGGGCTGTTCTGGAGATTAAACATTGTATAATCCTGAAAGTGTGTCTTTGGAGAGCATCTGTGGTGAAATTGGGAGATCACACAGATCAGAGCTTGAGGTATCAATGGAATTGTCACAGGTTGATCCCTATGAAGGATCAGAGACAAGGGTAGGCTCTAAATTCCAGAGCCTTTTTGGGAGGATGGAGGAGTTGATGAATGGAGTCAGAAGGGGCCTGAGGATAGAAACTATGTGGGTGTGTTTCTTGGGGAAATGGAGCAAGAGTGTGATCTTTGAATACTAGGGCCATCCTGGGTTTTGAAGTTTTGATGTTGGTGTTCATTGTACACTATATATTAGAGATAGTGTGTGGGAGAAATGATGACAAGGGCACAGGTGTGGGAGGTTTGGGGGAACAAATCATGAGGGGGAAGGGACAGTTTCAGCCTTGAGTTTTGGATACCAGGGATACTTTAATGGTCATTGTATGGGAGACCACTGATATCAGAATATGGGTTTCTGTGGTAGGTGGAGACTTGTATACAGAGTCTGTGAGTAAACTAGGAGGAGGGTGCATTTGGGGTTCTGAAAATCAGTGGAACTTAATGGATACCTTTAGGAGCATTAGAAATGGGGTTAAGATCATGTAGGGTTTGGACCGCCCTTGTTAGAATTCAGGAAGTGTTCATGGAGAACCCTGTACAGATTCCTTGGAGAAAGGCTTCAGGTAGGCTTTGAGGAGCACTTCAAAATTGTGTGAGATGGAGATTTAGAGACCTAAGCAGTATTGGGGGCTTTATCTAAACGTCATGTTGATCATATTAGGGGTCAGAATCTGATGGTGTCTGGAGAGATCATGTGTGTGTTTGTGCTTCTCCAAAGTTAAGGTGCCTTGTATTTGTGTGTTTGAGCTAAAGATTCCTGATTGATAGGATTAGAAAAGAATTTTGTGTCATAGGTTGGTTATGGGAGAGGTTGATTTAGAATTGGGGTCTCAGAGAATGGGTCATGGGATATATTATTGGACAGATTCTAGCCAGGGATGTTTTGGGGGGAATCTCAGTGGGATGGGTATCTGGTTAGGTTCAGAACCTAAGAGGCATCTGGGTGAGTCTTTGTAGATGGAGTGGTCAGAGGACAATAGAACAGAGCTGAGTATGTAGAAAGTCTTTCCTCCCCAATTGTCTTCCTACCTGATCCCTGGGTCATTAGCAATTGCCATATATGAGGTAGGATCCTGTTCCTCATACTGGACCCACAGGACCCAGAAGGACTGAAAGTGTCCAGGGAGGCCAGATGAAGCCCCTGTTCCACACCGAGACATTTTTGGTGGATTGGGCAGTCACCACCACATGGGTCATAAGGGGGAGAGCATGCAGAAGCTCCACCATGAAGTTAATGAACTGGGTTAAGAGCAAGGAACCTCCACACAGCAGCATGTTCTGGGCAACTTAGAAGCTGGTGTTCCTGGAGTACCTTGCAAAGGCTCTGTTCAGGCATGGTGCAGAGGTCCACAGGCTACAGCCCTGGGATCTCCAGGGAATGGAAAATAACTCTGGACAGTGGAACAGCTCATTGCCCAGCATGACAGCCCAGCTCTCAGGCAGCTTCGGGAAATTCTAGCAGTCCTGATGCAGCTACACCTGCTTCTTAGGGAAACTCAAAGTGATGTAGCAGTAAGGATGTTTGATATTCTCCATAGTGACCAGGTCCTGCTGTCACAGTGAGAAGCCAGAGCTCAGCAGCAACTCTGCCAGAAAGATGGTCAGATCGTTCCCAGCCAGGTCTAAGAACTTCATGGCCTGAGGCAGGTTGTAGCCCTCTTAAACAGGCACCATGTTGCTAACCCCATGGCCATTGTCCACCATGTGCTCACTGACATGCCTGTGAAGAATAGAGTGACAAAACCAAACTAGGCACCACATACATGGCTGGTGAGCACATTGACTAGAGGGCCACTTTCAGCAGCTTCTTGCACTCGGTGTTGTGCTGAAGGGCAGACCAGAGAAGAGCAGCAGGTGGTGTGGGCTGCCACTTGGAGGTCATGTTCCTGCATATGGCACCAGATGAGTTGGCTGCTACCCAGTCCACTACAATGCCATTATGGATAGGCTGCACCAGTGCCAGCTCTCACACTGTCGTCTTCCACCCCACCTGGCAGGAACAATACTTTATGGTGCCATACCTCACCTAAAATAAACTACATTATCTACCTCACTACATCTCTGTGTCCTGCCTTCTTTTCACAGGGGATGCAAGAATCTAGGTGACTTCTAGCCAGACTTTCCAGAGATTGCTGAGTCCTACAGCTATGCTGCAGAATTTTTCACCAAGATTGAACTGGGGCTCCTGGAACTGGGGACAATTTACATCCATGGCTTCAGGAGGCTTGTTGGGCTGCTTGGTAAGGCTGCCCACTTTTCACTGGAGTGGAAAGCTGCAGCAAGAAGAGGCCAGGTCAGCCAGGTTTTAGAGGGCCTACAGGGAAATGGGAGGGCCAGTGGTCTAGGACAGCACCCTACTGGGCCCTGTGTTCTGAAGACTTCACAATGCAGGGTGACGGTTGGGCCCCCTTTTGTCTCAGGGCCCTCATCTATTCAGGATTATCCCCAAAATGCCAACTTTGAACACAGAGTATGGGCCCCTGACTCAGCTCCTGGATTCCAGAACCACCTCCATGGACAACACACATACAGTCTCAAGTTCATGTACTCATCTACTGCCCAGAACTGACAACAAACATTCAAGGTTCCTTCTGTGGATACCTTGCCATGACTCCTGACAATATTGAGCAGAAGGTAACTGTCCAGCTTGGCTTTCTGATTTGCTAAATGAATGAGGTCAGCCTAGCATAGGGTTTAGGGAGAGATAGGGAGGAATAGGGGCATCCTATTCTGTTTTATTCTACCTACTCTTTCCCTCTTGCCTGAATCACACTCCACATTCTGTTTTGCCCAGCAGACATTTGCCATTTCAAATACAGATTCTACCTTTCTCTGTCCCCAGATTCTCTGGTTTCCTCTCTGAGGCCTCACTGTATGGAGCAAGGGTTATGCCTTCTCTCCAGGAAGAATTCTCTGCTCCCCAACCCCTGGGAGTGGAGCCCTGTGGGATACAGGCCTTCAAGTACAGATAGAAGTGAATGTGCTTTAGGAAGCAAAGGATAGTAGGGCTGAGGATGTAGCTCAGTTGTAGAGCTCTTACCTAATGTGTGTAAAGCCTTGGGTTCGATCCCCAGCACTCCGAAACAAAAGCAAAACCAATGGAGAGAAGGCATCACAGTGTATTAGGAGAGTTGTGTCAAACCCAGGACTGATATCTGTTGTGAGAGAGAAATTTTAAAAAATGTGACTAAGTTACATTGTAAGCTCTTACGGAAATGTCACAATGTACCCCTTGTGCAAATATAACCTGCTAACAAAAGAAAATTTTTCTTTGTGTGTGTGCACACACAGAGGGATAAAATCACCAGGAACAGCACTATTGAATGAAAATGAGTTTATTTCTCTAATTGTGTGTTGATGCCTTCCTCAGCCAGTGAGTAAGGTCTATTGAATAGTGGGTTTTTTGGACACTTAAATTAATTCATTTATTTAAGTTAAGTGTGAGTGATCTAATGTATGCTGGTGAAAATTTTCATTCACTCAGAAATTTATTGAGGATTGTTTTGACTGGTCACAACAAATTCACTGATTTCAAACATGGTTTTCTGATACATTTACTTCCTTTTTATTGGGATATATTTATTTTACAACTTGGGATTTTCATTATGATACTTCCATACATGTGTATGATGTACTTTGATCATACTCACTGCCTTACTCTTTCTTATGTCCTCTTCTGCTATCAGCTCTTCACTTCCTTTTCCACATCCCTAGGAGTCCTCCTTCTATCCATTTTACTTTTGTGTGCTTTTTTCTCCCTAGATTCCACATATGAGAGAAAACCTGTGGTACTTCCTTTTCTGGGAATGTCTTATTTCAGTTAACCTACCAATGACATCATTTGTTATTCTTTACTACTGAGACCCCACTTTTTATATATACCATTTTTTCTTTATCCATTCATCACTGTGTGGACATCAAGGCTGATTCCATATTTTGAATAGTGTGATTAGTGCTAGGATGAACATGCGTATGCAGATATATCTGTAGTAAGCTGACTTTCTTTAAGCTATATATCTAGAAGTCATGTGGCTGGGTCATCTGTGCTATTTTAATATTTTGAGGAACCCCCAAATGTATTTCCATAGTGACTGAACCAATATACATCCCACCAGCAATAAATGAGCATTTTTTTTCCTTCATGTTCCTGCCTGGATTTGATGTTATTTGTTTTCCTGATTATAGCCATTATTACTGGTAAGGTGGACTCTCAGTGCAGTTTTGATCTGCATTGATAAGGATATATAACTTTATCTCATGTATTTTTCACCCTTGGTGTTTCTGCCTTTGAAAACTGTCAGTTCTGTTCATTTTTCTATTTACTGATTGGATTGTTTGCTCGTTTACTTTTTTGAGTTCTTTATACACTCTTGATATTAATCTCCCATTGGTTTAATACCTGGCAAAGATTTCCTCCCACTCTATAGGTTGTTTTTCTCAGTTTGGATTGTTTCTTTTGCTGTGCAGACGGTTTTTAACTTAATTCAATCTCGTTTGTCACTTCGTGTTCTTATTTCCTGAGCTTTGGTGCTCTCTTCAGAAAGTCATTTCTGATGTCTGCACCTTGAAGGTTTGTCCTGTGTTTCCCTCTACTAGCTTCAAAGTTTTAGATTTTGCATTAATGTCCTTGAAATGTCTTCTACGTGTGGATATCAAGTTTTTGCAGCACCATTTGTTAAACAGGTGATCTTTTTTTCCTGATGTATGCTTTTTGTGGGTTTTGCCTGGAATCAGATGGATGCAGCTGTGCTGGAGATATTTCTGGATCTCCTATTGTGTTGCATTGGTCTAAATGTGTTTTTTTTGCCAGTACCATGATGGTTTTGTGACAATCGCTTCTTTGAATAGTTTGAAGTCAGGTATTGTGATACTTCCAACAATACTCTTTTTTGCTCGAATAGCTTTGTCTATTTGGGGTCTTTAGTATTTCCATATGAATTTTATGATTCATTTTTCTTTTTTTGTGGAGAAAGCCTTTGGATATCTGGTAGGGATTGCAATGAATTTGTGTATCAAGTTTGGCAATTTGGCCATTTTATTTATCTTCATTATTCCAGTTCATGAACAAAGGATGTCATTTTTTTCTTCAGTTCTTTACACATTGCATTGTGAAGGTGTTTAACATTTTTGGTTAAGTTTATTCCTGGCATTTTTGAGCCTATTGTGAGTAGGATTATTTTCCTGGCTTCATTTGTCATGAGTTCATTGCTGGTATATAGTAAAGCTACTAATTTTTGTGTGTTGATTTTGTATCTTGCTACTTTGTTGAAAGTATTGATCAACAGTCCTCCACTTTCATCCTAAAGTATAGGATCAAATCATCTACAAGCAGGAATAATTTGACTTGAACCTTTCCTATATTTATCTTTTTTAATTTTTATCTTGTTTTGTTGTTATGGTTAAGATTTCAAGCAGTATAGTGAAGATGGGTGGTGATATGGGATAATTTTATTTCATTACGAGTCATTTCTTTAGATTTCAGTGGTATCTGTCAAAATATTACCATTTTCATCTACTATATTTTATTTTATTATTTTTGTGATATAGGGTATTGATGGCTGGGATTACAGGCATGTAACACCATGCTAAACTATAATTTTATTAATTTATATCTACTCTCTCTTTCTTCTTATTTGTTTGGCCAAGGGGTTGTTAACCCTGTTTATATTCTCAAAGAACAAATTATTTGCTTCATTGATCCTTTGCATTATTCCATTTCATTTAATTTCAGCTCTGATAGTTCTTATTTCTTTACTTCTACTAATTTTGGGATTGATTTCTTTTCTAATGACATTTAGGTATATAATTAGGTTATTTATGGGAGATCTCTGATCTCTTAATGTGGACAATAATAGCTATAAATTTCCTTCTTAAAAAGGCTTTCATTGTATCTCATAGGTTCTGATATGTTGTGTTTTATTTTCATTTCATTTTAAGAATTTCTAATTTCAACTTTATATCCTCAATGTCTTGTCATTCAAAAGCAAATTGTTTAATGTGCACAAGTTTATACTTTTTCAGTAGTTTCTCTTTGCAATTTTATTCCTCTGGATCTAATAAAGAAAGATGTTGTTAATTTTTCTTCCATTTTGAAGGCTTGCATTATGCTTTAAAACACGATAGATTTTGGAATAAGTTCTATTTATTGCAGGGAAAATATATATTACACAGCTCATAAGTGAATATTCTATAGGGGTCCATTAAGTCCATTTGATTCTGAATTTCTTTGTTGATTTTTTTTCCCAAACAACCTATCTGTGGTGAGAGAAGGATAGTTAAAATTAGTTACTAAGTTGTGTTAGGGAGTCTGTCATTTTATATCCAGTAGTGTATGTTTTATGAAATTGGATGGGCCAATATTCAGAGCATATATATTTACAGTTGTTCAAACCTATTGATTCCTTGTTTCCCTTTGATAAAGGGAATTTCTTGCACTTGTTTTACTCTCACAATTATTTTCAGTTTGATTTCTACTTTGTCAGATATGAGTTGACCTACATTTGCTTGTTTCGGGGTTTGATGTTTTTGGAATATCCTTTGTCATGTTTTCAATTTAAGTCTTTGTCTTTTTGATGGAGGTGCATTTATTTCCTGTAAGCAACAAATGATTGCATCTTGTTTATTAATCTAGTCCATCAGTTCTCCAATCATTCAGAGATATTATTAAAAGATCTGTACTAATCCCTACTTCATTATTTTTTTAATGTTTAATTCATTTCTTATACTCATTTGCTTATCTACTTTTTCTCATGAGAATTCTTTCCTATATTCTCATGATTGTGTTTTAATTCCTCATCTGTGTTTAGGATTCCTTTAAGTATCTCCAAAGATTCTGCTTTAATGGTAATGAATTCCTTTAATCTTATCACGAACGTGTTTGTTTCTCCTTCAATTATGTGGATATTAGTTGGAAACAGTTCTCTATGGTGGCAGTTATTTTATTTTAAGGCAGCAAACATACCATCCCATGTGCTTCTATGTTAGTGTTTCTTATGAGCAATCTGCTGTAGTTCTGATGGTTTTGTATTTGTATGTAATTTGGAATTTCTCTCTGGAATCTTGATATTCTGCCCTTATTTCATGAATTTTAATGTTTTAATTAGAACACACATGGAGAGGTTATTTGCTGTTCTTATCTGTTTAGTTCTAAAAATTTACTGAATCAGAATTCTCATCACTGTCCCAAGATTTGACAAATTTTCTGGTATTATTTTGTTGGCATACTTTCTGTGCCTCTAGTGTCTACCTCTTATAGGGAATGAAAATAAAAATTACATTGAAATTCTTCCTCACTGATTTCAAAATGGCTGTCATCAAGAAAACAAAAAAACAACAGATTCTGGTGAGTATGCAAAAAAATAGAAACTTTACACAGTGCTGTTGAGAAAGAATTTAGTGCAGTTACTATGGAAATCAGAAGAAAGGTTCTGCAAAATCATCAAAACTAGAAATAGAACTTCCATATGATCCTGCCCTACCAGTCTTGGACACAACCTAAAAGTATTTAGGAAAGCAGATACCTGAACACGCCTATTAATTATGGCAGTATTCACAACATCCAACTTTTGAGTCAGCCTGTATGCTCATTAATTGATGACTGGATGAACATAATGTGGTATATATACACAATTAATGATTATTCAGTCATAAAGAAGAATGAAATTAGGCCATTTTCAGGAAAATTGATGGAATGGCAGATCCTGATTTAGAATGAGATAAGTCAAGGTCAGAAAGACAAAAATCATGTCTTTCACATGCATAATCCAGATCTAAAAATAAGTAAGACATGAATGTGAGAGGGAGAGTTTACCTGTGGGTTGGGGTGAAGGAAAACAAATCAATGGGGTAAATATGATTTAAATGCACCATATGTGTATATGAAAATAGCATACTGAAACATTCATTTTAAAAGTGGGGATGAAGGAGATTAGAAAGTAATGGGGCATGAATATGATTAAAATACAACCTAGTATGGTTAGAAATAAAATTTTGCTGTTACTGGAGTCACATTAACAAGATACAGTGTCTTTGCTTCCCCAACAAATGTATATCCTTGGACAAATTAGTTAAATTGTCCGTATTTATGTTTTTATCTGCAAATGTGGACTCTACTCATAAGGTGTTTGTATACTTAAATGAAGTGACAGTTGTTTAACACATATCTCTTAAGCTGTAGACTGGCATAAAATTCATTATCTTTCTTAAAATTTGGTGAACAAAAGAGAAAACGAGCATGAGCACAAAGGAATATACTTTTATAATTTGGAAGAAATATTTTTGATAAAAATAAATGATTTCATAAAAACTCCTACACACACTGAATAATTAAGGTTTTACTCAATAACAAAAATTCAACATCATTAATGAAATGTATAAAAGTAATGAAAAACCTCACTTAAAGGGAAAGCAAGAAACAAATTGATTTTCATCTTTGTAATACTCTGACCAATTCTTAATGCAAGAAAAAGCTTTAATTTTGGAAATAATGTTCCCCAAATATGAGACACACAACTTATTTCATAGCAAAATCTTTGGCAGCTTTTCCACTGAATACAGAAGAAATAGAGGAGATCCATGTCCACCTAATAGTCAAGTATCATATTAGCCACATAAATAGAAAAATAAGATGAATAAATAATGCAAATTGTGAGATAAATTTGCCATTAGAAGATTATATGCCCGTAATTTCCTAAAACTACCAATATCACAAATATGGAACTCAAAAGTGAATTAAACTTTGATATAAGAAATGCTGACTTTCTTTTTTAAAGTAGCATATATTAATTGTACAAAGGTGTTTCATTGTGACACCTTCATACATGCATATAATGTATGTTGATCAAATTCACTTCATTATAATATTTTATCTCCCCATATTTTACAACAAAAAATAACCTGACAAAGGCTGCAGTTTTCCTTTTATCAATCTTTATAAGCTACTTAAGGTAGATGTGACAAATATTTATTGTATATAATATGTTACATACATACATTTGCATATAACTTGACAAATTAGGAGATAGGTACATATACTATGAGTATGTATATATATATAATGTAGATAATGAATAGAGGTTGATGAGGAAGGATAGAAAAAATACATTTCTGGGCACAGATGGGAAGCTTATTTTTTTGGTTATCTCTTTGCTCTCTGCTAGAATTTATCTGTGAAATCAATCCATTGACAGAGAAAATGCCTGAATATTTGTTTTACTATATGTTAAACTGGTCCTACAATTCTAAGGTTCACAAGAAAGAGGAAATCTGCAAAATGTGTCTCAGGAATATTACAAAAGACAAAATTAGAATATAAATATTCTACTAGTTTTAAAACCATACTATTTTTAATATGTTAAGTACATGACATGATTTCAATATAAAAATAATGAAAAAAATATAATGGATGCATTGAAAACAGTGTGATTCATATTTACAAATTTAGTACATGAAAATACAATAACTTATGGTAAATAACAAATAAGAAGGGAACATGAAGGTGAAAAGGACAAGTCAGCAAGGTTTTCAGGAATGATTTCAGATTCATTGGAAAGAAAAAAATTCAGAGAAAAATCAATCATGAAGATATGAAAGGTGCAGATTGTGGAAATCCTAACTCTGCTAGAAAAAGTAGGTTTTCAAATACTGAAGTAAATTACATTCTTAATTTGAGTATCTGACTTCTAGAGAGGTGAAGCTTTATCATCAGACCCTGTTTTTTAAGACACATGAAAGTTAAGTTTTCAGAAGTCTTATTGCACCTAGAATTGGTTTTATCCCAGAACCCATACAGGAAATTCCTATCTGGCCTTACAAAATGCCACAGCATTTGGGAGCTAAGATGCAGCTGAGAAGTCCTTCACTTATAGCCAAGATGGAGCAGAGGTCCAAGGCCACCATGACCTCATCCTGGTGCTGTGGTAGACAGGGAGGAAGGTGACTCAGACACTGCAGAAACCATCATGCTGAACTTCAGGAACTTGGCTTCATTGAATGTGTCAGGCAGGTTCCTGGACAGGAAAGCCACAGCTGAACCTTTGTAATAAATGATGATGATGTAGCCATGTTCAGAGTGCACATCTGTGTTTAAAAATATCCTAGGGGAGGAGATATTCCCAGTTAGATTCCACAGACAGTTGGATCATGATGCAGATGGGGATGATGAAGATAGGTTCTTTTGATACCAGAAATCACCTCTTTCTTCTTCCTGGAGAAGTGATGTTGAAGGTCAGAACCATAGTAAAAGTTTTGGTCAAAACAGTGGAAATAGCCACCAAAAACACAATTCCTAATGTGGTCTGCTGCAAGATGCAGGTTGCTGTGTTAAGATGGGCAATGAAGAACCAGTAACTGAGAATGCAGAAGGTGAGAGAGACAGGATGTAGCAGAAAGCCTGGTTATTGACCTTGACAATTGGAGTGTCTTGCTACTTTGCAAGGTCCCCAGATAAAACAGCTGTGACAGTAGAGAAAAACAGGACAATGCAGGCTAAATCCACCAATAAGGAGTCTTCATAGGCTTAACGCATGCAGAAAGATACGAGGGAATATTCAACATCTTGGGTGATACAATCTCTGAAGAAATTAGGATTAGAAGAAAAGTACATCAATATAATGAAGCCTATATATGATAAAACTATAGACAAAAACATACAAAATGGGAAAAACTGAAATCATTATCTGTAAAGTAAGGAATGAGACAAGATTGCCAACTCTTCCCAATCTTATTCAATATAGTACTGCAATTCTTAGCAAGAGCAATAAGGCAGGAAGAATAAAAGGAATTCAAATAGGGATAAAAAGACTAAAATTATTCCTATTTGCATATCATATAATCCTATACATGAAAGACAGATTCATCAAATACCTTTTAGGTCTGAGAACCCCTTTGAATGTATCAAGACTCAAAATTAACACACAAAATAAGTAGTTCTTTGTATATGCTGAGAAAGAATTCGAGAAAACAATTCTATTCACAATACCCTCAAAAGAAAAAAAAACTAGAAATAAACACAAATAAGGAAGTGAATTGACTCTACAATGTAAACTATAAAACCTTGAAGAAAGAAGTCAAAGAATACAACAAAAGTTGGGAAGGCTTCACATATATGTGGATTGGGAGAACCAATATTGTAGAAATGGCAATGTACAGGTAGAATTCAGTTCACACCAAAAATACCTATGTCATTATTTGGAGAAGTAAAAAAATTAATATTAAAATTCATATGAAAAACAGAGCCTGAACAGGAAGTACAACTCTGAGCAAAAAGAGGTAGGCCAGATGTTTCACAGTACTGTATTTCAAAAGTCTATATTCAAATAAATGAGAAAACCTGGAAGAGCTGAACAAATTTATAGACACATGTCATTCCAAAACTGAAGCAAGAGGATATAAATCACCTTAATAAATCTATAACTAGAAATGAATTGAAGCAGCAGTAAAGACTCTCCCCCAAAACAAGTCCAGGACCTGAAAGATTCACAGCTGAATTCTACCAGACACTTCAGTTTCATCTCAGGGATGCAGGGACATTTCAACATACACAAATCATTAAATGCAATACCACATATTAACAGAACCAAAGACAAAAGCCGCACGACCATCTCAACACATGTGAAAAAGGCCTTTGATAAAATTCAACATCCTTTCACGATAAAAGATCTAATGAAACTAGGAATAGAAGGAATGTATTTCAACATAGTAAAGCTCTATATCACAAGTCTATAGCCATGACCCCTGGAAGCCCAGACCTCGGCACAAGTAGGTTTAAGCCACATGGCTTTGCTGCTTCATGGGCACCTGCAGCTTGCTACTCAGTGACTGGAGCTCGCTGTCACACATGGAATTGAACCAGAGGCTCCACGCTTTGCTATTCTGCTGGCACCAGGAGGCTTTCCTTCCCACAGAACTCCATACTACCCCAAACCAGGATAAAGGCCCTGCTGCCATGTCAAAGAGTGTGAACCCAGTTCCTCCACTGAGCAGTAATCTGACACACTGTGGGTGCCAGAAGACATGCTTCCTTAAGGTGTAAAAGGCTCAGAACTCCCCACCACTCCTTCCCATAGGAGAGCCCCTGTCTCCCAGATTTCTCACTGAGGAGAGGAAAGCAATAACCTGCTTTCTGTCAGAGGCACTACAACACCTGCTTGCCCAGGGTGTATAGATGCCAAGCACTTCCCACTGTGTCTGCCTGCAGGATAGTCCCATCTCTGTTGTCTAAGCAGCTCCTCCACTGAGAAGTATTCTGATACTCTGTGGGCACCAGGAGACCCGCCTCCCACAGTATACACAGGCCAGCACTTCCCACTGTGCTGAAAAGCAGGACAGCCTCTACTCTCCCTTTAAAGAGCAAGCATGCCAGATTACCCACTGAGTAGAGGAAAGCAGTAACCTTCACTCTGTGGGTGGTGCCAGAAGGCCTGCTTCCCCAAAGTGCACAGTCTATGCAATTCCAACCACATGTGCCTTCAGGAGAGTCCCATCTCCCAAGTTTTAAGAGGTGGAATCTCATGTCCTCCACTGGGTGACAATCTGCTGCTCCACAGATGTCAGGAGGCCTGCACCCCATGATTCACAGACGCTCAGCACTTCCCACCATGCCTGACCACAGGGTAGTCCCTGCTCATACACTAAAGAGTGAGAACTCCAGACTCCCTGCTGAGGGGAAGAAAGCTGTCATCTGCTATTCTTTAGGTGGCTCCAGAAGACCTGCTTCCTCAAGCTGCAAAGAGGCCCAGTACTTCCCACTGCACCTGCCTGCAGGAGAGCCATGTCTCCCCCAAAAGCTGGAATCCCTGATTATCCACTGTATGGTATTTTGCTACTCTGCAGGTGCCAGGAGACCTGCCTCCCACAGTGCACAGAGGCCTAGCACTCACACTGTGACCATGGAAGAGTCCTAGCCTCCATCCAAAGGCATGAACCCAGATACATCACTGAGGGGTGGAAAGATGAAATCTCCACCACAACAAGAGCTTGTAAGGGGATATATTTCTAGCATACCACTCTCTGAGGGAATCTGCTGAAACCCCAGAGTAAAAAGCTCAAAACTCCAGCTATAGGGGCACATAAGATTAAAACCTCAACCAAAAATAACTCCTGATGTGAAAATCTCAATGCAGAATGAAACAGCAAGGCAATAGCTTTCCATCAAAAGCCTACCTCACCACTAAGGATCTAAACACCTAAATAGAGAAACAGACATCAATTTTAGGAAACAATAGTAAAATGATTAATGACATCAAAAAAGAGATATAAAAGCTAGTATCTTATATCAGAGATAAGCAATTAGATGAGCTCAAAGAGAATATAAACAGATGAATGATATTAAAAAGATTAAGCAGCATATGAAAGAGGAATTCCATAAAGATAAGGAGACCCTGAAAAAAACCAATCTGAAATAAACAACTTGATATCCCAAATAAGAATCTCAATCAAAAGCTTGGTCAACAGAGTGGAGCGAGTTGAAAATCAAATATCAGGAACAAAAGACAAAATAGAAGAATTAGATCAAACAGTAAAAGATCACAAAAGAATCTTAAGAAAATATGAATGGACTATGCAAGACACCTGGAATACTATGAGAAAACCAAATCTTTGTATCCTGGGTATAATCAAAACACTCATCAAACAGAATAAGGAAAGAATACTGAAAACTGCAAAAGAAAAAGACAAGTCAAATATAAAGGCAAACCCTTTAGAACAACAGCACAAACACTGAATGAAAAAGGTCATGGACCACCATAATTCAGGACCTGAAAGAAAGGAACTTCCAACCTAGACTAGGCTATCCAGCAAAACTATTCTTCTTAACTGAAGGAGAAATTAAAACTTTCCATAGCTAGGAAAAACTAAAGGAATTCACGACTACCAAGTCAGCACTACAGAAGGTACTTAAAAGAATTTTGCATACAAATGAAGAAATTAGTGTGAGACAGGAAGACTCAAAGATGAATAAACCCTTTTGAAGGCAGAGCAGTAAACAAGGAATAGGTAAAACTAAACAACAGGGGAATAAAAATGACTCAAAACAATAGGCATCACTCATTATTAACATTGCATATAAATGGCATCAATGGCCCCAGGGAAATATATATATAGTTTTTAAAAAGACCCAAATAAACACAGGCTTCGAGTGAAAGGGTGGAAAAAGTTTCTCCAAGCAAATGGACCCTATAGCTATACTAGTGTCTGACAGAATAGATTTCAGAATAAAATCAGTCAAAAGGAAAGTGAATGCCACTTAATATTAATTATGAAACAATTCAGGAAGAGGTAATATCAATTCTTAAAATATAAGAGCCAACAAAGGGGAACCCATTTACATTAATAACACAACCTATAATGTACATAAGAGCACAGACACTGATAGTGGGACACTTGAATACCACACTGTCAACAACACATAGGTCATCGAGGCTGAAGACCAACAAAGTAACTTCAGAAGTCCTATATACTTTAGACCAACTAGACATATTAAATATCTATAAAGTATTTCATCAAGCAATCAGGTTGTACACATTCTTTTTTGCAGCTCATGGAACTTTCTCCAAAATAGGTCATATTTTAGGACTCAAAGTAATTCTCAAAAAATTCAAGAAAACTGAAATAACACTCTGCATTGTATCAGATCACAACAGAATATAACGAGGCCTCAACAACAACAAAAAACCCACAGAAAATATGCAAACACATGGAGACTGAATGACACATTGCTGAAAGACCAATGGCTTACCAAGAATTAGGGAAGAAATAAAAATGTCCTTAGAATCTAATGAAAATGAAAATACAACCTACCACAATTGTGGGGCACAGCAAAGGCTGTGCTAAGGGGAAAGTTTATAGCTCTAAGTGCCTATATTAAAAAAAAAGCAGAGACCCCTCAAATAAACAACCTAATGATGCACCTTAACTCCAGAAAAGCAAGAACAAACCTAACCCAAAACTAGCTCATGGAGAGAAATTATAAAGATCAGGGCTGAGACCAATGAGATTGAGATGAAAAAAAAATCTATCCATGAAACAATAAGTTGAATCTATGAAAAAAAAGTTGATTCTTTGCAAATATTAAAAACACTGACAAACTTTCAGCGAACATGATAAAATGGAGGAGAGAAAAGACCCAAATAATAAAACCACATGTGGAAAAGGTGACATATCCACAAGAACAAATGAAATCCAGAGAATCATTAGCATGTACTTTGAAAACTTATATTCATGTGAACTGGAAACTCTAGATGAAATGGATAAATTTCTAGATCCATATAACCAACAAAAATTGAGCCCAAGAAAATATTAATCACCTAAATAGACCTATGAAATACAATGAAATTGAAAGAGTTATAAAAAGCATCCCTACAAAGAAGTGTCTAGGACCTGATGGATTCACAGCCAAATTTTAACAAAATTTTAAAGAAGAAATAACAACAATACTCCTTAAACTTTTCCAGGAAATAGAAAGGGAATGGCCACTACCAAACTTATTCTATGAAGCCAACATTACATTCATTCCAAAACCCAATAAGGATGCAACCAAAAAAGAGAATTATAGACAAATATCATTAATGAATGTAGAGTCAAGGATTCATGCCAAATACTGGCAAGCAGAATTCAACAACACATCAAAAGGATCACACACCACCACCAAGTCAGTTTCATTCTAGGGATACAAAGATGGATCGATATACATAAATCCATAAACATAATACAGCATATAAACAGAAGCAAGAACAAAAACCACATGATCCTCTCAATAGATGCAATAGAAGCCTTTCACAAAATTCACCACCCTTCATGATAAAAGCTCTGAAGAAACTAGGAATAGAAGGAATGTTCCTCAACATAATAAAGGCTATATATGACAAATCTATAACCAACATCATACTAAATGCCGAACAACAGAAACAATGTCCATTAATGTCAGGAATGAGACAAGGATGTCTGCTTTCTCCACTCCTATTCAATATAGCCTTTGGAATTCCTAGACATAACAATAAGACAAGAGAAAAAAATAAAAGTAATTAAAATAGGGAAAGTAGAAATCAAGCTATCCATCTTTGTAGCTGACAGGATACTATATCTAAAAGATCCTGAAAACTATCAGATATCATGAACTCTTTTGGCAAACTATTAGGATACAAATTATACAGAAATCAATACACTTCCTATACACCAACAATGAACAAACTGAGAAAGAAATCACAGAAACATTCCCATTTACAATAGCCTCAAAAACAATAAAGTACCTTTGAATAATTTTAATGGAAGAAACCAAAGACCTTTTTAATGAAAGCTTTAAACCTCTGAAGAAGTAAATCAAAGATACCTTCCATGCTGTGGATTGGTAGAATCAACACTGAAACGTTCATACCACCAAAAGAAATCTACATGTTCAATGCAATTCTTATCAAAATTCCAATGACATTCTGCACAGAAATAGAAAAATCCTGAAATACATATTGAAACAAAAAGACCTCAAATAGCCAAAGGAATTCTGAGCAAAATGTTCAATGCTGGAGATATCCCAATATTGGACTTGAATTGATACTACAGAGACAAAAATTAAGATATTGGCACAAAAACATATAGGAAGAGCAAAGGATCAGAATAGAAAGACCCAGACATAAATATACTCATCTACAACCAACATATCTTCAACAAAGGAGTTCATAACACATGATGGAAAACATACAGCCTTTCTAACAAATGCTGCTGGGAAAATTGGATATCCACATGTGGCATACTGAAACTGGATCCCTTTCTTCACTCTGTACCAAAATCAACTCAAAGTGGATCAAAAACATTAATATAAGGCCTGAAACTTTGAAACAACTCCAGGAAGCAGTAGGAAATACACTGGAAGAGATAGGTATATGGAACTACTTCCTAAACACAACTCAAAAGGCTGAGCATCTAAGAAAAAGAATGAATAAATAGGACTGCATCAAACTAAAGAGCTCCTGTATAGCAAAAGAAACAGTTTCTAGACACAAGAGAGAGCCCCAGAATGGGAGAATATCTTTGTCACCTATTCATCCAGTAAGGTACTAATATCCAGAATCTACAGAGAACTCAAAAAATTAAACCCCAACAATCAATGTCCCAATGAATTAAACAAAATTCTCGAAGGACATTGTAGTAATAGTCAGTAAAAACGTGAAAAATTATTCAACATCCCTGGTTATAAATGAGATGGAAATCAAAGCTACACTTAGATTTCATCTCACCCCAGTTAGAATGGCCATATTGAAGGGCAACAACAACAAATGCTGGTGAGGATGTGGAGAAACAGGAACCCTTATACAGTGCTGGTGGGAGTGGAAATAAGTACAACCAGTATGGAATGCAGTGTGGAAATTCCTCAAAAACCTGAAGACAGAACTGCATATCATCCAGTGATACTGATCTTAGGTATACAAGTGAAAGAACGTTAAGTCAGGATAGAACCGACACACCTTTACACCCATGTTCATTGCAACACTATTCATAATAGCCACGGTTTGGAAACAACCCAGATGCCCTACAACTCATGACTGGATCAAGAAAATATGGTATATTCACAAAGTGATGTTTTACTCAGCTATAAGAAATAATGAAATGTGGTTTGAAGGTAAATGGATACAACTGGAAGATATCAAGTTAAGTGAAGTGAACCAGTCTCAGAAAAACAAAGGCCACATGTGTTCTCCCATACTTGGCAGATAGATCTAAATAATACACATATACAAAAAATATCAAGCATGATTATATACAAAGTCATATGTAGAACATGTTACTAATGATGGAATTATTCTTGGACAATGAGGAAACAGAAAAGACAATGAAAGCAAAGCATTAATATCTTAAAACATAGTATCTGTGTATGTATAGACAGTAAGGATGTGTATTGAAAGCTGTTGAAAAATGGGGGTAAGGGATAAAAACAGAAGTGGGTAAACAAAGCAAAGTAAAATATACCCACAGAGGGTATACACTGGAAACCTCTTTGAACATCAACTTAAATAATTAAAGACGTGAATACAAAATATGTAGAGACTGAGTGTGAGAGGTACCAGTTCGAGGGAGAAGGTAAATGGAGGAAATTAGGGTGAGTTTATTTGGGTGATGGACTTCATATACTTATATTCAGTAGAACAAAGAAAACCTCTTGAAATTGCTTTAACTGGAGTGGGGAGGGGTTGGTGAAAGACAATGGTGGTGATGTAACTAATGTACAATATAAGCCTAGTCGTAATTGTTACAGTGAATTCCCTTGTATGATGAGTATATCTTAATAAAAATTTTATAATAAAAAGAACCTCAAATATACAAAATAATATTTATTTTTTTAAATTAAGCTAAATTTAGTTTCAAATAGCTAAATACACCTGTACAAACTATTTCAATATACTTAGAATGAAACACATAAGAACATGATCAAAGCATGTGAACCAATGCTTTAGAAAGGCAAATATGAATGATTCATAAACCTGATTTCATAAACATACCAATAAATTAAAATCAAAATATTAAGGAAATTGTAAGGAATCATACCTTGGAGTTACCTTACTTGTCAGTTTCCAACACCCAGAGCCTTTTGTTGAGGAGGCTTCCAGAAGCAGGAGTTGAGATCAGAAGGTGATATTTTCTTTGGGTTTTACCCATTATTTCAAAATGCTTCCTAAAGACAACACCAGGCTTACAAGAGCAGCCCAAGGGCCAACGGCTTGTATTTGAGCCTCTTCATTAAGTCTATGATCTCAGCTAGTTGCTTAGATACCATAACCTCTTATTTCCTCATAAAGGAGTTGCTAGGAGCCAGCACCAGTATCTCACACCTGTACTCCTAGCAACTTGAGGGTCCGAGATTGAGAGGCCAGCCTAGACAAATAGTTCAGGAGACCCCCATCTCCAAAATAACCACAGAAAATGTGTGGGAGGTATGGGTCAAATGGTAGAGTCCTTCTTTGTGAGCACAAAGCGCTGATTTCAAACCACAGCCTCGCCAAAATAAAAGAGTTACTAGAAACACTATATGAGGCAATGTATGTAATATGATTCATTGGTATTGGCATATAATTGTCACAGGGTTATTTTTTAAATTTAATGTAATGTAATAACTGCATGTACTGATAGGGTACAGTGTGGTGTTTCTACACTTGCATACAGTGTGCATTGAGTAAATCAGGATTGTTATCATTTCCTGCCATTCATCATTTACCTTTGAGCTCCTCTTTTCTAGATTTCCATGCATGATAATGATAACTCCAGTCCCACACTGTTCTATTGATTCTTTGTCTGTTTTGATAATTATCCAACTTCCCCTTATCCCCCCTCTCTCTCATCTTTACCAGATTTTATGAATCAATATCCTACATTCAAATGGACTTAGATGAGTTTCCACATTGGTAGAGAACACAATATCTGTCTTGTGTCTGGCTTACTTCACATACCCTAATGTCCAAGTTATCATGTTCCTGGATGTGTCAGGATTTCATTCTTTATGGCTGAATAACATTCCATTGTGTATAAGTGCCACATTTTCGTTTTCCATTTATTCATTAATGGGAGTTCAGGTTGGATCCTTATATTGACTCTTGTGATTATGGTTGCAATAAACATGGGAGTACAGGGATATCTTCTGAATGTGTATTAGCTTTTATTAGTAGTTATCAAAGTGAATATCTCTGAGCTTGACTACTCTTTTAGTATACTGTAGACTTCATCTCAGAGCATTTTGCTTGCTAGGCAAGCACTCTATCACTTGAGCTATATTCCCAGGAAATTTTCCTTCAGGATCATAAATTTCCTACCTCTGCATCCTATATAGTTGGAATTACAGACATGAACCAAACCCTATTGTTTGAAAGAGAGTTTGATAATGTTTTGCTTATGTTAACCTCAAACTGAAATCCTCCCAACTCTGTATTCTAAATTTCTAGGATTATAGGCATATGCAAAAATGAGGTTTGTTTTTACAGTACCTGGGATTAAACCCAGGTCTTCATGCCTGCAAGCACTGTGCCATTTGAGCTAATCCTTAAGCCACCTGTTGGAATTCTTTTCTATGCCAAAACCTTGTTTCATTCTGTCTACATCCATTTTTTATTCAAACTTTGTATTCAACCATCCCTGTCTCAGTTTTTGCTCCATTTGACAAAAATTCTCTGAGTATAAATTCCTAACCTCATGTTATAAGATTTAGGCTTGAAACAGGAATAAGATACTGTTCTCAATTTACATGAGTAGAAAAACCTCAGTAAATTGAGTAGATTGAAAGGAAAGTGAATCAAATAAAAATGTGAATAAGTCTTGAGTTGATTTCATTTACATCATCTCAGAATCCATCTCTGTATCTGAGTTTCCTTGGTGAGATTTCAAAACAAGTTCCACATGGCATCACTTTGGAGAGTGTGTCTTAACTATGCAATATTTCACTTACTTTGCAAACTTGAAACAAATTATTATTGTAGATATCTAAAAAATGCCAGTTTCTAGATGTACAAGGTTAAAATGGCTAGTTAAAAAGTAAAAAACGTGACTCAATATGTAACAGCATGAATAGGAGCTGTGGCAGGAAGAGCACAATAGGAAAATCAACAGAATACTTCCTTTAAATACATAAAAGCAGAAGTGAAACATTAAATGAGCCCATTTAATATTTTTTCTGTCCCAATTCTGTGCACACTTCTAGTCATAAGGGTCTTGCCCTTGCCCTTCATGAAGAGGCACCTGCTTGCCCAGATATCTCTTCAGGGCCTCTTCATGTCCCCACACCTCAGAATGCAGATGAATGGATTCAGCATGGATGGGACCCCAGTTCACCTCACTGAGCTCCTCAGATTCTCCTACAGGACAGTGTGACTGCAAGACTGAGAACCTCAAGGCTAATGCTAAGTTTGGGCATTTAAATATCCTTGAGTGCCCCATATATTAACTTTTTTGTTCCCAGCATATCACTAATAGGGAGTGGTAGAACTTTTAAGATGGCCTTAGATCATTGAGGACATGCCCTTGAAGCGGGCATTGGGGCACTAGTTTCTAATTGAGTTTTGAACTTTGTGGCCATGGCGCACAGGCAGTTTTCCCCACCACATGACCTCTCCCATTCAATCCACGCTGCTTATCCACAGTTCAAATCCACAGAATCTTCAAGTATTGAGACAAAATAAACTTCCTCTATTTATAAGCTCATTTTCTCTGGTATTTTGCTACAGCAATGGAAAGCTAACCCAGAGACCAACAAGAAGAGGAACCCCCAAACGGAAAAGGGTATGTATATCACCCAGGTTGGTGAAATTCTGAGAATGTAAGAGAAAATCTTAGAATAAGAGATGATCCCAGCTGGAGGGAAAATACCTAGGACAATGGACACAAAATGCACAGCAATGTTATTGATGAAGCTGTAAGAAGAGGTGAGCTTCAGGATGTCAGATCAGAGAACTGTGGGGATTCTCTGTGCAGATGAGAGGAGGTAGAAGATGTTCCTTTTTAAAAATCCACATTTCAGAACACATTCCCATCACTGTCTCCCTCAGTTTCTCCAATGAATACATTCTTAGCAATGTAAGGTAGGCCATCAACATTTAGTATTCCCAAACCTCTGCTTCATTATTCAACTTATTTACACCAATATGAAATAAAGCTTAATCACAGATTGCCAGAGTGTATGAGGTCACAACATGTCCAGAATGACAATAAAACAACCCTTGCATTCACTTTTATTTACCGTCTGTTGAAAAAAATTAAGTATGCTAACTTTAAGCATAATATGTAATTATGTTTTGAATATGGATTACCTTCCACAAGGTCATGTTTTTTGACAACTGATTGTTAGCTGACTGGCTTTTGGGAAGTGCTTGGATCTCCTCTAATCAATGGATTACTCCTTGCTGTATTCCCAATCTGATGGCATTCCGTGGAGGTGGTGGAAAGTAGGAGGTAGAAGTCTAGATGGAGGAAGTGGTCACTGAGGGCATGCACTGCACGGATGTATCTTGCCCCGTCTTTACTTTTTGATTTTGCTTGATGGCCACCATAAAATGATGTTCTTTTCACCACCACACCTTCGGTGAAATTCTATCTCACTATAGCCCAGAAACAGTAGAAGCAGCTGATCATGTACTGAAACCAATAAGACTTTAAAATTGAATACATTTCTACTCTCCTAAAATGGGAGTAAGTTAATGAATAGATAATAGATGAAATGATAAAAACACATGAGAAATACTATTGTCTAAGATTTTCTTCCAAAATAATGTCTACTAAGTGTCCTGTGTTTCCAAGTTGATCTCCCACAACAGGAGTAAAACTTAGATTATTTTAGTAAAGCAAAATATTAATTATTTAGTGTCATATATGTCTCAAGATGAAATAATTCCTATAAATTTGTCTTGTAGGAGAAAAGATAATATCCAAATATTTCCAAAGATGGAAAAGCTTTGGGAAAGATGAAAAATGATAAAATGAAAAAGAGTAGGTGTCACCAAGAACAGAAGGGTACATAGTGTAAATTTTGTGTTTGAGTTACATAGCAAAGATGATCAGAATAAAAGAAACATGAAGGATCTTTCTACAGTTTCAGCACAATTGGTTCTTTTACTGTTTAGATCTGATGGAGACTTTTGAGAGCACTCTTGATTTCCTTATTTCTCAGTCTGTAGATGTAAAAGTTTATCATGGGGGTTACCGTGCTGTACATTACTGAGGCTCTTGCAGTTGAATGTGAGTTTTCCATTGAAGCAGAACAAAAATAAACACCTAGGTATGTACAGTAATATGAGGAGACAACTGAGAGTTGAGATGCACAAGTGGAAAATGCTTTATATTTACCCTGAGTTGACGAGATTCCACAGATGGAGGAAATAATCTTGTAGTAAAATAAAGGATGCCAGCAAGTGCACAGCTGCAAAATTTATCACCAAGTCATTGAGAAAAGTGTCAGAACACACATGGTGGTCAACCTGATTAAGTTCAGAGAAAAAGTGTGGGATCCCTAAGTCTGTACAGAAATACACCCAGAGCACCACTCAACTTTGTAGGATAGAATAAATGACATTCACCATCCAGCACAGCAGTACCAGCAAAACACAGAGTAGGGCATTAATGATGATTGTGTAATGTAGAGGGTGACAGATGGCCCTAAAACATCATAGTTAGTAGAAAGATGTACAATCCTGAAAAGAGTATGAATAAAAACATTAAGGTGATGCAGCCTGCATAGATAATGAACTTTCTATGTGTATGAATGATCACTAGTATCTTTCAGACTGTGGTGGACGTGAAGCAGATGTCCAGAAAGGACAGATTGAAGAGAATGAAGTACACAGGTGTGTGAATATGGGAATCTGAGATGGTGCTCAGGACAATGAGTAGGTTCCCAAGCACTGTGACCAGGCGCTTAGAGAAGACCAGTACAAAGATGACATACTCCAATCCTCAGTCCTCTGAAAACCCAAGAAACAGAAATTCTGATTGTATTTTGTTTTCTAAGTCCATGTGGTTAATGTGACTAACAAAAAAAGAGAGAGAAAAGATATGACCAAGTTATGTGATATTAATCTGACCACTGTTACATATATTCTATAGTCAAGACTTCAGTGAACGGGTTCTGCATATAAATCTCTCTATTGTAGAGAATCCCCTTTACCACTCTGATTTGGAATTCCTGTCATGCTCAGCCTTTTTCCAAGAGGGCATCCATTAAACAAGGTGAAACACTAACACTTGCCTGCATTTCAGAAGTAACAAAAAATGGCATGTAACAAATGCTCAATAACTATTAGCTGAATGAATAAGGAATTATGCCTCTGTATGTACTGACATTTAATACATGGCAAGTTTGTTTCAATGTGGCTAGAGTAGCTGAAAGTGTGTAAAGAAAAAGTAGCACAAATAATTGTCTTTCTTGAGGAAAATGAAATTGAGCCCTGAGCTCAATATCTTACCCAAAATCAGAGGAAATAAAGAACACAGTAAGAAAGTAAATCATGTATTTTAGAAGAACACTAGAAAATTACATATGAAGCCTGTGGGTGGACAAACTTATTGTGGCCAAGTAAGAAACTTAGACATAAAAATATAGATGTATTTCACTGAATACCATTTAAAATTTCTATAAGCAAAGTATCACTCCACAAGTAAATAGAGAAAGAGCAAATATATTTCCATGGAAATGCTGCAAAGTTTACAAAATGGGTGTAAGACATAAATAATTAAATAAACACAGCATTGTACTTCATAAACAAGAATGCCCTCATGTCACTGCACGTCTGTCCACCGGAAATGCAATTTCTCTTTTCCACCTAAATAAATACAAAGTCCTTGGAGACACTGAACATACTTTAAGCATCAAAATGTCTTTTCTAACTAGACTTCCATAGCCATCAATTCATTGTCAACAATAACTCTGCATTGCAGAGTTCAGTGTTCACTTCCTTTCCCAGCATGGCAAATAAATACATCAATGATTTAATGAAATAAACAAGGAATCATCCACAGCCATCTTTCAGCTCTGAGAGAAGTTGTGCTCGCACATGGCTGACCTTAGTTAAATATCCTTGGCTTCCATCTCTCAGAAATTCTCTTGAAGTCACTAATGAGCCCTCAGACTCACCTGGATCATTCTTCTGTATGGAAGTTCTCCATGTGCAAGTCCGAATTCCTTTGTGGATGGTTGTCAATGGAGGCTGCAGCTATGTAGCTAAACATAACTGTAGGAAGCTGTCAAACATTATTCCCCCAAAGAGATGAGGACTGTAATGGAAAGACTACCTCTTTATACCATGGCTATGCATGCCCAAAACAATGGCAGGGGATTTATTCTCAGCTGTGTGTGTGTGATCACTAGACACACTTCCTTCTTGTTATTCCAATCCTGAGTCATCTCCATTTCCTATGGGACCTTGTACAGCACAGACAAAATAGTTCCCTGCTGATTCTCTATTCCCAAGACACCTGATTAAATGTCAGATAAATCAACCTCATTAATTATCCTCCATTAACTCTTCTTCATTCCAGAATTCTAAACTACTGAAACCATACTGTGATCTTCAAATAAGGTTTTCCAAAAGTCTAAGACTTATGAGCTTGACTCGATCAGGTCTCTTGACACCACAACACTATGAACAGTGTTGAGAGCACTTCCCCAGTATTTCTAAAACACTTGCCTCATTTTCCTCCATAAAGGGGTTGACCCATGACCTCTTGATATAAAAGCTGGGATACTGCACTCCTTGGTTTATCATTTTCCAAAATAGGTAAACAAGTTAAGGTCTGTTGTTTAGTCGTGCACTCATAAGTGTTTGAAAATTCAATGATCATTTATTTAGATCATTTTATATATAATACCCAGATGTTAGCAACTAAAGAGATTTGTCTGATTTACTCTTTAGAAAAGTACATTATAAACCTCATTATACATTCACACAAATAGGACTCAGAATGGTGAAGGCATCAGCCCTGCTGGTTCTATTAGGAGTTAGGATCCAAACACAGGAATTTTAGTGGGGTAGAAATATGTAGTTCATAAAAAATGGAAATGCCATGAAGGCACAGATGAGAGACCCACAATTTAGCAGGTGTTCAGTAGCTATGTGTTAGTTCTTAATATGTAAATGATTTGATAGGACAGACGGATTTAGACATCCATGAGAAATGCTAGTGAAATAGCTTAAGATGAAGAATCAGTGAGTGGTAGGAAAGAGAAGAGGTGTGTAATATTTTCAAAGGTACATAAAAGTGCTGAGGGCAGTAAATAAGGGAAATGTAGTATGTCAGAGTTATGGAGTGTTCTAGCAATTATCTTTGCGTAAGATCTTGAAAATCATTGCTTTTCTGCCAAACTTTATGCACTAAGCTGCCATGTTTTGATAAGCCCACATACCAAGAGCATAAGGAAAGTTTCCAGTGCTGAAAGTGAGTCTTATCCAACACCTAGCATGACAACAGGACATCAGTGGCACCAAACAAGTGAATGAATTCTGCTCGGGACCTGGATGAGCCTGGAGGTGGCCCCTGAGCTCCAGGTTAGAACTCAGCCAGACCAATGGTGTGTTCTGGACAATGTGAAGCCCTGACCAGAAAAATTAGCAGAGGCCTATGTGAAGTTCCCATCCATAGATTCGAACTTTAACAAATGTGTGTTGCTTTAACGCACATGGTTTTGGGTAATTTGCTTCACATGATTAACAAAGTAATATGTCTTAAAATATTTACGTTTTATTTTTGTTTTAAAAAGAAACATAACTTCTTGTATTTATGGGGAATAGTATGTTACTTCAATATATTTTAAATTGTCAGTGGTTTACTTAGGGTAATTAGGATATCTATCATCTCCAACATTTATTATTAATTACTTCAGAGAACATTCAAAATGCTTTTCCAAGCTAGTTTACAATCTACAATGTTTCTTCCTAAGTACATTTTTCTACTCCATCACAAATCTCTCATCTCCCTCCCTTATACCTTTCTTACCAGCTGACAGTGAGAATTTTACTCTCTTCACAGACACACACTTCATCACATTGATGATGAAGTCAATTAATTTAATTTCTTCTATGTGTGGTAGAGTAGATTTTTGTTATTCACATGGACAAGGTTCCAAGGTGATCATCACTGAGGAAAAACCACAAATGCACAAGATGCACGGATTTCAGTACTACGCTGTGAATTCTTATTTATTATTCCCATACAGCCACATCACTTTTGAATATACCTGCCACCCTTCAACAAATTTAAAATTTTCTATTTATCACTTTAATTAAGCATATTACATGCCATTATTGGTTTGGTAGGATTATTATAATATTTATCTTGCATTTTGTACACCACTTACTTTGGGAGAAGCATGTTTTTCACAAAATTAAGGGAAGGGAAACACTCAGCAGATGACAGAGCAATTTAAACACAAGTGACTAACATGAGATTGAATGCAAGCCTCTCCACATGAACCGAGTTGAGTAATGCATGGGTGAGAATTTAAAATTTGTCTTTTGAAATTTGCTTTTATTTTTAAAAATTTATTTATTTGTTGAACATGCTTGGTTAAAATGAATGTAATAAATCCAGAAATAAGGCAGGCTTAATGTATTTGTCTTTCTGTCATGGGCTTCTGTCCCTCTGTGTTTCTTTCCCACTGCAAATGGCAAAATTTCATTCTTTCTTCTGGCCAGATAACTAACATTCCATTGTGCATATCTGTCATGTTTAAGTCATCAGTTCATTTGTAAATGGATGCTCATTTTGATTCCATATGTTAGCCATTGTGAATAATACCTAAATAAGCATGTGAGGGCAAATACATCTTCAAAACAGTGATTTGCTTTCCTTTGGGGTTTTTACTGTGTAGTTGGATTGCTAGATTACAAAGTAGTAGTATGTTTGTTTGCTTTTCATCTCCAGGGTTAAAAGCAATTCTCTATAGCATACTGTGTTGCTGTATTATGATGTTCAATTGGTTAGGTGAATTAAATTTATGTGAGACTCATGGCATTTTCAAGATATGATGGGTTCAATGGAAGGTACATTGGTACATGTGATTGTTTTGAGTATCTTTCTCCTGGATTTGTAAATAAACCACTGGAGAACAGAAGATAATGCCTGATGTTACTTTAAAAAAAGTACTTAAAGATCAAGTTTTAAAGTTTAATGAATTATTATTTTTAATGTACAAATTTTGGGGTATAGTATGCAGTTAGCTACATATATACACAGCAAAAAATTATCAAGTCATATGTTAGAATTTTTAAATTCTCAGTAACACACTATATTTGACATGTTTTGGAACAATGTGATATTTCCATATGTGTATAAAAGATATACTGATCAAATTAGGTAGTGAATATGTCCGTGTGTATATTATAAGTTTGTGTGTGTAGTTTCTAAGCTTCTCTTTTTAATTAATAATGAAGTATGAAATGGGTTACTGTGAAGGATGGTCACCCATTGTGCAGTAGCGAACTAGAAAAAATTCCTTCTTTCTAATTCGGTTTTGGGTAACTTCCCACTATCCATCTCTGTTCACTTCTAACTAGATTGTAATGGCCATATACAAGTAATCTGAGATGGCAGACATGAACAAGTATATGTGCTAAAATATCTAGACAAAGCTAATTTTCATCAAACCCTAAGGGTGCTGCTGGTGCCAGTCCCAGAGCCCAAAGGCTAAAGAAACTAGAGTCTGATGTACCAGGCAGAAGCATTAAAGAGCATTTCATGCTGCAAAAAGGAAAAGGGAGAAGGAAGGAGAGAGAGAGAGAGAGAGAGAGAGAGAGAGAGAGAGAGAGAGAGAGAGAGAGATTTCTCCCTATTTTACTCTCTTGTTCCATCTGGACCACCAAGAAACTGGACACTGATGCTCACATTCAGGGCAGGATGTCCTCACTTGGTTGTTTGACAACCCATGTGTCAATCTTCCCAAGGAACATCCTCCTGCACAACCAAAATTAATGATTTACCAATTCTGTAGGCATTCCTTAAGCCAGTTGAGTTCACTCCCAAAACTAAGCATCAGTTTGTCCAAGACCAAAGCCACATTGGAGTGACATGCACGCGTATCATGTGATTCACTATCAGGACCCAAAGCAATGGAGAGGATGAACATTCTTACTATAGAAAAATAATAGCAATCACAAATGATAAAATATTAATCAAATTCTATGTGGAGCAGGAAAAAACAGGAAAGCATTTCATTCTTCTGTGAACAGCAAATGTTTAAAAATTACAAGCTACAGATTTAAAGAAGGAGGGAGACAAGAAAGAAAAATAGTTTGATTCTCCAGTAGATGAAGAAAGATAGCACAGGGAAAATAAGGCATGATAAACAGCATCCTGGGATTTAGAGATAAACACATTATTAATGTTTAGCATGATTAAAAGCACACCGATTCTACCTTCTTTTCTCTAAACTTCACATTCCAACACTAATCTGTAATGTTCAGTGAAAAACAGAGGTAGCTATTCCTCTGATTGTGCCTGCTTGCCCAAATACTTATACACTCTGAAAACTGAGTAAGTTTATCTTGAAAAACACTCTTGTCCTGGGAGCAAACATTAGAGAAAATCACTCCTTTGATTACAAAAGTGTTTACAAAGGAAACTATTTATTTCAAGGTAGGATACCTGCCTTAAAGGGAACATCTGGCAGAATGCCTTCTTTTTTGATGGATTACTCAGACACCATCGTCATAGTATCCCAAATTTAATAAATGCAACAATCTTGATATCTCTGGGCCCAACTGACAGCACAGGGTAACAACAAAATGATTACATATACCACATGTCTCAAACAAAGGAAAATATCAGACTAAGGCAAATTTACACAAATATCTAATCCTCTGATGTTAGAACCCCTGATATTAAACACTTATCACACCTGTTACCAGATGTGCCTAAACCCATGGCAGAGTTGTGTAGAATAATTTCTTTGATTTGCTTTACTAATAAACTCCTTTGGTTTATATCTTGATGTATTCAAAAACTCTTTTTTGCAACAACATAACAAACTCAGTACTCAAGGGCTAGGTAGTAACCTTCTTTCTCTAGCCTCTCCAGTTCTGTATCACAAACATCAGCTTTATAGTTACATCCAGTTTTGGGGCATAGGACCCTTGCTTAAAACTATGTCTTAATGTGCCAATCTGGAGCTGGTAGGAGGTGTCAGACATGACGATCATGAGGCCAGCACAGAATGGAGGACTCCAAAGCTCTATGTTGCCTGCCTGGGCCCTGGGAGGATCACCCCAACCACACCACCACTGCCATCTCTCAGAATTAAGGCAATGCCCCACTCACTTCCTGTCCCAAGTATGTTTTTTGGTGTCATACACAGTGAAGTTGGAAAATGAAGGACAATGATACTCACAATGGTTATTATCTATTAAACTCTACTATTTGCTAAGTGAATTTTTTGATCTATTTTGTTCACTCATAAATTGCATTTAGTGAGGGGAAGTTTGCAAGATTATATATGAAAAACCAAAGGCCTGCAAGTTTACTTCTATGTCATGAAGAAAGAATTCAATAGGCAAATGAAACTGAACTACACATCTCAACATCTGACCACCGAAATTCAGAACTCAGGTGGGTGAGAGTATTCTTGGGGATGAAGAATCAGTGTGCCCACACTTGACTCAAATGCTGGACTGCATCCTTTGGGCTCAGTTTGGAACTATAATATGACTCACTACTGAATATAAAATCCAAAGGTCATTAAATTAATGTATGAAAGAGACACCTGCACATGCATGTTCACTGCAATATTATTGGAAGTTTCTCATATTTGCAATTCATCTATGTGTTCATTAGTGGAAGAATGGAAAATGTGGTACACCCTGATAACTACATTGTCATTTGGGACAACACAAATGTAACTGGATGCTACTGTGTTAAGTGAAAAAGAAAGAGAAATATCATATGAGCTCTCTCAAACCTGGAATCTAAAGTAGGATAGTTCATAGAAATAAGAATAGTGGTTGCCATGGATTGAAGTGATTGAGTGGGTTGGTTTGGGGATGATGTTCGTTAAAGGATACAAAATTTCAATTACATATGAGAAAAAAGATGAAGAAATATACAATGTGTTGACTATAACCACCAATACATTTCCTTCTTGAAATACTGAGGTGATATTAAGCAGTCTCACCAATGAAATGATACCCACGTGAGGGAGTGCTTGTGTTATTAGCAGTATACAGTTATTTCACAAAGTAGATGCCCTACAAAACTTTATGCTACACAGCATAACACATACATCTGTTTAAGAAAAAACAGTGGTCAACAAACTGGAACTGGCAGTAGCAATACCATCTGGGAGCACATTACAGAATCTCAGGGTCACCTGGACCTGCCAAATCTGAACCTGCATTTGAATGAGACCCCGGTGATCCACACTCACACTGAAATAGGAGAAGTTCTGTTGTGCAGTAGTGGTTTTCAACCTCTCCACAGGTGACATGCGTGCTAGAGGATACTTTGTGGTGTACTGTGCTGTGAATCTAAGAAAATTGGGCAGCATCCATCACTTATACTACTAGGGACAGTATCAATTCCCCAGTTGTGGCAACCAGAGTTTTCTGCTGACATTGCAAAGTATCTGCAGGTTACCTGATCTCTCTCCTGGTGGAGGACCAATGACCTAGGGAATGAAAACTGGGATCACTTTGATGGAGTTCCAAGCACAGATTGTCCTTACTAAATGCACAGCTGTGGGCAGATCACTAAGCCCCTCTGAGCCCCAGTTCTTCAGATCACAAATGCGTGCCTGATAATGGTATCATATCGTAGGCGTGTGTGAAAATTATCCCAGACAATTCTTCAGAGATTATAACTTCAGTCCATGGTGCATTAAAATCATCCAAATATGTTTCTTACAACTCTCTATTATTTAATAAATGAAAATGCATATATAGTTTTTGAAACATTATTCCAAAAATCAAACTCCAACAGCTCATCAACCTAACCAAAACTTCAAGGGTTTTGCTAATGCCCTGAGGTCTTATGATGAGTGAAGACAGTTGTCTCCCTTGATTAAGAGGAAATACTAATTTTCTGAAGTGGTCAGGAGCTTAGTCACCTCTATAAGCCACGGTTTTACAAGGAATCTAGCAAATCCAGATATCTCACGCCTTGGAGAAAGAAGGAATGGGCAAAAGTTTTCAGGAGGTTAGACATCAGGGAGACAGATTTCATAGAGAAATAAAAAGGAATGCTGGATTTACCTCATTTCTATCTTGTCTCTTGAAAACATGGAATGGGGAGGAAAATTTCCTTTCTGTTCCTATCAATGTGTCCAGGGAAATCAAGTTTGCATGACTGTTGAATAACAAGTGGAAATACACCTAATGAGCAGGTAGGGGTAGGGACTATAAATACATCACCTGGTAATGTCTCTCAGAGGATAAAATCTTGAGCTGGACAGGCCATGGCCACATGATTTCGAGTTCAAAGCCTGGCTGTTCACTGCTTTAGTACCTCCTACTGTCTTATATGAGGAAGAGTTACAGTCTCCATCATAGCCAGCCAGAGACAAATACAGACTTCCAAATGCAGGTCTTCTTCTCAAATCCCCCTTTCAGTTTTGTCTGAGAACCTGATAGGTATTGTAGGAAGCATTCAACCAACATGGAAGCTAACAAAAGTTACGTTTGTCACATGAGGACCAAGCCAGCCTAGCCCAGAACTGAGAGATCTCTGTCTTTTCGCTTGCTTGACTGATTAATTGACAATATACTTAATATGGTGAAAAGATACACTTGTAGATTTTGCAAAGCATAGACCATTGTTGACAACTATGTGAAGAAAGTAAAAGTTTAATTGACTGAGACTGAATGACAAAGTGGTACAAAACATTTCACGTAAAAGAGCATGCAATTAGGGAGGAGGAAAATTGAGTCTCTGATTTGGAGTGGTATACAGTGAAGTGAGGGCATTGTTCGTTAATTTTCACATGTGGTTTTATCTGGGGCTGTTTCTGTGTTTCTTATAAAGAACAGAGTAATTATGCATTGCTCATAAACATGACCATTTGACAAAAGTTAGGCATATTTCATTAATCTCTTCTTCATGCTGGGGTTGACAGGAATACATAAGTTCTATTTGATAGTTAAAAAGGTAAAATTAAAGAGCTTAATATTGCAATACTTTTGTTGCTACTCAGGATGAGTTTTTGAGCTTCTTAGTTTTTTTTTGTTTCTATTTGAAGTTCCATATTGTTCCTGAGAGGTTTTTTTTGCTGCTATGAGGAATGAACACATTTATAATTTGATTTTCCTTTTTCTAAGGAAGGCTTGGAGGCTTTTTTGCATTAGGTTTTCAGTTTGCCATTTAATTCCTTTACGAATCTATAGCTATGTTTGATGAGTATATGAAAGCTATAGTTTTTTAGTCAAATCACTGAATACCTCACATGCTTTTTCAAATTAAAAGTTCTTCTGTGTGATCATTATTAGTTTCTTGTTACAGCTTTTGCTATAATATTGTATATATACTTTTCTTTATTACTGAAATTTTACTTTTGTGATTAGTTCTGTTTTTATAAGTAGCCATAATATTCTGTCATTGTGCTACATATTCTTGTCTTTAAATAAACATAAAGCTACAGCTTTTTCATATGAATATTTTATATATGCAAAGATCACTCTATTTGCACTGATCCTATTGTGAACAATATGTTCAAATAATTGGCATCATAAGGTGACTGTGAAGAATCAGTGAGATGATTCATGTAATGCACCTGCTCACCTGTGTGGCAAGAATCGCCAAAGGAATTATTAGAATGTATTAATAATGGTTGGCCTTTAATTTTGTTATCATTGCCATTGCTACCAATGTCAAAATCACAATTAAATCCATGTATATTTGTGTATAATAAAATAATTTTCCATATTGTTTCCTCCATTGTTGCTAAAATATCTCTTATTATTTTATTTGCAGGTTTTTCAATAAAACTTTTAATGACAGCATTATGTTGTGAGAAATTATTTATTGTATTTAAGATAGTTATATTTACAATTCATTTTATATTTTCATTCAACATTTAGTAGAGTTGTTTTGAATCCATTTATTTATCTTCTCATTCTTTTCAATTATTCTCTTAATTTCTTATATTTTTTCTACATTTTCTAAAATTTTTCACCTTTGAGAAATCACAAAACTGAACAAAACAGGTAAAATACGTGGTCAATTTTATATTATTGTATGATTGCTGAATAGAAAGCAAAAAATTTGATCTACATATGGTATAAACACACAAGGATGAAGCCTGTGTATAAAGAGAACAGATTGTAATGACATACCTGCAGGATTTCACAGAGATTACTACAGAATGGGTAGTCCTCACAGCCAGACTTCTTTAAGTTTGTATATTTCCAACTGAGAATAATTCTTTTTACATGCTGCTGATTTCATCTTTCTAGTGTTCTACTGAGTATTTTTCATCCATGGTCATCAAGGATGGTGACCTGTATTATTTATTTATGTCAGAGTCCCTTACTAGCCAGATTCTAACTATTATAATACAGTTGCCCAATGGCCATACAAAGAAAGAATCAAGAAAGGATCCTCTGTGATACACAGAAGATTTTGAAATCAAACTACAGAATGAGTCCATGTACTTAGGCTATCTAAGGTAGTCAAACAAAGAGATGCACTGAATAGACTGGTGGGGTAATGGGGGTGGTGAGGAGAAATGTGTAGTTGTTTGTTACTGTTTATAATCTTACTGCTGCATACAATAATTTCTAGGCACATGCCATGTTTTCTACTGCTAGCACTAACAATGTTATGTTGTGCACTACAAAATTTAACAGGAGGATGTATCTCATGCTTACTGTTTGTAACTCCAGAATAATTAATAGAACAAAAAAAATCACAAAATGGGACATGAGAACACTACACTATGGGAGGTGATAGATGTGTCTGTCATACTGACTGTGATGATGCTTGACCAGGGTTTGTTTATCTAAACACAACTAATTGTACACATTACATATGAGTTGTTATTCACGTACAAATTATACTCAAAAAGCCTGGTTAAAACACAGTACAGGGACCTCACAGGAACAAAGGACTCTGCATCTTGAAAATATTTCTACTTCTGCAGCAGCAGTGAGGCCACATGCCCCCTCCACATTCTCAGACAGGATCTCTCGCTCACTTCCCCAAGCTCATTCTGGTCACCATCATGGCTTTGTTCTAAGCTTTGATATGTGAAAAAGGTACCACCCTCAGGCTTTTCCATCATTACTTTTTCCTGCTAGAAACAGACTTCAAATAATGTTGTGTCTTCAAACCTGTCCTCTTTGATGTTTCTGTTAATATATCATCGTGTTTACCTGCCCTGCCTAGAAACGCCTATATTTACTATTTTTTGCCTGCACACTTTTCCTTCATTAGAGTTATGAAGAGGTGGATGTAGCTTAAGCAATGAATACACATGTAAGCAAATATAAATGTAATTGTAAAAACCATAAAAAAGAAAGTAAAAAAAGAATTATCACCATCTGATATTTACATAATAATTTTCTGGTTAACAAACATACATTAAAAACTGTAGAAATTTATGGGAAACAATGTAATATTTTAGTAAATGCAAATATTGTATAATGTTCAATTCTCTCTCCTCAAACATGTATCATGCCTTTAGGGTGAATGAAGTCCATATCCTCCTCATATTGTTTGTTAATTTCCTTATTTATTGTATAATTTTCATGCATGATTTATAGGGATTTGATTTCCCAGTACACAAAAGTCATTGCTTAGGCAATGCCAGAAATATGGTGCAAAATCAATTTACATTCCACACGTACATGAACAAACTGGTTATGAAAACTGTGGAACATTGAACATATTTAGGAAACAGTATAGACAGGGACAAGAATTTTTAATCAGAGATAGTACAGGTTGGTGGTTGATCAAAGTAGATATCTAATGTAATCAAGTTATTTTTCTCTTTTGGATATTCACCTGCAGCAATAGAATTATGAAATTATACATGAATTTCAGAATTTCTTCTTCAAGGCTTTTCGGAGGACCTAGAACTGCAGCTCCTCATATATGAACTTTTCCTCTCAACGTACCTGTTCACTGTATTTGGGAATCTGCTCATCACCCTGGCTGCAATATGTGACATCTGCCTGCACAGACCCATGTATTTCTTTCTGTCCAAATTGTCCTCTGTGTACATCTGCTTCACTTCCATCACCACAGCAAAGATGCTGGTAAACACCCAGAAACACAGCAAGGCCATAACTTGTGAAGGTTGCATCACCCTTTTTTGCATTATTTGTAGTGTTGAACAACTTCCTCCTGGCTGTGATGGCCTGTGACCACTTTGTGGCCATCTATCAGCCCCTGCACTACACAGTCATCATGAATTCCCAGCTCTGAGATTTGCTGGTGTTGATATTTCTGGCTCATAAGTGCCCTTGATTCCTTATTAGAGACTTTCATGGTGTTTGGATTGTCCTTCTGCACAACTAATCAATTGGTTTACCTTGCCTGATCTGATACTTTTCTTAATAATGTCAGGAATTTTGCAGCTGGGTTGCTGGGTATTGGTCCTCTCACCTACATTCTTTATACTTGCTGTAGGATTGTTTCCTCCATCCAGACAATCTCTTCAGGTCAAGGCAAGTATAAAGCATTTTCCACTTGTACTTTTCACCTCTCAGTTCTTACTTCACTTTATTCCATGCTTTTGTGAGTATACCTCAACTTTGCTATGAACTCAAACGCAATGGTCTCAGTGATGTACAGTGTGGTCACCCCCATGCTGAACCCTTTTATCTACAGTCTGAGGAATAAGGGCATCAAGAGGAGTCTGAAAACCCTCTTTGAGAGCAATACTATAAAAGCATTCCTATGTCCTGGGAATCAAACAATGCTGCTGATAAAAATCTCCAAGACGTCCAGTGAGCAAATACCATATTTGATCAGATTATGCCACAAATTAATTTTGGAATTGTTTGCTTTGTTGAATTAAACTTCTATATGAAATTGTGGTGAAAAAAAAGATCAACTACTCTTCTTAAGCTTTCTGCTCTCTCTTATATATTAATAATTGTCAAATTTATCACTTTTCTTCATCCAAAATTTATTTTACAAACTAATCTAACTTACAAATTGGATTAGATACATGAAAACAATTAATTGGAATTATGCCAATTTCTTAACAATAATTTCTCCCATAGTATACATCAGACCAAATTATTTTTCTATTGTATATATAAAATATAATCCTGTTGTGCACTCTACCTATGGGGACAAAAACACACTGGTTTTTGTTCTCGTTTGTGTTAATGTGGTTGAACTCAGGGCTTCAGATTTGTTGGCAGAATTTCTAGCCCATTACTTATGTTCTCAGTATGAAGAATACACATGTATTCTCCTCATACTATTGAAAAAAATCCTACATTTGACAATTAGAACAAATTATGTAATTTTGTACCAAATGAAATTTTGTGACAAAGTTTGAATCTTGGAACAATCACTACATTAACTGCTGTTCCCCAAAAAGTCAGTTTTAATTGACCTGTATGTGCTAGATCTGAACATTAGCTGTTCTACACATTACCTGTATTCTGATTTTTATTCATATTTGTGTCCACACTTCCTACTGTCCTCGGTGGCAAAATCTGATTACCAAGTACATGTTTACAAGGGAATTCTATATAGAAGGAGAAATTTGGTGAAAAAGATTGATTAATTTGGCCTCATAATCAGGATGAGATAAATGTCTTAATTCTACATAACTTTTTCATACCATAATTATAATCATTCAAGTGTGGAAGGCTGCTATATATGTGCAAGGGGATTTATTCCCTGGGGATTATAGTATGTGTTGCATTTTGTTATTGGATTATCTGTGTGGTCCTTCTTGAAAACTTCCAATGCTACCAATAAGTATGAATTGTTCAGTTGTTTTAAATAAATTGCCTATCATTTCTAAATTCTGGCATAACCACTAAAAGTGTGATAAGTGAACAGCATCAAAAATCATCCATTAAAGAGAAAAATAGAGAGTCAGAAATATTGACATACATTGCATCTACACAGGTAGATGACATAATGATATGTTTTTAAAATATTGAATAATAGGCAGGAAAGGGGAAGGAGAGTAATAGAGGAGGATGAACTGACCAATGTATAGTATATTCACAGCTGGATACCTGAAGAAACCACTTTGAACAGTGAAATTGGAATAAAAAAAGAAAGACAGGAATGTAAAAATAGGCATGATGGTGAGTACTGGTGGGAGAGGTTAAAATAAATGGTGGGCATGAAGGTGAAGGAATGTGATTTACGGGCTTTTGTATTAAGTGAAGCAGAAATGGTTTCAGTGGGGAAATGGTGGGAGGGATCTAGTCAATACACAATATAAGGCTATGCAGAAATGTCACAACAAATTCCCATGAACAGTGAACATATTCTAATAAGAATGAAAGTATCATCCATTATATTTCAACTTTATGCTCAGGACTAATGTTGACCTTTAAGATCAAAGCATAATTTGTAGGGTAGCTTCAACTGTTGCTAATTCTTGTAATTTGGAGTCACAATATTTCCTGCATAAAAATCCATACTCTTTTGCCTGGAAGTCAATCTACCTATAATCATTTTAAGTAACGTTGTATCAAATATATTTGTATAAAAATTAAGTGTGAATGACTCCCTTATTATCAGAGGAAATGGGAAAAATACAAAGTACCAAATTTTTATGATTGCCCTCAGTTATATTTCTATTGGTTAAGGTAACTGTTAGAATTTTGGTGCACAAAAACCTCTCAAAACCAAGCCACTTAATATGATGCATTTATCATAAACAAGATGGTACCAAGCGGGGGGGTTAAGAGCTGAGTTTGGCCCTTATACATCTGTTATCATCCACTGTGGGTCAGCTGGGGAGGCTCTGCCAATTTTGGTTGGGATTTTTAACATATTATGGACACAGATGACTGTAGGCAGATTTATAGCCTTGTCCAGGACCCTAGCTTTTCCTTAACATGTACGCTCTTCCAGCTGTCTAGTTGGATTTGTCATGTGGCTCAGGTAGGATTCCAACAAAGAGCAACAGAAATATCCTGTTGCTAAAACATACTAAAAATCCTTAGTCCAACTCAAGCCTTGGATGACTACTTCTACATCCATCCTCAGCAACTGAATCGTGTTCTTGAGAAGAAACTAAAGTGAAGAGACAGTCACCTCTCAGTACACATGAGGAAGTTGTTTCAGGAACTCCATAGACAAGACAATCTGCCCGTGTGGCAGGAACACTACTGAGTTCACACAGTCAATGAGCATGGTAGTATGTGTGCCAATAAAATTTTATGTACAAAAATAACCCATGAGCTGGATCTGTCCCACACACCTTGGTGTATAAACACTCCTTCACTACCAACAGATTGTTTTCAGAACCCTCCAGCATAACATATACCAAAAGTCACAAATACTCATGTCTGTTACATAAAATGGCTTAGTATTTACATAATTTATATATAAGCAACACAAATCCCCTTGCTCATCAGTGGATAAATGGATAATGTGGTGCAACTGCACAATGGAATAGGATTCAGCCATGAACGTGTTGATAACTCTATTGACATGTGGGACAACAGAGATGTAACTGAAAGTCACTGTGATACATGAAAGACAGAGAAAGACAAATGTCACAATATCTCACTCACATCTGAAATCTAAAATTGTTGACTTCATCCAGGACTAGTGTGATTGTTATGAGGGACTGAGGTGGTGGTGGAGAATGGTAGAGGAAATGTTGTTCCCATGACATAAATTGACAGTTCTGTGTGAGGAATAAGACCAAGAGATGTATTATGTTCCTAATAATTCATATTAAGTGTTGATATTGAGCATTCTCAGCAATGAAATGCTAGCATGATGTAATGTATATGTTAACGAGATTACTTAGTTATTTCACAAAACACTTGAACTTCAAAACATCAGGGTACAAAGCATAAATTCAATGTATCTGTTAAAGCAAAAAAGTGTGGTCCACAAACTCAGAGCAGCAACTTCAGTATCAACTGGGACCATGTTGCAAATGAAAATCCTGTAAGTCAACCTAGACATGCATAATTATATTCTGCATTTGAACAAAATGCCCAGTGACGCACATTCACATGGAAGTAGAGAGGTTCTGAACTGCAGTAGCACTTCTAATCCTCCCTAGTGGTCACATTTTACCAGATGACACTTTGTGATGAATTGTGCTGTGCATCTTAGAATGCTGACCATCATCTCTAGCTTCAACTTGCAAGCAACAGCACCAACTTTCCAGTTGTAGCATACAGAGTTTTCTGCAGACACTGCCAAGTGTCTCCTGGGTGCCTATCCTCCTGTCCTGGAGGACACCAGAACTCAAGCATGGGAACCAGAACTCAAGCATGGGACCTGGAACATCCTGACTGAGTTTCAAACAAAACTATGCCTTACTTAGGCCAAAACTGTAGGCAAATAATTAAGCCTCTGTGAGACATAGAGGTTGTTCTCTAAATGAAAAATGGGTACAGAATGGTAGAACTATCATATATCACATGCATGGAATTTAAATAATCCAATTCTTATAAGATTTTGACGTAGGCTTATAGTGGACAAAAATGTAAATATAAATCTTAAATATCAAATATTTAAGAAATTAGAACTGAATTTCCTGTTTTAAGGATGTGTTGTCAACAAAAACTTCCCCATGCTTTCATGGAGAAGTTTTCATGGAGAACTAGAAGACAAGGGTTGTGATAATGTCTCATGATTACCTATAAAAAGAACATCTTGATGAAGAGGGAACAGTCATTTCATGAGCTTGCAAGGGGTGTATTTTCACTACAAGTCAAGAAAAGTCTGGCAACTCAGATTTTGAGTAAAACTGGAACAAAGAATTAAGCAAAAATGCTGAGGAGATTTGACCAAGAAGTCAGGAGAATTCATGCAAAGGAGTAATAAAGACTGGATTCACCTGATTTCTAAGCTGATCTCCAGGGAACATACATTGAGCAAGAAGCTCTTCTTTCTGCTCAGACCAGTGGCCCCCAGGGAAATCAGTGGCTCAGAGGCTAAAGTAACAAGAGGAAATATGACTAGTAAGTAGGTAGAGAGGAACAAATACAACCTCTGGTATTGTTCTTCAGAGGGCATATTCCTGGGCTGGACAGGACGTGTGGTTCCTTTTGGAATTCTAAGTCTGGCCAGTGCACCAGTTCTTCACTCCCCCTTGACATCTTGTCTGGGCAGTACTTTATTCTTCATCCTAACCATCCAGGGAGGAATCCAGACTTCCATATGCAGATTTTCTATTCATTGACCCCATTCAGGTGAGTCTGGGTCCCTGGAAAGTAGAAAGGTTCAACAAGAATTTTAGCAAGACGAAATTTACCTGTGTCACCTGAGAACCACACCTAGCAGAGATCTGAGAGATTCCTGTGTGTTTGCTTAATTTATTATCAACTTATTCAATATTTTTTAAATAAATGTTTATAGACTGCATGCATAGATCTTTGCTGACAATTATGTGATGAGAATGGAAGTCTAATTTGATGAGACTGAATAAAGCAGTGGTGTAAAATATTCCAATAAAATAGAACACGTCCAATGAGTTTTGTATTAGGGAGGAAGAAACTTGAGTATCAGACTTGCAAGCCTGTATAGTGAAGTGGGGGCATTTTTCTCTGATTTTTGATATGGAGTTTTACCTGAGATTGTTTCTATATTCCTTAGAAAGAACACACTAATGCCTTGCTAACAAACACCTCTTTTGGACAACAGTTAGTAAGACATTTCACCATGTCTTGACTCATACTGGGGATTCACAGGAATAAAATAATCTTTATTTGATATTTTTAAGTGGAAAACTAAAGAGACTTATGCTGTAATTCTTTTGCTTTTGCTCAGGCTGTGTATATTCTGACGTTTGTTTGTTTTTCCTTTCTTTTGCAAATCCAAATTTTCCTGCATATTCTTTAATATTTTGGAACTGAGTTTGTCATTTGATTTTAGTTTTCCTAAGGAAGAATTGGAGTTTTTTCACTAGGTTTTTGGATTGCCATTTCGGTCCTCCATATATGTATAGAGTTTTTTGGGGAGTATATGAAAGTTGTAGTATAGATGGTCAAATACCTTAATCCCTCACTTGAGTTTTCAATTTTAAAAGTTCTTCACTATTAGTATTAATCAATTTCCTTTTGTACCTTTTGCTGTCATATTTCCTCTGTTTTTCTTTATTACCCTTCTTTACATTTTCAGATTGGTTCCATTTTTTAAGTAGTCATCATCTTCTGCCATCTTGTGAAGCTCATTCTTTTGCCTTCAAATAACATCACCTACATCCATTTCACATGTATATTTTTTGGTGGGACTGGGGTTTGGCCTCAAATCTTCTTGTTTGCAAAGCTGCCATTCCCAAAGTAAGTACACAAAAGCTTGACCCTCACCTACATCATATAATAAACTTCATTATATTTACAATGATCTTATTTGTGAACAACATGTTAAAATAATCAGAATCATGATCTCACTGTGAAGAATGAGTGAGATGATGCATGTACCACATGGGCTCATATGAATGGCAGGAACTCACAAAGGAGCTAGTAGGATGTATTAATAATGCTTAGTACTTAATTTCATTATTATTGCTATTGGATCTTGTGTGAAAAGCACAATTGTAACACATATTATCATAGAATAACATAACCTTAGAGTATTTCTTCCATGGTATCAAAAATATTTTTATGATTTATTGCCATTTAAGATATTTTCATTGAGAATTTTATTTTAGATTTTCATTCAATTCTCTTAAGAACAGTTGTTATAATTTCACTTATTTACTTCATTTTTCTTTTTATTTGAACTCTTAATTTGTTAACTTTTTCTACATTTTGTACATTGTTTTCATCATTGAGAAAACTCAAAACAGAATGAAGTAAGTAAGATATTATGATATAACATCACAATTGCCAAGGCAGAAACTAATAAAATGTATTCATACCTGGTATAAATACCACAAGGATGAGTCATTTGAAGGAAACCAATATATTGCAATCATGTATTTGCAGGATTTGCAGTTCTTGTAGCCAGAGTTCTTGAGTTCATATATTCCAAAGTGGAAATAATCCATTTTAACATGATACTGTTTACAATTTTTCATTGTTCTATACAAGATTTTTCCATATTTTTCCTCCAGGATGTAGACTTACAACATTTTTTTTCTTGTAGAATCCTTGTCTAAGCAAATCATGATAGTTATAATACAGATGCCTGATTGCTACACAAAGAAGGAAATAAGGAAGGATCCACTCTGATGCCTTTGAAATCAAAATACTGCCAGATTCAATGTACATTAAATATCTGAGTTAGTGAGATTCACATATGCATGAATAGCATGGTAACATCAGAAGAGAAAGGGAGGGGAAATGTGGAATTTTCTTTGATGGATATGAAGTTATTTTGTATGAGTTGATTAATTCTCCCATACAACAGAGTACCTTGCACTAGCACTGCAAAATTTTCTATATGGATGGATCTTATATAAGGTGTTTCCATCCACCAGAATCATCAATAAGACAAAATGGATATGAGGACACTCTGAGTGGCAATGGATATTTGTAATATTAACTGTGATGATGGTGTGACCAGGGATTGTAAAGGAATAACTCCAAAGGTTTTACAATTACATAGGTGAGTTCTGTATACCTATTATTCAAGAGGTGGCTTAAAATAAAGTACAGTAATAACATCAGAATGGAGGACTCTCTGCATCTGACAAGCTTTAATTTTCTGTAGTAACAGGGAGGCCACCTCTCTCTTACTTATTCTGGTCAGCACCATTGCTTTCTTCTGAAATCTGATATGTGGAAAGGGTCCCATCTTCATGGCCATTGCGCTGCTACTTCTTCCTGCCAGACAGAAATGTCTGGGGTAACCTTGTTGTTTAAAATAGTTCTTCTTTGAAGTTTTGGTTCATATATCATCTTTTTTATCTGTCTTGCCTAAACCACATAAAAAGTATATTCATCCCCTCTCCATCTTACCTGCATTCTTTGGTTCATAGCAATTAGTCCCATCTGATTTTCATATAATAATTTTCTGTGTTTTTAAACATACATAAAACTGGAGATATTTGTGGGATGCAATGTCAATGTATACAATGTATACATACTCTAATGTTCAAGCCTATATCCTCAGCATGCATTATATCTTTAAAGCAAACACATTCCACATCGTCTTCAAGGTCATATTGTTTGATAATTTCCTTATCTGTTTATATTATTTTCACAAGTGGAATGTAGGGACTTTGATGTGTCAGCACACTGCAGTCATTGTCCAGACCGTGCTAGAAACATGGCTGGAATTTATATTTCTAAAGTACATGAAAGACTTGTGTGTAAAATCTGTGGAATACTCAACATATTTAGGAAACAACAGATAGAGGCTCAGGAATCCTTAATCAGAGATGGCACAAGGAAGCAACTAAATGAACAGCTAATATGGAAAGTAATTGTGTTCCCTTTCTCTTTCTGGTAGTCTCAATGGAATCAAGAAATTATACACACATTTCAAAACTTCTTCTTCTGGGATTTTCAGAAGACCTGGAACTACAGTTTCTTATGTATGGGATTTTCCTTTTCATGTACCTGGTCACTGTGCTTGGGAATGTGGTCATTATTCTGGCTACAATTGTGGATTTCCACCTGCACACACCCATGTATTTCTTCCTCTCCAACCTGTCATTTGTAGACATTTGCTTCACTTCAACCACTGTCCCAAAGATGCTGGTGAACATTGAGACACACAACAAGGCAATAACTTATGAAGGCTGCATTATCCAGATTTATTTTTTTGCATTATTTGTAGTTTTGGATAACTTCCTCCTGTCTGTGATGGCCTATGATAGGTTTGTGGCTATCTGTCACCCACTGCATTACCAGGTCAGCATGAAGCCCAAGCTATGTGTGTTGCTGGTGTTGGCGTCCTGGATCACAAGCGCCCTGAATTCATTTTTACAGAGCTTAATGGTACTGTGCCTTTCCTTCTGTACACAGGTGGAAATCCCACACTATTTCTGTGAACCTAACCAGTTGGCCCACCTTGCCTGTTCTGACACACTTCTTAATAATATCATGATGAATATTGCAGCTGGATTGTTGGGTGTTGGCCCTCTCACTGGCATCCTTTATTCTTACTCTAAGATAGTTTCATCTGTACATAAAATCTCATCAACTCAGGGCAAATATAAAGCATTTTCCACCTGTGTGTCTCACCTTTTAGTTGTCTCCTTATTTTACTCTACACTTTTAGGAGTGTACCTCAGTGCTGCTGGGAACCAAAATTCACACTCAAGTTCAACAGCTTCAGTGATGTATACTGTGGTCACCCCCATGCTTAACCCCTTCATCTATAGTCTAAGGAATAAGGACATCAAGAGAGCTCTGAAAACACTCTTTAAGAAAGTATAAAATTTCCAATTATCCTGTGGCTCAAATAATGCATTTAATCAAACCTCACAGTGAGAAAGTGCAATATTTAATCAGATTGTGGAAGTTGAAATTGCCAAAATTTATCTTCTGCTGTTTCTACTTTATTGACATCAACTTCTCTATAATAAAAGTAAGGGTAAAGAAAGGTCAACCACCTGTGTTGTTTTTTCTCTCTCTCCTCTCTCATATTAAGAATGGCTTGCAATTTTATTTTTCAAAACAGCTATTTTAAAAATTGGATTAGAAAAATTAAACCTCCTATTTAACCATTGGAGCAACATGAAATTCTTTTTTCTAGAAAGGAACAAAGACTTAGTAGCATGCCATTATAATGGAACAAAATAGGTGGCAGCTATACAAAAGAGTAAAATGTACAACACGAATTTTTTTAACAATAACTTCTCAAATCTTGTACAACAGACCAAATTAGTTCTATTTTTATTGTAAAAGGTAATCATGTTGTGGACACCACCTGTGTGAACAAACTAAACACTGGATTTTGTTCTTAGTATAAACAAACTATAGCCATGTGTTGTACACCATCTATTGCAGAAAGCACTCTTGGGACAATTATCCCTTCATGCATCACTACATAAATGTCTCTTTCCAATGATGTAGGTTTTAACACATCTTTGTATATTATAATTGCTCATTGGCTCACTGCATTAACAGTACTCTGATTTCTTACTTAGCTTGGAGTCCACACTACCTAGTGTCCTCACAAGCAAATTCTGATTAGCAAATGACTCCAAGGGAAAGCTACATAAATAGAGATCTTTGAAATAATGACATTCATTGTTTGGAGAAAACAAAAGGAAAATCTTATGATAAACAAGTCAGAAAATGAAATAAAATGACATGGCTATAGATACCTCAAAGATAGTTTCTACAAAGAAAGTACAGAAATGTTCACGATAGAGAATATGCCTAAATGATAACCATGTGAGGCACATGTTAATTAGCAACATTTAGCCATTCCGTAAAGTATATATACTTCATAGCTTTATGCTGCACACCACAAATAAATACAATTTATGTTTCAAATATACAAAGAATGGCCTACCAATTTTGGACTGGCAGCCTCACTATATTATTGCTAGTGACAACAGCAGTAGGGCTACTCTAGATGCAGCAAATCTTACCATGGTCACCTGCCACTTTTTATATTTGGGGAGCTTATCTGCATAACTGGTACAAATAAATTGTCTTTTTACCTTTAGACACCATATATTTTATTTCTTAATACTACAGCTTTGTCTTTTGAAGGGACAATTTTATGAATAGCAATCATCTGCCATCCTGTGCAATATAATCTTTACAGTCAACTAAACATCATCTACACCTTTTCATGACTGCTTTTATGTGAAATTTCTCTGGCTTTTAAATCAGAATCTTCCTTCCTCAGCTTCCCAAGATCAGGGATTATTGGCATATGTCTCTATGTCTGGCTCCAAAATGTGTTTTTATCCACACAAGCTTCATCGTGTTTATAAAAGTTTGCTCTTATATATAATAGTAAGTAGCTATAATCAGTGTGTTACTGTGAGGAACAGGGGAAATAGAACATGTGACGCATGTAGCTCTTGTGGGATAAGACCTCATAAAGGAATCTAATGGAATATTTTAATCACAGTTGTTACTTCATTTTGTTGTCAATGCCTTGAAGTGTGTCCAATGTGGAAAGCAAATTTGAATTCATTTATGAGTACAAAGGATGAAAATATTTGTTTAGGTACTGTTTCTTCCATTGCTCCTGAGTTGTATATATTTGTCACTTTATTTCCAGATTTTGTTATTTAAATTCTGAATTAGAGACTCATGTAGAGATTATTAGGTGATTGCTTCAGATCTATTTATTCAAAATTTATTTCAGACTTTCATTCATATTCATTGAGTATTGTTTGAGTCCACTTATTTATCTCATCACTGTTTTTAGTGTATACAAATCTTTTATTTTTCTATACAAGTGCCCACCTTGGTATGAACACAAACAAAAAGAGCAATACATGTGATATTTCAACTCAACCCAATCTGAAATTGGACTAGAAAATGTACACTAGAATGGAATAAATGCATGGATGCTATAATGTCCCCAGGGTTAAATCCTGTAAAAAATTGAACACATGGTCATGGCTGAGGCAGAATCTTACATGGACTCTTACAGTGAGAGCTGTTCTCAGAGCCAGAGTCCCTAAGCAAATTTATACCAAATTTGAAATAATTTAACATGATATTGTGTTGTGGATTTTGTATAGATGTTCATCAAGGACATTGGCCTGTAGTTTTCCCTTGGAGCATCTTTAACTAAATCATACTCTTATAACACAGACACCTAAATCCTAAATAAGTTTCCATCCTATTTGAAGCACAGGGCATCACTGAAACCAAAATACTGCATTTGGAAACTCAGAAATGGTGTTTTCATATGTAACATCAAGTGTGGTTATGGAACAACCTGGTATGTTTAACTCATCGATTGTGTATCTTGCACATATGCAGTTTTTCCCCTTAAAACTACACATCAAAAAAGCCACCTCAACAAAAAAATACAAAGGACCACACGGCACCTCTGTAATTAAAAAAATACTTATTACTTCAGCATCTTCAGGGCCCTATTTCTTTCCTCAAAACCCTCAGACAGAATCTTCCCCAAGTCTCCCTCTTCCTCATTCTGATTACCACTGTGGTTTTGTTCTGAACTGTGACATATGAAACAAGCAACACCCTCAGGACCTTTGCACCACTCCTTCTTCCTGCCAGACACACCCTGTACAGATAACCGAGTGAAAACCTTCTTCTTCTATTATGTCCTTTCAAATGACATCTATTTACATCCCTTGCATGGACTCATTAAAAAAAAACCTCCATATTCTCTGCTTTGACCAACCCTTGATGTCTGTGGAGCAGTTATTAACTTTCTATAACTTGATAATATTATGTGATGCTTTCATAAATGTATACATAGAGTAGTTGTCAAAATATCTCCTAGAATATTAATCATGTTTTGGATAGATATTTAAAATCTTATTGTGTATCTTAGTTTTTCATAAGTTACAAATTTTCTTTCCTTTACCCATGATTGAATGGCTGGGAGTTTTAATTTTCAATGGCATTCCTAAGTGCATGCAAGAGTTCTTCGGTAAAACAAAATGATAAACAATAGTGAGAGAGGCACAGGAGCTCCCAATGAGTCATGACACAGGGAATATCCTAAAGGACACTAAATACAAAAATTAGCCACATTATTTCTCTTTCCCCATGGTCAGTTAAAGCACATGTAACCACAAAATAATACAAGGATTTTAGAATTCCTTCCAGGATATTCAAAGCAAAACTAAAGACCCTCCGTCATGGGCTCTTTCTCTATACATACCTGATAACAGTTGTTGGGAAATTGATCATCATTCTGGCCATGATCTCAAATGTACCCCTGCACATGCCAAAATATTTCTTCCACTCCAGCTTTACCTTGGTGGACATTTGTTTCACCTCGAAAACTGTCCCAAAGGTGTGGTGAACATCCAGACAAAGAGTAGGAGCAAGGTCATAATTTATGAAGGTTGAGTCATCCAGATATTTTTTCCCATTATTTGTGGGGCTTAACAACTTCCTCCTGGCTGTATTAAACTATGAGAATGCTGTAGCCATCTGTCACTCCTGCATTAAACAGTCACATGAAGCCCCAGCTCTCTGAATTGCTGGTGCTGGTGTCCTGGGTCACTAGTGCCTTGAATTCCTTATTACAGAGTCTTATGGCATTGCAGCTGTCCTTCTGCACAGAGATGGAAATTCCACACTGTTTTGTAAACATAACCAGCTGGTTCACCTTGCCCACTCTGACATTTTCTTAATAATATGGTGAAGAATTTATTAATCTGACTGATGTATGGGAATCACTTGCCAGCATCTTTTACTCTTAGTCCATCCGTGCAACCTTATCAACTCATAAGTGCACACCATTTTCCACCTATTTGTCTCAATTCTCAGTAGTCTCCTTATTTTAATGTGAACTCCTGAGAGTGTAACTCAATTCTGCTGTGACAAAAGCTCACATATAAGTGTCACAGCCTCCCTGATGCACACCATGGTCAACCACTTGCTCAACCCCTTCATCTGCAATCTGAGGAACAGGACATCAAGAGAGCTCTGAAAAGGTTTTTGAAAAAGAAACAATAAAAGTGACCATTGTAGTGAGCCTTAAAATATGCTATTTATCATAAGCCATGTAGTTGCAGAGCTAGAACTTAGAATATTTCAGTTCCTTTCTTTTCTAGAGTTTTTTTTTATTTCACCTTATCTATACAATTATTATTTCATCTTATAAGCTTTCTGCTCACTCTGTGACATCTAAGCAGTGTTTCCCTTAATAACTTTGGTACTACCTCAAAGTATTTATCACTCATGTGTTGGAAAGATGGTGAATTTCCCTTTTATCATGGGATAACATGGGTTGCTTAAGAATAATTCTTAAAATGACAGATCATAACAAATTATCTTCTTTTTTTGTTACTGTACACAATATTGTGTTATATTCCACCTATGTAGAAAAGCCACACTACATAGAAAAAACTACTTAAGTGGCTATTTCAGTAATTTTACAGTAGAGGAAATCCAGACCCTTCAGTTTTGGACATGTGGGTTTATCATGCCATCAATTATTACTATTTTAATGGCTCTTCCTGAAAACATTACATTGCCGTGGTACAGTGTGCTCTGTAATTCAGCAACAATTTTACTCTCAACCAACAGGATTTTGTTATGTTATTCAGCTTGGTGTCCACAGTACCTACCATAATCCCTGAAAGAAGTCATTATCAGTACACATTCAAGTGAAGTCCACAGAGAAGTTCAAATTTGAATTAATAAATTGATTGTTTTGATCTTAGAATGTGAGAAGTCCTTCAAGATGATGATTTTATTGTCTGCAGGGTACATTGTATTACTAAGAAATGCAAATAAAGCACAACATCTATGAATAAACTCAACCAACGAAGTGAAATTCCCCTACAATGAAAATTACAAGACATGGGGAAAAACCCAGAGCTACACCATATTATTTTTTACAAATTAACCTAATATATGCAAGACAGCCTCTTCAACAAATGATGCTGGGAAAACTGTTCATTTACCTACAGAAGACTGAAACTAGACCCCATCTCTCACCCTGTACAAAACTCAACTCCAAATGGGTCAAAAATGTTAATTTGAATTTGGAAGCAATGCAGGTTAGCAGAGGGAAAAACCTGGTTGGTGATATACACATAGGTAATTATTTATGAATGGATTCCAATTCCCCAGGAAATAAGGAGAAGACTTATTTGACTTCATCAAGTTAAAAAGTTTCTGTACATCAAAAGAATGTAGAAGTATTTCAACAATTATTCAACAGATAAAGGCCTAAAATCCAGAACACACAAAGATGTCAGAAAAGTAAACAACAAAAGAACAAATAATTCATTTAATAAATGGGCAAATGAATTGAACAAACATTTCTGAAAAGAGGCTAATTATTAAATAAATACATGAAGAAGTGTTCAACTTTAGCCATAAATGGATGCAAATCAAAACTACACTAAGAATCCATCTCATCCCATCAGATTGGCAAGAAAACAAACAAATGCTGGTGAGGATGCAAGGAAAAAGGAACCCTTGTACACTGTTGATGAGGATATAAACAACTACAAACACTGTGAAAATTAGTATGGGGGTTCGTTGAAGAAACTAAAAATAGACTTATCTTATGACTCCACCATATCTAAGCATATATCCAAAGACTGTAAAGCAAAACATAACAGAGATACTTACTTGTATATCCATGTTTATCATTAACAATAGCTAAAGTGGAATCAGCTGAGGTGGTCAACAACCAATAAAATAAAGAAAATATTATATATAAGATGTAATATTATTCAGCCAAAAAGAAAGGTTAAATTACATCATCTGAAGGAATAAGCCAAGTGAATGATTAAGATAATCCAAGCTCAAAAGTCCAAATATATGCTCTTACACATTTGTTGAACCTGGGCCTATGATGATAATGATGATAAGCATGTGACATGCATGTGAATGGGGGATGGCCTGGAGGGGAAATCAACAGTAATGATGAGGGAAAAGAATGGATATTGGGCAAAGTAAATGAAATATATATGGATATATATATATATATAAAACTTATTACTTTGTTTCATGCACTCGCTATATGAAGACACTATAATGAAAACCACAAAACAGTTTGAAAAAGGAGGTAAAAGGAATAAAATAGATGAGACTACTTAAAAGTACACTGTACACATGTATGGGATTTTCAAAATGAAGCATACATATTATTAATGTATGCTTATTCAAAAATATTATGAAACTATTAGTAAAAGCAAATGAGTCATATCATGACAACTCAAAAACACCTATTGAGGCCAGCTAGCACAGAGACTGGTGGCAAGAGAATTAAAAAGAAAGCCAAAACAAAGGGCATGAAAATCAAAGTGATCTAGAAGCAGGAGACAAAACTGCAAAATTGCTAGGATATTAAGATTAAACATTGGACCAAAGAAAGAAAGCACATGCACTCATCTTCTCAGCACTTCTCATTTTCCCATTAAGTAGCATATACAAGAGTTTCTCCCACTTCTTCCAAATGAGTAATGCACAAAGAATGCAAAAATTCCTGTTAAAGAAAGTCGTTGGATAAAAACAGTGGCCATAAAAGTTACAAGAAACAGACATGCCATGCATGTCACAAAACCCTTTAATTAGTATGACCACCTTGAACCAATGTGTCCATGTTTTGGTGATAGCATCAAGAGTGAAACAGCAAAATGAATGACTTTTACCAGGTACTGAACATAAAGAACATACTTACCTGGAGTAAAGCAGAAGGTAAATTCTCCTAGCCTTCTCCTGTAGAGAGGTGTCTACCACACACACACAGGAAGCACTTGGAGTGCATTTACCTATCTCTTACTTGTTCTACACCACGTATTAAAGTTTTTGCCCACAAGTCCCTCCCAAACAAAAAATAAAAAATAAAGAACAAAAAACAGATACCTTAAAGAAACTGAGGCCAATAGGAAAAGGGGACCAGGAACTAGAGAAAAGGTTAGATTAAAAGGAATTAACCTAGAAGGTAACACCCACGCACAGGAAATCAATGTGAGTCAATGCCCTGTATAGCTATCCTTACCTCAACCAGCAAAACCCCTTGTTCCTTCCTATTATTGCTTATACTCTCTCTACAACAAAATTAGAGATAAGGGCAAAATAGTTTCTGCTGGGTATTGAGGGGGGGAGCGGGAGGGGGTGGAGTGGGTGGTAAGGGAGGGGGTGGGGGCAGGGGGGAGAAATAAACCAAGCCTTGTATGCACATATGAATAATAAAAGAAAAATGAAAAAAAAAAAAAGAACAAAAAACTGAATGTCAGAGGATAAAGCCAGATTAAATTGAGTGGATTCAAAATAAACTGTACAAAAAATTTAATGGAGCACCAAAAATTAAGAGAAACAACTCATAACACTAATAATTCAATGCTATTGACATCCATCATTAATTTTATAGCAACCTAGATATAAGAAACCATAATGAAAAAACCCTGAAATTTTGTGGCATGTATCGTATATTGACTTACTGTTTGTTGAATGAGTAAGAACTACATCTCAGTATATAGGCACATTTCACATATTGCTGAGCTTAATGTTCACTTCCCTTTCTAGCATGGTAAATAAACACAGCAGTGAATTAATTAACCCAGCAAGCAAACAGCCACAGCAATCTCTCAGCTCTGGGCTAAGATGTATTGACTCCCAGATGGCTTGAGGTAACTCTTGTTAACTTCCTTATCTCAGAAGCTCTCCTGTTGAACTTGCTGGCATCTCTTTCTCACCTGGATGGATTTCCCCAATGGAAAGTCTCCAGACTGAAGTTGAAATTTTTTTCCAGATGATTAATGCTCAGGCTGTGTGATGAGACAAGTCTGCAGGAAAGAGCCAAGTGTCACTCCCTCAGCCAGATGAGGACTCGAAAGACATACATATGTGGTACAGACCGAGGTAGCATGTGGTGAGGCATAAGAGCAGGAAAGGTGTTTGCACTGCTGAAGAACATGGCAGGTGCTCAGGAGATTTCTGTCTATTATTTCAGTAAGACAGGTACTTTCAAATGTTGTTTGGAAATACTGGTGAAGTAGCTCAAGTTGGTAGATGAGTAAGAATGTTAGCACCATATGGAAAACAATATTGTGTCAAACAAACTAGATTCTTAGGTTCTTATTTTTGTGGTAACAGAGTCTCTTAAAATTTTAAAGGATAGGATCTGATACTGGCAGCCATTTCTTTTGTTTCAATGAATAATACTCCATTCCTCAAATTTCTTCCTCTCTTTATTTTGCTAATATGATACCTGTTTTATATATATATATATATATATATATATATATATATATATATATATATATATATGTTTACTACTTTCTATTACAATTGTTTTTATCAGGAGGTATAATTTATCAGGCATAAAACATGTGCATTTTACTTTATGAAGTCATACTATCTAATCTAGCATATAAAAGCATCTTCTTTAACTTCTACATACTTCATAGTGTTTATTATGTTTACCAATATATGCATAATATATCTCTTGTCCTTCCTTGAGTTATTTTTCCTTCCTTATTAATTTTAGGAATTTCTTTAATAGTGTTAAATATTCTTACTGAATAAAACTCAGACTGACAGTTTTGCAATTCTCTTTTATGAGACTACTGGAAGAATATTTGACTTTAGTAATTTGCATCTAATTATTTAAAAACTGATCACTAGTATTTTTGATAGTCCCAAACTAGTTGGAATTTTAAGTTTATGTATCCAATATTTTTTCTTAAATGATGTGATAAAAAGAATAGATGCATAGATGAATGGATAAGAGAAATAAGGATGCACTGACGGGAAGGAGAAAGAAAGTTAATGGCATAAATGACAGGAGAAGATCATGGATAAAGGATGGAGGTGGAAAAAGTGAGAGTAAGGAAGCAAACAAAAATAAAATGGGAGATAGAGTATTTTATCTGTTTGGTTAGTTTCAAAACGTTAAGGTATTTTCAATCACTATTATGTATGAAACCAGAATGATGGAAAATGTTTTTAAAAAGGAATATAAGAAAATGATAAGAATAACTGAAGAGATGAATTTGATCAAAGTATATTATATAGATGAATAGAAATACCACACTAAAACCCATTTGTACAATTAATATATGCTAATAACTTTCAAAAAATCCAATATGAAAGCCAGGATCTCAAAATTAAAAACATGACAATTAGCCTTTCCTCTGTCTTCCCAAACCTACTGAAGTACAAGTCCTCTGGTGATGCTTCCTTCCACTCAGCAGAACCCTCACTCCAGCACCATGTCCATTGACCTGATGGTGTAAATTCTTCATCCCTAGACTTAGGGACACAAGCTTCATTTCTATCATAGAATTAAACACAAAGTATTATGAAGGACCTGTTTTTATCTTCAACACTACATTTATATCAAAATGAAAACATGGCTCTTGAAAAATTTTACTTTCCCAGTGCCCAGCACTTTTCTTGACACAGAGCAAGGGCTCAGAAATGTTATATTTGGCTTAAGAAGTATTTTTATGTGTGCTGGGTAGCATTCATATAATGCTTTCTGAGTGGTTTTATTCTTGGCTCTCCACTATCTCTCCACAGGTGACCAGGAGAGGCATGATATACTAACATGAATACAAAGCAGTGCTGTAGAGTTGCATTGGATGTATTCATAGATATATGGGAGAAGTAAGCTGTATTTTCTACTGTTTTGTGTGGGTGGTAAAGAGATCTGCACAGAGATATGAGCACTATTATTTTATCACGGGAAAAGAGTGGAATAAACACTTGTTGGAATAGAAGTGACAAAAATTTACATAACCAATACATATGATAGTAAAACTTAAAATATTCAGTCAGACTGAAACACATAGAATGTGGGAATGAGTGGTAGAATATGGTATAGAAAAGGGACAAAAAACCAATATTGCACATTTATAGACTTTATAATTATCACTTTGGTAATGTTCATATTTGAATTAATAAATGTTATATGCCACAATCTCTGCTAAGTGAGGATTTGTTTAGAAATTTATTGAGGCCCCCAATATGGTAAAGAATGCAGTTAGTCTACATAAATATTCTTTATACACATGGGAATTATGGTAAATTCAAAGTAATGCTCCTCGTACATAGGATGAACACTGCACACATTGATGTCATTCCTTATTGCTTATAGTTTTTGAGAAACAAAATTCTCCACACATACTGTAAAATAAAGATGTGATTAATATACTTATTATCCTCAGTCTGATGTGAAAATGTTATGAATGCAATTTTTGGGATGGAATTAAATATCTTTTTAGTACAAAAATGTTTCTGGCAGTTCAGGGCTTTGAACTCATGGCCTCACACCTGTTAGGCAGGTGCTCTACCATCTGAGCCACTCCAATAGCCTTCCTTTTAGACAGTACTGTAAAATCCCATAGTTTATATGACTATGGTATTTCTTATGTTTATTTCTATGACACATGTCTGAAATTCTGCATATCAAGTAAAAAATTTACAGCTCATTGGACAGAGAAAGAAGGAAGGAAAGAAGGAAGGGAGGAAGGTAGGAAGGAAGGAAGGAAGGAAGGAAGGAAGGAAGGAAGGAAAGGAACAAGAGAGAGAAAGAGAGAGAAGGAAAGAGAACTAAGACAATTGTGGTGATGGGTGCACACGTATGTATTCTGAACCCTGGAGGAAGCAGGAGGATTATGAATTCAAGGACTATATGGACTAAATAACCAGTTTGAGGTCTGACTGGGTGACATATATCACGTATTTAAAAAAAAACAGAAATGAAATGAAATATGACAGGAAAACAAAATAAAATGCAGAAGTTACAAAAAACAAAATTGTATTCTAAAAATAAATTTGGTGTAACTTTAATAAGATTGATCACTAAGAAAGAGTAAAATTGAAAAGATTCATTTGTACAACTCTACATAAAAAAGAACATCATGAAAATATAAACAAGGTCATATTGATACATTTAAAGATACAGATAAAATTCTCAAATTCTCAGGTAAAGATAATCACTGTACTAGAAGCGAATGAAAGTATCTGAAGGTCTGAGAGTATATCACAGGGATAAAGCACATGCATAGGATACACAAGGTTCCCAAGTCAACCCCCACCAGACAGTACAAGATTTCCATACCCTGATACATAATAAGGCAGTATAATCCACAGTTCAATCACTTCCCACATTTTTGTAGTATTTTTAGTTTTAAAACAATTTTATTAACATATATTAGTTGCATAGGTGAGATTCAATGTGACATTTACATACATGCTTACAATGTATCATAATTAGATTCACCCCTTCATTCTCCCTCATATCCCTCCCATTAGAACAATTTAAACATATTTCATTGTTCCATTTTCACACATGCATACGAAGTTCATTGACCATATTCCCCCTCATCACCCACTCATTTTAACCTCCCAGTCCTCCTGATACCTACCCCTTGACAAGTACAGTCTGTCATTCATTTTAGAATATACTGGGGGGGTTGTCATGGTATTTCACTCATGCACGTAATGTACTTTAACCAGATAAACCTTGTATTACTTCCTCTTTCTATTATGCTGCTCCTTTATTATTCAGCTGCTTTTAGTGCATTTTGATATACCATCTTCCTACATAGATAGTATGTATTTTCATATTTCAGTGTAGGAACATCAAGAAACCTCTTTGAACACTGACATAAAAATTATTAGTGAAATACAGGACTGTAAAATAGGTACGATGTGGGGAGGGGGTACTGGGAAGTGTGGAAGGGTGAAAGCAGGACATTAAGGTGAGGAAGTAAGTTTCATGGACTTCATATAATTATACAAAATAGAACAACAAAATCTCTTGCAATTGCTTTAAGTGGGGTTGGGAGGGTGTCAAGGAGGAGAGAAGGGAAAAAATAAATTTTAAATACTTAATGTAAAAAATTTAAAAAATAAAAACATTTTCTCTAGAAATAGATATAATATACGTGTATATAAGATCATATATGTATTTATTTGTGTATTTATTTAGGTATACCTTCCATGTATCAGTGGAAATATGAAACCTTTGGCCTTTGAAGTCTGGCTTTCTACATTTAACAATAAGACCTATTTACATTCTTTTTCTTGAAAACAACATAACTTAATTTTTCTTTATGGCTGAATAATACTCCATTGTGTAAAGACACCTCATATTGTTAATCCATTCATCAGATACAGGGCATTTGGGCAATTTCCATTTTTTGACTATTGTAAACAGTGTTGCAGTAAGTATGGATGTGCAAATGTCACTACTGTGTCCTGGCTTGCATTCCTTCAAGAATATGCCCAGGAATTGCATATCACTGGATATGCAACAGTAGGTGTATTTTGTGTTTTTTGAGGAACCGCCATACTGCTTTCCAATGTGATTGCACTAATTTGCATTCCTACCAACAGAATGTAAGGGTTCCTTTCATGCTGCATCCTCAAGAGCATTTATTATTGTGTTGCTGATCCATTCTAACTGGGGTGAGGTGAAATCTCCGTGTTGTTTTGATTTCATTTCCTTTATGACCAAGGATGTTGGGCATTTCTTCACATAATTATTTGCCATCTGTACATCTTCTGAGAATTGTCTGTTCAGTTAATTTGCCATTTATTTATTGGGTTGGTGATTCTTTGTGGGGTTGTTTTTTGAGTTCCCTGCATATTCTGGTTATAAATCCATTGTCACATGTATGGTTGGTGAAGATGTTCTCCCATTCTATAAGCTGTCTCTTCCATCTAATCAGTATTTCCATTGCTGTGCAGAAGCTTTTTTATTTGATGTAGTCCCATTTGTCAATACATTCTCTTATTTTCTGGTATAGGAAGTTACTACCTATGACTATATGTTCCAGTGTTTTCCCTATTCTTTTCTATAGTACTTTCACAGTTTCAGAAATTATATTAAGATCTCTGATTCTCTTAGAATCTATACTAGTACAAGATGACAGAAAGCAATCTAGCTTCAATCTTCTATAGGTGGGCTATTTTCAGGGTCTATTATTCTACTCCATTGGTTTTCTGCCACTATCATGCTGTTTTTATTACTATGGCTTTCTAATATAGTTTGAAGTCAAGTACTGTGATACCTCATGTTGCTCTTTTTGCTCAGAATTGCCTTGACTATTCAAGGTCTTTTCAGCTTCCCTATGAATTTTAGGATGGATTTTTCTATCTCTGTGAAGAATACTGAAATTTTCATGGGGATTTCATTGAACATATAGATTATTTTGAATCTGGTATAGCCATTTTCATATTGATTCTGCTGATATAAGAGCATGGGATGGCCTTCCATCTTATAAGGTCTTCTATCATAGTTTTATACTTTTCATTGTCTAGGTCTTTCACTTCCTTCATTAAATTTATATTTACTTATTTTAAATGTTTTGATGCTATTGTGGATGTTATTGTTTTGAATTTCATTTTCTATTCATTGTTCTTGCTTTGTAATGCTAATCATTTTTATATTGATTTTGCCCTGTTACTTTGCTGAACATATTTATGAGATACAAGAGTTTTTGGTAGAGTTTTTAGGTGCAAGAGCACATAATCTTCAAATAGGGCTAATGTGACTTCTTCCTTACCTAGGTCAATTTCTCTTATTTCCTTCATTCTGTTTATGTGTTATAGTTCATTTATTGATTTGTGAATGTTTTATCATTCTTGCATCCCTGGAATGAAACCTACTTGATCATGCTGTATGACTTTTTAATGTGCTGGACTCAGTTTCCAAGTATCTCACTGAGGATTTTTGTGTCTGTGTTTAAAACTGACATTGGCCTATAACTTTATTTTTTTATGTGTCTGTACCTAGTTTTGGTATTAGGGTAATACTGGCTTTGTAGAATGAGTTCAGTAGTATTCCTTTACCTTTTATGGTTTAGAAAATACTTTGAGGAGCATTAGTGTTCGTTTTCCTTTCAAGGTCTGGTAGAATTCTGTAGTGAATCCATCTGGGATTGGGCTTTTCTTTCTTGGGAGTTTCTTTTTTACTGTTTCAATCTCATTACTCATTATAGATCTGTTTTTTGCTCTTGGCTCAATTTCCTTGGCTCACATGTGTGAGGAAATTTATCTGTTTTTCTTGATTTTCTTCTTTGCTGGGGGACAGTATTCAAAATATCATTGCATAATTTCTTTTAAAATTTTTTATTAGAGTATGTTAGTTATAAAGGGGACTTCATTATGACATTTGCATATATACTTACAATGCACCTTAGTTAGGTTTATCACACCATTATTCTCCCTCATCCACACCCCTCCTACTTAATATGATTATGAGGGTTCCAATTCTCTATCTTCACAAGTGTATATAAAATACATTGACCATATTCACTCTCCTTTACTTCCCCATTCACCCCCTTCCACAAGAACCCTACACTTAACAGTACCTGTCTTACATTCCTATCCTTACTTATTTAAGTGTGTATTCATTATTCAAAGGCTTTTGTTCCATGGTTTGTCTCCAGTGAATATTTTATAATATAATCAGTCTCACTGCCACTATTACTCTTCCTTACTCTTTTCCCTCTGCCCCATATTATTAAACAATGTCCATTATATTTTGTTATATCTTCTTCCTACAGGACTGCAATGTATTTCAGAATTATTCAATTTCTATCATTCTCCTTTCTTCTCTCTCCCCATCTTCATCTCCTCAAATATTTCAACCATGAAACATGTTATAATAAAGATGCAGATTTCTGAGAGCCTCACTAAGGTCCCACAAACCTGAAAGATTTCATAGTTTGGTGGCTGCAAGGGTGATTGGTCTGAATTATTTTCAAGGGATTGAAACCATATAGACAGAACATATCTACCATGACCAACCTCTAAATAAGCCTTTTAAAGCACAAATCTGCCCCAGGTGTGTGAGTACCACCTGGAACTCAGTCCATTCTGTGACACTACCGCCACCTGAGGTTTCTTCTTTTTTTCTCTTGCTTTCAGAATTGAACAAGAGTAGCTTGCAGTCCAAGAGGACCACCAAAAGTGCTAAAAATTGACATGTGAGTCTTTTAGGAGCCTCTGTAAACTACAGAGAAAGGGAATGATTACCAACCAGCACCCTGGGTAGGACTCTGATACCAGAAAGAGGACCCTGAAAATCTTTAGGTGTGCTAACCGCTTTTAGTCCCGAGGGCTACACACATACCTGCTCAGCTTATGGAATCTGACTGCTCCCCAACCCCAGGGAAGGCTTTTGGCCTAATAAACTCAGTGAAATCTCCAGCCCTGCATAGCTGGGGAGAGCAACGTGGTTCATCACTCATTCCAGCACAAAACTATATAAAGAAAAGACAGTTTGGGAGGCTCAGCCTGAGCACAGCTTGTAGGAAATAACTCATTAAACCATTTTCAAGGCTGAGAACAAAAGTGGTGGCTAAGGTAGGGAATCAGATCTCCAAAGCTATTTGACTCCAGAAACCTCCTTGAGTAGCTGGAGCCATACTGGGGCAAATCTGATTGCTCCTAGTCAAAAAGTGAACTGCTATCACATTAGGTGAAGGTAAAACTCAAAGAGTGACCCTTCTATCAGCCATTAATTGTACCTATCAGCCACAAAAGTCATGCCCAGCACAGCCAGCAAGGCATGTCTGGCCTCTGGCCCTGGGAAAAAAGCTCCCAGCTGCTTCTCCTTTTTATTTTTTTTATTCTTTTCTTTCTTCCCCAATAAGCAGAGGACAGAGCGTCAATTGGAATGAAACCCTAAGACATCCTGAACCCCTAACCCTTGGAAAGCCTCCCTATGCTGCACTGCACTGAAAACAACAGCACCATTTCTCTCAGCCAGCTTGCAACAAAATGGCCTGCATGAAACTGCAAAAGAAACAGGTAAGCATCATGCATCACACATGGCTTTCCTACCCACCTCCTCACCGCACTCCAGGAAAATAATCCAGTGAATAACCTGGGAAAAGTAAGCCCTGGCCTGTAGGAAAACTGAAAAACTATGAACTGAAATCTATCACCAACAGTAGAGGTGGGGATGGAACTCTGAACCCACACTGGAAAACTGGGGTGGGGCAAAGAGCTGATCTCTCACTGCTGAACTGCCTGGGGTGTGGCAAGGAAATCTCAGTGATGTACCATAAAGTAGAAAGGCACAGAGTAGGCATGGGCTGACAAGCCAACCACCTAGAGTAGCCGCCAGCACTCAGCAGAGATCCAGAGAGGCATAAAGGCTGTGAGAGGGAGTGGAGTAAGAAACTAACCTCCCAAAGCAGCGCAGGAGGTTGATTCCTGAGCTTATCTCTGGGACAGAGGACACCATTCAAAACTAAACTGCCCCATCTTGCTGGGAGAGGAGCTGACCAAATAGAGCTGCAGGTGAAGAACAACAGCACTGCTGCCTGTTGAGAACAACTCTGACCACCCTGCATTAGCTGGCAGTCTTACCTCACCTCACAACTCCAAATAACCTTATGGACAGAAAGTCCAAATACCACTCACAAGGAAATCATCTGGTGAGACCACAACAGAGCTTCCACTTGAACACCAATACCAGGATTGGACACCTAAGGAATAACTCTGGAACTTTTTTTAATAGCATGAACTTTCTATGGCTCCTGAACCTGGTGCTTTTTAACTTGTGTTTCTTTTATCTTTCATTCTTTCCTTCTTTCTCTTACTTAATTCCTGTAATATTAACTCCATCATCACTATTCTCTTAACCCTATGTTCACCATCGTCACTCTGCCTCCTTCTCCTGTATTACAATCCATCTATCTCCCTCCAAATTACTCTTTCTGCCCCTTCACATCCACTCTTTCCTCATCTACCCCTCCCCCTCCCATTCTCCCCCAACCTGTCAGCACACCACCCCTCCCTCCTAGACACTCACCACCTGCGGACTAGACTACTGTACCAAATATGCATAACCCCAGCCCCCTGAAACCACTGACACAAACACCCTCCATTACAGCAGCAGAACTGCACCCAAACACACATAAGGGCCACAAAACCCAGGAGCTCCCATACCTCTTAACCCACTCACCCTCTCCTTTTCCTGCCCTGCATGTTTGTTGTACCATCTTTACCAATTCCTCCAAATCTATATCTAGCCTAATAATCATTACCCACCCCAACTCCAAAAATTTTTAGATATTATCACCAAGGGGTTTTCTATAGAGTACATTAACAACTGGTCTGGCATTGAAACTGTGAGCTTGTTATTGCTAAATTACACCTCCAGACAAGGGTCAGATACAGCACATCAACATAGCTAATGACTAAGTCAGCCACAAATCAAAAATTAAATCAGGTAAAGAAATCAGGGAATCAAATCCACCAACTAGCCTACCAGCTATATAGTGACACAGCGACAAGTGGAGCTATGAGAAGAAGAAGGGATGGAAAACACTCTCCTCAAAAAAAAAATTCGATACAGGATTTAAAGGGAAATGAAGAAAATGGATACCTAGTTCGTGACCTCAACAAAACAATGATGAATGTAACTAAGGAACTCAATTATGCTCACGAAAAAAAGAAAAAAAATCTCAAACAAGAAATCTGGGAAAATAGATCTGAGGAATTCATCAAGAAGATATTAGACATGGTTAGAACGTACAAGATGCACTCAAGAAATTTCAAAACACCAAAAATAAATAACATGAAATGGCACAGAAACAAAAGAACTCAGAGAAGAGCTCAACAAAAATGAAAATGAAACAAAGGACACTATAAAAAAGAGCTGCATGAATTAAAGAGGACAACACAAAATATAAAAGAAGAGTTGAACAAGGGTATGGAAAACCTCAGAAGAAAGAATCAAGCAGAAATTGTGGAATTAAAAAACCCTAGAGTCAAACAAAGTGGAAGTCCATTCCAGTAGACTAGAACAACTGGAAGACAGAATCTTAGAGCTCAAGGATAAAATAGAAATTAAAGAAAAAACAGTAGAAGCCTCAATAAAAAAACTCAAGAGCTGTGAAAGGTTTATGCATTTACCTCAGTGATTCTATCAAAAGACCAAACCTGAGAATCATGGGCACTGAAGAAGGAAAAGAGTTGCAAGTCAAAGGGATATGTAACATATTCAATAATATAATAACAGAAAATTTCCCAAATGAGAAAATTTTGCTCGTTCAGGTACAGGAAGCCTCCAGGATACTACACAGACTTGCCCAAAATAAAACCTCCCCAAAATATATTATTAAAACAACAAGCTTAGCGAACAGGGAAAGAATATTGAAGGCTGCAAGAGAGAAAAAAACCAATAACATGTAAAGGCAAACTCATCAAAATAACATCAGATTTCTCAATGGAAACCTTAAAAGCAAGAATGGCTTAGAGTGAGGTATTTCATGCACTGAATGAAAATAACTTCAACCCTTGGACACTCTACCCAGCAAAACTATCACTCAAAGTTGAAGGAGCAATAAAAATCTTAACTGATAAACAGAAACTAAAACAGTATATGACCCCCGAGCCACCACTACAGAAGATTCTACAAGAAATTCTGCTCACAGAAGAAGAAAGCAAAAAAAACCATGAGAGGACAGGAAGTATCAACCACAGATGAAGAAAAGAAAAGCAATCAGAGTGTAGCACTGATTCAACTGCACCCAACCAATCCTTAAAGAACAAACACAGCTAAGTGGAAGGAATCACAACCTACCTACTAACATTCACACTAAATGTTAACAGACTCAACTACCCCAACAAAAGTACCATTTGGCAAATGGTGTTAAAAAGGAAAATCTGACAATCTATTGTTTGCAAGAGACCCATCTTATTGACAGAAATAAACACTGGCTTAGTGTGAAAGGCTAGAAGAAGATTTACCAAGCCAATGGCCCACCAAAACAGCAGGGATAGCAATACTTATATCAGACAAAGTAGATTTCAAACTTACATAAGTCAAAGGAGATAAGGTCACTTCATACTAAAAAAAAACAAAACGGGCAATACATCAAAAGGAAATAACAATTATCAACCTACATGCACTTAATGTCAGTGCACCCAGTTTCATCAGACATGCACTTAAGTACTTCAGAGCACATATAGATTTCAACACAGTGGTAGTGGGAAAGTTTAATAACCCTCTATCACCAACAGATAAGTCAATCAGATGAAAAATCAACAAACCCTAGAACTAAAAGCCACAATAGACCAATGGATTTAATTGAGGTCTGCAGAATATTTACTCTGTCACAGCACAATACACATTATTCTCAGCAGCCCATGGAACTTTCTACAAAATAGAACATATCTTCAGGTACAAAACAAGCATCAGTAAATATAAGAAAATTGAAACAATACCCTGCATACTCTGATCTCAATCCAATAAAACTAGAGCTCAGCAAAAGCAGCAGCAGAAAATACACAAACAAATGAAGGCTGAACAACACACTGCTCAATGATCAGTGGGTCAAAGCTGAAATAAAGGAGGAAATCAAAAGGCTTCTGGAATTTAAAGAAAATGAACACACAACCTGTCAGAAACTATGGGACACAGCAGAGGCAGTCCTCAGAGGAAAGTTTATAACTATATAGTAAAAGCACAAAAGATCTCAAATAAACTACCTAATGCTGTATCTCAAACTCCTAGAAAAACCAGGACAAGCTAAACCCAAGAAAGCAGAAGGAGAAAAATAATAAACATAAGGGCCCAAATCAACAAAATAGAGACCCCCCCCAAAAAAACATGCAAAGAATCAATGAAACAAAAAGATGGTTCCTCTACAACATAAACAAGATTGCCAAGCCCCTGGCAAATCTCACTAAAATGAGGGGAGACAAGTGTGAAATTAGTAAAATTTAAAATGAAAAGTGGGAGTTAACAACAAACACCAAGGCTATCCAGGGAATCATCAAGGACTACTTTGAGAACATATATTCAAATAAATTAGAAAATCTTGAAGAAATGGGCAACTTTCTAGATATTTATGATCAAAAACTGAACCAAGAGGATATTAAACACATAAACAAATCTATAACATGTAATGAAATTGAAGCAGCAATAAAGGTCTCCAGAAAAGAAAAGTCCAGGACCTGACAGAATCTCTGCTGAATCCTACCAGAACTTTAAAGAAGAACAAGTACCAACACTCCTTTCCTTAAATGTTCCATGAAATAGAAAGGGAAATAACACCATCTAATTCATTCTGTGAAGTCAATATAACATTCATCTCAACAGCAGATAAGGACACATCCAAAAAGGAGAACTACAGGTGAATCTCCATAATGAACATTGATGAAATAGCCTCAACAAACTAATGGCAAATGGAGTCCAAGTACATATCAGAAAGATCATTCACCATGACCAAGTTGGCTTCATCCCAGGGATGCAGGGGTGGTTCAACATATGCAAATCAATAAGTGTAATACAGCACATTAATACCACCCAACAGAGCCTGCTAGTGAGTTCATGGCTAAGAGAGTGAACGAGTCTTTTGAGCTTCCAGTCGTGATTACATAAAACCCTTTGGAGGTATTAGTATGAGAATAGCTGTCAATTTGAAGTCTTAGGGAAGATGATTCTGCAAATGTTACTCAGTCAAAATTGTGCTACACCTTCTCTTCATACATCTTAAACATTGCTCAGGAGCTGCGTAGGTGTGGCCATAAGCACTGAGGAGTCATAGATAAAGTCCTGCATTACTAGGTGTAACCATAATGATTCCCCATAAAGTCATGGAAACGGTTTTGGTCATTTTTGCCATGACTGAGTTTTCAAAAATGTAATATGGAACTATGATTTTTGGATCTGGATATGTGGGATGTAAGACTACCCATATTTATTGTGAGTATACTGTGATGTTTACTGTTTTTGAGAATATCATACAAAGGGATTTTGAATTTATTTGAGTTGGGCACAATTTTGCATGGCTATAGCATCACCGACTTGGGTTCTGAAGCACAACAACACAAGACACAAGGTCTGCCATGGCAACATGGGGTGGGGGAGGGGCCTCCACCTGGAAAGGGAATAGATTTATAAATTATCACAGCCAGAGGAAAAAATGTAGATGTTTGAATGGAGGAAAATTTTTAAATAAAATTTTTAAATTTGACAGAAGTTTGTCATTATACGCACTCAGTGATGAATTATATAGCCTTCTAAACAGTGAACATGGTTCAACATTGAAAAAGGAAGATGTTTATTTCCACACTGGTACCCATTTTGGATTTTTTCCTATGAGCAGAATGATATCTATGCACATCCACTGTGATTTCCTACAGGAATAAACGAAATAAGCTATAGAATATATACAGGATAGTAGTCAAAGAATTACTGAAATGAGCTGGAGACAAAGAGATAGAAATCATAAAAATAACCAATCAGAAATCTGGAGGTGAAGAACTCAAATAGAAGATTTAAAAAAGAGTCAAGTTCCAGTCACTCACAGCTATAAACCTAGATATTTTAGAATATGAGATCAGGTGGAGTGTAGTTCAAGGTCAGCCTGGGGAAATTTTGAGATGCTCCATCTCCAAAATAACCAGAGCAAAATGGACGGGAGGCATGGTTCAACTGGTAGAGTGCCTGCAAGTGTGAAACTGTCAGTTCAAATCCCAATCCCACCAAAAAAGGAGAAATGTTTTTCCAAAAAACTGAAATACTCAACAGAATTAATCAGGCAGAAGAGTAAATTTCTAAGCCAAAAGACAGGTTATTTTAAACTAACCCACATGATACTTTTTAAATGACAAAAATAACACGAATGTTTAAGCATTTAATACATTTGGGCCTTCACTAAGCAAATACCACCCAATGTTGAGAGCACCCAATTATATATGTTATTAGATCTACAAAGTACAGGGAGATTCTAATACAGTAATACAAGGGAATTTCAATGACCATGATCCTCAATGGACAAATCACTCAAACAAAAAAAAATGCTGCAGTAAAACCTTACTTTAGACCAAATGGACCTAACCTTCATTTATATAAGATATTGAACAGCTAAGAGAATGAACAATCTTTTAATCAGCACAGATTATCAATGATAATCCAAACATTATGATAAAAAATAATTTTCAACAAATTTAAAAACATTGAAATTATAGCATGTGCTTTCTCTGATCCAATGGAATAAAACTAGAACAATACCAGGTACACTGGAAATGGTACAGATACATAGAAATTAAACAGCATTTTGAATGGGTAAGAAATAAATCAAAAGACAACTTTAATTTACTGAAAGAAATGAAAATCAAAACCATCTGCCAAAACATGTACGATACATCAGAGACAGTACTAAGAAGGAAGTTCATGCAGTAAGTAATTAACTACATCAAACACAGTTAGAAAATAGATTTCTTACAAGAACCTGAGTTTAAACACTAATACCATGGTCCATGGGGGTAGGGTGAATATGCAGTTACATATTCACATAACTCATAATCTGCTGATGTTGTATTTAAATACTTAGCCCAATTAATTCTAATGATTTAAATTCCATGTTGTTAGTAAATTACTTATAAATTAATGAACATTCATAAGTACGCCTATGTTTTCCTCCTAAATTCAAAGAATTGCTGAGAACCACACAAAACTGAATAGAAGCCAGACACCAGCCAATAATCTTAGATACTTGGGAAGCTGCGATTGGGAGGATCAAGGCTTGAGACCAGACTGGGAAACAGTTTAGGAGAGTTCATCTCCAAAATAACCAGAGTAAAATGGACTGCAGGGGCAGCTCAAGAGGAAGAGCACCTTCAGTTCAAACTGCAGTCACACCAAAAACAAAACAACAACAACAAGAACAAAGCTGAATACAACTGCCAAACACAGTGCCTCATGTTCATAATCCCATCTACTTGGGAGGTGAAAATCAGGAGGATGGTGGTTTCAGGAGAGCCAGGGCAAAAAGTTAGTGATGCCTCCTATGGGAGGTCATAGATGGGAGGATCACTGTTGGAAGCCAGTCTAGTCCACAGAAAAGACCCTGTCTCCAAATAACTGATAAAAGAAAAAATGGGCTGAGGTAGTGGCTTGAGTAATAGTGTGCTTTCCTAGAAAGCTCAAGACTCTGGGTTCAAATGCCAGCGTACACACACAAAAACAAAACCAGTCAGTTGCCAGTGGATCACAACTGTAATCCCAGCTACTCAGTAGGCAGAGATCAGGAGATCATGGTTCAAACCCAGCCCAGGCAAGTCATTTGTGAGATCCCCATCTTGAAAATACTCAACACACACACAGAGAAAGGACTGCCAGAGGGGCTCAAGTGGTAGAGCATCTGCCTTAAAAGTGAGAAGCCCAGATTTTACAACCCAGTACCACCACCAAAAACAACAATAACAAAAAACTGTTAAAGCAAAATCTGAACACAAACCACTTGACAGGTTATAAAACATGAGGCCAGTAAAAAGTGATAAAACCAGGCACAGTGTCTCATACCTATACTCTTATCTTCTCATGAGGCAGAGATAGGATGATAGAAGCTGGAGGCTGGCTTAGGCAAAAAGTTAACAAGAACCTATCTCAACCAATAACTGGGCATGGTGGTTACTGCTTGTATCTCAGCTATAGATGAAGTGTGAATAGGAGACTGGCCTATGAAAAAATCAATATCCTCTCTCAAAAATAATAACTAAAGCAAAAAGGGCTGGGGGCATGGCTGAAGTGGTAGAGAGCCTGCCTAGCAAGTACAAAGACCTGAGTTCAACTCCAGTAACATTTAAAAAAGTGATAAGTTACTTGACAGATTCACATTTTGAAAGTCATACCATGAAAGCAAAATAGCAAATGAGTGAAGGAAGAGTAAGAGTGAAAGCATTCAAGGCAAATCATGACCATCTATATCAGGTGACAGATCAATAGGAAAATGGTTAGGAATTTATCTGTCAAAAAAGGAAAGAAAAAGAAAAAGCAGGAATGGAATTTCATAGTAGTAGCTGGGCATGATGGCCCATACCTATAATACCAGCTACTTAGGAGGTGGGGATACATGAATCATAGTTTATTGGGCAAAAGAGTAAGACCCTCTCTGAAAAACCGACTAAAGAAATCTAAAGGACTAATGGTGTGACTCAAGTGGTATAGCACTTGCCTAGCAAGCATGAGGCCTAAATTCAATTCTCAGCACCTCCAAAGAGGAGGAAAGAATAGAATTTTGTTCTAGTTTTTTGTAGCTAAGGTTCTCTGTGAGGAAAACTGCATTTCCTTATGAATGTTGGATGGAGACTGAAGCTCTTTCCCAGACAAGACAGCAGGAAGGAGTGAAGCATTGCTCCCCTAGCCAGACTTAGGATTCTTAAGGCTTCAAAAGGAGCCACCATGTTTTTTTTCTGGACAATCCTTCACCCTAAGGGCCAACTGCAGAGTCACACTTCTGGTTTTTTTGGAAATATGGTTCTCATATTCTTTTAGCCCAGCCAACCTGAGAAGTGAGTGTGATAACGCATGTGCTACCTGAGCTGAGGGCATGGTGAGAACTCAGAAGGGGAATGGCAAAATACTGTAATCATGCTTTCACTTAATTTCATTACTGTTATCTGGAGCTGTGTCCAGTGGTGGAAGCACATTTTAGTCGTTGTGCATTTACAGAAGGTGAAATTATAACTTAGATAGTGCTTCTTCTACTTACTCTAAAATATTTCTTAAATTCTATCTCCAGGCATTCATCAATTAAATTTTGAATTAGAGACTCACCTTACTTTGAATGAACCTTTGTTAATTTAGATCTTTTCATTGAGAATTTTTAGACTTTTATTCAATTAATTTAGTGCTGTTGCTTTGCAACCATTTATTTATGTGATCATTCTCTCTGTTGCACAAACACTTACTTTATTTTTTTCTCTAGTTCTAATTTTTAATCTTTTAGAAAACAAAAAATGAGGAAAAACTCTTAATACCTATGCTCAACTGGATCTTACATTATGATGAAAAGTAAAATGCAATGAAATAAATGCATGTCTGGTGGAGTGACCCCACAGATAATCACATGAAGCTAAAGGATGGCTTGTCCTGACAGGCACCGCATGTTATAGAGCTGTTCTCAGACACTGGTGCCAAAATTCAATATGTTTAACTTTGTCAAAGATTATTCTGCATGTATTGAGATGGCTATGTGGTCTTTTTTCCTTGTTTCTGTTAATATGCTGTATTAAGTTTATTGATTTGGATATGTTGAACCACCCCTGCTTCACTAGAATGAAACCAAGATGATTATGATGTATGATCTTTTTGACGTGTTGTTGAACTTGGTGTGGCAGTATTTTTTGAGAATTTCTGAATCTATCTTCACTAACATAGATTGGTTTACAATTCTCTTTTTTGTTGTGTCCTTGTCCAGTTTTGGGATAAGTTTAATCCTTCATACAAGAAATAAAGTGGTGTTTCTTCCCTATTTTATAGAAAAGTTTGAAGAATGTTGATATTATTTCTGCATTAATTATTGTCTAGAATTCAGCAATATACCCATCAGGTCTTGGGTTTTTCAATTTTGGGATACCATTGCTGCTTCAATTTCATCATTTGGTACACTTCTGGTTAGGTAGTTTATATCCTCTTGGTACAATTTTGGTTTGTCATATACATCCAGAAATATATCTATGTTCTAGAATTCCCAATTTATTTGAATATAGGTTTTTAAAGTTTTCCCTAGTAATCCTCTGTATTTCACTTGTATTTGTTGTTACATCCCCTTTTTCTTCTTTACTTATATTATTTGGGGTTTTCCCTCCTTATTTTAGTCTGATTCCCTAAGGGCTTATTAATCTTTTTTGTCTTTTCAAATAACCAAATCGATTCTTTGTATATATTTTTTTGGCTCTATTTCATTGATTTTGGCCCTTACATTTATCATTTATCATTATCCTTCTGTTAAATTTGGGTTTAACTTATTTTTGTATTCCTAGCAGTTTGAGATACAGCATTAGATTATTTATTTGAGAACTCTCTCTTTTTTTAATATTATCACCTATACTTATAAACTTTCCCCTTAGCACTGCCTTTACTGTGTCCTATAGGTTCTGGTAACTTGTGTTTCATTTTCATTACATTCCTGGAACTTTTTGATTTCCTCCATTAGTTCTTCTATGACTTACTGGTAGTGTCACAATGTATTATTCAGTCACCAGGTGTTTAAGGATTTTCTGCTGTTTCTTTTGTTGTCGAGTTCTAGTTTTATTCCATTGTGTTCAGACAGTATGCATTAGGTTATTTCAATTTTGTTATATTAGGTAAGATTTGCTTTGTGTCCTAAAATACGCTATAGTTTGGAGAAAGTTCTATGTGCCACTGAGCAGAATTTTCAGTTTCTTTGTTGAATTTTTTTGGTCTGGATGACCTATATATTTTTCAGAGGGGAGTATTGAAATGCATCACTACATTGTATTGTGGCCTATCTGTGTTTCTAAGTGCATTAATGTTTCCTTAATTGGGCTGGGTGTGCCAATATTTGGCACTTACAAGTTAATAATAGTTATTTCCTCTTGATGAAATAACTTTTCCTTTTTATTAGTATGTAACGACCTTTTCTGTTTCTTCAGACTGTTTTAGGTATCCAGTCTCCTTTATCACATATAACTATAGCTACTCCAATCTGTTTTAGAGGTTTATTTGCTTAGAAAATCTTTTCCCACACTTTCCTCCATGCCAATATTTGTTTCCACCAGTGAGGTGGGTTTTATATAAACAAATTATCATAAGGTTTTCCTCTTTAATCCAGCATACCAATCTGTCATTTGATGGATGGATTGAGACAATTAACATTCAGTGTTAATGTTAAGAGGAATGTGATGATTTTTGCCATTTTGTTGCTTTTGATTCTTTCATGCCTTACACTCGTTATCTGTTCAGCTGGTGAGATTTATTTATTACCATCCTTTCATCACTATGTTTATCTTTATTTTCTGTGTGTATGATTTCTTTGAGTACCTTTTGGAGTGCTGGTATAGTGGTCATAAATTGCTTTAATTTCTTTTTATCATGGAAGGTTTTTGTTTCTCTTTCACTTGTGAATGATAGCTTTGGTGGATACAGTAATCTACATATGAATTGTTTTCCTTTCAGTGTGAATTACCTTATCTCAAGCACTTCTTGATTTTAAGTTTCTTTTAATAAATATCCTATTATTATGATGAGCTTACCATTATTTGTGATTTGACATTTCTACCTTGCAGTTCTCAATATTTTTCCTTGTTCTTTGTACTAATGTTTAAAATATAACAGGTCATGGAGATTTTCTATGGATAGGTGTCTCTTTCTCAATATTTGGGGATTTCCTGCTATTTGTTAATTGAATGTTTCCTATGCCTTTGGCTTACACCTCTGCTCCTTCATTTAATGGGGACACAAAGTTCTGCATATTCCCTTTGTATTTCTTCAGTCTTTTCTCTATGCATTCATCTGATTTTTCTATTACTTGTTTTCAAGTTCTGAAATTCTGTCTTCCACTTGTTCCTGTCTGCCAGAGTGGCTTTCAAAATGTTTTTATTCACAGGATTTTAATCTAGTTTTTATTACAGGTTTTAAAAGTCTTTATTAAACTCCCCCTTTAGGTTTTATTGTATTCCTTATTTCATTTATCTGTTTTTATGTGTCTCCCTTGATTTCATTCTGATGTTTGTTTGTATCCTCTGAGCTCACTGGGTTTTTCTGTGACTTATCATGCTGTTTATCCATATTCTCTTGGATTTCACTGAATTGTTTTTGCATGTCCTCTTTAACCTTCTTAGTCATTCTTCTCATCATTCTTTTGAGCTCAGACACTGAGTTTCCATACTTTTAATTATTAATCAGGTCCTTTGTTGTGTGTCTTTTGACAGTTTGAGAAGCTATGACACCTGCCTTTTTCTGTTTCTAATGCTTCTGTTTTGAGTTATCTTCCTCTGTTACTGATTACTTGGTTGGTGGTTTTATTCACTTGAAGTGCTTCCCTTGAATTAATTTCAGTGCTATGTCAGAATTGGATATGTTGTTGTGTCATATTTTTCACTGACCTAGGGGTGTTACTTAGCAATAAGAAATTCATGAATTCAATACCAAACCTTTTAGTTACATGAAAAATAAAACCCTTATGATTTTACCTATAAATGAAGGTGTATTGTTTATGAGATTAAAATTTTGACAGTAAAAATAATTGCAGTGAAAAAGGAGATAATGAAGAAGGAGGATGGGGAAAGGCACAAAGGTACTATGTGTAGGGACTACAAGTTATTAAGATCCCAGTATGTGCAGAGGTGTAGTTCAGTTGTTGTGAAGGAGGATGATATTGTCAGGAGTTGCAGAAGGGCAGAATGGATTGGAGTAATATATGTAGGTGGCAAAATAAATGACTAGTTGAGTGGCTTGTAAGGAAAAGATTGAGAAATTCCAGGGGAGGAGAAGATGGAAGGAAAAAAGAAAAGGGAAGGGGAAAGGGGGAAGATCAGAAAAAGTAAGGAGGAAAACTTGAAATAAAAGGACATACAAACTGAAACTTTGATAAAAGGAAAAAATTTAAAGTCTGAATTTCTTCCTTTGAGAAGAGTGTGTTTCCTCTATGCTAAATGAGTACTTCGGACACTTTCCCCCAATATATACTCCTCAGATTGCAGTCTGCAGTTATCATGCATTCCCTACAGGTGACACTTCTCCCAGACGGTGCAAGTCAACTTCCCTTTAGACAGAGGCTTTCTCTCTGTCACTGCCTCTCCTAAATGGCTTGGAACCATCTGTCCTATTATGTCCTATTATGTCAGGTGAGCAGTGGGGGATTGAGGGTGGTGGCTTATGGTCAAAGGCCAGCAGTCAGTGATTTTCCTTCTCCACAGCCCAGGACTCCCTCTGCTCCTGGAAGTCTCACAGCTCTGACTCATTTTTTCTCACTTTGGGATGTTTATGGAATGGAAGAGTCTCTGATCCAGAAGTAAAGGAAAAGGAACACCCACTAGTGTAGTGTGTTCCTAATTACATCTGTGTGCTTGGAGTGGATTTGCAATTTCAAATGCTTATTTGGAGGTGGGTCATTGCACATTTTCTTTGCCTATTATTTAGCAAAATAACCAGAACAATTACCCTCACTTCTCCAAACATAAAGTTAACTTTCAGGTTTGTGAGAAGTCAGTCATCTTGAGTATGTCAGAACTCTGTGAACTTGGATTCCCAAATGATCATTTACTTATCTACTTTTACTTAGCTTTATTCACTGATCTTATAGTTCCCTCATTCGATTTTATGAATATACCATACTTGCCCACATTCTTTATTTCCTTCACGGTACTTACAACATGACTACAGAACCATAAGAAAGTATTTCTGTCAGGTTATTATTATATATAATTGTGTCATAGTATTTTCTTCTCATTTTGTTAGTAACTTCAGCCACTGTGTCCAATGAACTACTCAAGAATTTCAGAATTTCTCCTTCTGGGAATTTCAGAAGACCCCCTGTTGCAGCCCATCCTCTTTGGACTGTTCTTGTCCATGTACTTGGTCACTGTGTTAGGGAACCTGCTCATCATCCTGGCCATGATATCAGATTCCCACCTGCACACACCCATGTATTTCTTTCTTTGCCGCCTGTGCTTTGTGGACATCTGTTTAACATCCACAACTGTTCCAAAGTTGTTGCTGAATATGCAGACACAGAGTAAGATCATCACTTATGCAGGATGCATCACACAAATGAACTTTTTCCTGCTCTTTTCAGTTTTGGACATCTTTCTGTTGACTGTGATGGCCTATGACCGTTTTGTTGCCATTTGTCAACCCCTGCAATACACAGTCATCATGAACCCTCAGCACTGTGTGTTGCTGGTTCTGGTGTCTTGGATGGTGAATGTCCTACACTCCTTCTTACAAAGCTTAATGGTGTTGCGGCTGACCTTCTGTACAGACGTGGAAATCCCACACTTTTTCTGTGAACTTAATCAAGTCGTCAACCATGCCTGTTCTGACACCTTTCTTAATGATGTGATGATTTATTTGGCTGCTGTGCTACTGTCTTGCTGCCCCCTTGCCTGCATCCTGTGCTCTTACTTCAAGATCTTTTCCTCCATCCGTGCAATCTCGTCAGCTCAGGGTAAGTACAAGGTATTTTTCACCTGTGCATCTCACCTCTCAGTGGTCTCCTTATTTTATAGTGCAAGCTTAGGTGTGTACCTCAGCTCTCCTGTGACTCAAAACACACAATCAACAGCAGGAGCCTCAGTGGTGTACAGTGTGGTCACCCCCATGCTGAACCCCTTCATCTACAGTCTGAGGAACAGAGACATCAAGATTGCTCTGAAAAGATATTTTCAGGTAGAAATAATAAAAATGTCCCTTGTAACAACACTGAAAAAATAACTCATGGTTTCAGGACTCAAAGTTCAGGGTAGTCCTGGGGTTCTTTGATCAAATGTGGGAAGAAGAAATTATTCCATTTTATTCTTGGGGTTTCCTTATATCTGATTTCAGATTTTCTATACAGTGCAATTACAAAATCTGTTTTATTTTTACTTGTTCTATCACATCCAATACTCTACATTTTATCATTTTCAATTATCGCCACACTTTTTCAATCATTGAATCAGAAGTGTTTGTAATTCCTACTTATCCATAAAAATTTGGGGGGGGTATTTTCATCTTAAAGACATAGATGTCACTAGATATTTTTTCTTTTATTAAAATATTCACAAATTTTATTACTATGCTGAACTTTTCATTTGGCAACTTGGCCTTGAATATAATTTTTTAGTGGAAAAAGTCTGAAATCACAACTTTTCACCTGTGGGTTTATCATTCCTGCCACATCACTGCCTTAATTTCCCTTCCTGATAAGGTTGGTGTCAGCATCTGAGAGTGTGTATGGCAGGTGATTAGGTTATATTCTCATATTAAGGACCCTGTTTCCATTTTGACTTAGTTTCCATGAATACAATTATTCCAGTGTGTCTCTATTCAACTTTCTTTCCCAAGCAGATATTTTAACACTTGAGATAGCAGTTCCCACATTTTTATTAGCACAGATTAATTATAAAATTTGGGAAGTTTCACTGAGATATTTCTAGACATGCATCTCATATACTTTGATCATGATTATTCCCTGTTCTACATTTTCTTGATTACTTCCCACTCTTTTTTTCCTTGCAACATTTAAACATCCTTACAATGTTTCCTTGTGACTTTTCTTGCATATACATGATGTACTTCAAATTGACTTCCACCCAACTCTCATTTCTCTCATTCCATAGCAGTGCCCTGTTCATGCTTATGTCATTTTTCTTAGACCTGTCTTCCATGTATGAGATAGAATATGTGGTTTGTCCTTATGAATCTGGCTTATTTTACTTAAAGTAATGATCGCCAGTTTCACCCATTTCCTGCAAAGGATCTAAAGTCATTTTTGATTATGTACTTTTAAAAATTAACAATTTCTTTATCCATTTATTGGTTGGTGGTCACAGCACTGATTTCATAACTTGGCTAATGTAAATAGAGCTGTCATAAACATGGCTTTGTAAAATATCTCTAATGTATGAAGACTTTCTCTTTGTTTTATGCTAAGGATTGCATAGCAGAATCATGTGGTACATTCAGATAATATCCATATTGCATGTGTGAATATATCAGTGGTTCTTAAGGATTAGCAGTATGGAGGGCACAGATGGCTGTGGCTGTAAAAGAGCAGCTTTAGTAATCCATGAATGTGTGGAGCTGTTCTCTATATGTTTTTGATAAACATGTATTTGTTCTACATATTAATAGTTGCAGTACAATATTCTACATGTGCACATAGCATGCACTGAAGAAATCCAGCTCTCTTTAGTTACCCTCTACCCACCCCTTCCCAACTTCTACTAAGCACTGTTGTACATTCAGGTGGATTTTAAAACATGGACATATGAAAAAGAAGATGTGGCCCTTGACTTTCTGTATCTAGTGATTTCAAATGGCAATATGCCCTCCAGTTCTGTCTATATTGACACACATGACAGGCTTCCATTCTTCTTCATATTTCAGCAATATTTCATTGTGTACATGCAAAGTGTTGCTTCATACATTAATCCTGTGATAGGTATTCAGGTGCATTACACACCTCAGCTGTTCTGAGAATTGCCACAATGATCATAGCTGGGCAGCTATGTTATTGATCCTCTGAATTCATTTCCTTGTTACCCATGTTACATCCTGTGTGTGAGCTTTCTGTGTATTTTTTCCGTAATGTTTTCATTGTGGAAGATGAATAAAGGGCACATAGACTATTTGGTGTCATTCTTAATTAACATTTTTGGTGTTACTGGAGTTTTGGCTCGGGGCTTCACACTTGCTAGGCAAGTGCTATACTGCTTGAGCAACACCAGAGCCTTTATGTATCATTTCTTCCTCATATATACTAATATACATTAATCACAAAATAAAAATGTACCAGTAAAAGTTCAAATATGATAATTTAAAGACATCACACCATGTTGTTTGGAACAGCTTCAAAGTTTGAGATTTTTCCTTTCTTCAACATCCAGTTCCTTTTCCCATTTCCAACATAATTTATGTTTTCATAAAATATATTTTGCTTAAAATTACCCTAACATATCTTATTTTAACAAAAACATGTAAATAAAAAGTATCAATTCGTGCTGATATTCTAGAAATTCTTTTAAAAAATGAAAAAGCACAGTGATTTCAAGGGTTGTGGTCACTTCCATTGATTCTGAAACAAATTAACAAATTTCCCTGTACTGTGAAATATAGAATAAGAAACCTTATCAGATACCAGCTGCTGTGATCCCAAAGACACGTCAGTACTCTGGAGCTCAATGAATTAACACACTCTGGCACCTCAGAATCTGGAGAAAATGAGAACTAAAAACTGGGCAAAAGTGTTAAGAAAATTTGATTTCTGTGAAGCAGACATTTCAGAAAGAAAATGTAATAAAGACTGTGTTCACTTATTTCCTATCCTAATCCCTGGGAATATAGAATGAGCAGGAAATAATTTCCTTCTCAGACCAATGTTCTTTGGGGAAGTCAGGAACTGTCTCAGGACTTAGAGTCATGAGAGAAAATGTAATTAATGAGCACAGGGAACTAGAAATGCATCCCTGCTCTGGTGTTGTCTCGCAGTGAGCAGGCTTGTCCAGAACAGGAGTCAGTTCATTTTTGAAGTCCTAAGAGTCCTGAATCTGACTGGGGAATCAATGCTTCACTCCCTCCTGCTGTCTAATCTTGGGTAGAGGTTTAGTCTACATTATTCATCATCCAGGAAGAAATCTAGACTTCCACACAAGTATCCCCTTCTCAAAGACTCCAATCCAGGTGAGTCTGAGACCCAGGTAGGTTATCTCAGAGATATTCAGCAAATAGAGATGATGAATTTAGTAAATGTCACCAGAGAATGAAGACAGCCATGCCCAGTGTCATGACATCACTACGTTTGTTGGCTTACTTAACTTGCATAATATTAAATAAGTTAAAAAAAGAAATAGATTTTAGATTCTGCAATTCATAGATTAGTGTTGACAATTGTGTGATGAGAATGGAAGCCCAGTTGGAGACTGAATAAAGAATTGGTGTAAAGTATTTCTTGTAAAAATTAGAACTTGTCCAAATTTGTTTCAATTAGCAAGTAGGAAATTGATATCAGGTGTGGTGGGATTTGTAATGAACTGAGGAAATGTTTTCTTTAATTTTTAACATATAGGTTGTTTTAATCTGTTCACATAATGACTGAAAGACCTGGTGGATACTCTATTACAAAACAGTGTGTGAAACATACACCCCACAGTGTCTTCTTTCATGGTGGACATTCACATAAAAAATAAGATCTTTGCTTCTTTAATGTCTGAGTGTTAACTTTTTTCAACACCCGAATTGGAAGTTTATGTTATTTCCTATTTTTCTTATATATATATGGTTATATTTCAGTAAGGATTGTGAGAAATTTTATGAATTTGGGGGGCAGTGCTGAGGTCAAACTTAGGGCTTTTCTCTTGCTTTGCAGGTGCTCTACTGCTTAAGTCACATCTCCATTCCTTTTTGCTGTGATTATTTTGGAGATAGGGTCTTAAATTACCCTAGGCCAACCCGGACTGCAATCATTCCAGTTTCAGCCTCCCAATTAGCTAGAATTATGGCATGAACCATGTGCCTGGCTAATTTTATGAATTTTATGGTTAAGGCAAAAATCCCACTGAGCAACAAGCAAACACCTAAACAATGACAGGCAGGAGCTTAAAACAGATATTGCTAAGAGAAGGGCACTAGTGGGAAGTGTAGAGTAAGTGAGGAAAGTAAAGAGGGTGAATATGGTTGATTCACTTTTGATATAAGTATGAATATGGGGTATTGCATCCTGTTGAACTCACATAGAAGGGGACTAGGTAGACAGGAGAATAATGCAGGGAATGAACCAATTCAGTTTATAATATATGTATATATGGTAATGTCACAATGAATCCCCCTGAATAACTAATATTAAGTAACTAAAATGTATTTTAAAGAAATTAGGACAGGAAGGTAAAACAGGTCCTGCCCAGGGATGGGGACCCATGGGAAGTGGAAGGGCAGAATTATGGAAAGGGGAAAGGAAGACAAATACGCTGGGTGTATTTTGTATTGATACATGAAAAGAGAACAATGCAAACTATTGAATTTGTTCTGAGAAGGGGGAAAGATGTAGGAGGGAACCTAGTTCAGATACATGGAAAAAGCTTATGTAAATGTCACAGTGTATCCCCTGTACAACTATATTAATAATAAAAAAATTCAAAATGTATCCATAAATCATACTGCATATTCATCCTGCTGCTGTAATTAAAATTTGGAGTTTTTCTGCATCACTAGTATTAAAATTTTTCCTTCTATACCTTTAGTTATCTTATTTCACTTCTGTTTTCCTGATTAGTAGAGTTTTACTTTTGTGATTGGTTCCAATTTTGCAAAAGCAGTCATCTTCTGACAGCTTATACAACATATTTTTAAATTCGTCTCAAGATCACCTACATCTTTTGTAAGCATCTTTCCACATATGAGAACTTTATCACCTGGTTGGAGATTCTATTTCTGGACAATGGTATAAATAACTGACATGACAGGGTCAGTGTGAGAAATGAGTATGGTAATGCATGTGCTGCCTTAGCTTGGGGCGTGGTGAGAAATCAGGAAGGGAGCTGGGAAATTCTGTAATTATGGTTTCAACTAATTTCATTATTTTTCCCTGGATCTGTGTACAGGGTTACAAGCACATTGGAGTCATTTTAAGTTTATACAGGGTGAAATTACAACTTTAGATAGTGCTTCTTCCACTGTTTCAAAAAGAGTATATTTTTTCAAATTCTATTTCCATGCTTTTGTCAGTTAAATTTTAATTAGAGATTCATCTTTCATTATTCACTTACATTCTTGTTTTAGATATTTTTCATTGAGATATTCTTTGAGGTTTTCATTCAAATCACTGAATGCAGTTGCTTTGCAGCCATTTACTTATCTAATAGTTTTCTGTTGCACAGTCTTATTTTCTTGATTAGTATAGCTCTAATTTTTTAATCTTTTGAAAACACATACTGAGCAAAGTCCTTAAGTTCCCTGCTCAATTGAATCTCACATTATCAATGTAGAAGACAACAAATAAATGCATGCTTATGACAGCAGCCCCATAGCAATCACATGAACTCAGAGCATCCTGACAGGCACAGCATCTTACAGATCCATCCTCAGAGCACAGAAGCCTGAGATCACAGGTCTAAACTGGTAATAAAGCTTTGAACTTATTGAGTACATCTTGCTAGTATTTTCTTCAAGATGGTTGTTTCTGTGTTCTTCAAAGACTTTATCCTATAATTTTCTCTGCTTGAAGAGTCGTTGTCTAACCAAATTGTGAATCTTGTAATCCAGACAGCAAAAGGCTAACCCACAAAACTGAAGAAGGAAAGATCCACTTTGACATACAGGATGCATGTAAAATCACCTGTATGTGAATAGTGAGACTCATAAATAAGTGGAATGGAAAGAATGTTGGTGTTGTGGTGTAGAAGAAGACAAAAAGTAGGGCTATTTCTTAATAAATTTAAAGTTAAATAAAGTGATTAATTTTTAGAAACCTGGTCGTACAATGTAGTTCAGGGAGCTAACAATATGATATTGTGTATTTCAACATATGTTACAATGGATGGTGTCACAGCACACGTCTGTAATCCCAGAGGCTGTGGCAGGATAGACCATGAGTTCAAGTCCAGCTTGGGTTACCTAGCAAGACACTGTCTTAAAAATGGAAAAGTAGAAGTAGAATGACTTCTTTCTCTTATTTTTAAACATTTTCATTAGTGTATGGTAGTTATACAGAAGGTTTAAATTGTGGCATTTCTCTATATGCCTGACATGTTCCATACTTTGGTTCAGCCCCTCCATCATTCTCCCTCTTGCTCCACTACCTTTTATAAAATGACTGACAGAGTGAGGAGGTGGTTCTCCTCTGTGTTGTGTGTGAGTGAGTGAGTGAGTGAGCGAGTGAGAGAGTGAGTGAGCGAGTGAGTGAGTGAGTGTGTGTGCAGGCACTTGCTGTTGGTGACTTCCCCCTCCCCTTCGCCCCTCCCCCTCCCCGCCGCCGCTGCAGTGGCCGCTCCCTGGGCCATAGATGAGCGATAACGATGACATCGAGGTGGAGAGCGACGCTGACAAACCGGCTCATCATAATACACTGGAACGAAAATGTAGGGACCACATCAAAGACAGCTTTCACAGTTTGCGGGACTCGATCCCGTCACTTCAAGGAGAGAAGGCATCCCGGGCCCAAATCCTAGACAAAGCCACAGAGTATGTCCAGTATATGCGAAGGAAAAACAACACGCACCAGCAAGATACTGATGACCTCAAGCGGCAGAACGCTCTTCTGGAGCAGCAAGTCCGTGCACTGGAGAAGGCAAGGTCGAGTGCCCAACTGCAGACCAACTACCCCTCCTCAGACAACAGCCTCTACACCAACGCCAAGGCCAGCACCATCTCTGCCTTCGATGGGGCTCAGACTCCAGCTCAGAGTCAGAGCCTGAAGAGCCCCAAAGCAGGGAGAAACTCCGGATGGAGGCCAGCTAAGCCGTGTGGGGCAGCCAGCAATAAAAACTGCCTTGTCTCCTCCGTCTCTCATCCTCCTCTCAGTTCATCGTTAGAAGCCCCAGAACCATTTAAGAGACTCATTTTTTCTTTCTTTTTTTTTAATTTTTATTTTTACATAGAAGCTCTTGGACAATAGTTCTCGTTCTCTTTCCCCATACCACTTTTTTTAAAAAAATGTATTCCCTTCAGGGATTCCCTGTCCCTTCCAGGAATTTTTAAACCAAAATACCCCAACTTGGCAGCTTTTTCTGTGGAGGACAGACGGACAGATGGCCGGACCTGAGCACATGGTGTCCTGCCCACTCCACCAGCTCCTCCAGCCACACTGGGCCCATGCCTGGATGATGCCTGCCCTGCCAGACCTGTCTTGGTCCCCTCACTTCTAATTGATAGACTTTGTGAATCTGTGAACTGCTCTACTTTGAGAAAATGACCAGGTTGGGATGATCAGAATCACCCCCTCTCCTTTGTGAGGATTTTTTTCTGGAAAGGTATTTATCACTTCTGTTTGAAGACAAGATCCTTGAAGAAGTTTGTGGTGTAGAAGGAAAGTGGGGACAGATTTGCAGAGTCCTTGGCATGATTCACTCACTTCTCCCAACCATCTGATTAAATCTTCATCACCTGCCTTGTGGAGGACCACATGACACTTGTGGTATGTATAGGAGACAGCAGCAGTGAAGCAGCAGCTACCAGGGAGTGGTAGGGGTGGATATTTGGGGGGTGGGACAGGGAGGGAGCCTTGGGCTGGGTAGAGGTTTTGTATTGAGGGCCAGTGATGATGTTTTGATATTTATTTCCTGCTACTGAAATTTGAATCTGAGTGAATTGTGCCTATTTCTGATGATGTCGATACTGCAAAGCGACAGATTCATAAAGTAATGATCAAATCTTCCTTTCTTTTCATGTGTATTTCTAAGAAATAGATCCATCTGATTTTGTATGTAAATACCAAGAGCAATTTACCTGGTACTAAACCTGCACCCCCATGTGGCCCTTTCCTTATTCTCCCCACGTCCTCCCCTGTCCTGGAACCTGTCTCCATTGTGTGATCCAGCCCTGGTTCTGGCTGTGGTCAACAGATCCCAGTGAAGGGCTTTGTGTCATTAGGCCGCATTTCTTTGTCTTTTTCCTACTCTGTTCCCTGCATTTGCTGATTTCTAGTGTATTCTGTGTAGTCTCAGTCCGTGTTTGATTCCATTGCATGGAAATAAAAAGTATGTTGTACATACTGCCGAAGAATTGTCTTGCAAGTTAAGGCTTCCCCCTTTACTATAAGACTATAAATAAAAACTTATTTTGTCAAAAAAAAAAGACTAACGGGTTTCAATGTTCCATATTCACATATGTGTAGAGAATACATGAACCACATTCACCATTCTTAACCTCTTCATTTACCACCCCCCTCCCACTAGTTCCCTTCACCTAACATGACCTGTTTTACATTCTAGTCCTTCACTAAGTGTTTGTTCATTGTTCATTAGAGTTTTGCCTTGGCATTTTACCTACAAATATATTGTACTTTACTTTTCCATATCCTTTTCCACTTCTTCTGTATAATGCAACAGCTTTCAGTGCGTTTCATCATATCCTGTTCCTGCAAACTTGTTATGTATTTCAACATTATTCACTTTCCATCATTCTGTTCTTTTCTTCCTCCCTTGGTATCCACACCTAATTCTGTGCATCCTTGAGCATGGGAGATCTTTCATTTTCTAATATCTTCTTAAGTTTCTTTCTTTAGAGATCTACTATTTTTATTGTAGAGGTCTTTCAGTTCCTTTGTTCAGCTTATTTCTAAGTTCTTTTTTTTTGTGGTTATTATAAATAAAATTGTTTCCTAAATTTTTCTGTCTCTTCATTTTGGTATATAGCAAGCTACTGATTTTTATGTACTGATTTTTATATTCTGTACCGGTCCTGAAGGTGTCTATGATGTCTAGGAGTTTTTTGGGTGAAGGTTTTTGGGTCTTTTTAGTATAATAGGGATAGTTTGATTTCTTTCTTTACTATTCTTATTCATTTTATTGATTCCTCCTATGTAATTTTTTTGGCTAGGAATTCCAACATTATGTTAAATAAGTGCATAGAGTGGACACCCTTGTCTTGTACCTGACCTTAGAAGAAATCGTTTCTATTTTCCCCATTTAGTATGATGTTGACTATAAGCTTATCATATATAGTTTTTATTATGTTGAGGTACATTCCTTCTATTCCTAGTTTCATCATAGACTTCATCATATAAGAATATTGAATCTCGTCAAAGGATTTTTTTGGTCTTTTGAGATGATCATGTGATTTATGTTCTTTCTTCCGTTTATATACTGTGATAAATTCATTGCTTTTTTATGTTGAGCCACTCTGCATCCCTGGAATGAAACCAATGTTCACATGATTTTTCTGAAATATTGCTGAATTTGGTTGGCCTTGGATTTAACTGAGAAATTTTGCACCTAAGTTCATTAAGGAGATTGGCTTACAGTTTTCTTTGTTTGTGGTGTCCTTGTCCAGTTTTTGGATGAGTGTAACATTAGCTTCATAGAATGAGTGTGGCAATGTTTTTTCCCTTTTTGTTTCATGGAAAAGGTTCAGGAGGTTTGGTATTAGTTCTTCTCCAAAATTCTGGGTGAATTGAGCAGTCAATCCATTTGGTCTTGGGCTTTTATTTATGGGAGACTCTTATTGCTGCTTTAATTTCATTGTTTGCTGTAAATCTATTTACGTGGTTTATGTCCTCTTGGTCCAATTTACGATGGTCATGTGTATCTAGATTTATTTAGATTTTCCAATTTACTCAAGTATAGATTTTTGAAGTATTTTCATTGATATTTGTTGCAATAGCCCACTTTTCATCTCTAATTTTATTAACTTGGGTGTTCTCTCCTGCTTGTAGTCAGATTTACTAAGGGTTTATTAATTTTAGTTACCTTTTGAAGAACCAACTTTTTGTTTCATTGATTTTGTCCCTGTTTCATTAATTTGGGCCTTTATTATTGTTCTCTCTCTCCTTGTATTAATTATGGGGTTAGTTTATTCTTGTTTTCTAGGATGTTGAGATGCAGCAATTACATCATTTATTTGAGGTCTCTCTGTTTAGCCAATGTACATACTCATAACCATAAACTTTCCTCTTAGCACTGTGTTTGCTGTGTTCCATATCTTCTAGTAGGTTGTATTTCATTTTCACTAGATTTAAAGAACTTTCTTCTGTCCACCTTTATTTTTCCTCTCACTCACTGGTGATGCAGCAATGTGTTGGTCAGTAAACATGTGTTTGAATATTTTTTCCTGTTTCTTTTGTCATTGAGTTCTAGTTTTATTCTGCTGTGATCAGATGTATACAATTAATTGTTTCAGTTTTTTAATATTTGTTACAACTTCCATTGTGTCATGATATAAAATCTATTTTGGTGAAAGTTTCGTGGCTGCTGAGAAGAATGTGTCTGTGCAGTTGCCAGATGAAGTACTCTGTAGATGTCTGTGTGGTCCATTTGGTCTATGCTATAATTTATTTCTGAATTTTCTTTGTTTACTTTTTGTCTGGATGATTTATCTATTGTTGAAAATGAAGTATTGAAATCTGCTGCTATCATTGTGTTAGGGTCATTCCCTACTTTTAAGTACAGTAGAGTTTATTTAATGAAGTTGGGTCTACCAATATGGAGTGCATTTAACTTAACAGTTATTATTTCCTTTTGATATATTTCTTCTTTTTTCAGTATGCAGTGGCCTTGTCTTTTCTGAATATTTTAGGTATGAAATCTACTTTATATCAGTATAGCTACACCTCCTGGTTTTTGAGGTACATGTGCTTGGAAAATATTTTTCTACCATAAGAAAATGTTTGTTTTCATCAGTGAAATGGGTTTCTTGTGAACAACAAATCATCAGGTCTTCCACTTTCAACCAGCTCACCAATCTTTCTCTTTAATGGAGAAGTTGAGTACAGTAACATTAAGTCTTAATATTGAGTAATATGTAATAACTCCCACCACATTTGCTCTTGTCTGTGCCACTGGTTCTTTCTTACTCTCCTTTCCACTATGTGTTCATCTCCTAATATTTATTTATTACCATCCTTTCATGACAGTATGTATCTTCATCTTCTGTTTGTGAGATTCCTTCCAGTACCTTCAGCAATGCGGGTTCAGGGATGATAAATTGCTTTATTGTCTGTTTATCACTGAAGGATGTAAGTCCTCCTTTACTTATGAATGATAAATTTGCTGGGTAGAGTAACTAGTTTGAAATAATTTTCTTTCAGTGCTTGAAATACCACATTCCATCCATTTTTGCTCTTAAGGTTTCTGTTTAAAAAGCTGTATTCTGTTGGGCTTTCCTTTGTAGGTAATTTGATGTTTTTCCTTTGAGGCCTTCAATATACCTTTCTTGATCTCTATGCTTAATGTTTTAATTATAAGGTTGTGGAGAGTTGGTATTTTGTTCATGTCTGTTTGGTGTCCTAGAGGTCTCATGTAACTTAGTGGCCATCTCTTTCTCAAGATTTTAGGTGTTTTCTGCTAATTTTTGTTGAATACGTTTAATATTCCTTTGACTTGCCCCGTTCTCCTTCTTCAATGCACATGATTTATAGGTTTGATCTATCAACGGAGTCACAGAGTTCTTCCATATTTCTTTCACATTTTTTCATTCTTTTCTTGATATATTCATGTTTATTCTATTACATCTACTTTGCCTTCATTACCTAAAATTCTGTTTTCCACTTGTTCCAGTCTGTAGGAGCAACTTCCAAATTTATTTATATTTCACTTAAGGAGCTTTTTAGTTATAGTATCCCCATCTGGCCATTTGATTTTTATTACAGATTTTCTATATCTTTATTAAACCTCCTTTCATATCTTGTATTGTCTTCTTTATTTCATTTTTTGTTTATTCCTTGATTTCATTCAGATGTTTTTATACCGTTTGAGGTCATTTATTTAAGCTATGCCTTCATAAGATGTTTATGCATATTCTTATGAATTTCATTGACTTGTTTTTGCATGTCATCTTTAACCTCCTTATACATTCTTGTCATCATTATTTTGAACTTGGGAACTGAGGTTTCATCTCTTTCTAGATGATACTTTTTAGATACTTTGTCGTGTGGCTATTGAACTTTTGAGGAGTCATATTCTCCTGCCTTTTGCATTTCTTAAGTCTCCCTTTTGAGTTTTAATCATCTGTTATTGATTAGTTGCTTGGGGGTTTTAGTCCCCTGATGTATTTCCTTTCAATTAATTTCTGTGTCCTGGCAGTACTAGTTATTGGATAGGTTATTTGGTTATTTCTGTCCACCGACCTGGAGGTATAACTTAGGAAAAACAAATTTACAAATTCAGTAGCAAATCATATAAAGCTTGTATCAGCATTATCTGTAAATAGACAGTTGTTGGAAAAATAAAACTTGTTTACGCAGAGATTTAAAAAGGCAGTGAAAACTACGGAAGTGGGAGAGGAGATAACGAAGAAGGATCAGGAGTTGGAGAGAAGAGATGTGAGATGTGGGGACTGCAGGTTAATAAGATCCTAATGTATATAGAGTTGTGATTCAGTTGTGTAGGAGTGTTCTATGGACAAGAATTGCAGAAGGATAGGATAGATTGGAGTAATGTAAGGAGGTGATAGAATAAACCACTAGTTGAGTGGTTTGTAAGGAAGAAATGAAGAAATGAAGAAAGGAGAAGAAGGAAGAGAAGAGGGAAAAGGACAAAGGTGAGGAAGATTGGAACAGTAAGGAGAAAAAAAACTGGAATAGAAGAGGGATAGAAAAATTGGCCCTTTGACCAAAAGGAAAAATTATTGTTTTAAAATCTGAATTTCTTCCTTGTTGAGAAAAGTGGGTTTTTTCTGTGCTCCAGTGAGTATATTGAACACTGTCCTCCAATTTCTGGTTCTCAAGTTTCAGTCTTTACTTCTCAAGTTTCTCCTCTGAGTGGTACCTCTCCACCACCTTGCGTATCTGTGTCCCTTAAGGCACAGACTTTCTCTAGGTTCCTGCCTTCCCTGTATGGTTTGATGGCAACTCTCAATGTGTTAGAGGGAACCTCAGATCAACAGTCAGAGTTACCTCTAATAGCCAACATTCATTTTTTCCTTTTCTCATCAATCTGAGAAACTCCCAGCTCCTGGAAGTCTCACAGCACTGTGTGTCAATTTTTAGCACTTTCTGTGGTCTTTGTGAAATGGAAGCTACTATGGTTTCCCCACCCCCACCCCCACCCCCACAAAAAGAGAACACCCTCTAGGGAAACAGCGAGTTCATGATGGCACTGATGCTCCTTGAGTGGATTTCAATTCCAAATGCTTATTTAGAGGTTTGTCATTGCACGTCTGAATTGTCATGTATTGACAATATATTATTTAGCAAAATCCAGACCAACTATGATGGTAGCCAAAAAACAAAAGTTATCTTTGAGATTTGTGGGAACTCAGGGACAGGTAGTCTGTCAGTCAGCATTCTGTTATCTTGGGTACCCAAATTATCATTTCCTTACCTTCCTCCATTTGCCTTCATTTAGTGGTCTAATATCTCCCTCACTAGATTTTGTTAATGTATGATAATTTCCCACATTAATCATTCATTTCACAATGCTTGCAATATGACTATAGAGCATATATATCATGGCCACCACCTCAGATCCCCTACCTGCACACACCCATGTACTTCTTCCTCTGCAACCTGTCCTTTGTGGGCATCTGTTTAGCCTCTGCTACTGTCCCAAAGAGTCTGATGAAAATACAGACAGAGAGCATAACCATAACGTACAAAGTCTGCATTACCGAAATAGACTTTTCATATTTTGGGGGAGTTAGATGGCCTATGAACATTTTATGGCTGTCTGGCATCCACCACACTACACTGTTTTCAAGATCCCTTGGCTGTGTGTGTTACTAGTTCTGGTGTCCTGGATGATGCATGTCCAACATTCCATCTTTCATAGTTTAGTGGTTTTGGGGATGACCTTCTGTAAAGAGTTGGCTATCCCAAACTTTTTCTGTGAAGCTAATCAGGTGTTCCCCATGCCTGTTTTGACACCTTTCTTAATGATGAGGTGATTTATTCAGCAGCTGTGCTGTTGGCTTGTTGTTCTATTGCTGGTATCCTTTATTCTTATTTCAAGATAGTTTTCTCCATCCATGCAATCTCATCATCTCAGGGAAGTAAGAATCATTTTCAACTTGTGTGTCTCACCTCTCAGATCTCTTCTTGTTTTACTGTAGAAGCATAGGAGCATACCACAATTCTGCTGTGACTTAAAACTAACACTGAATAGCAGGAGCCTCCGTGGTGTACAGTATGCTCCCCTTGATGTTTTACCCCTTCATCTACAGTCTGAGAAACAAAGATATTAAAAGTTCATTTATAAGACTATTTAGTAAGTAATACTATTGTCCTGAGTCTGAAGAAGTGTCTATGGTAATGAGAATCAAAGATTCACAATTGGGGTTCTTTGATAAGAAGGGGGAAGTAGAAATCCTTTTTTCTATAGTAGGCTTACAGTTTTTCTTTTTCTGATTTCACGTTTTCTATATAATTCATTTACAGAAATTTTTATATTACACTTTTTCTTTCTATGACACCCAAATCTATATATTTATTGCATCAAATATTTCCAAACTTTTTCAATCTTTGGATCTAAAATGCTTACAAATTGATACTTATCCACAAGGACATATTTTTATCAGTAATTTCATCACAAATACATAAATGTCACTAAATACTTACATAAATGTGCACAATTATAAAAATGTCACTAAAATTTTTTCCTTTATTAAAGTAAATGTAAATTGCAGTACTATGTGAAAATCTTCTTTTGACTACTAAGGCCCTGTATATAATTCTAAAGTGAAACAAGTCTGAGACCATGGGTTTTCAGCTTGGGTATAATATTCCTGCCATATCATTTCCTTAACATTCCTTCCCAATAATGTAAGTGCTAGCACTTTAGAGTGTGTTTTGGCAGGTTATTAGGTTATATTCTCATATTAAGGATCCTGTTTCTATTTTAGTTCAATTTCCACATATTTTAACCTAGTCATGAGCAAAATAGCACCCTTGAGCTATCTGCTGTATGTTCATTCCCAGGCACTATTTTTTAATACTTGAGACAATATTTTGCAAATTTGCTACCAAATATGAATTGAACAGTGGTGGGGGTGTCATTATGTACATGATATCATGTACACTGATCATAGCCATCCTTCCATTTCTTTCTTTCCTCCATACTCCTACTCCTCACTTTTATGTTTCCTGCAATTTTCTATGGGTTTCATACATGCAAAAAATGTCCTTCAATCATATTTTCCACTGGCTACCCCCTCAAATACTCCCACTTTCCACTGACTTCCCCCTCTAACACTACCACTGTTACTTTTATGTAAATTTTTCCTTTAGATGTTGCTATTGCATATCAGAAAATATTCAATGTTTGCCTTTCTGAGCCTGGCTTATTTCACTTAACATGATGATCTTCAGTTTCATCCACTTCCTTTAAGTAGTGTACGTGTTTCCATTTATCAATGAGACTCCCGTATGTGTGTTTGTGGGATTTCTATGTGTGTGTGTGTGTGTTTTGTGCTACAATCAACATGGGTGCAAATTACTTCTCTTGTGTTCTGACTTGTTTTCCTTTAGTTATATACCCAGAAGTGATAAAATAGGAATATATGATAGCTTTGAGATCATAAATATTTATGGTGAATTTAAGTATTTATGATAAATGTGTCATTGGCTATGAGGGGTAGATCACTGTGGAAAGAAACAGGTTGATATGGATATAAAACCGCAGTATTGGTATCTTGAGCTGTGGATGTATTCTGTATTTTATTTTATTTTTGGTGGAAATATACTTATTACGTAATAATCTGTGCAATAAAAATGTAATTATTACATAATAATCTGTGCAATGTGTTACTTCCTCACATGCATACATCATGCACTGAAGAAATCCAGTCTCTCTTCTTTCACCCTCAACTGACCCACTACCCTACTTCTATTAACAACTCTCATACAGTATAGATGTGTCAGCTGAATACATTCATAAAGCATGAACATATGAAAAAAAACATGAGGGCCTTATCTGTCTGAATCTGGCTGACTTTAAATGGCAATATGTCCTCCAGTCCCTTCCATGTGCCCAGACATGACAGGCTTCCATTCTCAGTTCAGTAATGCAGTAATTTTTCATTGTGTGCCTGCATTATGTTTCCTTTGTCCGTTCATCCTGTGATGGGCACCCAGGTGGATTACAGACATCACCTACTGTGAAAATTATCACAATAACAGGACCAGGTGGGGGGGTCTCACTGGTATTCAGTATATATTTCCTTGATAACTGTATTAACATCCTAGGTGTGACCTTGGTCTTCCACAACTTTTAATTCAATCAACTTTCATTGAATAAAGGTCAGATTGATCATTCAGTGCCCCTTCTTACTCCTGAACATTAATCTACATTTACCTCAAAATAAAGATGTGCAATTAACTGCTTCAAATATAATCACTGAAAGTTATCAGGCCAAGGTCTTTTTTTTAACTTAAACCAACAGTCTTTATTTTGTTATTTTTTATTTATTTATTCACATGTGCATACATTGTTTGGGTCATTTCTCCCCCCTGCCTCTTTCCCACCTTTTCCCTCCTTCCCCCAACAGCTCCAGGCAGGTTCTGTTCTGTCTTTATCACTAGTCTTATAAAAGAAAAGAGAGAAGCATAATAAGGAAGACAAAGTGTTTTTGAGTTAAGGATAGCTATCCAGAAATATTCCTAATATTGCTTTTGTGTTACCCTGGTTTCTTTACCCTGATTTCTGACTCCATCTCATGATAACCTCTGTTGCTTTAAGGTTTCTGAAGTAGCTCCTCTGGAGTAGGGACATCGAAAGCTTTCATGCTTTGGGTTTTCTATCTATTTCTACATCACCCATATGTTCTCTCCCCTTGTCATGTGGTCCCAGTCCAACCACATTGCTGCATTTGCCCTAGATCTATAGTCCACATATGAGGGAGAACATATGATTTTTGGTCTTCCGACCTTGACTGACCTCGCTCAGAATGATATTCTCTAGTTCCATCCATTTACCTACAAATGTTAAGATTTCATTCTTCATGGTTGAGTAAAATTCCATTCTGTATAAATACCAAATTTTCTTGATCCATTCATCAATAGCAGGGCATCTTGGTTGTTTCCATAACTTGGCTATTGTGAATAGTGCTGCAATAAACATAGGTGTGCAGGTTCCTCTGGAGTAACCTAAGTTGCATTCCTTTGGGTATATCCCCAGGAGTGGGATTGCTGGATCATATGGCAGGTCTATGGTTAGATTTTTAAGAAGTCTCCAAACTTTTTTTCCAGAGTGGTTGTACCAGCTTGCATTCCTACCAGGAGTGGATTAGGGTTCCTTTTTCCCCACATCCTTGCCAACACCTTTTGGTGGTGGTGTTTTTGATGATGGCTATTCTAACAGGGGTGAGTTGGAATCTTAGCGTGGTTTTGATTTGTATTTCCTTTATGGCTAGAGATGGTGAGCATTTTTTCATGTGTTTTTTTGCCATTTCAATTTCTTCTTTTCAGAAAGTTTTATTAAGTTCAGTTGCCCATTTTTTAATTGGTTCATTGATTTTGGGAGAGTTTAGTTTCTTAAGTTCCCTGTATATTTTGGTTATCAGACCCTTGTCTGAGGTATAGCTGGCGAATATTTTCTCCCACTCTGTGGGTGGTCTCTTCAGTTTAAAGACCATTTCTTTTGTTGTGCAGAAGCTTTTTAATTTTATGAAGTCCCATTTGTCCACCCTTTCTCTTAGGTTTTTTAAGCACACAGATTTTGGCATTTTCCCTTGTCCTCTTCAACTCAGATCATTTTCATTTTCTCCAACGTAATTTTAGATTTTAATAAAGTATGCTTTTATTTAAAATTACTCTAACATATTTTATCCTAATAAAAACTGTCAAATGTAAAAAATGAATTCATGTTTGTATTCTGGAAATCTATTAAAAAATTAAAATCCTGTGAATTCAAAGGTCATTGAACTTCCCAAGGAATGTAGTAAATCCTGGTAAATCAGACACTGGACCAAAAGCAAACTATCAACTAGGCAAAAGTGCTAAGAAAGTAAGATTTCTGTAAAGCAGAAATTTCAGGGAGAAGATGTAAATATACTGCATTTGCATAATTCCTCATGTGATCTTTTGAGTATGTAGAATTCAGGAAATTTTCCTTTTTTCTCAGACAACAGTCCCCCAGGGAAATCAGGGAGTGGCTCAGGGGTTGGAATTATGGGATGAAAATTACCTAATGAGTACAGGAAGCTAGAAATACATTTCTGTATTATATTCAGTATGCAGGAATGGCCAGAGCATGACACAGTTGTTCTGCTGAAGTCCTAAGACTCCTGAACCTGGCTAGAGGACCATGCTTCACCCCCTCCTGTTGCTTTGTCTGAGGCAGAGCTTCAGTCTCAATCATCCACTATCCAGGGAGAATTCCACATTTCCACAAGGAGAACTTCTACTCAGAGACCCCCATCCAGGTGAGTCTGAGACCCTGGTAGGTCATGTGGGAGATGATCACCAAAAAGGAAACTAAAGAAATTTACATATGTCATCTAGGAATCCACCCAGTTGAGCCCAGAGGTGAGAGATCACTGTTTTCTTGGTTAATTGACTGAAACCCTATTTAATATGTTAAAAAGAGAAGTGGGTTGTAGATGGACGCAATGTATAGATCACTGTTGACAATGATGTGATGGGAATGGGAGCACACTTAAGGCCTGAATGAATAAGTGTTGTAAGATATTTCTCATAATGTTAGAATATGTCCAAGGACTGTTCATTTAGAGGGAAAGAAAATTGAGTAGAAGGTGTAGAGAGGCACAATGAAGTGAGTGCATATTGCCTTCAGCTTTTAATATGTTTTGAATAGGTTCTACCTGGGGTGGGGAGGTTGGTATCAGTTGGGAGGAGTGAGGAGAAGGGGAAAATGTGTGGGAGGGTGAAGCAGTGCAAATACTGTGTACACATATATGTAAGTGGAAAAATGATACATGTTGAAAATGTTCCAGGAATGGGGGAAGTGGGTATAAAGGAGAAAGGTGGAGGGGGTGAATTCAAGTATGATATATTTGATATATTGGAAGAACTTTTGTTAATGCCAAAATGTAACCCCACCCAGAACATAAATAAAAAAGAGGAATAAATGAAAAATATAATAATTTAGTTTGTTTCCATGTTCATTGAAAAAGATGCGAGGAGCAGTTTCCTTACAAACATTTCATTACAACAATGGTTAGGGATACACACACCCCAGTGTCTGTTTTTATTCTGGTTTTTCCATGAACAAAATAAGTTTTCCCTGACAGATCAAAGGGGATACTAAAAAGATTTATATACTAGTTTCTTCCTTACTACTCAGCCTGAACCAGTATTTTGGGACTTGTTATCCTTTATCTTTCTCTTGCAACTGATAATAATAAAGTTTTTACTTAAGTGGTATATGAGTGTTTTTAAGTTTTGATTTTAAAAAGAAATTTGAATGTTTTTTCCTTGAATTTGCTACTTGACTTTAGTTCCTTTATATATGTATGGATACATTTTATAGAGGGCATGTGAAATTTTATATGAGAAATATTATCTATCAGTCACATTGCATGCTCATTCCCCCACTGTGTTTTACATTTGGAGACTTTTGATGCATCATGGTTATTACTAAATTGGCTTCATACCTGCAGCCATCTTAGTTTGTATCTGTTTGTACTGATTACTAAAGTTTTGACTTTTGTGACTTTTTATGTTTCAACAAAATCAATCATCTTCTGATGATTTTAAATTCATCTAAAGATCACCTAAATTATTTGTAGGCACATTTCCACGAATATCACCTTCAGCACATGTGTAGAGATTTCCTTTCTGGACAGTGGGTATAAATAACCGGCAGGATGGGGTGTGAGAAATGAGTGTGATAATACATGTGTTGCCTGAGCTCAGGGCATGGTGAGAACTCAAGATGGAAGCTGGGAAAATATCGTAATAGTGGTTTCACTTAATTTTATTAGTTACCCAGAGCTGTGTCCAGTGTGAGAAGCATACCTGAGTCACTTTATGTTTACACAGAATGAAGTAAAAACTTTAGATAGTGCCTTCCTCCACAGTTCCTAAGGAGAGCATCTTCTTTCTTTTATGGCTAGAGATGGGGAGCATTTTTTCATGTGTTTTTTTTTTTTTGGCCATTTGAATTTCTTCTTTTGAGAAAGTTCTCCTTAGTTCAGGTGACCATTTCTTTATTGGTTCATTGATTTTGGGAGAGTTTAGTTCTGGAAGCTAGAGGGGAGGAGGGGAGAGGGTGGGGGTGGAGATCAGGGGAGAGAAATGACCCAAACAATGTAAGCACATGTGAATAAATGAATTTTAAAAAGTGTATTCTTACATTTAAAAAATCATTTTTATTACTATGGGTTATTGGGGTGCTGTTGTTACATTTCCACATAAACATATATTCTGTCTAGTTTGGCTCATCCCCTCCAATAGTCTCATTTTTTTCCCACTCTCCATCTTAAAATGATTTTGTCAAGTCATGAGAACTTAATTGTAGCAACAAATTCATCTCAATTATGTAGATGTCACTAAATATTTTTATGTTACTTTAAAAATCATAAATTATATAATTATGGGGAAATCTTCATTTGGTCTCTAAGGTTCTGTATCTAATTTTATAGTGGAAACTTCTGAGGCCACCATTTCCACTTATTGGTGTATCATTCCTGTAATATCACTGCCTTACCTGTCCTTCCCAATATGTGCATATCAGCATATTAGGATGTATTATGGCAGGTGCTTGGGTTATAATTTCATATTAGGAGTACTGTTCTAGTTTGGCTCAGTTTATACAGACACTAACATAGTCATGAGAGAAATAGCTCCCTTGAGGTACCTGTTCCACGTTCTTTTCCAGGCAGATATTTTAATACTTGAGATAATACTTTCCACATTTATGCTAGCTCACATGAATTGAACAATGATGAAGGTTTCATCAAGATATTCCCATGCATGCATATGATATCCATTGATCCTGGCCATTCCCTCCATTTCTGTCTTATCTTCATGCTCCTATGCCCTCTTTTTTATTTCTCTTGCATTTTTTATTGGGTTTCAATGTGACCTTTTCTTGAATACTTACAATGTACTTTGATTATTTTTTACAACTCTCACTTTCCAGTGGCTTCCCCTTCCAAAACTCCCATTGTTATTTTCATGTCAATTTTTTCGTTAGATGTAGCTCTTGAATACCAGAGAAAATATGCAATGCTTGCCTTTCTGATCCTGTCTTACTTTACTTAACATGATGATCTACAGTTTCATGTGACCACCCCGTGTGTGTGTGTGTGTGTGTGTGTGTGTTTGTCTATGTATGTGTGTCTGTGTTTGCTTGTCTATGTGCATTTGTGTGTTTATCACATTTTGTTTATTGAGTCATCCTTGGTGGATACCACCAGTATCCTTGGTGATTCCATAACATGACTATTTTGAGAAGAGCTGTAATAAACATGGGTGTAACTCATTGCTATTTTGTGCTGACTTGCATTCCTTTAATCATGTGCCAAAGAGTGGTACAACAAGATCATATGGTAGTTCTGAGATAATAAATATGTATGATGAATACATTTCTGGCTCTTATGTTTAAGTCACTCTGGTAGGAGGCAGGTTGAAATGGATATAAAATATTAACCTTAGTAAACCTTGACATGTGGTCAGTTCTATAAATGATTTTATTTTTGATGAATATATTCTCATTTTACACATTAATTTGTGTATTTTCCCCATGCACACACATTGCACTGATGAAATCTGGGCTCTCCACATTTAGCCTCTACTCATCCACTTCTCACAACTTCTACTAATCACTTTCATACAGTATAGGTGCATCAGCTGAATACAGTCATATAAAATGAAGTTATGATAAATAACACATGGTCCTTGTCTTTCTGAATCTGGCTTATTTAAATAACAATATGTCCTCTGTACCTTGCAGGTTGACACAAATGATAGACTTCCATTTTTCTTCATAATTCAGTAATATTTCGTTGCATACATGCACCATGTTTTCTTTTCCATTCTTCCTGTGATGGGCATTAAGCTGGATTACAGACCTCAGCAATCAAGAAAATTGCCATAATAGGCATGGTTGGGCAGGTGTCTCATTGTTCTTCTGAATTAATTTCCTTCTTACAAGTGGTTATCATCCTGAATGAGAACTTGCTGGGTTGTTTTTTCTCAGTGTTTTATTGTGAAAGATGAAGAAAGGGCACATAGATCATTCTTTATTATTTCTTACTCCTGAGTATTAGCCCAACCTTTTTCAAACTAAACATATAAATTTAAACATTATAAAAGTATTAATTAAATCTATTAGAGCAAGGTTTTTTTACAGAATTCAGATTTTGACAGTTTTGCTTTCCTTTTCCTTACAATTCCTTTTCTCTTTCTCCAACATAATTTTATGCTATCTTGGACATAGTTTGCTCAAAATTTCCCTCAAATATTTTGTCCAAATCAGATCCAGTATATAAAAAGAATGAATTCCAGAAATAAATTAAAAAACATCATGAGGTCATACTGCAGATCAGAAGCTGTCTCCATCCTACCCATAGAATTGGAGTTTGGGTAACAAACAAGAGACTACTTATGGAAATGCCAAAAAAGGGAAGTCCACAGAAGAGCACAAAAATTCAGCAAATCAAAAAGATGACAGACTGAATCAAGAAACAAGTTGCAGATGCAGATCAGACTCTAACCCCAGGTCCCCTTGGTGGAGAGGAAGCTGGAGCCTCCACCTCAATGTGTGCAAGGCAGTAACTGTGCCAGACTGGCAGATCTAGATTTGGGACATTAACTGCACATCTCCCAACCCCTAACTCCAGTGCATAGACAACAGGACAGTATTTTCCCTGTGTGAAAAGCCAGTTTTAGACAAGACAAACCGTCATTCCCCACACCTCAGAGAGCTGTGGCAAGGTACCATCTGGAGATAGGATGTTCAGGTGGTGTCAAGATCCTAGGGGGTTCCTGAACACAACGAGCAATTAATCTTCCGTACGTCTTGAGACGTAGCCACAGAGAGGTTTTGACTTGCAGCAAACTGAGACAATAAGTGGAGTTGGCCAGAGAATTATCCACCTTGCCTAAATGCTTGTTGAAAATTAAAAACAAAGGACCTAGACTTTGCTAGCAGAGTACTGAGATATCTGATCTCTTTGTAGTAGGTGAGGATTTGAGATGAGCAATTTAGGAAACGTCAGCAACCATACCCCAGAGACTTCTGGAAATCCCAAGCCACAGTGTCCATATAGGAGTCTGCCACCAGAGGCAAATTTAGTGAGGGAGATGGTGGGTTGTTTCTTTTTTTTGGTGGGGGAGGACTTGGGTTGGGTTGTTTCCTTGTATTCTTCTTCCCTTCTTCAATTTGTTTTCACTTACCTGTTTCTTCCTTTTTCTTTTATGTAGTTTTTCTTCTCTTTTTTGCTTTGGTTTCTATTCTTGTAATTTGTTCTTTTCTTTTCTGTTCTATACTTAATTCCAAACCATTCTCTATTTCCTTGTTATAAATATATAGAGCTTTCTGATAGTACTATCTCCTTTACCTACCACGGGTCCCACAGCTCTCTTTTCCCTGTAGCTAACCACCATAACACTACATTTCCAAACCTTACGCTTTTTAACCCATGTTGAATCCCAAATCATATCCCTACAAACTAGAGTTTTGCTCCCATACATCATTAGTTGGAGTGTGCTAATTTTTGTTTACTCATTTGAATACTTTATTTACTGCTGAATTGTTAACCTTGTTTTAGCAGTATATTATCTGTTACCCAAAGAAGAAAAAGTAAACTTGAGATGTCTGAATCACAGCTATCCTTATCTCAACTAGCAAAATCCCTTGGTCCTTCCTATTATTGCTTATACTCTCTCTTCAAAATTAGAGATAAGGGCAAAATTGATTCTGCCTTGTTGTGAGGGGGTTGTGGGGAGAGAGGGAGGGAATGGTGGGCAGTGAAGAAGGGGATGGGGGGAACGGGGGAGAAATCACACAAACATTGTATGCACATACGAATAAAAGAAAAAAAACTCATTTGTGTGGAAGAAATGTAGATGGGAAAACCTCAAAAAGCCTACACTTGACCCTAATCGTGGACCATGGCCTTGGGACTCAGTCATAGAACTATAATGTGACCTCACAATCCAACCTCTGGAATATATCCAAAGTGCATGAAATTTATATCTCAAAGACACACCTGCATGTTCATTGCACATTATTAAAAACAGACATGCTATGAAATCATGTGGAATCCACTCATGAATCATGGATGGAAAATGTGGATATACATACAAAGAAATAAAATTTGTCAATAAAACTGAGGCATTTTTTTCATTAGGTCTAGCGTGTATGTCACTGGAGGTCATTGTGTAAAGTGAATAAGGGAGACAGAGAAAGACAAATATCACATGATCTCACTTATATGTGGAGTATAAAACAGTTACTTTCATAGCAATAAGGTTAGAAGAATGGTTACCAGGTACTCAGATGCTCATGGCCAGGGAATGGTAGATGATCAAAGAATGTTATTAAAGTTAAATGGAATTTTACATAATTTCAAGAGATCTACTGTATAATCTAGTGAGTATAGTTACTAACAAATTGTATTCTGTAAAATAATGAGTTGATATGGTTTTCCTCCCAAAATGTAATCACATAAGCTAATGAATCTGTTAATCAGGTAATTTTTTCATTCTACAAAGTAAATTCTTCATAACATTATTCTGCACATCAGTAATAAATGGAATTTTATCTGTCAATTAAAGTAAAAAGAGTGGGTCCCTAACTGCTAACGACAGCCTCAATAACATTTGGGAAGCAGAGACAAATGCATAGTGTCTGAGCCATCTAAACATGGCAAATCACAATCTATATTTGACCAAGATCCCTAAGTGACCCAATTCACACTGAATAGAAGTTCTTATGTCTGGTAGTGCTTCTCAATGTCCACGATGGTGACATTTGTGGAGAATAGCTCTGTACATCTTACAAAATTGAGCATTGCTGGCTTCAGCCCACTAAGAACACCACCATCTCTCCACTTGTACCACCATGTTCTCTGCAGACATTGTCAAGTTTCTTCTGGGTGCCTGGTTCCCTTGGTGGAAGACCACGGACCTAGAGCATGAGAACTGGGGACATCCTAGTGTAGATCCGAACAAAGCTTCTCCTTTTTTGTTCATAAATGGTGGATCACTGAGCCTCTCCCAGACCGATTTCTGTTCTGCGAATGAGAAGTGGGGACATGCTGAAGGAGGTCATAAAAACTCATCCTAACTCTTTAATAACTATGTGCAGATCACTGAACATCTCAGCCTCATTTCAGTTTTTCTACAAAACAAAAACAATTAAAAAAGAAGCATGAATTATTTTTATTTTTATTTTATTGTGGAATTACCAGACATTAATCATACAAATGTATTTCATTGTGTTAAATTCATACATGTGGACATTGTACCTTGAACAAGTTCTCTCCCTGCTTTACATTCCAACTACATGTCTCTTTCTCTTCACCCCACTCTCTTCTTGAAGTTGAAAATGAATAACTAATATGATTCATAGCATATAATGGATGTATGTAAAAATTAAAACAGACAACACTTCTCAGATTCAAATTTGAGTCCAGGATGAATAACAGTATTTAAATTTGTCACTTGTATTTCTCAAATATTCAATATATGTGAACATGAATGACAATTACTGAATTGTATTCCAATTACAAATCTTCCATTTGGTTTATAAAAAGCATCAAAAAGCCAAAGTCTGTGACAATGTCCCATGGTTTTATAACAAATAAACTCAGCTTTCTTCCTTGAAAAGGAGGGAATAAGAATTTCCTGAAACATTCCTATTTCACAGCTCACAGAATGAGCTGTGGTCATTCTGTAAGTAGGTGCTTTGTAATTCCAAGGAATGTAGAAAAGTTAGGTGCTTTGGAATTTGGTGAGAATTGGAAGGAAGGATTGTGCAGAAGCTCTGAGGATGTTAGATGTCAGGAGGTCAAGAGACAATAAATACCGAATTCACCTAATTTTTAACCTTGTTTCTTAGGAACATGGTAGGATCAGAAAAATTTTCCTATTTCCTCAGGCCAATATCTCATAAGTAAATCAAATGTTCACAGGTTGGATTAACAAGAGGAAATGTTAGATAGCTGATAGAGAGCTATAATAAACATACCTCCTGATGGTGTCCCTCAGAGGGTACTATCTTATGTTGGACAGCATAAGATGGTTAAGCATAAGTCCAAAGCCTAGTTAAGGGACCGATGCTTCATCTCTCCCACTGTCCTGTAAGGCAGACCTTCAGTCTCCATCATCCACCATCCAGGAGGGAATCCAAACTTCCACATAGTGAACTTCTCAAAAACCCCATCCAGGAGAGACTGAGATTTGGTAGGTACTGAAAAAAGATGGCAATGGTAGAGAAGAATGAAATAAATGCACATATTGAATAGCCACCACAGGGTGAATCATATTAAGAAAGAGCATAGACTACAATGACAGGCACGGGATTTTGTTATTGGAGTCAGATTTCCTGGAATCACATATTCCTAACGTGGAATAATCTCTTCAAGATGCTGTTTAACTCATTTTGCTAGTATTTTGTTGAGTATTTTCAATACAAACCATCAAGGATGATGATCTGTAATTTTATTTTCTACAAGAGTTTTTGACTCTAGTAGTCCAAATTGTGACTCTTATTATACAGATGTCTGAATGCACAACAAAAAATAACATAAATAAGGATCGGTCTGGTCTATACGATGCTTTTGAAATCGAATGCATGAGATTTCTAAGGTAAGCAGACTCACAGATGCATGGGATGCAATACTGGAGACAGTGGAGTGGAGGAGGGCAAAATGCAATGTGGTTTATTCATGAGTTCAAACTTACTGTTGCTTAAACTGATTAATTTCTAAACACACGCTATTCAGCATAAGACTAATGATAACACTAACAATATAATATTGTGCACTTCAAAATTTACTGTGAGGATAAATCTCATGTTGAGTTAATATTCCAGACAAAAACAATACAACACAATATCGAGAAAGGAACATGAGCTGCTGGGTGTGTTTATAAAACTGATTGTGGTGATCGTGTCACTGGGGCTTGCATGTGTCTAAACATCAATGATTTTAAACATTATGTGTGTGCAGTTATTCATATATCAATTATACTTTATGAGTCTGCTTTAAAAAAAAGTCCAGGGACAGCACAGGAATGGAGGATTATCTGCACCCTGAAAATATTTAAATTTCTCCAGCAGCAGGGAGACCTTCCTCCACATTCTCAGGAAAGTACTCTCCTTCACTTCCCTCTGGCTCGTTCTGGTCACTACCATTGCTTTGTTCTCAGTTTTGATGTGTGAAACATGACCTACCTACAGGCCTTTTCATTGTGAATTCTTCCTACCATACACAAACTTCTTCAGTTATACTTGTGGACCCAATCTCATTTTCCTGAAGTCGCAGTTCAAATTTCCTATTGTTTAAATGTCTTGTGAGAAACCCATAAGAATATCACCTACATTAATTTCCTTTTTAACTGCACATCTTATCTACACAACTACTACCATATGATATTTTATATAATATTCTTTCTTTTCACCAATACATAAAAACTAAACATAGTTATGGGATGTTTGAATAAATGTATACATTCGGCCATATTCAAATCACTCTTTCTCCTGAAGGATGTATGATTTCTTTAAGACCAATACAAAAGTGTTTTCTATCTCTGATAGTTTGATAACCACCTGCTATAATTTTACACTTACTCCTTGATTATATCACAGAAACTTTATATTTTAGCCATCATTAATTCTTTTCCTAAGCAGTGCAAACAGCTACATAAGTTAGAAGTCCATTTACATACCTCAAGCCCACAGAAAATACTCTATAACTTTAGAGGGGCTGCCACAATGGCTCAAAGTACTGTATGTAATGGAAGTATGAAATCTTCCATGTTTCTAAATAAAATATTATCTTTTTTATGAATGCTGCCATGAAAGCTGGAAGGGTGGCAAGAAAACAATATCAAAGTCTCCATTATGTACCACATTTAGGCTCAGCAATACATTTAATTTTCATAATCAAGACATGACATTCAAGGAACTTGAGATCCTTCTCAGTCTTGCAATTCGGGGTCATGAGTTTTCTCGCATAAACATCCATGTTCTTTTATGAAATTTTATCTCCAGGTATTCTTTTAAGTAGAGTCATATTAAATAAGCTTTAATAAAAGAGTCATGGTGCTTGTTATCTTTAAATATAAAAGCAAATGGCAAAAGTAAGAAGTACTGTATTATCATAATTGCACTCAGGTTTATTACATTTCATTGATGTGAGGTTTAGTTATTGGTGCAGAGCAAATACCTTAAAAGAAAGTCATTTAATTCAGTGCCTTTATTATCAATGTCAGTATATATGGGATGTACCTTTGAGCTCAGCTGGTCCAGTTCTGCATCTGCAGTCAGCTGATGGTCAGCCCAATGGGTTTTGCTGATATTGGCAAAGCTTCCTATAGTATTGGGGACTCAGCTGATGTTGGCTCTTCTAGGGAGGCTTTTGAGGGAACAGTGGTTTCTCCACTGCTCTTCACATATTTTCTGCAGTTCCATCTGTCTATCTTGGATTTGTCATGTGGTTGTGGCAGGATTCCAACATACAGTGGAAGAAATTTCCCAAGAGGCCACTTCAGGGACACTACCAATCCCAATATATTTTTTGTCAAAGCAAATTAAAACCCTAACTCCACCTCAAGACATGGAGCATCCAAATACCTCTTCAGCAGCAGAATAATCTTACAGAAGAGACTCAGATGGTGGGACAGGCCTCTCTCAATAAACATGGGGGATAATTTCTAGAAACTTCATGGACACCAAAGGCTCCTTTGTATCTTGAAATCAGCTGAGACAACAGACACACGGTGAATCTGCATGACAGTGTACCAATAAAACTATTTACAAAATATAGGTCATAGGCCAGATTTAGCCACACACACGATTTTTTCATTTTATTTCTCATTATTAAGGTGAGTTTGTCCATCTTGAATGTTCTGATTATGAGGATTGAAGAGAAGCAGATGGCCTGGGAAAATACCAGATTCAGAGAAGAAAGAGCATGAAATCACGTACAAAGATAAGACGAGGACATGTACAAGTATCCTTTTCAGTGTCAGAGGTGTTGCATGACCACCAAGTCTTCACCTATGTAGAAAAATGAAAATAAAAATCTTCTTCTTTGGGCTCCTAGAGCATTTTTGTGGGTTTGTCTGAGTTATTTTCCTGTAGAAAGTTGATCATGTGAACTTCCACTGGAGTGAAAAAAAATAATTGAATGGCAAGGTCCACCTAAATATGTAGCCTTGTTATTTATTTTCAAATCTGTCAGGTTTTCTTTTTTGTTATTTCATATTTTCATAGCACATATTAATTGTACAAATCAGCTTAATTTCTATATTTCTGTAACTGCATATAATGCATTTTTTTCATTTTTCTTTTATTATTCATATGTGCATATAAGGATTGGTTCATTTCTCCCCACTGCCCCCACCCCCTCCCTTACCACCCACTCCGCCCCCTCCCTCTCCCCACCCTCAATACCCAGCAGAAACTATTTTGACCTTATTTCTAATTTTGTTGTAGAGAGAGTATAAGCAATAATAGGAAGGAACAAGGGGATTTGCTGGTTGAGATAAGGATAGCTATACAGGGCATTGACTCACATTGATTTCCTGTGCGTGGGTGTTACCTTCTAGGTTAATTCTTTTTGATCTCACCTTTTCTCTAGTACCTGTTCCCCTTTTCCTATTGGCCTCAGTAGCTTTAAGGTATCTGCTTTGGTTTCTCTGCGTTAAGGGCAACAAATGCTAGCTAGTTTTTTAGGTGTCTTACCTATCCTCACCCCTCCCTTGTGTGCTCTCGCTTTCATCATGTGCTCATAGTCCAATCCCCTTGTTGTGTTTGCCCTTGATCTAATGTCCCCATATGAGGGAGAACATACGATTTTTGGTTTGTTGAGCCAGGCTAACCTCACTCAGAATGATGTTCTTCAATTCCATCCATTTACCAGCGAATGATAACATTTCGTTCTTCTTCATGGCTGCATAAAATTCCATTGTGTATAGATAGCACATTTTCTTAATCCATTCGTCAGTGCTGGGGCATCTTGGCTGTTTCCATAACTTGGCTATTGTGAATAGTGCCGCAATAAACATGGATGTGCAGGTGCCTCTGGAGTAACAGTCTTTTGGGTATATCCCCAAGAGTGGTATTGCTGGATCAAATGGTAGATCGATGTCCAGCTTTTTAAGTAGCCTCCAGATTTTTTTCCAGAGTGGTTGTACTAGTCTACATTCCCACCAACAGTGTAAGAGGGTTCCTTTTTCCCCGCATCCTCGCCAACACCTGTTGTTGGTGGTGTTGCTGATGATGGCTATTCTAACAGGGGTGAGGTGGAATCTTAGCGTGGTTTTAATTTGCATTTCCTTTATTGCTAGAGATGGTGAGCACATATAATGCATTTTGATGAGCTCCCCACTTCTACATCTTCATAAAATATATAATAAAATCATGTGAAATGCTGGTTCCCCACTATCCTGTGAAACACCACAACATTTCCTTTATTCTATATTTTGGTATCCATTAGTCAATATTACTCTGTTACTCCTCCCTTCCATCTTTTCCAAATTCAGGTAATGGCATTCCAAGATTCTTATTTTAACTTCTACATAGGAGGCAGGACATGTACTATTTTTCCTATGTCTACCTCATTTCACAAAAAATACAGTTACATGTATTTTGCATCCAATAACAAGATATTATTGCTATTTATGAATTAATAATATTCCAATGGGTATATATTCCCCATTTTCTTTATCCACCCATTCATGGATGTGAACTGAACTTGAATCTGTATATTGGAATAAGAATGGGATTATAGTTGCAGACACAGATATGATACAATTCTGAATTGTGCACATGGATGAAATATAGCTCTGAATTTCTAGGGACCTATATGATGTACGAGTCAAAAAATCAATTGGTTGGATCAAAAGATAGAGAAACAAATAAAAATGGAAATGCTTTCACTTATCATTTATGTAATCCCAGAACACATCTATATGAGTTAATTAAACAAGGCAATATTTCCAAAGAAGGCCCACTAGGATCAGTTCTGAAAAATATGTTAAATATGTATGATGTAATTTATTTGAAAATCTTAAAACCAATCACTGTTGTAGATAGCTGAAAAAATTTTGGATTGTAGTCTACAAATTTACAGTAGCTGGCTAAAAATTAAAAGTGCAATCCAATACATAGTTTTAGGAAGAATAGCTAGGGCAAGAAAAATGCTAAATAAAAGCCAAATTATGACTTGCTTTAACATATATGTAAACAGAAGTAGTGAAAGCATCTAAAACAGTCAGCCAGGCTATCTGCTGCTTGGTTTCATGCACATTTCTACTCATAGTTGTCCTGCCATGGTCACATCACTGAGAGGCACTGACTTGCTGAGGAGTCTCCTCAGGGCCTCTTTCTTTCCCAGCTCTTCATATTACACATGAAGGGATTCAGCACAGGGGTGACTATTATGTACAGCTTTGAGACCTTCAGCTTGTCCTAGAGGACAGAATGGCTACAGATCTGAGGATGACACCCAGGTTACTGTTACAGTATGGATCTTAAATGTCCCCCACAGGCCCAGCTGTTAAAGGCTTTGAAACCAGTTTGGCAGTACTAGGACATGGTAGAACTTACAAGAGGTAGAGACTTGTGGAAGATCTTGGTCACTGGGACATACCCTTGAAGGTGACATAGGACACAAAGCATTTTCCTTATGCTTTTCCACTTCCTGGCCAGGAACTAACAGCTTCTCTCTAGTGCATCATCTCTGTCCTTCATGATATGCTACCTCACCCCGAAGCCATGAAGCCAGGTGATCATGGGCTGTAATCACAAATACTATGAGCCAAAATAAATCTCCTCTATGTATATTTTGATGATATGACATATTTTGTTTTAGTAATGCATAGCTGTTTAACAAACCTAGTGCTGCCAAACAAGGAGACTGACAAGAGTGGAGATCTACACTTAAAAATGGCTTTGTATAAGCCTCGAAATAAAATTTGCAGGATGGGGTGAAGAATCTGAGAATCCAAGAAAATACCAGAGAGAAAATCCTAGTGACTAACTAGGACGATAGCCATAGTCACACCACGATGTACCTAGTAAGAATATCAGAGAATATCCAAAACAGGTGAGCTTTGGGACTTCAAGTACATCACAAAACATGGAGGAGGTCAGTTTGAGGAATATGGAAGAGCGTAAGATGTTCACCTGTGACAAATCACACATCTAGTAAAATTTCCATCTGTACTCATGCATCCTTCAGTCTCTCCACAGCAGACAGGTTCATAAGGATGGAAGTTTGGATGGCAGTGTTTGTTCTCTCCATCCTGTTTGTTGCAGTATTTAACTCTTTTTACATTGATCTGAAAGCAAACTTCCTCACAGGCTGCTCTATACCTACTTTGTTACAACATGTCCTGAATGATACAAAAAAGTCTATAATCAGCAAGACAGCAATCATTTTTATTTACCTGATTTTAACAAAACCAAGTATGTTATGATAATATTTGCCATGATATATTATTGTGTTTTCAGTATGAAAATTCTCCCACAGGGTCAGGTATTGTGCATTTAGTTGTCATCTTGTGGACTTTGAGAAATTTACTGGATCCTGAGGGTTCTGAGTTAATCAATGCATTTTCCCTCAGGAGATTTCTAATATGATGACATTATTGGAAGATAGAAAAAACTATAAGGTGGAAGCCTAGTTGGTGATACAATGTCACTGGTAGTGTGCCCAAGAAAGATGCATTTTTTCACGTGTACCTTGTTCTTTCTTCTTTTCCTGATGTTCTGAGCTGAGCAACTTTGCCTCACCATATCCTCTGTGCTGTTCCACCTCATCCCTGCCCAGACACAATGGAGCCATCCAACCTTCTTCTAAATCAGCTAAAACCGTAAGTCTTGACACTGTTTCTCTCACATATTTGTCACAGTGATGAAAAATGACCAACAAAAAATTTAATGGCATCAGGCAATTAAGTGAGATAAAATGAAAAGGAATGGTGAGCTGAAGAAAAAGGAAACAAGATGAAATTTGAACTGTTTAAACACAGCTTGCTTAGATAAACTTACTTTTTCTTTTACAATTGTATTGAAAATCTTTATTTTGAGATAATTGTAACTATATGCAGTAGAAAGACATGACAGTGAGAATTTTTGCCCCATTTTCAAATAGTAACATAGAATAAAACTATGATGCAACATATGAGAGGAAACACTCAATCTTTGTCCATCTGAACCAGGCTAACTTGGCTTAATGTAATGAGATCCAGTTTTTCCAAAAGGCCATCCATTACAAGGGGGAGCTTACATTAAAGTACTGTGTTCCAGAGTTGGGAGGCTAGGGACCATGTAGCACAGTAGTACTGCCCTTCTCTGTCATGGGTGATGCCCTGAGCTCCATCCCCACTCCTGTGCATAAAACCCATCAAAATACAGCATGCATGTGATATATGGAATGAAGGCCATATAGATGATAATTCTGTGAATAGTAAACTTGAATGTTGAATTTGGGAAAACGGAGAAGGATCATGAAAATTTATTACTTATTACCAGCCTAGGAAGAGCTAGAATGGCTAGCAGGGTGGTGGATATCTTCAGAAGACAATCAGTTCCAGGGAAGACAAAGGTGGGGCTGGTTACTCCACACAGCACAGCTCCTACTCTGCATCACACAGGACTTGGGGTCTCCCCACCCTCAAACTGTCACCTCACAGTCTGGGATACACAGTGTGGCAGGCAGCTCCTGGCTAGGGCTTGAGTCTCTGCACAGGGTTGAACAGAACACTGGTCCAGGTCGCAGACCCAGCCCCACTAAGGGGGATGGCGGATCCAACAGCAGCAGCATGGTACTCCATGAGGGATCCAGCTGAGCCTGAGCACAGGTCCAAATTCTCCTCCCCTGCACCATTTCCCACTTTTAGGGCATCCACAGCTCCTCACTATGACTCTGTGCACATCACAGAGGACAGATTACAGCGCAGTCACAGTGTCAACCTCATGGCTATGGTCTCATGCTTTTTCTCGATGCAGCTTTCATGCCTCTTTATAAGCAGCACACCTGACTGGACATCATTCTCCTTTATCCACCCTTCCCCCATTCCCAAAATAGTTTCAACATGTCTCATTTTTATATGTACATACATGTGCATAGAATATTTCCACCATACTCATTCTTCTACACTATTTCTTATATCCTCTCCCCCTCCCACTGCTAATAACCCCACAGAGAGGACCTGACCTGTTTTGCCTTTCTGTTCTCTGTTTTTATTTTTTTTCTAAAAAAGATATTTTGTTTGTTCAAAATTGATAACTGGATTATGTCTGAGAATTGTCAGAACACATTTAATTCCTATGGATAACAATAAAAAACTTATATTCACATATGTTCTTCTGTGAATATTGTTTATATTGTGATTCCTTGGTGTTTGTTATTTCAGTATTATTACTTAATAATGTACATTGGTATCAGGTAATGCAGGTTACTCCTATTTTTAAAATTGAGAAGTTTGTAGGCCAATTTCATACACACACATATACACACACATTCAGATAAGTTTAGAATTTGCTTTTAGTTTCTTTATTAAAAATTATGTATGTTGACATTTAGTTTTGTTTGGGGAAAAAACTAAAACTTATAATGACCTTAATGTATACACCTGAGGTATTAAACCAATTTTATGTGCTTTTGTATAGTTTTATTTAATCCTAAATTTACAATTTTTCCTTTTCAAAACATGTCCACATGTGAAACAACATATGCACGTGATACTATGTGACAGTTAGGTGTTGCTAATACTATTTATTTTCCTGGATATATAAGATCTAGAGTAAGACTGGGCTCTAGAACTTGTGCCACATTCTCTTGATTAAATCTTTTTGAAAAAATTTTTGTGTGGTACTGGGGTTTGAACTCATGTCCTCATGATTGCTAGGGGTGCTCTACCTCTTGAGGCACACAGCCAGCCCTGTTTTGAGTTGGGTCAAGATGAGGTTTCTTTAACTATTTCCTGGGTTGCCCTTCATTGTTGATCTTCCTGAATCCTATCTCCTGAACAGGTAGGATCTTGCTATGCAGCCCAAGTATCAGAAAACACACCGTGTAGCTAAGTTACCTGAAACTAGGAATCCTCATACCTCAGCTTCCTGAGTATGCTGATGGTAGGCCCCTGGCACCATATCAACTTTGGTCAAAGACTTGAGTTTGTTGTTCTCATTCACACTCATTTCTACACAGTGTTTTAATTGTTTATGATATTTACATTTACTCACATGTGTATATGTTCTTTGGGCCACCTCCACTCCCTCTCGCCCACCGCTGGGCAGAATATGGTCTGCTGTCTTGGATCCAATTTTCCTGAAGAGAAAACAGAAGAAATAATAAGAAAGACAGATTATTTTTGTTAGTTTTGGATAAAGATAGCTATACAGAGACATTCCTAGAATATTGGCTCATCTCTACCAGACCTCTTCAAAACTTCCTAGTCCCCATCCCACAGTGGCCTCTGCCAGTTTTAGATTACTGTACTATATTCCCTCCTCTACAGTGATCACATCAACCACATTCAAGTTATAGGTTTCTTTCTCTTTCTCTATTACTACCATACGCTTTCTCCCCTTAGTGTATAACCCAAATCCAATAATACTACTGCATTTGTTTCAAGTTTATAATCCACATAGGCTAGAACATGTAATTTTTGGCCTTCTGAGCCTAGCTAACTTCACTTAAGATGATGTTCTCCAGCTCCATCTATTTATTTGTTCATGACAAAATTTCATTCTTCTTTATGGCTGAATGAAATTGCATTGTGTATTAATACCACATTTTGTTATCCCATTGCTAGGTAGTGGGGCATCTTGGCTATTCCCATAGCTTGACTATTCTTAATAGTGCTGCAATAAACATGGGTGCTGCACAGTTTTTTATATCTTTGGATGGAACTTCAGCTCACACTTGCTAGGCAAGTACTCCACCACTTAAGTCAGACCCCCAGCTCTCCACAGGGACATCCAGTGATTTTTCAGTGGAGTTCTATCTGGGGCATATTAACATGACTTCATGGCACTCCTGAAATGTTCCCACAAGACATGGAACCCATAGGTCTTTTGTTGTAGATTTGTTTGTTGGTTGAATATTGAGGTCCTGAGGTATGTTGTCTGAGATTGGCAGGACAGAAAGCTGTCAAACCAGTATGATGATCTGAAAGGCTACTGAAATCTCCATTCCAAGGGCAAAGGGTGGGGGGCATTTATTTAAAGTATTGAATCTATTAGTATTTAAGAAATAGCCATGAACGTGCCAACTAAAACTTCTCCTGGGTGAGGTTCAACGTCACACACTTAAAGGTAACTGACTCCTAAAATACCGTGAATAATGTACAGAGCAGGAGGAGTGAAACAGCAGAGGATATCTTATTCATTTCATGAGAAGTTCCCATGATTCTGATATGCAAACTTTTTTCCATGAATTGGTCATCAGGATCTTTCTCTCTACATTCACGTCTTTGTCCACAGTCACTGAGATGAAGAAATGAATTATTGATAAGAACAATAACAGAATAGGACCACCCCTCTGGATTGTGGGTCATGCCACAATCCTGGCGTTAGTGCTTGTCTTTAAGCTGTTTTCATAAAACAGTAAACATCACAGTACTGACGTTGCTCCTCCTTTCAGAGGCCTGCTCACCATATTGACCTTGGCTCCTATCTGGGTAATTGAGTATTTGAAGGGGCCAGGAGCTGGTGGCTCACACCTGTAATCTTTGCTACACTGGAGGTGGAGATCAGGAGGATTACAGTTTGAAGCCAGGGGGTGCCTATAGTAAGAACCTATCTTGAAAATACCTAACCCAAACAGAAATACCAAAGTGGGACCCAGAGCCACATTCAAATATGGGGAGTCCTCTGAGATCTGTCCCTGGGCTTGACCAACTGAATGACCCACAGTACAGTCTCCAACATTATCTGCCTCCCTTTACTACCCACTGGCAAACTTTCATAAATCCAGAATCTCAGATTTGACTTTTACAATATTCAGAAGGAATGTGCATGTTGTTACCACTCCTACTTACGTGTTTTACTAACCTCGCCCATGTACCCCATGTACCAATCAGCTGTACTGCCCTCCCAGAAATTGCTCCTTCTACACGTTTCACTTAGCTGTTAACAGTTCGCTAAAAAATTGACGTGCATTTATCAGGGTGAGGGTGGGGGACATTTCAGCTCATAACATGTGCTAGCTTCTTGATATAATTCATAATCCGCTATCATCTTCCTTACAGGGTTAGGACAACTATTCTATGATGAACTCGGTTCTCTCTCCCCAAGCTGCAGTATAGAACTTGTCATTTTAACCTTTCTTAGCTCTGCAGCTATGGATTGGTGCGATCTAATGTCAATCCGGGCCGGAAGGCGTGTCCAATCGTTGGCTCGGCATGACGACGGCCCAATCAGGCACAGACACAGTGGGAAAGGGGCGGGCTTGAATGATGTTGGGCGGGTCTTCAACTGAAGCTCCCTGTCAGCAATCCCCTGGGAATTTTCTGAAGCTGTCTCCTCTGTTGAGGACGTTCAGGTGGCTTTGTCACAGCCGCTGTCCACCTGTGTGAATGGTCAGACTCACAGAGATTATAGGGAGGACGCTGGGCACCCTAATACTAAAGACAGGGCATACAGGTCAGCTCTGGAATAATGAGGAAAATCAATGTATAGTATTAAACGACAGCCTTCAGAAGCTCATAGAGCATTTAGGAAGCACTTACATTTTCTCTGCTGCAACTAGATGACAATAGAGTTCAATAACATGGGATTTCTCTAGCATTGAAAGCCTATTTCCTATTGGAAGATTGCTTCTCCCTTGAGCTATGCACATGCATAAGGCCACAGCTGTGAATAAATTTGTGAAATATTTTCATATCCTTTTTGTTGTAAACTTCAATCATTGTGAAAAAACTCTGGGATAATACTGTTGATATGTAAGTCTTGGATAATTTCTAGAAAGGCTGTGCAGCTGACTGGTACATGGGGTACTTGTCACAGGTAAGTAAGACCAGTAGCAACATGCAGATTCCGTCTGAGTAGTGTAAAGTGAAAATAAATGTATGATCTGAGATTCTGGGTTTGTATAATTTTGTTGCCATTAGGTAGTAAAGGAACAGAGATTCTGTTGGAGTCTGTACTGTGGGTCATTCAAACAGTCAAGCCCTAGGACAGATCCAAGAAGGGTCTCTGTATTTGAATGTGAGACTTGGCCCCACTCTAGTACTCTCATTTCTGTTGTAATTAGGTATTTTTGTGATAGGGCCTTACTATTTTCCCCCACTGGCTTTGAACTGCAATCTTTGTGATCTCTGTATCCACTGTAGTTAGCACCACCTGAGTTTCATATAGTGTCACATGCTTGTGTTGTTTCACATTTGGACTTGTTTTGAAAAGGAAAAATTGTGAATTTAGGATGAAATAAAATTGCAAAAAGTTACATAAAAACTGGGTTACATATCTTGTGTGTAGAAAACTCATCACAAGTTTAGGTTTTCACCCCAAAATCAAACTAAATATCAACATATTTAATTTTTAATAAAGAAACAAATCAAATTTTAAACTCATCTGAATTTGTGTATGTGTTAGTATGTATGAATTAGCCTAGAAACTTCTGTATTTTAAGGATAGGAGTGCCCATAATTATCAGGTACTAGTATACATTAAGGTACAATACTGAAATACTCAACACCAAAGAATGACAACACACTCAATATTCACAGAAGAGTACATAAGAATATAAGTTTGCTATTGTTAACATTGTGAAACATACCATTAAGTGAGTTCTGCTGTTCTAAGACAACACACATGAGGACCTCAATATAGTTGCAGTAGATTTTATATGAGAAGAGATATTTAGATAGTACAGATCTCTTCAAAGGTTTTCAGCACAGTCCTCCAGTGACCTTTTTTCTTTACGAGGTACTGGAGTTTTAAATCAGGACCTCTACCTTAGGTCACTCCTAAAACCCCTTTGTGATGTCTTTTTCCAGTTAAGTTCTCACAAACAATTTGCTAGGGATGGCTTCAAGCTGTGATCCTTCTGCTTGCTGCTCCTGAATAGCTAGGATTACAGGTGTGAGCCACCAGCATTCATCCTCCTGTAACTACTTGAAAGCCTGGATTATAACAAATTTGCCTGTCTTGGTCATCAGGCTTTTTCTCTCTACACTCATGTCCTTTCCTATAGTCACTGAGATGATGAAATGAGTTATTGATAAGGGATATAGCAGAATAGGAGCACCTCTCAGGATTGTGTGTCTTGCCTTGTGTGAATGTTTCAGAGGGTTCAAACTTCAGCTTACAACATCTACTGTTCTCTTGCTATAATTCATAATCCGCTATCATTTTCACTACTAGATTAGTACACCTGTTCTATGATGAAGCTAGGTCCTCTCTAACAATACTGCAGCCTCAGACTTGTCATTGTCACCTCTCTCAGCTATGCAGCTTTGGATTGGTGCAATCTTATGTCACTCAGGGACTCAAGCCCTATCCAATTGGAGGCACAGGATGAAGACTGTCTAATAAGACACAGAAACAGAGGCAAATGGGCGGGCTTTAATGATCTTGGGCGGGTTTATAACTGAAACTCTGTCCGAGAGCATCTGGGAATTTACTCCAGGCTGTTTCCTCTGTTGAGGATGTCCAGGTGACTTTGCCACATCCTCTGATGCCCTATTAATTGTCAGACTGGTGTTGCTGGTGGCTCACACCTAGAATCCTTCCTACTGCAGAGGCTGAGATCAGTAGATTACAGTTTGAAGCCATCGGGGAAAAATAGTAAGACCCTATGTCAAACATACCTAATCCCAACAGATATTAAGGAATAGCACAGCAGATCCAAGATCCACGTTCAAATTGGGGACTCCTCTCCGATCTGTCCCTAGGCTTGATCAATTGCAAGACCCACAGTACAGACTCCAAGACAATCTGCCTTCCTTTACTACCACTGGTAAACTGGCAGAAATCCAGAATCTCAGATCTGACATTGATGTTCATGTAACACTACTCAGAATGAATCTGTATGTTGGTACAACACTTACTTATCTGTGCCAAGTACCCCATGGACCAATCAGCTACACTGCTCTTCGAGAAATTACTGAAGAATTGCAGATCACCAGTATTCCAGGGATTTATTTCACAAGGATTAAGTGTTACAGAAAAAAGGATACAAAACTGTTTTGATGGTCTGAGTGCTAGAGAAATTTAATGTCATTCATACTGTCATATAGTTGCAGCATAGAAAATCTAAGTGTCTCCTAAAAGGCTGCATGAGCTTCAGAAACCTAGCATTTAACAGCATACATTTATTTTCCTCATCATTCTGACTGGGCATTACCCCCAACAACCCATCTTTCATATGCAGCCAAAAAAAAAAGAAAAGAACAATTTAAAGGGGGTTTAATGCAGTAATATTGTTCTTTTCACATCTGCTACACGTAGCGGCTAAAACTGTTAAAAAATCGAAATGATTTTTAGGGAGGGACACGATTCAGCTCATGGCAAATACTAGCCTCCTGCTATAATTGATAATCCATTATCATCTTACATTTGAGTTTTCTTCACCTGTTCTATGATGAACTAGGTCCTCATCCCATATCTCAGCTATGCAACAATTGACTGGTCTGACTTAATGTCAAGCACTGTCCAATTGGAGGCGCGAGGTCAGCACTGCCCAATCAGACCCCGACACAGAGGGACAGGGGAGTGCTTGAATAGTATTGGGCGGGTCTTTCACTAGAACTCCCTGTCATAGACCATCTAGGAATAATCTCAAGGCAGCTCCTCTGTTGAAGATGTTCAGGTGGCTTTGCCACAACCTTTATCACCTGTTGAATTTTCAGACTTAAGCAAATTATAGGGAGGACTCCAGGCACCCTAAAATCAAGGATAGAGCACAGACATCAGCATCCTGAAGGGAAGGGAGGCAGATTGTAGACAGCAGGTACATCTCCAGACTGTTTGTTTGTGAGTCCTCCTACAGTGCAGCAGGACGGGGGTCGCCTCTAGTTTGGGGGTTGTGGAGAGGACGACCTTTAGCGCCTTCTGGCTGTGGGAGGGGCTGTCAGGACAGGGCGCGGGCCTAACGCTCTTCCTACTTGAGACGACGTGGAGGTGAGCGGGCATGTGGAGATGAGCGGGCATGTGGAGATGGTAGGATCTGTGGTTCATGCACACCCCAGGCTGCCTTCCTTCTGTGGGGCCCACCTGTCTGGGCCCCAGATTTCCAAACAGTGTAGAAAGTATTCCTAAATGCATAGACCACCACCCCAAGTTCAGCGCATTTTTTGTCTAATCATAAATTCCTAAATATTCTCCTCCCAACCCACATTCACCAACACCAACTTCTCCTTTCCACAGCATTATCAACTACTTGTTGCTCATGTGACATTTCTAACACACAGTACTTCATTGTTTTTCCTTTTTCAAAGTGTGCTTAATATTTTACTGTTTGTGTACATATCATATATAAGAAGAAGTCAGAAAGAATCTCTTGACCCCTTTTTGTTTTGTCCCCTAGGCACTCGCTCCTAATCAGAACATTTGGGTCATCTGGCAGTTCAGTTCTGACCCAGGGCTACAGATCTGACTGTCATCAGGCACCCACAGCTGCCCCGTGTCTGGTCTTGGCATTTCTAGTAAAACAGAAGCTCCTGAGACCTCTCCTGAGGAGCAGACTGAGGTACTGGTTTGGAGCCTCTGAAAGCATCTGGGAGGAATCTCAGTCTATACACTCATGTCAAAGTCACTTTACCTGTTTCTGTTTCTTTATTGCTATGAGTTTTGCTATACTTAACATCACTGTGCTGCCAGCTTGCACATCCTGATATCCTCTATTGGGATGAATACCTAGTATTGTGCTGTTAGGATCATCTGACAACTCAATGTTTAGCTTTTTCCAGAACCTTCAAGCCATTTTCCAAAATGATTGTAATACAATTTATTCTCACTAACAGTGTACCAGAGCTCCATTCTTGCTATGTCCATGTCCTCTCAAACACATATTATCCTTTAACTCCATATTTTGGAAGGAAAGCTTGAATTAGTAAGAGGACTGTGATTTGATCACAGGTCTTCTTTCTTGCAAAGCTGGCATTCTGCCCTTGGAGTAACACCATCATTCCAGGTTGCTGTCGTTGTTTTGGATGTGTGATCTCCCAGAATTTCTGGCAGTGTTGGTCTGGAAGCTTAATTCTCCAGATCTCAGATCTCAGCCTTTCCAGTAACTAGGATTTCAGAGGTGTGCCAGTGGCACCTGGCCCCTCAACTTCATAATAGCCATTCTGTCCTCTGTGTTCAGACTGCAGGTGGTCTGCTGTTTGGTACAGTACATCCAGAAGGCAAATTTGCTATAACCCAGGCTGTCATGTAGTCACTAGAGGCCAGGTACTATTGGCTCCTGCCTGTAATCCCAGCTACTCAGAAGGCAGGAATCAGGAGGATCAGAGTTTGAAGCCAGCCCAGGCCAATAGTTTGTGAGATGCTAACTTGAAAAAACCCATCACAAAATAGGGTTGTTGCAGTGACTCAAGATGGAGGTCCTGAGGATAAACCCAAGTACTGCAAGAAAAATAGAGCAGTCTCTGGAGGACTGTGCCATAACCCTCTTAAGGGATCTGGGCTTCCTAAAAGTCTCTACAGATGTAAATTCTACTGTGACCATATTGAGGTCCTCATGTGTATTGTTTGAGATTGGCAGAAAAAATTTAATGTTGATTTCATATGGCTAACAGTAGGAAACTTACATCCACATATGATCTTTCATGAATAGTGTGCATACTTTGAATCTTTTGCATTTATTATTTCAATATTATACCATAACAATGTACATTAATGTCAGGCAATGATACCTCCTCCTATTCTTACAATTGAGCCATTTCTAGGCTAATTTCAGATACACAGACATTCAGATGAGTTTAAAATATTTTTTTAATTTCTTTATGAAAAATGACATTTTTTGTTTATGAGAGCATTTGAAAGGGAGTGGATTTTTTTTTAGATCCCAGTATACAGGTGGAAGCATTGTCAGTGCCCCCTATAGGTACTATTGTTGCTGGGATTTGAACCCAGGGTTTTGAAAATTCTGGCCATGCACTCTTACCACTGTGCTATATCCTCAATCACAACATCTGCCTTTTGTTTGGGTTATACAGTTTATTCACATTTAATGCTATTTGTTACATCTTTAACAATATGAAACTTACTTCCATATTATTCTTCAGTGAATATTGTGTGTATTGTGATACTTGATGTATATTGTTTCCTTTTAGAGCCTGATAATGTGTATTACTGCAGAATTGATGGTCATCAAGTGCCCACAGCAGGCTTGTGTCTAGTCCCTTGGCCTTTCCACTGAATAGCAGCTACTGGGAGCTCTGTAGAGCAGCCTGAGGTGTGGGCTTGCAGCCTGTCAGAACAGTTAGGAGGAATATCTTACTATACACTCCTGCAAAAGGCAAGTGTCTTTTCCATATACCAGCTACTGTCAATAATGCTGCAATGAACATCAGAGTGCAGCCATCTTGGATGTTCTGATATCCAACATTTCTGATTCATAACCAGATTTGTCACTTTTGGATCATCTGGCAGTTCAATGTTCAGTTTTTTGAAGAAACTTCAAGCTCTTTTCCAAAATAATTATATGAGAATTTATTCTTATGAACTGTTCCCCAGGCTCCCTTCTTGTGGTAACTGTCCTCACAAACAAAATTTATCCTCAAATTATTTTTGGAGGGGCGAGCAATGAGAGAAGACTAGGATCCAGGGCTTTTTTTTGCGAAGAAAGCTCTCTACCACTCCAGACACTATTTCAGTCCACATTGCCTATGGTTGTTTTGAAAGAAGCCTTTTCCAAACTATTTGGAAGGGCTGCCTTAAATTTCAATCTTCCCAATCTGAGCCTACAAAGTACCTAGGATTACAAAGTTTCCGTCCAGTGCCAATCACCTCAACTTCACCCTAATTACCATTGTAACATCTGTGCTCAGGCTGCAGGTGGCCTACTACTTGGGAAAGAACATCCTGTGGCAAAGTTATGAGTACCCAGGCTGTCAAGTAGCCAGTGGAAGAATCTACCATAAACTCTGAAAGGAATACACAGGGATCCGTGGTTCTTAAACCTTCTCTGCCACACAAATGCCTGTGTGCCTATTTGAAACCGTTATAACAAAAAGAGGAAGAGTGGATAAAGTAGAATGCTGGGAGGGGTAAATTGAACTATGATACACTGTAAGCACAGCAACTAAAAATAAATAAATAAATAAAACCATTTGTTTTCTTCACTGCAGGGAAATTAGCATGTGCCCACTCTGCTTTGCTCTCAGAGTTTGGATGATTAGGATTCATCCCTGGAATGGAATGTGCTACAACTGAGACACCCCAGACATTGACAGACTCTTTGCATGAGGAACTGATGGATCTGAAGTTGTCAGTGGGGTGAGCTGGGGAGGTCCTGGGAAGTGTGGATCTCCAGGTCAGGCTTGTAGAAGTCTACAGATTAGGGGGAAGGACAGGTGGGAATTATTTGTTATTTTTTGTTCTATTAGCTTCCTGCAGCTGGTTAAATAGAAGGTCATTTGTCAGCTGTTTTGCTCAACTGCTGAAAACAACTGACAGCCAAGTATACTGGAAGTATGTTGCACTGGCAAATTGGGTTTTAATCCCATCATTCATGGTACTAGGGAATGAATCCTGTGGAGGGACATATGCATGCCCTTGTCACAACACCACATTTCTGTGGTCTGGAGAGAACAGTAGGCCTACTGCTGTCCTGTCCCAGTGCTAGATGAACTATCCACCCAAAGAGCACATTTGATTCAGGATGACACATTTATGTTCTCAGTTTTCTCACTTCAGAGTGATGCTATGTGTTTGAGATTCTTTGTTGGACTCATTGGTTGGGGCAGGATTCACACCAACATGTGCCTCAATTTCCATGCTCCCTTGATATGAATATTTTTACAGCTCCAACGTACAGAAGTCTCTCCACTCATTGATGACTTTGACAGTGACTTGAAAGGAGTACATGTTTATGTAGCTTATCCATAACTGGAGAGATAGTCAGGACTTGGTGCAACAGATGGTGGTAGTTGAACCTAGGGCTTTGAACATTCTGGAAGTGTACTCTTATCACTGTGATATGCCTAAATCACATCATCTGTCATTGTTTAGATTATTTAGTCTATTCACATTGATTGTAATTCAAATTTACATGCACATACATTCATGTATGTATACTGATTGTATTGTGATACCTTGTAGATTATTTTACTATTACCACCAATAATACACATTACTACCATATAATAATATATTTAGACTAAATTGACAATTTTCCTTTATAAAACATGTATACATGTAAAATAACAGATACATGTGATAAGGACATGAAAATAACTAGGTATTTAATATTATTTCCTGTCCTGGATAAATAAAACCTAGAGGGACGTTGGAATCTAGAATGTACCACATGCTTTCTTGTTTATCTGTTCTTTTTCTGGTCTGGGGATTGAACTCAGGGACTCTGATTCCTAGGCAAGTACTGTATGATTTCAGTCACTCTGTCAGCCTTATTTGTTTTCAGTGTTTGCAAGAGAGTGACTGGTGAACTCTATACATGGAATGGACTCCAAATGTGACCCATTTGATCTCTTTCTTATGAGTATCCATGCCAGACAGCGCTACAGACAAATCCCAGCATCCCCATCAGCCCCTCAGAGGCAGCGCAAACCACTGTCCTGCCTGGCTGCAGGAAGTGGCCCAAGCTGCCTGGCACTAACCTGCTACAGGATGCCATCCCTAGGCTGCAAGTCTAGTTGTCACAATCGTTACCATGGCCACCTCTCTGATGACAGGTAACCATCAAGAAGCGTTCCTGTCGCCATCTCACTGTTTGATTCCTCACGCCAATCCAGACCCATTCAGTTACAATAGTCCGAGGAAAATAATTTGTGCTATTCACTGACAGTCCTCAGAAGCTCATACAGCCTTTTCAGAGACACGTAGAGCTTTCCGTGCAGGAAGGATATGTAAATCTAGAACTGACATCAAATTTCTCTAGCTTTGAAAGTCTGCATGCTTCTAGGAGGTTCTATGTCAGCCAGGTGCCTGTGGCTCCCACCTGGAATCCTAGCTACTCAGGAGGCAGAGATCAGGTGATTCGGGTACGACTGCAGCCCAGGGAAGTAGTTCTCCAGACCCCATCTGGAAATAACCCATTATAAAAATAGGGCATTCGAGTGGCTAAAGTGGTGCCCCTTGAGTTCAAGCCCGAGTACCCCAAGTAAACAAACAGGAAAAGAAATAATATTTTCCATTTAAATATTACGCCTCTCTTGGACTATGAAGAGGAATGAGGACACACTCAACAAATGTGTGAAAGAGTTTGATAGCATTTTGGATAGCCATCACTTCTTTGTAAAAAATATTTGTAAATATTGCATAAGTTCTGGAACATCAGTGGATCTGGCTGGTGTATGGCATCCTTGGGTCAGGTAAGTAACATAGGTAAAGTAAGAGCAGTGGCAACACACCCATTCCTTCTGACTCGTGTAAAGTGAAAGCAAATGTCACATCTGAGATTCTGGATTTGTGCAAGTTGCAAGTGAGTAGTGAAGTAGGCAGATTTTGTTGGAATCTGGACTGTGTGTCCTTCAAGTGGTTAATCCCAAGGGCAGAGGAACATAAGAGTCCCAGTCCTTGAACTTGGGTCTTGGTCCCACCCTGGTACTCTCACATTGCTGCTTGTGGAGATCTTCAGCACCATCTCTCATTCTCACAGATGCACAGGTCATGGTTGTTGATGTGGTGCACCTTCTATTGTACAAGAACATGGGCATATCAAATGAGCACAAGGTGATATGCAGGGAGCGCTACTAAAGAGTGCTCCTCAGTCAGCCGGGAGGCATCAGCAACCCTGCATGGTTGTGCCCAAAGGGACGTGGCTATGCTCCAAAAACCAGTCAGCACTTTCGTGACTTCGCAGTATAATCATAAAGAATGTTTTCAAGGAGTTTGTGCATTAGAGACTCACTGATTAGTGACCCCTATGATTTAGGGGATCATGCAGGCACTGTCTTTCCAAGATGGTACACAATTTCAAACTTTGAAAGTTAGCAGTAGTGTAATACATATTATATTTTTTGTATGAACTGTAAATATGGAAATTGGTACTCTTGGCCACTTAGTGTGCTGGGATCCCTTCAAAACATATCTGTAAGTGAAACTGGGGTTTGGACACATCACCTCATGCTTGCTCAGAAAGTGCTCCAGCACAGGAGCCCATCCACCAGCCCTTTTTGTGGCTAGGCATTTTGAAGATAGACATTTACCAACTATTTACCCAACTGGCTTGGCACTTCAATTCTTCTTTCTCTGTCTCCTGAGTTGCTAGTGTTACAGGTGTGAGCCACCACTGACCGCCCTTAACATTATTTCATTACCTTGATAGGAGCAAGGTCAAGTGTAATGAATAGGCATTGCATAGAAAGAGCAGTGTCAGTAGTGTAATGTTTGCTGTGGTTTCTTTGTTTGGTACTGGGGATTGAATTCAGGACCTACAACTTTAGCCATTCCACCAGCTCCTTTTATTTTGACAGATTTTTGGAGAAAGGATCTTGCAAACTATTTGCCTGGTATGGCTTTGAACTGGGATGCTCCAGATTTCTGCCTCCTGAGCAGCTAGGATTAAAGGCTTATCTCACCAGTGCCTTGATTATGTTTACTGTTTTATGAGTAGAGACACAAGACAGGTACACCACAGGGGAGGTCCTATCCTGTATTGCCTTTATGAATAATTCATTTCTTCATCTCAGTGACTGGGGGGAAGGATGTGAATGTAGAGACAATGAGCCTGATGACTAAGTCAGGGAATGAGTGTGTGGAGACCAGAATCATGGGGATATCTCATGCATTGTATAAGATATCTTGTGCTGCCTCTGCCTTCTTGCCCTATACATTATTCATTGTGCTTTAGGATTCAGCAACCATTAAGGATGTGACTTTGAATCTCACTCAGTAGTGTTTTTAGAGGGTAAGTTTATAGATATTTCTTTTAAATTAATAGAAATTCTTCAATAACTTTCAAAAATGCTCCCCACCCTTGGCCCTTGGAATGGAGATTTCTGTAGCCCTTCAGGTCATCATAGTGTTGGAGAGCTTTTTCTTCCTGGCAATCTCTGGAAACACATCTCAGTATCTCAATATGCAGCCAACAGATGTTTCTACAATGATTAATATCTTGCAACAAAAGAATTATGTGTTCCATGTCTTCATGGCAACATTTACAGGCATTCCATGGAATCATATTAGTATGACTCAGATAGAGCTAAAAAAAAATCACGTGCAACGTGGGGCCCTGGCTCAAGTAGCCTAGTATTTGCCTAAAACTGTGTAGAACTGAATGTGAGTGATTTTTTAAAAAGTCAAGACTTTGACCAAAGTATATACAGAGCAATTGGCCAGTAGTTACCACACTCAGGAAGCTGAAGTAGGAGGATCACTAGTTTCAGGGACCTGAATGACATGGTGTGTTTTCTGATACCCAGGGTTACATAGCAAGGTCCAGTCTCAAAAACCAGAAAGGAAAGCAAAGGGTGGGTCAGGCCTATCATCAAGCTACTCAGAAGGCAGAGTAAAGGATGATCATGGTGGGAGGGTAGTCCAGGCAAATAGTTCACAAAACCCCAACTAGAAAATACCCAACAAAGAACACGCTGGAGGTGGGGCTCACAAGTTATAGCATCTGCCTAGTAAGCATGAGGCCCTGGGTTCAAAGACAATTAACAACAAAATTAATAAGAGACAAATAATAAAACATAGAGCATGTCTTAGAGCACAGCCTCACACTAGGTATTACATATCCTGTCAGACGTCCTGCAGATGAAATTCAGTAGCACCTCAGGCTGCTCTACAGAGCTATCTGTGGCTTATATTCACTAGAAAGTCCAAGGGACCAGACACAGGCCATCTGTGTGCACTTTATGACATTCAATTCTGCAGTAAAATACATGATCAGGCTCTAACATTGAAACAATAAACATCAAGGATCACAATACACAAATAATTCTTGTTTGAGAATTATGTGGAAGTAAGTTTCATATTATTAAACATGTAACTAATAACATTGAATGTGAACAGACTAAATAACCCAAACAAAAGGCAGATGTTGTGACTGAGCACATAGCATAGTGGAAAGAGTGCATGTCCAGAATTTGTAAAACCTTGGGTGCAATTCCCAGCACCTATTGCACGTATAGGTTCCCAACTATCTCTCCAACTGTATAGAATTAGGTAAATGAAAATCTACTCTCTTTCAAATCACTCTCTAAAGCATAAATAATTAGCAGATTTCTGTGTACTGGGCAGGACAGAAAACATCCATATCAAATGGGCATGGAACGATGTTGGACATGTGGAAAGAAATCATTCTAGGGGCAATGTGCCCAAGACAGAATGTCAAACACACAGGATCATTCTCAAGTGAGAAATGCTGGGAACATAATTGTATCACCCTGATTCAAAAGTCTTCCAGGTGTGGATTATTCACTGAGCATAGGGAGAGGACAGCACTATGCATACATGAGTCTCCCCAGATCACAGAACGAAGGGTGGTGTTACATGGTCATGCATATGCTCTTCCCTAGGATGAGGGCTGAAAAGGAGTTAAAGTTCAATTTCTTCTTCAAAGAGATTTCCACCTTACTCTGATCATTGTTGAGATGTTATTCATGAGTTGTAGGGAGTTGATAAGGCAAAAAGCAAGCAAAACAACAACAAAAACACCCAAGATACCCCCTTACCCCAATCTAGTAGACTTCAACCATTCTGGACAGCAGTTCGGTACTTCCTAGGGCCTCCCCCTGCTCACCCCTCTAATGACTCCACATCCACCAGTTCCTTCTGGAAGGAATTTGTTCATGCAGTGGGTATTTCAACTGTAACCCATGCCACTGCAGGGAATCTATTCTAATTCTCCAAACTCTGCCAGTAAAGCAGAGTGGGCAAGTGGTAATTTCCTGGGATTGGAGAAAAGCAAATGATTTTAAAGGTGCATGCTAGTATTTGTATGGTCAGAGAAGGTTTTCCAAGAAGAGAGCCTCGTGTATTCCCTTAACAGGTTTACAGTACAAACCACCAGTAACTTCTTAACAGCCTGAGTACTAACAAACTTGTCTCAAGGATGTTCTGTACCAAAGAGCTGACTGCCTACAACATGAGCACAGCCATTACAGTGGCTATTATAATGACTTATTAAATTATTTTTTTTCTAATTTTTATTTTTGTGCTGAGGTTACATTTTTTTGGTTTAAAAAAGTCCTTACAATATGTTAAACATATACTTGAATTCTCCCCATCACCATTCTCCTTCATCTCTGCGCCCCCCATTTCTGGACTACTTTATAAGTCTTATTTCTCCATTTACATAGATTTTACACAGTATTTGCACCATATCCACCATCATACACCCTTTCCCCAGCCTTCCCCCTTCCCACTACTACCAGTCTCCCAGGGAGGACCAGTTTTGTCCTCCTGTTTTCCAAGTCTTTTAAGAAAAAATTGACACTTTTTTTGTTTAAGGAAACAGTGAGTTTCCTTATGATATTTCCATTTTATATATAAAACTATAGGCGTATAAATACATTTATATTTATATAGAAAGATAGATATAGATATGGACAGACATATGTTATATATCTATAATAACCTGAATTGGTTCATCTCTCTACACAATGAGTACTGTTCAGAGTTTGAGAGGCCAGAACCGGTGGCATACTCCTATAATGCAGCCAATTGGTACCCAGTAGTAGAGATCAGGATGATCATGGTTGGATGGCAGTCCATGGAAATAGCTCAGGAGACCATATCTCAGAAAAACCCAAAACTAAACAGGCCTGGTTAGTTGCTCAAGATGTAGCAAGTGTGAGTCCCTGAGTTCAAACCCAGCACAACCAAAATGATAAGAAAAACGAAGAGGTAAGAAAGAAAGTGTAGGACACCTTGAGAGCACACACTCATACAAAGTCATAAATATATGCATAGAAATAAATAGTATTAGCAACAGCTAACGTTCACCTAGGTATCACATGCATGTGTTGTTTCACATGTGTGTAATGGAGGAATTGTGAATTTAGCAGTAAATAAAATTTACAATAGCTCAAAAAAGATTGTGCTACATACCTAGATAGAAGACAGCACAAGCTTTAGTTTTTCCACCCAAATCAACCCAGTAGTCAACGTACAGAATTTTTAGTAAACTAAAAGCAAATTCTAAACTCATCTGAATGTGTGTGTGTATCTGAAATTAGCCTAGAAACTGCTCAAATGTAAGAGCAGGTGGAGGCATAATTACCAGACAGTAATGTACATTAGGGTATAATATTGACACACTAAACAGGATGGTCACCCAACACACAATATTCATGACAGACGTTTGTGGATATAAGATTCCTATTGTTATCTTCATGAAAATAAAATTAAACATGTCCTATTAATCTCAGACAACACACAGAGGACCTCAATATGGTCACAGTAGCATTTACATGTGTAGAGACTATTAGGAAGCACAGATCCCTTAAGAGGTTGATGGTATAGTCCTCCAGAGACTACTCTATTTTTCCTGCAGTACTGGGGTTTATATTCAGGACCTCCATCTTGAGTTACTGTAGACTGTATTTTGTGACAGGTGTTTTCAAGTTAATGTATCACAAACTATTTCCCTGGTAACTTCGAACTATGAAGCTCTGATCTCTGCCTCCTGACTAAGATTACAGGTGAGAGCTAACAGCACGAGGCCTGTAGTGACTAGTTTACAGCCTGGATTATAGCATATTTGACTTGTGGATGTACTGTACCAAACAGCAGACCACCTGCAGTCTGAACACGGCAGTCAGAATGGCTATTATTAAGAAGTTGATGGGCCAGGTATTGCTTGCACATCCTGTAATCCTAGTTACTAGAGAGGCTGAAATCTGAGATCTGGAGGATTAATCTTCCAGACCAGCACTACCAGAGAGTCTGGGGGACCCCACCTCCAAAATAATGATAGCAATCCGTACTGATGGCATTGCTCAAAGGGTAGAGTGCCTGCATTGCAAGAATGAAGACCTGAGATCGAACCACAGTCCTACTAATTCCCGATTTCTTTACAATATAAGAATTTAAAGGTAAAATATGTTTGAGAGGACATGGACATAGCAAGAATGGAGCCCAGATAACCTGTTGGTGAGAATCCATTTTAATACAACCGTTTTGGAAAAGGGCTTTTAGGTTCTTCAAAAAGTAAACACTAAATTAGCAGACGATCCTAACAGCAGAGTTCTAGGCATTCACTCAACAAACGGAAAGCACAGGTTACCACCCACCCCAAAAGCTAGAGGCGACCCCGGTCCAGCTGCCCTACAGGAGGACTCCCGAACACACAGTGGGAGACATAACCTGCTGTTTACAAACTTCTTCCCTTCTCCTTCAGGACGCTGACGTGTGCGCCCTATCTGTGGTTTCAGGGTGCCCAGCATCCTCCCTGTTATCTGCTTGAGTCTGACAATTAACTCACAGGGCGACAGAGGCTGTGGCAAAGCCACCCGAACATCCTCAACAGAGGAGAAAGGCAGGAGAGAATTCCCGGATGATCCTTGACAGGTAGTTTCCGTTAAAGACCCGCAGAACCTCATTAAAGCCCGCCCAATTCCCTCTGTATCTGTGTTTGATTGGGCCGTGCTCATTTCCTGCCTCCAACTGGACAGAGCTTGAGCCCCTGAGTGACACTAGATCACACCAATCCATTGCTGCATAGCGGAGACGCATCACAATGACAAGTTCTATGCTCCAGATTTGGGAGGGAGGACCTATTTCAGCATAGAACAGTTGAACAAAACTCAAATTGAAAGTGATAAAGAACTATCAATTATAGCAGGAGGCTAGTATATGTTATAAGCTGAATTGCGTCCCCCCGAAAAAAATTAACGTTCATTTTTAAAGATACAATTCTAGAGGCTACATGAAGCACATGTCAAAGGAGCAATATTACTGGATTGAGGCTCCTTTAAATTGACCTTTTCTTTTTTTGCCTGCATGTCAAAGACGGGTTGTTCATGTAGTGCCCAGTCAGAACCATGGCAAAAGTGCAGAATTCAGACAAATGCCTCCAAAAGCAGCGCATAACACACTGCTTTTTGCTCAGCTGCAGGGAACTGCCCCACTTGCCTGCTGTTAACCTGCTACAGGTCGCCATGCATAACCCAAAACTCTAACGTGCCACACCCGTCACTATGGCCAAATTTATGACATAAGCTCAGCTTCTGGAAGCCTTTCTGTGGCATCTTGCTCTCTTTTTCTTTTCTCCAGGACCTGGACTCATTGAATCCATTACAACAGTATCTCAGAGTGGACATCAAATTCATGCTCCATACATTATGCATGATGATTTAGGAGTCAGTAACCTATAAGGATGGGACTTTGAACCTCATCCATGCGTTTTGTTTGCGGGTAAATTCATAGACTCAGGACAGAAAAAGGATTAAAACCAAATATCCATGGCAAGAGGTTTCCAGCATACTTTGCTCACTGTCAGTTCTTGCCAGCAGTTGTGCAAAACAGCTGACAGTTGAGCTTCTATCTAACTTGCTGCAGGAAGTTGATAGGACAAAAATCAAAGCCAAAAAACCCCAACTGTGCTTTCCCACTAACCAGTAGCTTTCTACCAGCCTGACAAGCAGCTCAACACTTTGAAGGACTTCCCCTAACTCACTCCACTGACAATTCCAGGTCCACCAGTTCCTCTTGGAAGAAGTTGTCCATGTCTTGGGGTTCACCTTTGTAGCACATTCTATTCCTGGGATGAATCCATTTCCTCCAAACTCTAAGAACAAAGCAGAGTAGTCATATGCTAATTTCCCTGGAGTGGAGAAAAGCACATGGTTTGTTAATTTTTTATTTATTTATCATTGTTGTACTGAAGGGACAATGTGACATATACAAAAGCTCTTACACTGTTTCATAGTTGAATTCACCCTTCCACCATTCTACTTTATTCACCCTGCCCCTGTTTATTGTAACAGGCACTGCTATTTATTAGAAATGCCAAGAGATCCAGACACAGGGCAGTTGTGGGCACCTGATGACAGTCAGTTCTGCAGCTCTTCGCCAGAACTGAAATGCCAGATAATCCAAAAGTTCTGATGAGGTCCTAGGGTCTAGGGGAAACAAAAAGAAAAGCACAAATTTTTAAAAAGAAAGGGGAGTGGAGTCAAGTGATTCTTCTCTGCCTTCCTCTCCTTTGAAATGTGGAAAAACAGAAAAATATTAAGCACCCTCCTAAAAGGTAAAAATGATGAAATACTGTGCTGTACCATGACCAAGAAATACTTGATAATGCTGTGAAAAGGGGAAGTCCGTGTTGGGGAATGTGGGCTGGGAGGAGCAAACTAAGGGATTTATGAGTAGAGGAAAAAGGCATTGGACTGCGACATGGTGGCCATTGTATTTAATATCATTTTGCAAATATTTGGAAAACTGGGGGAAAAACAGGTGGGCCCAACAGGAATTTGTCAGCTTGGGTTGTGCATGAACCACAAATCCTACCAATCGCCACACACCCACACACCTCCAGGTCACCTACAACTAGGGAGAGTGTTAGGCACGTGCCCTGTCCTGACAGCCTCCTCCCACAGCCAGAAGGCACTGAAGGTCACCTCCCCATCCTCCAAATCTAGAGGTGATTCCTGATCCAGCTACCCTGTAGGAGAATCATGTATGAATAGTGGTTATAAGCTTAAGGACGGTCACAAACTACCTCCCTTCCCCTTCAGGATACTGACCTATGTTATTCTTTGTTATAGGGTGCCTTGCATCCTCTTGATAATCTGTTTGTGTCTGACAATTCACAGAGTCTGTGGCAAGAAACCTTAACATCTTCTACAGAGGAGATAGCCTGGAGACAATACCCAGCTGCTCTCCTACAGAAAGATTCAGTTAAGACCTTCCCATCATTCAAGCCCTGCCTTTCCCTCTGTGTCTGTGTCTGATTGGGAAGTTATCATGTTGTGTCTTAATTGCACAGGCCGTGAGGTCCTGAGTGACATTAGATAGCACCAATCCATAACTGCATAGCTAAGAAGGTCACAATAAAGTTCACTGCTGCAGCTTCTGAAGGGAGGACCTAGTTCATCATAGAACAAGAATACTAACCTCATATTGAAGATGATAGCAGATGATTAATTATAGAGGGAGGGTAGTATATGTTAGGAGGTGGAATGTGTCACCCCTGAAAAGTTCACATTGATTTTTAGCACAGTGATTGTGACTACGTGAAACAGGTGTCAATGGAGCAATACTACTTGATGGATGCACCTTGAATTTTTCATTTTCTTTTTTTGTCTGCATAGAAAAGACTGGATGTTGAGCTAATGGTGCAGAATTCACACAAGTGCCTCTTGTGTGAGCAAGAGCAAAAACCACACTGCTTGCTGCCCAGCTGCAGGAACTGCCCCAACCTTCCTGTTCCTATCCTGCTACAGGTCCTCATATATAGGCAAAGTCTAAAATGACCTCACTGTAGGTCACATAACATGTTAGGAATTAGAATAAAGTTGAATGACATGAAATTTCTCTATCATTGAAAGCCTGCACTAATATAAGAAATGATATTTCCTACTGGAATTTTGATTCTTGCTTGGACTATGAACACTACTGAGGCCACAGCTGCTGCTGTGTTCTGTGAGATGTCACCCAGTCATTAAATGTGTGAAATAGTTTCACATTATTTTGGTGTAACCATAGCTCCTCCTTGTGATAAAAATCTCTCTGTCTGACTTGTAAGGCTTGTATAAGTTCTTTCATCTGATTGGTACCTCGGGTACTAAGGACAGGTAAGTAAAACAAAAACAGCATTAGAAACAAGTATATTCTTTTGGACTAGTGAAAATAAATGTGAGATTTGTCATTTTTCATTTCAGCAGGTTGCCAGTAGGTTGTAAAGGAAGTCAGATTTTGTTGGGACGTGGACTGTGGTTCATTGAAGAGGTCAAGCCCAAGGGCAGAGCACAGAGCAGACCCAATATTTGAACCTGGTTCTTAGCTCGATTCTGATTCAGACCTGTGGAGGCCCTTCTGCACCCACTCTCATCCACAGGGGCACAGATCCTTGGCTTTGTGCCCCTGCTATTTGTACAAGGACACTGGCTAATCAAATGTTTTCATGCTGATCTGCACAGAGTTCTGTAAAACAGTTCTCCTCAGTCAGTGATAATGAAACCTGCCTGTTTGTCATCATAAGATCATTGCCATGACAAATTCTTCTATGCAGGTCAGGTCCATAGCAGCATATGCTTACATCTCCAATCAGAGAGGAGACAAGTTATAGACTGAAGTGTCTAGATCAACTTCTGCATAGAAAAAATGTTCCCCAATAGTTACTGGAAACATCTTGCATTAGAATCTCAAAAGGTTTTTTCCTTAATGTTAACAGTGCTGAATTAAACTTGCTCTAGGTGATAGCAGCAGCCTGTTTCATGACATCTCAGCATAATCATATAGAATGAGCTCATGTGGCAATTTAGGACAATTGTATATTTTTCAGCAGATAGTGCATTCAAGACTCACTGATCACTCATTTCCTGAGATTTTTTGGGAATCATGTAGGCACCCTCTTTTCAAGGTGCAATAATATTTCAAAAACTGAATGAAAGCAGGATCCTAATGAATATTATGTTATTTACATAAAATATAAAGAGACAATGAGCTACTCCTTGCCACTAGTGTGGTGGGATGGCTTCAAATATGAAATATTTTTGTAAGGAGCCATGGCAAAATGTTATGACCCCCAATTTGAAAGGAGAAACAGTGTCAGTACTGCAATGTTTACTGTTTTTTTGAGTACAGCTTTAAGTCAGTTACTGGAAACAGAAATAAGAGGTGACCTCACCCCATGACACAAAACCAATAGGGGTACTCCTATACTGCTATTGCAATCACCAGTAATTCATTTCTTCCTCCAGTGACTATGGGGAAGGACATGAACATAGAGAGAAAGTGTCTGATAACCAAGTCATGGAATGAATGTCTGGAGACCAGAAACATGGGAATTCTACATGAATTTCACAAGCTATCCTGTGCTGTTACCTTTCCTGTTCTATACATTATTCATGGTGTTCTAAAGTTAGTGAATGTCCTTATTTACTAAAAGAAATTGAATACTTTCCATAAATGTCCACCACCAGTGGACATATCCACAGTGATCAATATCCTACAAAAGAAGAACTATGTGCTCCATGTCTTTCTGGGGACATTTCCAGGCATGACATGGAATCATGTTCATGTGTCATGGAAAAATCAGTGGATACCTGTGTTCAGGGCAAGGGAGTCAGATTCACATGGTAAAGTACTTGCCTAGCAAATGTCAACTGAAGTTCAGTGCCCAGTACCACCCAAACACATCAAAAAATGTGTAGAACTGAGTGCCTCACACAAATAGAATTGAAGATTTACACCAAAACTTTTACGGAAGCAGGGGTCTGTCATCACAGCACTCAGAAATCTGAGTTTCAGGTGACTGAGTTACAGGGTGTGCTCAATGATAGCCTGGACTACATAGCAAGGTCCTGTCTCAAAAAACCAAGAGGCAGAGGAATGGAGTCTCATACTATATGGAGAAACCCAGGCCACTCTTAAGACAGAGATCAGCTGGATCACGGTTGGAGGACTTCTAAGTATAGAGTTCACCAGACCCTATCTTGAAATACTGAATATCAAACAGGGATGGCAAAGTGGCTGAAGTGGTAGAGTGCCTGCTAAGCTAGCAAGAGGCTCTGAGTTAAAACCCAAGAACAAAAAAACAAGAACGTGTGTGCCATAATCGAGAATCCAGCCTCCTCTAGGTTTTATATATCCAGGACAACAAATAGTATGAAGCACCACCTAAGTATCATATCCTTATCACATGCATCTGTTATTTCACAGGTATGCATGTTTTATAAAGAAAAATTGTGAATTTAGGATAAAACATATCATTGCCTGATAGTGATGGGTATTATTAGTGGTAATAGTAAAATAATCTACATCAAGATATCACAATACAATGTTCACACATGAATGTATGTGCATATAACATTCAATATGAACAGACTAATCCAAACAAAAGGCAGATGATGAAGCTGAGGCATATCGCAGTGGTAATTCTCTTTTTCCAGAATATTCAAAGCCATTGGTTCAATTAATACTACCTGTAAAACCAGGTTTTGACTATCCCTCTACCTATGGATAAACACCACTTCCTTTCAAGTCACTCTCAAAGTCATCAATGACTGGAGAGACTTCCATACACTGGGCAAGTGTAAAAAACATCCACATCAAATGAGCATGGAAATTGAGGCAAATGTGGGCATGAATCCTGCCCTAAGCCATGTGTCCAACAAAGAATTCCAAATATAGAGCACCACTCTGAAGTGAGAAAACTAGGAACATAAATGTGTCACTCTGAATTGAATGTGCTCTATGGATGGATAATTCTCCTAGCATGGCAAAGGACAGCAGTTTTCCTACACTGGTCCTTCAACCACAAAAATTTGGTGGTGTGACATGTCCCTGCAAGGGCTTCATTCCCTAATATCAGGAATGAAAGGCTTAAACCAAATTAGCCAGTGTAGGACCTTTCCAGCATAGTTTGTTAACTGTCAGTTGTTTCAACAGTTGAGCAAATAGCTGATAGATGAACTTGTTTCTAACCAGATGTAGGAAATTGATAGGACAAAAATAAAACCAAAAATCCACAACAGTCTTTCTCCCTAACCAGTAGACTTCTATCAACCTGACCATGAACACTTCCCAGGACTTCCACTAGCTCACCCCACTGACAACACCATGTTGATAAGTTCTTCATGGAAAGAGTATGTCAGTGCCTTAGTTGTAGCAGTTGAAGCACACTCCATTGCAGGGATGAATCTTAATCCTCAAAACTCTGAGAGAAAAACAGAGTGGGCACATGCTACTTGTCCTGGAGTGAAGAACTACAAATGGTTTTATTTATTTGTTTGTCTTGAATCATTGTTGTACTGAAGGGACAATGTGACATTTACAAAAGATCTTACAAAATATCATAGTTGAATTCACCCCCTCCACCATTCTATTTTATCCCCCCTGCCTCTTTTTGTTATATAGGTTTCAAATGGGCACACTGGCATGTGTGTGGGCAGAGAAGGTTTAAGAAGCTTGGATCCCTGTTATTCCTTTAACAGCTTCATGGTAGAGTCTTCCAGTGGCTACTGGAAAGACTGGGTTCTAGTAACATTGCCATGGGATGTTCTGTAGCAAATAGAAGACCACCTGCAATGTGAGCACACCTGTCACAAGGGTAATTAACAGATGTTGAGATGATTGGCACTTGAGCCAAATTTTGTAATCCTAGGTACCTGGGAGGTTAAGATCAGGAGGACTGAGATTGAGACCAGCCCTGTCAAAAAGTTTCAAAATAACCATAGTACATGGACAGTAGTGTGCATCAAGTGGTAGAGGGCTTTCTTTGAAAAAATGAAGCCCTGGGTCCTAGTACTCTCTAATTGCTCATTCCTCCAAAAGAAGACTATGAGGATACCTTGTGTTTGAGAGGAATTGTATATAGCAAAATGATGCCTGGTAAGCTTTGGTCTGAATAAAATTTCATACAACCATTTTCTTAAAGAGCTTGAAGATTCTTAAAGAACTGAACACTGACTGCCAGATGGCCCAAGTCACAATTCTGCTCATCAATCTGACCCAGCAGATATCAGAAGTTCCAAGACAGCTTTCTTGGCAAGCTGCTGTCATGAAAACCAAAGGAGAATGCTACTGGTGTGTCAGACCTATGATCCTAGCTACAGAACTCTGCCTACAGAGGAGGCAGAGTTCAGGACACTCATGGTTGAAGTGCTGTGGGGGAGGGAAATTGTTCAGGAAACACCATGTTGAAAATACCCAACAGCAAATAGGGCTGGAGGTGTGGATCAACAGGAAGAACACCTGCCTAGCAAGCATGAGGCCCGGATGGCAAACCCAAGTGCCACCAATATAAAAAGTAAATAATGAATACATAAGAGGCAAATAAGACAATGTGGGCCATGTTCTAGGCCTAGGTATTCTCTACCCTGTATGACCAATGGTATTAGCACCACCTCAATTTCACATAGTATCCCATGCAGCTATTTCACATGGGGACATGTTTTGAAACAGAACATTTGTGAATTTAGGATAAAAGAAAAATGAAAAAGAGGACATAAAGATCTGGGTTACATACCGCAGGTGTGTAGAAGAAACTCATCACCACTTTAACTTGTTCCCCAAAAATCAATCTAAATGTCAACATATCTAATTTGTCATCAAGATCCTTAAAGCAAATTCTAAAGTCATCTGAATTTGTCTGTGTGTAGGAAATGAGCTTAGATTCTCCTCAATTGTAAGAATAGTAGTAGCCATCATTACGTGATACTAATGTAAGAATAGGAGCAGCCATTATTATTTGATACTAATATATGTTATTAAAGTATAATATTGAAATCATAAACACCAACAAATCACAATAAACCCAATTTTCATGGAAAAGTGCATGTGAACGTATGTTTCTTATTGTTAGCCATGTGAAAAATAACATTGAATGTGTCCTGACAGCCTTAGACAACACAGAGGAGGACCTCAGTATGGGGACAGAAGCATTTATATGTACAGAGACATTTCAGAAGGACAGATCCCTTCAGAGGTGTATGGCTCAGTCCTGCAGTGGCTACTTTGTTGTTGTCGTGGGTTTTGAAGAGACCCAGGGCAGCTGCGGGCACCTGATGAAAGTCAACAAGGAAGCCCTGGGCCAGAACTAAACAGCCAAATGATCCAAATGTTCAGATCAGGTGCCAGTGCCAAGGAGACAAAAAAGCGAAGGAAAAGAAAAAACACACAGAGGAACAAAGAGGGCTCATGAGATTCTTCTCTGCATTCCTCTAATGTGAAATGTGCACCAACAGAAAACCATTCAGCACCCTTTGAAAAAGGAAAAAGGAGGCAATCCAGTCTGTTAGAACTGTGCCACGAGCAACAAATTGTTGATAATGCTGCGGAAAGGGGAAGTCGATGCTGTGAAACAGGAGCTGGGAAGAGGACGTTTAAGGATTTATGGTTAGGCCAAAGAAGTGCTGGACTGGGAGGTGGTGGTGGTTGTATTTAGGACTGCTTTCTACATATTTCGTAAGTTCGGGGCAAAAGAGGTGGGCCCCACAGGAGCAAGGCAGCCTGGGGTGGGCATGGACCACACATCCTACCATCTCCACATGCCCGCTCACCTCCCCGTCATCCACAAGTAGGGAGAGCGTTAGGCCCGCGCCCTGTCCTGACAGCCCCTCCCCCAGCCAGAAGGCGCTAAAGGTCGCGTCCCCAACCGCCAAGGCCAGAGGCGACCCCGGTCCAGCTTCCCTCCAGGAGGACTCAGTGACGCGGGGTGGGGAGATGCAAACCGATGGTTACAAACTGCCTCCCTTCCCCTCAGGACACTGACCTGCATGTCCTATCCTTGGTTTTAGGTTGCCTGGCATCCTCCCCATAATCTGCTTGAGTCTGACCTTTCTCAGGACGACAGAGGCTGTGACAAAGCCACCTGAACATCCTGAACAGAGAAGAAAGCCTGGAGACAATTCCCAGATGTTCTCTGACAGATAGTTTCAGTTCAAAACCCGCCCAAAATCGTTTAAGCCCAACCTTTCTGTATCCGTGCCTGATTGGGCAGTCCTTATGCTGTGCCTCCAATTGGAATGGGCTTGTGGCCCTGAGTGACATTCCATCGCACCAATCCATAGCTGGATAGCTGAGCTTGGTCACACTGGCACATTCTATGCAGCAGCTTGAGAGGGAAGACCTAGCTCATCATAGAACAGGTGTATAGTGGAATTTTGAAGATGAGAGCGGAGTATGATTTACAGCAGGCTTGTATATGTTATGAGGTGAATTGTGTCCCCCGGAAAAAATCACGTTGATATTTTTATTCATTTATTCATATGTGCATACATTTTGGGGCCATTTCTCCCCCTTGCTCTATGCCCAATTCACATCGATTTTTTAATATGGTGTTAGTGGCTAAATAAAACAATTGTCAGTGCAGCAATACTATGTGATTAAGACACCTTTAAAATAAACTTTAGTTTTTTAGGCTGCACTTAAAAGACTGGTTGTTGGGCTAATGCTCAGCCAGCGACATGACCAAAACTGCAGAGTTCACACAAGTGCCTCCCAAAGCAGCGCAAGTCACACTTTGCTGCCAGGCTGAATGGACTGCCCCAACCTGCCTGGTGCTAACATGGTACATGTCACCATCTATACCCGGTAGTCTAAGGTGCCACACCTGTCATTATGCCACATTTATGATGTAAGCTAACCTTACAGAAGACTTCTTTTGGCATCTTGCTCTCTTTTCTTTCATGAATACCCGGACTCATTGCATCCATTGAAATGGTGACTCAGATGGGACAATGGCTTCGACATATTTCTCTGAAATTCATAACAAATACAAATTCAGTTAATTGGAGGTTGGGTTCTAATCTGATTCATGTACTTTGCTACTAACAGGAAAGATAAAGTACATTAATAGTCACAGAAAAACATAAGAACAAGAAGACCCAGATTACAGTAGACAAATCGAGGAGAAAGATCTCAGGAGAAATCATTCCATTCAATAACTTGATGTTCCAGAATGATGGGAAAATAAATGTGTACTGTTAAATGACAGCCTTCAGAAGCTCATACTGCCTTTTTGGAGACACTTTGATTTTCTCTGCTGTAACTATATGAGAATATGGTTGAATGGTATGCAATTATTCTAGCTTTGAAAGCTTACACTGCTATAAGAATTGACATTTCCTATTGGAACATTGATTCTCCCTTGTGCTATGCACATACATGAGGCCAAATCTGTCAATAAATTTGTGAAATAGTTTCATATCCTTTTTTGTGCAACCATCATCCCTTGTGAAAAATCTCTCCGGTAATACTGTTGATATGTAAATTATAGATAATTTGTGTAATGGCTGTGCAGCTGATTGGTAAGCAAACATGTAAGTAGGGTACATCTTGCAGATTCCATCTAAGTAGTGTAAAGTGAAAAAAATGTAAGACCTGAGATTCTGGATTTGTGCAAATTCCCAGTTTGTAGTAAAGTAAGGCAGATTTTGTTGGCATCTGGACTGTGAGTCATTTAAGTGGTTAAACACAAGGGCAGAGTCCATAAGAGTCGCAATATTTGAATGTGGGTCTTGGCCCCACACTGGTACTCTGTAATTGCTGCCTACAGAGATGTTCTGCACTCTCTCTCATTCACACAGATGCACAGGTCATGGTTGTGATGTGGTGCACCTGCTATTGGTCCAAGGAGACTGGGAAATCCAACAGTCCCATGCTGATCTCCATGGAGCTCTACAACAGAGTGCTCATCCGTCAGCCAGGAGGCATCAGCACCCTTGCTGGTTGTGCCCAAATGGCACAGGTGTGAGTTCTCCAGAAACCAGTCACTTATTTCATGACTTCTCAGTATAATCATATAAGAATGTTTTCAAATAGTTAGTGCATTAGAGACTCGCTGATCAGTCACTCCTTGTGATTTGGGGGAATCATGTATGCACCCTCTTTCCATGACATTACACAATTTCAAACTTTAGAAGAAATCAGTGTGCTAGGATCCCTTTACACTCTTTTTTCAGTGACACTGGGGTTTAGAAGCAGGCTCTCATGCTTGCTCAGCAAGTGCTCCACCGCTTGAGCCCCTGCACCAGACCTTTGAGGTCTCACCAACTATTTGTCTCAGTTGGCTTGGAACCGAAATTATTTTAATCTTTGCCTCCCAAGTAGCTAGGATTGCAGGTGTGAGCTACCAGTGTCTCGCCTCTTCAAATATATAATTACTCTGATAGGAGGAAGGTCAAGTGTTCTGAGCAGGCATTTCAAAGAAGAGCAGTGTCAGTACTGTAATGATTACTGGGGTTAGTTTTTTTCTATACTGGGGCATGAAATTACAGTCTCCAATTATTTTGACTCCATCAGTTCTTTTTATTGTGGCAGGGTTTTTGAGATAGGATGTTGCAAAGTATTTGCCTGCCATGGCTTTGAACTGGTATCCTCCAGATCTCAGCCTCCTGAAAATCTAGGATTAAAGGTCTGAGTTGCTAGTGCCTTATAAATGTTCACTGTTTTATGAGTACAGCTTTAAGGCAGGTATTACAAAGAGATTTTTGAGGTGACATGGCATGACACACAATCCTGAGGAGTGCTCCTATTCTGCTATTTCCCTAATCAATAAGTCACTTCATCATCTATGTCACTACAGGGAAGGACATGAGTGTAGAGAGAAAACGCCTGATGATCAAGACATGCATTGAATGTTTGGAGACCAGAATTATGGTGACTTCTCATGAATTGAATGGGATAGCCTCTGCTGTCTCACCCTTCCTGCACTATTCATTATGCACTGTGTTGTAGGTGTCAGTGACCTTAAGAATGTGATTGTGAACCTTACCCAGGACTGGAATTAGTGGGTAAATTTGTGGGATTTATATTAGTATAGAAATCCCATATTTTCCATAAACCTCCCCACAATTGGCTCTTGGAATGTAAATTTCAGTAGGAATTCAGGTCATCATACTGGTTTGACAGCTATCCATCCTGCCAATGTCAGACAACACACCTCAGCACCTCTATATGGAACCAAGAGATATATCCACAGTGATCAGTGTCCTGCAACAGAACAACTGTGTGTTCCATGTCTTCATGGGAACATTTCCAGGAGTTCCAAGTTATCACATTAGCATGCCATGAATAGAGTCAACTGAAAAATCTCTGGATGACCATGTGGAGGGCAGTGGGGTCTGGATTAAGTGATAGAGTACTGGCCTAGAAAGTATGAACTGAAATTTAAACCAAAGTATCCTCAAAGTCATCGAAATCTGTGTAGAACTGTGTGTGAGTGAAAAAATAATGCCAAGTCTCAGACCAAAACTTATACGGAGCCAGGGGATGGTCATCATGGTACTTAGGAAGCTGACATAGGACTATCACTAGTTTCAGGTGCCTGGACTACAAGGTCTGTTCAAAGATATCCTGAGAGGCAAAGCAATATTCTGTCTCAAAACACAAAGTAGCATGGCAGTGGTGGCTCATGCCTCTAATCTGAGTTACTCAGGACAGAGATCAGGATGATGATTGCTGGATGTCAGTCCAGGCAAATAGTTCAGGAGACCATATCTCAGATATACCCAAAACAACACACGGCTGACAGAGTTGCTCAGTAGGTAGACGGCCGTAAGGCAAATTTGTTGTAATCCAGGCTTTCAAGTCATCACTGGAGGCTGCGTGCTGGTGTCTCACACCTGTAATCCTAGCTCTTCAGGAGGCAGAGAGCAGAAGGATCACAGCTTGAAGCCATCCCTAGCAAATTGTTTGTGAGACCTCAACTGGAAAAAGACATCACAAAAGAGTTTTAGGAGTGAGTTAAGGTAGAGGTCCTGATTGAAAACTCCAGTAACTCAGGGAAAAAAAAAGGTCACTGGAGGATTGTGCTGAAAACCTTTGAAGGGATCTGTACTTTCTAAATATCTCTTCTCATATAAAATCTACTGCAACCACATTGAGGTCCTCATGTGTGTTGTCTTAGAATAGCAGGACACATTTAATGGTATGTTTCACATTGTTAACAATAGCAAACTTATATTCTTATACACTCTCCTGTGAACATTGTATGTGTTGTCATTCTTTGGTGTTGAGTATTTCAGTATTGTACCTTTAAAATATATACTAGTGCCTGATAATTATAGGCACTCCTATCCTTAAAATACAGAAGTTTCTAGGCTAATTCATACATACAAACACATACACACATTTATATGAGTTTAAATTTTGGTTTGTTTCATTATTCAAAATTAAATATGTTGACTTTTAGTTTGATTTTGGGGTGAAAACCTAACCTTGTGATGAGTTTTATCTACACACAAGATAGGTAAACCAGTTTTTATGTAACTTTTTGCAATTTTATTTTATCCTAAATTCACAATTTTTTCTTTTCAAAACAAGTCCAAATGTGAAACAACACATGCATGTGACACTATCTGAAACTTAGGTTGTGCTAACACTATTTGTTGTACTGGACATACAAGACCTAGAGTGAGGTTGTGATATAGAACTTGCTCTACAATTACATGTTTACCTCACTTCTTTTTATTTATTTTGGTGGTACGTGCATTTGAATTCAGGGTCATGTCCTTGCTAAGCAGGTGCTATACTTCTTGAGCCTGTTTGAGTTTAGAGGTTTCCAGTGGGCTTTGGTGAACTGTTTGCCTGGACTGCCGTCCACCATGATCGTCCTGAACTCTGTCTCTTCCGTAGTTAGGATTATAGGCCTGACCCACATTGGCATTCTACTTTGGTTTTTGATGCAGGATCTTGCAATGTAGCCCAGGGTATTGCAAAACAGACCATGTAGCTCACTTACCTGAAACTGGTGATCCTCTTACTTCAGCTTCCTCATTCTTCTCTCCATATCAGCTTCAGAGAAAATCCTCACTTTGTTCTGTCACTCACACTCAGTTCTAAACAGCTTTTGGTGTCTTTGGATGGTAGTTTGGTTTGAACTTGACCTCATACTGGTTAGGAGAGTACTAAACCACTTAAGTCAGACCCTTGCCCTCCACATGGACATCCAGTGATTTTTCAGTTGACCTTTATCCATGGCATACTGATATGATTCCATGGCATTCCTGGAATTGTTCCCATGAAACATAGCACACATAGTTCCTTTTGTGCCTGATATTAATCTTTATAGATATGTCTGTTGGTTGCATCTTTAGGTTCTGAGGTGTGTATTATGAAATGAAAGGACAGAAAACTGTCAAACTGGTATGATGAGCTAAGGTCTAATCAAATCTCAATTCCAAGGTATAAGTGAGGGGGGCATTTATGGAAAGTATTGGGTTTCTATTAGCATTTAAGAAATAGCCACAAATGTGCCTACTGAAATACTCCTGGTTGAGGATCAAGGTCACATCCTTATAGGTCCCGAACTCCTAAAACACCATGTATATAGAGTCGGATAGGGTGAGACAGCACAGGATCTCTTACTCATGAGAAATCCCCATGATTCTGATCCCCAAACTCGACATCCATGACTTGGTCATCAGGATCCTTTTCTCTACATTCAGGTCTTTGCCTATAGTCACTGAGATGTAGAATTGAATTATTGTTAATGGCAACAGCAGCATAGGAGCACCTCTCTGCATTGTGAGTCATGCCACTATCCTAGCATTAATACTTCTATTAAACCTGTACTTCTAAAACAGTAAATATTAGAGTACTGACACTGCTCTCCCTCTTAAATACCTGCTCGTCACGTTGACCTTGGCTCTTATCAGGAAAATAAAGTATTAGAAGGAGCCAGGCACTGAAATCTTAGACCTGTGCTTCTTACTACAGTGGAGACAGAGATCACAAAGATTGAAGCTCAAAGCCAGTGGAGGAAAATAGTAAGACCCTGCCACTAAAAGTACCTAATCACAATAGAAATTAGTGCACTAGAGTGGGACGAAGTCTCACGTTCAAATATAGGGACCCTTCTTGGATCTGTCTTAGGGCTTGGCTGTTTGATTGACCCACAGTACAGACTCCAACAGAATCAGCCTTATTTACTACTTACTGGCAACAAACTTACACAAATCCAGAATCTCACATCATACATTTATTTTCACTTTACACTACTCAGAAGGAATCTTCATGTTGCTACTGCTCTTACTTACCTGTGACAAGTACCCCATGTACCAGTCAGCTGCACGGCCCTTCCTGAAATTATCCAAGACTTACATATCAACAGTATTACCCGAGAGTTCTTGCACAATGATTGCGGTTTACAACAAAAAGGATATGGAATTATTTCACAAATTTATTGACAGCTGTGGCCTCATGCATGTGCATAGCCCAAAGGAGAAGCAATCTTCCAATAGAAAATACAAATTCTTCTAGCAGTGTAGGCTCTCAATGCTCGAGATATCTCATGTCTTTCAACTCTATTGTCATCTAGTTGCAGCAGAGAAAAACTAAGTGTCCCTTAAAAAGCTCTATGAACTTCTGAAGGCTCTCATTTAATAGTATACATTGATTTTCCTCATTATTCCAGAACATCAAGGTTTTGGATAGAATGGTTTCTCCTGAGATATCTCTCCTTGGTTTGTCGTTGCCATCTTCATCTCTTTGTTCTTGAGTTTTTCTGTGACTGTCAATGTTATAGGGAAAGTACATGAATCAGATTAGGGACCAAACCCCAATTAACTGAATTTATTTTAGTTATCAATTGGAGGGAAATATGTCGAAAGCATTGTCCAGTCTGAAGTACTATTGTAACGGATGCAATAAGCCTGGGTCGTCATAACAAAGAAAAGACAGCAAGTTGCAGAAGGAAGGACTCTGGAAGCTTAGATTAGGTCATAAATGTGGCCATAGTACCTGTTTTGTCACGTTAGAGTTTCAGCTGATAGATGACCACCTGTACCAGGTTAGCCCCAGGCTGGTTGCGGCAGTTCCTGCAGCTGGGCAGGAAGCAGTGTGGTTTGTGCTGCTTTTTGAGGCCTTGTGTGAATTCTGCACTTAGCGCAAGTACCAGTCTTTGATGTGCTGCTGAAAACAAAAAAAAGGAAAAGCACAACTTCAAAGTGCCTTAATCAAGTTATATTGTTCCTTTGACATGTGTTACACTTATCTGCTAATACTATGTACAAAAATTAATGCAATATTTCGGTTGGGAGACACATTTCTGCTCATAACATACACGAGCCTTCTTACTAATTCATATTCTGCTACCGTCTTCAAAACCAGAGTAGTCCACCGATTCTATGGCGAACTAGGTCCTCCCTCCATAAGCTGCAGTGTTACAAATGCCATTGTGATCTTTCCCAACCACGCGGGTGTGGATTGTGCACTCTAACGTCAGTCAGGGCCTCGAGCCCTGTCCAATTGGAAGCATGGCATGTGGAGTGCCCAATCAGATACTCATACTGAGGGAAAGGGGCGGGCTTTAATGACGTTGGGTGGGTCTTGACCTGAAATTTACCATCAGAGATCATCTGGGAATTATCTCCAAGCTTTGTCCTCTGTTGAGGATGTTCGGGTGGTTTTTCCACATACTCTAATAGCCTAAGAATTCTAAGTGTCAAACATATAGGGAGGACGCCGGGCACCCTAGAAGCAAGGACAGGACATGCAAGTCAGCGTCCTGAAGGAGAAGGGAGGCAGTTTGTAACCGTCGGTTTGCATCACCTCATTATATGTTCTCCAGTCGTCTTGTAGGGCTGCCATTTGAAAAAGGAAAAGAATGAAATACCGTGTGTTAGAACTGTCCCAGGAACAAAAAATAGTTTATCAATTATTTGCTGCTGAAAGGGGAAGCCGGTGTTGGGGAATGAGGGTTGGGAGGAGGATAGTTAGAGATTTATGTTTAGACGACAGAAGTGCTGGACTGGGAGGTGGTGCTGGTTGTATTTAGGACTGCTTTCCACATACTTGGTAAATTGGGGACAAAAGCATGGACCCACAGGAGGAAGGCAGCCTGGGGTGGGCATGGACCACACATCCTACCATCTCCACATCCCCGCTCACCTCCCCGTCATCCACAAGTAGGGAGAGCGTTAGGCCCACGCCCTGACCTGACAGTCCCTCCCCCAGTCAGAAGGCGCTAAAGGTCGCGTCCCCAACCGCCAAGGCCAGGGGCGACCCCGGTCCAACTGCCCTACAGGACTCACCGATGCGGAGTGGGGAGACGTCAACCACTTGCTAAAAACTGCAATCCCTCTCCTTCAGGACGCGGACCTGTATGCCCTGTCTTTAGTATTAGGGTGCCCAGCGTCCTCCCTATAATCTCCGTGAGTCTGACCATTCACACAGGTGGACAGCGGCTGTGACAAAGCCACCTGAACGTCCTCAACAGAGGAGACAACCTGCAGACAATTCCCAGAGGATCGCTGACAGGGAGCTTCAGTTGAAGACCCGCCCAACATCATTCAAGCCCGCCCCTTTCCCTCTGTGTCTGTGCCTTATTGGGCCGTCGTCATGCCGAGCCAACGATTGGACACGCCTTCCGGCCCGGATTGACATTAGATCGCACCAATCCATAGCTGCAGAGCTAAGAAAGGTCAAAATGACAAGTTCTATACTGCAGCTTGGGGAGAGAGAACCGAGTTCATCATAGAATAGTTGTCCTAACCCTGTAAGGAAGATGATAGCGGATTATGAATTATATCAAGAAGCTAGCACATGTTATGAGCTGAAATGTCCCCCACCCTCACCCTGATAAATGCACGTCAATTTTTTAGCGAACTGTTAACAGCTAAGTGAAACGTGTAGAAGGAGCAATTTCTGGGAGGGCAGTGCAGCTGATTGGTACATGGGGTACATGGGAGAGGTTAGTGAAACACGTAAGTAGGAGTGGTAACAATATGCACATTCCTCTGAATATTGTAAAAGTCAGATCTGAGATTCTGGGTTTATGAAAGTTTGCCAGTGGGTAGTAAAGGGAGGCAGATAATGTTGGAGACTGTACTGTGGGTCATTCAGTTGGACAAGTCCAGGGACAGATCTCAGAGGACTCCCCATATTTGAATGTGGCTCTGGGTCCCTCTTTGGTACTCTTTAATTTCTGTTTGGGTTAGGTATTTTCAAGATAGGTTCTTACTATAGGCACCCCCTGGCTTCAAACTGTAATCCTCCTGATCTCCACCTCCAGTGTAGCAAAGATTACAGGTGTGAGCCACCAGCTCCTGGCCCCTTCAAATACTCAATTACCCAGATAGGAGCCAAGGTCAATATGGTGAGCAGGCCTCTGAAAGGAGGAGCAACGTCAGTACTGTGATGTTTACTGTTTTATGAAAACAGCTTAAAGACAAGCACTAACGCCAGGATTGTGGCATGACCCACAATCCAGAGGGGTGGTCCTATTCTGTTATTGTTCTTATCAATAATTCATTTCTTCATCTCAGTGACTGTGGACAAAGACGTGAATGTAGAGAGAAAGATCCTGATGACCAATTCATGGAAAAAAGTTTGCATATCAGAATCATGGGAACTTCTCATGAAATGAATAAGATATCCTCTGCTGTTTCACTCCTCCTGCTCTGTACATTATTCACGGTATTTTAGGAGTCAGTTACCTTTAAGTGTGTGACGTTGAACCTCACCCAGGAGAAGTTTTAGTTGGCACGTTCATGGCTATTTCTTAAATACTAACAGATTCAATACTTTAAATAAATGCCCCCCACCCTTTGCCCTTGGAATGGAGATTTCAGTAGCCTTTCAGATCATCATACTGGTTTGACAGCTTTCTGTCCTGCCAATCTCAGACAACATACCTCAGGACCTCAATATTCAACCAACAAACAAATCTACAACAAAAGACCTATGGGTTCCATGTCTTGTGGGAACATTTCAGGAGTGCCATGAAGTCATGTTAATATGCCCCAGATAGAACTCCACTGAAAAATCACTGGATGTCCCTGTGGAGAGCTGGGGGTCTGACTCAAGTGGTGGAGTACTTGCCTAGCAAGTGTGAGCTGAAGTTCCATCCAAAGATATAAAAAATTGTGCAGCACCCATGTTTATTGCAGCACTATTAAGAATAGCCAAGCTATGGGAATAGCCAAGATGCCCCACTACCTAGCAATGGGATAACAAAATGCGGTATTAATACACAATGCAATTTCATTCAGCCATAAAGAAGAATGAAATTTTGTCATGCACAAATAAATAGATGGAGCTGGAGAACATCATCTTAAGTGAAGTTAGCTAGGCTCAGAAGGCCAAAATTTACATGTTCTATACTATGTGGATTATAAACTTGAAACAAATGCAGTAGTATTATTGGATTTGGGTTATACACTAAGGGGAGAAAGCGTATGGTAGTAATAGAGAAAGAGAAAGAAACCTATAACTTGAATGTGGTTGATGTGATCACTGTAGAGGAGGGAATATAGTACAGTAATCTTAAACTGGAAGAGGCCACTGTGGGATGGGGACTAGGAAGTTTTGAAGAGGTCTGGTAGAGATGAGCCAATATTCTAGGAATGTCTCTGTATAATTATCTTTATCCAAAACTAACAAAAATACTATGTCTTATTACTTTTCTGTTTTTTCTCCAGCAAAATCAGATGCAAGACAGCAGACCATGTTCTGCCCAGCAGTGGGCGGGAGAGAGGGGAGATGGCCCAAAGAACATCTACACTTGTGAGTAAATATAAATATGATAAACAATTAAAACACTGTGTAGAAATGAGTGTGAATGAGAAAAACAAACTCAAGCCTTTGACCAAAGTTGATGTGGGACAGGGGCCTATCAGCAACACACTTGGGAAGCTGAGGTAGGAGGATCACTAGTTTCAGGTAACTTAGCTATAGGGTGTGTTTTCTGATACCATGTGCTACATAGCAAGATCCCGTGTCAAAAACCAAAGTAGAATGGTATGTTGGGGAAGGCCTAAAATCCTAGCTGCTGAGGAGGTAGGATTTTGGAATTCAACAATGAAGGGCAATCCAGGAAATAGTTAAAGAAACCTCATCTTGGAAATACCCAACACAAAACAGGGCTGGAGGTGTGTCTCAAGAGGTAGAGCACACCCTAGCAAGCATGAGGACATGAGTTCAAACCCCAGTACCACACAAATAAAAAATTTTTAATTAGATACAATCAAGAGAATGTGGGGCAAGTTCTAGAGCCTAGCCTCACTCTAGATCTTATATATCCAGTACAATAAATAGTATTAGCACCACCTAACTTTCACATAGTATCACATGTGTGTGTTGTTTCACATGTGGACATGTTTTGAAAAGGAAAAATCGTGAATTTAGGATTAAATAAAACTGTACAAAAGCACATAAAACTGGTTTATACATTAAGGTCATTACAAGTTTAAGTTTTTTTCCCAAACTCAACTAAATGTCAATATACATAAATTTTAATAGAGAAACTAAAAGCAAATTCTAAACTTATCTGAACATGTGTGTATGAAATTGACCTACAAACTTGTCAATTGTAGAATAGGAGTAACCTGACACCAATGTACATTACTAAGTAATAATACTGAAATAACAAACACCAAGGAATCACAATATAAACAATATTCACAGAAGAACATTTGTGAACATAACTTTTGTATTGTTATCCATAGGAAAAGTAACATTAATTGTGTCCTGACAATTGCAGACATATATATATATATATATATATATATATATCTCCAGTTATCAATTTTGAACAAACAAAATATCTTTTTTAGAAAAAAATTAAAACAGAGAACAGAAAGGCAAAACAGGTCAGGTCCTCTCTGTGGGGTTATTAGCAGTGGGAGGGGGGAGAGGATATAAGAAATAGTGTAGGAGGATGAATATGGTGGAAATATTCTGTGCACATATATGTAAATATAAAAATGAGACATGTTGAAACTATTTTGGGAATGGGGGAAGGGTAGATAAAGGAGAATGATGTCCAGTCAGGTGTGCTGCTTATAAAGAGGCATGAAAGCTGCATCGAGAAAAAGCATGAGACCATAGCCATGATGTTGACACTGTGACTGTGCTGTAATCTGTCCTCTGTGATGTGCACAGAGTCATAATGCGGAGCTGTGGATGCCCTAAAAGTGGGAAATGGTGCAGGGGAGGAGAATTTGGACCTGCACTCAGGCTCAGCTGGATCCCTCATGGAGCACCATGCTGCTGCTGTTGGACACTCTGTCCCCCTGGGTGGGGCTGGGTCTGCAACCTGGACCAGTGTTCTGTTCAACCCTGTGCAGAGACTCAAGCCCTAGCCAGGAGCTGCCTGCCACCCTGTGTATCCCAAACTGTGAGGTGACAGTTTGAGGGTGGGGAGACCCCAAGTCCTGTGTGATGCAGAGTAGGAGCTGTGCTGTGTGGAGTAACCAGCCCCATCTTTGTCTTCCCTGGAACTGATTGTCTTCTGAAGATATCCACCACCCTGCTAGCCATTCTAGCTCTTCCTAGGCTGGTAATAAATAATAAATTTTCATGATCCTTCTCCATTTTCCCAAATTCAACATTCAAGTTTACTATTCACAGAATTATTATCTATATGGCCTTCATTCCATATATCACATGCATGCTGTATTTTGATGGGTTTTATGCACAGGAGTGGGGATGGAGCTCAGGGCATCACCCATGACAGAGAAGGGCAGTACTACTGTGCTACATGGTCCCTAGCCTCCCAACTCTGGAACACAGTACTTTAATTGTAAGCTCCCCCTTGTAATGGATGGCCTATTTGGAAAAACTGGATCTCATTACATTAAGCCAAGTTAGCCTGGTTCAGATGGACAAAGGTTTTGTGTTTCCTCTCATATGTTGTGTCATAGTTTTATTCTATGTTACTATTTGAAAATGGACTAAAAGTTCTCACTGTCATGTCTTTCTACTGCATATAGTTACAATTATCTCAAAATAAAGATTTTCAGTACAATTGTAAAAGAAAAAGTAAGTTTATCTAAGCAAGCTGTGTTTAAACAGTTCAAATTTCATCTTGTTTCCTTTTTCTTCAGCTCACCATTTCTTTTCATTTTATCCCACATAATTGCCTGATGCCATTAAATTTTTTGTTGGTCATTTTTCATCACTGTGACAAATATGTGAGAGAAACAGTGTCAAGACTTACGGTTTTAGCTGATTTAGAAGAAGGTTGGATGGCCCCATTGTGTCTGGGCAGGGATGAGGTGGAACAGTACAGAGGATATGGTGAGGCAAAGTTGCTCAGCTCATAACATCAGGAAAAGAAGAAAGAACAAGGTACAGGGGGGAAAATGCATCTTTCTTGGGCACACTACCAGTGACATTGTATAACCAACTAGGCTTCCACCTTATAGTTTTTTCCATCGTCCAATAATGTCATTGTATTAGAAATCTCCTGAGGGAAAATGCATTGATTAACTCAGAACCCTCAGGATCCAGTAAATTTCTCAAAGTCCACAAGATGACAACTAAATGCACAATACCTGACCCTGTGGGAGAATTTTCATACTGAAAACACAATAATATATCATGGCAAATATTATCATAACATACTTGGTTTTGTTAAAATCAGGTAAATAAAAATGATTGCTGTCTTGCTGATAATAGACTTTTTTGTATCATTCAGGACATGTTGTAACAAAGTAGGTATAGAGCAGCCTGTGAGGAAGTTTGCTTTCAGATCAATGCAAAAAGAGTTAAATACTGCAACAAACAGGATGGAGAGAACAAACACTGCCATCCAAACTTCCATCCTTATGAACCCGTCTGCTGTGGAGAAACTGAAAGATGCATGACACTCTTACCACTGTACTATGTCCTCAGTCACACATCTGCCTTTGGTTGGAATTTTTTTGTTGACTCACAATTTCCTTTCTCACATGGCAAACAATACACAACTTATGTCCTCCTACATTCTTTATAAATATTGCTTGCATTTTGATACCTTGTTTCTTATTTCAATATTACAGGTAGCTTTATAATTTACACTAGTATAAGCTAACAATAGATTTCCTAATGAATCTATAATTTTTCCTTTCAAGAACACATGCACAAGATGCCTCTATGAAACTCAGGTGTTGCTTCCTACTATTTGTTGTCCTGGTATACTAAGACATAGAGACGATTGGTGAAGTGACCCAAGTTGTTGGGTGTGGGCTAGCAAACCTAGAAAGCCTAGCATGTCTGAGGCCCTAAGATCAAGTACCCCTAGCACCAAAAAAAATCATAAAAAATTTAGGGGGCTGCTGGGCCCTAAATATTTCTCACACTTTCTTGTTTAACCTATTTTTTAGCTTATTTTGATGTTACTCTGCTTTGATCTCAGGGCCTCAAGCTTGCTACTCAGGTACTCTATGAATTGAACCACTTGGCCAGCCCTGTGTTGTATTAGGTGCTTTCAAGTAAGGTCCTAAAAACTCTTTGTCCTCCTGGGCTCAAGCTGTGACTCTCCTCAGCCCTGCCTCCTCACTAGCTAGGATGACCGGCCTGAACCAATGGCACCCTGCCAGTTTATTTGTGTTTTGAGACAAGATCATGCTATGTAGCCCAGACTATACTTGCACACACCATGTAGCTGAGGCACACCTGAAGCTGGTGATCCTCCTGACTCCGTTTCTGCAGTGTTGGGTATACAGAGACATGGCTCTGGCTCTATGTGTGTATTGGTAAAATCTTAAGTCACACATTCAGTTCTACACAGTGTTGATGTCTTTGGGTGGTACTGGGGTTTGAACTGGAGCTCACACTTCCTAAGCCAGCAAGTACTCTGCCACTTGAGCAGGTCCCCCTGCCCTCTACACAGCATATGCTGATTTTTTAGTGAGATCGAGCCACGAAAAACCACATGCATCTGTGGTATGTTTGTAAATTTCCCCACAAAAACATGCAACACGTTCTTCAGTTCTTGGATACAGATCATTGTGGTTTTGTCTGCTGGTTGCATATGGAGGCCCTTAGTTGTGTTGCCTGATATTGGCAAGTCAAAAAACTATCAAAGCAGTATGAAGACCTGAAGGTTTACTGAAATCTCCATCCTGAGATCCTGGGGTGTGGGTCATTTTTGGAAAGTACTGGATTTCTGTTGTTATATAAGATTTAGCCAGAACCATATCCATGCAAAACACTACTGGGTGAGGTTCACAGTCAATCCTCAAAGGTCACTTACAACCCAGGCCCCAGTGTCTCAAAGGATCACAGTTCAAATAGAATCGAGCAAATAGTTTGTGAGACTCAATGTCCAAAAAATCCCATATCACACTACAGAGGATTGATCTGCCATCTTCCTCATCGCTGCATACTGCTCAATTATCGGCAGAAGCAAACGGTACCCTCCAAGAAATGAATATTTGAGGAGGCACATAACATCAATGGAACATCCCTCTGGGCTGAAGTTCATGAAATTAGGATGAGCTGCACGATTATCTGTTAGTTCTCTTTCAAATAAGTATCTTCACACTGTACTCTTAAAACTATGAATGATAAAGTGCTGCCACTGCTTCTTCTTTGAAATGCCTGCTCATAGCATTTGACCTTGATATCTTTCAAGGAAATTAAATATTTCAAGACATCCCACCACACTAAGTGACCAGGAATGCCACATTCCGACTTTAGAGTTCATGCAAATAACTTTGTGTCAAACTTTAAAATTGTGTAGCATTTTTCAAAGAAGGTGCCTACATGTTTCCCCTAAATCCCAGGGAGTGACTGATCATTGAGTCTGTAATGAACAAACTCTTAGAGACCTTCTACGTGATTATACTGAAAAGTTATGAAACTGGTGACTGCTTTCTGGAGAAATAGCCATGTTCCATTGGGCACAACCAGGCAGAGTGCTGATGACTCTTGGCTGACTGATGAGCACACTTCTGTAGAGCTTCCTGCAGAGCAACATGGGACCGTTGGATTTCCCAGTCTTCATGGAATAGTGGGTGCACCACATCACCAAGCCAGACATGTGCCTCTGTTCGAACGAGAGTGGGTGCAGAACATCACCACCAGGCAGCGTCTAAGGAATAACAGAGAGGGGCCAAGACACACTTTCAACTATTGGGCTCTTATGGACTCTGTCCTTCGGTTTAACCACTTGAATGACGCACAGTGCAGAATCCACCAAAATCTGCCTCCCTTAACAACTGGGCAACTTGCACAACTGGCAACTTGCACAAATCCAAAAAATCAGATCATATATTTATTTTCACTTCCCACTAGTCAAAAGGAGGCTGAGTGTTGCTGCTACTATGACTTACCTGGTGTACTTACCTGTCCTAAGTACCCCATGTGCCTCACCTTCACCTTTGTTCCAGTACTCATGCAAGATTTACAAATCAACAGTCTTACCAGAGAACTTTTTCGCAAAGGAGTGATGCTTACATGAACAGACATCAAATTGTTTCACAAATTTATTCACAACTGTGGCCTTGTTCACATTCCTAGTCCAAGGGAGAAGCAATATTCCAATAATAACTATCATTTCTTTTCTGTTTCTTTGTTTGTTCGTTTGTTTGTTCTACTGGGATTGGAACTCAGAGCCCATCCCTTCAGTCACTGTACCAGCCCTATTTGTGTGATGGAAATTATGAAATAGGGTCTGCATAACTATGCCGGGGCTAGAATCGAACTCCCATGTTCCTCATCTCTGCCTCCTGAGTAGATAGCATTATAGGCGTGAGCCCCAGGCGCCCTGGGGAAATATTCCTTATAGCAGGGCAGGCTTTCAAAGCTAGAGAAATTTGATGGCATTCAACTACATTCACAAAATTAGTTTCTGCAGAGGAAACTCTACCTGTCTCTGAAGAGGCCGTATGAGCTACGGAGGACTGTCATTAAATAGCACAAAATCATTTTCCTTATAGTATCCCTAACTGAATGGGTCTGGATCTGCGTGAGGAAGCAAAGGGCGAAATGGCGAACGGAACGCTTCTTGACGCTTAGCTTGCGTCGCAGAGGTGGCCATGGTAACGATTGTGACCCACTGTACTTGCAGCCTAGGGATGGCGTCCTGTAGGAGGTTGGTGCCAGGCAGGTTGCGCCACTTGGTGCCGCCAGGCAGGACGGTGGTTTGCGCTGCCTCTGAGGCGCTGATGGGGATGCTGGGATGGCGTCCGCACTGCTGACTCGGCATGAGTCCAACGAGCGGTCTTCTACCTGCAGCCAAAGAAACAATTGAAAGGTGTCTTGATCCAGGCGTATTGATCCTAGGCCGCCTGTTTCACTTCGAAAATCCCCTGGAAGGGGACGGTGTATGAAAGCGCGGTAGAGGGGGAGGGGGGAGAAACGACCTCATCGTTATGTGCACCTGTGAGTAAAAGAGAAAAAAAAAAGCCACGAGAATTTTTCGGAGGAGGCACAATGCAGCTCTCACCATGTAAACCTCCTGCTGTAATTCATGCCTTGCTATCATCTTCGATACGAGGTCAGCACCCTTGTTCTCTGATGAAGCTAGGTCCTCCCTCTGAAAGCTGGATCTTAGTTGTCATTTTGACAGCTGTCAGCTATGCGACTACGGATTGGTGAGATCTAATGTCACTCATGGCTTTAAGCCCTGCCCAAATGGAGGCACGTCGTGAGGACTGCCCAATCACATACAGATACAGAGACCAGGGGGCGGGCTTTAACGATCTAGGGCGGGTCTCTAACTGAACTGCCACATCTGACAGCCGGATTGGAGACGTCTCTGGCTCCTGCTTTGAGGATGTTCAGGTGGCTTTGCCACAGCCTCTGTCGCCCTGTGAGTCGTCCAACTCTGGCAGATCCATAGGGAGGACGCCGGCACCGGACACCAAGGGTAGTGCGTGTAGGTCAGCCTGGTGCAGGGGAAGGAGGCAGTTGGTGACCGGCGGGAGTCCATCTCCCCACTTTGTCTCCGAGTCCTCCTTTAGGGCGGCTGGGTGAGTGTCACCTCTAGCTGTGGGGGTTGCGGGAGGAGCGACCTTCATCCCCTTCTGGCTGGAGGAGGGGGGCTGGGCAGGCTGCGAGGACAGGGCGCGTGTCTAACGGTCCCCTTAGATCTAGGGAATGTGGAGGTGTGCGGGTGTGAGGCGATGGGAGTAGGATCTGTGGGTCTTGGGGTCCCTAGTAAGCCTTCTTCCTGTTGCGGGCACCTCTTTGGACCCCAGCTTTCCTCACATGTGGAGAGCAGTCTAAGTCCAAACCCCAACCGCATACCTCCCCCATCACATCCCATGCCTCTTTCATCTAAATATCCTGCCCGTTGGCATTCCCCATTACCGACTCCTCTTTCCACACTTCTTCCACTACTTTTTCATCATAGTGCAGTTCTTACAGTGTTTCATTCTATTTCCTCAAAGTACTGGACACAAGGATTTTTAAGGATCCTTAGTGTTTTTCCTTTTGTGCACTTGAGAACACGGCATAGGTATAGAGTCACTTGACCCCTGTTTGTTTGTTTGTTTAAATTGCGTTTCTCTTTTTGTATCCCCTGGGCCTGGCACCACATCGGACCGTCTTTACAGATGTTCTTGGTCCATGGTTTCAGAATTAACTGATTGTCATCAACTGCAAAACTGCTCCCTTAGCATATCTGCTGAATAGCAGCCCTGGGACCTCTCCTGTAGAACAGCCTGAGCTGTGGCTTTGAAGCCTCTCAGAGCAGCTTGGAGGAATCACAGGTATTCACTGGTGAATAAAGCACTTTGCCCGTTTTTTTTTTTTTTTTTTTTTGCCTATCTTAGCTGCTGTAAGAAGTGTTACACTGAACATCGGGGTGCAGCCTTCTTGGACCTTGGGAAATCTGCTGTTTTGGATGCATATCCAGAAGTGTAATTTCTGGATCATCTGGCAGTTCAATGTTTACTTTTTCAAAGACTTGAATAACCTTCAAGGTATTTCCTCAAATATTGTGTAAGATTTATTCTAACCAGCAGTGTACCAATGCTGCGTACTTGTTCAATCTGTCTCCTCTCAAACACATGTTACCTCTCAGCTTATTTTGAATGCTTGGGGGTGTGGGCAAGGCTAGGGTTTGAAGTCATGGCTTCATTCTTAGACAGCAGGCACTGTGCCACTTGAGCCACACTTCCAGACCGCGCTGCTCAAGCACTTTTGGAGGTGGGTTCCCCAAAATTTTGTCAGAGCTGGCCTCCAACCTTGATCCTCCCTCTCTTACCCTTTCAAGAAGCTAGGATTGCAGGGTGTTCCACTGTTGCCTGACCACTGAACTTTTTCATAATAGCCATTGTGATAACTGTGCTTAGGCTGCAGGTGTTCTGCCATTCTGCACAATAGTCCCCAAGGCAAAGTGGTTAGAACCCAGGCTGTCAAGTAGCCATAAGAGGACTGTGCCATGAACCACTTAAGGGAATACACGGGGATCTGTGCTTCTGAAACCTTCTCTGTCCAAACAAATGCAGGTTTGCCTGTTGAAAACTGTTCTCTTTGGAGACTGGGAGGATAAAGAAGAATGATCGGGTTGGTGAATTCAGCTAGGAGACATCGGACGAACTCCTGTTAATGTCACCTTGTAAACCCAGATCAACAGTAATTGTAAATAAATAAAAGAAGTAAATGAAACCATTCTGTTTTCTCTGATTCATGGCAATTAGCAAGTGCCCACTGAGCTTTGCTCCCATACTTTGCAGGATTAGGACGTATTCCATGGAACAGAATGTATTGCAGCTGAGAATGCCAGTTCCTAGACACAGTCCTCTCAGGCCCACTTGTCATGTGGAGTTGTCGGTGTGGACAGCTGGGGGAGGAGCCTCAGAAGTGCTGAACGCCTGTCTAGGCTGGTTGGAATATACTGGTGTGTGGGCAATGTGGGTGGTTGGGCTTATTGATGTTTTAATTTATTGTTATCCCTCTCAACTGCCTGCAGCTGGCTAGATGGAAAGTCAACTGTCAACTGGTTTGCAAACTAGGCTAGAAATCCCTTGCGTGGGGAGTTTGGGTTTTACCCTCTTTTCTGCCCTTTCTCTAGAGAGAGAAGCCTGTGGAAGTACAAATGCATAAGCATGTATCACCACCACATTTTTTGGTGGTTTGCAGACTCATGTATGCACAGAGCTGTCTGTTACTGGTGCTAGGTGAATTTTAGGCCCAATAGAGCACTTTTCAGTCAGGGGGACAAAATTATGTTTTCTATCTCTTTCTCACTTCAAAGTGATATTTTTATAAATATCAAATGGTTTCACCAATTTATTCACAGCTGTGGCCTCGTTCATATTCCTAGTCCAAGGGAGAAGCAATATTCCAATAATAACTATCATTTCTTTTCTGTTTCTTTGTTTGTTCGTTTGTTTGTTCTACTGGGATTGGAACTCAGAGCCCATCCCTTCAGTCACTGTACCAGCCCTATTTGTGTGATGGAAATTATGAAATAGGGTCTGCATAACTATGCCGGGGCTGGAATCGAACTCCCATGTTCCTCATCTCTGCCTCCTGAGTAGATAGCATTATAGGCGTGAGCCCCAGGCGCCCTGGAGAAATATTCCTTATAGCAGGGCAGGCTTTCAAAGCTAGAGAAATTTGATGGCATTCAACTACATTCACAAAATTAGTTTCTGCAGAGGAAACTCTACCTGTCTCTGAAGAGGCCGTATGAGCTACGGAGGACTGTCATTAAATAGCACAAAATCATTTTCTTTATAGTATCCCTAACTGAATGGGTCCGGATCTGCGTGAGGAAGCAAAGGGCGAAATGGCGAAGGGAACGCTTCTTGACGCTTAGCTTGCGTCGCAGAGGTGGCCATGGTAACGATTGTGACCCACTGTACTTGCAGCCTAGGGATGGCGTCCTGTAGGAGGTTGGTGCCAGGCAGGTTGCGCCACTTGGTGCCGCCAGGCAGGACGGTGGTTTGCGCTGCCTCTGAGGCGCTGATGGGGATGCTGGGATGGCGTCCGCACTGCTGACTCGGCATGAGTCCAACGAGCGGTCTTCTACCTGCAGCCAAAGAAACAATTGAAAGGTGCCTTGATCCAGGCGTATTGATCCTAGGCCGCCTGTTTCACTTCGAAAATCCCCTGGAAGGGGACGGTGTATGAAAGCGCGGTAGAGGGGGAGGGGGGAGAAACGACCTCATCGTTATGTGCACCTGTGAGTAAAAGAGAAAAAAAAAAAACCACGAGAATTTTTCGGAGGAGGCACAATGCAGCTCTCACCATGTAAGCCTCCTGCTGTAATTCATGCCTTGCTATCATCTTCGATACGAGGTCAGCACCCTTGTTCTCTGATGAAGCTAGGTCCTCCCTCTGAAAGCTGGATCTTAGTTGTCATTTTGACAGCTGTCAGCTATGCGACTACGGATTGGTGAGATCTAATGTCACTCATGGCTTTAAGCCCTGCCCAAATGGAGGCACGTCGTGAGGACTGCCCAATCACATACAGATACAGAGACCAGGGGGCGGGCTTTAACGATCTAGGGCGGGTCTCTAACTGAACTGCCACATCTGACAGCCGGATTGGAGATGTCTCTGGCTCCTGCTTTGAGGATGTTCAGGTGGCTTTGCCACAGCCTCTGTCGCCCTGTGAGTCGTCCAACTCTGGCAGATCCATAGGGAGGACGCCGGCACCGGACACCAAGGGTAGTGCGTGTAGGTCAGCCTGGTGCAGGGGAAGGAGGCAGTTGGTGACCGGCGGGAGTCCGTCTCCCCACTTTGTCTCCGAGTCCTCCTTTAGGGCGGCTGGGTGAGTGTCACCTCTAGCTGTGGGGGTTGCGGGAGGAGCGACCTTCATCCCCTTCTGGCTGGAGGAGGGGGGCTGGGCAGGCCGCGAGGACAGGGCGTGTGTCTAACGGTCCCCTTAGATCTAGGGAATGTGGAGGTGTGCGGGTGTGAGGCGATGGGAGTAGGATCTGTGGGTCTTGGGGTCCCTAGTAAGCCTTCTTCCTGTTGCGGGCACCTCTTTGGACCCCAGCTTTCCTCACATGTGGAGAGCAGTCTAAGTCCAAACCCCAACCGCATACCTCCCCCATCACATCCCATGCCTCTTTCATCTAAATATCCTGCCCGTTGGCATTCCCCATTACCGACTCCTCTTTCCACACTTCTTCCACTACTTTTTCATCATAGTGCAGTTCTTACAGTGTTTCATTCTATTTCCTCAAAGTACTGGACACAAGGATTTTTAAGGATCCTTAGTGTTTTTCCTTTTGTGCACTTGAGAACACGGCATAGGTATAGAGTCACTTGACCCCTGTTTGTTTGTTTGTTTAAATTGCGTTTCTCTTTTTGCATCCCCTGGGCCTGGCACCACATCGGACCGTCTTTACAGATGTTCTTGGTCCATGGTTTCAGAATTAACTGATTGTCATCAACTGCAAAACTGCTCCCTTAGCATATCTGCTGAATAGCAGCCCTGGGACCTCTCCTGTAGAACAGCCTGAGCTGTGGCTTTGAAGCCTCTCAGAGCAGCTTGGAGGAATCACAGGTATTCACTGGTGAATAAAGCACTTTGCCGTATTTTTTTTTTTTTTTGCCTATCTTAGCTGCTGTAAGAAGTGTTACACTGAACATCGGGGTGCAGCCTTCTTGGACCTTGGGAAATCTGCTGTTTTGGATGCATATCCAGAAGTGTAATTTCTGGATCATCTGGCAGTTCAATGTTTACTTTTTCAACGACTTGAATAACCTTCAAGGTATTTCCTCAAATATTGTGTAAGATTTATTCTAACCAGCAGTGTACCAATGCTGCGTACTTGTTCAATCTGTCTCCTCTCAAACACATGTTACCTCTCAGCTTATTTTGAATGCTTGGGGGTGTGGGCAAGACTAGGGTTTGAACTCATGGCTTCATTCTTAGACAGCAGGCACTGTGCCACTTGAGCCACACTTCCAGATCGCGCTGCTCAAGCACTTTTGGAGGTGGGTTCCCCAAAATTTTGTCAGAGCTGGCCTCCAAACTTGATCCTCCCTCTCTTACCCTTTCAAGAAGCTAGGATTGCAGGGTGTTCCACTGTTGCCTGACCACTGAACTTTTTCATAATAGCCATTGTGATAACTGTGCTTAGGCTGCAGGTGTTCTGCCATTCTGCACAATAGTCCCCAAGGCAAAGTGGTTAGAACCCAGGCTGTCAAGTAGCCATAAGAGGACTGTGCCATGAACCACTTAAGGGAATACACGGGGATCTGTGCTTCTGAAACCTTCTCTGTCCAAACAAATGCAGGTGTGCCTGTTGAAAACTGTTCTTTTTGGAGACTGGGAGGATAAAGAAGAACGATAGGGTGGGTGAATTCAGCTAGGAGACATCGGAAGAACTCCTGTTAATGTCACCTTGTAAACCCAGGTCAACAGTAATTGTAAATAAATAAAAGAAGTAAATGAAACCATTCTGTTTTCTCTGATTCATGGCAATTAGCAAGTGCCCACTGAGCTTTGCTCCCATACTTTGCAGGATTAGGATGTATTCCATGGAACAGAATGTATTGCAGCTGAGAATGCCAGTTCCTAGACACAGTCCTCTCAGGCCCACTTGTCATGTGGAGTTGTCGGTGTGGACAGCTGGGGGAGGAGCCTCAGAAGTGCTGAACGCCTGTCTAGGCTGGTTGGAATATACTGGTGTGTGGGCAATGTGGGTGGTTGGGCTTATTGATGTTTTAATTTATTGTTATCCCTCTCAACTGCCTGCAGCTGGCTAGATGGAAAGTCAACTGTCAACTGGTTTGCAAACTAGGCTAGAAATCCCTTGCGTGGGGAGTTTGGGTTTTACCCTCTTTTCTGCCCTTTCTCTAGAGAGAGAAGCCTGTGGAAGTACAAATGCATGAGCATGTATCACCACCACTTTTTTTGGTGGTTTGCAGACTCATGTATGCACAGAGCTGTCTGTTACTGGTGCTAGGTGAATTTTAGGCCCAATAGAGCACTTTTCAGTCAGGGGGACAAAATTATGTTTTCTATCTCTTTCTCACTTCAAAGTGATATTTTTATAAATATCAAATGGTTTCACCAATTTATTCACAGCTGTGGCCTCGTTCATATTCCTAGTCCAAGGGAGAAGCAATATTCCAATAATAACTATCATTTCTTTTCTGTTTCTTTGTTTGTTCGTTTGTTTGTTCTACTGGGATTGGAACTCAGAGCCCATCCCTTCAGTCACTGTACCAGCCCCATTTGTGTGATGGAAATTATGAAATAGGGTCTGCATAACTATGCCGGGGCTGGAATCGAACTCCCATGTTCCTCATCTCTGCCTCCTGAGTAGATAGCATTATAGGCGTGAGCCCCAGGCGCCCTGGGGAAATATTCCTTATAGCAGGGCAGGCTTTCAAAGCTAGAGAAATTTGATGGCATTCAACTACATTCACAAAATTAGTTTCTGCAGAGGAAACTCTACCTGTCTCTGAAGAGGCCGTATGAGCTACGGAGGACTGTCATTAAATAGCACAAAATCATTTTCCTTATAGTATCCCTAACTGAATGGGTCCGGATCTGCGTGAGGAAGCAAAGGGCGAAATGGCGAACGGAACGCTTCTTGACGCTTAGCTTGCGTCGCAGAGGTGGCCATGGTAACGATTGTGACCCACTGTACTTGCAGCCTAGGGATGGCGTCCTGTAGGAGGTTGGTGCCAGGCAGGTTGCGCCACTTGGTGCCGCCAGGCAGGACGGTGGTTTGCGCTGCCTCTGAGGCGCTGATGGGGATGCTGGGATGGCGTCCGCACTGCTGACTCGGCATGAGTCCAACGAGCGGTCTTCTACCTGCAGCCAAAGAAACAATTGAAAGGTGCCTTGATCCAGGCGTATTGATCCTAGGCCGCCTGTTTCACTTCGAAAATCCCCTGGAAGGGGACGGTGTATGAAAGCGCGGTAGAGGGGGAGGGGGGAGAAACGACCTCATCGTTATGTGCACCTGTGAGTAAAAGAGAAAAAAAAAAACCACGAGAATTTTTCGGAGGAGGCACAATGCAGCTCTCACCATGTAAACCTCCTGCTGTAATTCATGCCTTGCTATCATCTTCGATACGAGGTCAGCACCCTTGTTCTCTGATGAAGCTAGGTCCTCCCTCTGAAAGCTGGATCTTAGTTGTCATTTTGACAGCTGTCAGCTATGCGACTACGGATTGGTGAGATCTAATGTCACTCATGGCTTTAAGCCCTGCCCAAATGGAGGCACGTGGTGAGGACTGCCCAATCACATACAGATACAGAGACCAGGGGGCGGGCTTTAACGATCTAGTGCGGGTCTTTAACTGAACTGCCACATCTGACAGCCAGATTGGAGACGTCTCTGGCTCCTGCTTTGAGGATGTTCAGGTGGCTTTGCCACAGCCTCTGTCGCCCTGTGAGTCGTCCAACTCTGGCAGATCCATAGGGAGGACGCCGGCACCGGACACCAAGGGTAGTGCGTGTAGGTCAGCCTGGTGCAGGGGAAGGAGGCAGTTGGTGACCGGCGGGAGTCCGTCTCCCCACTTTGTCTCCGAGTCCTCCTTTAGGGCGGTTGGGTGAGTGTCACCTCTAGCTGTGGGGGTTGCGGGAGGAGCGACCTTCATCCCCTTCTGGCTGGAGGAGGGGGGCTGGGCAGGCCGCGAGGACAGGGCGCGTGTCTAACAGTCCCCTTAGATCTAGGGAATGTGGAGGTGTGCGGGTGTGAGGCGATGGGAGTAGGATCTGTGGGTCTTATGGTCCCTAGTCAGCCTAGGTGTAAACTATTTTTTCCTGAAAACTATTTGTCCTTCTTGGCTCAAGCTGTGATTCTCCTCACCTGTGTCTCCTCACTAGCTAGGATGACCGGCCTGACCCATTGGCACCCTGCTAGTTTATTTATGTTTTGAAAGAAGATCATGCTATGTAGCCCAGACTGTCCTTGAACACACCATATGACTTAGGCACACCTGAAGGTATTCATCCTCCTAACTCAGTTTCTCTATTTTTTTGTACACAGATTTTTTTCCATGTGTGTATTGGTAAAATCTTAAGTCACACGTTCAGTTCTACACAGTTTCATGTCCTTGCGTTGTAATGGGGTTTGGACTTGAGGTCACACTTCCTATGCAAGGCAGTACTCTACCACTCGGGCAATATCCCCCTGCCCTCTACACTGCATCTACTGATTTTGTAGTGAAATCTATCCATGAAAAACCACGTGTGTCTGTGGTATTTGTGTAAACTTCCCCCAAAAGACATGGAAAACATAGTTCTTCAATTCTTGGATATTGATCATTGTGGTTATGTCTGCCAATTGCTTATGGAGGCCCTTCATTGTGTTGCCTGATATTGGCAAGGCATAAAAGTTTCCAAGCAGTATGAAGACCTGAAAGTCTACTGAAGTCTCCATGCTGAGATCCTGGTGTGTGGGGCATTTTTGAAAAGTACTGAATTTCTGTTATATAAGAAATAGCCACAATCTTATCCACTCAAAACACTCTTGGGTGAGGTTCACAGTGAATCCTCACAAGTCACTTATTACCCAGGCACCGGTGTCTCAAAGGATGACAGCTCAAATACAATCAAGCAAATAATTCATAAGACTTGATGTCAAAAAAACCTCATCACACACAAAAGAGGATTGATCTGCCATCCTCCTCATCTCTATACACTGCTCGATTTTAGGCATAAGCAAATGGTGCCTTTCAAGAAATGAATTTTTCTAAGGAACATAACATAAATGGAGCATCCCTCTTGGCTGAAGTTCATAAAAGTAGGATGTACTGCACGATTATCTGTTATTTCTCTTTCAAACAAGTATCTGAGAACTGTAGTCTTAAAACAATGAACGTCACAGTGCTGACATTGCTTCTTCTTTGAAATGCCTGCTCACAGCAGTATTGTAACTAAATGCAATGAGTTCAGATCGTGGTGACGAAGAAAAGAGATCAATATGTCAACAGGAGTACTTCTGGATGCTCAGCTTATGAGCTAAATGTGGGTAGTCATAGTAACTGGTGTGGCACGTTAGACTTTCAGCCTATAGATGGCGGCCTGCAGCAGCTTAGCGCCAGGCGAGTTGGTCAAGTGTGCAGCCGGGCAGATGTGTGCTTTGCGCTATTCCTGGAGGTGCTGGTGTGGAAGGTGGAATCTCGGCATTGGTACAATAGCCAGTCTTTACCTGCATTCAAAAGAAAAAAAAACAGTTCAGATAGTCGTATTCGAGGAGTACTGCTCCTGTAACGCCTATGTGTTAGAAAATCAAAGTGAGTTTTTCAGAAGGGACGCAATTCAGCTCATAGCATGTACTAGCCTCTTACTATAATTCATAATCCGCTATCATCTTCAATAGCAGGATAGAACACCTGTTCTGTGATGAAACTAGGACCTGCCACCAGAAGCTGCAGCAAGGCACTTGTCATTGTGACCTCACTCAGCTATGCAGCTATGGATTCGTGTGATCTAATGTCACTCAGGGCTTCAAGACCAATCCAATAAGTGCCACCTATGAGGACTGCCCAATCAAAGAAAAGGGCGGGTTTTCTGATATTGCTGGGCTAGGGGGAGCTTGTCTTTAACTGAAGCGCACCATCTGTCGCCATCCTCAATTCTCTCCAGATTGTTTCCTCTACTCAGGATGTTCAGGTGGATTTGCGACAGTATCTGTGGCCCTGTGAATTGTCGGACTGAGACAGATCCATAGGGAGGATGCCGGGAACCCAAACACAAGGACAGCGCATATGGGTCAGCGTCCAGATGAGGAAGAAAGGAGGCTGTTTGTACTCTGCGGGAGTGCGGGTTCTCACCATGTGCTCCCGAGTCTACACTCCTGGTGCCTCCATTAAAGCATATGGGACCCCCTCTAGCTGTGGGGATTCGGAGGTATTATTTGATAATGCTGTGGAAAGGGGAAGTCGGTGTAAGTATTTCTGGTTAGACGAAAGAGGCAGTGGACTGGGTGGTGGTTGGATTTAAGACTGCTTTCCACATATCTGGAAATGTGGTGGCAAAACAGGTGGACCCAACCGGAGGAAGACAGCCTGGCCTGTGCATGAACCACAGATCCCACCTTCTCCACATGCCCACTCACCTCCACGTCGTCTACAAGTAGGGAGAGCATTAGGCACGGGGGCTTACTCAAGTGGTCATGTACTTGCCAAGCAAGTATGAGCTGATGTTCAAACCAAAGTTCTGTCCAAGGGCATCAAAACTGTGTAGAACTGAGTGTGAGTGACAAAACAAGGTTGTGACTTTGACTAAATCAGATATGGAGCGGAGACTTGTCATCACCACACTCAGTATCTGAGGTAGGAGGGTCACTATTTTCAGGTAATTTAGTGACATACATGTTTTGCTATACCCTGGATTACATGAAAGATCCTGTCTCAAAAACGAAAGTAGAATACCAATATGGGTCAGTCCTATAATCCTAGCTATGGAACAGGCAGAGTTTGGGATGAACAAAGTTGGAGGCCAGTCCAGGTAAATAGTTTATGTAACTCCATCTTGAAAATACTCAACTGCAAACAGGGCTGGAGGTGTGGCTCAAGAGGTTGAGCACCTGCTTGGCAAGCATGTGGCCCTGAGTTCAAATGCAAGTACCACCATAATAAAAAAAATTAGATAAAGTAGTAAGTTTTGGGCAAGTTCTAGAGCCCAGCCTCTCTCTGGGTCTTATATGTGCAGTAGAACAACAAATAGAATCAGCACCACCTAAGTTTCATATAATGTAACATGCATGTGTTGTTTCACATTGGGACATGTTTCAAAGGAAAAATGGTGAATTTAGGATAAAATAAAACTGTAAAAAGGCACAAACAAAACTGGGTTCCATATCTCATGTATGTAGAAAAAACTCATCACAAGTTTAAGTTTTCCCCCAAAAAATAAATCCGAATGTCAACATTTTTAACTTTTATTAAAGAAACTAAAATCAAATTCTAAACTCATCTGAATATGTGTATATATGTGTGTATGTATGAAACTTCTTCATTGTAAGAATAGGAGTAGCCATCATAGCCTGACATTAATTTACATTATTAAGGTAGAATATTCAAATAATAAACATCAAGGAATCACAATTCACACAATATTCACAGAAGAGTATATGAGAATATAAGTTTTCTGTAGTTAAGCATGTGAAACATAACATTAAATGTGCCCTGCTATTCTAAGACAATACACATGAGGATTTCCATATGTCACAGTAGCATTTAGATGAGAAGAGAAATTTAGGAAGTACACATCCCTTCATAGGATTTTGGCACAGTCCTCCAGTGACTTTATTTTTTCTGCGGTACATGGTTTAACTCAGGACCTCTACCTGAAGTCACTTCTAAAACCCTTTTGTGATGTTTTTCCAGTTAAGGTCTCACAAACAATTTTCCAACTGTGATCCTTCTGATCTGTGCCTCCTGAGTACCTAGGATTACAGGAGTAAGCCACCAGTATCCAGTCTCTTGTGACTACTTGAAAGCCTGGATTATAACAAACTAGTGGCATTTTACATACTGAGCAACTCTGCCAGCCCTGTTTTGTGCTGGTTATTTCTGAGATATGGCCTCCTGAAGTATTTGACTGGACTGCCATCCAACCAGGATCATCCCGACCTCAATCCTGAGTAACTAGGATTACAGACATGAGCCACCATTGCCATGCTACTTTGTTTTCTGAGACAGATCTTGCTATGTATCCCAGGCTATATTGAACACACCATGTAGCTCAGACCATTGAAGCTAGTGATCCTCCTACCTCAGCTTCCTGAATGTTGCAGTGACCAAACCCTGGTTCCATATCAGTTTTGGTCTAAGACTTGACATACTCTTATCACTCGCCCTCTGTCCTACACAGGTTTGGATGTCTTTTGAGGGTACTTTGGAGGGTTTGAATTTGGGCTCATACTTGTTATGGTAGTACTCATCCCTTGAGCCAGACCCCCTGCCCTCCACATGGCTATTGAAGGATTTTTCAGTTGACCTCTATCCATTGTATAATAATATGGATGAATGGGATGCCTGGAAATGCTCCCATGAAGTTTGGAATGCATAGTTGCTCTGTTGTTGTTGGATATTGATCATTATGGATATGTCTGTTGATTGCATATAGCTCCTGAGGTGTGTTGTCTCATATTGGCTGTACAGAAAGCTGTCAAACCTGTATGGTGACCTGAAGTGCTACTGAAATTTACATTCCAAAAGCCATTGATGGGGACATTTATGGAAGGTATTGGATATCTATTCATATAGAAATCCCACAAACTTGCTCACTAAAAACTGGCCTGGGTGAGGTTCAAAGTCACATTCTCCTAAAGCAGTCACTGACTCCTAAAATACCACGCATAGTGTACAGAGCAGGAAGCATGTGACAGCAGAGGATACCTCATTCAATTCCTGAGAAGTCCCCATGATTCTGGTCTCCAAACATTCATTGCATGACTTGGTCATCAGGCTCTTTCTCTATACACTCATGTCTTTTCCTACAGTCACTGAGATTAAGAACTGAATTATCGATAAGGGAAATGGCAGAATAGGAGCACTCCTCTGGATTGTCTGTCATGCCAGGTCATCATAATTTTTCTTTCTAGTACCTGTCTTAAAGCTGTACTCATAAAACAGGAAACATAGTGGTACTCATAAAAGCTGTACTCATAAAAGAGAGGCACTGGTGACTCATGCCTGTAATCCTAGCTGCTCAGGAGGAAGAGATCTGGAGGATCCCTGTTCAAAGCCATTCCAGACAAATAGTTTGCAAAACCATATCTCCAAAAACCTCCCACAATAAAAAAAGCTGTGGGAGTGGCTTAATATGGAGGCCATGAATTCATGCTCCACCACTGCAAAAGAAAAAAAAGTAAATACTACAGTACTGACACTTCCCTTCATGAAATGCCTGCTCATAGAACTTCACCTTTCTCCTATTAGTGCAATTATATATTTAAAGGGGCACAGCGCTGCTGGCTCACACCTATAATCCCAGCTACTGGGTAGGCTGAGACTAGAAGAATCTCAGTCCAAACCAGCTGGGACAAACAGTCAGTCTTGGGAATCTAAAGCCACAATCTGACAAGGTCACTGTGGAGTAATAGCAGTCCAACAAGGTCAGAATCTGCAGGGGCACCATGTCTCTATCACAGTGGGAAGGAACGCTAAATGGTTTCCCTTGACTAGAAAAAAGTTTATACTTAGTCAAGGACACTGGCAGTAAGAATGCAGGAAGTAAAAAACAGAAAGATTGTAACTAGGTCAAAGCATTTTTGATATTTAAGTCTCTTCCTCTTTTGTATAAAGCTGGCTGAGAAAAATAAAATTTTGCCAGTTGGTCATCAGCCTGCTGGCCCTCTCAATCTGTGTCTTGTCTTGTCTTGTTCATTCCTGCCCTAAGCCCTTTTGGGTTAAGGACCGCTGCAATCCTGGCAAGTTGGTAAGACCCTTTCTTGAAAACATCTAACCTGAAAGTTCTGGTGGCTCAAGTGGTAGGGTGCTTGCTAAGCAAGCAGGAGAGCCTGCATTCAAACTCCAGTATCACTGAAAAAAATTGAAGGAATCCCAGCACAGTAAGTGACCAGGAATGCCACATTCCAACATTAGAGTTCATGCAAATAATATAAAATGTGCTACACTCCTGCTTTGTTTCAAAGTTTAAAATTGTGTAACATCTTGGAAAGAGGGTGACTACATGATTTCCCTAAATCATAGGGACAACTGATCAGTGAGTCCCTAATGCACTAACTCTTTGAAAACATTCTATATGATTATGCTGAGAAGTCATGAAACTGGTGAACGGTTTCTGGAGCACAGCTATGTCCCTCTGGGCACAACCAGGCAGGGTGCTGATACCTCCTGGCTGACTGATGAGCACTCTGTTGTAGAGCTCCATGCAGATCAGCATGGCACTGTTTCATTTCCCAGTCTCCTTTGACCAATAGCAAGTGCACCACATCACCAGCCAAGACCTATGCATCTGTGAGAATGAGAGAGAGAGTGCAGATCATCTCCACAGGCAGCAAATAAAGAGTAGCAGGGTGGTGCCAAGACCACATTCTAACATTGGAACCCTATGGAATCTGCCTTTGGGTTTAACCACTTAAATGACACACAGTCCAGATTCCAACAAAATCTGCTGTCCTTTACTAGCAACCGGCAATTTGCACAAATCCAAAATCTCAGATCTTATATTTTCTCTTTGCCCTAGTCTGTGCAAGTCTGCATGTTGCTACTGCTATTACTTGACTGTTTTACTTCCTTTCCCAAATACCCCATGCACCAGTCCAGTTGCATGGCTGTTCCAGAACTGATGCAAGATTTACAAATCAAGTCTTATCAGAGAATATTTTCACAAAGGAGTATTGGTTACCCAAAATGGTATCAAAGCATTTCACAAATTTATTCACATCTGTAGCCTCATTCATGTTCATAGTCCAAGAGAGAAGCAATACTCAAATGGGAAAAATTTCTTTTTTGTTTGTTTATTTGTGATACTGGGGTTTGAATTCAGGGTCCACACTTGAGCCAGTGGACCAGCCCTATTTTTGTGGGTTATTTTGAGGCAGAGTCTCAAGAAGTATTTGCCCAAACTGACATTGAACCCTGATCCTCCTGATCTCTGCTTGCTGGATGGCAAGGATTACAGCTGTGAGACACAAATACCCAGCAGAAATATCATTTCTTATAGTAGGGCAGGTTTTCCAAGGTAGACAAATTTGATGTCACTCAACTGTATTCACATATACTTCTTGCAGAGAAAATTCTACGTGTCTCCTTAAAGGCTGCATGAACTTCTGAGGGCTCTCATTTAACAGTATAAAATTATTTTCCTCATACAATTCTAAGTGAATGGGTCCAGATCTGGTGATGAAGAAAACAGCAAAATGTTGACAGTAATACTTCTTGATGCTTAGCTTGCATCATGAACGTGGCCATAGTAATGACTGCGACATGTTAGACTTGCAGCCTAGGGATGGCGTCCTGTAGGAGGTTAGTGCCAGGCAGGTTGGACCACTTCATGCAGCCAGGCAGGACTGTGGTTTGCACTGCTTCTGGATGCACTGATGGGGATGCTGGGATTTTGTCCGCAGTGCTGTCTCAGCATTAGTCTAAAGAGCAGTCCTTTATGTGCTGCCGAAGAAAAAATTTAAAGGTGTCTTAATCCAAGGGCATTGCTCCTTTGATGTCTGCTTCAGGTAGGCATTCACACTGTGTGTGAAAAATTAACTTCAATTTTGGGGACACAATTCAGCTCATAACATTTATTATCCTCCTGGAATATTCATAATCTGTTATCATTTTCAATATGATGTTAGTACACCTGTTCTATGTCCTCCCTTCCAAAGTTGCAGTTTAGAACTTGTCATTGTGAGGTGCCTCAGCTATACAGGTTTGGATTGGTGCCATCTAATGTCACTCAGGACCTCAAGCACTGTCCAGTTGGAGGCACTGCTTGAAAACTGCCCAATTAGGCCCAGACACAGAGGCAAAGTGGCCAACTTGAATCTTGTGTGGGTCATTAATTGAAGCTAGTTGTCAGAGATCCTCTTGGAATGATCTCCAGGTTGGCTCCTCCTTTGAGGATGTTTAGGTGGCTTTGCCACAGCCTCTTTCACCCTGTGAATTCTCAGGCTCAAACCAGTTATAGGGAGGTAGCGGTACCAAGGATAGTGTCACAGGTGAGCATCCTGAAGGGGAAGGGAGGCAGTTTGTAACCCGTGGTTTGCCTCTCCTATGTGTTTGTGAGTTCTCCTACAGGGCAGCTGCACGGGGGATGAGGGGTTACCTCATGCTTTGGGGGTTGGGCGGGAGATCACTGACTCCTAAAACACTGTGTGTAATGTATGGAGCAAGAAGGGTGAGAGAGCACAGGATAACTTATTCAACTTATGAGAAGCCCCCATGCTTCTGATCTCCACATATTTATTCACTGACTTGGTTATGAGGCTCTTTATATATTCACGGCTTTGCCTGTAGTCACTTAGAGGAAGAAATGAATGATTGAGATTGGCAGTAGCAGAACAGTAGCACCTTTCTGAATTGTGGCTCATGCCACAATCCTGGCTTTAACACTTGTCTTAAAATTCTACTATTAATCATAAATTATGAGAGTACTGACACTGCTCTTCCTTTTAAATGCCTAGTCATCACATTGACCTTGGCTGCTCTCAGGGTGATTGAATATTTCAAAGGGCCAGGCAGTGGTGGCTCACACCTGCAATCCTTCCTACAAAGGAGGCAGAGATAAGGAGGATTGCATTTCAAAGCCAGTGAAATAGGGACAAATAGTAAGAGCCTATCTCAAAAATACCTAAGCCCAGCAGAAACAAAGTGTAGCACGGTGGGACCAGGACCCACATTCATATATGGGGAATCCTCTGGGATCTGTCCTTGGGCTTGTCCACTTGAATGGCCCTCAGTACAGACTCCAACAGAATCTACCTTCCTTCACTACCCACTGACAAACTTGCACAAATCCAGAAGCTCAGATCTCACATTTGTTTTCACTTGACACTACTCCAGAAGGAATCTGCATGTTCGTACTGTTCTTGCTTACCTGTTTGTCTTACCTGTGCCAAATACCCAGCGTACCAATTAGCTGCATTGCCATTCACCAAATTATCTAGAACTTACATATCAACAGTATTGCTAGAGAGATTTTTCACAAGGAGTGATGGTTGCACAAAAAAGTTTATCAAACTATTTCACAAATTTATTGACAGCTGTGGCCTTATGCATGTGCATAGCACAAGGGAGAATCAATCTTCCAGCAGGAAATATCAATTCCTATAGCAGTGTAGGCTTTCAATGCCAGAGCAATTACATGTCATTCAACTATATTATCATATAGTTACAGCAGAGAAAATCAAAGTGTCTCCTAAAATGCCATATGGGCTTCTGAAGGCTGTCATGTAATAGCACACGTTCATTTTCCTATCCTTCTGGAACATCAAGTTATTGAATGGAATCGTTTCCCTGAGATCTCTCTCCTTGGTTTGTATATTCTCTGGATCTCTTTGTTCTCATGTTTTTCTGCGACTGTCGATGTACTTTATCTTTCCTGTTAATAGGGAAGAACACGAATTAGATTAGGAGCCAACCCCCAATTAACTGAATTTGCATTAGTTATGAATCTGAGGGAAATATGTCAAAGCCTTTGTCCAACTGAGGTACCATTTTAACCGTTGACAACTTTCTCACTCAGCCACTAACACTGTATTGATAAATCGACATGAATTTTTCGGGGGAGGGGAACACAATTCACCTCATAACATATACCAGCCTTCTGTTATAATTCAGACTCCGCTATCATCTCCAATATGAGGTTATTACACCTGTTCTATGATGAACTAGGTCCTCCCTCCCAAAGCTGCAGCATCGAACTTGTCATTGTGACGTGTCAGCTATCCAGCTATGGATTGGTACGATCTAATGTCACTCAGGGCCTCAAGCACGGTACAATTGGAGTCACGGCATGAGAACTGCCCAATCAGCCACGGATACAGAGTGAAAGGGGCGGGCTTGAATGATTTGGGGCGGGTTTTTAACTGAAACTCTCTTGTTAGAGAACATCTGGGAATTCTCTGCCGGCTTTCTCCTCTGTTGAGGATGTTCAGGTGGTTTTGCCACAACTCCATCGCCCTGTGAAATGTCAGACTCAAGCAGATTGTAGTGAAGACTCCAGGCATCCTAAAAACAAGGATAAGATATGCAGGTCAGTACCCTGAAGCAGAAGGGAGGCAGTTTGTAATCATCAGTTTGTGCCTCCCCAGTATGTGTTCGTGCGTCCTCCTGTAGGGTTGCGGGTCGGGGGTGGCCTCAAGCTTTGGGGGTTTGGGAAGGGGCGACCTCCCCCAATGGGAGGGGGCTGTTAGGACAGTGCACTTGCCTAATGCTCTCCCTAGTTGTAGATGAAGAGGAGATGTGCGGGTGTGTGACGATGACGGGATCTGTGGTTCATGCACAGCCCAGGCTGCCTTCCTCCTCTTGGGCCCGCTTGTTTCGCCCCCAGCTCTCCAAATAACAGAGCCTCTTTCTCTAACCATAAACCCCAAAATATCCTCCACCCAGCCTGCATTCCTCAAGACCACTTTCCCCTTTCCACAGTTTATCAACTATTTCTTGCTCATGGTACAGTTCTAACAGACATCATCCTTTTTTTCCTTTCCAAAGGATGCTTAATATTTTTGTTTGTGCACATTTCACAAGAGAGTAACTCAGAAATGTACCACTTGACCCCTTTTGATTTTTTATAAATTTTACTTATCTATTTGTGTCCACTAGGCAGTGGCACCTCATTAGAACATTTGGGTCATCTGGCAGTTCAATTCTGGCCCAGGGCTTCAGAACTGACTGTCATCAAGTGCCCACAGCTGCCCTGTGTCTGGTCCCTTGGCATTTCTAGTGAATAGATGTCCCTGGGACCTGTCCTGAGGAGCAGCCTGAGGTGTGGGATTGGAGCCTCTCAGAGCAGTTGGGAAGAATCACTGTCCATATGCTCATGTCAAAGGCAATTTACTTCTTTCTTTTCCTTACCTGCTGTGAGAGTGCTATACTTAACATTTGAGTGCAGCCATCTTGGACATTCTGATATCCATTGTTGGGATGCATATCTAGAATTGTACTTTTTGGATCTGACAGTTCAATGTTTAGTTTTCTGAAGACCCTTCAAGCTATTTTCCAAAATGATGTTTTAAGATTTATTCTCACCAGCAGTGTACCAGGGCTCCTTTCTTGCTCTATCCTTGTCCTGTCAAACACGTGTTATCCTCCAACCTCTTATTGTGGATGGAAAGTGTGATTTAGTAGGAGGACCATGGTTTGACCTGAGGGCCTCCTTCTTGCAAATCAGGCACTATATCCCTTGAGAAATGCCACCAGTCCGGGTTGCTGTCTTTATTTTGGATTTGTGTTCTCCCAGGATTTCTGGTAGTGTTGGTCTGCAAGCTTAGTCCTCCAGATTTCAGATCTCAGCCTTTCAAGTAACTAGGATTACAGGAGTGTGCCACTGGCGCCTGGCCCTCAACTTCTTAATAATAGGCATTCTCACTGTTGTGTTCAGACTGCAGGTGGTCTGCTGTTTGGTAGATTTGGCAAATTTTTTCTATCCCAGACTGTCAAATAATCACTGGAGGCTGGGTGCTGGTGGCTCACACCTGTAATCCTAGATCCTCAGGAGGCAGAGATCCTGAAAATCATTCTTTGAAGCCAACCCAGGCAAATAGTGTGTGAGACACAAACTCAAAACTATCTAACACCAAAAAGAGGAGTTGGAGTGACTCAAGGTGGAGGTCCTGAGTTCAAACGCCAGTACCACAGAAAAAAATTAATCCTTGAGGACTGTGCCATAAACCCCTTAAGGAATCTGTGCTTCCTAAATATCTCTCCAGAAATAAATGCAACTGGGACCATATTGAGGTCGTCCTGTGTGTTATAGTCTGTCATTGCCGGGACACATTTATGTTACTTTTTACATGCTTAACAATAAGAAACATATATCCACATACATTCTTACATGAATATTGTGTGTATTGTGATTGCTTGGTTTTTATTATTTCAATATTATACCTAACCATGTACATTAGTGTCAAGCAGTGATGGCTACTCTTTACAATTGACAAGTTTCTAGTGTAATTTCATCTCAAACACAGAGACCCACATTCAGATGAGGTTAGAGTTTCCTTTTAGGCTCGTTATTAAAAGCTATATATGGTGACATTTAGATTGCTTTTGGAGAGAAAACTCAAACTTGTGTGAGATTTGACTACACACCTGCGGTATATAACACAGTTTTTATTTTAGTGTGCCTTTGTCTGTTTTTATTTTAGCCTGAATTCATAATTTTCCTTTCTTCAAAACATGTCATGTGAAACCACACTTGCATGTGTTATTGTATTACACTTAGTGGTGCTACTAACACTTGTTGTACAGGATTTATAAGACCTAGAGTCAAATTAGGATGTAAAAGATGCACCACACCACATGCATGATTACAGGCGTGAGCAACAGGTGAGCCACAGGTGTTCAGGAGAAAAAACATTGCTTATATAGCAGGGCAGGAGGCTCAAAGCAACAGAAATTTGATGTCATTCAACTATATTCACAAAAATACTTCCTGCAGAGAAAATCTAAGTGTCTCCTAAAAGGCTGTATGAGCTTCTGAGGACTGTCATTAAATAGCACAAAATTATTTTCCTGAGACTATTCTAACTGAATGGGTCCGGATCTTCGTGAGGAAGCAAACAGCGAGATGGAGATGGGAACGCTTCTTGACACTTAAGCTTGCATCACAAAGGCGGCCATGGTAACGATTGTGACACACTAGACTTGCAGCCTAGGGATGGTGTCCTGTAGGAGGTTGGTGCCAGGCAGGTTGGTGCCTGCTGCAGCCAGGCAGGACTGTGGTGTGCGCTGCTTCTGCAGGTGCTGATGGGGATGCTGGATGTCGTCTGTAGCGCTGTCTGGGCATTTGTCTAACAACCAATCTTTTACTTGCAGCCAAAGAAAAAAAATAAAGGTGCCTTAATCCGGGAGGATAGGGGCCTGTTTCACTTAGCCACAAACTCTATGTGTTAGAAAAAGTGAATTTTTCTGAGGACACGGAATTCACTTCTTAACATATAAGCCTCCTGCTATAATTCATAACGTGCTATCGTCTTCAATACGAAATTAGTTCACCTGTTCTACGATGGACAGAGGTCCTCCCTCCCAAAGCTGCAGACTAGGACTTGTCACGTGACCTCCCTCAGCTATGCAGCTATGGATTGGTGCGATCTAATGTCAAGCCTGACCAACGGGAGGCACCGCAGAGACACAGACGCAAAGGTCGGGCTTTAACCATCTTGGTCAGGTCTTTAACTGAACCGCCGTTCTGCCTGAGGTCTTGGAGTTCTCTTCTGTTGAGGATGTTCAGGGGGCTTTGCTGCAGCTTCTGTGGCCCTATGAGTTGACGAACTCTGGCAGATCTATAGGGAGGACGCTGGCACCCTACACAAAGTGTGGTGCATGTAGGTCAGCATTGTGAAGGGGAAGGAGGCAGTTTATATTCACATACATTTTTCTATGAATACTGATTGTATTGTGAATCCTTGTTGTTTATTATTGCAATATTACAGCTTTATAATTTACAGTAGTATAAAATAATGATGTATTTTATCCTAAATTCACATTTTTTCCTTTACAAAACGTGTACACATATAAAACAATACATGCACGTGCTACCCACTTGAAACGTGGTGGTCCTTAATACTGTTTGTTGAACTGGATCTTTAAGACCTAGAGAGGGTTTGTGGAGTGGCTCAAGTTTTTCAGTGCTGGCACAGCAAACTTAGCAAGCCCAGCAAGCATAAGGCCATGAATTTAAGCCCCACTACCACCAAAAAAGAAAAATAAAAGAACCAGAGGGAGGCTGGGCTCTACACATTCCTCACACTTTTCTTCTTTACCTATTTTTAAAAATTTATCTTGGTGATACTGAGGTTAGAACTTGGGGCCTCAATCTTGCTATTCAGGTGCTCTACCACTTGATCCACCTGTCCAGAACTACTTTCTATGTGTATAATCAAGTTAGGGTCCAGTAAACTATTTGTTCTACTAGGCTGGAACCAAGATCTTCCTGATCTCTGCCTCCTTACTAGCTAGCATGACAGGCCTGACCCACTGGCACCCTGCAACTTTGTGTTTTGAGACAGGATCTTGTTTGTAAGCCATTTACTGGTGGAACCTGGGTGACTGAAGCCATAAAAGAATAGGGGAACTACTGAGTCCTGCTCAATAGCCATATTTATTGAAGCATACTACTGCTTTTATAAACTCCTTTTATACAGAGAGCATTTTGTGAGAAAAAGCATGACAAGTATTACATGTCAAGTTTACATTACTACAGGGAAGCACAGTTAAAATTAACTCTTTGTTATGTCTTCTTTAAAATGGGAACAGAGAAACAGGAAAAGCACACTGTTAGCATAACTTTGTTATTTACAGCTGAAGGACACAAAGCCATCTGGGAACTTTGAATACGGCTTTTCTGGACTTCTGGCTTTCTCACAAGGCCTGATACCAACTCACAAAGGCAATGTCTGGTCTGAGACTTTTGCCTCAGTTCCTTGGAGCTTTCTCACAAGGCCAGATACCAACTGAACACAGTCTGGTTCAGACACTTGTTACATAACCCAGACTATCCTTAAACACACCATGTAGCTTAGGCACACCTGAAGCTATTGATCCTCCTAACTCAGCTTTCAGAGTGTTGAGTTGACAGGCTACTAGCTCTGTGTCTGTTTTGGTCAGAGTCTTTGATCACACATCAGCACAGTTTTTGATGTGTTTGGGTGGTACTGGGGTTTGGACTTGTGCTCACACTTGCTATGCAAGTAATCTACCACCTCAGCAGATCCCCCTGCCCTCTTCACAGCATCCAGTGATTTTTTAGTAAGATGGATCCAAGGCATGCCTGGAAATAACCCCACAAAAACATTGAATACATACTTCATCAGTTGTAATATATGGATCATTTGGTTATATCTGTCCATGGCATATTGAGGCCCTTAGTTACATTGCCTGATATTGGCAGGGCAGAACACTATCAAACCAGTATGATGACCTAGGGGCTACTGAAATCTCCATCCTGAGAGCCTGGCAGGGGTGTTTTTGGAAAGTACTGTATTTCTACTGGTAGAAAAGAAGTAGTCACAAACACCCACTGAAAACACTACTGAGTGAGGTTCATTGTCTTATCCTCAAAGGTCAGATACTACCCAAGTGCTGGTATCTCAAACCTGTAATCCTAGCTACTCAGAAGGCAGATATCAGGAGGATCACAGTTCAAATACAGTTGGGTAAATAGTTTATGAGACTCCCCTATCAAAAAAAAACCCATCTCACATACACACACACACAAAATGGGCTGGTGGGGTGGCTCAAGGTATAGGCCCTGAGTTCAAGCCCCTGTATGGAAAAAATGAATAGAAAGGTGACTTACTCCTAAAAATGCATGCATAATATATACAGCAGGATGGGTGAGACAGCACAGCACAGAAGTTCTTATTCAGTTCATGAGAAGTTCCCATGATTCTGGTCTCCAAACATCACATTCTTTCTGTCTACATCCATGTCCTTCCCCATAGTCACTGAGATGAAGAAATGAATTTTTTGGCAGTACTGGGGCTTGAACTCAGGGCCTATACATTAAGACCATGAACCACTCTGCCAGCCCTTTTTATGAAGGGTTTTTTCGTGATAGGCTTTTGCAAATTATTTGCCTCTGCTGGTTTCAAACTGCAATCCTCCTGATCTTAGCATACTGAGCAGCTAAGATTATAGGCATGAGCCACCAGCACCCTGCAAGAAGTGAATTTTTGACAAGGGAAATAACATAAATGGAGCATCCTTCAGAATTTAAAGTCATGAAATTAGGATGTGCTGCAGGATTACCTGTTATTTCTCTTTCAAATAAGTGTCTTAGAGTTTATTGTACTCTTAAAACAATAAACATTACAATTCTGACACTGCTTTTCCTTTGATATACCTGCTCATAACATTTGACCTTGGTATCTATCAAGGAAATTAAATGTTTGCAGGGATCCCACCACACCAAGTGATCAGAATTAGCTCATTTCATCTTTAGATTTTACACAAACAATACAGTGTTCTTCCATTCAGATTGAAAATCTGTTCTATCTTAGAAAGAGGGTGCTTCATGATTCCTCCAAAATCTCAGGGAGCCTCTAATACACTGTTTGGAAACTATTTCTACACATTGTTCCAAATTGCCACATGAGCCCATTATGACTGAGAAGTCATGAAACTTGCCTAGACCAAATTTAATAGTACACTACTAAGAGTAATTAAATAATACTTTGCCATCCTAACAGAACAATTTACTAGTAAGTGTTGGGGACAAGATTGTCTACTCAGATGTTGATTCAGACACCACAGGCTATAATTTTTCTTCCTCCCAAATTGAAGATGTATGCATATGCTTCTATGGACATGACCTGGTAGAAGAATTTTTAATAGCCATGTCCCTTTGGGGACAACCAGGCAGTGTGCTGGTGTCTCCTAGCCTGACTCCAAGGTACTCCTGGACAGCTCCATGCAGATCATTGTGCGGCCATTTCATAACCCTGTTTTCCTTGGACCAAGAGCAAGTGCAGCATTCCATGGGCAATGACCTGTGCCCTGGGATGAGAGTGGTTGCAGAAGGGTCTCCATTGGTCTCTACCAGGGTGGAGCCAAGACCCAGATTCAAATATGGCAACTCCTCTGGGCTCTACCCTTGGGCTTGACCACTTGAATGACCCCCATTCTAGGTTCCAGTTGTATCAGGTCTCCTTTAGTATCCACTGGCAACTTTCATGTGTGCAAATCTTAGTTCTCATGATTATTTTCATTTTTCATTAGTCCAAAAAAATCTTCATGTTGCTACTGTTATTATTTAGTTATCTGTCCCAAGTACCTCATGTGTCAGTCAATTCCACTGCCCCTCTAGACCTTATACAAGAATTACAAATCAACAGTCTTAATCTTGTAGGCTCCTGCAGTCTCTGATCAGAAGATTCCTACATTCTTTGTGTCCCACATGTAAACATCCTGGCTGGACATGTGCGTGTAGTAAGGGAGGTAATGGAGTTTATTAAAGATAAAGGAAAGAAGTTATAAAGGCCATGATGCTACTAGGTGCAACAGAGAGAAAACCTTCCTCTCCAGATGGGTTTAAAACCTTCACTAGCTGTACCACAGGGACTCACACATGTAATGTTAGCCAAAATTGAGGCAGAAATCAGGATGATCATGGTTCTAAGCCAGCTTGGGAAAAAATGTTCAAAGACCCTATCTCAAAAAAACCCATCACAGAAAAGGGCTGGTGGAGTGGCTCAAGGTGTAGGGCCTGAGTTCATGCCCCAACACCACAAAAAATAAGAAATAAAAAAATTTACTCTCATATGGTGATTACCAACCACCAATAATCAAAGAATGTTGAGGGTTATATGTGGTCCCTGGCTGAAGTGGGAATGTTTGAATAGTTTACACCCAAGGGTATGAATATCCTATAAACATTTACAATTGAAAAGAAGGCTCAAAGAAAGAGAAGAATATTCAACCTCAAATATATTAAGTCTTGTATGTTCCAAACTTTCCCAAACGACCTTCCACATTACAGGAGAGTTTTTTTTTTTTACAAAGTGTGATGGTTAGACAAAAAAGAATATCAAATTATTTCACACATTTATTGACAACATGTCATCTCACACAACACATCACTCTAGCCCCATCAGCAGCTGTGGCCTCATTCATGTTCCTAGTTCAGATTTCCAATAGGAAGAAGCAATGTTCCAGTAGGAAATACCATTTTTATTACTGTACAGGGTTTCAATGTTAGAGAAATTTGATGTCATTCAAGAAGAAAATCCTGTGTCTCCTAAAGGGCTATATGAGCTTCTCAGGGCTGTCATTTAATATCACAGAATTATTTTCCTTATAATTCCAGAACACAAATATTTTGCATGCATGGTTTCCCTGAGATCTCTCTCCTTGATTTGTACATTGAACCTTGGTTTTTCACTGTCATCTTGAACTCTATATTCCCGTTGTGTTCTGTGACTACCTTGTCCTTTTTGCTTCTTGTTTTAAGGAAATTGAGCGAGTCATATTATCTCCCCCACATCACAATTAACTGAATTAATATTAGTTACGAATTTGGGGAAAATACATCTGAACAGTTGGTCATTCTGAGGGACTATTGTAAGTAAATGCAATGAGTTCAGATCGTGGTGACGAAGACAAGAGATCAATATGTCAACAGGAATGATTCTGGATGCTCAACTTACATACTAAAGGTGGCCATAGTAACTGCTGTGGCACGTTAGACTTTCGGCCTATAGATGGCGCCATGCAGCAGCTTAGCGCCAGGCGAGCTGGTCAGGTGTGCAGCTGGGCAGCAGTGTGGTTTGCGCTGCTCCTGGAGGCGCTGGTGTGGATGCTGGAATTTCGGCCGCACGGCTGGCTCGGCATTGGTACAACAGCCAGTCTTTACGTGTAGTCAAAAGAAAAAGACAGGTTAGGCAGTCTTACTCGAGGAGTATTGCTCCTATGATGCCGGTCTCAGTTTGCCGTTAACACTGTGTGTTAGAAATTCAAATTGAATTTTTCGGAGCGGACACAATTGAGCTCATAACATTTACTAGCCTCCTGCTATACTTCATAATCCGCTATCATCTTCAATATGGGGTGAGCACACCTGTTCTGTGATGAAGCTAGGCCCTCCCTCCAGAAGAGGCAGCGTACAACTTGTCACTGTGACCTCACTCAGCTAGGCAGCTTTGGATTGGTGAGATGTACTTCACTCAGAGCCTCAAGACCAGTCCAATACGAGCATGCTATGAGGACTGCCCAATCAGGTACACACAGAAAAGGGCGGGTCCTTAACTGAGGCTCACAGTCTATCACTCTCTTCAATTGTCTCCTCTATTCAGGATGTTCAGGTGGCTTTGCCACAGAATCTGTGTCCTGTGAATTGTTGGGCTGAGACAGATCCATAGGCAGGACACCAGGCACCCAAACACAGGACAGTGTGTGAGGGTCAGCGTCCTGAGGAGGAAAGGAGGCTGTTTGTAACCTCCGGGAGTGCATTTGCCCAACCCGTGCTCGCGAGTCTACAGGCCCGGGCCTCCATTGGAGCAGCAAGAATGGAGGACCCCCTGTACCTATGGGGGGTGGGGGGCGACCTTAAACCCCTGTCACTGTTAGGAAGGGGCTAGGCATGCAGCCAGGACAGGACGCATATCCTGCAACTTCACCTCCCATGGGCCACTTCTGGCCACCTGCCCCCGCTGCTCCCCTTCCCCAGATGGTCAGGATGGGTGCAGGTGTGTGGCGATGGTAGGAACTGTGGTCCAGCACAGCCCAGTCTGCCTTTGTCCAGATGGACCCACCTGTGTTACCCCCAACTTTGAAAGATGTGGAAAGCCGTGTGTTAAATCTACTCGTCCCCACGCCCAACCACCGCCGCCAGTCCAGCTCATATTCAGTCTGGAAGTAAATTCCTAAAATTCCTTCTTCCAGGCAGCAGTCCCCTTTCCACAGCATTATCAAGCATTTGCATTCAGGATACACCTGCTATACTACTTCATCGTTTTTCCTCCAAGTACTGCTGACAAGAAGTTTTTAAAGGATGATTAATATTTTTGTTTGTGAACATTTCACATGAGTTGAAGACAGAGAAAAATCACTTTACTGCCTGTTTTTTAAAAAAAATTTTTTGCTTCTGCCCTGTCTCCCCCATGCACAGGCACTAAAATGACTCTGGAGACTCTTCTGGTTCAGGGTTTCAGAAATGACTGACTGACTGTCACCAGGTGCCCACAGGTGCACTGTGTCTGGTCCCTTGGTGTTTCTAGTGAATAGAAGTTTCTGGGGTATCTCCTGTAGAGAATCCTGAGGTGTGGCTTTGGAGCATCTCGGAGCAGCTGTGAGGAATCTCAGGCTATACACTCATATAAAAGACACTTTACTGGTTTCCATATTTTAGCTGCAGTCAGTAGTATCACGTTGGACATCAGGCCACAGTTTTCTTGAATAATCTGATATCCATTGTTTTGGATCATACCTAGAATTATGATTTGGTGATCATCTAGAAGCTCAGTGTTTCATTTTTTGAGTAAACTTAGTTATTTTCAAAAATGGTTGTACTAAAAGTATTCTCACCAGCAGTGTACCATCCTCCCTTCTTGCTATATCCAGGTCCTCTCAAATGCAGGTTGTCCTATATCTTCATTTATGGGTGGTAGCAGGGGATAGGAGGGTTTAATCTCAGGACTTCATTCCTCCAAGTTAGGTGCTGTACCCCTTGAATCACACCACCACTGCACTTTTCTGAGGTTATTTTTGAGGAAGTGTCTCTGAAAGGATATGCCAGGACTGGTCTTGATCCTCAATCCACCCAAACTCAGATCTCAGCATTTCAAGTGGCTGTGATTATAGAGATGTGTTGATGGCACCTGTCCCCTCAACTCTCTAATAATAGCCATTCTGACAGCTGTGCTCAGACTGCAGGTGGTCTGCTACTTGGCACATTACCTCCCCAAGGCAAATATGTTACAACCCAGTCTGTATAAAAGAAGGGTTTTCATTATGACACATCTATATATGCATAGAATATATTTGAACATGTTCAGTCCCTCTATTTCTCTTTATCCTTTTCCTACCCCATTTTCACTGTCGTATTCCTTATAGTCCCTCTTTTGTGTTCATGTCCTCCCCCTTTAGGTCCACATGAGAGAAAATGTATACTTGTCTTTCCAAGATTGACTTATTTCACTTAACACAGTCATCTCTAGTTCTGTTCATTCTTCCTTATGGCTGGGGAAAACTCCATTGTGTATACATTCCACATTTTCTTTATCCCTTCAGTCACTGATGCACACCTAAGCTGATCCTGTAACATGACTGTTGTGAATTCCACCACAACCACCATGGGTATGCATAAAAAAGAAAAAAAGAACGCATGCTGTCAAGTAGCCATAAACCTCTTGAGTACACAGGGATCTGTGCTTCTTAAACCCTCTCTGCACATACAAATGCTGGCACACACATTTAAAACCATTTGTTTTTCTGCAATCTGTGCCTCTTAAACTGTATTATAGTTGAGGCACCCAGGACAAGGACAAATTCCTTCTAGGAAGAACTGGTAGACCTGGAGTTGTTGGTCGGGTGAGCTGGGGGAGGTAGTGGGAAGTGCAGAAGTCTTTTGGATTGGAGGCAGAGGGTTGTTGGTGTTTTTTGTTGTGGTCTTGTTTTTGGCCCTATCAACTCCCTGCAGCTGACTAGATACTGCTCAACAGTTAGCAAACTATGCTGGAAATCTCTTGCACTGGCAAATTGGGTTTTAAGCCCTTATCTGCCCTGATCCAAGGGAAAGAGGGTGTGGAAGGATGTATGCATGACCATGTAACTGACCACTTTGTTCTGTGATCTGGAGAGACCTGTGTTTGCACAGCGCTGTCCTCTCCCAGGGCTAGGTAAACTATCCACCCACAGAGCACTTTGAACGCAGGGTGACACATTCATGTTCCCGAAAGTCCTTCTCACTTCAGAGTGATGCTGGCTTTGGGAGTCTTCCTTAGGCACATTGCCAGGACAGGATCGTGCTCATTTAATGTGGATGGTTCCTCAGCTGCCAAGTCACTGATGACTTTGAGAGTGACTTGAAAGGGAGCTGCTGTTTATTTAGCTTGTCCACAGGTGGAGAGAGAGTCAGGCACCTCCTGTAGGTTCTATAGGTGGTGGGAATTGAGCCCAGGGCCTTGCAAATGCTGGGCATGCACTCTTAGCACTGTGCTATGCCCTCAGGCATGGGATATGCTTTTTTGGAGGGTTATTTAGTCTATTTACAATTAATACTATTTTTCACAAGGTTAACAATACAAAAGTCTCATCCATATACACTCATCTATGAATATTGTGTGTACTGTGATTCCTTGGTGTTTATTATTTCAACCTCATAGCCTTATAATGTACATTAGTGGCAGGTAATGAGGGCTACTCCTAGTCTTACAATTTGGTAGTTTCCAGGCTAATTTCACAAATGCACACAAACACACACACACACACACACACACAGACTCTCGGGTGAGTTTTAGAATTTTGCTTTTAGTGTCTTTAATAAAAATAATGTGTGTTGACATTTAGATTGAATTGGGGGGAAAAGGTTAAATTTGTGACGAGTTTTATCTACACACCTGAGGTATGAAACTCAGTTTTTTAGGTGCCCTTGTCCAGTTTTATTTTATCCTAATTTCACAATATTTCCTTTTCAAAACATGTCCACATGAGAAACACATGAATGTGACACTATGTGAAACTTAGGCGGTGTTTGGTATTATTTGTTGCACTGGACATAGAAGACCTAGAGGAGGCTGGATTTTAGAACATGCCCCACTTTCTTGTTTTTTTGAATGTACCTCTTACTCCATGCTCTGGGATTCAACTCTTTGAACCAAACTGCTGTACCCTCCATTATTTCACAGCACACTGCACTAGTTCATAAGTCCATACCTGTGGTAGGTGAGAGTCTTGCCTCTACAACAGCCAGGTTCCCCAAATGGATAATAACAACTTAAACTCCATCTTCTGCTCATGACTGTTTTGGTGTTCCATATCTTCATCAGTACTGTTTAACTGTTTACTTAATGTTTACCTAATTCCTACGGTAAGGGTTTTTTAATGACTTTTGAACACTTAGATACCTCATAATTGCCTGTTCAAGTCTCTTACCTACTTTTCTTCTGGACTCTGTATCTTTTCCTGTTTTTTTCTGAAGCACTGGAATTTGAACTCAAGGCCTCACACTTCCTAGGCAGGCATTCTTATCGGTTGAACTACTCTGCCAGTCCTGTCTTTTCCTTTCTTATTAAAAGTGTTTTGTCAGCGGGAGAGTGGTTCAAGTGGTAGAGCACCTGCCTAGCAAGCTCAAGGCTCTGAGTTCAAACCCCAGCACCACAAAAAAAAGTATTTTGTTATATTGATGCAATTAATTTCTCATACTGTCACTTCCTTCTTTATGCTTTAATGCTCTCATATGCATGAGATTTTTATTTTAGTATACTCTAATTTATGAATATTTTTAATACTTCTTGGTGTAACTTTTTGATATACTGTTTTGGGGTTTTTTGTTGTATTGTTTTTTGGCAGTACTGGGGTTTGAACTCAGGGCCTCACATTGCTAGATAGGTGCTCCACTACTTGAGCCTTACTCCAGCCCTGTTTTGTGTAACTTTGAAATGAAATCTTACTTTCCATGATACCGTTTGAATCACTTAGTTTGCTTTAATAGGTATTTATTAGCTCTAAACATGCTTTATTGAATGACACAATAGTGTATAGTGTTTTAGTCATACAGACACATTGTCCCTGCAATTTTCATTGGAAAGGAAGCCTGTTTTTCTACTTCTCTGCAATGCAGCCTTTGCTATTCATGTGTCTCAAATACAGGGGTCTTTTTAGGGTCTGTCTTCAGCAGATTTATTTATTCACTTCCTTGGCAGGTCCATGCCAATTGCTATAGCTTAGTAACCTACAGTCATATGACACAGAAAGATGTTGTAGTTATCAGCAGACTTCGTATCTGACTGTGGTTGTAACATATAGCATAGATGTATGGTAGATAAACTAGGTTTGTGTAAGTCATCCTATTATGTTTGTACAATGTCAGAATCACCTAAGAATGCATTTCACATATGGTATCCCCATTATTTGTGAGGGTGACGGTGTGTATACGTGTGTTCCAATTATATAATACATAATTAAAATGTAGGGGTTTTATATCAAATTTAATAGAACTCTTTCCATTCCATTACTCCTTTAAAAGCACCAACATTTGAGCTGGGCACAGTGGCTCACACCTTTAATCCTATCTACTGAGGAAGCAGAGATCAGGAGGATCTCATTTCAAAGCCAGCTGAGCAGACAGTTTGTGAGACCCTCTTGGGTCTAATAGAGTGGCTTAAGGTGTAGGCCCCGAGTTCATGCCCCAGTACCATAAAAAAAATCAGCATTTGGCACTGTCATATAACTCGGTGATAGTTAACCTTCAATATCTTTTTGGCAGTACTGACACAACCTCTTTAGTTTTACCTCCAGCCCCTCTTCAGTAGCTTTAAATTTTGCTCTTTTGGAGGGATACTGGGGTTTGAACTCAGTGCTTTTTGTTTGCAGAGCATGTATTCCACCACTTAAGGCACAATGCAGTCAATTTTGCTCTGGTTATTTTGGAGATCTTGTCTTGTGAACTATTTGTAGTGTGGCAAACGCCTAGTATGGCAGCTAAATGTAGAGCACAGGACTTTCATTGTTAGTGTCAATGGAAAATAACCACTTTGGAAGACAGTCTTGAACACTCATACAAAGATAAACATGGTTTTACCGCACTGTTCAGCAATCACACAGCTATTTTCCCACATGAATCGAAAGCCGAGGTTCACACACAAGTCTTTGTAGGAAGACTTAATAATCTTCGTAGGAAGATTAATAGCAGATTTATATAGACTTGCCAAAAACTAGAAGCAATGAAGGCATGCCTTTCAGTAGCTAAACCAATAAACTGTGGATATCTACATAATAGAATATTATTCAGCAATAGAAGGAAATCAGTTGTAAGACAGGTGTAGTGGCTCATGCCTATAATCCCAGTTACCCATGTGGGAGAGATCAGGGTGACCACAGTGCAAGAGCAGCCCAGGCAAAAGTTAGCAAGACCCCTATCTCAACCAATAAACCTGAGCAAGGTGGCACACATCTGTCACTCCAGCTATGCAAGAGGCATAAATAGGAGGAGTCTAGGCCAGGCCCAGGCAAAAAAGGAAGACCCTATTTGAAAAATATCTAAAGCAAAATGGCTAGCGACATGACTTATTTACACTACAATTCCACATACACAACATTCTAGAAAAGACAAAACTACAGATAGTAAATAAATAGTGGTTGCCAAACCAATTGTCTCGGATGGGGGCACACTGGACAGTGGTGCAATGAACAGATGGAGCACAGGAAATTTTTAAGGCAGTAAATTCATTCTGTAAGATAGCATGATATGACATGCATTTGTCTAACTAGAAAACTAAAAAAAACCCTACAAAACCATACAACACAATATGCAAAGTATGGACTTCAGTTGATAATGTACTGCTTCATTCATATCAACATCCAGTGCAATATATTGATTCACAAATGCACTACTGATGAACGGATCAAGAAAATGTGGTACTTGTACACAATGGAATTTTACTCAGTCATGAAGGAAAATGAAATCTTATCGTTTACAGATAAATGGATGGAACTGGAGAACATCATTCTGAGTGAGGTCAGCCAGGCTCAGAAGACCAAAAATCATATGTTGTCTCTCATATGCAGACTTTAGATCTAGGGCAAGTGCAGCAATGTTGTTGGACTTGGATCACAAGACAAGGGGAGAGCACATAAGGGAGATATAGGAATAGGTAGAAAACCCAAAACATGAAAGCGTTTGATGTCCCCATTCCAGAGGAACTAATACAGAAACCTTAAAACAACAGGTTATCATGAGCAGGGGATCAGGAACCAATGTAAAGATCAGCTAGAGTTGAATCAATATGAGTCATAATACATGGGTACATGAAAGCAATTGTAGGACTCTTTCTGTACAGCTATCCTTAACTCAACTAGCAAAAACTCTTTGTCTTTCTTATTATGCATATATCCTTTCTTCAACAAAATCAGTGATAAGGGCGGAATGAGACCTGCCTGAAACTCAGGAGGGCAGAGGGAGAGGGGGGCAGGATGGAGAAATGACCAAAACAATGTATGCACATGTGAATAAACTAAAAAAAAGTAAAAGAGAAAAAAATATTGCTGCATTCTTGGGCCTTGAACATGAATGAGACCACAGCTGTGAATAAACGTCTGAAGCAGTTTCATATCCTTTTGTGTGACCATCACTCCTTTGTAAAAGAATTCTCTGGGATGACTGTTGATTTGTAAATCCTGCATAAATTTTTGAACAGCTGACTGGTACATGGGGTATTTGGGACAGTTAAGTAAAACAGGTAAATAAGAGCAATAGCAACATGCAGATTCATACTGACTAGTGTGAAGTAAATAAAACATCTGAGATTTGGATTTGTGCAAGTTGCCAGTGGGTAGTGAAGAAAGGCAGATTTTGTTGGAATCTGTACTGTGTGTTCTTCAAGTGGTTAATCCCAAGGGCAGAGTCCATAAGAGTCCCAGTCCTTGTACTTAGGTCTTGGTCCCAACCTGGTACTCTTTAATTGTTTCCTGTGGAGATCTTCTTTATCCACTTTCATTCCACAGATGCACAGGTCATGGTTGGTCATGTGGGACACCTGCTGTTGGCCCAAGGAGACTGGAATATCAAATGGTCACACACTGATCTGCATGGAGCTCTACATAAGAGAATCTGTCAGCCAGGAGGCATCAGCACCCTGCCTGGTTCTGCTCAAATGGACATGGCTATGCTCCAGAACCAGTCACCATTTTCATGACTTCTCAGTATAATCATATAAAATGTTTTCACAGAGGTACTGTCTTAGAGACTCACTGATCAGTCCCTTCATAGGATTTTGGGGAATCATGTAGGCACCCTCTTTCCAAAATGTTATACAATTTCAAACTTTGAAAGAAAGCAGAAGGGTAACATGTATTATATTATTTGCATAAACTCTAAAGAAGGAATGTGGCTTTTGTGGACAGTTGGTGTGATGATATCCCTTCAAAAAAATTTTAGTGACCCTGGGGTTTGGAATCAGGGCCTCATGGTTGTTCAGCAAGTGCACTACCACTTGAACCCTCCACCAGCCCTTTGGAATTAGGTATTTTTAAGATAGTGTTTTACCAACTATGTGCCGCAGCTGGCTTGGAACTGGGAATCTTCTAATCTCTGACTCACAAGTATGTAGGATTACAGGTGTGAGCCACCAATGCCCTGCCCCTTAAAATATTAATTACCCTGATAGGCATGAGGTCAAGTGTTATGAGCAGGCATTTCAAAGAAAGAAAAGTGTCAGCAATGTAATGTTTACAGTCAGTCTACTGATTTTTTTTTGTCGTACCTGGCCTCTAACTCAGGAAGTACATCTTTAGCCACTCCACTAATTCTTTTTATTGTGACATGTTTTTCAAGAGAGGATCTTGCAACTACTTTTCTGGTCTGTCTTTGAAACAGGATCCTCCATATCTCTGCCTCCTGAGTAGCTAGGATTATAGGCATGGGCCACTTGCACCTTGCTAACTTTAATCTTTTGTGAGTACAGCTTTAAAACAGGTAGTAGAAAGAGATATTACAGGTGACCTGGCAAGACCCACAATCCATAAAAGTGCTACTATTCTGCTATTGCCCTTATTGATAATTCATTTCTTCATCTCAGTGACTGTAAGGAAGGACATGAATATATAGGGAAAGAATCTGATGACCAAGTCATGGAATAAATGTTAGGAGACTGGAATCATGGGAATATCTCAGGAATTGAATGTGATCTCCTCAGTTCTCTTACCCTTCCTTCTCTATACATTATGCACAGTGTTTTAAGAGTCAGTGACCTTAAAGAATGTGACTTTGAACCTTACCAATAGTATTTTTAGGGGTAAGTTTGTGGATTTTCCAATACTTTCCAAAACTGTCCCCACCATTAGCTCATGGAATGTAAATTTCAGTAGCAGTTCAGCTCATCATATTGGTTTGACAGCTTTCTGTCCTGCCAGTCTCAGACAGCTCACCTCTATAAGCAACCAATAGGCATATCCACAATGATCAATATCCTGCAACAGAACAACTACGTGTTCCATGTTTCCATGGAATATTTCCAAGCATGTCATGGAATAATATTAGTATGCCACAGATAGAGGTGAACTAAAAATTCTCTGGATGTCCAGGTGGAGAGCAGGGCACATGGCTCAAGTGACAGAGTACTAGCCTAGCAAGTATGAGCCAAAGTTCAAATGAAAGTACCCTCAAAAGACATCAAAAACTGTGTAGCAGAGGGAGAGAGACAAAATAATATCAAGTCTTAGACCAAAACTGATATGGTGCCAGGGGCCGGTCATCACAACCCTCACGAAGCTGAGATAGGAGGATCATTAGTTTCAGGTGCCTGAGTCACATGGCGGGTTCAATGATAGCCTGGGCTTCACAGTAGGATTCTGTCTCAAAAACCAAAATAGAATGGCAATGGTGGCTCATGCCTATAATCCTAGTTGTTCTGGATAGAGATCAGGATATCATATTTGGATGGCTTCCAGGCAAATAGCTCAAGAGACCATATCTCAGTAATCCTGAGCACAAAACAGGGCTGGCATAGTTGTAAAGAGGTAGAATGCCACAAGTCAAATTTGCTATAACCCATGGTTTCAAGTAGTCACTGGAGGCTGGGAGCTGGCTGTTCACTTCTGTAATCCTAGCTACTCAGGAGGCAGAGATCAGAAGGATCACATTTTTAAGCCAATTATTTGTGAGACTTTAACTGCAAAAAAAATCAAAAAAGGGTTTTAGCAATGACATAAGGTAGAGTTTGGGAGTTGAAACTCCAGTACTGCAGGAAAAAAAGTCACTGGAGGACTTTACTTAAAACCTTTTAAGGGATCTGTACTTAATCTTTTCTCATATAAATTCTACTGAGACCGGTATTGAGGTCCTCGTGTGTATTGTCTTGGAATTGCAGGACACTTTTAATATTAAGTTTTGCATGGTTAACAATAGGAAACGTATGTATACATATGTTCTTCTGTGAATATTGTGTGTATGGTGATTACCTGGTGTGCATTGTTTCAACATTATACTTTAATAATGTACATTAGTGTCAGTTAATGATGGCTACTTCTACTCTTATAATCAAGAAGTTTCTAGGCTAATTTCATACACACATACACATTCACATCCATTTAGAATTTGAGTTTTGTTTCTTTATTAAACATTATATATGTTGACATTTGAGTTGATTTAGGGGAATACTTAAACTTATGATGAGTTTTATCTACACACATGAAGTATATAAATGAGTTTTTTATATCCCTTTTTACTATTTTACTTAATCATAAATTCACAATTTTTCCTTTTCAAAATGTCCAGTGTGAAACAACTCATGAATATGATATTATATGTAACTTAGGCAGTACTAACAGTATTTGTTGTACTGGATATATAAGACATTGTGAGAGGATAGGCTCTGGAACTTTCCCTACACTTAATATTTTACCACATACTCCTTCTCTTATTTTTGTGGTACTTGCATTTGAACTCAGGGCTTCATGATTGCTAAGCAGGTGCTCTACCTCTTAAGCCACACCTTCAGCCCTGTTTTGAACTATTTGCCTGTACTGCCCTCCAATCATGATTGTCTTGAATCATGAGCCCCTGTTTTCAAACCCCAGTACCACAAAACAGAAGAGATAAACAAGAAAGTGTGTGGCACATTTTAGAGTGCAGCCTCCCTCTATATCTTATATATCCAGTACAACTAGTATTAAGCACCACCTAAGTTTCATATCTGTATCACATGTATCTGTTATTTCACATGTATGCATGTTTTATAAGGGAAAAATTGCAATTTAGGATAAAACATATCTTTTCTTGATAGTAATGTGCATTATTAATGGTAATATTTAACTTATCTACACCAAGGTATCACAATTCAAACAATATTCATACATGAGTGAATGTTCATATAAATTTCATATTACTTAGTATATGAAAAATAACATAAAATGTGAATAGACTAAATAATCCATACAAAAGGCAGGTATTGTGACTGATGACCTATCACAGTGGAATGAGTGAATACCCAGAATGTGCAAAGCCCTAGGCTCAATTCCCAGCACCTATAGCAGCTATAGGTGCTAACGATCCCACTACCTGTACAACACAAGGTAAATAAAAATCTACTGCCTTTCAAATCAATATCAAAAGCATAAATGAGTTGAGAGACTTCTATACGCTGTGTAGGAGAGAAACATCCACATCAAATGAGCATGGAAAGTTGTGGCCCATGTGGAAATAAATCCTGCCCTGGGCAATGTGCCCAAGAAAGAATGCCAAACACACAGGATCATTCTCAAGTGAGAAAGATGGAACATCATTGTGTCACCCTGACCCAAAAGTCTTCTGTGATTGGATTATTCACTGAGCATTATGCATACACGAGTCTTCCCACTCCACAGAACAAAGTGGTGGTGTTACATGGTCATGCATATGTTCTTCCCTAGGATGAGGGCTGAAAACAAGTTAAAATTCAATTTCCTCTTCAAAGAGATTTCTACCATAGTCTGATCATTGTTAAGGTGCTATCCAGGAGTCACAGGGATTTGATAAGGCAAAAAACAAGCAAAACAGCAACAATAACAAAAATCCCAACAACCCTCCTTACCCCAAATCCAGTAGACTTCTACCATGCTGGACAGCAGGTCAGTACTTCCTAGGCCTCCCCCAGCTCACCCCTCTGACGACTCCAGGTCTACCAGTTCCTCCTGGAAGGAGGTGTTCATGCAGTGGTTTTCTCAACTGTAACACATTCCATTGCAGGGAGTATATCCTATCCTCCAAACTCTGCCAAAAAAGCAGAGTGGGCAAGTGTTAATTCCCTGGGGTTGGAGAAAAACAAAGGATTTTAAATATGAGCACCAGCACTCGTATGGACAGAGAACATTTATGAAGAACAGACGTTGTGTGTTCCCTGAAGAGTTTTTTTTTTTTTTGCACAAAACTCCAGTGACTACTTGAAAGCCTGGTTTCTTAAAATTTGTCTCGGGGATGTTCTATACCAAATAGCAGAAGACAGCTGTCACAATGGCTATTACTACTATTTTTTAAATTTGGTTTTACTATTTAATTTTATATTAGTATGCTGGGATTACATTGTGAAGCTTACAAAAGGCCTTAGAATATATTAAACATATCACACTTGAATTCATCCCCTCCATCATTCTCCTTAATCCCTGCTCCCCCATTCCTGGACTAGTTTCAACAAGTCTCATTTCTCCATTTACCTAAATCTGTACAGATTCATCCTCCTACATCCTTACCCCACTCCTCCCACTTCCCACTAGTACCAACTCCCCAGGGAGGACATGTTCTGCCCTCCTGTAACAATTTTGTAAAAGAAAAATGACATTTTTGTTTGTTTAAGGAAACAGTGAGCTTCCTTGTGACATTTCCATATATATGTATATGTACATATATATGTATATGTATGTATATATATATGAATTGGCTCATCACCCTCCACAACGGCTTCTATCCTGAGGTTGTGAGGCTGGAGCCCCTCTAATCCAGCTAATTGGAAGGCCGAGAACCAGAGGATCAGGGTTCAGGGCTAGTTATAGCAAATAATTTGGGAGACCACACTTCCAAAATACTCACAGCAATGCTGACTGGAAGTGCATTTCAAGGTGCAGAGCACCTGCTATATAAGAATGATACCTTGAGTTCAAACCTGAATCTTTTCCCCACCTCCCAAAATAAAAGTAGTGGAAGAATAATATGTGTTTGAGAGGACATGGATATAGCAAGAAGGGAGTCCTGGAACCCTGCTGGTGAAAATAATTTTTAATTAAGCCATTTTGGAAAATAGCTTGAAAGTTCTTCAAAAATACTTAACATTGAACTGCCAGATAATCCAAAAATCATAATCCTATGTATGCATCCATAACAATGGATATCAGAACATCCAAGATGACGGCACTCATCTACCCATCTACAATGGAAACAAGTGAAGTGCCTTTTACATGAGTGTGTAGATGGAGATTCCTTTCAGCTGTTCTGACAGGCTCCAAATCCACACCTCAGGCTGCTGTGCAGGAGAGGTCTCATGGGCTGCTATTTATGAGAAACCCCAAGGGACCAGACACAGGGTAGCTGTCACACCTGATGACTTTCAGTTCTGAAGCCTGGACCAGAAAAGTGTGAGAAGACATTCTGATAAATTAGGTGCCTATGCCTAGGCAAAAGAAAAAGCACATTTTTTATACAGAGGGCCAGGTGATTCTTCTCTGCCTTTCTCTATTCTATTTGTGACGTGTTCACGAATTAAAAAAAATTAATCATCCTCTGTAAATCCTGTCTCCAGTACTTGCAGGAAAAATATGAAATGCTGTTTGAACTGTACCATGAGTAAAAAATAGTTGATGATGCTATGGAAAGAGGAAGCTGGTATGTGGGAATGCAGGGTGGAAGAAGGAACTTTGGCAGACCTAATAAAAGCTTGTTGGTGGGTGGTGGAATGGATTTTGACACTGCTTTCCACATATTTGGAAAACTGGGGTCAAAAGGAAACTGGAGTTTTGGACCCAAGAACCAAACTCCTGAGACTCTATATGTTAGGTCCAGCCACCCCTCTGTAAATGCCAAATAAGAGTCATGGTGAAGGCAGAGAAGGGAGGTTTATTACACTGCTAGGAACATGCCATGGGAAGAGGCAGAGTAAGCACTCAGCAATTCTTTAGCCATCTTCTGGATACAGACATGAACTATAGTTTTTCATAGACAAAAGAAGTGGTGACAGGGGACAAAGCTATGCATAAACAGTCCCAGTCACAGGTGTGTTCTGGTTGCCATTTATCTCAGTCCAAGTGTTCCCAGAGGGGTCCCAGAAAAGATGCTATTAATGTCATTACTGGAGGGCAGCAATCTGGTTCCATGAGATTAATCCTATTCCAGGGTGCAGCCCCATCATTTTAGGTAATTGTCCTCATTTGGAGGGATGGTATGTCCTTCACCGTCCACTGTTCCTTAAAGGAAATTTCATTCTCTTGTTGTAAAGACATTATCAGTGTTACCTTAAAGGAATGGCTTAGGGCAAAGACAGATTCAAAATGGAGGCAGGGATGTCAAGCTTCTACTGTTTTCAGTTAATGCGAGGGTCCAAGAGAGGAGTCAGTGCTCTTTAGCAAATGCAACTTGAGTGCCTCTTACAAAACCAGATGGGCCCAACAGGAGGAGGGCTGAGTAGGGAACACATGGACCACAACTCCTACCATCCACAACATCTGCACACCTCCACATGAATGGGGGGACCAGAGGGTGGGGGCAGATGTCCATAGGTGGCTCCATGGGAGGTAAAGTCACACATAGACCCTCCAGGGCACATGTCCAGACACACCTGCCTGCCATACCCCTCCCCACAGTAGCAAGGAACAGAGCGGCACTCACCCCAATGCCCCACAGCTAGTGGGGGTCAGGAAAAAGGAGTCCAGGAAAGAAGACAGAAATGGGAGCTCGGGTCAACAGCAGAGGCAGGTTTATATCGGGATGAACATGGGAGGACTCCAGTCACAGGGAGAGACCAGAGCGCCTTCTCCAACAGGCTTGGGATTTATGGGGCTGTGCAGGGTGTTTTCGGGAGGTGGTCTTCGGGGCAGGTGTGCGGAGGTCACGGTTAATGCGGGTGTGTTAGGGAGGGGTTGCAGCTTTCAGCTCTGCACGGTTGGTGCATCGCTTACTGGACATGACGGTTGGCTGCGTCACTTGAGAGAAATGAAAAATGACTGCGGGAAACAGGGCAAGGTACGGTGACGTCAGAAATGGCAGCGGTGGGGGGCAGCGGGTGAGCCTTGAGAGGCTGCAGGTTTTAGGATGACCTCACTCTTGCTGAACAGAGGGGACCCCGGCGCAGCTGCCCTAAAGGAGGCCGGGCCTGCAGGCTCGGAGCACGCGGTGGGGAGAAGCACTGCCGCAGTCACGGACGCCCTCCCTTACCCGTCACCACGCCACACGCACGCACTGTCCTTGCCTTTCGGGTGTTCGCGTCCTCCCTAAGGGTCTCCCTGCGTCCTGCAATTCACAGGGAGGAATTGGATGTGGAAAAACCGCCTGAGCATCCCGGACCCAGGACACACCTGGAGAGGATTCCAAGATAGCTGCAGATGGCGAGCTTCAGTTGAAGACCCGCCCCAGATCGCGAAAGCCCGCCCTTTCCTCACTGTATCTGTCTCTGATTGGACAGTGCTCATGCAGTGCGTCCAATAGGACAGCGATTGAAGTCCTGAGTGACATCAGATCGCACCAACCAATAGCTGAATGATGTCACAATGTCAAATTCTTTGCTGCATCTTCTGGAGGGAGGAACTGCCTTCATAACGGAACAGGTTTAAGGACCTCATATTGATAATTGCAGGTTATGAATGATAGCAGGAGGCTCCGATATGTTATTTTAGCAGGGAGGAAGATCTGAAAAAAACAGACGGCCTGAGTCCTGATAAAGCATCAGGGAGGTAGGGATGGCATACCAGAGAGATAAAACCTGAGGATCTGAACTTGAAGAAGGTCACATAGCGCTGGGAAGGGGAAAATGTCATGTAGCCTAGGGTAAAGTAGTCTGTAAAATTAAATATAACCACATATGTATTAGACCTTGCTTTTTGCTTCTGTAACTTGCTTGCAAGGGTAAATAAGGTGAGAACCCATTGTTCTTTGGACAAGAGTTCCCAGAGTCTGTGCTGACACAATAAAACGATGTTTCCTGCTTAATTGCCTCAGTGTCCTGTATCTCAGCTAGCAACTTTCTGCAACATTATCAGCTGAATTGTTTTCCTCAACAAGAAAATCATGTTGATTTTATGACACATAGGGTTACCAGCTAAGTGAAAGGGGCATCACAGGAGCAATATTTCTGGACTAAGGAACTCTTTAATTGCTCTTTTTTTTCTGGTTGTTGGGCAAATGCCCAGCCAGTGCTGTGCCTGAAATTCCAGAATCCACAGGAGTGTCTCAGAAGAAGTCCAAACCACACTGCTGTAGACTACACGAACTGACCCAACCTAATTGGCACTACCCGGCTACTGGACACCATCTCTATGCCTCAAGTCTACCGTGTCACAATCGTTACCATCACCAACTTGATGACATAAGGTAAGCATCCAGAGACCTTCCTTTGGCCATCTTGTTCTTTTTTCTTTGTCACTAAGACACGGACCCTTTTGCATTCAGTTAAAATAGTACCTCAGACTGGACAGTTGTTTGGATGTATGTCTGTCAAATTCATTACAAATAACACTCCAGTTAATTGATGGTCCCCTAATCTGATTCATATATTTTGCTTACAACAGGAAAAATAAAGGATACTGTAAGTCAATAGAGAACACAATGGGTACAAACAGACAAAAGTTACAATGTCAAATCAATGCGTGAGATCTCAGAAGAAACCAACCATTCCATTCAAAACTTTGATGCTATGTGAGTAGATACAAAAACGATAAAATAAAAACAGATATGAACAATAGAAAACCCAAAACCTTGATAGTTCAGATTTACAAGGAAAATAAGTGTATGCTATTAAATGACAGGGTCCAGAAGCTCATACAGCCCTTCTGGATAAACAAAGGATTTTCTCTACAGCAAGTGTATAAGATACAGTTAAATGACATCAAATTCTCTAGCATTGAATGCATGCACTGCTATAGGAAATGATATTTCAATGGTGTGAAGGAGACTCATGCCTGTAATCCTAGCTACCAAGGAAACAGAGTTCAGGAGAATTGTGGTTGGAATTCAGTCAGGGCAAATAGTTTGAAAGACCCTATCTCAAAAATAACCCATCACCAAAGAGGTCTGATGGAGATGCTCAAGGTGTTGGCCATGAATTCAAGTCCCTGTAAGAAAAAAAGGAAAAGAAAAAGTAAAAGTATGACATTTCCTATTGGAATAATGCTTCTCTCTTGGACAATGAACACGAAGGAGGTCACAGCTGCCAATAAATATGTGACATAATTTGATATACTTTGTAATGTAACCATTGACCTTGTGAAGAAACCCTCTGGTAAGACTTCTGACTTCTACATCTTGGATAAGTTCTGGAAGGGAAGTTCCGTACAGCAGCCTGAGGTGTGGGTTTGCAGCCTGTCAGAACAGTTAGGAGGAATATCTTACTATACACTCATGCAAAAGGCAAGTGTCTTTTCCATATATCAGCTACTGTCAATAATGCTGCAATGAACATCAGAGTGCAGCCATCTTGGATGTTCTGAAATCCACTGTTTCTGATTCATAACCAGAATTGTCACTTTTGGATCATCTGGCAGTTCAATGTTTAGTAGTTGGAAGAACCTTCAAGCTCTTTTCCAAAATTGTTGTATGAAAATTTATTGTTACGAACTGTTTCCCAAGGTTCCCTTCTTGCAGTACATGTCCTCACAGACAAAATTTATCCTCAAATTATTTTTGGAGGGGTGAGGAAAGAGAGAAGACTAGAACCCAGAACTTCATTTTTGCAAAGAAAGATCTCTACCACTTGAGACACAATTTCAGTCCACATTGATATGACTATTTTGAAAGAGGCCTTTTCCAAACTGTTTGCCAGGGCTGGCCTCAAATCTCAGTCTTTCCGATCTGAGCCTACAAAGTACCTAGGATTACAAAGTTTCCCTCAAGTGCCAATCACCTCAACTTCTCATTAATTACCATTGTAATAGCTGTGCTCAGGCTGCAGGTGGGCTGCTATTTGGTACAGAACATCCTGTGGCAAAGTTATTAGAACCCAGACTGTCAAGTAGCCAATGGACGAATCTACCATAAACTCTGAAAGGAATACATAGGGATCCGTGGTTCTTAAACCTTCTCTGCCACACAAATGCCAGTGTGCCTATTTGAAACCGTTATAACAAAAAGAGGAAGAGTGGATAAAGTAGAATGCTGGAAGGAGTAAATTGAACTATGATACATTGTAAGAACTCTTGTAAATGTCACATTGTCCTTCAGGACAACAACTAAAAATAAATAAATAAATAAAACCATTTGTCTTCTTAACTCCAGAGAAATTAGCATGTGCCCACTCTGCTTTGCTCTCAGAGTTTGGATGATTAGGATTCATCCCTGGAATGGAATGTGCTACAACTGAGACACCCTAGACATTGACAGACTCTTTGCATGAGGAATTGATGGATCTGAAGTTGTCAGTGGGGTGAGCTGGGGAGGTCCTGGGAAGTGTGGATCTCCAGGTCAGGCTTGTAGAAGTCTACTGATTAGGGGGAAAGGACAGGTGGGAGTTTTTATTATTATTTTTTATTTGTATTCTATAAACTTGCTGCAGCTGGTTAAATAGAAGCTCAACTGTGAGCTGTTTTGCTCAACTGCTGAAAACAACTGAAAGCCAACTATGCTGGAAATCTGTTGCACTGGCAAAATGGGTTTAATCCCATCATTCACGGTACTAGGGAATGAATCCCGTGGAGGGACATATGCATGACCTTGTCACAACACCACATTTCTGTGGTCTGGAGAGAACAGCAGGCCTAGTGCTGTCCTAACCAGTGCTAGGTGAACTATCCACCCAAAGAGCACATTTGATTCAGGGTGGCACATTTATGTTCCCAGTTTTCTCACTTCAGAGTAATGCTGTATGTTTGGGATTCTTTGTGGGGATCACTGGTCAGTGCAGGATTCACACCCACATGTGCCTCAATTTCCATGCTCACTTGATATGGATATTTTTACAGCTGCCAATGTAGAGAAGTCTCTCCACTCATTGATAACTTTGACAGTGACTTGAAAGGAGTACATGTTTATTTAGCTTATCCTTACTGGAGGGATTGTCAGGGCCTGGGTGCAACAGATGCTGGTAGTTGAACCTAGGGCTTTGAACATTCTGCAAGTGTACTCTTATCACTGTGATATGCCTAAGCCATATCAACTGTCTGTTGTTTGGATTATTTAGTCCATTCACATTGAGAGTTATTTTTTACATGGTGTGTAATTCAAAATTTATATGCACATACATTCATGTATGAATATTGTTTATACTGTAATACCTTGTGGATTATTTTACTATTATCACCAATAATACACTTTACTGCCATGTAATAATATGTTTCATGCTAAATTCACAATTTTCCTTTACAAACATGTGTACATGTGAAATAACAAATACATGTGATAAGGATATAAAAATAAGTTGGTATTTAATACTATTTGCTGTCTTGATAAATAAAACCTAGAGGGAGTCTGGACTCTAGAATATACCACATACTTTCTTGTTTGTCTCTTCTTTTTGTAGTACTGGGGTTTGAAGTCAGGGCCTCTGACTTGCTTTGCAGGCACTCTACTACTTCAGTCACTCTGCCAGCCCTATTTGTTTTCGGTGTTTGCAAGATAATGACTGGTGAAGTCTATACCTGGAATGGCCTCCAAATGTGACCCACATGATCTCTGTCTTATGAGTAGCCATGTGGTATGAGTCTCCATTGCCCTGCTTCTTACGTTTTTGAGACAGGACCTTGCTATATGGTCTAGGCTGTGATTGAACACACCATGTAGCTCAGGCACCTGAAACTAGTAATCCTCCTACCTCAGATTCCTGGATGTTGTGAGGACAGGCCTCTGCCTCCATACAAATTTTGGTAAATCTTCAATTTAATTTGTGTGAGACACTCAGTTCTACACAGTTTTTGTTGTCTTCAGTGGTACTGGGCATTGAACGTGAGTTCACACTTGCTAGGCAAGTACTGTACCACGTGAATCAGATACCCAGCCCTCCACACAGGTATCCACTGATTTTTCCAACTTGAGATCTTTCCATGACTCACTAGCATGATTCCATGGCATGCCTGAAGATGTTCCCAGAAAGTCATGGAGCACATTGTTCTTCAGCTGCAGGATATTTGTCATTGTGGATATGTCTAGTAGTGGTGGACATTAATGGAAAGTATAGAATTTCTATTAGTAATAAGAAATAGCCACTAACTTGCCCAGTCAAAACACTCCTATGGGTGAGACTCTTAGACCTAGCCTCAATGTTTACTAACTCTAGGACACCATGCATAAAGTTTAGAGCTGCAAGGGTGACCGCACAGGATAGCTTATACAATTCATGTGAAATTCCCATGATTCTGGTCTCCATTCCTTCCATGCCTTGGTCATCAGGCTCTTTCTCTCTACATTCATGTCCTTCCCAATAGTCAGTGGAGGAAGAGATGAATCATTGGTAAGGGCAATAGCAGAAAAGGAGCACTGCTGTGGATTGTGGATCATGTGCTAAGGTCACCTCTTATTTCTGTTTACAATACCTGACTTAAAGCTGCACACAAAAAACAGTAAACATTGCAGTACTGACATTGTTTCTCCTTTCAAATTGGGACACATACATTTGACCATTGCTCCTTCCACCAAAGATCTTAAATATTTGAAGCCATCACACCACACCAGAGGCCAGAGGTATCTCATTCTGTCTTTAGACTTTATGTAAAAAATGCAATATTTGTTAGACTCCTGCTTTCATTCAGATTTTGAAATTTTGTTACATCTTAGAAAGGGAGTGCCTACATGATTCCCCAAAAACCTCAGGAAATGAGTGACCAGTGCACTAACTGCTTCAAAACATACAATTGTACCAAACTGCACTTAAGCCCACTGTATATGATTATACTGTGAAGTCATGAAACAGGCTGCTGTTTTCCCCTACAGCAAGTTTAAATGAGCACTACTGACAGTAATGAAAAACATTTTGCTATCCTAACAGAAAAATTTTCTAGTTAGTATTGGGAACCAGTTTGTCTACTCAGATGTTGATCCAGAGACCTTATGCTAAATTTCTCTTCCTCCCTGATAAGGCATATTCTCTTATAGACCTGACCTGGGTAGAAGTTTTTGTCATGGTCATGATCTGATGAGGACAAACAGGCAGGGTGCTGATTCATCAGACTTGACAGAGGATCATTGTTTTGCAGAGCTCTATGCATATCAGCATGGAGACATTTGAAAACCCCATCTTCTTGGACCAATAGTAGGTGCAGAACCAAGGACCTGTGCCTCTGTGGGTGAGAGTGGATGCAGAAGGGTCTCCATAGGTGTCCATTAGCATCAAGTCAAGACTGAGGTTCAAATATGGGGTCTACTCTGCTCTGCCCCTGGGCTTGACAACATGAATTACCCAAAGTCCAAGTTCCAACAAAATCTGCCTTCCTTTACAACTCACTGGAACTTGCATAAATGAAAAATCAGAAATCTCACCTTTAATTTCATTTTCCACTAGTTCAAAAGAATCTACATATTGCTACTGCTGTTATTGTTTTATTCACCTGTCCCTAGTACCCAAGGTTTAAGTCAGGTGCAAGAACTTATCCAAGACTTACAAGTCAACAATCTGAACAGAGAGATTTTTATCACAAGGAGGAGCCATAGTTACATAAAGAAGGACATGAAACTATTTCACACATTTACTGACAGGGTGTCATCTCATAGAAAATATCACTCTAGCCCCATCAATAGTTGTGGTCTCAGTCTTGTTCACAGTAAAAGAGAGAAGCAATATTAAAGTTGGAAATATCATTTCTTTTTCCAGAGCAGGTTTCAGTGCTAAAAAATTTTGATATCATTCAACTATATTTTTGTACCTACCATGCTACAGAGAAAATCCTTTGTGACCTAGAGTGAGGTCATATTAGACTTGCACCTATATATGACGACCTGTAGCAGGTTCACACCAGGCACTTTGGGGCAGTTCGTGCAGCTGGGCAGCAAGCAGTGTGTTTGCACTCCTTTTGGAGTCACTTGTGTGAATTCTGCACCATTAGCCAAACATTCAGTCTTTTACATGTAGCCAAAAAAAGAACAAGTCAAATTCAAGGTGCATTAATCCAGTAATATTGCTCCTTTGACCCTTGTTTCACTTAGTCACTAACACTGTGCTAAAAAATCTATGTGAATTTTTGGGGGGGGGCACAATTCACCTCATAACACATACTAGCCTCCCTTCATAATTCATCATCCAGTATCATCTTCAATTTGAGGTTTGTGCACCTGTTCTATGATGAACTAGGTCCTCTTTCCAAATCTGCAGCATAGAACTTTATTGTGATCTTTTTCAGCTATGCAGCTATAGATTGGTGCGATGTACTGTGACTCAGTTCCTAAATCCCTGTCTAACTATTGCAAAACAGGTGCTCTACCCCTTCAGCCTCACCATCAGTCCATTTTGCCATGGTTATTTTGGAGGTGGGGTCTCCCAGATTCTCTGGGAATGCTGGTCTGGAAGCCTTATCCTCAGGATCTCATCAGATCTCAGCATTTCAGATTGACAGATTGGGTCATGGGCGCCTGGAGCCTCACCTTCATAATAATATCCATTCTGACCTCATGTTTAAACTGCAGGTGGACTTCTGTGTGGAACAGTACATCCCCAAGGCAAATTTATTATAATCCTGGATTTCAAGAGGTCACTGAAGGCCTGGAGTTGGTGGCTCAAATCTAAAATGTAATGTTTCAGGAGGCAGACATCAGGAGGATCACAGTTTGAAGTCATCCCAGGCAAATTGTTTGTGGGACCCTGAATAGAAAAGAAAAAAAAAAGGTTTTCTGAGTGACTCTAGGAGGAGGTCCTGAGTTAAACACTAGGACCACAGAAAAAAGTGTCATTGGAGGACTGTGGCCAAAACCTCTGAAAGGATCTGTGCTTGCCAAATGTCTGTGCATATAAATACTACTGCCCCTATATTGAGGTCCACATGTGTGTTGTCTGAATTTGCAGGATGCACTTAATGCTAGTTTTCACATGGGCAACACTAGGAAATTTATACTCATTTTCGTTGTTCTATGAATGTTGTGTGTATTGAGATTCCTTGGTGTTTATTATTTCACTATTATAATTCAGTAATGTACATTAGTGTCAGGTGATAGGGACACTGCTATTCTTACAATGAAGGAGTTGCTAGGCTGATTTAATACACACACATACAAACACACACACATTCAGAGGAGTTTTTCAAGTTGATTGTAGTTTCTTTATGAAAAATTAAATATGTTTACTTTTAGATTGATTTTGGGCAAAACATAAACTTATGATGAGTTTTACCTATACACAAGAGATATGTAACCAGTTTTTTATGTGCCTGTGTCCATGTTTATTTTATCCTAAGTTGACAATGTTTCCTGTTCAAAACACATCCACAAGTGAAACAACACAGGCATGTGACACTATATGAAATTTAGGTTGTGCTAATTCTATTTCTTGTACTGAATACATAAGACCTAGTGTGAGGCTTAGCTTTATAACTCGCCCCGCACTTACATGTTTACCTCTTACTTCTTTTTTATTTTGGTGGTACTGGGTTTGAATTCAGGGCCTCATTCTTGCTAGGCAGGTGCTCTAACTCTTGAGCCACACCTCCAGCACTGTTTTGAGTTAGGAATTTACAAGATGGGGTTTCATGAACTCTTTGCCTGGATGTATTTGGAGACGTTTCTGACCCAGGGCTTCACAACTAACTGTCATCAGGTGCCCACAGCTGTTCTGTGTCTGGATCTCTTGGCATTTCTAATGAATAGCAGCCCCTGGAACCTCTCCTGTGGAGTTGTCTGAGGTATGGGTTTGGAGCTTCTAAGAGCAGATGGAGGAATCTCAGGCTACCCACTCATGTCAAATGCACTTTGTTTCTGCTTCTTACATGATGTGAATACTGCTAAACTTAACATTGGACAGCAGCCTTCTTAGTCATCCTGAAATTTTTTCTTTGGATGCATACCTATAATTGTGGTTTGGGGATCATCTTGAAGTTCAAAGTTTAGCTTTTTAAAGGATCTTCCATTTGTTTTCCAAAGTGGCTGTATTACAATTTATTCTCCCCAGTAGTATACCAGGGCTCTATTTTTGCTGTACCCATGTCATCTCAAACATGTCATCCTTCAATTTCTTATTGTAGATGAAAAGCAGAAGTAAGCAGGAACTCTGGTTTGAAAGAATGGCTTCATTCTTGCAAAGCAGTCATTCTACTCCTTGAGGCACATCACCAGATCATGATGCTGTGGTCATTTTGGATGTGGGGGTCTCCCAGACTCTCTGGTATTGCTGGTCTGGAAGCAAGACAGTGACACAATGACCTCTGGATGCTTAGCTTATGTCATAAAGTTTGCGTTGGGAACAATTGTGACACGTCACACTGGTGGCATAGAGATGGTGTCCTGTAGCAGTTTAGCATAGGGAAGGTTAGGCCAGTCAGTGCAGTCCTACAGCAGAGCGATTTGCACTGCTTCTGAGCCACTTCTGGAATTTCGGGCATGGCAATGACTGGACATTAGCCCAACAACTAGAAAAAAAGTAATTAGTGTCCCTTAATCTCAAAATATTGCCCTGGGATGACACTTCCACTTAGCCACTAACACTATGTGTTAGAAAATCAACATGATTTTATTCTGAGGAACACAATTCAACTCATAACATATACTAGCGTCCTGCTATAACTCATAACCTGCTTTCATCAATATGAGGTCAGTACACCTGTTCTGTTATGAAGGCAGGTCCTCCCTCAGGAAGCTGCAGCAGAGAATTTGACATTCTGACATCTTTCAGCTAGTGGTTGGTGTGATCTAATGTCACTCAGGACTTCAATGTTTGTGCCATATACCTCTTAAGGTATCCGTTATTCCTAAATGTATATAAATTCTGCTTGGACAATATTAAAGTCCTGTGTGTTGTCTGTGATTGCAAGGACAAATTGATTGTTATTTTTCACATGGTTAAAAATAGGAAACACACATCCACATAGGTTCTTTCATGACTATTGTGTATATTGAGATTCCTTGGTGTTTATTATTTCAGTATTATACCTTAAAAAGTACATTAGTGTCAGGTATTGCTGGCTACTCCTGTTCATACAGTTTGAAGTTTCTAGGCTAATTTCATACTCAAACACACACACACACTCACACACACACACGTATATGGTTTTAGGTTGTTGATTAAAAATTATATGTATTGACATTTGGATTGATTTTGGAGGAAAACTTAAACTTGTGCTGAGTTTTATCTACACATCTGTGGTATGTAACCCAGTTTTATATGTTCCTTTCTATACTTTTATCCTAAATTCACAATTTTTCCTATTCAAAACATGTCCACATGTAAAACAACACATGCATGTGACAATATATGAAACTTAGGTGGAGCTAATACTATTTGTGTTAGTGGATATTTAAGCATAAGCATGGGGCTGGACTCCAGAACATGCCAACAACTTTATTATTTTCCTCTTATTTATTTATTTATTTCATTTGGTTATCTGTGGGTTTGACCTCATGGAATCATGCGGCCTAGGCAGATGCAGCCCTGCTTTCTGTTGGGAATTGTCAAGATGGCATTTTGTGAACTACTTGCCTGGACTTCCCTCCAACCATGATCATCCTCCACTCTGCCTCCTGAGTAGCTAAGATATTATTCCTGACCCTCCATTGCCATACTACTTTGGTTTTGATACAGGATCTTGCTATATAGCACATGGTATCACAACACACAACAGGTTGTTCAGGTACCTGAAACTCATGATCCCCCTTCCTCTAGTTTCTGAGAATGGTGATGACAAGTCCTTGGCTCTATACCAAATCTGATCAAAGTGTTGACTTGTTTGGTCACTCATAATCAGTTCCACATTTTTGAAGCCAAAACTTTGAACTTGAGCTCATACTTGCTAGGAAAGTTCTCTTCCTCTTGAGCGGGGCCCCCTGCCCTCTACTCTGACTTGCAGTTATTTTTCAGTTGAGCTCTCTGTGACATACTAATATTCCATGTGATGCCAGGAAATGTTCACACAAAGACATACAGCACATTGTTCTTTCAATGGAGGTTATTTGTTATTGTAGATATGTCTGTTGTTGCATATTGATATCTTCAGGTGTGTGTGTTGTCTGAGATTGCCAGGACAGAAGGCTTTCAAACCAGTATAACAGCCTGAGCAGCTACTAACTACTCCATTTCAAGGGCCAAGAATGGGGGGCATTTATGCAAAGTATTGGATTTCTATTAGTATTTAAGAAATATCCAAAATCACCCTCTAAAGACACCCGTGGGTAAGGTTCAAAGTCATGTCGTTAATAGTCACTGACTCCTAAAACTCCAGGCATAATGTATAGAGCAGGAAGGGGGAGACAGCAGAGGATATCTTATTCAATTCGTGAGAAGATCCCATGATTCTGGTCTCCAACATTTATTCCCTGACTTGATCATCAGGCTCTTTCTTTCTAAATTGAAGTCTTTCCCTACAGTCACATAGATGAATAAATGAATTAGTGATAAGGGCAATAGGAGAAAAGGAGCACCACTAAGGATTGTGGTCATGCCAGGTCACCAGCAATATCTCTTTCTAATTCCTGCTCTGAAACTGTACTCATAAAATAGTAAACATTAATGAGGCCCTGCTGGCTCACACCTGAAATCTTGCTACTCAGGAGGCAGAGATCTGGAAGATACTAGTTCAAAGCTATCCCAGACAAGTAGGTTGCAAGACCCTATCTTGAAAAATCTGTCACAATAATAAGAGCTACTGGAGTGGCAAAAATTGTAGGATCTGAGATTAAGCCCCAGTTTTAGGGGAAAAAAAACCTCAGTAAACATTAAAATACTGATACTGTTTTAACTTTGAAATACCTTCTTATAACCCTTGACCTTGCTCCTATCAGTTATTTGAAGGAGCAGAGCACTGTTGCTCATACTTATAATCCTAGCTACTCAGGAAGCAGAGATCAGAAGAATCATGGTTATAAGCCAGCTGGGGCAAATAGTTGGTAAGCCCCTATCTTGAAAATACCTAACCCCAAAAAGGGCTGGTGGAAGGGTCAAGTGGTAAAGCACTTGGTGAGCAAGCAAGAAGCCCGAGTCCAAACCCCAGAATCCCATAAAAAATTTTCCTAGGACCCCAGTACACAACAGGTAGCCAGTAATACCACATTGCAGTTTTAGAGTTTATACAGAAATATAATATGTGTTAACTCCTGCTATTTTTCAAAGTTTTAAGGTAACATCTTGGATAGAGGGTGCCCATATAATTCCCCAAAATCATAGGGAGTTACTCATCAGTGGTGTCTAATGAGATAAATTGTTGAAAACATTTTATATGATCATACTGAGAAGACATGAAACTGGTGACTGGTTTCTGGAGAAATAGCCATGTCTTTTGGTCACAACCAGGCAGGGTGATAATGCCTCCTGGCTGGCTGATGAGCATGGGACTGTTTGATTTCCCAGTCTCTCTGTACCAATAGCAGTTGCACCACATCACCAACCATGACTTGTGCCTCTGTTTGAGTGAGGGTGGGTGCAGAAGTTCTCCACAGGCAGCAATTAAAGAGTATGAGGGTGGGACCAAGAACCACATGTACAAGAACACATGTGTCTGATACTCTCTGAAACTTGGGCTGTGGTAATACCATTTGATGTGCAGGATATGTAAGACCTAGAGTGAGGCTAATCTCTAGAACACGTCCCACATTTTCTTGTTTGCCTCTTATTTATTTATTTATTTAATTTTGGTGGTACTTGAATTTGAACTCAGGGACTCATGCTTGCTAGGCATGAACTCTACCTCTTGAACCACACCTCCAAGATGGGTTTGTGAACTATTTGCCTGGAATGCCCACCAAACCTGATTGTCCTGAACTCTGCCTCCTGAGTAGCTACGATTTTAGGACTCTATCCCTCTCACTGTTTTATTTACCTCATCAAAGTACACCATGTACCACTGACCTTCACTTTCCTTCCAGAACTTATCCAAGACTTAGAAGTCAGAAGTCTTACCAGAGGGTTTCTTCACATGGTCAATGGTTACATTACAAAGTATATCAAATTATGTCACATATTTATTGACAGCTGTGACCTCCTTTGTGTTCATTGTCCAAGGGAGAAGCATTATTCCAATAGGAAATGTCATTTCTTTCCTTTTCTTTTGTTTTTTGTAGTGGGACTTGAATTCATGGCCTGTACCTTGAGCCTCTCTATCAGCTCTTTTTTGTGATGGGTTTTTCTGAGATAGGGTCTTTCAAACTATTTGCCCTTGCTGGCTTCCACCCACAATCCTCCTGATTTCTGCTTCCTGAGTATCTAGGATTACAGACGTGAGCCACCTTCACACCTCTGAAATATCATTTCCTACAGCAGTGCATGCATTCATGCTAGAAAATTTTGATGTCATTCAACAATATCTTATACACTTGCTGCAGAGAAAATCTATGTGTATACTAAAAGGCTGTATGAGATTCTGGAAGCTGTCATTTAATAGCATATATTTATTTTCCTTGTAAGTCTGAACTATCAAGGTATTGGATTTTTAAATTTTTCATATTTGTTTTTATTTAATCGTTTTAACACTTACTCACATAACATCAAGGTTGGGCTGGATTGGTTTCGTCTGAGATCTCGCTCCTTGATTTTACATTGTAATTTTTATCTCTTTGTTCCAGTCGTGTTCTCGTGACTGATGGTGTCCTTTTCATTTCTTGTTGTAAGCAAAGTATATGAATCAGATTAGGGCACACCCAATTAACTGGAGTGTTATTTGTAATGAATTTGACAGATATACGTCCAAACAGTTGTGTAGTTTGCGGTAGTATTGTAACTGAATGTAAAGAGTGTGTGTCTCAGTGACAAAGAAAAAGAGCAAGATGGCGACAGCAAGACCTCTGGACGCTTAGCTTATGTCATAAAGTTGGCATGGTAACGATTGTGACGTTGCACTGGGGGCATAAACATGGTGTCCAGTAGCAGGTTAGTGCCATGAAAGTTGAGTCAGTTCGTGCAGTCCACAGCAGTGTGGTTTGCGCTGCTTCTGAGGCGATTCTGTGCATTCTAGAATTTCAGGCACGGTACTGGCTGGGTATTAGCCCAACAACCAGAAAAAAAGGACAATTAAAGGGTTCCTTAATCCCGAATATTACTCCTGTGATGCCCCTTTCACTTAGCTGGTAGCACTATTTTTAGAAATAAACATGAACTTTTTTTTTAGAGGTAAACAATTCAGCTCATAACATATATGAGCCTCCTGCTATAAATCAGAACCTGCTATCATGAACATGATGACTGTAAGCCTGTCCTGTTATGAAGGTAGATCATCCCTCAGGAAGCTGCAACAGAGAATTTGACATTGTGACATCATTCAGCTATTGATTGGTGCGATCTGATGTCACTCAGGACTTCAATCGCTGTCCTATTGGAGGCATCGGTATGAGCACTGTCCAATCAGGCACAGATACAGTGAGGAAAGGGCGGGCTTTCGCGATCTGGGGCGGGTCTTCAACTGAAGCTCGCCATCTGCAGCTATCTTGGAATCGTTTCCAGGTGTGTCCTGGGTCCGGGATGCTCAGGCGGTTTTTCCACATCCAATTCCTCCCTGTGAATTGCAGGACGCAGGGAGACCCTTAGGGAGGACGCGAACACCCGAAAGGCAAGGACAGTGCGTGCGTGTGGCGTGGTGACGGGTAAGGGAGGGCATCCGTGACTGTGGCAGTGCTTCTCCCCACCGCGTGCTCCGAGCCTGCAGGCCCGGCCTCCTTTAGGGCAGCTGCGCCGGGGTCCCCTCTGTTCAGCAAGAGTGAGGTCATCCTAAAACCTGCAGCCTCTCAAGGCTCACCCGCTGCCCCCCACCGCTGCCATTTCTGACGTCACCGTACCTTGCCCTGTTTCCCGCAGTCATTTTTCATTTCTCTCAAGTGACGCAGCCAACCGTCATGTCCAGTAAGCGATGCACCAACCGTGCAGAGCTGAAAGCTGCAACCCCTCCCTAACACACCCGCATTAACCGTGACCTCCGCACACCTGCCCCGAAGACCACCTCCCGAAAACACCCTGCACAGCCCCATAAATCCCAAGCCTGTTGGAGAAGGCGCTCTGGTCTCTCCTTGACTGGAGTCCTCCCATGTTCATCCCGACACAAAACTGCCTCTGCTGTTGAGCCGAGCTCCCATTTCTGTCTTCTTTCCTGGACACCTTTTTCCTGACCCCCACTAGCTGTGGGGCATTGGGGTGAGTGCCGCTCTGTTCCTTGCTACTGTGGGGAGGGGTCTGGCAGGAGGTGTGTCTGGACGTGTGCCCTGGAGGGTCTATGTGTGACTTTACCTCCCATGGAGCCACCTATGGACATCTGCCCCCACCCTCTGGTCCCCCCGTTCATGTGGAGGTGTGCAGATGTTGTGGATGGTAGTACTTGTGGTCCATGTGTTCCCTACTCAGCCCTCCTCCTGTTGGGCACATCTGGTTTTGTAAGAGGCACTCAAGTTGCTTTTGCTAAAGAGCACTGACTCCTCTCCTGGGCCCACACATTAACAGGGTTCCAGGACTCCCTTCTTGCTATATCCATGTCTTCTCAAACACATATTATTCTTCCACTACTTTTATTTTGGGAGGTGGGGAGATGATTCAGGTTTGAACTCAAGGTATCACTCTTGTATAGCTGGTGCTCTGCACCTTGAAATACACCTCCAGTCAGCATTGCTGTGAGTATTTTGGAAGTGGGGTCTCCCAAACTATTTGCTATGACTAGCCCTGAACCCTGATCCTCTGGTTCTTGGCCTTCCAATTAGCTGGATTAGAGGGGCTTCAGCCTCACAACCTCAGGATAGAAGCCATTGTGGAGGGTGATGAGCCAATTCATATATATGTACATATACATATATGAGGAAATGTCACAAGGAAGCTCACTGTTTCCTTAAACAAACAAAAATGTCATTTTTCTTTTACAAAATTGTTACAGGAGGGCAGAACATGTCCTCCCTGGGGAGTTGGTACTAGTGGGAAGTGGGAGGAGTGGGGTAAGGATGTAGGAGGATGAATCTGTGTACAGATTTAGGTAAATGGAGAAATGAGACTTGTTGAAACTAGTCCTGGAATGGGGGAACAGGGATTAAGGAGAATGATGGAGGGGACGAATTCAAGTGTGATATGTTTAATATATTCTAAGGACTTTTGTAAGCTTCACAATGTAATTCCAGCATACTAATATAAAATAAAATGGTAAAACCAAATTTAAAAAATAGTAATAATAGCCATTGTGACAGCTGTCTTCTGCTATTTAGTATAGAACATCCCAAGACAAATTTTAAGAAACCGGGCTGTCAAGTAGTCACTGAAGTTTTGTGCAAAAAAAAACTCTTCAGGGAATACACAACGTCTGTTCTTCATAAACGTTCTCTGTCCATACGAGTGCTGGTGCTCATATTTAAAATCCTTTGTTTTCTCCAACCCCAGGGAATTAACACTTGCCCACTCTGCTTTTTTGGCAGAGTTTGGAGGATTGGATATACTCCCTGCAATGGAATGTGTTACAGTTGAGAAAACCACTGCATGAACACCTCCTTCCAGGAGGAACTGGTAGACCTGGCGTCGTCAGAGGGGTGAGCTGGGGGAGGCCTAGGAAGTACTGACCTGCTGTCCAGCATGGTAGAAGTCTACTGGATTTGGGGTAAGGAGGGTTGTTGGGATTTTTGTTATTGTTGCTGTTTTGCTTGTTTTTTGCCTTATCAAATCCCTGTGACTCCTGGATAGCACCTTAACAATGATCAGACTATGGTAGAAATCTCTTTGAAGAAGAAACTGAATTTTAACTTGTTTTCAGCCCTCATCCTAGGGAAGAACATACGCATGACCATGTAACACCACCACTTTGTTCTGTGGAGTGGGAAGACTCGTGTATGCATAATGCTCAGTGAATAATCCAATCACAGAAGACTTTTGGGTCAGGGTGACACAATGATGTTCCATCTTTCTCACTTGAGAATGATCCTGTGTGTTTGGCATTCTTTCTTGGGCACATTGCCCAGGGCAGGATTTATTTCCACATGGGCCACAACTTTCCATGCTTATTTTATGTGGATGTTTCTCTCCTGAACAGCATGTAGAAGTCTCTCAGCTTATTTATGCTTTTGATATTGATTTGAAAGGCAGTAGATTTTTATTTACCTTGTGTTGTACAGGTAGTGGGATCGTTAGCACCTATAGCTGCTATAGGTGCTGGGAATTGAGCCTAGGGCTTTGCACATTCTGGGTATTCACTCATTCCACTGGGATAGGTCATCAGTCACAACATCTGCCTTTTGTATGGATTATTTAGCCTATTCACATTTTATGTTATTTTTCATATACTAAGTAATATGAAATTTATATGAACATACACTCATGTATGAATATCATTTGAATTATGATACCTTGGTGTAGATTAGTTAAATATTACCATTAATAATGCACATTACTATCAGGAAAAGATATGTTTTATCCTAAATTGCAATTTTTCCCTTATAAAACATGTATACATGTGAAATAACAGATACATGTGATACAGATATGAAACTTAGGTGGTACTTAATACTAGTTGTACTGGATATATAAGATATAGAGGGAGGCTGCACTCTAAAATGTGCCACACACTTTTTTATTTATCTCTTCTGTTTTGTGGTATTGGGGTTTGAACACAGGAGCTCATGATTTCTGGGTAGGCACTCCACCACTTCAGCCACTCTGCCAGCTCTGTTTTGTGCTGGGTATTTCCAAGATAAGATCTCTTGAACTCTATACATGGACTGGCCTCTGAATGTTATCCATCTGATCTCTGCCTCCTGAGTAGCCATCATTCTTCTAGCTGGTTTCCTGAGACAGAATCTTGCTATGTATTCTAGGTTATATCTGAACACACCATGTAGCTCATGCATATGAAACTAGTGATCATGAAACTAGTGATCCTCTTACCTCAGTTTCCGGGTGTTGTGATGACAGGCTCCTAGCTCCGTATCAGTTTTGGTCAAAATCTTCAATTTGTATGAGACACTCAGTTCTACAATTTGTGATGTCTTGGATCTTATTGGGTATTGAATTTGAGCTCATGCTTGCTAGGCAAGTACTCTACCATGTGAACCAGGTCCCCAACCCTCAACACATGATCCACAGATTTTTCAATTTGAGCTCTTTCCATGACAAGCAAGATTCCTTGGCATGCCTGGATATATTCCCACAAAGACATATAGCACATACTTCTTCTGTTGCAGGATATTGATCACTGTGGATATGTCCAGTGGTTGTGGACATTTACAGAAAGTATTGTATTTTCATTGGTAAATAAGAAACAACCACAAACATATCCATTCAAAACACTCCAGTAGGTGAGATTTACAGCCTTATCCTCAAAGATCACTGACTCCTAAACACCATGTCTAAGGTATAGATCAGGAAGGGTGATAGCACAGTCTGTTTAATTCAGGTGAGATTCCCATGATTCTGGTCTCCAAACATTCATTTCATGATTTGGTCATCAGGCTGCTTATCTCTACATTAATGTACTTCCCCATAGTTACTGGAGGAAGAAATGAATTTCTAGTAAAGGCAACATCAGAATAAGAGCACCCCTCTGGATTGTGGATGATGTGGCAAGATCACATCTTATTTCTGTTTCCAATACCTGTCTTAAACCTGGACTAAAAAGGTAAACCTTACAGTAGTGCCAATGCTTCTCCTTTCAAATGCTGGCTCATAATATTTGACCTTTGCTCCTTCCTACCAAGGAAATTAAATATTTGAAGGAATTCCACCACACTAGTGGCCAGGAGTAGCTCATTCCAACTTTAGAGTTCATGTAAACAATATAATGTTTGTTAGACTCCTGCTTTCATACATATTTTGTTACATCTTGGAAAGGGTGCCTCCTGATTCCCCAAAGTCACAGGAAATGAGTGATCAGTGAGTCTTTGATGCACTAACTGCTTGAAAATGTACACCTTGTCCCAAATTGCCACACAAGCCCATTCTATATGATTATACTGAGAAGTCCTGAAATTGTCTGCTGGTTTCTCCCAGACCAAATTTAAATGAGCTCTATTAACAGTAATGAAAAAGCACTTTGCCATCCTAACAGAAAAATTTTCCAGTAAGTATTGGGTACCAGTTTGTCTACCCAGATGTGGATCCTGAGACCTCAAGCTATCATTTGTTTCCCTCCCTGACTGGAGATGTAAGCATATGCTCCTATGGACCTAACCTGGATAGAAGAATTTGTAATGGCCACATTCTTTGGGGGACAAACAGGCAGTGTGCTGATTCCTCAGACCTAACTGAGGAACGCTGTTTTGTAGAGCTCTATACAAATCAGCATGGAGACATTTGAAATATGAAATTTGAAATGTGGAGCCCCCTCTGGGCTCTGCCCCTGGGTTTGACCACTTGAATAACCCATAGTGCAAGTTCAAACAGAATATGCCTTCCATAACTACCCACTGCCAGCTTGTTCAAATGCAGAATTACAGATCTCTCCTCTACTTTCACTTTGCACTAGTCCAAAAGAATCTACATGTTGCAACTGCTGTTATTGTTTTACTTATCTGTCCTTGTACCCCAGGTACAAACCAGTCAGATCCTAGAACTTTTCCAAGACTTACAAGTCAGCAGCCTTACCAGAGAGATTTTTTTTCACAAGGAGAAGGCATGGTTACACAACAAAGATATGAAACTATTTCACACATTCACTGACAGGGTGTCATCTCACAGAACTCATCACTCTAGCCCCATCAGCATCTGTGGCCTCATTCATGTTCATAGTCTAAGAGAGAAGCAATATTCCAATAGGAAATATCATTTCTTATAGCAGTGCAGGTTTCAATGCTAGAGAAATTTGATGTCATTCAACTATATTCTCATTCCTACCATGTAGCAGAGAAAGTCCTATGTGACCTAGAGTGAGGTCATGTTAGATCTGTAGCAGGTTAGCACCAGGCAGGTTGGGGCAGTTTGTGCAGCTGGGCAGCAAGCAGTGTTCTTTGCACTATGTGTTCGTGAGTTCCCCCTATAGGGCTGCTGCACTGAAGTCGCCTATACCTTGAAGGGTTGGGGATACGACCTTCAGTACCTTCTGGCTTTGGGGTGGGACTGTCAGGACAGATCGCATGCCTAACGCTCTCCCTACTTGTAGATGACATGGAGATGAGTGGGCATGTGGAGATGGTAGGATCTGGTTTTATCATGCACGCCCCAGACTGCCTTCCTCCTGTTGGGTACATCTTTTTTTTAATTTTTATTTTATTCATATGTGCATACAATGTTTGGGTCATTTCTCCCCCTTTCCCCCACCGCCTCCCTTATGCCCAGTCCACTCCCTCTCCCCCCATGCTTTGCTCCCTGCGGAAACTATTTTGCCCTTACCTCTAATTTTGTTGAAGAGAAAGTATAAGTAATAATAGGAAGGACCAAGGGTTTTTGCTAGTTGAGATAAGGATAGCTATACAGGGAATTGACTCACATTGATTTCCTGTGCATGTGTGTTACCTTCTAAGTTAATTCTTCTTGAACTAAACTTTTCTCTAGTTCCTGGTCCCCTTTTCCTATTGGCCTCAGTTGCTTTAAAGTATATGCTTTAGTTTCTCTGCGTTGAGGGCAACAAATGCTATCTAGTTTTTTAGGTGTCTTACCTATCCTCATACCTCCCTTGTGTGCTCTCGCTTTATCATGTGATCAAAGTCCAATCCCCTTGTTGTGTTTGCCCTTGATCTAATGTCCACCTATGAGGGAGAACATACGGTTTTTGGTCTTTTGGGCCAGGCTAACCTCATTCAGAATGATGTTCTCCAATTCCATCCATTTCCCAGCAAATGATAATATTTCATTCTTCTTCATGGCTGCATAAAATTCCATTGTGTATAAATACCACATTTTCTTAATCTATTCGTCAGTAGTGGGGCATCTTGGCTGTTTCCATAACTTGGTTATTGTGAATAGTGCTGCAATAAACATGGGTGTGCAGGTGCCTCTGGTGTAACCTGTGTCACATTCTTTTGGGTATATCCCCAAGAGTGGTATTGCTGGATCATATGGTAAATCAATGTCTAGCTTTTTAAGTAGCCTCCAAATTTTTTTCCAGAGTGGTTGTACTAGTCTACATTCCCACCAGCAGTGTAAAAGGGTTCCTTTTTCCCCACATCTCCACCAACACCTGTTGTTGGTGTGTTGCTAATGATGGCTATTCTAACAGGGGTGAGGTGGAATCTTAGTGTGGTTTTAATTTGCATTTCCTTTATTGCTAGAGATGGTGAGCATTTTTGCTTGTGTTTTTTGGCCATTTGAATTTGTTCTTTTGAGAAAGTTCTGTTTAGTTCACTTGCCCATTTCTTTATTGGTTCATTAATTTTGGGAGAATTTAGTTTTTTAAGTTCCCTATATATTCTGGTTATCGGTCCTTTGTCTGATGTGTAGCTGGCAAATATTTTCTCCCACTCTGTGGGTGTTCTCTTCAGTTTAGAGACCATTTCTTTTGATGAACAGAAGCTTTTTAGTTTCATGAAGTCCCATTTATCTATGCTGTCTCTTAGTTGCTGAGCTGCTGGAGTTCTATTGAGAAAGTTCTTGCCTATACCTATTAATTCCAGAGTATTTCCTACTCTTTCGTGTATCAACTTTAGAGTTTTGGGGTCTGATATTAAGATCCTTGATCCATTTTGAGTTAATATTGGTATAGGGTGATATACATGAATCTAGTTTCAGTTTTTTGCAGACTGTAACCAGTTTTCCCAGCAGTTTTTGTTGAAGAGGCTGTCTTTTCTCCATCATATATTTTTAGCTCCTTTGTCAAAGACAAGTTGGTTATAGTTATGTGGCTTCATATCTGGGTCCTCTATTCTGTTCCACTGGTCTTCATGTCTGTTTTTGTGCCAGTACCATGCTGTTTTTTATTGTTACTGCTTTGTAACATAGTTTGAAGTCGGGTATTGTGATACCTCTAGCATTGTTCTTTTGACTGAGTATTGCCTTGGCTATTCGTGGCCTCTTGTGTTTCCATATAAATTTAAGGGTAGATTTTTCAATCTTTTTAATGAATGTCATTGGAATTTTGATGCGAATTGCATTAAACATGTAGATTACTTTTGGGAGTATAGTCATTTTTACTATGTTGATTCTACCAATCCATGAGCATGGGAGATCTCTCCCCTTTCTATAGTCTTGCTCAATCTCTTTCTTCAGAAGTTTATAGTTTTCCTTGTAGAGGTCATTCACATCTTTTGTTAGGTTTAAACCTAGGTATTTGATTTTTTTTGAGGCTATTGTACATGGTATTGTTTTCCTATATTCTTTCTAGTTTGTTCATTATTAGTATATAGAAATGCTAATGATTTTTCTATGTTGATTTTATATTCTGCTACCTTGCTATAGCTATTGATGGTGTCTAGGAGCTTTTAAGTAGAGTGTTTTGGGTCTTTACGGTATAGGATCATGTCGCCTGCAAATAGGGATATTTTGACGTTTCTTTATCTATTTGTATTCCTTTTATTCCTTCTTCTTGCCTAATTGCTCTGGCTAGGAATTCCAGTACTATGTTGAATAGGAGTGGAGATAGTGGGCATTCTTCTCTAGTTCCTGATTTTAGAGGGAATGGTTTCAGTTTTTCTCTGTTAAGTATATAGCTTTTATAATGTTGAGGTACTTTCCTTCTATTCCTAATTTTCTTAGAGCTTTTATCATGAAATGATGTTGAATCTTATCAAAGGCTTTTTCTGCATCTATTGAGATGATTAAGTGGTTTTTGTCTTTGCTTCTCTTAATGTGGTTTATTACATTTATTGATTTTCGTATGTTGAACTACCCCTGCATTCCTGGGATGAAGCCTACTTGGTTGTGGTGAATAATCTTTTTGATGTGTTGTTGAATTCGGTTTGCCATTACTTTATTGAGGATTTTTGCATCAATGTTCATTAAGGAGATTGGCCTATAGTCCTCCTTTTTGGAGTTGTCTTTGCCTGGTTTGGGATAAGTGTAATACTGGCTTCATAAAATGTGTTAGGTAGTTTTCCTTTCCTTTCTATTTCATGGAACAGTTTAAAGAGGGTTGGTATCAGTTATTCTTTAAAGGTCTGATAGAATTCAGTAGAGAATCCATCAGGTCCTGGACTTTTCTTTTTGGGGAGACTCTTGATTGCTGCTTCAATTTCATTTTGTGTTATAGATCTATTCAGGTGATTAATATCCTCTTGGTTCATATGTATCTAGAAATTTGTCCATTTCTTTAAGATTTTCAAATTTATTTGGATATAGGTTCTCGAAGTAGTCTCTGATGATTTCCTGGACTTCCATGGTGTTTGTTCTTATCTCCCCTTTGCATTCCTGATTCTACTAATTTGGATTTTTTCTCTCCTCATTTTAGTCAGGTTTGCCACAGGTCTGTCGATCTTGTTTATTTTTTCAAAGAACCAGCTTTTTGTTTCGTTAATTCTTTGTATGATTTTTTTAATTTCTATTTCATTTATTTCAGCTCTTATTTTTATTATTTCTCTCCTTCTGTTTGTTTTGGGATTTGCCTGTTGTTTACATCTAATTCGCCCCTGGCTTTACAAATAAGTGGAAAACAATCTTCGTTTCAAACATCACCCCCGCCCCAGTGCAGTGCCTCTCTCACTTAATCATAAATCCCTAAATATTCTCCCTTCAGCCCACATTCCCCCACACAGATTTCCCCTTTCCACACATTATCAACTATTTGTTGCTCATGGTACAGTCTAACAGACAGTACTTTATCCTTTTGCCTTTTTCAGAGGGTGATTAATACTTGTCTATTTGTGTACATTTCACTTGAGAAGATGGCAGAGAAGAATCACTTGACCTCTTTTCATTGTATGTTTTTATAAATTTTTCATCTCTTTTTGTGTCCCCTAGGCACTGGCACCTCATCAGAACATTTGGGTCATCTGGCAGTTCAATTGTGACCCAGGGCTACAGAACTGAGTGTCATCAGGTGCCCAAAGCTGCCCTGTGTCTGGTCGCTTTGTCATTTCCAGTGGCTAGAAGCCCCTAGGACCTCTCCTGAGGAGCAGACTGAGCTATTGGTTTGGAGCCTCTCAAAGCAGCCTCTCAGTCTATACACTCATGTCAAAGGCACTTTGTTTCTGTTTTTTATGTGCTGTGAGTAGAACTTAAAGTGGGAGTGCAGCCACCTTAGACACTCTGATAGCCATTATAGGGATGCATACTTAGAGTTGTGCTTCTTCTATCATTGGACAGTTTTATGTTTAGTTTTTTGCAGAACCTTCAAGCCTTTTTCCAAAATGTTGTATTAAAATTTATTCTCCCCAGCAGTGTACCAGGGCTTAATTCCTGCTATATCCAAGTCCTCTCAAACACGTGTTGTCCTTCAACTTCTTGTTGGGGACAGAAATTGGGATTTAGTAGGAGGACAGTGGTTTGACTCAAGGCAAAGCAGGCACTCTGTCCTTTGAGCAAAACCTCCAATCCACATTGCTGTGGTTATTTTGGAGGTGGGTCTCCCAGATTGCCTGGGAGGGTTGGTCTGGGTGCTTAATACTGTGATCTCAGATCTCAGCTTTTCAAGTGTCTAGGACTACAGGGGTATGCCACCCATGCCTGGCCCCTCAACTTCTTAACAATAGCCATTCTGACTGCTGTGTGCAGACTGCGGTGCTCTGCTGTTTGGTACAGTACATCCACAAGGCAAATTTGTTGTCATCCAGGCTGTCAAGTAGTCACAGGAGCCCAGGCGCTGGTAGCTCACACCTGTAATCCTAACTTCTCAGGAGGCAGAGATCCGAAGATCAGAGTTTGAAATCAGCCCAGGCAAATCATTTGTGAGACCTTAACTGGGAAAAAACATCACAAACAAAAGGGTTCTTGGATTGACTTAAGGTGGAGATCCTGAATTAAAACTCCAGTACCTCAAAAAACAAAAGTCAGTGGAGGACTGTGTCAAAAACGACAGAAAGGATCTGGACTTCCTAAAGTTGTCTGTACATATAAGTGCTACTGCGACCATATTGACGACCTCATGTGTTCAAATTGGTTCATTCCCTTTATTTTTTTCTACCTTAATTACCTTCTTCTACTGATTTCAACTGATCTAAAAATTTTATATTCAGTCTTGTATAGGAAGACCAACCACCATACTTACCTTCTTAACTTCCTTCTTTTAACCTCTTTCTTGTATGTGACCTCCCCTTAGTGAGACCAGTTTTCCATAATATTGTTGTATTTATGTAAGGTCTATATCCCACATATGAGAGGAAACATGCCGCCATTGTTTTTCTGAAACTGGATAACTTTACTTAAGATGATGTTCTCCAGTTGCTTCCATTCAACTGCAAATGACAAAATTTCTCTCTTCTTTATACTGAATAAAATTCCATTGAATATAAATACCACATTTTCTAAACCCTTTCATCAGTAGTGAGGCACTTAGGCTGTTTCTATAGCTGAGCTATGTGAATAATGCTGAAATAAATATTGGTGGCAGGTACCTTTATTGTAACCTGAATTACATTCCTTTGGGTATATCCCTAGGAGGGGAATTGCTGTATCATATGGACATTCTATTTTTAGTTTTTTGAGGAGCCTCAGTACTGTTTTCCATAATGGATTACTACTTTATATTCCCACCAATAATTCCTGTATCCCCACATCCCACCAACATTTGCTATTGTTTGTGTTCTTAATGGTAGCCACTTTAACAGGAGTGAGAAGTAATCTCAATGTGCTTTTGATTCACATTTCCTTTATTGCCAGAGACATTGAGCATTTCTTCATGTGTTTTTTATCCATATGGACTTTTTCTTTGAACAAGCTCTGTTCAGTCATCTGCACTTTTCTTCATTGGGTCACTTCTTTGTTGAGTTATTTTTTTTATCTCCCTGTATACTCTGGTTATCAAACCCTTGTCAAAGATGTTTTCACATTCATTGGGCAGCTTCTTCAATTTACAGACCATTTCTTTTGTTTTTCAGAAGCTTTTTATTGTTATATAGTCCCATTTGTCAATCAATTCTCTTAGTTGCTTAGCAAGTTGAATTCTACTGATGAAGACATTCCCCAGGCCTATTAATTCCAGAATATTCCCTGGGCTTTCCTGCTCTAGTTTCAAAGCTTGAGATCTTATATTAAGGTCATTAATGCACTTTGAGTTGGTACTTATACAGGACATGTATAAGACATGGATCAAGCTTCAGTTTTTTGCAGGAAGATATCCAGTTTTCCCAACATTTGTTGAAGAGGCTGTCTTTTCTGCATTGTATGATTTTGACTCCTTTGCCAAAAATTAGGTGGGTGTACCTGTATGGAATCATATTTGGGTCTTCTGTTTTGTTCAACTGGTCTTCATATCTGTTCTTGTGCCAGTACCATGCTGTTTTGATTGCAATAGTTCTGTTGTATAGTTTGATGTCAGGTATTGTGATACTTTCAGCATTGCTCTTTTTGCTCAGCATTGCCTTGTCTATTTGAAGGCTTTTATGCTTTCAATTAAACATTAGGATTTTTAAATCCCTATGATGAATATCATTAGAATTGTGATGGGAATTTCTTTAAATCTATAAATTTCTTCTGGTAATATAGCCATTTTCACTATGTTGATTCTGCCAATCCATGAATATGGATTTCTGTTTCTGCAGTCTTCTGTGATTTCTCTCTAAAATGTTTAATAGTTACCCTTGTAGAGGTCTTTCACAGCCTTTGCTAAGTTTATTCCTAAGATTTTATTTTTGAGGCTATTGTAAATGGAATTATTTTCCTATGTTCTTTCTCAGTATCTTCATTGTTGGTGTATAGACAGGCTACTGATTTTTGTAAACTGATTTTGTATTCTGCTATTTTCCTGAAGGTGTGTATGGTGTCTAGGAATTTTTGGTGGAGTTTCTCAGGTATATATATATATCAGCATGTCATCTGTGAATAGAAGTAGTTTAACATCTTCCTTTCCAATTTGTATTCCTTTTATCTCTTTTTCCACTCCTCTTTCTCTGGCTATGAATTCCAAGACTATGTTGAGTAAGAGTGGAGCTAACTGGCACCCTTTCCCTTTTGCTGACTTTACAGGAGATGTTAGCAGTTTTTCCCCATTTAGTATAGTGTTGGATATAGGCTCGTCATATCTAGCCTTTAAAATGTTGAGGTACATTCCTTATACTTGTAGTTTCATCAGAGCTTTTGTCATGAAAATTTGTTGAGTTTTTGAAGGACTTTTCTGCAGCTAGTTAGATGATCATGTAGTTTTTGTCTTTGCTTCTGTTAATATGTCGTGTTACATTTATTGATTTGCTTATGCTAAACCATCCCAGCATCTCTGAGTGAAATCAACATGGTCATGGCTGTTAGGGTAATTTAAAAAATACGGTATTTATTATGGTATGAGTATTTTGTATTTTGAGTTTGTCAGCTAATGGACTTTTGGAAACTTAGGACTCTGGCCTAATCAGTAAATGAATCCCTTGAGGAATTAAACTAATGGCATTATTAGAAGATGGTGAAAAGTAAGAGGTGGATCCTAGTTGGAGAAAATAGGTCACTGGGCCATGCTCTGTAAAGATGAGATGAATCCTGTCCCCTTGCTTTCTTTTTCATTTCTTTTCCTTTTCATAGTGACTTCTGGAACACTATGATGTCAGCAACTTTGCTCCAAGACACCTTGTAGGATGTTCTGCCTCACCCCATTGTTGGAACAATGGAGCCAGTTGACCATGGACTGAATTCTCTAATACCATGAGACAGAATAAATCTTTATTTCTGTCATGTATTTGTCACAGCAATGAAACATTTATTAACACAAATTTGTTCTAAAAGCCTGTGATCATGTGAGTAAAATTCAAAAGGAATTGTGAGTAGACGAGGAAAAGGAAAACAAGCCAAACTTCAAAACAGCTTGTTTTGAAAATTTACTTTTCTCATTAGCAATTTACATAAAGTAGTTAATTTTGAGATACTTTGCAAATTAAACTACAGTTGAAAGAAATGGCACAAAGAGACCATGTACCCTTTTGTAAGTTCCCACAATGTAATGTCAAGGAAAACTATGGTGCAATATCATCTCAGAATATCAATGCTGGGAAGAAGAAAAAGACATAAGCAGAACAAAGAGCTACCTGCACATCCAAGTTTATTGTGTCACTATGCACAATATACAACACAAGGAATCAGTTTACAGCCCAGCGCATGAGGAACAGATAAAGAATATATGTTAATTCACACAATGGGATATTAGTCAAATGTAATGAATGGAATTCTAACAATTGCAGCAACATGTATGGAAATCGACAACTATTTGTTGGGTGAAATAAGTCAGATTCAGAATTACAAGTACCACATGTTCTCTCTCTTACATTCTGAAGTATTAAAAGGAGACCCAAATGAATAACAGTGATTATAGAATTTGGGAATAGCTCTGAAGTCAAATGAAAGGAAGGTGGATTTGATTAGTGCATACTGTATTCATGTGTGCAAATATCATAGTGAAGTTCATTCATATGTATAATTGGTACAGGTTAATCTAAAAAGGAATATGATTTAATAGACAAAAGTTACAATAATTCAAGGATTCCAAGTATTTGTTTTCTATAGCCACTTCTACCTTCTCTGTTTCCAGTATCTAACTCCTTAGAACCACGGGTCTATTCATCATTTCCACATTGTTACCATGTCAGCTATGTTATCATGAGTAAGAAAATACCCATCTGGGAAATGTGGTGGGTAAATAACTATGAATGTGTGTGTTGCCCATGACTGTGGTAGGCATTGAAGACTGCAAGTTGAAATAGAAAGAAGACTAAATACAAGAAACCATCCCCCAATGATGAGCTATACAAAACTCTCATTATCAAGAAAGGCAGAAACTGACACACCAATGAATGATAAAAACACAAGCATTCAACTGTGTTCTCTAAATATATACCCCTGTAAAACCCTGTAAGTGGCCAGAGCTACCAAATGCATGTTTCCTGCATGGGAATTCAGATGATACAATCAGTTTCAATATCCATCAATCAATGAATGCATAAATAAAATGAGAGACAGAGGGCAAGACAGAGATCAATGAAAAATTGAGTAACATTTTTTTTACTTTCAGCCATAAATAATGATGAAATTATGTATTTTGCTTACTGAAAAATGGAAGGAATCATCATGCAAAGTGAGTCAGACTAAGAAAGTCAAATAGCACACACTCTTTCTCATATGCAAAATATAGAGCAGAAAAATGACATGAGTACAAAATGAGGAGATTGCTTCCAGGTGAGAACCAATGTGAGCATGAGGGTGAAAGGAGAGAGGAAATTATGATGATGATCCCCTTTTATACAGTAATAAAAAAGAAATGAAAAGTTGTTACTGCCATTTATATCATCAGAGATCAAAAATTCCAAATAATGTATACTATGTAATAGGAGGGAATTTCCAATATTATGAATATAATGTTGGAAAATTTCATCAAAATCAGAAAATGATAAAATGATATGATTGGATGTTATACAGAGCAGAAAGTGTAATAAAGTGAATTTTATATATGAATTGTATAGTAAGACTAAATTAGAGGTATGGGAACTCTAGAAATAAAACAGAATTTCCATATCCATCATCTGATCAAAAATCTCAGGTCTAACCCTAAGGCTCTGAGTCCTGTAATCATGGGCACTTATTCAGTCTCAGAACAGTTGGCTTTTTATTGTTCCTATCTCAGTAAGTCTTTTCAGAGCACTCTTGATGTCTCTGTATCTCAAAATGTAGATGAAAGGGCTCAGGATGGAGGTGAGGATGGTGTATATCACTGAGGCAATAGCAGTGGAGTGTAAGTGTTGAGTCACAGCAGAACTGAGGTACACACCTAGGCTTGTGCAATAAAACAAGGAGACAACATGGAGGTGAGATGCACAGGTGGAAAATGCTTTGTACCTCCCCTGGGCTCATGAGGCTGTATGAATGGAAGAAAGTATCTTGGGGTGAGTAAAGAATGCAAATAAGGGGACCACCACCCAAGTAGCATAGCACCAAAATATGTCACCACATTACAAAGAAATGTGCCAGAATAGGCAAGTTGGACCACATGGTTCACTTCACAGAAAAAGTGTGGGACTTCGGAGTGCCCATAAAGGATAATTATAACATTATAAAGGTTTCTAAGATAGAAAACGGGAAACTCCCAATCCAGGACATGAGAATGTACAACACACAGAGCCAAAGGTTCATGATGACTGTGTAATGCAGAGGGTGACAGATGGCCACAAAGTGGTCATAGGCCATCACTGTCAGCAGAAAAACATCCAACATTATAAAGAGGAAGAAAAAATGCATTTGGATGATGCAGGATTTATAGGAAATGGCCTTGCTCTGGGTCTGGATGTTTACAAGTGCCCTTGGGACAGTGTTGGATGTGAAGCAGATTTCCACAAAGGACAGGTTGAAGAGAAAGAAGTACACGGGTGTGTGCAGGTAGAGGTCTGAGATTGTGGCCAGGATGGTGAGCAGGTTCCCATACATGGTAACATAGTAGAAAGCCGAGGACAGTCTGATCTCTGGCATCCTCTGAAATTCCAAAAAGTAGAAATTCTGAAATCTGTGTGTTGATCTCTGGCCCCATGAGGTTGTTGTGACTAACATGAAAAAGAAAATAAGACATGGCACAGTTACACAATAAAAACATGACAGAAATACTGTCCTGTATTTTCTGCAATCAAGATCTCAGCTACTAGGTTTTGCATGTGAATCCTCTTCACTTGCCTTTACTGATCTGTAAATCCAGTTCAACACTCAGACTTTTCCAAAGTGGTCATGGTTTCAAAAATTTTAGACATTACTATTTACATGTACTAGAAAAATATAATTTAGTGATGCTTGTGTTGTGAGCACTGTTCAGGGAATGATTGACCTGTGTAAAAAAAAAAAAGCAAATGTTCCTAAAACCAATTAGGGAGATATAATGATCAATAAGTATAATAAAATACATTTAGGTAAATATAGAGTCAATGGAAATGACAGGTAATGACAGGTACTCTCAAGTAAAATGGAGATATAGTGGGGAAATTACATAGAAATTCATAATTTTTGTGGATTTTCAGGCAAGCCCAGTATTCTGCTCTGAAACTCCAGGAAGGCGGGGAAGGATTCACAAAGTCATTTACAGTAGACTGTGACTGGAAAGGGGGAAAGCTCCTGAATGAGCCCTTTGATTCAAGGTCAACATTAAGACCATCTTACTAGGAAAATGAGCAAGAAGGAGAGTGAGTAGACCTGGTACTAGAGATAATGAAAAAATACAAGTATTGCTGCTTAAGCTCCAGACAGAAGGGGTCATTCTGCCCAAATATTCCTGCATTTGCATTTTGGGATTCTTCTTTATCTTTCTTGGAGTACAGGGTTTATTTCTTAACTATTTCATTAGTATATGACAATTGTACCAGGATGTTTATTGTGACGTTGCCATATATACATATATTGCACTTAGGTTTGGTTCGTCCTCCATTATTCTCCTTCCTACTCCATTCCCTTCTTAAAATGACTTCAACAGATTTCGGTGTTTCATATTCTTACATGTGTAGAAGGCACCTCAACTATATTTACCCTCCATTACCCTCTTCCTTTGCCCTCCCCCTCCCACAATTACACTCCCCTAAAAATGACCTTCTTTGCATTCTGTCCTTCATTATTTTCATCTCTGTTTATTGTTCAGTGAGATGTTCTCTTGGCATTTTACCTGTAAATATATTGTACTTTAATCAGTCAAACCCCTCTCTTACTTGACCTTAAACATTTCCCCATGCCTCGTATTTTTCAACAGTATTATGTGCATTTTTTGTGTCTTGTTTCTACCCAGATATGACATAATTCATTATTATTTATTCCCAGTCATTCCTTTCTTCTTTTCCTCTTCCCTTAGTTCTGCTGGGTATATAGAACTGTGATGTAGCTTACAAAGGGAAAGCAAGGCCCTTGTTTCCATACCCACTACTTATAGAAAGAAAAGAAAGAAAAGTCTAGGAAGAAGTTTCTCAATTGGGCAGGGGAGAGAGAAGGAGGGAGAGAGAGAGAGAGAGAGAGAGGGAGAGGATAGGAAAAATGACTCTCTTGGGCAAAATTTCTAATCTGGTCAGTGATCGTAGAACAGTTATAAGAAATGTCTTCCCTGATTCTACCTGCATTACAGATCCAGACATATGCCCTTGAACACTACCAAAAAATTATATATCAAAAGACAGTCAGAGTAATATATTTGGGGTTGAATGACACAGACTGAACATCTGACAGAAAAATAAAACAATCTAATAGGGAATGATAAGTCAAAAATTCCCGAAAGAAAGCAACCAAATATGGGGACTTTTTAAATGAAGCATTAAAAGACATTTTTCCTACAAATTCAGTATTGATTTGGTTAATTGGGTTTCAGTGATTTATTTAATTTTAAATGAAACCCAATATTATCTATATATGTAGTAAAACATGATTCAGTGCATTCATACATGGTATACTGATTGAATCAGGGTAATTAGCATGTCCATCCCTTAATAATTCATCATTTGGTTGTCATTGAGCATATTCAATCTTCCCCTTCTAGGTATTTTAAATATACATGTCATTGTTAACTGTAGTGACTTCCCTATGCAACAAGGCACAAAAGTATATTCCTGTTATCTAACTGTACCTTTGCACCCATCCATCAGTAATTCCCTGTTGTCCTTCTACCTCTACTTCCACAGGTCTGCAAAGCAATATTCTCCTCTCTAGTTCTGTTAAACCAACTTTTTTTGATTGCACAGGGAAGCCAGGTGGTATTTCTTTTTCTAGTGAATATGTTTTCACATGTACAATGGATGAGGAGGCAGACCCCATTCCCCTCTCTTGTTTGATAGCCTCCCTGTGTGACTTCAGGGTTTCACTTTTGAGCTCTTCAAATGACTGAGCTTTCATCCAACTTGAGACAATTTCCCAGTGCACACTCCATAAATTCTGCATGCACCATGATGATTCTTCCCTTTTACACTGAATAGAATCCTGCCTTGGCTGATCCCTGAGGATACTTCATGACACAGACACACACACATTCACTTCACTGTGCTGTGTCTCAACATCATGATGCAAGATCCAAGTAAGCAGAGGCCCCACCTGTTTTGTTAATTGTGCTGTGTTCATGGAGGAATATGAATATGTCTGTGTTTGAGAGAATAAAATCAGTAAAAAGAGGATACTGAATGAAAGAATTGGAGGGAAGACCAAGTAATATTGACTGATGTCAAAATAAGTGGTTTAAAGAAATATAATGAAGCATCAAGAATTAAGTGAAAGTAAACATACAACACCAACAATTTAATGTAGCAATACATTGATAATTAAATAGTCAAAGACCTAGATATTAAAGTATATAATGAAAATGTTCCTCCTCATATATTGGGTTGTGTGTTAAGTACTCAATTACTATTTGTTGAATTAATCAGGAATTATGCCTTAGTGTATACTGACATTTAAACATGACAAAGTAATTTATGTTCATTGCCTTTCAGAAGTTTGAATTATAAGAGCTGATATAAATGTCTTTTTATCCATAATGAAATGAAATTGGTGTGTTAGCTCAAAAGCTGAAAAAATCAGAGATATTTAGGACCTCAGTGCATTTTAGAGAAGCAGCAAAAAAATTAAATAATGTTCATAGTGTGAAAATCATCTTGAATAATGAAAAAATCTCAGATGTAGAAGATTGACACATTCCTCTAAATGCAACTTAAAATTGTCAGGGAATAATATCACTGCAAAAGTAGGTAGACAAATAATAAACTGGAAACTTCTGTTGAAAAGCTTCCAACTGTGAAATGGGCAGAATAATGAACCAATGAAAAGGTGGATCCGTCAGAGAAGTAAGAATCGCCCTCATGTCACTATGTGTCCCTCCACATGTAAGGCTCTGTGTCTCTTCTCCAACTGATTAAATGCAAAGGTCCTTAGGCACATGGTCTACTCACAATAAACTACTTTAAGTCTCTCAGTCCCTCTTTTAACTGGGCTACATCAATCTCTGGGATGGGCTGCATTGGCTCTCAGCTGATCTTAGGTAAATGTTTTTCTCTTTTATCACTCAGAAGCTCTCCTGCAGCACCTTCTGCGCTCTCAGACTCATGCGGAAGGGCTTTTTGAATAGAAGGGCTCCCCATGGAAGTTTAAGTCCCTTTCCCAAATAGTTGACCATAGAGACTGAAGCTATGTAGGCAAACAGGAAAGCAGCAAGGATTGAACATCAGTCCCCAAGCAGATGAGAGCTCCAACAAACAAATATGCCCCTTCCAGATCAAGATAATATTTGCTGTATGACCACAGAATGGGTGATAGTCACAGCTGTGGACCTCTGGTCACTAAGGGCAACTCTGTCTTGTTTTTCCATTTCTGGGCACATCATTTCCAGTTAGACAAGGCTATGCAGTGAAACCAATTTCTTTTCTTTTTGATTCTCTGTTTCAAAGACATCTATATACATGTAAAATTAGTTTTTATTCTTGGCTCAAAGAAATCGTTCTGCATTCTGAATTTCTAAACTCATAACACAACCCAAATCTCAATAATTTCATCAAAGTAGAATATCATAGGACCTATCTTGACTGGGCCCTTTGGATCTCCAAACCCTGGACCACACCTGATAACTCAAAACATTTACTTGTCCTTTTTCAAAAAGAAGATGATCTGTTATCATGTCAGCAAATCCTTGACTTCACAGCTTATTTTAAAATTTAAAATATCCTGTGTATAATTCAAGTCAAGAACTAATAGTCATGCATTCATAAGCATTTTTAAAACTCAAAGAGATGTATTTTTAAATCATTTTATTTATACTTTCTTTAAGTTATCAACTAATACATATTTCTTTTTATTAAAGTCCAGTTTTTGTGGTCTGAACTGTTGTGAATGTCATTCTATGTTTCTTTTTTGTTAAATTGTTTTAATGATCATTCTACATTTCTACAATGGAGGTTTCAATGCTTAAGTGTTCTTTCCAGTTGAGCTCATTAGCAGTTAGAATCCAAATATATAATTATTTTTCATTTATTTATTTATTTATTTTGGTGGAACACAGGTTTGAACTCAGGTTCTCAATCTTGCTAGGCAAGAGCTCTAAAAGTTGAGTCATATTCACTCTGTAACAGAAAGTATGCTCCTGGGAACCAGCAGGCACTCAGTAGATATTTGTTGGATCAGTGAATACATAAATGATTTATAGGATGACTGTTTTGTCTCCAGCTCTGTGCAATTTACTCCAAATAGTCTTGACTATTCAGGGTATTTTCTGGTTCCATATAATTTTATGACACAGGTCTATGTTTCTGTGAGAATGTCCTTATTTTCATAAGACTTACATGAAATCCACAGATCTCTGTCTAGTGTGGACATTTTAATAATTTTGATACTTGCTACCCATAAACACAGGAACTCTTTGGTATTATATTGTCTTCAACTTCTTTCGTCAATGTTTTATGCTTTATTGTTAAGATCTTTCATCTCTTTCTTTCTAGGCATTGTACAGCTATTATATATGGGACTGCTTTCTTGATTTCATTTTAAGATAGATCATTCTGGGTGCATAGAAGTACTATTTATTTTTGTTTGTTTCATTTTCCTGTAGCTTTCCTGAATGTATTAATCACTTTTAAAGCATACTGAAGATTCATTCATATTTACCCTGTTTTGTTTTTATTTTGTATTAATTGTATTCTGGGTTAATTGTAGCAATTCTGTACATACACTTAGTGTACTTTGATCAAAAACTTCCTCTGTTACTCTTTTGTTCTCTCTCACAAAATCCTATCCCTTATTTTAAAGTTTTTCTCTGCGTTTCATTATGACCTTTTAATGTATCTGTGTAACACACTTGGTCTTGTTCACCCCCACCATGCTGTCATTCCTCCCTTCCCATTGCAGAGCCCCTCTTAAATAACCCCCTTTTATGTTTATGTCATTTTTAGGCCAAGAGTGTGCGTATGAAAGAAAACATGTGATAGTCATTTTACTTGGTCTGGCTTATTTCATTCAATATGATGATCTTGCATCATCCAAATTTCTTGCAGACATCATTTTGTTCTTCTTGATAGCTGAATAATACTCCATTGTGCATTGTATACCAGATTTTCTTTGGCCATCATTTGGTTGATGTGCACCAAGTCTTATTCTGTTGTTTGTTTTTTGTGAACATTGTGTGCAGTGCACATGGGTGTGCAGGTGTCTCTGTTGAATTCGGTCTTAATTTTTTTATTCATTAATTTTTTATTAGGATATTCCTTGTATGCAGGGATTTATTATGACAATTCCAAATAGGTTTACATCATATATTGATTAGATCACCCACATGATATCTCTCCATTGACCCCAATGCCTCTCTACTTAAAGCAACTGTAAGAGGTTTCTTTGGCCTATATCATATATGTATAAGAAGTTTATCAACCATATTCCCTGACTTTAGTCTCCTTCATTCATCCTCCCCTCACCCACAAGTACCTACCACACTATACCTTTTTTACAGTCTTATCTTTAGTTATTAATATGTAAGTTTATGTTCAGAGAGATTTCTCAATGTATTACCACTGTGGGTATACTTTACTATGGTTAGTTCAATCCCTTTCATTACTCTCCCTTTCACCTTTACCTCCCAACCTCCATTTTCAACAGCTTTCAATACATATTCTTATATCCTTTGACCTTCACAGATGTTATATTTTGCCATGTTGTTCATGCTCTGTCATTCTCTTTTCCTTTCCCTCCTTCCATGATTTCCATAGAGTAGTTCCACTGTAACAAACATGTTCTAGATATAAGTTGGTATATGATCATGTTTGTTTTTGTGTACCTGTGTTTCTCATGGATCTATCTTCTACCTGTAAGAGAAAACATGTGGCCTTTTTCTCTCTGAACCTGGTTTGCCTGCTTCACTTAACATGATATCTTCCAACTGCATTCATTTATATGGTGTTGATATTTATTGTGTCCAAGTAATAGTCCATTGTATATATAAACCACATTTTCTTGATCCTGAAAGCAGTCTTTCTTTCATGAAGTATATGTACAATTTGAATAGAAGGAACATACAGTAGTTCTGTTTTTAGTTTTGGGGGTTTTTTTTGGAACACCCATACTGAGTCCATAGTGACTGAACTAATTTATATTTCCACTTACAGTGTAAAAAGATATGTTTTGCCACATCCTCACATGTTTGTTGTTGTTTACCTCCTTTATGAGAACCATTCTAACTCTGTAAGATGTACACTCAATTGGGTTTTTATTTGCATTTCATTTATGGGTAAGGGTATGGATCTTTTCTTTATGTATTGATTGGAAATTTGTTCATGATTTGAGAACCAGCTGCTCAGTTTCTTTGCCCATTTATTAATTGTATTTTTTCTTCAATCCTCTATTCTATCACATTTGTCTCCAAGACTTTGTTATTTTAATATGCTGTTTTTGTTACTAGGAGCCTATAGTATAATTTAAAGTCAGGTATTGTGATACCTCCATCATTGTTCTTTTTTTTATTAGGATTGCATTGTCTATTCAGTGTCTTTTTTCCTTCCATAAGAATTTTGGATTCATTTTATATTTCTATGAACAATGCCATTGGGATTTTTATGGGAATTGCATCGGATCTGCACATTGTGAAAATATACCTATTTTCACAATATTAATTGTGTCGATCCATAAAATATCAGCTCTTTCTTCTAGTGTATTCTAAATTTTTCTTTATAAATGGTTTATGCTTTTAATTGCAGAGGTCTTTTGCATGTTTAGATAGTTTATTCATTGGTAGTATCTTAAGGTTATTGTTAAGGGATTGCTTTGCTGATTTTTTTCTTAGCTTTTCCTTTTTAGCATTGTATTTTATTTTGCATCCTGCTACTTTGATGAAAGAGTTTGTTAGACTTAAGAATATATTGTGGATCTTTTATGATCTTCAAATTATAGGATCATGCCATCTGCACATAGGGGTCAATTGGCTTCTTTCTTTCCCATTTATAATCTCATTTCTCTTTCTTTATTGCTCTGGCTAAGAAGTCATATACTATATTTAGTAAGAATGAGAGAGGACATTCTTGACTCATTAACGATTTAGAAGATTTTATTTTTTCCATAAGTAAACTGTTGACTGTAGTTTATCATATATAGACCTAACTGTATTGAATTATATCCCTTCTATTCCTTCTATTCTATTTTAAAAGGATCTCTTAGTTTCTTCAGGTCCTGTATTCTACAGGGGTCTCAAAATTTGTCAAAGAATTTATCTGGGCAGAGTGGATCCAATGGTAGAGCACATTCCTTGCAAGTTAAAACCTCAGTACTGCCAAAAAAGAGAATATTCCTGTATCTATTAATATTTTCATGTATACACAAGTCATTTGAGAATGCACACATGAACAAGCATCTATCTTGCACTATGTAGACAAGGCTAATGCTCATCAAACCCCAAAGAGTTGCTGGGGCAAGTCAAGCATCCAAAGAGTTATGAAAGAAGAGACTAACGTTCAGTGAGAGCAACAAGAGAGAATATGCCCAGCTCCAGATCAAAGAGAAAGAAAGAGAAAGAGAGAGAGAGAGAGACAGAGAGAGACAGACAGACAGACAGAGAGACAGACACAGACAGAGACAGAGAGAATGAATCACACTTAGGCTCTTCAGTCCCATTCAATTCCACAGACAAATGGTTGAATACCCATGTAAAAGGCCAGTGTTCCTCCCTCAGCTCACTTACATGCCAGCCTTCTGTGGGAACAACATGCTATATAATACGTAGAAAAAAGTATTACCAATTCTCTGGGCATTCTTTAATCCACTCAAATACACATGCAAAACTAGTCATGCAATTATTAAGATTCCAAGGAATATGCACTCTTACCACATGAGGTCATATAGGGAAAAAAGTAGTGAATAAGATTAGAACAACTCCTAGGGCAAAAATTGGAATCATAGCAATGAAGAAAATATATGTGTGGGACAGCACAAGACACACAAGTATTTAATACTTCTGTTGAAAGTATTTATGAGTTGCATACTATGCATTTGCAAAGGAGAATGAGAATAATGAGAGAAATTTGATTCACTAAGAAATACTAACTTTATAGATAGATCCAACAGTGGAGCATAGTCAGTCTCCTTAAAGTCTGCAAGGTCTTCATGTACATATTTGGAGCCTGCATGAGATGGGCCCAGAGGAGGGCTGCAAAGTATAGCATGGTGGACTGCCAAGCTAAGTGCTGTCTGACTATGCCCCGGGAGGATGAACAATCCCCATCACCACTACTGTCTCCCAAGACTAGGGCAATGGCAGGTTCACTTCATATTCCAAGAAAGTTTGTGGCATCACAGAAAATTCAGCACATAAAGAAAAGGTGATTTTCACATGGTCAGTATCTGTTAATCATCTGCTATATGCCAGGTAGTTTTGAGTGGGCTTTAACATATTCACACATGAACTGCATAAAGATGGTAGAAATGCCCAGGTTTTTATAGAAGAAGATACAATCTATATATTTGATGTGTTATCAGGATGGAAATACATAAGAGGGAACTATAAACTTTTGTACAGAAAATCAGCTACTGAGTCCAGTCCCTGCAATCTTAAATCACAACTCATTTGGACAGAAGCAGTGTTGATGAGAAAAGCCTCAAAATGCCTACAGTTGACCCTAATGATGGCCCATAGCCTTGGTACTCAGTGATGGAACTACAACGTGCTCTCACAATCCAACTTCTGTGTACATGTTCAAAGGTCATGAAACTAGTGTTTCAAAGAGACACTGCACATTCATATTCTTTGCAGCAATATTCATTGTTCTCAGGGACTCAGGTGGCTGTTGTAGGGCAGATGGGAGTTGATGATCAAAGAATATTATTTGATGAAAGTTAAACATGAGGAATAATTTGAAGAGATCTATGTAATCTGAGTATAGTTAACAATATATTGTATTCCTACAAGTGTTCTCAAAACAAATAAATTGAACCATATAAGGTAATGCACATGTAAATCAGCTAATTCATTCATTCTACCAATAATATAATCTTTACAACATTATTCTACACATCTTGAATAAATGGATTTATTTATTTAATTTAAAAAAGAGTGGATCATTAACTGTTAAGGGCAGCCTTGACATCATTTGGGAGGTAGGTATAAATGCAGAATGTCTGAACCATCCCAGACCTGAAAAAGAATGATCTGTGTATGAACATGGTGTCTAAGTGACACAATTCACACTGAGTAGAAGTTCTGAACAGTGGTAGTGCTTTTCAACCTCTCCACAAGTGACATTTATGATGAATGATTCTGTGCATCTTAGAAGGTTGAAAAGCATCTGTGGCTTCAACCCACCAGGGATAGCACCACCTATATAGTTGTAACAACTAGCATTTTCTTCAGACATTGCCAAGTGTCTCCTGAGTACATAATTTCCCTGGTGGCAGACCACTGACCTGGGCATGAGAGCTGGGGACACCTGATGATATTCCAAACAAAGCTCATCCTTTCTTGTTCTTAACTGTAGGCAGATCATTGAGCCCCTGTCAACCTCAATTCTGTTCTTCTACAAAGTGAAAAGCTGAAAAAGAAACAAGAAATTTGTTTTTATTTTTATTGTTGATTTATTATACATTAATTGTACAAGGGTTTCTTATTGTGATATTCCACACATGTGTACAGCATACCTCGAACAAGTTTACCCCCTCCATTACATTCCAATTCCCTGGACCATTCTCTCCTCTCCCTCACTATCTTTTTGAAATTTAAAATGAATAGATAATGTGATTGTTATCATAAAATGGACATATGCAAAAATTAAATCAGATAATATTTCTCAGATTGAAACTTGAGTCCAGGATGCAAAAAAATCTAAATTCATGTTATATTTCTCAAATATTCAATATATGTAAATATAAATGACAATTACTTACTTATATTCCAAATATAAAATCTCTGTGTGATTTGTAAAAAGCACCAAAATGGTAAAGGTTGTGGTATTGCCACATGGTTTTATAGCAAATAAACTCAGTTCTCTCCCTTGAAGAGAAGGGAATAGAAATTTCCTGACACGTTCATGAGTTGTGGTCACTCTACAATTCAGAGATTTGACTTCCAAAGAATCTAGAAAGGTCAGGTAGCTTTGAATGTGAAGAAAATTGGAAGGAAGAATTGAGCAGAAACTCTGAGGATGTTAGACCTCAGGAGGGCAAGAGACAATAAAGACTAAATTCACTTAATTTCTAACTTAGGCCCTTGGAAACATAGTAGGAAAAGAAAAAGGTTCCTTTCTTTTCAGACCAATGTCCCTCAAGGAAATTACGAGTTGAGGAGTTAGTGTAACAAGAGAAATGTGCTAATAAGCTGATAGGGAGCTATAATAAATATATCCCCTGGTGGTGTTCTGAGGGTGAGATCTTGGGCTGAACAGGAGATGGTGGTTCCTTTTGGACCCAAAAGCCTGAAAATGGATTAATACTTCACTCTTCCAGCTGTCCTGTCTGCACAGAATTTCAGTCACCATAAATACAGATTTCCACACAGAGACCTTCTCCTCAGAGACCCCATCCCAATGAGACTGAGAACTTGCCAGATACTGAGGAGAGACGGCACAGGTAGAGAAGAATGAAATAAATGCACATTGTGAATAACTAGCACAAGGTGCACCAGTTTAAAAAGTTGATAGATTGAAATTATAGGCAGAGGATTGTATACAGATTATGATAGACTGGGTTGTGCTCAGTGCCAGAGTTCCTGGGATCTTATATTCCTGACTTGGAATAATCTTTAGAACAAGAACATGCCATTCAACTCATTTTGTTATCATTTTGTTGATCATTTTAATTACATACCATCAAGGACATTGGCCTGAAATTTGATTTTATTGTATAGTTTTTGATTGACCAAATTTTGACTGTTATAATACAAACTGTGTGAATCCACAACAAACAAGGAAATGAATAATGACCCACTCTGGTCTATAAGGTGCCTTTGAAATTAAGGCATGAGATATTTAAAGCAGTCAGACTCACAGATGCATAGGATATGATGGTGGAGTCAGAGGAGTGGAACGGGGAAATACGGAAATGCTTATTGATGAATATAAGGTCTCAGTCATATGAATTAACTTCTAAACACATGTTATTCAACATAGTGCTTAACACTACCAATATAATATTTTACACTAAAGTTTACTTTGAGGATAGTTCTCATGTTAAGTGCTGTTACCTCATAAAGAATACAAAAAACAAGGTGAGAAGGGCACTAGGATACTCTGGGATGTGCTGGATATGTCTGCAACACTGATTGTAGAGATGGTTTTGCCAGGGCTTGCATGTGTGTAAACATAAATGATTCTACGCATTACATATGTGTAGTTACTCATGCACCAGTTATACTCAATGCGGTTGCTTAAAAGAAGGTACAGGGACCACGCAGGAATGGAGGACTCTCAGGATCCTGAAAATAGTTCAGTTTTTACAACATAGTCTAAGAGAAGATCTCTCCTTCACCTCCCTCCTGCTCATTCTGGTCAGCACCATGGCTTTGTCGTGAATGTCAATATGTAAAACAAGCCCCATGCTCAGTGCCTTTGCACAGCTCATTCTTCCTGCCAGACACAAACTTCTTCAGATTAAACTTCTGGTCCTAATCCCATCTTTCTTATTGTATCTGTATATATGTCCTGTTTTTTACCTGTCTTGTCTGAGCTCCATAAAAATAACATCTACATTACCTGCCCTCTTCACCTGCACAGCAACTGTAACCATAAGATATTTTATGTGATAACTTTTTTGTTTAATTGATATTTGAAAACTTTACATAGGTACAGGATGCCATGTGATGTTTAAATAAATGTACACATTGTGCAATGTTCAAATCAACTTCTCTCCTAAAAGATGTTTCATTCCTTTAAGATCAATACATTCCAAAGCCTTTTCCAGCTCTTACTGTTTGCTACTCTCCTTCTATATTTATTCTCTTCCTTCATGATTGCATTGTAAGTATTTTATATTTTTAAATTTCATTCATACACTGCCTAGAAAATACAAACTGCTGTAAAATTTGGAACTAAATTAACATTCATTAAGTGCATAAAAATGGTCATTAAAACTGTGAAGCATCTGGCATAGTGGGTCACACCTGAAATCTAAGCTCCTTTGGTGGTGGAGATCCAGAGGATTGCACTTTAAGGCTGATTGAAGGTAAAAAGACTACATCTGAAAAGTAATTGAATCAAAAATAGCTGGAGGGTTCAAGTAGTACTGCACCAGTCTAGCAAACACAAGACCCTCGGTTCAAAAACAGTACTGCCAAAAATTGATAAAAGAGAATATTTAGCATATTGAGAAAACAATATAGACATGAACAGGAATAACTAGAGGTACCATAGTGGTCACCCAAATCAATTGTTTTCCTTTGCCTGTTCTGACACTTTTCATAATATACTGGTGATGAATTTTGTAGCTGCATTGCTTGTTAGTGGTCTTCTAACTGGCATCCTTTATTCTTACTCTAACATAGTTTCCTGCATTAGTAAATTCTCATATGATCAGGGAAAGTATAACACATTTTCCTCCTTGGCATCTCACCTCTCAGTAGCCTACTTATTTTATTTTACAATGGATGGAGGAGTGTGCCAGAGTTATGGTGTGACCCAAAACTTGCACTAAATTGCAATAGCCTTGAACCTAATAATATTAAAAAATAGTAATGTAATCTAGCTTTTTCTTCATAGTCTCTCATATACATGTAAATATGATATTGCAACCAAATTACAGAATTTTGTCTTCTGGTAATTTAAGAGGTACCCAAACTGAAAAAGTGAGAGATTTCTAATAAGAGGTAGCACAAGACATCTTAAAGTGGACCAATTACAAACATTAGTGATGCTGTTTTCCTCATTCTTTGTAGGAACATCCACCACGTGGAACCAGAAAATGATACAAGAAATTAAGAATTTCTTCTGGGATTTTCAGAGGAACAAGAATTTCAGTTCTTCCTGTTTGGGTTTTTCCTCTCTATGTACCTTATCACAGTGTTTGCAAACCTTGTCATCATCCTGGCCACAGTCTCCTACTGGCAAACGCCAATGTACTTCTTACTCTCCAACCTGTCCTTTGTGGCATCTGCTTTATCTCCATGACTTTCCCAAAGATTCTGGTGCACATCCAGACACAGAGAAAATCCATAACATAGAAAGGCTGCAAGACCCAGATTTATATTTTTGGGGTTTTTTGTAGGGCTGGACAACTTGTTCCTGACCATGTTCTGGCCATCTGTCACCTCCTGCCCTAAATGATCATCACCAGATCTGCCTGTTGGTGGTGTCATGGATCACAAGTGTTCTAAATTCCTTGTTACATACCTTAATGGTGTTACGAGTGTCCTTCTGTACAGCCCTGGAAATTCCTCACTTTTTCTGTGAACCTAATCAGGTGCTTCACTATGCCTGTACACATTTCTTAATAATATGGTGGTAAATATTACTTCTGCATTGCTGGATGGTGGTTCTTTAGCTCTCATCCTTTACTCTTACTCCAAGATATTTTCCTCCATCTGTGCAATCTCATTAGCTCAGGGAAAGTACAAGGCATTTTCTACCTGTGTATCTCATCTTTCAGTCTTATGAATTCTTTATTTTATTGCACACTCCCGGGAGTGAATTTCAGTTTGGCTATGACTCAAAACTCACACACGAGTGCCTCAGAATTAGTGATGTACACTGTGGCCAACCCCTTGGTGAACCCCTTCATCTATGGTGTAAGGTATAAGGATATCAAAAGGGTCCTGAAAATGCCCTTTGAGAGTGACTGTATTAAAGCACCCATTATCTTGGGATAAAGAGAGATGATGAGCTAAGCTTCAAACCTCAGAGTGATAAATACAGTATAATAACTCAGTTGTGAAGTAAAGCTTGCTCCTACTCATAGTATGCATTTTGATTTCTTTGTTTTCAACTTCTCTATATTAATAAGACTTAATAATGAAACACACCAAGCACTGTGTGTGTGGAAAAGAGGAGAGGAGGAGTGGGAATGGGAGTATAATGCAGGGGATGAATTTGTTCAAAGAACACTGTATACATGTATGGAATTACCACAGTGATCCCCCATTTATTACTAATGTATACTAATTCAGCAATATGATAAAACTGTTTTTTAAGTTTTGCTTAAACTTAAACACCTTGCTAAACATTCTCTTCTCTCAAACTTACAAAGAGCCTTCCACTTCACCAATTTCATTCTTCCAAAAAGTTATTTTTTAACATTTTTATTAAAATTACATGTAACGTGTTCGTGTAATGGGTGAAAATGAATTTCTTGAAAATAATTTATTCTCAAATGTTAACTGTCAGACCAATTATTTTTCTGTTGTTATACAAAACATAATCATGTGGCTTAGTCTTTTTCTATTGGAAAACCTAAAGTTGACAATTGAGGCAAATCATATCATTTTAGACTAAATGAAATTCTGAGACCAGAGTTTTGCACTTGTGCATCACTACATTAATTGTTCTACCTGTTAATGCAGGTTTTAACAAATCAGTATCTGTTGAAATTGACAGTTGGCTTTTCTTCTCATGATTGGTGTGATTTCTATTTTCTTCTTCAACTTGGTGTCCACACCAAGAAGTTACACTAAGCTTAGCTGGTTCACATCGGCATTCGAGTCAGCTGATGGTCAGCTAAGTATATTTTCCAGGCTTCCAAAAGTATTGCGGAGTCTGCTGATGGTGGCTCATCAAAGTGCCTGTCCCTGGGACAGTGGCTTCTCCACATGTCCTCGGTAGATCCATTTGTCCATCATGGATTTGTCATGTGGTTGTGGCAGGATTCCAAAACAGAGCAGTAGAAATATCTTAAGAGTCCTTTTGTGGCATGCCAACAATTCAAAGTCATTCTATTGTCAAATAAAATTAAAATTCTAAATGCTTGAGCCTTGGTGGGTGACCCCATCCTCATCCCTCCTCAGCAGCTGAACGATATTATTAAAGAAGAGGCTTAGATCAAGGATCAAGAACCCCTCAGTGTCCACTGGGATGGCTCCTGGAATGCCATGTACACCAAAGTCTGCTCTTATGTCATGAAATCAGCTGCAGACAACACATAGTGAATCTGCATGACACTGTTCCAATAACATTTTATTTGCTTATATAGGGTGCAGGTCAGATTTAGCTATGCACCATAGTTTGCATTTTCTCTCACACAATCAAGGGGGAATTCATCCAACCTAATATCAAGGTGAAGGAGGAGCAGAAGTCCCTGGAGAATATGGGATTCAGAGGAGAAAGAGCATGAAATGATGGACAAGGGTCTGTACCAGAGTCCTTTTCAGTCATGGACAGGTGTCATGACCACCAAGTCCTCTCTTATGCAGAAAAAATGAAAATATCCGTTTCTTCTTTTGGTCTCTATTGCATTTTTGTGGATCTCTCTAAGTTATTGTCCTATAGAAGTTGTTCATGTGAAACTTCTAATAAAGATAATAATGCACTGTAATGAATGGCAATGTACACATGGTTCTGTAACCTTGTTTATTTTCACATTTGTCAGGTTTTTTTTCTTTTTTTAATACTTTATTAGCATATAGTAATAATAGAAATGCATACTGTTATATTTCTACAAATGCATATTATGTACTTTAATCAAATTCACCCCTCTATTAAATCCCTCTTCCCAACTACAACAATCTTAATCAACTTCATTGTTCTATTTTATGCATACACATAAATATTCTAATATATTCACATTTATTACTCTCTCCATATGCCCACATTCTTGCTTGAGTTCTCTAAACAGTCCTGCTTTCACAATCATGTCATTTTTCAGACCTCGCCTAAAGGAAAAAGATGCATTATTTACCTTTATGAGTTGGGCTTATTTTATTTAGTATTATGACCTCCAGTTCTGCTCATTTTCACACTATGTAAGTAATTTCATTTTTTTATGACTGAATCATATTCCATTATGTATATGTGTGTTTGCATGTGTATACACACACATTTTTATTATCAGTCCTTTAATAAATAGGCAATTAGGCTGATTCCATGTCTTGATTTTGGTGAGTAGTAATACTACACAACAGGATGCGCAAATATCTTTATTTTATGCTGTATTACATTCCTCTGCTGCATATGCTTAGGAGTAGTGTAGCACAACCATATTTTTGTTCTATTTTTAGTTTTTTCAAGAATCTCCATTCTGATTTCTACAGTAGCAGAATAATTTTAATTCTGACCAACAGTGTATAAGAATTCTTTCTTCCCTGTATCCTCGCCAGCTATCCTTGTATATCTTGATTTCTTGATGATAATCATACTGACTTGAGTAAGATAGAATCTCAGTGTGCAATTGATTTGCATTTCCTTTAAGTGTAAGGATGTTGAACATTTCCTGATATATTTATTTTTTCTATTGGGAATTGTCTGTTTAATTCATTGGCCTAGTTATTATTTAGATTATTTGTTCTTTTCTGTTTAATTTTCTAGATTTTAATTTTTAGTCATATAGATTTTCCAGTTCATTAGAGTATACATTTTTGAAGTATTCCCTAATGACTCTAAATTTCAAGGGTATTTGTTGTGATAACACTTTTGATCTCCAATGTATTAATTTGGATCTCCTTCTTCCCTTTTGGTTAGTTTGTCTAAGGATTTGTCAATCTCATGTACATTGTCAAAGAACAAATCCTTATTTCACTGATTATTGGATTTTTAGTGTCCAATACATTAATTTCTTCCCCAAACTTTATTATTTCTTTACATCTGCTGATTTTTGGTTTTCCTTATTCTTGTGTTTTAGGAGCTTGAGTTCATAATTATGCTATCTGAGATTGCTCTGATTGGGCGAGGAGGGTCTTAGTGTTTGAACTCAAGGCTTGATGATTGCTAGGCAGATGTTATGCCTCCTGATCCATGCACCCAAGCCAGCCTGGACACTGATCCTTCAATTTTGTTTTGTGCTGTCATTGGATCTAACGTTTTTGCCTGGACAGTCCAGGAACCATAATTCTCCTAATCTAAGTCTCCCAAGCAGTTATAATTATTCACTGATGCTTGGCTAAATTTAATTTAATTTTTATTAACATGAAATAATTCAATTTATTAATGGGGTACAGTGTGGTATTTTAACACATGCAAACAGAGTATACTTGACAAGTCAGTGTCCTTAACATTTCCTTCTATGTGTCATTTATTTATGTTTGTAATAATTGAAATCCTCACTTTTCTGTCTTCACAAGATATATAATAAGACCACGTGAAATGCAGTTCCTCCGCCACCCTGTGGAACAGCACAAACTTTCCCTTCATTCTCTATTTTAGTACCGATTATTCAACATTATTCTGTCCCTCCTCCCTCCCAACTCGTCCAGCTTCTAGTAATGACAATCCTATATTCAAGCCAATTTATTTTAACTTCCGCATGGGAGAGAGAACATGTAGTACTTTTCTTTTTTTATCTAGCTAATTTTGCATAATCTCCAGTTCCATTCTTTTTGCATCAACAAATAAGATTTCATTGTTATTTATGGCTGAATATTATTCCATGTATCTGAATCTAAGTTGAGTCCATATATTGACCATTGTGAATAGTGTTTCAATAAGCATGGGAACATAGGCATAGATGTGTTATGCTGATTTCTTTTCTCACTGTTATTATCAAAATAAATGTAAATGAGTTTGAATACATTTTCTACCTCTAATTGCTTCTTCAATCAGTCCACATTCAATGTCCTGGTTCATATTCTATTTTAAATGAACCCTGTCTAATCTTCCTCATTTAAATAGAAACAAATCACTGGGTATAAATCCCTTAGCAGGAACTGTTCCTGATATTAAGTTTGCAATCACAGAAGAGGTACTCTTCTGACTTCTAAACACAAATAAGATGAAGTTCTGAATTCCTAAGTAGCTATATTATATATGAGTCAAAAATTAGTATCTGGGTGCTGGTAGCTCATGCTTGTAATAATAGCTACTCAGGAGGCAGAGATCAGGAAGATCACTGTTCTAAGGCAGCTCAGGTAAACAGTTCACAAGACCCTATCTTGAAAAAAACCATCAAAAAAGAGGCAGGTGGAGTTCCTCAAGGTGTAAGCCTTGACTTCAAACTGCAAAAGAGTCAGTAAATTGGGTGGACTGAAAAGAAAGAGAAACAAATAAAAAGGTGTGAATGCTCTGAATTGTGATCTGCATAATCTCAGAAAACATTTCTATAAATTAATTTATGGGACATTTCCAAAGGAGGCCCACTGGGATTATCTCTAATGGTATGTGTTAAATATGTATGATGTGATTTATTTTACAAAACTGAAACCAATCACTTATGTAGATAGCTGAAAATGTCAAATTGTAGTCTATAAAATTAAAATGACTGGCTAAAAATGAAAAGTGTAATCTGATATATGAGTTTATGAAATACAGCTAGGTCAGGGAAAACCCCAAATAGAGAGCCAAGAAATGACTTGCTTTACAGTATAAATAATAAGAAGTAGTAAAAACATCTAAACAGGAGGCCAGGCTCTCTGCTTCTCAGAGTCATTTCTACTCATGATTGTCCTTCCATGGTTCTGTCACTGAGAGGCATGGATTTGCTGAGGAGTCTCCCCAGGGCCATTTTTCTCCCTGATCCTCTGACTGTATGTGAAAGAATTCAGCAAAGGGGAGACTATGGTGCACATCCTTGAGACCTTCAATTTGTACTAGAGGACAGAGTGGCTGCAGAACTGAGAAAAAGCCCAAGTGAATTGCTGCAGTTTGAATTTTAAATGTCCACTACAAGACCACTTGATAGAGGCTTTGAACCATGGTTGGCACTATTAGGAGGTGGTAGAATATTTAAGAGATAAAGCTTTGTGGAAGGACTTGGGTTATTGGGACATACCCTTGAAGGTCATATAGGACACAAACATCTCCCTGATTATTTTCTACTTCATGGTCATGAACTAGCAGCCTCTTTCTAACATATGTTCTCTGTCCCTCAAGATGTGCTGCCTCACCACAGGCACAAAGCCATAGAAACAAATCATCATGAATTGAAATCACAAATACTGTGAGCAAGAATAAGCCTCCTCTGTTTATAATTCATGATTTTACATATTTTGTTTCATTGATGAATAGCTGATTAAAAGTCCATTACAATGGAACAAGGAGACCACCAAGAGGTGAGATCTATGTTTAGGAAATGCTTTGTATTTGCCACCTCCTCATAAAATTCTCAGGATATGGTGAAAAATATGAGACTCAATGAAGACAATCCCAGAGAGAAAATACCAGTGACCACTTAGGATGATTGTCACAGTCGCACCACAATGTAACTGGTCAGAATCTCTGAACAGGTGAGCTTCAGGACTTCAACGACATCACAAAATGTGAGGGGGTACGTTTGTATAATAGTGAAGCAGCAGAACATGTTCTCCTGTGTAAAAATAAAACTTCTAGATAAAAATGTTCCTTTGTACTCATGCTTTCCTCAAGCTCTCCATAGTAGACAGGGTCATAATAATGGAAGGTTGGATGCCAACATTTATTATTTCTATTCTGTTGATTACATTTTCCAAATGTTTACAATGACCAGAAAAAGTACTTTCTCAGATACTGCTCTTCCTACTTTGTCATAGCATGTCCAGAATGTCACAAAGACACGGTCCATCATCAGAATGACTGCATTCACTTTTATTTATGTACTTTTAGCAAAACAAAGTATGCTAGGATAAATTTCACCATAATGTGTTATTGTGACTTAAGTATGAAATGTCCCGCATAGGCTCGGGTATTGTGTATCTAGTTGTTTTCCTTTGGCTTTAAGGAATCTATGGCATCCTTGGAAAATTGTGAAAAGTACAAGGTGGGGGCCTTGTTGGAGGAAGACTGTTACTGGAAGTATGCCCAGGAAAGATGTACTTTGTACCCTTCCCTTGCTCTGTCTTTGTTTCTTTTATGTTATGAGGTGAACAACTCTGTCCCATCCTCTGTGGTGTTCTGCCTCATCAAGGCTCAGACACAATGGAGCCATATGAACTTGGACTAAATCACCTAAAATGATGAGCTTTTCCATTGTTTCTCTCACACATTTGTTTCTGTGATGAAGAATAACTGACAGGGATATGTCATGACATCATAAAAGTAAGTGGGGTGAAATGAAAAATTGAGTTAAAAAAAGTGAAACAAGATGAAATATGAATTGTTTAAACACAGCTTGCTTGGATATATTTATAACTTTTAATTAAAATTTTATTTGAGAAACTGTACCTTTACATGAAGTAGTTAGATACAAAAATGAGAGATTCATGAACTTTTTACTCGGTTTCCGTAATAGTAACATGAAGTAAAACTATGATCCAACATCACACCTAGGATCGTAACAATAACACTAAAAGAGAGAAAAATGAAATCCTTATACCATTGTCATAACTTTACACACATCATGTGGTGATGCTATTCACAATTATAAGATGTGGGACAAAACTAATTTTGATTACAAGATCTATAGGTGAAGAATATGTGGTATACATAAGCAACATAGTATTTCTCAGCCATAAAGAATGAAATTTCTGTTATTTGTGGCAACATGGAAGGAATGGAGAATATTATATGAGCTGAAATAAGCCAGAATCTGAATTACAAGTACCACATATTCCTTACCTTATTTGTTGAAGTTTAAAATGCTGACCTGAATGTAAAATATTAAGTTCCAGATGTTGGGAAGTGGCTGGGAGAAGTTTATAAAGTGAGGCTGAAGTTGATGAGTGCGTGCTGTAGGAATGTGTGGAAATGTCCTAATCCTCATTTATCACTACAATTAATGCGTGTTATTCTAAACTAAAATATAATACAATGCAGACTCCATCGACACAAGTTCATACTGTTGCTGTTTTACAGCCAAATAGTTCCTCTCTTCCCAGTTCCTGACCCCTCAGATCCAACAATCTATGCATCACTTATCTATTGTTATAATTTCAGTAATGCTACTAAAATATAAAAATATCCACCTGGGCAAGGGATACTCCTGGAGCTTATTTTGTCTATGATATCAAGCCTGAAATAGAAAGATGATCATAATTAGGAGAATAACACATAACGAGTAGATCTAAAGTATAAAAATAGAATGAAGTTTACGTTAATTTTAGTTAAAGTAGCGATAAAATCAGAAATGATGGATGCACAATTGAAAAACTAGTCTCAGATTTTCTTCCACTATGAAATACTATAAGGGTCTGTGTTGTCAACTGTGGTCTTTCCCACAGGACTCCATCTCATGATTATTTTTGGTAGAAAAGAATTATTCATTGTGATCTATGACATTTGAAATGCAATAACTCCGAAAAATATGTTACATGAAGTTAATGTTAATTTCCAAGTACTTCTGATACAAAGATGGAAAAACTTAGGGAAAATTAGAAAATTATAAAATGGAAATGATGGAGGATTCAGAGAGAAGAAAGTGTAATAAAGTGACTTCTGTAAACGACTTGTATAGAGTATCAGAAATCAATAAAGAGAAACTTCAGATGTAGAGCAGGTACTGATCAACAAATACCATGTCTGACACTGAGGCTTTTTTTGTGATACTAGGGTTTGAACTCAAGGCCTGCCACTTGAGCCACACCATCAGCTGACACTGAGGACTTAAGTTCTGCAATCATGGACACTTCTTTAGTCTCAGAACAATTGGAACTCTGTTAGATTCCCTATCAGAAAAGTCTTTTCAGAGCACTCTTGATGTCTTTGTTCCTCAGACTGTAGATGCAGGGGTTAAGCATGGGGGTGACCACACTGTACATCACCAAGGCCCTTGCAATGGAGTGTGAATCTTGGGTCACTGTAGAACTAAGGTATACACCTGGTCCAATACAATAAAATAAAGAGACAACTGAGAGGTGAGATGCACGGGTGGAAAATGCTTTGTACTTCCCCTGAGCTGATGAAATTGCATGGATGCAGGAAACAATCTTAACAGTAAGAGCAAAGGATGCCAGTCAGGGAACCCACAGCCAGCAGCACAACTGAACAATAAATCACCACATCATTAAGAAAGGTGTCAGAACATGAGAGCTGGACAACCAGTTTGTGAGACCCTATCTCAAATGAAAACATCACAAAAAAGGACTGGTCAAGTGATTCAAGGTGTAGGCCCTGAGTTCAGACCCAGTACCACAAAAAAAAAAAGAAAAATTTTGTTCATTGAGTTTCTTCTGGGCTCCAAAGAACTTCTACAGAACTCATGAAAGAATTCCCATTATCTATAGTCATCTGGGAAATAAAAATACAGACATACCACCACACATCTACTTGAATTGCTAAGACTGAGTATATGAAGTAACTGGAACACAGTTACTCTGTTTATATGGACATAAATCAGTAGATATGCTTATTTTGGCAGGTGATGAAAATTATAAACATACATCTGTCACATAACCAAGGGATTCTACTCTGTGGTATGTACCCAAGAGAAAATTAAAGCATTATTTCCCACAAAACAGCAGCTGTATTTCTAACAAAGGTGAACAAACCAAATGTCAATTAACAAGTGAATGGTTAAACTAAATGTAGCATATCAACATGATGGAATATTGCTCAGTAATAAAAAGGAATAAAGTAATACACAACGCTCCTTCATACTTCTGTATGTCCATGAGGAACATGACAGCAAGACACAACCTGTTGTGAACTTCAGCGTTAAAAACCTTTGCCCATAACCAAAAGTAATCTGGAATGACAGTAGAACTATCAAGAAAGTTATGCTTTAAACATTTTGCTTTACTTTGAGAACACAGTTTTAAACAGCTGCTTCACTGAAAAGGAACCATGACCCACCTGCACAAGGTGAAAGGTGTGACATTTTCTCCAGTTACCATCCTCTGGCCTTTTCTTCTCACAGGGTCTGCAGGAACTTCCATTGAGGTCGCTTTCATTGCAGGAAGACAACCACCCTGCAATGAGAAGAGGTCAGCATACTGGTAAAGATGGATGGAATTCAAGACGTTGAGTAGAGTCCTCCTAGCAGAGCTGGAGGGCAACACGTGTCCATCTATTAGAGCAGAGCTCTGTTCAAGGTCAACAGCACTCCATGGAGGCACTCATGCTCAATTTTGCACAGTCTCACACACACACACACCCCTACATTTACACTCCTACATACTCACTCTCTCAGTCATGCTCACCCTGGTACAATGTCCTGCTCGCACATTTGCACTCATACTCATAGTAATTCTCACATTCATGTTCACTCTCAATCACTGTCACAGACACACACACATTCTCTCACACACGCAGTCTCAGACATGCTCTCACCTAGTCTCCCACACAGTCCCGCCCTCCATGGGCTGGCAGGCTCTGACCTTACAGGAAGTCAGGCAACCCATGGGCACCAAACCTGGTAACCATTTAAACCCTCCGTCCTCCTTCCTCCCCAGGAAGCTGGCCTTAACCTGATTCTGGACCTCCAGCCAGTAATCTCCAGAGGGCAGAATGACTCCCTGCCCTATCCCCCAAAAGCTTTCCTAACGCTGCCTTGTACAACCAAGTGTGACCCCACCTCCCAAGTTCTTCCTGCACAGCATGCTGCCTATCCTCTTTCCCCAGGCCCAAAACTGTCCTACCGCCCGCTGCGTGGCTCTCACCATCTTGTGCATACCACCACCCCCTGCACGTGCACGCCATGCTGTAGGCTGCCCCGCTCCCCTTTCCCAGTACACTATGCTGCCCAACAGCCCCTTCCCGATACCTGAAGCCAGCTCCCTCCACCACACAGCTCTCCCCACTCACGCCTCTCATGACACCACCCCATAGTCCTTTCCCCATGCTCGAAGTCTGCTGCCTCCACCCCCAGCTCACAGTATCACTGGGATCTGACCAGCACATGGCTCCCTCCAACATGAGGCCACCAGCGGTGCACAAGATCATGCCTCCCCACCATCACCCTTGCAAGATACCTCCCCACTCCCAATAGCAGCTTCGCAGGGTGCTGACCCACGACACCTTGCCAAGCACCTTCCATCACAGGACACCTCCTTCCTACAGGACACCACCCAACCCCCTTCCCCAGTACAGGACGCCGCCCCACCCCCACCCTCACCTGCCCAGGACGCCTCCCCATCCACACAGGACACTGCCTGTCTTGAACAAGGCCCTCCTTCCCATAAGGGAGACATTGTCTATGTCCTGAACCCAGGCAAGTATCCCTAAAGTGGGACTGGGATATTGCCCAAGGTAGACTTAGGATGGAGGCAGTGAAACCACAGCAGTGTACCTCAAGGTCCACTCAGACACTTCAGTCAATGTAACAACATTTGTTTACACTTCAAATGCACACTTACAAGGTCCAAGAGGGAGTTATGGCATGCGGTAGGTCGCCTGTCAGAGCACCATGGCAAGTAAAGCTTGTGTTCCACAAGGCAGCCCCATCAAGCAGTCAGTTCATTTACACTGAGATTGTCAGAGCTCAATCCATTTAGGAGGAACAGCTACTAAAAGGCAAAATGATTTTTATTCAGGAGAGAGAGCTTCTCTGGCAAGGAGAGGTGCATACAGGAGAGAGCACTTTGGTGCTAATGTACATTGCTTATGAGTGTAGGAGGATGTTGGAAAGCCCACTCTTTGGGGTCCTCAGCAGGTGCCCTTTTTATATGTCTTTCTCCTGCAGGGTGTTCTCCTCTTATGTCATTTCATCCTCTGCTGATTAGTTACACCTTTGGTTGTAACCTAGGTGGGGGTCCATGGCAGGCTGCTGTAAATATCATCACATCTTAGCATGAATGTCACCACTTTGGACGCCATACTGGGCATTTCTTGACTGCATGCTTTATCAGCCCAGTCCGTATAGAGAGTTTCTTGGTGTTGGCAGCAGCCGTTTATCCAGAGGTCCGGTAGCTCACTGATTCTAAACTACAATACACCCACAGGACAGACCACCACTCTGCTCCCTCCACATTGTGGCTCCCACTAGGACATGGCTCCCTGCAAAGCTAGGCTCTCTCCAGAGCACACTACACCACCGCCTCCATGTATTTCCTGCATAGGACGCTGCCCCAAACCCACCCTGGCCCTCCAAAGACAGGACCCTACCCTCACCGAGCAGGGTGCCGCCCATCCTCACGTGCACCCCAAATACCACCCCACCCCCACCCTCACCCTCACAGGACCCGCTTTCCCTGTGCCCAACACTGGCTCCCACCACCATAGCGCTCTCACAGCACACCGCCTCACCCCCATCCTTGCCCAATACCACCCTGTCGTGGACACCTCCTTCCTAAAGGACACCTACCCTAAAGACACCTCCCCTCCTTACGTGCCCACGCCCTGATGCACCCCATGACTGTGTGGCGGTGCACTTCTGAGGGGCAGGATCCTCACGGGGGAGGCATTGTGCGTGGGGCAGGTGTACTTCCAGAGCGCAGCATTGGACAGGACGGTATTGTGTGCTTTGGGCGATTCTTGTGAGGGGCTGTGCTGAGCGAGTGGGAGGTGTTCTGCTCCCTGGAGGCTGGTGGCAGGAGGTGCAGATGAAGCGAGGCTGCAGGGCAGAGCTGGTATGGGGGTAATTAATTGTTTTCTGACCTCCATTGATCCTAATCAAATGTTATCCATTTTCATCATTGAGACTGTGCATGTAATGTATTGTTTTCAGTTAGCTCTTTTAAAATTTCAGCCTTTTCTTTTCAAAAGTGCATTATTGAGTGACTCTCTTTGACTTTACCTCATTTGGGTCTTGCTGAGATTTTTGGGTGCCTGCTGATGTTTTTTGCACCAAATTAGGAGAATTGGAGTTCACTTCCAAAATTTCCGGCCCGTTTTTCTTCCCTTCAAAATAGTATTTTTCATATATTAAAATGCTTGCTATTATTTCATTTGGTACTAAATCTCTCTAAACATTTCTTCCTTCCACATGCACAGTTTATATGTATTCGTCTTCTGACTTTGACACTGTCTTTTGTAGTTTTCTGTCCATTATTTAGCCTCTTCATGGTAGTTAGTTTTCTGCATGTTTTCTTTTCTTAAGTTTGAATTTCTTCACTGAGATTCCGTATCTTTACATTCTGTATATTCATCTTTTTCTTCAACTTCTTGAAAATACTGGACCTGTTTCAAACCTTTTGTATGTAAATTCCAAAGTCTGTCTGTGTTGTCTAAGCATTTGATTGTATTGAAGTGCTTTTGGATTTTGGATCACATTTTTTCTCATTTTTTCTTATGTCCAGTGATTTTTTTTTTCTTGTGTCGTAGACTCTGAGGATATTTAGGTGTAGAGAATTGATGTTGCATTGTTGTCCTTCAAAGCATATTCAGTCGTGTAGGGGCAGGCAGTTAAATTAGTACTGAGTTCTCTTCATTCTTTTTTTGGTTTTAAGCATTGTTAGGAAGAGTTCATTTTGGTTTTACCCTTTGTCTTTAGAGTATGGCTCTTACTCTAATACATAACTAACCCCTATTCTCAAAGCACTACTCTCCTGTGCTTACAAGTGTGTGGTCTTGTTACTCACTGAGGCATCTCGACTCTGAGCTCAGAACTCCAGTATATTCTGTAACTGTGCAACCTCAGTAATTTCACCATTTCTAGCAGCTGGCCCCTTCTACACCTTAAAAGCATGACTCTGCACGTGCACAGTCCATTCATTGCTGAGGTCTCAGGGAACTCAGACACTTATGGGGCTTCCATCTGCATGACTGTTCTTTCCAGTAACCTGCCCTAGAAATCAAGCCATCGTGTTTCAGGAGCACAGTGAGATCATTGGTTGCTCTGTGTCATGCCTCCCCCTCACTATTGATGTAGTCAGAAGCACGCTACCAATTCAAAGACCCGGGAAAATATGGGGCTTAAATCACATGCTTTTTCCTCTTTGCATCATAGTGGCTGCATTTTTTTTACCTACTATTGCAGTTGATTAAGCAGAAGGGTAAGTCTGATATCAATTATTCCATTCATGGCTGATGCAAAGTCCTCACTTCATAGTCTTTTATTTTTAATCAGAAAGTTGAACCCATTAGTAATTATGTTTATAATTCACATTTAAACTGTATAATTTCTTCTGCTTTTTACATTCCCTCCACTGTAGAAAGTTATTTGCTATTGACTTCTATAATAATTTTGGTGGCAGATTTAAAATTTCTGACTTTTTTACCTCAATTTATGAAAATATATTCTCTTAAATATTTCTTACAGTAGGATAACAGAAAAGGAGATTAACGTTATCCTTTCAGGAAGACAAGGGGCTTAGGAATTATGTGCTTTTTCTCCATGTCTCTGTTCATCTGAGGTTACCATTCCCATCTTTTGAAGTAAAATTTTAAAAAATACATCTATCCTCTGCAAATAACACTTAAAAATACTCAGTAGCTAATAAATACAAAACAATTGATTTCAAAAATCAAGTACTTTGAAAAATTCTTTCTCCCATCCTACTTCACAGCCAGTAAATGTCACTTTTCTAGAAGCAAACAGCATTACCTGTCTTGTTCTCATCAATGTATATCTGTATATACAGGGGGGAGAAATGAACCAAGCCTTGTATGCACATATGAATAATAAAAGAAAAAAAAAACAAAAACCCTAACACTTAGTATTTGAGTAAATTCTGTTGGTGATCCATTCATATATACCTTGATCCCACTTCCTTAAACAAAGCCACTATTTTCTGTTGGCTGGCCTGTTCAAAACTCCAAAATGTGGTTACCTCTTTACTTCTTTTCCTCTCCCTCACCCATACCCCTTTCTGTTTATCAGCCAGAATGATTCATCAAAATTGTGGAATAATTGCATCTGGCTCAGCAACATCAAATGGCTTCTGGTCTCAAAATAAAACCCAAAGTTCCCACTGTGGATTTTATGGTTGTTCATTGCCTGATTAGTTTCTTCTCTGATTTCATCTGCTACTATTTTTCAACCACTTTATTGTGCCTTTACTTTTCTTTCCTCTCTGTTTCAAGTTCTTTCTGATTACTCTTTCCTTTGGTTGAATTTTTCTACATATATCCCCAAAATTTCAACCCCACTTTCTGTTTAAATATTATCCTTATGTCTCAGCACCCCACTATTTCTCTCTCCTTCCCCTACTTTTCTCTTGAGTTCAATACATCTTCTCATTTTGTATAACCACACTACATAAGAGAACTTTATAAGATGATGGAAAGGTCTCTGTTTTCCAAGGCAGTGGCCATTAGCTGCATATAGCTGTTAAGCACTTTAAATGTAGCTTATGTGAATGAAGTGCTTAATTTTAAATTTTGTTTGTGTTGAGATCTTGTTGGGTTTCCAGGCTGACCCTGATAGTCTGTTCTTAAGCAATGCTACAGTCTCAGCTTCCTCAACAGTTGTGAGAGTAGGTTTAAACTTTGTTAAATTTACATAGCATCGGATGACTGTTGCAGGCATAGAATGTGTGAGAGAGGAAATGTTGTTTTTGTTGATTGATGAAACCCAGTATCTAAGTGACTGCTGTTTAGTAAATTCTCTATAAATATCTACTGAATGAATGAGATAATAAGGATTCCCATCATTTTTGATCATCCTTGAATCCTAAACTCTCATGGTCTGTAACTGCACTTTGTGTATGCACTTCTCAGTCAACTGCATTCATCCTACACCTTCCTGGTGTTCAGCAATGACTCTTTAGATCCAGGAGTGCTCTCCCTTATGTTCACTTGTGTGTCAAAGATCCTGATCTACATAAGCTTATGTATTAGACTGGAGCATAAGGGAAGCTCTACAGAGGCAAAATTTTCTCTTTAGCAGAGCTCACATTTGACACAAGTGTTATATATGTGCTTCCTCACTTTTGTGTTTCTTGGGCATCCACATTAAATGTAATTCTTTTCCAAGGATAAGGAGCACAAAATTTTCCTTTTCTCCTCTTTTATTCCCAAAAATAGAACACTTTTTTGACTTTTTAACATTCCTTGAAGATGGTATCCATAATGCAGTTTGAGGGACTACAAAGTAAACTACTCATACTTATTCTTACCCTATTCTTCTGTCAATAGTGTTCAATAATGTCATCCTTATGAAAATATTTTTCTTGCTTAAAATCTTTATTCTCATATCCACAGTAATAATTGGGGATTTTGTTTACATTTTGAGATAGGATCTCGCTATGGGACCAAGGCTTCCTTTGAACTTGTGATCCTCCTGCCACACCCTCCTCAGTCCTGGGCTTACAGGTGTAATCCTATAGACTTGAACATAATTGCAATTTTGAAGAAAGACTTAGCAGTTAAATAGCTCCTGACAGATACTCTTAACATTGAGAAAAGGTTAGAATTCAACAGAAATGATAAATAACACAAATGTTGAATCATTTATTTCTACACTGGACTCCATGGAGCTCCAACACTAACTGCTCCAAAGATCTCAATTCCACTCATACTGCCTGTGCCTAAACTTTCTTCAATTTTTTTTACATGTTTTGACTTTTGTGCAAAATATTTTGATGAGGAGTTCACCTTTAAAAATCAGAGCTCTTAAGATTATCTCATAAAGATCTTATGAAGGCTGCTGGGGATAAAACTAAGGTCACGGCAACATGCCAAATAAGTGCTCTATAATTGAGCCTCATGTCTGGTATTTTCAATAAGTCTTTTGAAAGAAGCCAATTAGCAGTGAGTTCAATGCTGAGTTTCTTGACAGAGAGTAATCAGCTTAGCTGATCTCAGGTGATGCATTTGTTTGGGGTGCTAGGAATGTAGGTAGTGAATATGGCCTTATGAAATATTCATGGGCTGGACCTTTATTACTTCAGGGTACTATATATGCCAGAAGCCAGATGTACAACTGTACAGTCACTTAAACACTTCACATTAAGATGCTCTCGTTAAATTTGTTATGTAATTTCTTATTCCTTTTATATTTGGTACTTTATGAAACTGGTCTGTGTACTTTGGTGATGTTGACAGTGAATTTGTATTTTTTAAAAAACTAAAACAAAATAACTTCTCTTGCAGTGTTGGATTGATTTGTACATCAAATTGAACAGCAAACAAACTCTAGGATCTACTACTGCACTATTTTATTAAGATTCTGCATGTTATGTCCATCAGGAGGGATAGATTTATATTCATAGTTCCCGTTATTATTTAAAAAATTGCAACAGAACATTTCATAAAGCAGGAGGAGTGAATTTCCTTCTCAGGCCTTTTGCAAGACCTTGTACAGAGTCCTATCTATTAAATTCAAATTTAAATAGAATGGTAAGCTAAGCAATAATGTAGTCTTAAATTCACCTGTTAATACTTTTAATAAGATAGTGAAAATTATGCACACTACTATTTTGGGAAGGTTATGAAATTAGCCAACTTTTATGGAGTTTATAATGTTCTTGTCATTGTTTTAAATGCTTTACATAAACAATAAAATCTATGACAATTTCACTTATCTCATATTTCTGGATGAAGAAACTAAAATATACACATGTGAGCAGTTCCTTCACATAGCCTCTGACTTGCATGACTACAAGACACATTCTTCATTTTTATCTTGCAAACCTAACATACCTTGGCAGATACATATGAAATATTTAATGCTATGTATGAATGCAGTATGTGGAGGAATAGTAGCTGTAATATGTACAAGAACACGTAAAGGACCGAGGATGATATAAACATACAAAGGTGAGGGAAAATGGAGATGCTGTCAAACTTTCAAAAGATAAGTTTCTGATGCATGAGAATTCATACCTTAATCACATGACTCTAAACTAGAAAACACAGAGAACGATTTGGTTATAGCTCAACTTGTTTTTTTGCAACAGGCTGACCTTGAAATATCTGTTCTGCCTCTATCTCCCAAGTGTTGGAAGTTTATTATGATTACATCTGATTTACAAAATAATGCTAGAGTCCTTCAGGATGCAATTAAATGTGTAAACACATGGAATGAAGTTCTGATAGACTCAATCCAGCCTTGTTCCCCAATTGCATCATGCAGCTCTCTTCTTTTGGTTCCTCAGGTTCAGGATGGGACATCACTGAGCAAAGGTCCATCCCTTCTTGAGTGACAGAACTGGGGCCAGGTAGCCAGGCCAGGAGCAGAGAGCACTCCTGTGTGTTCCTCAGACCTGCAAGAGGCATATAGTTGGGGCCAGGGAAGTATGAGCATAACTTAGGCAATATGAGGCAGCAGGAAGCATGAAGCAGGAACAGAAGACAGTGTCTGCCAGTGTGAAATGGAGCTGCTCTGTGAGAGAGTCTGCTGTGAAGTATGAACAATACCTCAGGTCTGAGGACACATCTATATCCCTCTTAGCATCTCTGTACTCTTCTCAGATTCCCACCTCCTGCATGGTCCATGATCAAGGTCTAGCTCAGATGGTCCCTCAATCCTAACTTTCTGGTCAACCATGAAGATATGGAATTATCTGCAGCTGGACCCATGCATTCAACTACAGATCCTGCTAGATGAGGGAGAGTATCTACATTGGCTCTGAGCTCATACACCTTTCCCAGAGCAGGTGACCACCATAGGGCCAGGACAGATAACTCTGGGCTTGTGTTTCCACAACCTGCTCCATGTCAGTTTTAGTAAAAGACACTTGCTGTATTCACTCTCTGTCACACAGAACTTGTTTTGTGTATACATTGTGTATGACAATAAGTAACTGTACATGTGGGTGAGTGTGGTGTGGTGGGAATGAACCAGGGCCTTGTGCATCCAAGGTCAGCACTGTACACTGAGCCACATTCCAGCCCTGTTGGGATAACGGGGGGAGCAGATGCTAATATCTTTTCCACCCAGTAAGGTAGATCACATGCAGGGGAATGGATCAAGTTTGCCACCCTTGTCTAGCATTTTGTTCACTCTGCAAGATGTGGAGGAAAAAATGCAGGCCCTGTCTCAACAGAAGGAGCTGAATCCTGTGGCATATAAAAACTATGGCAGGAAATGAGCTACCCAACACCTCTTTTGGTCAAATAAGGTATGAGGGCTTCCTCTAGCATCAGGTGAACCCGGGTGTTGCTGAGCCTGAGGTAACTGAGAACAGTGAGCTTCCTTTAGTGAAGCTGGTGGGGGTGGGGCCAGTCAGATCAGGAAGGACAGTATAGGGGGGCCACTTAGGTTAGGACAGTGGCAAGATAGTAAGGGGCAAAGAAGGCAGGGAAAACAGGAAGCCCCCCCAGGAGCACCTTCAGATAGGTTTCTTATGGGTAGGGAACTTCTGTGCATCAAGTGTGCCCATCAGGGTTCTCAGGAGAGGAGAGAAATAGGCCAGGAGTGCTGGGAGGACAAGAGAAGATATCCTGCAGAGGGAAGATGATGTGGATGGATGCCTAAAGAGCATTGCAAGGGAACCCTTCACCACCAACCCAAGCACAAGCTCACCACTAAGCAGTGTTTCACCCTATCCATAATGCCAATCTCCCTTCCCCATTCTAAATCCTTCCTCCAGCCACCAGTCTACCTGGCTAGCCAGAGGGCCTATTGTAGTCTGGTCAAGCCACCTGTATTCCCCTCAGCACCTGAATTGACAGGATGGGGTACGGCTGTGGACAGGAATAGAGTAGAGGTGTTTATCAATTCTCCTCTTGGTCTGGGGGATGTGTTGCCCCACTATTCTGGTTAACTTCAGAAGAAGACACCGCTCTTGCTCAGTCTCATCTCACCAGTACAGCCACCCCACTGCTGCTCACTGCAGGCAAAGCTCACTGCTATGTTGTGTATAATGGGGCTCATTCTGCGAGAACCTGCTTGCTTGTGCTGCGTATCTTTTACCTGCCCCAACTCCTCAAAAACTCCTTTCCTGCCCCCCTACAGAGAATGCCCTAACTTCTAGTGACATCATTGCCTTGTCACCAGTGAAAGGTGCTCTCTGGACATAACTTGAGATCACTCTGAGTACAGACTTTTGATTTCCTGAGTCAAGTCTAGAGTGAGCACAAATCAGCAGCATCCCAGGAATGATGAGTGATGAGAGAGAGGAGAGAGGCTCCCAGCAGGACCATATACTCAATTCTTTTTGACCACAGACTAGCCCAGAGCCCCAGAAATGGGGTTTTTCTTCCTCCAAAAGACCCTTCTTCCCCTTGCCAGGCTTAGTTCAGTTCATCTGGTTCTGAAATCCCTCCTAAAATTCCTGCATCCCAGCTCCTTCACTGCCTGGAAGTCCACACAACCAAAGTCTGATGGTTTTGAGGGACTTTACCAAACCTGGTGTCTTACATCTAGCTCATGGCTATGATAGCTTTGTCCATATGTCCCAACAATGTTTACATTCTTACCCAAAAAGTTCAGCAGAAACATTGAGGTATCAGGGCATTCTATAATCAGAAATACTGCCCAGCCAATTCACTGCCCTTCCCTCTGTTCAGTCAGGGCATTGCCAGCTGATCATAGCTGCATGATTGACCTTTACAGGACTGGAAATTAAGTTTACACTTTTAATGTCAACACTGCAAATTCTTCCATTGCTGAGAGATTGCCAAAGCCAGGGTAATAGAGGAGGGAGAGTAAGAGTGGTGGCCCAGCACCACATTTCCATGAGTGATTCCCTGGGGCCAAGGACAGAGGGACAATTTAATTTTTCTGCATCCTGAAGTACACGCTGACTAGATTGACTGGGAAGACCTTTCGAAACGCATCTGCCCCATGCCATGGAGAGTCTCAAGCACTACCACCCTGGACACATCAAAACCCATACCTACCCAGGAAATACCTACAGTAGGCAATTATGCCAGCCTTGCACAATGACAGGTGCCTCTCACATCTTGAATCCACAAGCATATAACAGATCTGCTTTTCCCACAGATTTTAGTTGTGGCAATTTCCACTCATCAAGAGTCATGGAATTGTGTGTGGGGGTGGACTTTCACCCCCATGTCACTGAGATCTACCAAATGTAGATGCTTGTGATTTGTCAACTGACCAGCCCATAAGTGTCTACTGTATTCCCAGAAGCACAACTGAGATGCACTGAGCCAGCCCCATAAGTCCAGGACCATGTTCAGGAACAGAGCTGGGGCCTCATCCTCACCTGGAATTTTCTGAGGAACAGTGATCTGTGAACATGGGCTGCAGGGTGGGCATAAAACATAAAAGTAGTGTAAAGTCAGCTGAGGAACAAATGACCCAGTAAGGAATTTTTGAGGAAGAAATTCCTGTTCAACTTGCCCCACAGGTGAGCTTTAAAGTCTCATGTGAGCTTTACACACAAATCCTTCCAGACCCCATTTAAGCCCAAATAAATGCAGCCTACTTGTGCTTCTAGTCATTGCAACATCTTTAGTAGTTGGCACATATCAGTCTACCTCATGCTGTTATGGTATTGAGGTCATGATCAACAGAATGAAGACTTATACAGGAAAAAAAATGCTAAGTGTTAGGTATTATTTTTCTTTACAAGATAAGGACTCACTATATTACCCACACTTGTTTTGAGCTCCTGGACATAAGAAAACTTTTCACCTCAGATTCCCTGTGGTGGGAATACAGGTGTGATATGCTGCACCTAGATGGAAACCACTTCCCCCCCTAAAAAATTTAATACAAGATTCGGGGTAAATGAAGAAAATGGATACCCACTTTCTGACTCCAACAAAATAAAGATAAATGACACCAAGGAATCCAGTGATGCCCACAAAAACACTCTCAAAGAAGAAATCTCAGTCCACCCAATTTCATCAAACATACTTTAAAGGACTTAAAAGCACATATAGACTCCATACAGTTGTAGTGTGAGACTTTAACACCCCCCATCACCACTAGATAGGCCATATAAACAAAAAAATTAATAAACAAATTCTAGAACTAAATCACACAATAGCTCAAATGGACCTAGCTGATGTCTACAGAATATTTCATGCAACATCCACACAGTATATATTTTCCTCAGCATCTCATGGAACTTTCTTCAAAATTGATCATGTTGTAGGGCACAAAGCAAGCCTCAGCAAATATAAGAAAATAAAAAGATCCCCTGCATTCTACCTGCTCATAATGCATTAAAACTAGAACTCAACAACAAAAACAACAGCAGAAAATAAGCACAAACAAATGGAAGCTGAGCAACACATTGCTCAATGATCAGTGGGTCATCCATAAAATAAAAGAGGAAATTAAAAAATTCTTGGAAGTTAATGAAAATGAAAACACAACCAACCAGAACCTTTGGGACACATCAAAGGCAGTCCTAAAAGGAAAGTTTATAGCCATGAGTGCATATATTAAAAGGACAAAGATCTCAAATCAGTGACCTAACAAAACAGCTCAAACTCCTAGAAAAACAAGAACAAGCAAATCCCAAAACAAGCAGAAGGAAAGAAATAATTAAAATAACAGCTGAAATCAATGAAATAGAAACCAAAAAACCATACAAAGAATCAATGAAAAAAATTGATTCTTTGAAAAAATAAATAAGATTGACAGATCCCTGGCAAACCTGACTAAAATGAGTAGAGAAAAAACCCAAATCATAAAATCAGAAAGGCAAAATGGGAGATAACAACAAATACCAGTGAAATCCAATCATCAGAGACTACATTGAGAACTTTTTTCCAATAAATTTGAAAATTGTGAAGAAATAGACAAATTTCTAGACACTTATTTCCATTCAAAATTGAACCAATAGGATATTATCCACCTAATTAGATCTATAACATGAAATGAAATTGAAGCAGCAATAAAGAGTCTCCCACAAAAGAAAATTCTCAGCTGAATTTTATCAGACCTTTAAAGAAGAACTAATACCAACTCTCCTTACCCTTAAACTTTTCAACAAAACATAAAGGGAAGAAATAATGCCTAATTCATACTCTGAACCCGGTATTACACTCATCCCCAAACCAGACAAAGACACATCCAAAAAGAAGAACTATAGGCCAATCTCCTTTATGAACCTCAATGCAAAAATCCTCAATAAAATAATGGCAAACTGAATCCAACAACATATCAGAAAGATCATTCACCATGAACAAGTTGGCTTCATCCCAGGGATCTAGGTGTGGCTCAACCTACACAAATCAATAAATATAATACAGCATATCAAAAGATGGAAAGACAAAAACCACTTGATCATCTCAATAAATGCATAAAAAGCCTTTGACAAGATCCAGCACCACTTCATGATAAAAGCTCTAAGAAAGCTAGGAATAGAAGGAATGTACCTCAAAATTATGAAGACTATATATGACAAACCTGTCTATAGCCGACATCATACTTAATGGTGAAAAACTGAAAATATTTCCCATAAAATCAAGAATGAGACAAGGGTGCCCACTCTCCCCACTCCTATTCAACATAGTCCTGGAATTCCTACCCAAAGCAATAAGACAAGAAGAAGAAATAAAAGGAGTACAGATAGGTTTAAAAAAACCAGTCAATGTATCCTTATTTGCAGACGACATGATGCTATATGTCAAAGACCCAAAAAAATCTACCCAAAAACTCCTAGACACCATAAACAGCTTCAGCAATGTGACAGGATACAATATCAACTTACAAAAATCATTAGCTTTTCTATACACCAACAATGAAAAAATTGAGAAAGAATATATGAAAACAATTCCATTTAAAATAACCTCAAAAAAGTCAAATACCTAGGAATAAACTTAACAAAGGATGTGAATGACCTCCACGAGAACTACAAACCTCTGAAGAAAGAGATTGAGGAAGACTACAGAAGTTGGAAAGATCTTCCAACCTCATGGATTGGTAGAATTAACATAGTAAAACTGGCTACACTACCAAATGCAATCTACATGTTCAGTGCAATTCCCATCAAAATCCCAATGACTTTCTTCACAGAGATGGAAAAATCTGCCATAAAGCTCATTTGGAAACACAAGAGACTGTGAATAGCCAAGGCAATACTCAGCAAAAAGAGCAATGCTGGATGTATCACAATACCCGACTTCAAATATATTGCAAAGCAATAGCAATAAAAACATAGTACTGACACAAAAACAGATATGAAGAGCAGTGAAACAGAACAGAGGACCCAGATATGAATCTACACAGCTATGCCCACCTTATTTTAGACAAAGGCACCAATAGCATATGATGGAGAAAAGACAGCCTCTTCAACAAATGTTGCTGGGAAAAATGGTTATTTGCCTGCAGAAAACTGAAACTAGATCCATGTCTATCACCTTGCACTAGTAACAACTCAAAATTGACCAAACACCTTAATATCAGACTTGAAACTCTGGAGCTAGTACAGAATACAGCATGGAATACTATGGTATAGGTAAGGACTTCCACAATAGAACTCCAATAGCTCAGCAACAAAGGGAAAGGATGGACAAATGGGACTACATGAAATTTAAAACTTTCTGCACAACAAAAGAAATGGTCTTTAAACTGAAGAGACCACCCAGAGAGTGGGAGAAAATATTTGCCAGCTATGCATCAGACAAAGAACTGTTAACCAGAATATACAGGGAGCTCAAAAATTAAACTCCCCCAAAACCAGTGAACCAATAAAGAAATGTGCAACTGAACTAAACAGAACTTTTTTAAAGGAAGAAATCCAAATGGTCCAAAAACACATGAAAAAATACTTACCATCTCTGTCTATAAAGGAAATGCAAATCAAAACCACACTAAGATTCCACCTTACCCCTGTTAGAATAGCCATCATCAAAAACACCACCACCAACAAATATTGGCAAGGCTTCAGGGAAAAAAGAAACTCTCATATACTGCTGGTGGGAATGTAAGCTAGTAAAACCACTCTGGAAAACAATATGGAGGCTTCTTAAAAATCTAAACATAGATCTGTCCTATGATCCAGCAATACCACTCCTGGGGATATACCCAAAAGAATGTGACACAGGTTACTGCAGAGGCACCTGCACACCCATGTTTATTGAAGCACTATTCACAATAGCCAAGTTATGGAAACAGCCAAGATGCCCCACTACTGACGAATGGATCAAGAAAATGTGGTATTTATACACAGTGGAATTTTACTCAGCCATGAAGAAGAATGAAATCTTGTCATTCCCATGTAAATGGATGGAAGCGGAGATCATTCTGGGCAAGGTTAGCCAAGCTCAGAAGACCAAAAATCATATGTTCTCCTTCATGTGGACACTAGACCTAAAGCATATGGAGTAATATTATTGGGCATGGGTCACATGTGAAGGGGAGAGCACATACAGGAAGAATAGGGTAAGATAGGAAACCCAAAACTTGAAAGTGTTTGATGTGCCCACTTTAGAGGGGATAATACACTAACCTTAAACTGATAGAGGTCAATATGGGAAGGTGACTAGGAAGTGGTGAAGAGGTCTGGTAGAGATGAATTAGTTCAGGTTGTTAATACAATGTGCATGGAAGCAATGCTAGGAATCTCTCTATAGCTATCCTTATCTCAAACTAGAAAAAGCGCTGTGCATTTCTTATTATTGCTTATGTCTTCTCTTCAAAAAATTTGGAGAAGAGAACAAGTTCTGCCTAGTAGTGAAGGGGGGGTTAGAGGGAGGAGGTGGGGGGACAGGGGGGAGGGATGGCCCAGACAATGTATGCACATATGAATAAATGAAAAAATAAACCAAAAAAATAATAAATGATTTAAAAAATTAAAAAATTATATAATGTAGGTGTGCCTTATTTATAATCTTAGTGTACCTTATTTATAAACTTTACCATATGCATATACATGTATATATATGTATATATACAGTTATATATATGGTTCATCAATATCCCATTTCAGGTATCCTCTTGAAACATTGCCTTACATTCCTTTGAGGATTACATGTACTGTTATTAACTGCATCTCATTTCCCCAACTGATTCTGGGAATTTTTTTTTCAGAAAGTTTAATTTTTTACAATCAAAGTAAGTACTGATAAGAAGAGATTTACTTACATTGTTTTGCTATATACTTTCTGTATTTTTTAGTCTTTATCTCTCATTTCTCTCTATTTCTGTATTTATTTGAAGATTTTTTATAAAAGCTTTTAATTCCTTTCTACAGTGCCCTCCCAGTCAACCCCCATTATGTCCTAATCAAAATTTACCGGTTGCCTTGACCACATCATAACCCAGCCACCTGCAGGTTTTTCCCAGGAGATTTGAGCCCATGTCAAGTTTTGAGCTTTCACAGGATTGACAAAGTGTTCATCATAGTTGCTCAAAACACCAAAGAACACGCCCCTGTTCTTGAGCACTTTTATAAACTCCATGCATTTCTGCAAGTAAATACCTGAGACAATTAAATTACAGAGTAAAGGAGGATTATTCAGCTCATAGTTTTGCAGTTCAAAGCCATTGTGCCTGCATAAGCTCAGTTCTGACAGAAACACCCATGATACAGCCAGCCAAACATGGTGGAGGCAAGGGTATGGTGCCTACAGAGAGGGAGAGATAGAGCCAGAGAGAGAGAGAGAGAGAGAGAGAGAGAGAGAGAGAGAGAGAGAGAGAGAATAGCATCCTAGCATCCTACAATCCCTAACTAGGGCTTGTCAATGTCACCTAAGGACCACCTTCTAACCCCATTTCCTAAAGTTCCACCACTCTCCAATAGCAGCATCTGGGACCAAGACTTTAACAAATAGACACTTGGGGAGCATTCAACAGCCAAACCATAGCATCCCTTTGCAGGAGACTAACCGAGGTACACATACATTTTATCTCTCAGTAAGTGGTGAGGGCTGTTGTACTACCCAGTAGTGAAGTTCCCCTAACACAGGCTTTGAACTGATCACACCGGCCTTTAGTGATTTTTTTCAATGAAACCTCAACCAGCCCCAACTACAGAAGGTTTGAGTTATTCCCATGGGGGAACTCATAGTCACAAGTGACTCCAGCTGCAGTTTGTCAGGAAGAAACACTTTCTCTTCTCTTTTGTGGTAAATTCTATGGATAAGCTTTTTTGGTGTATGGTATGATGGACTACATTTAATGACCTAGTATTACAATGCACCAGTTTGAATTTATCTCAGTTTAATTTCAACATCATACAAAAACACCTAGACACTTCCCTATATCTCCTTTCAGTTATTGTAAGAAAATCTGTAAACAATGTGTCTGTAAATTTTACTAATTCAAATGCATTAACTTTTTTAATTATATAGAACACAAAATTGGAGTTACAATCCATAGTTACAATGATACTAAGAGTAGTTTTTGAGACAAGTTCATGCCACATAGCCTTGCCAGTCCTGGAACTTTTATTCCTCTTGTTCCAGCCTCTAAATTGCTGGGATTAATGCTATATGTCACCATGTCCAGATGGTTGATTGTAACCCAAAGATCTCTAGCATTATTTTATATGTCAGATATAATCATAAAATCCCAACACTTGGGTGGTAGAGGTCAAGGTCAGCTTATCTCAAGAAAACGTTGAGCCACATCTGAATAGTTTTCTGTGTTTTCTAATTTAGGATCAAGTCATTAAGGTACAAGTGCTCAGTCATCAAAACCTTATTTTTTGGAGGTTTAACAACACTTTCCATTTTCCATCAAACTTGTAGGTTTATGTTGTTCTCTACACTTTATGTGTTCTTGCATATATTAAAGCTACTATACCTCCATATACTGCATTTCTGCATAGATTTAAATATTACATACGTGTCTGCTAATGTATGTTATGTATGCAATATAAAAATAAATGAAACTGTCTTATGGTCATGAAAGCCAGATTCTACACGAATGAACTGTTCACATCTATATATTTTAGTAAACTCATTTGGAAATACGAGATGACTGAGTTTGTCATAGATTTTATTATATAAAGCATTTACAACAATGACAAGCACATTATAATCTCCATAAAAGCTGGTTAATTTTATAACCTACCCAAAATCGTAGTACATATAATTGTTACGTTTAAAATTATAAACAGGTGAATTTAAGCCTACACTATTGCTTAGCTTGCCACTCTATTTAGATTTGAATTTAATAGATAGGACTCTGTATAAAGACTTACAAAAGGCATGAAGAGGAATTCACTTCTCCTTCCTTATGAAATGTTCTGTTTCAATTTTTAAATGATATTAGGAACTATAAATAGAAATCTGTCCCTACTTGTGTCCACAGGTAGAAACTTAATAAAATAATCCAGACGAAGAACGTAAGAGTTTGTTTGCTATTCAATTTGTTACACGAAATAACAGATGCCACAAATCAATCCAACACCATGAGAGAAGTTATTTTTAGTATTAAACAAACAATACAAATACATGTTCAACATCACCAAAGGACACACACCATTTTCATAGCGTACCAGAACACCACCATAGGCCCTAAGAAATGATAAAACAATTTTGAGGACAAGCAGCTGCCAAGTGAAGTGTATAAGTGATCGTATACATGCAGTGCTAATAAAACAAAAGCATCTGGCTTCTGACATACAGGGAAGGTTCTGTAACTGCTTTGAAGGTCTTGCTTCTTGTCAAGATGTCCAGTTCTTTTTGATACCTTGTAGCTGTGCTGTTTTTGTGCCCACTTCCTTCTTAGGCATCTGTGGAAAGAGGCATGAATATGCTGGTTGTGCTGGCCAAACCTATAATCCCATCTATTCAAAATGATTATGGTTAAAATGAGCCCAAGCCAAATATTAGGGAGACCTCATCCAAAAACTAAGCATGGCAGTTCATTCCTTTAATCTCAACAAGGAAGGAGGTTGCAGGAGGATGACTGTGCTTGGAACCCAGACCATGGCCAAAACAAAATAAAAACCACAGCCACAAAAACCAAGAATCTTTCTGAAAAATAACTAATGCAGAAAAGAGTTGGGTTTGTAGCTCATGATAGATTAACTGACTAGCAAGTGCTAGACTCTGATTTTAAAAGACCAGCACTGAAAAAAAAAGATGCAGGCATAATCAGAGTTGAAGACACTGACCTAAATACAATCTCCATGGTATAAATTTAGGAAATTGATATTTTTATATTGAAATACTATCATAAGATGAATTATTAAACTATTAACTGAAAATTTGCGATCATATACCCAGAATTATTCAAGAAAGCAAAGCGACATTTAGGATCAGTCTTTCAAATTAAATATGGCATGATGAAACTGACAAAATCATTGGCTTTGTAATATAAACACAACATTTTATTTGTGTTTTAAGTCCTTTCCTTCTGTTAAAAACAAGATTTTTCTAAGCAAATAAGTATTTGACAGATTCAAAATAAGTTATTCTTTAAAATGGAAAAAGAAGCCTGAGCATGAAAACATCAAAGTTGATAAAAAGAGTCCACACTCCAAAAAAAATCAAGTTGATCAACCTAGTTTAGTTAAAATGACACAAAAATAACTATACATATAACAGGTACGTGTGTTCAGAAATAAATCTAAGGAAAGAAGTAATTTCAGAATAAAAAAGGCTTGAGAGAAAATAGTAATTTTGTAATCTTCTTAATTGGATACTACTTTAAGCAAATTATCTGCAAATCAATTATTGGTCAGTAGTGTGGAGAATGAATATGGGCTGGATATTAGATGAGATTATTAATAAAATAGGCAGATGATACAGCAGTGTACACCCTATGATCTCAAAGTATTTAAAAATTATTGTCATATGGAGAAATATCAAGAAGACATACATTCTAAGTCTAATTGTCGTGGGTATGATTCCTAAGTGATGAAAATTTAAACAGCTTCCTTGACTCAATGCACAATTCATAGTTTATCAATAATAGAGGTTGAAAGACAAAGACCATATATTAAGAGAGAGAGGAAAGAAGGAAGGGAGGGCAAGAGGTAAGAAGGAAGGTTGGAAGGAAGGCAGGAAAGAAGGAAGGGAGGGAGGGAGGAGGGAAGAAGGGAGGGAGGGGAAAGGAATGACTTCAAATAGACACAATGCTCTCTGTGTCTCCCCCTCAATGCCAAATCTTGCTAGCAGTATTGTGAATCTAGATCTATATTAGTGAGATGATAGATTTTTAAATAGATACCAGAAGAGGACAGTTTAGACTGTTTTAAAATGGTTGCTTTAAACTTACCATTTAAAAGTTTTTTTCCTTTCTTTAAGGAGAATATTTTTACATGTGCTTTCTTAGTTCTTCTGGTTTTTCACTTCATGATTCACCTGAACTTTGTGGGGAAGATGTAAACAGTGGTGGACCAGATGGACATTGCTATAACGGCCATGAGGTAGAGATAAGGCAAGAGGTTTGGTAAAATCCTTCCCAGCCATGACACACTGGGGGCATGGACTCTCAGGCAGCAAAGGAGACAGGAAGCAGGAAGTGTAGGGGGCATTCCAGAACCAGTTCAACACAGGTAAGCAGAAGGAGGCTCTTTTGAAAAAAGTAATACCCCCATTTCTGGGCTCTGCAATAGTCTGTGCTCACAAAGTGTTTGAGGATATGGTCCTGCCTGAAACCTCTCTCCACTCTATCACCACTCACCCTTCTTGGGATTTTGCTTCTCTGTGCTCACGCTAGATCAGAGCTTGCCTCAGGAGGTTAACAAAATCTACATAGAATGACACCAGGTTTCATCCACAGCACCCTTCCCTACAGACAAAGAATTGATTCCAACAGAGGCACAGGCAATCTCTGTAGGGAGGCAGTGAAGGCATTCATTATGGAGTGGGGCCAAGAACAAGAAATGTAGCACAAATGCATGGGTTCTTACATGGGGAGCCCCATTGTGCACAGTCCAGCAGTGCACAACAATGCACTGCACTGCCTGCAGTGGACAGCAATGTGGCTGCTGGGATGCTGCGGCAAAGACTGGGCAGGAGAGTTGCCTCTGCCTAAGGCAGCCAGATTAGCAGGGCAACATTTCCCCAAGACCAAAGGGAGAAATGGTCAACACCTCTATTCTAGCCCTGTCCGCAGCCCTGCCCCATCCTGTCAATTCAGGTGCTGAAGGGAATACAGGTAACCTGCCCAGGCTACCACAGACCATTCTGGATGGGCAGGTAGACTGGGGGCTTGCAAAGGCTTTAGGATGGGGATGGAAATTTGGCATTAGGGACAGAATGACAATCTGCAGAGGGATGAGTTTGTGCCTGGTCTTGTGGAGGTGCTCCATGGACTGCTTACCCCCACTATGTGCCTAAGGCATCCATCCTCACCGTCTTCCTTTTGCAGGGTCTGTGCTGTTGTCCTCCTAACACTTCTGTTCCAGCCCTCACCTCTCCTGTGCATCCCAGTTTATCAGCACATGGTCCATGGAAATGCTCTTCCAACAGGAAACATATAGGAAGATGCTTCTGGCTATTGCCTCTCTCTCCTGGCCTTTGCCTCTTCCTGCCTTGTCACTGTCTTCACCTCACTGGCCTGCCTACCCTGTCCTTCCTGTTCTGCTAGTTCCCCTCCACATACCAGTGTCACAATAGGAAGCACGCTGTTATCAGGTACATCAGGATCAGCAGCATCAGGATTTACCCTGGTGCCAAAGAAGACCCCCATATCTTGTTTCATCAAAAGACATGGCTGGCTCCTACTCATTTCCTGCCATAGCCTTTATTTTTTATGGTCTGCGTACTACTGGCTAAAACTTTATTTTTTAAGTGTTGCACTGGATGAGAGTATATGGTGGCATTTACAAAAGTTGTTATAATTTACCAAATATATCATACTTGAATTCACTCCATCATTCTTTATGTCCCTCTTCCCCCATTTCTGGAATAGTTTTCACAGGTATCATTTTTCCATTTATATACATGTGTACACAGTTTTTGCAACATATACACCCTCCTACACACTTTTCCTACCTCCTCTCCCCTCCCACTCTTACCAACCACCTCACCCCAGGAAGGACCTGTCCACCCTCCTATTTTCTGATTTTGTAAAAGAAAAAATGGCAGTTTTGCTAGTTTAAGATAGCTTCAAAGGGAGGATCCGTGTGAAATTTCTGTGTATATATGCATTATAGCACAATTTGGTTCATCTCCTCTACTTTTCTTCTTTCTACCTTAGTCCCTTTCTTATGGTGGTTTCAACTAGTTTAAAAATTCTTTGTTCATTCTGATATAGAGAGTACATCAACCATATTCACTTTAAACTTCCTTATTTTCCCCTCCCTGTTTTATATGTGACCTCTCCTTAGCATGACATCTTTAGTCATAATATTGCTGTGTTTGTATTAGAGGTTTATATTCTACACCTGAGAGAAAACATGTGGCTTTTGCCCTCTGGACCTGGCTAACTTCATTTAAGATGATGTTCTCCAGTTCCATCCATTTACCTACAAATGACAAAATTCAAAATTAATTCTTCTTTGTGGCTAATAAAGTTTCATCACATATAATTACATTTTTAATCCATTCATCAGTAGTGGGACATCTTTGCTATTTCCATAGATTAGCTATCGTGAATCATGTTGCAATAAACATTCCTTTCAGTATATCCCTAGGAGTGGTGTTACTGGATCATAATTTTTTATTTTTGATTTTTTGAGGAGGCTCCATTGTGATTTCCATAGTAGTTGTACTAATTCACTTTCCCACAAGCACTGTATGAGGTGTCTTTTCACCACATCCTCACCAACATTTGCTATTTCTGTTCTTGAAAGTAGACATTCTAACAGTAGTAAGGTGGAATTCTAATGTAGTTTTGATTTGCATTTCTTTTATTGCCATATCCTTCATATGCCACAGGCTCCTGCTGGTGAGCCAAGGTCTACATTTCTTCCTCCACGTCTTGCAGGGAGAAGAAAATGTTAGGAAAGGATTCAGTTAAATAACACATTCCCCTGCATGTGTTCCAGCTTTGTGGGTGGAGAAGGGTTCTGGAATCTTCTCCTCCCATTCTGTTGTAAAGCAGAGCTGGGGTGTGGCACAGTGTACAGCACTGACCTTGCACGTAAGGCCCAGGTTCATTTCTGCCACACTAACATGCACATTCACTTACTATCATACATGATGTATATATGAAAAAGGTTCTGTGTCACAGAAAGTGAATGCAGTGTTTTCCACTAAAACTAATTTGAAGCAGGTTCTGGGAAGCACAAATAAGCCCAAGGATACCTATCCAGGCCTTTTGGTGGATGTCTTCTCTGACCAAGAATGGCGAGTCTGTGTGGATACCCTTCTCTTCTCTAGCAGAACCTGTGGTTGAAAGCATGGGTCCAGCTGCAGAGCAGCTCCCTCACACCTCCCTTTTTTTAAATGAGGCAGAACAACTTAATTTCACAAAGGACAAGAACGAGATAGCTCAAATAATTCAATGCGGTAACTGTGCTCTTCCACGTTTATTTTACAACAAACCTAAGCAGATGTTTCCCCACCCCCAGGCACCCCATTTCACAGCAGAGGGAATGCCTCAGAGAATCCTGATCAGTGCATGTGTGGAGGGTAAATCTCACCCCTGCCCAATGGATTCCATGTCACCTACTACAGGACAAAGTGGTAATAGTCACATGGGATCTGGGCTCAGACACAGCTGGGGTGGATGGGGGATAAAGAGTAGCCCCAACTAACTTAAAGCTCCTGTTTCTCCTTCCCCACCTGGAACTGAGGAGGAAGAGCCCCATAAATGGCAGAGTATAGGAACCATACCTGCCTTTCGAGTAAAACTATTCCCATTCCGACAACAATGGGTGGGCTGTTAGAGGAGAAGCTGGGGAGCCCCCGGAAGGCGGCAGGGGTTCTAGAAAAGACAGAGCAGTGTTCTTTTTCCTGGCCAGGCCCACCCAATTCCACCAACACTAAGGAAGCTCTCGTCTTGTGCCTAACCTGGCAACTTCAGGGATACTGGAGATGGGGAGTGGGGGGCTCCATATGTTTTATGGCTCAGTAACATTGTTATTCAAAAGAAAATAGTTTTGATAATAACACTCTAGGATTAGTGTTCCTTAGGATATATAAAGATGGGGTAGATATACTGATGTTGAACACTATCAGCAACAAAACAGAAAAATAAAAAGCAGAGGGAGGGAGATGACAACCACCGGTGGTATGTTTCACTAGAAAATTTAGGCAGTGTCCTTGCAACTCCAAATTAAAGGAAGATGAAACAAAGAGACTCTGAACTCCCATGATTTTACCCCATTTGCAGCCCAGTTCTCTGTGAAGGCAGCTCAGCCAGCCATAGGCACTGGTCCCTGGGCCTCCAAGAAGGGATCCTGCCAAGGCCCAGGGAAAATATACTACCTGCTAGAGTATCTAGAAGGCTTCCTGGCCAGCAGATGGCTCACTTCCCTCTAAGTAAGACATGTGGAGGGAGACCAGAGCAACCATTACCTTCATGGTTGACCAAAAAGTCAGGACTGATGGACCATCTGAGCCAGACCTTGATCATGAACCATGCATGAGGTAGGAAACTGAGAAGAGAACAGAGAGACTATGGGCTTAGGGCTGTGTTCCTACATCTGAGCTGCTGTTCATACTTCACAGCAGGATGCCTTGACACAGAGCAGCTCAGTTGCACAAGGCCACACACACTGTCCTTTGTTTTTGCTCTCATGCTTCCTGATGACATCATGTTGTCAGAGCCGTGGTCATGCTTCCTTGGCCCCAACTCAATGCCTCTTTCAGGACTAAGGAAGACAGGTGTGCTCTCTGTACCTACCCTGGCTCCATGGCCCAAGTCTGTCAGTCTAGGAGGAGTGGACCTTTCCTCAATAATGTCCCATCCTGAGCCTGAGGATTTGCAAGGAGAAAGAGCTGCATGATGCAATTGTGGAACAGGGGTAGTTTGTAGTCTTTTCAAATCTCCATTTCAACTGTGAAGAAATTGTGGTGTCTTCTGTGGAGTGTCTGCTGGTAGAAGTCAAATATTGTTCTCAGGAAACTTACAAGATGTGTGGGAGCTCACAGGACAGCTGCCAAAAAACAGAGGTTTCAGGTGCCATAGTTGATTAAAATCCTGGTTTCTTTGGGCCTTGTTTTTCCCCATCAGTTGAAGGGTGGTGACCCCAGCCTACTCAGCTGTGTAACGAAATATTTTCTGCAAAGAAAAAGCATAGACATCTCCCAGAAAAGCATGGTGCCACTCGATGTACTCAATTGTGGAGCACCTCCAAGGTGTGTCTTGCCCTATCTAGAAAGGAGCCCTGTAGCTCTCTCTCTAAGACCGTGGTGGGCCTTTTATCCCTTTTGGTGTTTGGTCTTGGTTTAGGAAGTCTTTGAATCTTTCATATTAGCTGTTCTGCCAGCAGCATATTAGTCTTCTTTTCCATCTCCTTCATTCTCCAAGATGAATCAGGTCTGGAAATATGTAACCATGACTGACTAGGAAACTTAACTTCAAAGACATAAACAAAATCTTGAGCCAAATAAATGCTTCCCCTTCCACTAAGGATGACAGATGAGTCACCTAGCAGCTTCCTGATTTCTATCAATAATGTTAACTCAATCTTGTGCAACATCTCTGGCCAGGACCAGCCTCCTCTTAGGGATGTGGTTATTCTAGAAACCCCTCCTCATAAGGAGGCATTTAAGCACTCAGGCAGTGACAATCAACTATGTACTTTAGCCACCATACTTTATAGGCAGATGTGGAGCAGAGAAGGGACATCTGAAGTAGAGAAGAGCACATTATAAGAAGAAGGAGTACTATGGTGATAGTAATCTTACTTTATGCTTCCTGGTCATCCAAGATGTTGAGAGTAAAATCATGAGCACAAATGGTCTACTCTTCTCTCTTTTCAGAATGTGTTTGTCCAAGGCTTTCATGGGATTCACACATCCTCATCCTATAGTTAGCAGTTTCTGACTCACAACCAGTCAGAGAAAATTGTGCTCTGAGTACAGATTGTATGTACACTCCCATTGCCATCTTAACTCAGTAATCTATGAATATTTCCTCACTTATGTTCATGTTAATCAACTAGAGTGATTTATTATTATTTACTTTTTACCTGTTTTTTTTCTGCTGAAAACTATGGCGTAAGCCTTAATCTGTTTTTTTAAGTTTAGTTAACCTGGCTCACAGTGAGTTTATAGCAGAAATACATTTGAGACCAGTTGTTTAAAATCTCAGCAATGTTCAAGCACGAAGGTATTCCTGGATGATATTTCCATCAATATTTTAGTGAAACCTGCCACAATCCAAATTAGAAATTTCTTTTTGTGTCTTCAAATTCTTACTTTTCAGTATACTGCCATTTAGTTATTGGTAGGTTCAACAAAGTATCTTCCATATTTATTAAGTTACTGAATAAACCTGGGATCATTTTCTCTTATATATTGCTCACATACTTTACACTTCAAGGATGGTTTTACATTTCTTACCCGTTTCTTCATTAGAAGGACCTAAGAAGATGTTTTACCATCTTGAAGTCACCGTGAAGTCTCTGGCATTCAAACAGGTTGAATAATGTTCCACGTTTTTGTATACATTAAATGACATCACCAGTATTCTAATAAGATTTTAGCCTTCAACTAATGTGCTGCTGCCACTGAGTTGCAGTTCATTATCACTAAGAGATAAGGTCCTGACCCTATATTTCCTCAAGGATGATTTTAATTGTTCATTTTTATTTGTGCTTACAGAACCATAAGTATGTATGCCATAAATGTTTTGAATGCCTTTCATTCGTACAGTTGATTTCTACTTAATTAAATACCAGGGAGCCAGCTTATTATTATTTTCATTTCATGGACTTTATTTGCTCACTTTCCTTTTCCCTAAATGTCCTTAGTGTCAGTACTGCAACATACGAATGTAACAACACCCGTCACGCATACTGTGATCCCATTCTTCCTATTGTATAGAGTAACATGCATTTCAATGTTAAATGAAAGATTTAATTAAAAAACAACATATCAGGAAGTTATAAGAAGACTCCTTTCTAGAAATCATTCTGTTTGGGTTTTGAGAGTCACTCACTTGGCCACCCACACTGGCTTCAGATCTGGAGTCCTCCCACTTCACCTCCCAAGTGCTCCGAGTGAAAATGCTTTTAAGTTTTAAATGATAGGCCATGATTGGTGACACATGTCTACAGTCCCAGCTACTGGGTATTCTGAGGATGGAGAAACACTTAAACCCAGGAACATGAGGACAATCTCTGCAACACAGCACAGCTGCATTTCAAAAAGTGTTTAATTTTAATGTGAATATGAAGTTAGGCATTTTTAAATTATTCCTGTGATATAATAAAGAAATGTAAAACCTTAATTTAAAATTCATATGAATTTCCTATTCTGGTATAAATTGCATACTGATAGTTCTAATTTTCTATTTATGCCACATAGAATGGTAGTTAAAATAACAAGTATAAAAACATAAAACTACCATAATTCGAGTAGAAAGTGTAAAGTCTACAATTATTTTTCAAATATTGTTCAAAATCTTGTTTATCTGGACCCAATAATCACCTGAGAATTACAGAAAGGAACTAAGGATTGATATCAACAGAATTATTGCATTTTAAAGATCTAAGTATTTATTGGATTTAGCAAGTATGAATATGGGTGTTGGAGGTGAGTTGAGTGCTGAAGTGCTTACCCTCAATGTATTAGGCCCTGGATCAATCCCTAGCATCACTGAAATGGCAAAATTTCCAAAACTACTCTGACAACAAGGCAGTTGTGAATACTAAATTTAATAAAGAACCCTGAACACACTATGAAATATCTTTATTGCCAGAGATATTTTAAACAGTAGACGGCCTGCATGCTCCATTGGAAATTTTTCTTTCCATTTCATTTTATGTTAACATGTACTTTGCTTCAGAAAAAAATCTCCAATCACACATTTTGACTTCATTCACTGCCCACACATTTGTCCAGTAAATGCAATACCACTAGACAAAAGTAACTAAGAATCACTTTGGAAACAAATAATTTCAACATATTTTCTTTAAGAATGTGAAAATGTATAATATGTTTTCTTGACTAGTAGACAGAATTGAAGAATCTGGTAAAGGACTAGGTTTTTTTTCCCAGAAATGGAGTGTTTGTCCATAGTGTGTAACACCCTGGATTTGATTCCTGACACAACAAAATAGTGGTATGTAATGGAGTATAAAGGAGACTTCTGCTCATCGTATCTTCCTAAGACTGATTTTAATTATACAACAAATATTTTGTAAATATTATGAAAATTTAATTGTATTACTGTAACAAACAATTTGGTTTATTAAGTATAGTTATCTACTACTATCTGGAAGCTGTAACATTATTAATACAGATAAAGAAAAATGGTAAGATAAATGTTCCTTCAATTCCCTGCTTTCATGATAAAAAGCGAGAGCACACAAGGGAGGGGTGAGGATAGGTAAGACACCTAAAAAATTAGCTAGCATTTGTTGCCCTCAATGCAGAGAAACTAAAGCAGATACCTTAAAAGCAACTGAGGCCAATAGGAGAAGGGGACCAGGAACTAGAGAAAAAGTTAGATCAAAAAGAATTAACCTAGAAGGTAACACACACGCACAGGAAATTAATGTGAGTCAACTCCCTGTATAGCTATCCTTATCTCAACTAGCAAAAACACTTGTTTCTTCCTATTATTGCTTATACTCTCTCTTCAACAAAATTAGAAATAAGGGCAAAATAGTTTCTGCTGGGTATTGAGAGGGTGGGGGGGAGAAGGAGGGGGTGGAGTGGGTAGTAAGGGAGGGGGTGGGGACAGGAGGGAGAAATGACCCAAGCATTGTATACACGTATGAATAATAAAACAATAAAAAAAAACAACAAAAAAATTCCCTGCTTGGAGACAGATTTGTTAATTAGAATTTTATGTCTTTTTTTCCTTTCGTCTTTTTTGGTGCTGGGATCAAACCCAGGGCCTCACACATGCGAGGCAAGCGCTCTACCTCTGAGCTACACCCCAGCTCTGTTGACTGGAATTTTAAAGAGGCATGCATAGTGTGAAATCATATTATTTTAAAACCATGGATTGAAGCCGGGCGCCAGTGGCTCATGTCTGTATTCCTAGCTATTCAGGAGGCAGAAATCAAGAGGATTGTTGCTTGAAGCCAGCCCCAGCAAATATTTCGGAGACCCATCTCAAAAAAATAAATCACAAACAAGGACTGGTGGAGTAGGTCAAAGCCCTGAGTTCAAGGCCCAGTACCACAAAATTTTTTTTAAAGCATGGTTTGAGGATACTTTCAGAAATTTAAATCTAAAATTCTTTTACTCAGCTTGTATTTGGAGGATGCTAGGAAAATACTGTAAACTGTCTTTTTTGAGACATTTCTCTAATTTTCTCATCTTTCATTATGACTGATTTAAACATATAAAACCTAAATATTAAGAAGTAATATAAATTTAAGGCATAATTTTAGAAATTCAATGACTTATCTACTAGAAGTCATGGAAATTATACTTCTTGTAACACTCCACTATAGAACTCCATACATTTCTTCATTTATTCACATTCATACTTATCGAAATACTTTACACATACAAAACCATTGTCTTAGAGTTCCAGAATACACACAAACAGGTTATTAACCTCCTCTAACTTGTAGTGATATGTTAGATCTTTAAGTGACTATCTAAGCTATAAAGAAGAAAATCCTCTAAAATTTGAAATGTCAGAATGTTATAAAAGGAACTTGAATAGATTTTTAAACGAGAATGCATGGATTTTGTTGTTGTTTGTTGTTTTGCATCACAGGGGTCTTAACTAAGGGCTTCATACTTGCTATGTTCTACCACTATAGCCACAACTAAGAGATGAATATGGTGATATACTCTCTATACAAGAGTGAATATAGAATTCTTAAACCAGCTGAAACCACCCTAAGAAAAGGACTGAGTTAGAAGAAAAATACAGGAGATGAACCAATTGGCATTATGATACATACATACTTGGAAATATCACAAGGAAACTTCCTATGTAGTTACCTTTATCACAAACAAGCAAGAATGTCATTTTTAAATTTTTTTCTTCAAAATCACATAATAGGAAGAGGGAACAGGTCCTGTCCAGAGCAGGGGGCTCACACCAGTGAGGGGGAAAGTGGTGGGGAAAGGGTGTAGGTGGGTGAATACAGTGCAAAAACTGTGTATACTTGTATGTAAATGCAAAAATGGTAACTTTCAGTACTATTTCAGGAATGGGGAGGTAAAAGAGAGTGTTGGAAGGGTTGAATTCAAGTATGATATATTGGATACATCATAAGAACTTCTATAAGTGCCACAATGTGCTCCTACCCAGCACAGTATTAAAAAAATAAAATATCTACCAGGATGTAGATCTTTAAAAAAGCTCAAATGCACAAATTCTGTAACTGAAGTTTTTCCATAAATTATTAAAAGTCTCTACTTCTAAAACTAATTATTATTGAGGGGAAACATGTATTTTTCAGTTAAATGAAGAGATTTCTATATACTCTTAATGGAGTAATTTAGAAAGAACTTAAAATCTCTTTGTAATTCAATTTTTGAGAAGAAGAATTTGAATTTCTAATTCTCCACAGTTTGTAATATTATTTCAGTCTAAACAAAGAACCCAGGTTAGGAATAGGGAAAAAGCTCTTCTAGAATCTGAATGATCTTAAAATAAACACTGTCCAGGAAAACCATGCAAACTACATACACTATCTTCATAGTTTTGATACAAAAGGCGCCTTTTGACATTCCTTGATTGCTACAATAATTAATCTGTTCAAGGTTTATTAAGTGTGTTATAAAAGTTATGTTAGTATAATTTAAAAATCATGGGAAGTAATATTTATCTATATAATCCTTAGCCAAATTTCAAATTCCCTCTAGTGTGGGAATACTTCCTAATATAATTTTCCTGTCATTATTATTTTTTGCTCTATTCTTTAGTACCTGCTATCTCAAACTAGTGCTCTGCTTTTTATCAAAGTAAAAAAATTACTTAATTGTAATTGTATAAAATATTTTGTTCTGACCAATTTTCTACTTTAAATCAAAGATAGGTTGACTACTGCTAAATATTAAGAGTAAACATTACAAAAATTTGAGCAAGAAAATTAAGTTCACATGGGAGCATTTCACCTTGTTGCTGGAATTACTGTCCTCCTTTGGTGTAGATGAGGAAGCCCCAGGACCAGGTTCACTGGAAAGGCTTTCGAGAAAAATATACAATAAAAATTTGTGAGTAAAATTCTTTGAAAATTCTACTGAAAGTTTGTTGATGCTTATTAAATCATGTTTCTTTATAGACACAACTATGATTTGACTTGTGTATGTATCGGTTTTTAGTTATTTTTTCTTTATCTTCCTTATCTATGAAATATTCAGTGAGAAATCACTCTCTGTTTCATATCAAATAGTTATAGCCAATATATTGGCACAACTTGAGAACTGGTCTTCACAAATTTCCTTTCCACAAGACTGAACTGAAAATCCAATAAGTAGTGTTTTTTTTTTGCCTGAAAAAAAACCCTGATGACCTAAAATAAGATCAAAAGAACTTCTTTGTCTGTTCTTGGTTCCAAGATTCACCTGTGTAAATTTAAAGAAATAGTAGTCCTTTTTCTTCTGTATTGAAACCGTCTTTTCAAAACAATCCATTACTTGCATCATCAAAACAGGAAAGACAATCCCCTGAATCATTGACTGTGTTTGAAACCTAACTGTACAAAAGTCAGAGAATAAGTGTCCCTGCTGTCCCAGGCAGTTCTATACCTCCGCCACCCTACATGTACACAGAAAATACTGCAGTGATTTGGGCACAGATACATGTAATAAGTCAACTTCCATTCCCGCTGGTACTTGAGGGGCACTAAGTCACTCTCTGTAAACCGAGGTGAAGATGATGCAACATTCCTGTCTGCTACAGATTTTTCCAATTCCCTCAAATTATTGTTAACATCTTCCAACAGAATTTTTTTATGTTTTCTGTTAAGTTAAATAAAAAAACAACATATTTTTCAGGACCCACTTGTATGACCAATTGTAATATGTATGCCTTTCTGGATAACTTTCAATATCTTACATCTTTGTTTTTTACATTGTCTTTATCAAACTTGCCATAAATTGCAGTATGCTGATCATTTCCTCTAATCACTTATTCCTACTATTTTTCCTCTTCAAACACACCACAGTCCCTTACTAAGTCCCTTGTCATCTTCTTCCATTATAAACTCTAGATTCACTCTTGCATTCTATTATTCCACTACCACTGAGATAGTGATAAATAGGGAAGAGTTAGATTAACTCTTATTTTGGTCATGTAATATATCCAGAACAATGACTTTGATACCTTTGAGTGTCTTGTTCTCCATCAGAAGAACATTTTCTCACAATGTTAAAACATTGAGACTGTTTATATACTTAAATCCCTTGTAGTTTTGATTCTTTCTACCTAAAAAGGAATATGTATCCCAGGGTAGAACAAAAATAAAACAAATTTCTTAAATATGCCTTTCACAAATAGTTAATATGCCATTTTAAAAAAAATATAAGATCCTACCTGGCTAAAGATTTGTATTCAGAATTCCCATGAGCTATAATGAAAAAAGTAAAATTCATTTTAAGCAGAGAATACAAAATATAAAATATTTAAAATATAAGAATTTGATACTGTTAGCAAATATTTTGGACCATACCTAAACAATATTCTAAAGTGAAAAATATATACACCACTGTTAGGCAATTAATGTAATAAGAACTTTTCCTCTACTTTAAATTTACCAAATGCAAGTAGAGAGAATTAAATTTATCAAACTTTGATATCTAAAAATAAATCTCTGTGTCGAGTGACAACAATCCTACCTGAATATCATCAGATAGGCCCTATTTGCATTTCTGTTTACAGACAGTCTACCCATTGAAGGTGAGGGACAGTGGTATAAATCTGTGGTAGTGTTAGTCCTGCAAATAAAGGAAGACTGTGATTGTGCTTTAGTAGTGAATGCTTCTCAGCATGCGGGAGAACCCTCAGTTCAATCTTCAGCACTACAAGTTATATTAAGAATAACAACCTTGTTATAAAACCACTGACTCTTTTCATACTCATCCCTCAAAGGAAGAGGACCATATTGATTCATCTATAGTGAACTGTAGTCTGATTTCCCACGGCACAGTAGATATGTCAGACTTTGTGATAAGAGTTTTCAAAGTAAAACCTATAGAGATCAGCAACCTGCATTGTTTCAGTGCCTATTTGGTGCAAATAAAGTAAAATGGTCCAGTTAGTGCTGTGTAGTACAAAACAATATCATTTCTCACAACATTTCTTAATTTGTCGTAAATTTAATGATATTTTTTCAGCATGTAAAGCATATATGATCATATGCTGTACTGATGAACAAGAACAGAAGGAAAAAGGACTCCTGGTATAGTTATTGTTGGACATTGTTGACATATAATGTGATACAGTTTCTACTAATGACACCATTTCTGTCAGTCTAATAACACTCGGTTAGGGTTACAGCTATTGTGCCTTTGCCTAAAATGCTTGGGTTCAAAATCTAGGACCACCAAAACATTATGAATTTTTAAAAAATATATCCAGTGAACCAATTTTTTGATAGGAAAAAGTAGTCACTTTCAAGTTGAAGACAACTAAGTATCGCAGTAACAGAATTTAGTGATATTGAGTAAATTGAATTATTTGGAAGTGTATAAAGCATATTATTTTAATTTTGAACTTAGGTAAGAAATAACTATTAAATTGTTTAACAGTTTCTCTTGATTTAGTGATACAAATCATGTTGTAGAGACACACATAGCTACATAATAATGCCCACTAAATGCAATATATTCACTCTGAAATTAAATTTAAATACCCATTTTCATAAGTCCAATTCACAATAATGTGACTAATGAGATATATGCAGCACACTCTCATTAAAAATTATTTTCTCATTTATAATAAGATAAATAAATGAGCCAACATTTTTTCAGACATGACTTTCAAATTGTAAGTTTATTTTCCTTTTTCTTTTTTTCTTTTTTTAAATTGTTTTATTATTCATATGTGCATACAAGGCTTGGGTCATTTCTCTCCCCTGCCCCCACCCTCTCCCTTACCACCCACTCCACCCACTCCTTCTCCCCCCCCACCCCCTCAATACCCAACAGAAACTATTTGGCCCTTATCTCTAATTTTGTTGTAGAGAGAGTATAAGCAATAATAGGAAGAAACAAGTGTTTTTGCTAGTTGAGATAAGGATAGCTATACAGGGAGCTGACTCACATTAATTTCCTGTACGTGTGTGTTGCCTTCTAGGTTAATTCTTTTTGATCTAACCTTTTCTCTAAATCCTGGTTCCCTTTTCCTTTTTCTTCCTTTTTGCTAGGTAGGCATTCTACCACATGAGACACAGCTTCAGCCTTCAGGTCATAAAGTTATAAATAAGTACTTTGGAAGTACTGGATTTTGAATTCAGGGATTTGTACTTCCCTCTATACCTCCAACATTTTTGCTCTGACTACTTTTTGAAGATAGGGTCTTGTTTAGCCTGGGCTTGTTTGAGCTCCTCCTGTCTGTGCTTCCTGCACACCCAACTTTTTCTGTTGAGATGGGTTCTCATGAACTCCCCCACACCCTGGGGCAGTCACAAAATATGATTCTCCCAATATCCAACACCCAAAGAACCATAATTATAGGTTTTAGCCCATGTTGTGTGTATTTAATTTCTGAACTCTAGGCTTTATGAAAGAAATTATGGGACAATACAAACACAATTTACACTTGCGTTTTTAAACCACTCTTTTTCAAGAAAAATTTTAAAACTAAGACATTTTAAAATAAGGTAAGATTGTCAAGAGTAATTCACCATCACAATTCTTACCTTTATTACTCTTTCGAATATTTTCAAATCTCTCTTCATCATATTTCACAAGTATTTCCCTACTGCCATACACAAAAAATTGTAAACACAATTAAGACATTAATGTTTCTATGAAGAGCATTTACCACATACATTAAATTCTTAAGAGTAGTTAATGCAATTTCAGCAGTATTATTAGAATTTTAACCATATTATCCAAATTTCAGGTTCCAAAACATTTTATGAAGCTTTTAATTAATGAAGGAAGAATAAAGTGAAATGGTCGTGAATCAAGGGCAGAAGCGCCTACTATATACACTAGATTAGCTGATGTGTCAACAACACCTCGATCTCAGAATTCCTAGGTTTGTAATCCACAACTTTTTTTTCTTTGACAAGTTGCTATTCTTTAAGCTCAAAGTCTTCTAACTTCTACGGATTTTATTATTTTACTTCCAGATGTTCTAGGAAGATTCAATAAGCAGTGGAGTTATTTACTCTTTAATGCTCAACTGCTTTAAAATCCCAAATGAAATACAATGTGTTTTTTAGGGTTCAATATTTTACTGTTAAAGCTCTCAGAATATGCTAAATCAATTTTGATTACTAGGTGTTCAATACTTTGGAGTTTTCACTTCAGAGAAAAATCATCTATAAACAATTTTTAACAATTTTGTATTAATATATAAACTGTTAAATTAGATAAAGTAAACTTTCATTACTATTGAATTAATCTATCACCATACCAGGTATATAAAACTAATATGTTCCAAACCCTGACTTGAACTATTACTGTTGCTTCTCTATCTAATTAGTTCTGAACCAAAATATCATTATTAGAATGACGTTTATTCTCCATGTTAATCTCCAACTGACTTGGAAGAAAAAAAATCCTCTCTAATTCCTTGGCGCAGAAGACATATGAACCAAAAAGTAAAGTGTAAACGTGAAAGATAGGACACCATTTGTATCATTTGCACAGGGCTTACACTTAGACAGTGACAGAACAATGGACTAACATGTTAGGCCCTGGGTTCTATCCCCATAATTGCTAATAAAAAGTCCTAAATTAATGAATACTGTGACCACTGCTACTTCTAAATAGTCTCCTTGTGCTTGCTTTCTGGTTAATGAAGTGAACTAATTCACTGCCCTTCCAAGTCTTCCTAAACAACTAAATCCCACCTTTTGTATAAAATGCAAAATTATAAGTATTTTGAACCTCATTTTATAACTACAATTTTAATGTAAAAACTTACACCTTACAACGACCTATAACAGCATATCGTAATGCAGTCCATCGATGGGCATCTTGAAAATCGAAATCAATACCTTTCTCAAGAAGAAGTTTTATTAGATCTTCTGATTCACACCGTACAGCATACATGAGTGTATTTCTAAAATTACAGAGAGATAACATCTTCCTTAGGAACCTTAATAAATTTAGCCTAACAACTGGTTTAACATCTATTACCAAGGTAGAATCTTGTTTGTCTGTGTTATATTGTCCATTTATGAACAGAAATGAAAATCTTAGAAACTCTGCTGCTTATCATAGCAGCCTTTTTCTAAGGCTACATGGAGTAAATAAACACAAAATTTTTTGAACTACTGTGAATTAAAATGTAGAATTTCTAATTTAATATCCTTCAATGGACAACATATGTGCTTTGGTCATTTACATGAAGTAAGTAATGATTTAAACAGAGAATTTTCCACTTATTCCCTAGTATGATGTGATATATTAAAATTCCTAGCTAAAGGTTAGGTAACTTAAAACTATCTGTATAATTAAAACAATAATGGAGAAATATTACTGTTATAATAGTGATAATACTAGTCTTAGTAGTTTCAATTAGGGAGCTGGTTAACCATGTGCTAGGCACTGAAATAAATTCTATATATATAAACTTACAACCACCCTTCAATTGTAACATCTTCCTGGTTATACCACGGAATATTTTTGGTGATAAGTAATGCTATCAAAGCCACACTCCCATCAAGTGGAAGAAACTAGGAATAAAAGTCAATCTCATGTATATAAAGCTTTGTCTTTATTCCTAGTCTGTGACTTATGGTCACTAAAGTTTATCTAATCAAATATATTTGTATTTCCTTTTCTCATACCATTAAAACTCAAACCTCTCAGAAAATTAGGTGGGAAAAGGAGGGAACTGTCAATATCTGGTAATAGCAACTAATAGTCACTTAGAGATAACCTAACAAACATTCATCAGAGAAAGTCATTTAAAGCAAAGATTCATCCAGTACACTATCATTTTCAACTCTTATTTGTGCTTAATAAATCATTTCGAATAAAACTATGTAAGAAGCATAATTGAAAAGTACTATGATCTTAGTACTTTAATTTTTAGTCAAAAGTTAAACTAAAAGCTTATGAATTTTAAAGAAAATAAACTAACATGGAATCCCTTTAGGTAATATAAAATCATGTGTCTGTCAAAATAAGATTATAAATTTCTGACACCAATCAATATTACATTGGAATATGAACCACAGTATACGCTATTCTTTGTGATACTCATTCAGACTAGTTGCTTTTTACCTTACTGAAGTTTTGTGTTGACATTTATCATTTTATACCAATATGTTAATCTTCTTATTATGAATGTAATATTTATGTCTTGAGAAATTATCACCACTATGGAACACCATTAATATTTTTTGGAAAAAGTTGAAAGTACTATACCTCTGCAGATCATCAAATGCATGTATATTTGCTCCACTATTTATTAAAAATTCTGCCATCTCGGTTTTATTTTCCTTTAGAGCAAGCAAAAGTGGTGTGAGTTCTTCCTGGGAAACGACAAAGTCAATTTACAATTCAAAAATCATGTATTTCTTAATTGAAAGTTTCCTGTAAGACCCTATGAACATGAACTTAAAATGCAAAAAGTAAATATACATTGGTCTTGCTCCTCTCACCACACTTTGTTTTCACATGTGTTGCTCCTTTTCCTGGAAATGTCCCACCCTGCTTGGAGCTGTCACATGAACCCTAGTACTCTCCAAACTCGCTTCAAGCTTGATTCCCTCCTCCAACCACAGCATCTATATGCCATGTTATTTTGGAGTTATGTAACTACTTCCATCTAAACTAAGATCTTGAAGGCTGAGGCTATGTCTTTGTCATACCCAGAAACAGAATAGCAAATGTTTTTCTGTATTTTATTGAATTGCATAAGTGATATTTTCATGTATAAATCAGGGTTGGGGGCTAAATCCCAAAGAATATTTACTTTTCCAAAATTGCCAGTCTCATGAACATCTGAGAAATAACACAAAACTATGAATTATATATTTTATTATATATTTTAAATTTTAAAAATTTCCTTAGTCTTATTTAATTCCTATTTGGTAGTGCTTTTTTATGGAAAGCATTAACATTTGATAAATTTGTTTCAGCAACATAGTACTGAGAGATTGCCAGTGACACAGCTGTTTCCTGCAGGTCATGGAAGAAGCTGTCTGTGATTGTTTTTCATTTATGGTGTCAGGACCCCAGATATCAATGTCAAGCTCTTGTTCCAAATGAGTCACTAAGGAAATGGACTCTGAATTAAATAAGCCTCAAAGGAACTTCAATTGTTATAAAGATATGGTCTATGAGTTTTCTCCTATTATTAGATGAAAGATTCTAACCTTAGTGGTTAGAAAGCTTAATACCAAACTTTATTCTCACTTATAATGATAATGCTGTGACCTTTATGCATATTTGTCTTTTTGTTGGATTTTGTTTTTGTTTCACAACAGGGTCTGGCTATATAGCCCAAGCAGCCTAGAAATCATGATTCTTCTTCTCTCAGTCTCTTTAGTGTTGGTGTGATAGGCGTCCACAACTGCACTGGCTCATCTACTATTTTTACTCATTTGTATTCTGGCACCTTTTCAATTACTAATTAAAATTATTTTCATTCAAAATATTAATCAGAAATAAAAATGTCTTATCAAATGAAAATTGTAATACTGATTTGAGTGTATTATTTTAGTATAATGAAAGGCACTTGAATTATTAAGGGGCAAAAGAGAAAGATAGACTGCTGGTTGGAATATGTGCATCTGCCACTAATAATGATGATTAACCCAGTGAACCTAATAGATAGTCCAATGAAAATGTCATTACTTAGAGTAGAAAGAAAATGTTTTAAAATACCAATATGTAACTTCTAAAATTCAATCCCATTTCTAAGAGACTAATGTAAACTATAGATCAAATTCTTAAATATTAACATAATCCTGATAACTCTGTCATCCATATCACAATACATTTTGGTAACAGGAGTTTTAGACTCAAAAACATACAGGAAGAGTTGGTGACATGAGGAAATGATGGTATGGAACCTAGTTAACTAGAACACAGTTGGCCCTTATGCAATGAGGGCACCCTCTTCACAGACACCGAACAATCAATTGGGCTCAAATGAAAATGAATACCATTTTTTAAAGCATATTGAAATATAGGCTTCTAGGGTCTCCCAAAATTTAACTGTGGACTAAATATGTCTAGCAGGCACATTGAGTCCCAGCCCTTGTGCTTTTCTCTTTGCATAGGATGCTTACCCAAGGGTACCTAAAAGGTAATCATTTGTATGGGAAATCTTTCTTTTGTTAATACTATGTATTAGCCAAAAAAATCAGACCCCAAATGAAATAAAACAGATTCATAATACCAACTCAATGATTTTCCCAGCACTTGACAATTAGCACTCCACTCATATTCAGTTTTCCCAGAGTTTTACCTAAGTGAATAATTAGTTGCCTAGGATTGCTGAAGCTAAAATTTTCAAAAGATTTCACATTTTAATTCTTACTAGGATTTAGTGTTCACAACTAGCAGGCTGATGATTACAGGACTCAGTGGACTTAATAGACACACTGAGAGGATGACTTTGTTTTATTTGTGTTTTAAGATGAAGTTCCATTCTAAAGAAAAATTTTCTTTCCTGTTGTTTTGCTGTACTTGAAAAAAAGTTTGTGAGAATAAATTTGAAATAAATTACCTTTAACACATTCAATTTATTCACATATATTTGTCATGAATGAACAGAAGGGTAATATACCCTCTAGTGCACCTTTCAAAGTATAAATATTTAACATGGCGTCTTGAACAATTAAATCATTTCATAGTGTTTTCATTAAAGAAATGCTTGATATTTCAAACAGAAAATTGACCCTATCTATGACACAGCTAAAGCACATGGCTTTCAAACATTTTGGAATTAAAGTTGGGTGATGGATACCTGGTTTTTAATCTCAGTATCTGCTTTAAATTCAAGAAGTTTGGTGCTTATTTTTATGTTCTCATTATAGATGGCATAATGGAGAGCAGTGTTGCCCTTCTTGTCCTTGATATTTGGATCTGCACCATTTTGTAGAAGAACAGTCACACAGCCATAACTCCATGCTTGTGCAGCCTGTGTGTAGTATGCAAAAAAACCAGATTGTCAATTCAATGAACTCAAATAAAGCATTCTACAGATGTCACTGATTGGTTACATTTAAAGACGATAAATTTACTTTCATTCTAAGCATTTAAATCAAATCCTGCTCATGCTGAATGATGGCTGTGATATACCTTAACCAGAGCTGTACTTCCATCCCTATCACAGGCATTAATCTCACACTGCTTCTCCAGGAGGAAAGTCACCATGTGTGTATTCCCATAGAAACTGGCATAATGCAGAGCAGTCCTGTGGAAATGAAAGTGATTTTTACAAAATTATAGAGAGATATATCAAAACACACAATTGTTCATGGAACTCTAAACACTGTATGCATTTCCTCTGCTTTCTAAACAAATTCTTTCTTCTAAGGAAGGAAAACATTTATTAGCTCTTATTAATTCACTACATTAAAGAAAATGCAGCCTATTTGAATGATAATTTTGGCACTAGTAATAGAACATGTGGCCTCCAGCATATTAAGCAAATGTTCTACCACTGAGCAACATAACCCTTCATCCAGAGAAGCTTATTTGAATAAAAATTACATAATATTTAGATTTAATTCCCCCTGGGTTCGAATAAATCTGTTACCTACTAGCTAAGGCCTTTCTAGGCCTCAGTTTCCTCATTCATAAAATAGGGCCTGGACACAGGACCATGGATCTTGTTATCCTGAAAAGAAGATGCTGTGAGTACCATAGAGCATTTCAACACAGGCTGAGTCTGCTGCAGCTTGCACATTAGGGCTGTGGCATTGAGTGAAGTAGGGGCTAGACATTGTGTGTGGCCCACTTTGCTCTCTGGACAAAAATTCACAGATAATTCTGAATGCATACCAATAGATAAGGGTATTAGGACAGTGAGACTCAGAAATTTTGCACTCGAGGTTGGATGACTGTAATCTGCCTAAAGTTAAAACTAAATTGAAAAGGCAAGATGAGCTTAGTGCATGGAAACTGTGATAACCGCCAGTGATCTCTCCTTTCCTCTACAAGAGGAAGGAAATTATGAAGATGGTTGTTGAGAATGACTGATTCTTCTTTTAGAAATACACAAACTAATGAGTGAGGAAGCATGTGAGAAATACAGAAATGTACTAAGAAGGGAAAATGGCACCCCTCCTAAACATCTTTGAGATAACTGAAAAAAGGAAGGGGAAATAAATCTTTCCACTTCAAATTTCCTTGTTTTTTTCATTAAAAAACATACATACATGGGTACACACATAAAATGAATTTTGATTACCATTTCAATAATTTTTCTGTGAAATGGATACGTTACGGGAACGATTTCCCTCATTATGCACTTTTCTAACATTCATGTAACAACGTTTTTTATTGTGTACCTTAAAATGCCATATGCTGTAATTTTGTTAGTCAAGTCACTTTTAAATAGTCAATAAAATAATTAAAGGGTAGCCACAGAGGATGGGAAAACAGCTAACGCATTGGTCTTGTTTTGTTCCTGGTGAGGATGGCCTGGCACCCGCCCATCCAGGTGTGCAGGTCCCATGTGCTGAGGAGCCTGAGTGGGACGAGAGCCAGCACCTGGGGAAGGTGGCCCCGCCTCCCCGCCCCTCCCTCGCTGGCCCTATTACCTCTCCTTGCTGTCTCTTTCGTTCACTTTCTGCTCTCCATCTTTGAGGATATCATTTATCCGTTCTAGATTACCAAAGAATGCCGCCCTGCAGATGTCATTTGTATCCTGAATTCTGTAACTGAACTTGTAGAGCTCAGTACTGTGATGTCCAAAACCCAGGAAGGACTTCTGCTTGTCGCAGAAGCCCAGGGGCGTTCTATCCTTTACCCCCAAACCAAACACCTTCTTCATGGTTTGAGACGCCCAGCTTCACAGGTCTCTTCCCTCTGCTCTCAGCTGCCTCCCTTCCCACTGTGCTAGACTTTTCGTGGCCTCCCGAATCAAATGGTTCACCTTCCAGAAGTGAACCAGCAACCCACGCAGAGCTCTGTGATGAGTAACTGTCAACTGGCCAAAACAGTTGGCTTAACGGTTGTCGCCAAGCAACGCAGGTAAACACAAGTGTATCCAAGTACCAATGCGCACGCGCACCCAGCCTGCAGCCAACAGTGCTCAACTGCGCATGTGCCAGACCAGCCTGTGAACTCGCAGGTGGAGCGAAGCCCAGCATTCATTCGGATTTCAAACTCTATTATACACATCAATCAAAATCTCATAATGAAAATTATACTTTTGTGTGATGAAAAAGAAAAAGATCTCAATGGAGCAGAGCACCTCATGTGTGCCTCAGACATCTGGTAGTCTGTGATGCCCAACTGCGCATGTGCCAGTTCCTACTGGTGGACCTGAGCCCAACCCAGCACGCCTTCAAAATTCAAAACCAAAGTGCATTATATACATGTTTGAAAATTTCATAATGCAACCCATTATTCTTTTAGAAAACAAAGTTTACATGTTAATGGAGCAACTGGTGTGCACCTCACTCAACAATGACAAGGCTGGGGTACAACAGTGCGTAACTGCGCATGAGCCAGACTCTTTCTGTCAAATCTCAGCTGGAGTGCATTCCTGCGTTCCTTCAAAATTCAAAGTCAAAGTGCATTATATATATATATATATATATATATATATATATATATATATATATAATATATTTGCGTGGCCCAACTGTCATATTGCCGTGCAAGAGAGGCCTATCTTTTCATCAGAATTCAAGGTGCATTGTACCCATGCATAGAATCGTTATAAAAAACAGGATATTTTGTACAATAAAAATGTTTTTTGAAAAAAACCATGTGTGTACCTCAGTCAACAGTGATAGGCTCTACCACCAGTGATGCTCAAGTGTGCAGGTGCAAGCCCTGCCTGTCAAATTGCTAGAGGAACATAGCTCTGCATTCCTTCAAATTCAAAAGTCAAAGCACATTATATACACATATGAAAATGTCATAATGAAAATCAGTTTTTGTACAATGCAAAACAAAAAAAAACAATAGGAGGCAAAAATGGCTTAACTTGACAGCAGCAGGGATTTCTGCAGCCCTCCTTCTGCTACAGTTCCCAATAAGCAAAGCCCTGGACTCTTCCCGACTGGTGAGTACCTGGGCTACACTAAATGGAGGACATGAGGAATTTAGACGACCAGCACCTGCTTCTGCATAGTCGTGCTATCATGGGCAAAGGTACTGTGTCCTGGACAAGACCACACTGAGCCACCCTATCAAGAGTCAATGGGAGCCATTACTCCCAGTGAGGATTCTGCTCAGTCCCTGGAAGATTGTCCCTCCTCTAATCCATATCTGTTTATAAAGCATGGTGGCTGAAGGACACAGTCAATTGTCACTGCCTGAGTGATCAATTGCCTCCTTATTAGGAGATGTTGCTAGAATAGCCAAATTCCAAAGGAACACTGGTCTTGCAGAAGAACATGCTCAAGATTGGTTTAACATTCTCAATAGAAAACAGAAAGTTGCTCATGTGACCCTCCTGACATTCTTAGTTTAAAGAGAAGCATTTATTTGGCTCAAACTTTTCATATGTCTTGGAAGCCAAGTTTCCTAGTCAGTCCTGTCTACATATTTCCATAGACCTCATCTTGCAGGATAAGATGACATCTAAGAGAGGATAAATATGCTGCTGACAGAATAGCTAATGTGAAAGATTCACAGACTTTCTCAACCAAGACCAAGCACCAAAAGGGAATATCAGTCACACCTTGGTTTTGGAAATAGCTCTACAGACCTCCTTTCTAGATGGGGACAGAACAAACCTTGGGGGTGTAACAGAGTTGAGTATAGCCAGGGGCAGCATGGCCCTTCTGGGTAAAGGTATATGATTCTTCATTGTGCAGAGCAGTTCCTTACACACTGGGTAAGCTGAGTAGGATGGGGTCACAACGCTCCTACTGATGAGGAAACAGGGCCCAGAGAAACCATGGATTTAAGCTACTCATGGCACCTGAATTCTGTGTTTATGGAAGCTGTCCTGTGAGCTCCTACACATCCTATAAGTTTCCTGAAAGTAATTAGTTGACTTCTTCCAGCAGACACCCCACAGAAGACACTACAATTTCTTCACAGTTGGAATGAAGGTTTGAACACCATCTCTAGCAATAAAGGAAATGCAAATTAAAACCACAATAAGATTCCACCTCACTCCTGTTAGAATAGCCATCATTAGCCATCATTAGCAACACCACCAACAACAGGTGTTGGGGAGGATGAGGGGGAAAAAGGAACCCTCTTGCACTGTTGGTGGGAATGTAAACTAGTACAACCACTCTGGAAAAAATATGGAGGCTACTTAAAAAGCTAAACATTGATCTACCATTTGATACAGCAATACCACTCTTGGGGATATACCCAAAAGACTGTGACACAGGTTACTCCAGAGGCACCTGCACACCCATGTTTATTTCAGCACTATTCACAATAGCCAAGTTATGGAAACAGTCAAGATGCCCCACCACTGATGAATGGATTAAGAAAATGTGGTATCTATTCACAATGGAATTTTATGCAGCCATGAAGAAGAACGAAATGTTATCATTCGCTGGTAAATGGATGGAATTGGAGAACATCATTCTGAGTGAGGTTAGCCTGGCCCAAAAGACCAAAAATCATATGTTCTCCCTCATATGTGGACATTAGATCAAGGGCAAACACAACAAGGGGATTGGACTATGAGCACATGATAAAAGCGAGAGCACACAAGAGAGGGGTGAGGATAGGTAAGACACCTAAAAAATTAGCTAGCATTTGTTGCCCTTAACACAGAGAAACTAAAGCAGATACCTTAAAAGCAACTGAGGCCAATAGGAAAAGGGGAACAGGAACTAGAGAAAAGGTTAGATCAAAAAGAATTAACCGAGAAGGTAACACCCACGCACAGGAAATTAATGTGAGTCAACTCCCTGTATAGCTATCCTTATCTCAACCAGCAAAAACCCTTGCTTCTTCCTATTATTGCTTATACTCTCTCTACAACAAAATTAGAGATAAGGGCCAAATAGTTTCTGCTGGGTATTGAGGGGGTGGGGGGGAGAGTGAGGGGGCGGAGTGGGTGGTATGGGAGGGGGTGGGGGCAGGGGGGAGAAATGAACCAAGCCTTGTATGCACATATGAATAATAAAAGAAAAAGGGAAAAAAAGATGAAGTTGAATATCTTCTTCCAGCCACTGGCTGTCAGAAATGTATGATGTATACAATACAAACTTCCTACTTTTTATAAGCTTATGGCCACAGAGGTTGCTGTTGATGCTCTGGATGAAGAATGGAAGAACTATGTGGTCCTAGTCAGTGGTGGGAAAGACAATTTTTCAAAGAAGTATGGGTGTCTTGACCCATGGCCAAGCTTGCCTTCTGCTGAGAAAGGACATTCTTGTACAGATGAGGAATTGGAGAGAGAAAAACCAAATCCGTTTGGGGTTGCACTGTGATACTCTGACTATTCTCAAATTGGTTGTAAAACTAGGAGAGAAAGATATTCCTGGACTGACAGCTACTACTGTGCCTCATTGTCTGGGGCCCAAAAGTGTTAGAAGAGTCCACAAACTCTTCGATCTCTCTAAAGAAGATGATGTCATCCAGCCCATTGTCAGAAAGCCCTTAAACAAAGAATGTAAGAAACTCAGGACCAAAGCATCTAGGATTCAGCGTGTTGTCACTTCACATGTCCTGCAACACCAATGCTGGAGTAATGTTCTAAAGAAATGACATGTTAAGAAAAATAAAGAAGAGGCTGTTGAATACGTTAAACTTTTAGACAAGAGGATGAAGGAAGTCAAAGAAATACCCCAGGAACAGATTGCCAAACTCGCTCTATTCTGAGAGCTTCTACTTCTGAATCCAGGTTTAAGAGTAACAGACAAATGATCAATCCTCAAAAAAGACATGACTTTATATATTTAAAGATGTTTAAGGCTCATGGCTCATGAGGCCATGGAGTTTCCACTAGAATAGTCAGTCCTTTATTTTACTATTATTAAATTATTTTTATTTTTTGATGGTACTGGAGTTTGAACTCAGGGTCATATTCTTGCTAGGCAGGCACTTTGCCACTTAAAACTCATTCACAACGCTCTTTGCTTTAGTTATGTTTTGAATGGGTCTCACATTTTGGCCTCAACTGGCCTGGGCCAAAATCTACCTACTTATGCCTCCTGTGTAGGTGGGATGACAGGTGCACATCCTCACAGCCAGCATATTGGTTGAGATAGGTTCTCATTGACTTTTTGCCTGAGCTTGTTTTGCTTGAACCATAAATCTCCTGATCTTATCTTCTGCCTGTGGAGCATTTCCAGATTGGTGCTTTCACTTTTCTAGACATTCTATAAGGTTCTTAATACCTTGAGACATATCTCTTTTTTGCTGTCAGTAGATTGGATACGTGGATATATATTTTTAGAACCAACAAAGCCATCCTCTTTTCTCCAACTCCATTATCTGTTACTTGGATTCTAACAGTAGTCTCTTAGCTGGTTAACCTCTGTATCCGTTATGCCTCTTTATAAACCTTATCATCTGCTCTTCATTCTTCAGCCTGTCATCTTTTTAATATACAAACCTCTCTCAGTTAAATATTCAATACTTTCCTATTATTCCTAAATAAAGATCAAAATTTTCACTGAAAAAAAATAAGATAGAAGAAAAATAGTGGAGATGAAACAAATTGGGCTATAATGCATATATACATAGAGGCGCCACAAGGAACTGTGTAGCTAGCTTAAATAAGCAAAAATGTCATATTTTATCTTTTACAAAATCAGACAATAGAAGAGTAGAACAGGTGCTGCCCTGGAGGGGTGGTTGGTACCAGTGGGAGGGGAGGAGAGGTAGGAAAAGTGTTGCAAAAATTGTGCACATATGAATATAAACGGAAAAATGATACCTGTGGAAACTCTTCCAGGAATGAGGGAGGGGGAGATAAAGAACGATGGATAAATTCAAATAGGACAGATTTGATAAATCATAAAACTTTTGTATATACCACAACCTACCCTCATCCAGTACAACATTAAAAAATAAAGTTTTAGCTCGCAGTACACAGACCATAAAGAAATAAAGATTGTGTCAGGAAATCAGCAGGAGCCAGCCACCTCTTTTGACCAAACAAGGTATGGGAGTCTTTTCTGGCACCAGGATAAATCCTGATACTGCTAAGCTTTATGTACCTGATAACAGTGTGCTTCCTATGGTGACACTGGTGTGTGAGGAGGGAACTTGCAGAGCAGAAAGGACAGGGATGGCAGGCCAGTTGGTGAGGACAGTGGTAAGACAGGGGGCAAAGAAAGCCAGGAAAGAGAGACATCACCCAGAAGCACCTTCCTACATGCTTCCTGTCAGAAGAGCACCTATATGGAGCATGTGCAGATAAACTGGGATGTACTGGAGAGGTGAGGGCTGGACCAGAAGTGTTAGGTGGACAAGAGCACAGAACCTGCAGAAGGAAGATGGTGAGGATGGATGACTTAGTAGCATAGGCAGTCCTTGGAGCACCTCCACAAGTGCACCATAAGCACCTGATAAGCACCATAAGCTCATCACTCTGTAGACCTTCATTCTGTCCCTAATGCCAAATTGCCATCCCCATCCAAAAGCCTTTGCAAGCTCCCAGTCTATCTGCCCAGCCAGAATGGCCTTCTGTAGTCTGGCCAGGGTACCTAATCCCCTCAGCACCTGAGTTGCCTAGGTGGGGCAGATCTGTGGACAGGGCTAGAGCAGAGGTGTTGGACAATTCTCTTGGTCTGAGGAAAATGTTGCCTGGCTATTCTGGTTGCCTTTGGCAGAGGCAACTGTTCTTACTGTCTTTGCCACAGCAGCCCAGCAGCCCCATAGTGGTCCTCTGCAGGCAAAACTCATTGCTAGATTGTACACAATGTCCTTCCCATGTGAGAACCCATTGGTTTGTGCTGCATTTCTTGTTCTTGGCCCTACTCCATAACTAATGCCTTCCCTGCCTCCTTACAGAGATTTCCCTTGCCTCCATTGAAAATATTTTTTTGTTTCTAGGGAGAGATGCTCAAGACAAAACCTGATGTCACTCTGGGTAGATTTTCTCAACCTCCAGAGGCAAGCTCTGGTCTAGAATTGCAGGAAGGATGAGTGGTGACAGAGTAGAGGGAGGGTATAAGCAGAACCATATCTTCAAACACTTTTTGAGCACACATATCCCAGAGTCCAGAAATGGAGGTGTTGCTTCCTCCAAAAGGGACTTCTCCCCCTTGAAATGCTTAGCCGAGTTGATCTGGTTCTGGAATGCCCCCTGCACTTGCTGCATCCTCATTCCTTTGGTGCCTGAAAATCAGTGTCCCCAGTGTGTGGCGTCTTGGAAGGATTTTACCAAACCTGGTGCCTTAGCTCTACCTCATGGCCATCAAAACTCATCCATCTGGTCCACCAATGTTTTCATTCTTCCCCACAAATTTCAGGTGAGTCATGAAATGAAAAGAAAAAATAGAAGAACTAAGTAATCATGTGGAAAACATATTCTCCTTAAAGGTACAAATGGTAAGTTTAAAGCACAGCATTTAAAAAAAATCTGTCCTGTCCTCTTTTCTGGTATCTGTTTAAAACTCCATCATCTCACTAATTCTCAAAGTGTAGATCTGGATTCCAAATACTGCTATCAAGATTTGGCATTGAGGGGGAGACTCAGTGAGCATTGTGTCTATTTGTTTGAAGTCATTGCTTTCCTCTCCCTTCCTTTTCTTTCTATCTTCCTTCCTTCCTTCATTCCTCCTTCCTTCCTTCCTTCCTTTGTTCTTCCTCCCTCCCTTCATCCCTCCTTTTCTTTCTCTCTTCCTTCCTGTCTCTCTTACTATTTTATCTCTATCTTTCAACCTTTATTATTACAAGCCATGAAATGTGCATTGAGTCAAGGAAGCTGTTCAAATTTTCATCACCTAGAAATCATATCCATGACAATTAGACCTAGAATGCATTTCTTCTTGATATTTCTCCATATGACTATAATTTTAAAATAATTTGAGAACACAGTTTGTACTTATTGTATCATGTGCCTATTTTATTACTAATCTCATTTAATATCCAGTCTATATTCATTCCCCACACTACTGACCCATAACTGGTTTTCACATAATTTGCTTAAAGTAGTATCCAATTAAGTACATTACAAAATTATTTTTTTAACCTTTTTTATTATGAACACACTTATCTACCAGATACAGTATACAGTTATTTTTGTTTCACTTTAAGTAAGCAAGGTTGATCAACTTGATTTATTTGGAGTGTGGACTATTTCTTTACCAAATTTTATGCTTTCATGCTTAGGCTTCTTTTTTCATTTTAAAGAATATCTCACTTTGAATCTGTCAAATACTTATTTGTTTTGAAAGTCTTCTTTCTAACAGAAGGATAGGACTTACAATACAAATAAAATGTTGTGTTTAGGATTAAAAAGCCAATGATTTTGGCAGTTTCATTCATGCCAAATTTAAATTGAAAAATTAATCTGAAATACTACTTTTCTTTCTTGAATGAAACTGGGAATAAGATTGAAAATTTTAATGGTTTATTGATTCATCTTTTGATAGTATTTCAATATAAACATGTCAATTTCCTAACCTCATGCCATGGAAATTATATTTAGGTCACTGTCTTCAACTGTGATTATGCCTGCATCTTTTTTTTCAGTACTGATCTTTTGAAGTCAGAGTCTAGCACTTGCTAGGCAGATAGTCTATTATGTGCCAGAAAACAAACTCTACATAATTTTAAAAGTTACTGTATTTGACTTAATATAAGTTTATAGACACAATATTTACAGATTTTCGAATAATAACTGAAAGGAGATATGGGGAAGTATCTAGGTGTTTTTGTATGATGTTGAAATTAAACTGAGATGAATTCAAACTGGTGCATTGTAATACTAGGTCATTAAATGTAATTCCATATACCATACACCAAAAAAGCTTATCCATAGAATTTACCACAAAAGAGAAGAAAAAGTGCTTCTTCCTGACAAACTGCAGCTGGAGTCACCTGTGACCATGAGTTCTCCCATGGGAATAACTCAAACCTTCTGTAGTTGGGGCTGGTTGAGGTTTCAATGAAAAAAATCACTAAAGGTTGGTGTGATCAGTCCAAAGCCTGTGTTAGGGGAACTTTACTACTGGGCAGTACAACAGCCTTCACCACTTACTGAGAGATAAAATGTATGTGTACCTCGGTTAGTCTCCTGCAAAGGGATGCTACGGTTTGGGTGTTAAATGCTCCCCAAGTGTCTATTTGTTAAAGTCTTGGTCCCAGATGCTGCTATTGGAGGGTGGTAGAACTTTAGGAAATGGGGTTAGAAGGTGGTCCTTAGGTGACATTGACAAGCCCTAGGTAGGGATTGTAGGATGCTAGGATGCTATTCTCTCTCTCTCTCTCTCTCTCTCTCTCTCTCTCTCTCTCTCTCTCTCTCTCTAGGCACAATGCCTTTGCCTCCACCATGTTTGGCTGGCTGTATCATGGGGGTCTCTGCCAAAACTGAGCTAATGCAGGCACAGTGCCTTTGAACTGTAAAACTATGAACTGAATAACCCTCATTTATGTTGTAATTTAAGTGCTTCAGGTATTTCATTGCAGAAACGCATGGTGTTTATGTAAGTGCCCAAGTACAGGGGCAGATTCATCAGTGTTTTGAAAAACTATCATGAGCACTTTATGAATCCTGTGAAAGCTCAAGACCTGGCTTGGGCTCAGATCTCCTGGGAATAACCTACAGGTGGTTGGCTTATGATGTCATGAAGGTAATCAGTAAATTTTGATTAGGATATAATGGTGTGTGGGGGGGGACTGGAAGGCCCTGTAGAAGGGAATTGAAAGCTTACACTAAAAACATCCTCACCTAAATATTGAAGTAGAGAGTAATGCAAGAAGGAAGATTTAAAAATACAGAAAATGTATATCAAAACAATATGAGTAAATCTCTTCTTATCAGTACTTACTTTGGATGTAAAATAATCAAACTTTCTGATTAAAAAGATTGGCAGAATGGGTGGAGGGAATGGGATATAGTTAATAATAGTATATGAAATCCTAACAGAAATGAAAGGCAAGATTCCCAGGATGCCTGAAACAGGGTATTGATAAGCCATATATACATATATTTTCATATATATGAGATAAAGTTTATAAATAAGGTACACTAAGATTATAAATAAGGCATACCTGTATTATATAATTTCTAATAAAAGAGATGGAGTGATGAAATATGTATATGTTGATAAGTTATGTGAATGAGGTATTTCCAGCCACCTTACTGGTCTGTACTCAAATTTATGTGATAAAAATCAAAGTAAGTCAAAAATGACAACTTGAGAGATGCTTTTATTGGACCTAATGTTGCAAAAACAAGGGACAGTACAAGAAGGGTTTCCTGGCTGAACCAGAAACTGAGCTGAAACCCAAAAACGGGTTATGATAAATGTGTCTGCCCCAATCATGACAGTCCCCACATGTAGATGAAGGAGAGTACTCAGACCAATCAATGCACAGTTCCTGTCCCTTATGCAAATGAATGACTTTGTTTACACCAATTCCAGCTCGTCTGTTGGGCCCCTAGGGAAAATGCTCCCCATCTGGCCTGGGTAGAAATTACTGTAGACTAACCTAGAATACACAGAAGCTATAATGGAAAAATGTCCTGCACAAGCACACACGAATGCTCATGCCTAAACACACTCACCCCTATACATACACACATACATACATACCTACTGATATATGACTTTATTTGGTATTCCAAAGAAGAGATCTTAAAAAATATGAAAATATTCTTTTCCTGACTAATTATATGAATCAACAAACTCTTTGCCTGTCAAAATGGGAAAAATTAAAAAGACGTGATGACATTTACTGGCAGTAAGGGTTATAAGCACACTCCCATTGCTGTTGGGAGTCAAAGTTTGTGTATTATTTTTGCAGGGACACTCAGCAGTACCTGCATTTCAAGCTGCCAGCTTGATGTGGTGGTGTATATTTGTGAAGCAGAGTAGGGAGTACTGTGAGTTTGAGAACAACCTGGGCTACTACACAGCGAGTTTGACGATAAGCTGGACTACAATGTGAGACCATATCTCAAGAAAAACAATTTTCAATCCTTTATCGGGGTGCAGCATATCATACCTGTATTTCCAGCACAGGGAATCTGAGGTGAAAAGTTTTCTTATGTCCAGGAGTTCAAAACAAGTGTGGGTAATATAGTGAGACCCTGTCTTGTAAAGAAAAAAAAATGCCAAACACATATCACTTTTTCCTGTATAAGTGCTCATTCTGTTGATCAAAATCTATGCCCAAGATTATTGATTAACTTTATGTAAAATACAGTATATAGCAATAACCCAAAAGTCTGCTGCAGGGATTATTAATGCATGGCATATATGCCATGAAAGCATGAGGTAGATTCATATATGCCCACCAAAAAAAGATGTTGCAAACAGTCAGAAGCACAAAGAGGCTGCATTTATTTGAGCTTAAATGGGATTTGGAAGTGTTTCCATCTAAAGCTCACAAGGCACTTTAAAGCTCACCTGTGGGGTAAGTTTAAAGGGAATTTCATCCTCAAAAATTACCTATTAGGTCGTTTGTTTTTCCTTTACTAACTTACATTACTTTTATGTCTTATACCCACCTCACTGACCATGCTCACAGATCCTTAAAACAACCCTCAACTAAATATAGAAGATAGGAATGAGAGCAAAAAATATTAATAAATACAGGCAACAAATAGGGAAACACAGAAGTAAATCATTATCAGAAGTTACTTTGAATATAACTGAATTAAACTGTCTGAAAAGATTGACAAATGGATGAGGGGAATGAGATGGTCACAGTTTAGTGGATATTGTTAATATCCTGCCACCAGGACTAAGCTCTGAGAGTGACCCAGATCTCCCTGGGCACTAGAGAGCCACAATTCTGTCAGTAGGACCCACAGAGGACAGGATCTCTTGTGCCTAATTCCCTGAGCATGCAGCACAAGGAAGGATGAGTATGCAAGAGGGAGGGTGTGAGTGTGGGAGGGTACATTTGCCCAGATCTTTATGGAATACAGACCATGTAACTGGACAGTTGAGTGATGATGTAATTTCCTGGTAATTTTTTCACATTGGAGTTAACTTTGTTTTGGTTTGTAAGATCCATAGAAGTCCCCTGACCCCCAAAGAGCCTTGACATCTGAGAGAGTACTGACCCACCTTTGATGTCACTGAAGGAACAGCAGATGGAACCCTCAAAACTATGCTACCCTCCTTCCCACACAAGCAAATCCAGCCAGGAAAGCAAACACCCCCACTGTGGAGTGTGTCTATGGCCGCAAGTGGGCTCCAGTGAATGAGACAGTGGAGAACTCTCCAGCTTGTGGTTGGCCTTCCTTAGCCCTTGGTTCCTTGTTTTCTGGGAATGTCACACTGAGATTGGTGGGAAGAACTGTGTTCTGTTCTTGGCCAACCTGTCTCTTCATGTCCTGTATGCCAGAGACTGTTTCTCACTGTCCCTCCTTTTATCCTCTACATCGAGCCTGGCTATAAGGGCCAAGACAGATGCACTCTTCTGCAGGCTAGGAGAGCCTTTGGGGAACTTTCCCAGCAACTGAGGCAGAGTGGAGTCGGAGCAGGGAATCTGTGTGGTGCTGAGTTAAGATCTCAATGGGATACTGGAGTGGGTGTGGGGTACTTGGCCTGTCTGGGCTAGTGTTCTTGTTCTCTGTTAGGCATTCATGTTTTTATCTCTCATTTTTTCCTTTTCTCTCTGTCACGGCTTCACCAGTCACTTTTTCCACAAAGAACCTGAGCTCGTAGAAATGCATGGCAGATTCTATGGTCTGCTACTTTGGGCTTGTTGCTGCTCCTTCCACTTCCTCCAAGGGATTAAGAAAACTTTTGTGTCAGAACCAAACAAACCCAAGGCCAACCCTTCTGCCTACCTCCCTCCTCGCAGTTCAGGACAAAATATTTATTTAGTCTCAGAAGACTTTGATGCTTCAAGGTTTAATGATGAATCTCTGCCACTCTCCATCTTCCCTCCACTGTAACTCCAAACAACTCTGACAGGGTCAGAGCTCTTTAAAGCAACTTCAGGAGGTAGTTGACATGGAAAATTGGTCTTTGGACAGGCTGTGCTACCTACTGAGTGGTGGAGAAGCACATGCTTCTGGTCCATGCTTGGCTGTTCAGACCAAGCATCATTAACGTTAATCAAGGAAATGCAACCATGTCAAAATCAAAGCAGGGTGGTTAATTAGATCTGACACCCACTGACCTCAATCTCTCACAGCTGTTGCTCTTTTGACATCCTCCAGCAGAAAGCTTGGCCTGTGTGCTGAGTCTAGGCTGCCTGCTCAATTGTATCTCTGGCAGAGATGAAGAAACTCTGACTCCTCCCCTCCCCTCCTTCCTGCAAACAGAGGTTGTTTCTTCTGAGCTGACTTGGGCACCCTCTTGGTGGGCTTTCCTGGAGGTAGGACCCAGGAAACTGCTTGGGCTTAGTGAAGAAGTTGGCCCATGATGACATCCTTTTTTCCTTCTTACTTGCCATGAGGGATTTGTTGGAAGGGGGAGCTGTGTAGGAACCAAGGAGCAACCTCTGAGTGAGGAAGGAGTGAGCTAAGCAAGCTCCCTACCCACCTTTCCTCCTACTATGGCCATCCTGGGAACAAAAGTTTTCTCCTCTCTTCCCCTGCTTCACAGAGATAGAAGAAAGACGACTCCCCATTCATTCCCTCTTCTTCCATGCCCAAGGTGGCAGGCACATCTCTTGGGAGAGGGCCATATGAGACAACATAGCTCCCACTGCTCAGGTTCAATTTGGAAGATGCTTGGGACAGAAGCCATCAGGGTGTTGCTCTGAATATGGGCTGCAGCCCCCAGGAATTGGCAGAAATATGACACCTATCACAAACTACTGGTGAGGCAACCCAATCTCCAGCCAGCATCTAGAGCCACATTTTATTTTAAAAAAATTGCCACATTTAATAACAGGCTGTTTACTTTTGTAATAAATAGATCTTGTTTTGAATGCTATGTTGTTCTTCTAATTCCAGATGAGGCTCTGGCTGAACAGGTGAGCCTGATGCCTGGGGACCTGGGGGCCTTCCCCTGTGCTCACTTGAGTAATGTTGCATGTTATTTCAACTTACCAAAACTTATTCTAAAATAAGAAGCTGGACATTTTGTTTTCTGGTTTAACTTGCTCAGCCAGTATAGAAAGTAACAAAGGAACTATTTTGTCCGATTCTGAGACAGCTGAGTGACCCATTGCTATAGCAACTTGCCATTCTTCTTATGAGAAGCCAGCATCCTTCCAGGACCCTGGGTCATCAGAAAAGATATTAAGGACCTGAGGGAGGTGAGAGCTGACTTGGTTTTTGAACTGAAGGAGTTAAGGATGGGAGTCATGAGGCACTGCAAAACCAAGGGTTTTCTGAGCCCCAGGTCCCCCTCTCAAAACCAAGACTAGCTTGAGGCAGGCCTGAAGTATGTAGCTCATGTAGGTCTTGATGAGATGGAAAATACCATGGATAGGGAGGTCAGAAAAGAACCAGATCCTCTTCTTTGAAGTCGTGACTTATCTGCACCATCTAGTCTTCATAAAGACCCAGTGAGATCAATGATGTTTTTGTCTCCAATCTGCTCCTAGATAGTAAATTGCTTGTTTAAGTTCTAATAGTTAGGAAATAGCAGAGGCACTACTCAGTGCCATGCTGGGCCTTTCTACCTTCTCTATCGTGCTCCTGGTCTGGAAGCACCTCCCCAGAGCACCCTTGCAGCCCTGGACACTCTGCGATGAGGCCTGAACACTCAGCACAAGGGTGTCCTGGTTCTGCATATCCTTTGTACATTCTGCGTAATACCTCCACAGCTCCACAAGACTCCATTTTCCCTAGTTTACACAGGCGCACCCAGATCAGTGGTGGTAGATGTTTAACAACAGGTTTTCTGTGAGGGAAGTCCTTATTTGGAGCATTTCCTAATTTCCATGGTATAAATACTCCCATTATGGCCTAGTTCAAGCTACCAATTTGATGTCACTGGATGGGAAGTTGGAAAGAGATGTATACAGTCAGTTCTCATAAGCCATGTAAGAGCTGGACCCATTACACCTACAACTCCGAGCCAGTGACCTTGGCTTTGTCATGGCTTTTGGTCAGGACCCAAAGTGTGAGGGAGGCAATGAAGGTCACACATGTGGTAAAACCCTGGGCCACCTCTTTTTTATTGTTTACTCATTTACTCATATACATATACATTGTTTGAGCCATCTCTCCCTCCTCCCCTCACCCCTCTGGCTTCCAGGAAGAAGGTGATCTGCCCTTTTCCTCAATTTTGTTGAAGAGAAAACATAAGCGATAATAAGAAAGACAGCATTTTTGCTAGCTTGAGATAAAGATAGCTGTACAGAGAGATTCCTAGCATTGCTTCCATGCACATGTGCATTATAACCCTAATTGGTTCATCTCTACCAGCCTTCTTCACTACTTCCCAGTCACTTTCCCATAGTGGCTTCTGTCAGTTTAAGATTACTTTGTTAGCTCCTCTACAGTGGGCACATCAAACACTTTCAAGTTTTAGGTTTCCTTCCCTTTCCCTATTCCTCCTGTACACATTCTCCCCTTAGTGTGTGACCCATGTCAAATCATATTACTGCACTTGGTTTAGGTCTATAATCCACATAGGAGGGAGAACATATGATTTTTGGCTTTCTGAGCGTGGCTAACTTTGCTTAAGATGATATTCTCCAGTTCCATCCATTTACTTTTGTATGACAAGATTTCATTCTTCTTTGTGGCTGAGTAAAATTCCATTGTGTATAAAACACAACATTTTCTTCATCCATCCATTGGTAGTGGGGCATCTTGCCTATTTCCATAACTTAGTTGTTGTGAATAGCGCTGCAATAAACATGGGTGTGCGGGTGCTGGTTACTTGTGTAACCTTGGTTTGTAACTTAATCTCTTTGCCTCCATCTCCTCAATGGGGGGAGGACAATAAATAACATCTGCTTCATAGTGCCATTGTGAGGACACAGTGGGTCGTGTCTGGCCACAAATGCTCCATGGGTGCTAGATCTTTACTGTCATTAGTGATATGTCAGTATAGTTGCTCCACAATGTCACTTGAAACAGATGTCCAACAGGGAGGTCAGATTCTGTGAGTTCCCCAGCCCTTCAGAGTGCTGCTTAAACTGTACCAGATCCTCAGGCCTCTCTCCAAGGGGAGCAGAGATTCCAGTGCATTTCACCCTCTCCTCCTGCTGCCTCTATTTCTAGGAAATCAGAGGGAAGCTGTGAGTGTTGACTCCTCCACTTACTAGCTAAGGCCATCACTCCCATGAAATCACCAGAGCACAGAGCGTCTCCAAAGGAGAAAGGAAGCAAAAAGGGTCCTGTTGCCATGAAATGCAAACAAGGTAGAGTTGGGGGACCTAAATCATCCAGGTGGCCTTCAGTAACCACTGTTACTTTGTGCTCTTGTTTGTGGACTTGTCATATTCTTTAGGATGACACAGGCTTGCCAGACTGTTCCAAAGTCACCTTTTCATTCTCCACTTCAGGGACACAGAAATACATGGGGAGATGGGGAAGAATGAACAGGGCATAACCAAACTGCACCTGGAAGAGGGAAAGCAGTTGGGTGGGTTCATGGGGTTTAGCCAGAGCAGGGCTGAAGTCCTAGAAGGAGAAGTTCTAGAAGACAAAAAAGGACTAAATACTCCATGTCTAACACAGGGCTGTGAGGCCACAGCCTGCTCAGCACACAGACATGAGCTTATATCCATGAAATCAAAGGAGATCCTCTAGAGACCTTGCCTCTAAACCCTTACTGAGGAAACTGAAGCCCAGAGAAAAGTAGGCAGATTGAAAGGAGAGAGATTGAGAGAGTATAAAACAATGAAAGATAAAATGAGTGTGAAAATGGGCTTGTACTCTGGGCCATTAGAAATGGGCTAGGGCAACAGGAACTCTCAGACCTCAAAGAGAAAAGTTTAGTTCAGATTGACAGGTGGGTGGTGACACAACCCTGAGTGGTAAGCATGAGACTTACCTGAACTTCAACTTTTTTTTTTTAAAAAGTCATGGTGGTTCAAGCCAGTAAACACACTCATAATCCTAGCACTCTGGAGGCTAAAGCAGGAGGACCACTAGTTTGAGGACAAGCTGGGCTACATAGCAAGATTCTGTCCAAAAAAATAAAAATAAACAAGTCCCAGTTTTTAACCCCTAGCACGTGCAGGTAGTGTAATGCTCACATCTCTTCCTCCCAGGAGTGCACCCTGGCCAAGCAGGGCTGGGATTGGAACTGGAGCTCAGAGATTTCCAAAACCTGGTCTCAAGAAAACCCAGTCCTGGCAGGAAATGACTATGGTTTGGGCTCTGTTCTTAAGCTAAGAGCCTTAGTGGCCTCCATTGTATGATGGTGGCCCAGTCGGAACCAGAACTTGGGAAGAGAGCCCCCTCAGCCTCAGTCTGGTCACCTACCTAGGTGGCCTGGTATTTGCTGGCCAACCACCAAGGGAAAGAAAACAATAGTCAGGCATGATCTGAGCCAAGAGGCAGCAAAAACTAGAGATGCCAATATTTGAGTGAGTTTGTGGTGAGCTGGTGCATGCAGCACCTAGGTAAGACACTCAAATTCAACAATGGTATCATTTCTCCTGACTCTAAGCAGGGACTCTACAGCCAGGGCTGGCCTTGAGTTTATGACACTCCTGCCTCAGTCTTCTGAGTACTGGGATTCTGGGATTACAAGTTGTCACCATACCCGACCAGTTAATGGTATTGTTATCACTAGTTTCTTAGCCATCAACTGAGGGCCCCCAGGGGCTCCTTGATTTCTGTTAAGCTCTGAAGCCTGGACCTTTCCCAGGCGTCCAGGTTGTCCCTGGCCAAGGTGCTTGCAGGGGGAGCGCGGGCTAAGGTAGCTATAAAGGGTGACTCCTGGCACTGTAGCGCGTCTATCTCAGCAGCCCTAGTAGGATCCCTTGGCACCACATGTGCAGTGACTGCACCCAAGCCCAGAGGGTCTCAGATCTGTGCCCCAAGTGCCAGAGAGAGAATGGAGCTCGCAGAAGTGGAGCTGATCCAGCAGAGCTGGCAGCCAGTGAACTGCAGCCCGTTGGAGTATGGCACTTTCCTGTTAGCCAGGTGCGGGCTGCTGTAGTGCTCCGGGGATATGGGTGGAGGGGTGCCTGGCCAGGAACCGGCTTCAGGCAGCGGGACGGCACCGCAGGAGGAAAAACTGGCCCACTGCCAGAGCGCCCACCAGATGTGCGCCAGAGGAGCAGGGCGCATGGCGACAGGTGGCGCAGTCCCTCCTGCATGTCTCTTGGCCACAGGCGGGTCTTGAGGGCCAGCTCTGCACACCTGCTCCCAACTGGATTCGCTGGGATTCGTGTGGGTCCTCCACACTGTTCTCCTTATGCCTGGCGTCGTGCCCCCTCCTAGGAACGGGCTTGCTCGTTGTCTGTTGGTGGTGTCTGCAGTGGTTCCCACCACTTTGGCAAAGGGTACCTCAAAGGCCAGTGCGGGCAGGGTGTTCAAGCACCTGGCAGGCGGGATAGGCTTCCAAGCCAATGAACCTGTGGACCACAAGCATTGGGTCCAGGACCCAGGAGTGTGCACTCCTGGCCAAGAGAAGGATAAACCCTTTGGAGAAAAGGCCCAGATTAGTACCAAAGAACGGCCAGGGAATGGTTGACAGATGCCTACTTGGAAGAGGGGGAAGAAGGTATAGGCCCTCAAAGACTGGGAAGGCTAGTTTTCAACCTCCCTGCTGGTTTAGACCCTCTGTCATTACCAAGGGGACAAGTCTCCTTGTTCACCGTGTTTCAGGAGCTTTGATTCCTGAGGCCCTCCTAAAACTTCTGACCACACTTTTGCATCATAGTTCTACAAGCCATGAGTCTCCCTGAGTGGGGCTTACTTCTGGTTGTGCCTTCTGGATGTCTTGGAGGTCAGTTTTTTCCTCTGGCATCCTCGGTGATGCCATAACTTTCAAGCTGGGTGACCTCAGGGAGATTGCTTAACCTCTCTGTGTCTGTTTCCTCCTCTGTAAAACTGGGATAGGAGTTGTACCCACTGTTTAAAAATATCAATTACAGGCTAGCCACATGTGAAGTACTCACTGCTTTATAAGTATAAGGAGTTTTTTCTTTTGTGTGTGTGTCAGATTGGGGATTGAACCCATGCCTCCTACTTACTAGGCAAACACTCTACCACTTGAACTATGTCTCCTAGCCCTTTTTGTTGTTTTCATTTTGTTTTTGAGACAGTATCTCGCTACTTTGTCTAAGTTGGCCTCAGACTCTTGATTCTCTTGCCTTCCCCTCTAGAGTAGCTGGGAGGGTAACACACCCAACTAGGAGTGTGTTCTTGATGTTACATTATGACCCTGGGACATTTTAATTTAAGGGGGGGCTTCTTCCTCAGTGTAGCTCTGTTTTCCTGGAACAGACTCCTGTCTACTCCAAACCTCAGTTCTCAACTATTTAAGGAAGGAACTACTGTAGGCCAGGCCCTATCCTCTCCAGGATGTCCTTCGGAGCCTGGGAAGGGTACTGGCACTTCTGGCAGGGGTGCTGGAGCTTACTGCTTGCAATGCTGGTGAGGCCCAATTCTCACCTACTCCTTGACACCCACGCCCAGCCCCTGCCTTGTCCTGCAGACTGTTTGCCATGGAGGCTGGTCTGCTGCTTCTCTTCCAGTATGAGGGCCTCCAGTTCTCCAGTCCTGAGGACTGCCTCCCCTCCTCTGAGTTCCTGGACCATATCAGGAAGGTGAGGGGTGGTGAAGTAGGGAAGCGAAAGAGCTAGGAATAGGGAGACTTACTTCCACTCAGGCCTGGTCTGACACCCCTTCTGCTCCCACAAGAGGCACCTGCTCCTTTCCTTCTGGGCTGATCCCAACCTGTGACATCTGTCAACATTCCTCCCCACCCTGTCCTCAGCTGCTGGGGTCTTGTCCCCTAACTTTCACTGGTTGGTATTAGATAATCCTGGCCACTTGGGGTCACCTGCTTATAAAAACCAAGGTAGTATTTTTGTTTGTTTGTTTTTCTGGTGCTGGAGGTTGAACTCAGGGTCTCACATTTGTGAAGCATGCCCTTTACAATTTGAGCCATGACCCGAACTCCAACCCAGAGTTTTCTTAGAGGCTTTTGCCTCTCATAGAGCCTCAGTTTCCCCTTGTCCTAGGCAGACAACACTGCATGCTTGAGGATGGCTTTGAGATCCTCAAAGGGAGGGACTTTCTTCATGGGTGTAATTGGCTCACCACAAATTGAGTACCTATTGTAAGCCTACATAGGACACCTAGCATCCCTGCTCCTAGAATACTGGGTCCTGAGGGCCTATGTTGCCTCTGGTGGGACCCTCCAGTTCTAGGATGGGGTCATGAACAGTTGGGGTTGCTCTGGCCCCTCTGTGTCATTCACTGTTGCCTGGCCCTTGGCAGGTGATGTTGGTGATCAACACTGTGGTGACCAATGTGGAATAGATATTATCACTGGAGAATTATTTCCACCACTTGGGCAGGAAGCATTGGGCAGTAAGCATGAAGCTCATCTCCTTCTTGTTGGGTATTAGGGCTCTGCCTCTCTTCAGATCTCCAGACCTGGGGCCAGCACACCTTGGCACTCCTCCCCAACATCCACCTATTCTCCCTCCTTATCCCCTGTTCTCTGAGTTCTCTTCTCTGGTATGTCCTCTATTAGAATCACAAAATTGTTGATCTGCTCAGCTTTCTATTGGTGGGTGTCACCCCCCCAAAAAAGTCCTATTAGTAAAATAACAATTTCTGATTTCTCATGGCTGGGCTCATAGCTCATCTCCTTCCCATGGCATAGTTACAGTCACCCATGTGTAGCATCTAGCCAGGAGCTCCACTGGGACTGGGAGGTCCAAAGATGTTTGTGAGCCTTTGAGATGCCCCTGGTGCTAGCCAAGCATCTGTACAGGACAGCTGAGTTCCAAGACAAGCACCAGTGAGCAAGTGCTTATAAAACCTCTGCTGGCATCCCTGTCACAGTGTCCCACAGGCCACAGCCACTCACTTGGATGAACCCAGTGGCAATGGGAGGATCTTACCCCTGCATGTATCATTTTATTTTTCCTGTTTTACTGATAGAAAAGCTAAGGCTCAGAGAGGTTATGCAACTTGATCAAGGTTATCAGCACATAAGTGGTGGTCAGTATCTGAACTCAGGACCATCTGGCTTCATCGTCCAGGCCCTTAACAACATCTGCTGCCTTGCAGGTGGAAATTAAGGCTCAGGGAACATAATATGATTTGTGTCCTCCCTCCGCATAGGGTGGCTGCAAAGTGAAGAATGCATGAAATGCTTTGTTCACTGTGCTGCCTCACATTTAAGGGGAAGGACGGGCATGGGCTACTCATTGGGAAACGGCCCTGCTTCGGCAGCATGAGTCCTATGCAGGAGAGAAAAAAGGCCCGGGCACCCTTACCAGCCCTGGATCTCAGTTTTCTCACCTGTAGAATAAAGCAAAACCTTCCTGCCTTTGGGATGACAAGGTGCCTCTTGCCTCTGCAAACAGGGTACCAGTCCTTTCTCTAGATGCTGGAGAGGTGTCTCCACCAGCCTTCACACCAGCCACACAGGCTGCTTGGAACCAGCTCTACAGGGCTGTGGTGCAGGCCAGGAGTTGACGCTGGGATGATGAGTAAGAGGTGACTCCAAGTTGGTGGCCTCCGGTTGCCTCTGCCTATGCGTTGGTCTGTGTCTGTTTTAGCCCAGGCCTCCTGCATCTTGGTCCTTGTCCTCTTGGCCATACTGGTGAGGTGATGGAACAGGACTGGATGTCAGCTCCCTGCCCCCAACTGCGAAAGAGTTGTTTTTCCTTCCAGAAGGGGCTGTTGGGCTCCCCATAGCCTCTACACTGCTGGCCTGTTCAACCTTCTGGCAGCCCTCTTGACCCAGGAGGCAGAGCAGCGTTTTGGTAGTAAAGTGGCCTGGGGGGCAGGAGGGGAGAGACTTTGAGAGCATCAGACTCTTTACAGGTGAGCTCTGGCCATTGTGGCAGTAAGGTGGCTGGACTCAAAACCAAAAACCTCATCAGTTAAATTTCCAAGTTAGGTCAAGTCAGTTTTGCAGTTGTAGCTGAACCATTGATGCATTAAGAAGCATGCATAGAACGGTAATAAAAAAATTACACCTCAGGTAGAAATATCTGTAAGATTCATAAATTCAACAAAGTGTCAAATTTCTAGGGCTTCTTAAAAGTTTAAGTGCAAAGATCTAGTATGCTACTTACACAGCAGGGAGACTTAGAGAAGGATAATGTAGTATATATTTCTTAAAGCTGGAAGAAAGGATTTTGAATGCTTTTACCATAAAAAATGACAAATGTTGAAGAGATAAATACACTTAACCTGATTTAAATATCATGATATATATATATATAAATATCATGATATATATATATATATATATATATATATGTATGGGTGCATATGTATAAACATCCATGGTACACCATTTTTATGTTTGCATGAGTCAGTTAATAAATTTAAATTTTGAAAAGTTTTGTAAGAAGTTAAAACAGAAACATGCCTATCTAGTAATGTTTACATAAAATAATCTTTGTAGATACAGATTGTTAAAAGATAAGTTCAGCCAGGTACATTGGCTCATATTGTATTTCCAGCTACTTGGGACGTGGGCAACACAAGGTTCAAAATTCAAGGCCAACACAGGCAAAAATATCAAGACCCCCATTTCAACCACTAAGCCAGGTATGGTGGCATACACCTGTGATTCCAGCTACGCGGGAGTCATAGGTAGGAGGATTATGATCCAGGCTGGCCTAGTGCAAAAACAGCAGACCTTACCAGAAAAGTAACTAAAGCTGAAATTGGGCCTGGAGGTATGGCTCAAATGGTAGAGTACCTGCCTATCAAGTACGAGACCCTGATCTCAAACCCCAGTAATGCCAAAAAAAATCAGATATGGACACAGCAGCTGCTCCGTAATCATCCTCATGAAGCTTCATTTGTGTCTAGACAATGGCTTCCACAGTCAGATCAATAATTATCATGAATTGTTTATGGCCTGCTGTTGTAGACAACCCAGATCATAGTTTTCAATGAAGCACGTAGAAATTTCTAACACAAGGGTGGGAAAACCATAGCATGTGGGCCAAACCCAACCCCCTGACTGTTCTTACGAAAAATACTTCTCCTGGAACACAGCGTGACTATGCTGATGCTTCCCATGACTGCCTTCTTACTACAGCAGCAGGGATGAGTAGTTTAAGTGACCATATGATTTGGTCCCTTTTAGGAAGTGCCAAACCTGATAAAATAAATTATCTGCACTCCAAATAATTTGCATCATAATGTATTCTTCCTGAATTAATAAAAATACTTTTCTACTCTGTTTTACAAATTATTTTGCTTTTAAATTTGGAACTCATAATCATACATATAGCATGATTATGAACTTAAAAAATAAAAGGAATGTTTAAGTAAATAGCAGACACAATATTTATTTGTTGCCAGATACATAACCTAGCAAAGAGTGGTGTGTGTGTGTGTGTGTGTGTGTGTGTGTGTGTGTGTGTGTCCCTGTCCTTACATTTTGCACCCAGAGGTAAGTATGTCTCTCACCTTCTCCTAGTCTCAGTCCTGTTCTTCACCAGTTAACTAAAAATTCATCAAATGATGGGTGAACTGAAAAGCCCCTTTGTAAGTAGTTGAATTTCAACAGTAAGAAAATCTTCATCAATTGTACTAACCAATTGACATTGTCAATGCCAATCCAAGGGATCATATTTTTCTCTCTGTATTTCTTTGACATTGTTTTCCTCAATATGCAGATACACAAACTTGGTCACAACTTAAAATTGGGGAAGATGAAGGGACCAGAAAAGTTCATGCAACATTTGTCTCATTCTTTTGCCCTCTATTTAACATTTAGCATTTAGCAGAGGAATTGTGGAGTATTAATTTAAATACCACCACTTACTGTATTGTGCATCGTGTCCCAGGTCCACTAAGACCTGGTCAACTACTATGTAGAGAGTTGCATGCCCAGTTTTACCACAGATGAGGGAAAGACAAAGAAGATTTGTGGTAGTGCCCTCTTTAGAGAGTGCATGTAGCAGTGTCGACACACAGGTTGATCAAGACAGCCTTAAGATTCTCCATAGCTTGATTAAATTTATACAGATTTCTTCGCAACCACAGAAACTAGTTTCCCTTGTTTTAGAACATTTGCTTTAGAAAACTTTCCACTGTTTTAAATTACTTTTCTGTTCCTTTGAGACAAAAAACTTCTCCCAGTTTCTTTCCAGATTTACAACCCCAGGATGTTTTTCTCATGCATGAGCTTCCCTTTGATGTGTAAACATAACACACTGTCTGCTGTGGACTAAATCATGTACCCCTGAATTTCTATGCTTAACCTCTTAACTCTCGTGCGACTGCACTGGAGATAGGGCCTTAGGAGGTGATTAAAGTTAAATGGGTCACAAATTTGGAGCCCTGATCCAATAGCACAGTGTCCTTATAAAAGAGGAAGAGTTACCAGAGACCTGTCTCCCTTTGCCATGTGAAAATACAGGGAGAAAGAAGCTATCTGTAAGCCATGAAGAGAGTTCTCACTAGAAACTGATGCTGCGAATTTTGCAATATCTTTCCTCTGGTAATTTCCTACGTAGATTTTGGTACTTTAATTTCTATTTGACTGGCAATTGAAACTGCACCTATCTGAAATTTGTTTTTATCTTTGATGTGAAATGGATATCCACATTAACTTTTATTTCTTAGCAGCTCAGGAAACACAAACAAAATTTTGCTGTTTTCATTTTTTTATCAAAATTCTACACAAATCATCCTTTTTTTCCATTTCTTTTTTCAGAGAAAGAGGGATTACTTGTCATTTTATTTCACTTCATTTAGTAAAGGCAGTATCTCTTGATTCATTGGGTCTAATCTGTCTCAAATCGTCATTTCCTAGTGTTTAGGGGTATGAAGGACATGTATAGGACACATATAGTTTATAGTTACATAATGAAAAAGAAATACTCGTGGTCGTGAAGTCTTTCTCTCCAGAACACTTTCTCCTTTTCCTCTTTGTAAGCTTACCTGGACCTGATACCTGGAATTCCAAGGGCCAAGGTCTAAATTTTCTTTTCAGACAAACTATTTTTCTCCAAGATGATTCATATGAGCTGAGGAAGGGAGAAGATATTACAGATGTGAACATTAGAATTTAGAAAACCTTGTTAAAGGTGTGTGAAAACTTAACCTCTCTACCTGCTCTGTTATTGTCCCCACTGTTTTTCCTTTAGGCTAATTCATTGGGAGGTTGGTTGATGGATCAGACCTCTCTACTTCAAGATTGGAGGCATAGAATAGGGTTTTTGAAAGGTCTGTCAGAATGAGATACACAGTACTTTCCTGATCTGAGGTAGGTTTAGAGACATGTATCTGAATTTTAATTTGGAACCCTGTCTACATAATTTTTGTAAATACTCTACAATACACTTAAAACCCAGGTAGGTTTTTATTATTACCATCATGGGAGCCTCATACTGAAACTCTTTCAAAGATGAATGAAATCCCAGAAAGTATCAGAGAAGATTCAGGCTCCTTTCAGATGGGAGTTGGGAGATTGCACCAGAGAACTCAATTATGAATATCTCCTAAGGATTTATGTTCCAACAGACTGAGGTTTAGGAGAGATTGTATCTGTGACTCATTATTTACAAAAAAAGATGGCAAAGCACAAAGTGAGTCATGGCATGGTGAAATCTGATCAAAAATGTTTGAGCTATTTTAATTAAGATATTATTCATCCAGGAACGTTTCATAGTGAAAAGAAAAGAAATGGTGATATGGGTTATTAACACAATAACTATTTGTCTTCATTACCTTGTGTTTTTGAATTACTGTGAAAATCCTTCTTGGTGTTTAGTACCATGCAGGATCTGAAAAGGGACCAAAAGTGTTTTCCTCTGATGGAGCTATTCCTCTGGTGGAGCTGTTCTGGGGTTATTCATCCAAGGCTTTATTCCTGTGAGCTTTACTGAAGCATGGTTGGTGAATAGTATGTCTTATGGTCCCTTCCACTTTCCAGGGAGCTGTTCCTCAGATCCTTTCATTTTGCAAGTTTTTTATCAGCACCTTGTGCTCAGGATGAAAAGTGTAGAGTGGATCATCTGTCAGCTTTACAAACCTGGAGAGAGCAAGGAGATGCAATGGGACCAATGTTTGTCTAGGTGGTTGTACTTATTTTTAGTGTTAACTTTTTTTTCTAACTGAAAGAGTGGGACAATTATCATAGAGTGTAGAAATTGTGTCACACACAATATTTCAACTACTGTGGTAGTGGTGTATTTTTAGAAATAGACCAATTGAAAAATTTTAAATGCATAATAGTAACACTGATGTTTACTTTTGCCTTTTCAACTCTTCTTTCAAGCTTTCTAAGATTAAAAAAATAGAACTACTCTATATTTCAGCTAACCCTTTCCTGGGTAAAAATACTAAAGAATGAAATAAGCATGCCATGAGATACCTACATGCCTTGTTTCTTACAGCACCATTCATTATAAAAAATTATGGAATCTGTATAGGTTCTTCTAATGAAAAAATATGGACAATACACAGAAAGGGTGCAGAATTCAGCCATATAAGTGAATGATACCCTGTCACTTGTGGGAAAATAAACAGAATTAAAAGACATGTTAAACAAAATAAACCAGACACTGAATGAAAGTATTGTATCTTTCACCATTCATAATGAAAATAAAAGCAAACAACACAAAATGGGTAGACCCAGAAAAGGAAATGGGACTATTAGGGACTGGGAAATATGCCAGGTGTTATGGTACTGGCTAGAAAAGGCAAGCTTAGAAGACAAGTGGATGGATATAATCACTACTATGTACATAGTGTGTATATATATATAGTGTATATAATATATGTAATGTGATTACATGCATCACTACTGTATATGTTATATATCTATAATGGTGAGTAACATTAGATTCTTTGGTTAATATTTGTTAGTAATTATTATAACATCTAAATTGATACATATATACACATTAGCTACAGAATTTAATTTCATGTTCATTATCCCATCATTTGTAGACAAAACATCTGTAAGACTCTACCAATACTGTGGGTGGAGAAATTTTCCTTGTGCTTCTGTACATTTAATATATTCTTCTGTGTCTTTGAAATATGTATAGAAATATATAAGTATGCTATACTTAACTTGGTAGAACAAAATGCTGTTAACCACTGTGCACACTAGTTTGGAAAAAGAAAATGATCAGCACTCATCACCCGCTCCTCACAATTCTATTTCAGTTTTTTGCACCCTGAGATCTAACCCTGGAATGGAAATACTCTATAGATTTAAGACTCCTTAATGGCTTTTTGGAGATAATTCAAGTGGCACAATTTTGACCACTTTAAGTTGTATATTTTCTATTACATTTTCAGATTTATATGTTCTCTTGTACTAGATTCCATATGTAATTATTTATCGTTAATCTCGCTTCTCTAGGTTATATTCATTACATTTATATACACTGTTTCAATTACCAAGACATTCTTCTCTATGCTCCATTATTTTCGACAGTGTCAATATGCACACTTTAGTCACTTAATTGTTTTTGACCACAAGTTGAATATTCATGCATTATTTTGTAAGTAGTATTTCCATAAAATTCTTGTGTTTGATGTTTTATGCAAATTTGTACAAAGACTATTTGATATATAATTAGGAATGGACATTTTACACCCTATGCCACATTTACTCATTGATTCCCAAATGCTCTTCAAAGCAATTGCAACAATTTATACTGCCATTATCTTGACAATGTGTTAATCTGCCCTTTTCATTTTGGGAATTCATGCTTGCTAGGCAGGTGCTGTAAAAGTTGAGCCATACTCAACTATTTTTTTTTAGTGCTTTGTCTCTATTTATTTTTTGAGATAGGGTCTTATTTTATTTATTTGTTTGGCCTTGGCTCAATATCCTCCCAATATCTGTCTATCAATTGAATAGGATAATGGGTGCCAGCCATTGACACCCTGCTGTTTTTTCTATTTCTGTGATGAATTCATTTGAATTTTGATGGAGATATCGTTGAATGAGCATATCGCTATTGGTAGCTTGGATATTTAAATAATGTTTCTTCAATGATCCATGAACATTGAAGGTACTTCCATCTTCTAAAATCTCCAGTTTCTTCTTACAGTAATTTTTAGATTTTATTGCAAAATTTTTAACATCATACATTGTTCATTGCTAGACAGGTTTTAGCTTGTTGCAAATAGGATTACTTTCTTGACTTCTTTTTCAGTGAGTTTATAGATGATATATAAATGTTACTGTGTCTTGTGTGGTGGTTTTTGTACCCTGTTACCCTGGTGAATGTATACATTAGATCTATCAATTTTCTAGTGGAATCTTGATGCTATTTGGAGCATAGGATCATATCATCTGCAAACAGGAGTAGTAGTTTAATTTCTTCTTTTACTATTAGTGTTACATTTTCTTCTATTTTCCTCTGGCTTATATGCATAAATTGAATAAAGGTTGTGATAGTGGATTCACTTGTCCCTGATATTAGAGGAAATGCTTTCAACATTTGGTCATTTGGTATATTGTGGTCTGTATATCTTTCATGCATAGCCTTTATTATGTTGAGGTTTTACCTTTATATTTTTACTATCTTCTCAGATTTTTTCATGAAGGGATGTTAAATATTTACTTTTTTATTTTTGTGCTCAGGGTGTATTGAGACAAAATTTCTTACAATATGTCATAGTTGAATTCACCCCCTCCATCATTCTCCCTTATTCCTCCTACCCCCCATTACTGGAATAGTTTTCAGCATGTCTCATTTTTTCATTTAAATACATGCGTATACAGTATTGGCACCATATTCACCCTGCTACACACTCTTACCAATCTATCCCTTCCCACTGCAACCAACTCTAAGACAGGACCTACTCTGACTTCCTGTTTTTCAGTTTCATTTTTAAAAATGACAATTTGGTTGTTTAAGATGCTATACAGGGAGTTTCCTTGTGATATTTTCTTGTATATATGTATTATAACCTGAATTGTTTCATCTCTTGTATTTTTCTTTCCTCATCTTATGGTGATTTCAACAGGTTTTAAAATTCTAAATTAATTCTTGTGTAGGGTGTGAGATGCCATATCTTGCCAGAGGTTTTCTCTGAATATACTGGGGTGATTAGGATTTTTGGCCTTTCTTCTGTTTATATTCTATATTTACTTATCAATTTGTGCATGTTGAACCTCCCTTGAATTCCTACAGGTCAACATCTGTCTGCATGTTCCTATGATTCAAGGACTGGAATGATATCGAGAATGTTGTGATAGAGAACTAAATTTAATTTTTGCTCAAAAAATTAAGTAAACAATTCAACTTCCTTCCACAAAATACCATATGGTTATAAAGAGTGTCCAATCTCCCTGTCCTGAATAAAACCTTCATAGTGATGGTCAATTTTATTTTTCTACTCTTATCAGAAGTAGATCATTTTAGCTACCATTCCTCCATTTGTGTTTTGGTAAAGCACTGGTCTTTCATATAAATTTGAAATAACTTTCAAATTCAAATTTTCTGAAGAATTCCAATAAATTTATAAATCTATGAAAAATTACCATTGTGCATTTTTATACAGAAAAAATGAATATCTTAAATCTATGTATTTAAGCCATCTAATATATCTGTTGGTCACTAGGAAAAGTGGCTCAAGCATATATTAGCTACTTGAGAAGTGGAGAACAGAATTATCATGGTTCAAAGCCAGCCAGGTTAAAGAATTGCAAGATTCCAAAACATGCTGGATTTCTCTTTTGACTGTGAGACTAATGGATTTTGGTTTTCATGCCAAATCATTGCAGAAGGAGGAAAAAAAAGTTTCAAAATAATATTCACATGTGCTGCTCTCATATCATAACCCAGCAGTTTCTATTTCTGGATATAATAATATTTGCTCTGTAAAATTGATTGATTTCTAATTATGAAGTTAATATGTCTAGGTATTTTGCTTGTCATTTCTTCATATATTAAGGGTGCTTGCAAATCACTGTCCCATTGTAGGGTACATTCCCCCAATTTGCTCATCCTTGCCTTTTCATTCCAAATTGGCAATAATTCTTCTGTTCCTCCTAATGTCCTCAGGCTTATCTGCCTGAGTGACAAAGCAAAGACTGAGTTCCAAGTTTTGTGGTAGTTTTTTTTGTACATTGTCTGTTCCACTTGTATCTGTCATTCCCCAACATAGGACATGAACTCAGAAAATGCACTCTGATCACACAGGTCAAGTGAGAACATAAACTGAATAAAGTAGATAGGAGAATATTACAAAGTCCCTTTTCAGATGAGGATAAGGCATATGTGTTCATTTTGTTTTACTGATCTGATGGGGGTAAGCAGGGTCAATTATGAAATATCAGTTAGAAAATTTTAAATTCCTTATGACTCAAGAGTGTACTTCTTTGTATATCATGGTCCTTTCCTGTTATGTTACCATTTACTTAACATTTTGTACATTCCTGTGATATGATAGAATAATCACTTTTAACATTTAGTATTTAGCTTTGGAATCAATTACTTGATTCCTTCTATTTCACATGTATATTTTATTTTATCAGACATTATTTTATTCTGATAGAATAATTCGTTAGTAAATTGCATATACTACTATAACACGTAAGGTAAATTAATTTAGAGTATATTTTTCTTCACCATTTTCTTTCCATGTTTAAAATGAATCCTTGATAGTCAAATGGGCAGTTTTCGTTTTTTTACAATCATCCCTGAATTTCATGTTATATCAAATTGAGGTTATCTTTCCTTTTGTTTTAAATTGTGTTGAGCTTTATCTGCTTTTTTCAATGTTATTGTCAACATATGATTCCACCTTTGCCTGTAATTTCTCTTTCCATGGTTTTAATTGCCAGTGTTTGCTGAAAGGAGGTTTAGTATTCTAGAAATTAACAATTTAGAAGTTTTAAGTTGCATAGTGTTTTATAAAACATAATTTCTATATACATTCTATCTTGGACTTCAAATCTGTCTTTACTATTTTCCCATCTTGTATTTTCTTTGGATCTTTTCAATAGAAGGGCATTTGTTCAGGGTAAATAGGATAAGGATAGGTATAAGCAACCTGCTGGACATATGTAAAAATTACATCAAGCCTATCTCTTTGCTTGGGATCCCATGGGTTGCATCCCACAAATAGACTTTCTGAGAGATTTATTAACTGAACTTTCATTCTCAAATAAGTAATTATTGAGATGTTCCATAGGAGATGATATTTTATGAGGTCATGTTAGTCTCCAGACTACTCAGTTTCATTTCTCATAACATTTCCATAATTATTTTTATCTCAATGGCTAGAGATGATTTTGTGATAATGTTAGTTCATAAGTAAAGATGTTGTTGGTTCCCATGGTAGGTGTGGTGGTTCAGGTCACTAATTCCAGCTATTCGGGAAACACGTTAAAAAGGAATGCTATCTGAGGCTGGCCTAGGCATAAGCAGGCAAACCTTTCTGAAAGTCAAACTGAAAGCAGAATGACTGAGTTTGTGGATCATGTGGTAGAACACTTGTCAAACAAATCAAAAGCCCAAAATTCAGTACCAATTTCCACAATAATTGAGATGTTCTCTATTGTCCAAGAAGGAGAAACACAAAATTTATTGAGAAGAAAAAAAATAATAGTATACTGTACTAGATGTTCAAAAGTGGGAATATATGGTTCCATGTATTATTTCACTGAGTCCTTTCACTGAGCCTCTTCCTAGTACTTGTTCCTCTGAGTCTTTAATTGGGTGCGTCAGTTCCCTATATGTCACCTGGGAAGTGAAGTGAACGTAGGAAAATTGAATGTTCTTCTCTTGGTCCATTGCAATATACCCTTCCTTGGAGTCACACCAATGACATCTCTGTAATGGCGGCTCTCAAATAATACTTCCACATCATTATTCCTTCACTTTTGAATATAATCTTCTAGGCTAAAAGGGAAATGGTACTTATATGCAAAGGGAAGGAAATAAACTTGTTTAAAATTATCATAGTTGATCTTTAGTGTAATTAATTTGCTAATACTTTTGGTTATAGTCATAGCCTCAGAGTTGCTAGGCAAATTCTCTCCCACTATAGCCATTCACCCAGCCCTATTTGCTTTAGTCATTTTGATACAGGATCTTACATTATGCCAATCCTGGCCTGGAATCGATTCTCATATTTATGCTTCTTTGTGTATCTGGGATTATCAGGCCACTGGAACCATGCTCAACCATTTATTGAGATGAAGTGTCCTGAACTTTTTGGCTGGGCTGACCTCAACATGGTTTTTCCTCATCTCCAGCTTCTGAGTAGAAAGGATTATAGGCTTGAGCCACCATGCCCTCTCATAATTTCTTATATTCTGACAGAATAGACTGTATTATGAGATAAAGGCAATCATTTTTGTCACTATTATACATGTTTGTCAAAAAAAGTAATTTTATAGAAATTAATTCATTATGATTAGTTTATATATCCATGTGATATTTTTTACCTAAATTTGTTCCTTTCACCATGATAAACTTTAAAAGTTATCAACAAATTTCTTACCTGGGATGTGATTTCATCCTTGCCCTCCAATGATCTTTTGATACTTTCGTTTAAGATCCTACTTATCTGTTTTCAGTCTTATTTTGACAAGATGTCTGGCAATAACTGAAAGCAGCTTCTCATTTTGATATTGATGAAATGTTGCTACCTATTTTTCTGTCATTGTTAATAAAGATGAATAACTATTCTCTTTCATGTCCCCTGGTGGAAAAGCAAGATAATTGTATTGGGACATAACGATTTGCTACAAGGGTATAGCTTTTCTCAAAGTTAGAAATATAAGGAATTTGTCAAATTATGGTTCATTTCCTCAACCATATATTGGGAAAAATCTTATAATACAAGTACATCACACTTACCAACTATTAGTTTGTTGTTAAGTGATTCATGTTCACTAAATGTATTAATTTCCTTAAATCTCATTATTTGCACATATGTTCAAGGACAACTTTGATCAAAGACATTTTTCTCTATGGAAACTTCATAATCATACTTTTCCTAAAGATAAACAGGAAGCTTGGACATTTGTGTAGGGAGACTGTATTTTTTAATGGAGGATTCAGTTTATAACACACTAAAAACTTTTGTTTTTCTCATAAGCTTTTCCAATATCTGTATACTTTATCATTGATATCATTTTTCTGTTTTGGGTAAAATGGGAGACATTCCAGATTAAAGATAATGGTGTAATATTGAAGCAACAATTGTAAAAAATATCTATCAAAATCAATGACATTTGCATACATGTCTATAGGAAACATGTACTCTGGTTCACATTGTAATTCTGGAACTCAGTGGACTCTACGTAAGTGATCAGAGACTAGAGGCATTAATAGCTGAAGACTGCTTTTGGGACTGTATAATGTGCAAGCTTTCACAATACAATTGCTGCTACCTCAGTATTCCTACTTGGAATTTCATTAATTTGACCAAAGTGGAAAGTCTAATATTCTCACTTCATATGTATATGAATTTCATGTAAATTATAAAACTTTTTCAGATCTCTTAAGCACCTGTTGCTGTAGTATCATTCTCTTCACTTTTATATTAAAATTTTTCTAGTGATACAAGTCAAGTTCAAACAGAAAAAATATTGCATGTTTTCACCTTAATGAAGAATCTAGACCTAAAATTAATAATAACAATAATAATAATAACATGACATCATTTTAAAGGAGGACTCTTTTGTGGAGATTAGAAGTGAGAACTGGGAACAAAAAGGATAGGTGCTTCCTTTCCCCTGAGGTCACATTTGCATCATTCATTTCTCTCCAGATCAGATCATGTATGTATACTGTCATTCTTGCATTGTAAAAACACACAGCACTTTCCTAATGAATTCCAAAATGAAATTGAAGTTACAATCAAACTAATCTACATAATAATTGATATCTGGGGAATAGATTCCTACTTTACCTCACAAAGTTAGCCAAAGTGTATTTTTGCTTTGTATATAATTGACCACAAACAAGTTAAAAAGACCTATGGCAAATGAGACTGTAACTACATAAAATTAAATTTTATCTTTGATCTAATATGGATAGCTACATTCATTTTCATGTATTAAGAGCTTAGGAAGCATCACCAAAATTTTTCTTCTTTTCATTTTTATCAAAATGCCATGCAACACATTCCTTTTCCTGTTCATTTCATTTTTGAGAAAGAAAATGGGCTACATGACATTTAGTAAGAATAACTTGTTGTTTGAATTTATTTGATCAAGTTAAGCTTTATTGTTTCGCTGAGTCTAATCTGTCTCAAATCTTCATCTTCTAGAGGTCTGGGGCTTGAAGTGTTTTTATGGGACACATATACTTTTATACTGATATTCTGGACAGTTAAAATCTGTGTTATTGATGTCTTTCTCTCTAGAAAACTTCCTCCCGCTTCTCCTCTAGCTGGGATCTAGACCTCCTGGGGCACACATCTGCATTTTCTTTTCAGAGAAACAAATTACTTTTCTACAGGACCACTCATATGACCTGAGGAAAAGAGAAGATATTACAGATATCTCACTTTAACCATGTTAAAGATTAGTGAAAATATTAGCTCTCCACCTGCTCTGGTAGAGTTCACACTATTAATCCTTCAAGCCATTTCTTTGGGATCTTGGATGTCAACCAGTTTGGAGGCAAAGAGGGAGCTTTTGAAATGAATGTCTGTCAGAATAAGATATATAATATTGTTTCCTTTTCTGAGGTAGAATTAGTTACAGAAATATATATGTTAATTTGGAGCCCTGCCTAACTAATTTTTGTAAACATTATATAATACATTTAACTCCCATGTAGGCTTTTATTATAATCATCATGAATCTGAGCCTAATACTAAGAAAGACTGAATGTTTTCTCTCATAAGTGGAAGACAGAGCCAAAAGATAAACACATGCACAAAAATAAACATGATCATATAAAAACCCATATGTAGAATATATTTGTAATAGTGGAACTACTCTATAGAACATAGGAAAAAGAAAAGAAAATGATAAAGCATCAGTAATAGATGAAAATATAAGAACTGTGAAAGTAGAGGATATAAGGATATGTACTGAAAGCTGTGAAAAATGGGGGGTGGGAGGTAAATTAATAAGGGATAGTAACTAAAGTGGTTGAATGGAACAAAATAAAGTAGACCTACATTAGGGATTCATTGAAAAACCCCTTTGAGCATAAACTTAAATGTTAAAAATGAAAGACAGGATTGTAAAATAGGTACAGTGTGTTGGGGGGGTACTAGTGAGAGGGGTAGGGTGAATGAGGGAGATTAAGTTGAGGGTATATGGTTGATGGACTTAACATACCTCTAAGAAATATAACAAAGATATCTCTTGCAATTTCTGTAAGTAGGGTAGGGAGGGGGTTGAGGGGGAGTGACAATGGGAGTGATGTAACTAGTGAACAATATAAGCCTACTCAGAATTGTCACTATGAATCTCCACATGTATAACAAATATATCCTACTAAAAACTTATGAAAAAAATATACTGACAGTTGATGCAAATTGTCTTCAATGAAGAAGTAAGTATATTAGGAAGAGTTACACAAATGTGTTCAGTACTTCACCTTTAACTTAATGCCTTTGTCCACTCTCTTGACACACAGATATCTTAAAGAAGGGAGGGGAGAATAAATGAAAGAGGGATTTAGAAAAGGAGAGAAAAGAAGAAAATTTTTAAAAAGAAAAATCTGATCAATTTTTCACAGCAATTTTTGGGGCAAATAAACTTCAAATCACATTAAAGAAATAGATGGAGAATTCTCCAAGTTTTCCCAGGATGTTGGGAGGTGAAAGTGGTAAGCATATCCCCATAAAGGGTGGTTGTGGTGATATGACAACAGAATTTTGCACAAGAAACATCATCTCTGGATGGAGACTCAAGTGTGGGATTCCTGAGCCCAGTGTTGCTATAGACTAAAGTGGTTACAGGTCCACTATTTGCAGTGGGTTACACTGAGGGCTCATTTTTCAAAGTTCCTTCTTAGCCACAGATGCACTGTCACTCCTTTTAAAAGGCAGCTCATATCCTATAGTCATGCAGAATACAGCAGAAGAGAACTTCTGATACTCTGACCCTGAGAGGCCACATGAATCTCATTCTCTATCTACCACAGTTCCTCTATTCTAGAGAAATTCTTCTTAGAAAACATCCCCACTTGTTCTGAGGCAGACATTATCATTAAAGGACTAGACTGCTGTAGGACCCCAGAAACACAGAGACTCAGACATGCAGAATGTACCATAGGTTGAAGCTAACCAAGTCACTCTAAAATTATTTCTCTTAGTTTAAGTCCCCTTCAAGAATGAGACCAGAAATATTGAAAGAAAAAGATGGCAAAGAAAATAGTCAATTTCTGCTTATCTCAGTAGGTTTTTAGGGGATACCTGAAAATCAGACATCAAAGCAAACAATCTAAAGGAAATGAATGAGCAATTAATTGTTGCAATAATTGAAACTTTTGAGAGGGACACAAAAACACTTCATTACTTTTGCATCATTTATTTAAATCTAAAATTAGTGAAAATAACGTTTTAAATATTAAAAAATCAAAATGCATCCTATTACCTATAGGAATCTAACAATTACAATGTGGAGAAGTGATTGGGGATAAAAAACTATGTATAAAATCAAGTACAAGAGAACATAGAAATATGCAAATATATTATAAAACATGCAACTTTGCACCTTAAGAAGTTCAAAGTTCAGTCAGTTCAAAAAAGCTCTTAAGAGACTTAAATATACAAAATACTTCCATTCCATTGTGAGATATCAGGGTAATAACAACTGAAAAACACCTTTGATGAAAATGTAATTAGTGATGATCATTTTTTTCCTGACAGGGTCTTGATTTATTTTTGGTCCAGGCTGACCTCAAACCACAATCATGCTGATCTCTGCTTACCAGCTTGCTTGGGTTGCAATAGACTAGCAATGTCTATTTTCTTTTATTTCTGTGAAGAATATCTTTGAAATTCTCATGGATATTTCATTCAATTTGTAGCTTTCATGTTGAAATGACTTTCTTCTGCTGAGCCATTAAAATTGATGATCCTTCCGTCTTCTATAATCTGGAATTTCTTTTTATACTAGCTTTTAAATTCATCACAGATATTTTTAGCATTAGTTATTGGTTATTATCAGACACTTCTTAGGCACTTGTAAATTGGATTATTGTCCTGACTTCTTTTTCAGCCAGTTTATTGTTGATTAATAGAAAATCTATGGTGTTTTTATGTTGATTTTTGTACTCTGCTACTTTGCTGAATGTATACATCAGAACTATGAGTTTTCTAGTGGAGTCTTGATCATGTCTTGAGTATAGGATCGTATCATCTGCAAACAGGAATAGCTTAATTTCTTTCTTTTCCCTTGGGCTAATTTTATCTCATTTTACTTATGTCTCTCACATTCAAGCATATATTGAATAAAAATGGTTACACTGGATTCCCTTACCTTGTTCCTGATATTAGAGGAAATACTTTCAATTTTTCATCATTTGGTATGTTGTTAGGTCTTTCACCTATAGCTTTTGTTATATTGAGGTATAAACTTTCAATTGCTACTGTATTCTGGAATTTTATCATGAAGAGATGTTGGATCTTGTTAAAGGTTTTTCCTCTGAATTCATAGTGATGATTATGATTTTCAAACTTTCTTCTGTTTATGTGTTTTAACATATTCCACAATTTGTGCAAATTTAAGCTTTCTTGAGTTTCTTGAATGAATCCAAGTTCATCATCATGTATGATCTTTTAATGTGCTATTGAATTCAGTTTTCAAATATTTCATGGATGAATTTTCATCTATGTTCATCAAGGAAATTTAACTGAAGCTTCCATTTTTATTGTGTCTGAATCTGGCTTTGCCATCATTCATTAAGTCCTTATCTAACTTCATAGAATGAGTGTGAAAGTGTTGCACTGATGGATCTATTCTAATTTGTATCTTTAAATTTTCCTATTGTAGGTGTCTAATAAAAGTGAAGGCATAGAATGATTCCCATTTTGAGAGATTTTTTTTTTCATTTTTCTTTTATTATTCATATGTGCATACAAGGCTTGGTTCATTTCTCCCCCCTGCCCCCACCTCCTCCCTTACCACCCACTCCACCCCCTCCCGCTCCCCCCCTCAATACCCAGCAGAAACTATTTTGCCCTTATCTCTAATTTTGTTGTAGAGAGAGTATAAGCAATAATAGGAAGGAACAAGGGGTTTTGCTGGTTGAGATAAGGATAGCTATACAGGGCATTGACTCACATTGATTTCCTGTGCGTGGGTGTTACCTTCTAGGTTAATTCTTTTTGATCTAACCTTTTCTCTAGTTCCTGGTCCCCTTTTCCTATTGGCCTCAGTTGCTTTAAGGTATCTGCTTTAGTTTCTCTGCATTAAGGGCAACAAATGCTAGCTAGTTTTTTAGGTGTCTTACCTATCCTCACCCCTCCCTTGTGTGCTCTCGCTTTTATCATGTGCTCATAGTCCAATCCCCTTGTTGTGTTTGCCCTTGATCTAATGTCCACATATGAGGGAGAACATACGATTTTTGGTCTTTTGAGCCAGGCTAACCTCACTCAGAATGATGTTCTCCAATTCCATCCATTTACCAGCGAATGATAACATTTCGTTCTTCTTCATGGCTGCATAAAATTCCATTGTGTATAGATACCACATTTTCTTAATCCATTCGTCAGTGCTGGGACATCTTGGCTGTTTCCATAACTTGGCTATTGTGAATAGTGCCGCAATAAACATGGATGTGCAGGTGCCTCTGGAGTAACAGTCTTTTGGGTATATCCCCAAGAGTGGTATTGCTGGATCAAATGGTAGATCGATGTCCAGCTTTTTAAGTAGCCTCCAAATTTTTTTCCAGAGTGGTTGTACTAGTCTACATTCCCACCAACAGTGTAAGAGGGTTCCTTTTTCCCCGCATCCTCGCCAACACCTGTTGTTGGTGGTGTTGCTGATGATGGCTATTCTAACAGGGGTGAGGTGGAATCTTAGTGTGGTTTTAATTTGCATTCCATTTTGAGAGATTTTTGAACTTAGCATATGTTTTCAAGATTCTTCCATGCTGTAACATGTAGCAGCATTTCATTCCTTTTATGTAAAATGTATGGATATAATACTTTGTGTTTATTCTTTAGACATTTTGTGGACACTTGAGTTTTTTCTACATAAATTTTGTTTGGATTTACAGACAATAGAAATTATTTCTCATGTTCTGAAGGGTGTAAAAACTGAGACAATGGCTTAAGTATATTTTGTATCTAGAGAGGAAACCTTCCTTACAGAGGCAGCTCCTGCATGAGTGTTCCCATGACAGAAAGGCTGGAATGTTAATGAAAATGCAGTGATTGAAATCAAATGAATTTTTCCTCAAAACAAAAAAATGGACAATCACTTCAGCACAACTTGCTGAGTGAAAACACTTCTTCCCCTAAATAACATGGTTATAAACAGTGTCAATAATCTCTATCCTCAATAATACCTTCAATATTGATGAATGATCAATTTTATTTTTTAACTGATGAGAATTACATAGTGTTAGCTACCATTCTTCCCTTATTTATTTTGATATTCCATTGATCTTTCATATAAATTTGAAAATAACTTTCAAGATGCCACACTACTGACAAATGAATGAAGAAAATGTGGTATTTATATACATTAGAATTTTACTCAGCCATAAAGAAGAGTGAAATGGATGGAACTGGAAAAGATCATCTTAAGTGAACTTAATCAGGCACAGAAAGGCAAAAGCTACAGGTTCTCCCTCATATGTGGATCATGGACCACAGCAATATTGTGGGATGCTGGCCACACTGAAAATAGGTCACACACAGGAGAGACAGGGCAGGAAAGGAAACTAAAAACTTGAATGTGGTTGATAAGCTCTCTGTAGAGGAATGAATATAGAAATCTTAAACTGGCTGGGGCCACCATGGGAAGGGAGGATTGAAGAGGATTAGAGGAGATGAAGCAGTTATGGTTGCAATACATATATGCATGGAAATATAACATGGGATCTCCCTATGTAGCTATCCTTCTCTCAAACTAGTGAAAACATCACGTTTTCTTTTATCTTTTATCATTTTCTTCTATAATATTGAGAGCTGGAGGGCAGAGAGGTCCTACAGTGGAAGGGAGGAGGTGGCAGGGAAAGGGGGTAGGAAGTTGGTGCAGTGCAAATAATGTGTACACATGTATGTAAATGCAAAAATGATACCTGCTGAAACTGTTACAGGAATCAGGGGAGGAGGGCAGTGAAGAGGTGAACTCAAGTATGATATATTTGATACATTATAAGAAAAATACCACACTGTATCCCACCCAGCATAACAATAAATAAAAAGAATCTATAAATCTCTTTGAGAAATATTAACTGTGCTTATTTATCCAGAAAAAGAAATATCTTAACTCCACATAATTTTTAAAAAATATCTGTTGGTCACCAGGCACAGTGGCTCAAGTGTATATTAACTTATTGAGAGGTGGAGAACAACAGGGTGATCACAGTTGGAGGATACCTCAAGCAAAATATTTGCAAGATTGCATCTCATCAAATGGCTGGACATGGTGTCCTATGCCATAAACTGGAGAATCCAATTCTAAATCAGTCCAGGGAATAAAGCCACAGCCTATTTGAAAAATTATAGGAAATTACTCTACCTTTTGTTCTATAATTTTATTGAGTGATAATGTCATCGTAATATATAGAAAATGTACACAACCACATTTGGAAATACACTTTTGTAATATTTTTTGGCTCTTACTTATATGTATAAAATATTTTCATTGTGAATCACTTGAGTATTATTTTTTAAATTATTTTAAAGTGCTGGAATTTAACAACCTTTTGTCTTTTGATGAAGGTCATTTTATACATTATGTAAGAAATGTTTAAGTCTGTAACATAATAAAATTATGCTTTTATGTTTCTCCTAAAGATTTTATCATTTCTCTTTCATGATTACATGTTTGAAGCTTTGGTGATGTTAAGTGGCATTTGAGTAGTTGTACTTTGATTTAATTTTTTTCCATTTGGAGAAACTGTCATTTCAACACTATTTACTGAAAACATTATTCATTCCATGCACTGACACATTTCCATAAGTAAAGAACCCAAAGCTATTTTCATTAATAAAATCTTTCTATAAAGGAGGTTTTAATTTGTTTCAAATTCCTTTTTGTTCTGCCTGAATACCAGTTATTTACTTTTTCTCTATCATAGAACTCAATATTGTAAAAACAAACATTCCATTTCCTTCTCACTTATGACTAAATAAAATATTCTCTCTCTACTGCTGCTTTACATGGTGGCAGAAAATCACCTTCTTCCTCCTCTTTGTCCACTGTCTTTGGACCAATGACTGCCACCAATGTTACCTGATCCACAGCTGCTTCCAAAGGTACCATTATCCTGGAAATATAGCCATGCATTAGCCATGCCCTTTGCTACAATGGCAACTGCCGTCTCGAATGTAAGCCCAGAGAAGTTGTGGGAAGGGCTTGCAGATAAGTCATTCCTGAAGGGTGGTCATCCTGGAGACTTCTTTCTGGCCAGTAATTTCATATAAATATATAGATGAGCTTTGTGTTGAGGACAGCACTGATATCCACGTGCTTGTGAAAGATCAACATATTGTGTTCAGCTGCCAGAATGGTGATGAAATGGAATTGTGTAAAATAAATTCCAAGAATTTCCAGAATAAGCGCACTGGCCACTCCATTACTTGCTTTGTGAGGTGATGGAAGAAGAATGTGTTCTGACCACATCACACCAAGGAGAATATCAAGTCATTAGTCCTTCTGTCACCTATACCTGTAGAAACTGGGAAGAGGATGAAGAGGTGGACTCACTCAGGTGGAACAGTAAGCAGTACTTTTGTAGGAAGTCAGCATCAAATACCTCTCCCTGCCATTAATGGTCTGTACACTGTCACTATGGTTCTTCATGTCATAGAACTTCTAACAGTCCAGCCACAGTCATCTGGGACTGAGATTACAGGTAGGAGCCACCATGACAAAATATTAGAAACATTTTGATTGCTGACTTTATGATAAAGTTTCAGATTTGGGGCCTGGGAGAGTATGGATTTTTGAATTAAGTATGTTCAAACTATGAAGCATTTGTAAATTTTCTTTTGTGTTTTTCTGAGCTGGGGAACCAACCCAAGACCTACGTTTATTTTTATTAGCATTTTATGTCTCAATTAGCATGTTTCATTAATGTCTTTTGATCAGCTTGATATTGGTATTACCCCTTAAACTTTCCCAAAATAATGATAGAAAGCAAATTACTATTATGATTTATGATTCTCCTGCCTTAGCCTGACTATTGCTACTATCTGTGGCATGGGAAACTATGCCCGACTCATTAAAAATATTTGAACCTCATAACTTCCTCATAAAATAAGTAGGTATTTTCTTCAGAGGAGATGAAACAAGTGACAATAATTGGCAAAATGAAGACCTGAACATGAATTTGTATAGTATGCTTATCCACAATTGTGGAAACCAAAGCATTATGAAAATCAAGAGTTTATTGTAAGATTTCAGTAGGATAGCATTTCAAAATATTGAATCTGCCTATCTGTGAGCATGGTAAGACTATACTGTGCACTTGAAAGACCTTCACACTTGTCCAACTGGGCACAATTCTGAAGCAAAAACTCACCTCCATAACTCCCTGGAAGATCATCTGGTCTACACAGACTAACTGTATGTCACAGCTCAGTTGATGCCCCAGAATAATCAAGCTTCTGTCACTTTTTCAGACTCTTATCCCAGAGTACATCTCAATAACCTGTAAGTGTCTGATTCAAATTATATATCTCATAAATTACAATTTCATATATGAAGAGTTCAAAGGGAAAATAATATAAAATTTGGATGAAATAGAAGATGTAAAATATGAAAGTTTTAACATCCAACTAACATGGAATTCATCAGCACCTAGGTAATGAAACCTCATGTGCATATAGGTGGATTCTGGTGATTTAGTAAATGCATTTTCACCTTTAATTAAATATTATTAGCCAAAATTTAAACAAAATATTGTTTACAAACAAAACTATTGCAAACAATACCAGAAAATTATATATATATATAAATTATTCACTGTTTCCTTTCCTACAGACTAATCCACATCATGGAAACTATACACAACACAGCTGATCCAGAATTCATTCCTCTAGGACTGAAAAAGAATCCAGAACTTCACCTGCACATCTTCAGCCTGCCCCCGTCTATCTGGTCACCATCTGAGAAATCTGCTCATCCTGGGGATGAGCTCTGACTTCTAACAACACATTCCCATATATTTCTTTCTTTACAAAGTTTCCTATAATGTCATCTGCTTCAGCAGTTTTATACTCCCAAAGTTTTGGGGGAATATTCAAAGGCAGGCTTATAGAGTCACTCATACAGGTTGCCTCACTTAGATTTGCTTTGTTATGGTTTTTAGTCTCTTGGACAGATTTCATCTTGCAGCAATGGCCTAGAATCACTGTGGCCATTTGTCACTCTGTCAGAAATATGTTCATCATAGCCTCTTGCTTCAATGTGCTCTTGGTTCTATTCTCTCTGGCCAGAAGCATTGTGGATGCCTGTTGCACACTCTGACGTTACTCCAGCTGTTTTTTTCGCTGACTTGGAAATCCCCATCATTTGTAAACTTGCTCATGTCACCAAACTCTCCTATTCAGGTATGTACACTGACAACATCATGATATTTCTTTAAACTTGGGTATTTGGTTGGTTATCAAGACCTATTATAGACTTCTCTTATATTAGCATCATGTCTTCTGAGTTAAGACTGACTACCTCAGAAGGAAATATTGAAGCCTATTCTATGCATGGTTCTCACATGTCAGTGGTTTCCTTTTTCTATAGGACAGGTATTAGAATGTATATTAGCTGTGCATTTAGTTACTCAGCCAGGAAGAATTCACTGGCTTCAGTGATGCATTGTGTTTTCCTAAAAATGTAGAACTCCTTTATGTATAGCATGAGGAACCTTTAGGAAGACTTTAGGAAACTCATTGGTATGATATCTTCTACTCAGTGATATATTGTCTACTTTGGAACATGGGATAGAATGAATGTGGTTTTTAGATATGTCCATGTATTTGTGTAAACCTTTTTCTGGCAGTGCTGTGGTTGTACTTTTGGCCTCCTATATTCTAGGAAGTGGCTCTACAATTTTTACCATGTCTCTATCCATATTAGCTTTTGTGATTTTTGAGAAATGGACTTGCTTTGTGCTAAGGCTGGACTAAACTGCCATTTTCCTATTTATGTTTCTTTGTGTAGTTGGGATAACAGGCACATGCCATCAGGTCCAGCCATTCATTCGTTGAGAAGGAATCTTGTCAAATTTGTGGCTGGGTTGTTCCCAAACCCAAGTTGGTAGGATGATAGACTTGAGGCAACATGCTTTATAGTTTCCTGTATCCTGTATGAATGAGAGTATAATGAGATAAAAATGAAACAAATTTCTTATAAGTGTTGATCACATTGTTCACATATAATTTTACAGAAATTAAGGAACTAAGTACTTTATATATCTCTGTATGATGTATTACATAAATTTGGGGTTTCTTTGACTTAGATAAACATTAATGGCAATCAACACATTTCTATCTTGGTTGTAATTTCATCCTTATTCATTTGTGTTCTTATCATGTTTGTGGTTTATTCAATATTCATCTATCTTAGGTACTATTTTTACATTCTGTCTGGTCAGAATTAATTATTTTGGTATTGATGAAATGTCACTATCTGTATTTTTGCAATTGTAAATAAAGAAGATAAAACATTCTCTTTCATGTCTCCTCTTGGAGATGAAAGAAACTTTTATTGGAGTGTAATTATTGGTTTAGAAGGGTATAGCCTTCCTCATCTAAGTTAGACACTGAATTTGTCGATTGTAGTTCACTTCCTCAATCAAGTAGTGTGATAAATTTACCACTCAAGGAACTGACATGTACAAAGCCAATTATGCTAATTAAATGTATTAACTTCCTTAAATTTACTAGCTGCAGAAATGTCTGGGAGTACTTTCATAAAAGTTATTTTAATTCCTAGAGAAGCACATGGATCCTGCACATTTGGGTAGAGGGATTGTGTACTTTATTATTAATGGTTTTATCTTATAACATAGTGACTAGTTTGGGGTTTTTTTTTTCATCAGCTTTTCAAACCTTTGAATACTTTGTATTTGATACTTTTCTTCTGTTTTTGAATAATATGGGAGAAAAGGTTAGCTTAAAAATAATAATCTGATAATGAAGTAATAACTGTAAAAATCTACATGAAAACAGTATTGTAATACATAAGGCTACTGGAAGTATGTCATTTGGGTCCTTTTGTAATGCTGCCACTTGCTAGACACTATGTAAGTGTTAAGAGACTAAAGACTTTCATAGCATAAAAAGTCTTTGTGATTATTTAATGCGAAATCTTTCAGAATACAATTAATACAACATTGATCACACCTCAATGTTTATAATTGGTAATAATCATTAATCACAACCAACTACAAAATCTACTATCCTAAGTTCAAATCTGCATGACTTTCTCCTAAATGATGGTTTCTCCACAGCTCTCATCCTGTTATTGCTATAATAACATTCTCTTCCACTTTAAAAGAACAATTCCTTCTAATGAAATAAGCCAAGTTCAAACAATTGCATGTTTTTATTCATATGAAGAATCTAGGTCTAAATATAATAATAATAATAATAATGATATGACATGATTTAAATGGAGGACCCATTGGTGGGGGTGCAACATGAGAAGTGGGAAGGAGAAAAGACAATGTGATAGGAGGTAGATATGATAAAAAATGGACCATGTGACAGTAACATAATAAAACTCTAATTATTGTATTTAAAAAGGAGGAGGATGAAAGGAGGTTAAGAAAGTGCCATAGAGGGAGTAAATTTTATCAATGTACATTCCATGTTTGGAAGTATCACAATGAAATATCTAATTTATACAAATTAAAAAAAAAACTCTTCCTCATGAGAGCAATATTCATTCTACATAATTCTTCTCCTCCCATAGTTGTGTGATTTCAATTGACTCGGGCTTTAGACTGGTTACTCATATAATAGGTTTATAATTACCTTCATCACTCTTCACTCAAGTTTCTGTTTCTCAATATAGTTTTGTGACATCTACTGCTTGATTACAAGGGCAATGTCACAAATTTATCCTTCAAAACAAAAGTGAATATGATTAAGTTAACCTTTGGAGGGTTTTCTGAAATCTATTTCCATCGTACTATACAGTGCTCAACTCTAACAATTACCCATATTTGTCTCATATGGAAACTTCATGAACAAGAAAGTAGACACCACTATATCACTAGTTGTAACTAACAACATAAAGTGGATTAAAACCTTAAATGAAATATCTGATACTATTAACTTTCTAGAAGAAAAGAGAATATTGCTTCAGGACACTTGCCAGGGCATTTGTTCCTTGATATGTCCCAAATGCAGAAGTTAAAAATATATTGATTAAATAAACTGCATCAACTGAAAAATCTTATGGACAGCAAAGGAAACAATAAAGAGATCCAATATGTAAATTTTGAAGAGGAAAAATATTAATTCAAACTACACAAGTGATAGGGGATTCATATCCAAATATACAAACAATGTAACAAATTGAATAATATATAACAAAAGAAATAATACATAAATACTAAGTAAATAAAACAGATTTGAGGAGATATTTGTCAAAAGACACTTACAATCTAAAAACAAATATATAAAAATTTCATAGTGTTTGTGATAATATTGAAGGAAAATATTTCTATGGCTATTTTTGTTTTTTTATAAATAAGATATACTGACATTCTCCTGCAAATCTTCTTAAGTTGATAAAATGCAGTTTTATATTTGAAAGGAATTTTTGGGAATACTAGAGTTGCTTCACATGTTTCCATATTTTCAAGTAGTGTTCTAAAGTAGTTAAGCGTTTTTTCTTTCCATTAGATATTTCTGGTAGCCAACATTACACTAAAATATTTATTGTGAAAATAATGAGCATAAAATAACATTCAATTAATTCATATTTCTATAGATTTTCTCAAATAGTGCATGCTATTTAATTGCCTCTCGAGATAAATACATTTATGATATTTCCTTAGAGCTAATCATCTATTTTTAATTAATTCACAGATTTTTACATAAAGGAGCAATGTTATTTAGATTTTTATATATTTCTTATTTAGACTTCAGAAATTAAAAAGATTTTGTGCATGCTTTAATGTTGTGAAACTGTATGGATTTAAAGTGTTTTTAATATCTCTTTCCTCTGGTGCTATCTTATACAGATTTTGATATTGAAATCTCTTTGTGCTTTTGAGACTGTATCAACAAGAAATTTTTTATCCTAGACTTAAAATGGATATCTATAATCATTTTTATTTCAAAGCAGCATTTTTGTCAAAATTCCATGTAATTCATTCCTTTTCTTGTTTACTTCTCTTTTGGATAAGATAGACTGCTTGACATTTAATAAGAATAATGTTTTTATTTTTATTTATTTCATCAAGTAATATCTTTTGTTTCACTGAGTCTAGTTTTTCAAATCTTCATCTTCTATAGCTAAGGGGCTTGAAGGGTTTTTCAGGATGCATGTAGATTTATAGTGATATGTTGGAGTGGAAATACCCATATTGTTGGAACTTTCTGACAGAACACTTTCTCCTCCTCTCTTTGAAACCTGACCTGGGACCTTTATCTCTTGAGGTGACATCTGCATTTTCATTTCAGAATTGCAGAAAAGTATTTCTTTTCTGCATGACAACTCATATGAGCTGAGGAAAGGAGCAGTTATTACAGATGCCTTACCTAGAATTTAGAAAAACATGTTAAATATTGTGAAAGTATTAGCTCTATACCTGCTTTGTTAAAGTCCATACTGTTAATCTTTTAGGCCATATCTATGGAATGGGTGATGGGTCAGACCTGTCTACTTCAACATTATTGGAGGCAAATAGGAGGCTTTTGAAATGAGAGGCTTTTGAAAGTTCTCTCAGAATGAGATAAATGATAGCGTTTCCTTTTCTGAAGTATGTTTAGTTAGAGACAAGTATCTGACTCTAATTTGGAGCCCTGTCTATATAATTTTTGTAACCACTCAAAATATATTTAAAACCCAAATAATGTTTACTACTGTCATCATGGAACTCTTTCAAGGATGAATGAAATCCCAGATGTTATCAGAGAATATTCCCTTTCATGTCAGATGGGGGCTGGGAGATTTGACCAGAGAACTCAATTTTCAGTTTTGCCTCAGGATTGAGCTTCCAACAGACTGAGGAAGAGGAGAGATTGGATCTGTGATGCATATTGAAATACCATGACTCACAAAGTGGGTCTTGGCATTATGAAATCTGATCAGAAATATTTGAGCTGGTTTAGTTCAGACATTACACAGCCAGGCAAATTTAATTGGGAAAAGAAAAGGCGTGGTATCGGGGTCAATGACCTAATAATTACTTCTCATTGTTATCATTTGTGAATATTTAGTTAAAATTCCTCTTGTTGTATATGTCCAAGCGGGATCTGAAAATGGTTCAGGAGTGTTTTATTCTGCTGGAACTTGCTTTATTCTGGACTGATTGATCCAGGGCTTTATTTCTGTAAGCTTTATTCAGAGGATTGGGCCATTCCACCTTCCAGCCAGCTTTCCTCAGATCCTTGGTTTTCCAGGATTTTAGCAGCACCTTGTCTTCAGGATGAAAATGTAGACTGGATCATCTGTCAGATATGCAAACCTGGAGAGAGCAAAGTGATAAAATGTGGCCAATGTACAACTGTATTGCTGTACTTACTGTTTAGTGGTAGCTTTACTTTCTTACTTAAAGGATGGGATTCTTATCATAGTGTAGAAATGGTCTCCCTCACATAATTTCAATGAAGGTGATATTGGTATATGTTTAGAAATAGATCAACTGAAAAATCCTGAATGTACAATAATTACTCTGATTTTTACTTACATCTTTTCAACTCCTCTTACTAGGTTTCCAAGATAATGAAATAGAACTACTATATATTCCAGCTATTTCTCTTCTGTATATATATCCAAAGGAAATGAAATAAGCACACAATGAGATACTTACATGCCCATATTTGTTATAGCATTCACAATACAAAAATATGCATGTGTTCCTGTAACAGATGCATGGATAAAGAAAACATGGGCTATCTTCACAAAGGTGGCATTATTCAGTTACAGAAAAGAATGAATTTTTGTCAGTTGAAGGAAAACAAATAGATCTGAAAGACATTATATTAAACAACATAAGCCAAGCACAGAAAGACAAGTTTTGCACCATGCCTTACACATATAAAAAATAAAAACAAAGAGAACAAATAAGGGAGACCCAAGAAGAGAAATGGGATTACTAGGGGCTACAAAGAATAACAGGAGTTGTGTCTATGAAGAGACAAGGTTAGAAGAAGTGTGGATGGACATAATTACTATATTGTATATACACATATGGAAAAATCAAGGCAATTAACAGTTTCTTCCATTAATATTTATTAGTAATGTTAATAATAAATAAATATAAAATTGATACATATACATACATTAGCTACAGAATTTACATTTCATGTCCATCAACCTGAGGAAGACTAACAGCATATATTTTGGGACTATGACTTGGCAGATGCCATGAGGCTTGGCTATTCCAAGCATATGTCATGCTAAACCTTTAATTTCAGCCCAGTGCTATATTTCCAGTTGTAATTTGCAAAGACTGCAAGACAAAAAGCTTTGAGTCAATTCTACCCTACCTCAAATTACTTCTCAGTAAAAACCCTTTGCTTAAAAGATGAATATTGATCACACTTCATGCATTTAATTAAAATACCTGAAAGGCTGCTTAAATGCGTGCCCAGCTCAGTCAAACCTTTCAAGCACCTTAGCCCATTCCAAAATACTGCTCAGAATTTTCTGTTTTTTGGAGTCATGGGTTTGATCTCCATTATGACCAATAGATAAATAAATAAACAAAGATAAAGCTGAGTACTCAGTTTAAAATGTTTATAAATTTTGTTTTTCAAGGTACAGATAAAAAAGGGTTGTCTTGCTATAGAGCTTTAATACTTACCACATTTATTTCAAAACAAAAAAGACAATTCACATTTTGGTTGAAAAGTGGCCAGTTCAGTAATATCACATAACATAAGATGTGAAGGTAGAAGATATATGAATGCATATTGGAAAATGGGAGGCGGGTGGCAAAAGGGCAAGATAGTATATAGAAGTGGTTGAACAAACCATAGTAAAGTATACCCAAAGTGGTCATGCATTGAGACACACCTTTGAGCATCAACTTAAATATTAACAATGAAAAACAGGACTGTAAAATAGGTACAGTGTGTGCCTGGGAGGTAATACCGGGAGTGGGGAAGGTGAATGGAGGAGATTAAGGCAACGGTATATGGTAGATGGACTTCATATACTTATATGAAAAAAAACAAAACAAAGAAACCTCTTGTAATTGTTTCCAGTGGGGAAGGTTATGGGTTGCAGGGAAGACATAATGGAGGCAATGTAAATAATGCACAACCTAAGTCTAATCAAAATTGTCAGTATGAATCCCTCCCTGTATAATGTAATGAATATGTCCTAATAAAAAATTTTGAAACAAACATGTGGCCAGTTCAGTTGACCATTTTTTGTTGGAATATTTGTTATTTTGGAGTTTGGATTTCTAATCCTTTTATGTTCTATATATTAATCTCCTTTTAGATAAATAACTGGCAAAAATTTTTTCCCATTCTCTAAACCGTATCTTCATTCTGATATTGCTTTTGTTGTGCACAAGCTATTCAAATTTGGTAAGATCTCATTGGTTATTTCCTGACCGACTAGAATTGTATTAAACTCTTCCATTTGCTTCTGTCTTGTATTGTTTCCCTATGTTTTCTTCAAGTAGTTTCAAAGTTTGATGTTTTAAAATTAATGTCATTGATAAATTTTGAGCTGGTTTTTATACAGTTAGAGATATATAGTTGTATTCCAGTCTTCTACATGTGAATATCCAGTTTTTACCACACTGCTGGTTAATGAGTTCACTTTCCCCAATATATGTCTTAGTGACTTTGAAAGAAATAGATAGCTACAGCTATTTGATCTTATTTCTTGATCTTATACTCTATTCTTTAGGTCTACTTTTCTGTTTTGGTGCCAGTATGTTGGTGGGTATTTTTGTTTTCAATGGCTCTGCAGCACAGTTCAAACTCACATATGATACTCCAGCACTGTTCCTTCTGTTCAAGATAGCTTTGGATACTTAGGAGTATTTTTTATCTCCATATGAATTTTAAGTTTATTGTCTGAAATGTCTTTTGTTTGCTGTCACTGTGGTTTGACTCAGTGCTTCATGTTTGCTAAGCAGGTGCTGTACCATTTGAGCCACTGCTTCAGTCATTTTTCTGTGGTTATTAATAGAGATGGGGGTCTTGATTTTTTTTGTTTTGTTTTTCCTCAGGCTTCTGGCCTAAAACCATAATCCTCCTGATTTCAACCTAAAAGTAGCTAGATTACAGGCAGAAGCCATTGGCACCTGGATATTTTTTTCTATTTCTGTGAAAAATGTCATTATAATTTAAATGGAGATTTCATTGAATTTCTATATAACTTTTCTTAGCTTGGATATTTAAATTATGTTTATTCTGACCGTCCATATACATTGAAGTTTCTTCTATTTTCTGTAATAAAAAATTACTTTTTAAAATGCCTTTTAGGTTTCATTGTAAACATTTTAACATCAATCATTGTTTATTACTAAATATTTTGGGGGAGTTGTAAAACAGATTTATTTTCTGACTTCTTTTTCTGTGCGTTTACTATAATGTATAAAAAAGTTACAGTGTATTGAATGTTGATTTTTGTACCCTGCTACTTTTGTGCATATATACATTAGACCTCTGAGGTTTCTAGTGGAGTCTTGATGATATTTTGAATACAGGATCATATTGTCTGCAAATAGGAATTAAAGTGTTTCTTTGATTTCTTCCTTTCTTATTAGGGCTACATTTATTTCTTTTCTCCTATGGCTCTGTCTAAAATTCAAGCCTATATTGAATAGAAGTGTTGACAGTGGATTTTCTTGATTTGTTCCTGATATTAGAGGAAATGCTTTCATTGTTTCATCATTTTATATACTCTTGACCTTAGTTCTTTCATGTATAATCTTTTCTAAATTGAGGTGTAAACTTTCTATTCCAACTTTCTCCTGGGATTTTATTGTGAATGGATGTCAGAGCTTTTCACAGCATTTTTTCATATTTATTGAGGTGATTATGATTTTTGGTCTTTCTTCTGTTACATGCTGCATTATGTCTACCAATTGTGCATACTGAAACTTCTTTTGGTCCTAGAATGAAGGCAAGTTTATCAACACATATAATATTTTAGTGTGTTTTTTAATTCAATTTGTAAACATCTCATGAATTATTTTTCATTTATGTTCACTGAGGGACTTGGTCTGATGTTTCCATTTACTGTTGTGCCCTTATTTGACTTTGTTATCATTTATTAAGTCCTTATCTAGATTCTTGGAATGAATTTGAAAGTGTTTCTTTTATGAATCTATTCTAATTTCTGTCTTTACATTTCCTATTCTAGGTACCTAATGTAAATTAAATGATATACTAACTCCCCTTTTCAACTAATTTTAACCTGAGCATGTTTTCAATATTAATTTCCTATCAACAAATTCTCAAGAATTTCCTTAAACCTATAAATATTTTTAAGAAAAATTAACATTGTGCATATTACTCCAGAATAAAATAGTGTCTTAGCTCCAAGTATTTAAGCCTTTTAAAATATATGTTCATCACCAGACATGGTACCTCAAGCATGTATTAGCTACTTGAAACTGGAGAACAGGAAGATCACAGTTCAAGGCCAGCCCCAGGCAAAGTATTTGTGAGATCCCATCTCAACCAATGGCAGAACATGATGTCCTAAGCCTGTTTTCCCAGCTATGTGGGAAGCACAAAGAAGAAGACCAAACTCTAAGCCAGCCCAAGGAATAAAGTCAGACCCTAATTGAAAATTAACCAACCAAACAAAAATGTCATGTTTTTACAAAAATGGAGAACAGGAGGGCAGATTAGGTCTCTGTTGTGGGAGGGCACGGGTTGAGGGGTAGGGGGGAAGGAGGGGGAATATGTTGCAAATACTATGCACACATGTATGTAAGTAGAAAAATGAGACTTGTTGAAGCTATTCCAGGATTAAGGGGAGGGGAGATAAAGGGAAATGATAGTGGGGCTAAATTTGACTGTGATATATTGTAGTAAGTTTTCTAAATGTCACAATGTACCCCCAATACAACAATAATAAAAAAAAAGAATGGTATGAATACCCACAGATTGCTTATTGAAAGAACTGTAAGGGAGTATATAATTGTTGTGATGTCTTTCAGGTGCTAAATGGAAAAAATCCTATTGACCTAGAATTCTGTTTCTAAAAGTGTATTTCAAAAACAAAGCAAAATAAAGACTTTTTCAATTATGAAAGTGAAATAATTTGTCACCAGCAAACTTTCACTATAAGAAATGTTATATTCCTGCAGGAAGAACTAAAAGGATGCCAACTGCAACCATAAATCTATACAAAGAGATGAGGAACAAAGGAAGAGAAGTTTTTTTGGTTGTCTCTCTTGATAGAATGTACATTGTTAGAAAGTAAAAACTGTCCTGTCTTCCATTTTGTTATTTTTGCCCCACTTTGTTATTTTTTTGTTTTATACACATACAGAAAAGTATATATGAATCCACAAATCTTAAGTGTATAATTACTAAACTTTTAACAAACAGAGCATACCTGTGTAACCTTCTCCATATAACCAAGCACTTTTTCTACCCTGATGGGTAACCACAAGCCTGACATCTAAAAGAGTAAGTTAATTTTGCCTATTATTATATTTTATAAATAGAATTACAAACTCAAACATCATATATGTTTATCCATATGGTTTAAATTTACTTGATGAATTTATAAGAAAATCATTATATTCTTCTGCACTATAATTTTATTTGCAATGCTTTTCAAGTGATTGAAGTAAAATTTTAAAAAAAGAATAGAAAAAGAACTGATGCAAAAAAAGCTTACTGCATAGCTCAAATGTTAGAGCACTCATCCAGCAAGTATAAAGCCAGCCCTGAGTTTAATCTCCAGTACCACCAAAAAAAGTTAAATTAAAAAATAAGTATCTGTTGATGAAGCAACATGATTTTTCCATAAAAGGCTTTCGTTCCTTTTCTGGAATTATTTCTAATTATTTATCTCATATCATTAATATTATCTTTTAGATATTATATTTTAAGAATAAATTTGATTTTGCATGTTAACCCAGTAGATATTGGTATAGACTATATATTCAGCTTATTCCCAAATTGGAACTATTTTCTTTTATATTATCATTTTCCCTCAACTCTAGGAAACAATGAAATTTTCTGAAAGTGTGTCTTATATCCTAGTTGATTTTTTGTCTCTTGAAAGAGGTTATGGGACATTTCTTATTTCCACTGCTTGACACTTTCTAGAGTGAGTACAATAGTCAATTACAAACAGTGTCCAGATTCATAATTCAGCTGTGTTTTAAAATATAGGAACAGGACATGGGAAATAAATTTCTATTGTTTGTAAATTTAAAAAATTACATAAATTAGAAAAAATATAAATTTTAAAAAATACATTAATTAGAAATGAAGAGATTAAGGGTTAAACACAATGTACTATATCCATACAATTTACCATAAATGGAATGAAATGAAATTCATCTACATGTTAGTGCATGGAAGATACTTGAATACACTGAGGAAAACAATTGATAGAACATATTCTTTCATGTATGTACAAGGTGAAACAGTGACTCACCAAAAAAAAACCAGAAACGTATCTAACTAGAACCTCGTAAGGATTTCTGACTTGGAAATATTGACACTTCATTTATTACAACTTAAATTAAGATCAGCTCACATCTGATTTGATGGAGATTAAAACTATTATCACTGGTGTCTTGTTAGGAAGTTAGTATATCTTTTGTTTTGTGAATGGATTGAATGAAACTATCAAGGTAATATATAGAATGTATGCATAGCCATATTTGGAAATATATTATTGGGACAATATTTTTGCTTTTATTTATATCTTAATTAATTTATTTTTATTGTATCACTTGGGTTTCATTTGTAGATCATTTTAAAAGAGATCAAATTTAACAATCTTTTGCCTTTTAGTTAAGGCCATTTTATACACCTTATAAAAATTATTCAAGTATGTAACACCATAAAATAATGTTTTTATGTTTTCTCCTAAATATTTTATCTTTTCTCTTTCATATGTTCATGTTTAAAATTTAGTAATTTTAAATTGTAAATGAGTATGCTGTACTTCAATTTCCTTTGTTCCACTTGGAGAATCTGTAATTTCAATACTACTTACCAAATGCATCATCCTTTCCATGCAGTGACACATGTTCATCAATAAAGTATCCAATCTTACTGTCAAGAACAAAATCTTCATATCAGGGAGCTTTCAGTTTGTACCAAGTTTCCCTTTGTTTTGCCCAAGTACCATTTTAGTTACTTTTGTTCTAACATGCACCTTGATATTTGCAAAGGCAAGTATTCCAGTTTCTCATTTGCAATAAAAAATATTACTTCTCCACTGTTGCTTGGTATGGAGTCAACAACTCATCTTCTTCTTCCTCTTCCTCCTTTGCCTTTGGCCTAATGACTACCACCACCATTACAGGATCCACAGCTGCTTCCAGAGGCACCATCTTCACAGCAATGCATCCTCATATTAGCCACTACATTTGCTATCATGACAACTGCCCTCTGGCCTGGAAGCTCGTAGTTCAGTCTATCTTGAAGATTGGTCATCCCGGATACATCCTGGCAAGTAATTTTTTTTAATGAAAGCCCAATATGAGTTAGTCACAGAGTTGTAGGCATTGGAGAAACAAGTGAATGAGGCTGAAGACAAATTACTCCTTGAATATAGGATCAACACTTTTTGTTATACCTTCGATTTTTAAGGTCATGCTTCCAACTTTTAATCATTGAACACTTCATTCAATTTAGATTAAATTTAATATTCTCTTTATTGAGTTAAGGTACATTCAAAAATTCTAATGTTACTATATTTTAAAACTCTAGGAATTTTGCTAAATTCCAATGTTTGTTCTCAATGTATTAAAGAATTAATATAAAATAATGTTCATTGTCTTGTGACTAATCTGCATCCTATAGGAAATAGCTAGTGTAAAATGCACCTTTGTATTTTGTATAAACAATGATTCATTCATTCAACAAAAAGTAAATAAAGTTTATCATAGCCATGCCTAATTCATAGGATTGTAACATAATGGTGAAAAAAGAGATACATCTTTGTACAAGGAGCATTCTTCTATATTGGGAGAAATAAGCAATGTACAAGAAAGATAATTGAGACCTATGTGCCATTTGTATTCTCTCAGAAAGTATGGAATTGTACCTCAGTTGCTGGGGGCACTGCTGGCAGAAAGCCCTGCTCCCTCACTCCTGTTTTGTATTTGCCTCTGGAGAAGAGAGACATTGCAGTCAAATTCACTTCCCATTGTCAGTATTGCCTCAATGATTGTACTTTATGCTTTAAAGACTTTACCCTTGCCAGTGTGGAACAATTCTGGAGGAAGCATTCACCTCCATATCTCGAGTATGGTCACATGACACACACTTGGAGTAAATTCAGCTCAATTATGATCAAATAATAATGGCTCATTCTCTTCTATGGGGTCTTATCCCACATGTGCATCCTGATATACTGACATGATTATAAGAGTGCAATTCTCAGAATGGGAACTTCTTGTAAAAAGAAAACCGTGGCTTTTCAGATGCTGAGAGAATGTAAGTCTCATATGTTCAGAAATAGGATAAGATGATTTACAATATTGCAATATTAAAGATGATGGTGACGAGATGCTTCACTGAGAATACGACATTTAGAAAAGATTTGATGCATAAAATAGTGAATTATGTGGAGAGTTATAGATAGAACCGACCTTACATTCCTGAACAAAACCAAATTAGACAGAAGATGTGATACTCTTGAATGTCTTTCTGTACTATGCTTTGTTGAACATATTTTCATAATCTGCTGTGAATTTATCACTGACAGAGGAAGTTGAGATTTCCTTTCTCAGCACTAAACGTTTCTGCAGTTGTCATCCACACTTAGCTGGACATAATAAATGACATAGAGCAGATGTCCTAATTAAAATACCTTAAACTGTGCTTTACCCTTAAATCAGCTATCTCAAATTTTGGGAGAATATCTGCACATAATTGTTTGTGTCTGTGAACGTTCCATGATAAATTACATTACTGATATATAAGTTAGGTTGTATTTTATTTCCAAGAAACTTTACTTTACACATTGACTTGAGTTCTATTTGCTCTTAATGAAGACCAACAACTTCAATTTGTACATGGCAATCCTTAACTAATGGACATAGCTCTATAAATTCCCTCATCTCCTTTGTTATCACTTTTCTTATTTAACTGCATCATTTTATGTACCATTCTTCTTTTTTAAGTCAATAGTGCTGAAATGTTGCGTAAAATCATCCATAGCACTGTGTCAGATAATATATCTGGTAAATTACAAGTTCATATATAGAAAGAGTTCAAAGGCAAAGTAATTTGATAAAGGCGAGATAAGATAGACATCTTTAAATATGAAAGGTTTAACATACTGCACCACCACTAACTCAGAACTGTAACAAAATGAGTATGTGGACACATGTGCACAGTGTTATATGTTGGTGGTTTAGTAACTGAATACTCACCTTAATTAAATATGTATAACTAGGCATTAACATCACCCTTCTTATGTGAACAAAGCTATTCCAAAGAATTGTGAAAATTGTAAAGGTATTTGTCAAACTCTAAACAAGGAGTCCTCTACACATCTTTATTTTTGATTACCAGCAGCCATCAGGAAGAGGCCTCCAATCATCTGTACTAAATATAGAGAAGAAAACTAAGGTTTAGTCAATGTCAATTATACATAAGAAAAGAGACATCTGGGTGTTTGCATTTTTATAATATTTGCTAATGCATAAAACTGCATATATATATGGTATATTTTCATATCTAAATCAAGAAACTGACTTACAAATATCACCAAATAGATAGAAGAGCTTTACTTTGAAACCACAAGAGATTTCTCTAACTTATGAGGAGAGGCATGGGTTATATATGCAAATCTGCAAATTGCAGTTGAGCAGAAAACTGAAGAGAAGTGAATGGCATTCGTCTGGCCTCAGGGGTCAGTCAGTAAATCAGCCTTGCTGAATTCCACACATCCTTAGTCTTTAAGAATATGAACTTTTGGGATTAGAATGATAGTAAAATGGATGGTCCAATGAGGATTTTTGGATATTTACCCCTACAGAGATATAGAGAGGAAGGTGTCAACATGAGATCCCATTTAATATTTCTGCCCCATTCTGGAAGCAATACCTGAAACTCAGTACAGAGATAAACCTCCTTCATGTGGTTCTCTTTCCCCATATAGTCCATCTGCTTTTGCTGAGGAGAGGTCCATCATTAATACTCAGGAAAGAAAGGGATCACAAAGCCCCTTAGTTCATTATTTATAATAAGGAAGTAAATTTTGGAGAGTTTCATTCAGGAGAAGAGGTGATGAGATGACACAGATAAGATAATGAGGAGGAAGTTAGCCTTGCCTCTCTGCTTTACTCTCTGTAATCCTTTTGAAACATTCTTACATATACGTGCAGTATTATATTACTCTCAGTCTCTTTCACCCTCAGTAGCATGTGCCAATTCATTCACAGAATATCTAACCCCTCTCAAACATGTTGATATAAAGTATTCTGGCATGTAATTGTGATCCTGTGTTGGTGTTGAGTAGATAGTTATATGACTGTATTAGTTGCTTAGGTTGCTATAACCCATTATAAAAAAGCATATGAATTAAGGAAAAAATGTATTGTTGTACTGTTCTGGATGCTAAATTTTAAAGATCATTGAGTCCCATATGGCATTTTTCTAACACATCTTATGCTATACTGATGCAAGCACTGTATGTATATTACTAATTGTTCACCACTTCTTTTCTTTCCAACACATGCATATCACAGAAACTATATACAACACAGTTGATCCAGAATTTATTCTTCTTGGACAAACACAGAATCTAAAACCTGCATCTGTCCATCTTCAGCACAGACCTATCCATGTACCTGGTCACCATCCTGAGAAACCAACTAATTATCCAGGCAATGAGCTCTAATTCCCACAACCACACCACCCATGTACTTCTTTCTTTGTAATCTGTCCTTTAATGATATCTGCTTGAGCAGTATTGCAGCCCCAAAGATGTTGGTGAATACCCAAACACAGAATCATAGAAATACTGACAAAGGATTCTTCATCTAGGTTTACTTTTCTGTGGTTTTTAGTCTCTTTAAAAGTTTTATTCTGGTAACAATGACCTGTGACCAATATTGCACTATTTGTCACTATGACCACTTGCTTCAATGTCCTCTTGGTTCTGTTCTCTTTGTTCATCAGCATTGTGGATGCTTTGTTCCACACTCTGATGTTCTTCCAGCTGTCTTTTGACACATGTGAAAATTACCCAACTCTTTTGTGAACTTGCTCAGGTCATCAACTTCTCTTGTTGTGATGCCCACATTGGCAACATTCTAATATTTGTTTCAGCTTGTGTATTTGATGGTTTACCAATTCTAGGATAGTCTTCTCTTACGACATTATGTCATCTGTCTTATGAATGCCTATATCAGAAAGGAATTTAAAGTCTTTTCTACCTGTGGGTCTTTGTGTTGTGGTTTCCTTGTTCTATGAGACAGTTCTTGCAGTGTGCATTAGCTCTGCATTCACTCAGTTAGGAAGAGTTCAATGGCTTGAGAGATGTATTCTGTTGTCCTAAAGCACAGAACCCCTTTATGTACAGCCTTTAGGACATGAAGGAATCCTTTAGGAAATTCAAACATATGACAGCTTCTACACAGTGATAAATCATTTGCATTACAGCATGGGGTTAGGCTGAATGTAGTTTTTAAGACATGTCCATAGACTTGTTTCAACCTTTCACAGGTGGTGATTGCAGTTGTACTCATGGCCTCATATTTACTAGGCAGGGACTCTACTACTTTAGCTATGACCCATCCTCATTAGCATTGGTCATTTTTGAGACAGGGTCTCACTTTATGCTAATGCTGGCATAGATTACAGTCTCCTATTTAAGCTTCTTTGTGGAGATGTGATAACAAGAACACGCCATCATGCCCAGTTATTCATTGAGATACAGTCTTGTGAAATTTTTTAGTATACATTATTTGGGTAACTTCAACTGCTTCCATTACTCTCCCTTATCCCTTGCCTCCAAGCCCCCATTATTCAGTAGCTTTCAATACATACTATTATATAATCAACCTGCATAGATGCTATGTATTTCCATATTGCTGATGCTTTGTCATTCTCTGTTGCTCTACCTCTTCCCCTGAGTTTTACAGAGTACTTCCACTATTACAAACATCTTGTAAATAGAAGGTTGTATATGATCATGTTTATTTTTGTGCATATGTTTATCTTTTGGATCTATCTTCCATATATGAGTGAAAACATGCAGCCTTTGTCTTTCTGAACCTGGCTTACTTCAGTTAACATGATGTATTCCAATTGCATGCATTTACCTTCGAACCACATAGTTTCATTCCTCTTTATGGCTTAATCCATTCATCAAGTGTAGGTAATCTGGGTTGTTTCTATAGCTTAGCTATTGTGAACAGTGCTGCAATAAACATTGGTGTGCAAGTGTCTATGTAGTCTTCCGATTTACATTCCTTTGGGTATTTGACCAGAAGTGGTATCACTGGATCATATGGCAGTTCTATTTTACTTTTTAAAGAATCTCCAAACTGCTTTCCATAATGGTTCTGCTAATCTACATTCCCCACTAACAGTGTATAAGGTGTCCTGCAGTAGGGCCTCTAACTCTAGCTAATTTTTTGTGATTCACTTGAGAAGAGGTGTGTTGGGGAACATCATCAGGGCTGAGTAAATTAAGCATAGTTGTGACATGTCAAAGATTAATTTCCAGCTGATTATGAATTTTGTCCTATGCTCAGTTGCACTGTAAGGCAAAGTGGTGGACAGTCATATCCTGTGATATAATTGCTGAGATATATTCTTGACTGAATGCACCTTTCTCAGGAAATAGAAGCATTAATAATGCATCATTTTATTTTCTAAAATGTGCTCAAAACTTGATATTATTTCTCATTTGAGAAATTCATCAATGAATAGGGCTACAGATTGGTTAGGGAAAAACAACCCTAACCTTCATAGACTGAAAGAGCAATGTTAGTTACTCTTTATTATAAGTTTTTTCTGAGATATTGAAGTAGGGCTTTAATCAGTGCTTCTTCTAGGTAACTCATCTTAAGACTGGTTCTCCCTAGGTGCTAGGTGATAAGATCAAATGAATGTTTCATATCTGTAATCATGTCAGAGACAGAAAGCTGAAGTTCCTTTTCCGTGATCAACTAAAATTTAAATTTTCTGTATTTCAACCAGTCTATGTGTCTGCATTGAACTAAACAGTGGCCTTTGAAACATGTCCTTATCTTGCCCCATGTACTATTTACCATAAATATGTGAATTTGATTTACTTGGTGAATGGGGAAATGGGAATTTTCAGAAGAAGAGTTTTTCCTTGATTATGGACTATCCCCCAAATGCAATTATGTTACATTATGAGATAGGTAGGAGTGGAGAAGACAGAAGGAAAACTAAAAGTATTGAAACCAAGGTGATTGAAAGGGCATCGATTTATTCAGTATTGATTGCCAGTATTTTATCACTATCAAATGAAACAGATGATTGTTCATAATTTTTTTTAGCCCTAAGGCTCCAGATTGCTAGGCCTGATTGGGATTAGAACTTTAGATAACTTTTGAGACAGTTTTTCACATTAACTTTATAAAAGTCATTTGAGAATCATCCTAATGACATCTACACACATGCACACACAGATGTTTTGACCTAGGCATGCCAAAGAATGTCAAATACAAGCGTGCAAGTATGAGCTCAGAAAAAGTCAATGGCCTCAATTGGTAAGAGACAAGGACATAGACAGAAAACACACAGAATAACACACAAACCAATCTCATTAATTTAGAGTGCACTCTTAAATAAACCCTTCCTTTTTCCTTATTTTTAGTAAATTACCCAGCTAGATTCCTAAGTAGTTTATAACAGATCTTGAAAACAAATGTCCTATTCTTTGTCCAATCCTTAACATGTTAATGTATTTAAAACAACATGTATACAAACTATTAAGTTAGAGATTTTTTATGACAATTTAGTTATAATTTTCCAGATGACAATATGGCATTACCCATGAGTTTCCTATCCCTAGGGAGTGGCAAAATGGCACTGGATATGTGGTGGTTTCATCATGATGGTAAACATTTCCTACGACCATACGGTCTCTCCAAAGTTTCTCTCATATGGAACAGAAAGACATGTTACATGGAACATGCAGGCTCGATATGATTTCCTAATAAGGAGACCAAATAATCGAAGCAAACTAAGGTGTGATTTGAACTCATGGCCTCACATTGGTTAGGCAGGCAAGTCCTTGATAGCTTCCCTCAAGAAAGGAGACTTATAAGCTATCTTTAGAATGTGCAAAATATATCAGTGAGAGTGCCAGCCAGTTATTGGTGGAGCTGGGGCATTTGTCCCTAGGACAGGGGAATGTGAGCTTGAAGCGAGCAGTTCCATGACCTCTGCAGGCCATGGGGACAAGGAGAGTGCAGATGGACAGTGGCATGGCAGGGAAAAGAGCAATGGCATGGTACAAGGGAGCAATGGAATGGACACAAGGCAGCCACAGGAAAAATGTTTCCCACCTGAGGACTGGTGTCTTTATTAGCTTCCCTGGATGCTCACAGCAGTGGAGGTGGCACAGTGACCATGTATCACAAGCCAGGCAGGTGGAGGGTCTTAGTGTACCCCCAGTGCTGGTGCTGCTACCTCCAGCTAGCTGCCTCTGCAGGCTGGGTAGAAACCTTTGGCCAGCTAGGTGGGGCTTCCAGGCCCAAGCTGAGGGGTGAGTTAGAGAACTAAAGAAGGGAGGCTGGGGGCTGGTGTGAGGTTCCTGGGCCACACTGCTAGCATTATTGGTGGGCCTGGGCTGTCAGCCACCTTGTCCCTGGTGCTGCATGCCTTCCAGCTTCTGAGCCCTTCTGACTGGTCCCAGGTACTGCAAACCTCCAGGCTGCCAGGAGATAGTAGTCTCTCAGCCAGCAAGCTGATGCTCACAGACTGGCACTGAGAAACAGGATATGGAAACAAGTCCCTGATCCCTCTGATAAGTAACAAGTAGGCATGAACACTGGTCATTCATAAAATCATTTTCATTTAACTTTCCATCTCCGCTAACGTCTATTTAAGATCAGAGAGCCAGCTCCCAGAGGCTACCACAGGAAGTTCTAAAGTTAGCCAGTACCCTAAAGCTTAATTTATACACTATCAAGACTAATCTACATCCTAGACAATTATGTTTAGAGCAGGGAGGTTTTCACAAGTGAATTTAACAAAACAAAGACCCAAACCAAAGAGCTAGAAAAAGCAAATGTTAGGAATTTCAAACAAAAAATTCTCTATTAATTAGAGCAGGAACTAGTAGATTATTTGGTATCTCTCTTAACAAGACAATGATCCAAACTCAGAAAATATCCCCAAGAGCCAAAAGAACACAAAGCTTAGAGTTTCTTGTAAATATTTCAACCATAAAACCAACCCTATTGCTCTCACTCTAGAGATAATTCGCCTTTAGTCTGCTGAACTCATTCCCAACAAACTTTACTGTCACTTTCACTGAATCTTCTCTTGCCAGAGGCAAGAACCATCAAAGACATTATTTTAGGTATCATCTTCAAAGGCAGTTTGCATCCTGGAGCATGTTGGGATGCATATGCCCCTCATTTGCCCTCCAGCACCCAACCATTAGCACATAGCATGAGTCAGATGAGAGAAAAACAGCCTGGGTGCTTGGGGAGACAGTTATGATGGCTAGCATGCTGCCTGGGCCACATGGCTGCCTGGGCCCTGGGATCAGAGAGGGAGGAGAGAGAAGGGAGCAGGGTGGAGTGGGAGAAGGGAAAAGCGCACCATGGTTTTAAGGTGGCCTTCCTGGAGGGAAACCATGGAATGCAGAGACCACGATGTGAGCGTTCTCTAGGAACCCCAAGCCATGGGTGAGGGGGAAGCACATGTTGGGGTGACAGGCACCTCTGGTCCCTGTGGTAGGGTCCTGGGCCCTACCCTGTAATGTGCTCCACAGGCCTCAGAGGGAACCCCATGTTGGGTGAACACCACTGGGTCCTGTGTCTCCCAGTTGCATTACCACCCACTGGGGAATGACCTTGCTATGCCAATCACAGACAGTCCCATGTGTCCCAGCTACATTTCCTGAGGGCATAGCTCAGCCTATTCCCCTGGCTGTGCAGTAGAAAGAAAAGAAAAAAGAGTAAAAATGACCCTCTAAATTTCAGGGTCTGGGGGCTTACCATTTCTCTTGACTGTCTTTGCCACAAATGTGGGTGGCCCTGAGTGCAGTCTGTGGTCAGAAGACTTCCATATGCTTTGTACTGTGAGCAATTATTCATGGCAGAACACATGGTTGTAAATGGAGTTTATTGAAAGTTAGGAAGGGGAATACAAAGGGGGCATGGTGGGGCCCAGGTGGGATCTTGTGGAAAAGAGAATATGCTTCTCTTCTCTTCTCTTCTTTTAACTTTAAAAACCTACAATAAATTATGGAAAGGGAAGAACCAGGTGGCTGTCATCAAATAATTAATGAATCATAGGGGAATGAGCAGTCCCCGGGCCAGGTGTTGGTGATCCATGATAAATATGAGATGTAATTTCTTCTATAAGTCCCAAACATTCTCTAATTTAAGACTGCCTCACCTGCTGTACATTGTGACATTTCAAAAATGCTTACAAGAACAAATTCCATGAGGTGGTGGCAAGATGGTAGATGGTTGATACGCTTTAAAACCTGGAGCACTACAATCCTGCAGGAGGAAACAGGAGGCCCTGGAGGACACACACATGGTACAAGAGCCAGCAAATAGCACAGCTCCTTTTGAATCCACAAAGCAAGGAGTAACAGACTGTGTAAAGAAACAGTTCACAGGTCTGCACTCCCTGTTTATCTGCATACTGATAGACCCATGTCACACTACACCATGCAGGGAAACCATGCTCCAATCCTCCGGATGCTCTGTGTCTCACTACACCGCACCACTATTCTACATGCTACCATGCTACATGCAGGGAACCCCACTCTCCTGTGCTCTGCACGCTGCTTGTAGGCCCCTCTTTGCTACTGCCAGTGAGGGAGAGAAAGCTATAATCTTCATCACACATGATTTCCAAACAAGAAAGGTCCCCAGCATGCAACTACCTGAGGAAAGCTACTGGAACCCCACATGGAAAAGTGGAGAAGGACCATGTAGTCCTTTGAATGAAGAATTTCCCTGTACTAGGGGAGTACATATAGCACCCCTGCCAGTGAAGTCCTCTACAGAATTCCTGGCACCTGAGACTTCTGTCAGTGAGAGCATCTGACAAAACCTGCCTCTGTGCGTAACTATAGACTGTAAGTACCGAATAGCCCGAAGAGGGGAAATCTGCAACAGGAGATGGCATTAGCCTGGCAAGTTGACAATACAAACTTTACATATCCTGCTTAGATCTCCAAACACCCTCTCCTCCTAACCATCAAACACCATTCCAGAGCCACGTGTCCAATTACACTGCCATCTAGTGGAATGAAAGACACTGTCACAAATGTGGGGAAAAGATCAACTGCTCACAATTGCACTAGAAAACTTGCAATTTTTATAAAAAATTTGAGTTTATCGCTGTTAAGGCTCTGATACAGATTTGTTACTCATTTTCTGTGTCTTCTTTACTGTATGCTCCAATAGCAGTTTTGCATTATTGCCTTGGTAATTTTCTATTTAGTCCCACCTTCCATCCTTCCTCCTCTCAGTTGTCATCACAGAAGGTGCCCTACCAACCTTTCAGTACTCAACCTTAAACCACTGCTTCTTCTCCCCCTTTGTATCACCCTCCCCAACTCCTATTTTCCACCTAAGGATAATCAGAAACACTTCTCAATTTTCCCTTTTACAGTCTATCCACCTACATATTTTTAGTAGTTAGATTCCCAGATCATTTTTGCAGTTTTGCTTTGTTATATTTGTTCATCTGCTCAACTTTACCTATTGCTCTCCCTCTTTTTTCACCCATTTAAATATCTGCTGAATCTCTTCTATACATCCCAGTCTGCTTCTTAACTGATCCCTACTATTACCTCAGCTGCTACTTCTTTCTACTATATAAACTTTTCACCTCATATTTTTCCTCCTGTTTCCCTCCCATCACAACCCTTACAAACTTTATCCTTCCAGGACAACAAAGACTAGTCTTTGCTCCAATGGACAAGCAAAGACACTGGAACAATAGCAGTAAATAATCTTCATGAGGGATTGATTATAATTTAAAGGCTTCAGTTTAACAAGTGTGACAGTTTTAGTAGCTAAGCTCCCTTTTCCTGTATGGAATAAAGGGTAGAATATAGCATCCTGAGAATAAGAAGCTGAAGGAATTGCTATCAAATCACTTCCCCACCCAAATCTAGAGTGAAGAAAACACACCAGAGTTCAACTGCCAACCAGGCCTGTATAATCTTTCATAAGATCCCTACTAAAGGGATACAGAGGTTGAAACCTCCAATAAAAAACCCATATGTGTAAATCTCAATATAGAAACAAGAAAAATCAAGGCAACCTCTATCCTTCAAAATCTAACTTCACCAATAATGTTCTAAACAACAGCAATGATGAAGAAATATTAATTATTGAATTTCAAAAATAATACTAAGAATTATCAGTGAGCTCAAAGAAGAGACACATAAGCTAGTGTCTGAATGCAAAAACATGAATACACAACCGAAATAGCTCAAAGAGAATTCATATAATTCTTTGTGCAATATGAACAGGGGTATAAGGATATAGAAATTCTGAAGAACAAACAATTTGAAATGAACAGCTCAGTATCCAAAATAAAAACCTCAATTAAAAGCTTGGCTAACAGAATGGAACATGTTGAAAATAGGGGAAGAGGTAAAAATGGCCAATAAATACATGAAGAAATGTTCATCTTCCCTGGCCTTTAAAGGAATGCAAATCAAAACTACACTAACATTTCATAACAGCCCAGTTAGAGTGGCTATCTTCAAGAATAAAAACAACAACAAATACTGGCAAGGATGCAGTGAAACAGGAACCCTCATGCACTGTTGGTTGGTATATAAATAGTACAATTGTTATGGAAATTAGTATGCAGATTCCTTAACAAATTAAAAATACAGCTGTCATATGACCCAGTGATACCACGTCTGTGCATATACATGAAGGAATGTAAGTGAGGATACAATAAAGACACTTGCACATCAGTGTTTATCAAAGCACTGTTCACTACAGACAGGCTGTGGGAATCAACCCAGATGACCTGTAACTGGTGAATGAATTAAGAAACTATTCATATGAATGAATTAAGAAACTATACACAAAGAGAGGATATGGATAGGTATATTTATTTGTATATATATATATATTCATTATAAACATATGAATGTATATATACATACATATATTCATATGTTTATAATACATATGTACAATGAATATATACTAATAAAATTGAAAAAAAATTCTTATGATCTATTTAAATTAAGTTAACCCCCTCCAACATTTTCCTTTATTCCCCCACTCCACTTCTTTGAGTAGTTCCAACAGGTCTCAATTTTTTAAATTTTCATGCTTGTGTATGAAATCTATACCCCATATTCACCCTCCTTCATTCTTTCCTTATATCCCCTTCCACACTGGTTCCAATCCCCAGTTAGTACCTGTTTTAACTTCCTATCTTTCATTTATGAAAGCAGAGATTTTTGTTTGTTTACAATAGCCATACAGGGAGTTTCATTATGAGATGTCCATGTATATAAGCAATATGTCCCAAATTGATTCATCCCTTCCACTTTTGCCTTTTGCCTTTCTGCCTTAGTCCCCTTCTTATGGTGATTTCAACAGGTGTAAATAGTCTATATTCATTCCTGTTTAGAAAGTACTCCAACCACATTCACCTTCTTCATTTTCTACTTTGACTCTCCCCTTCCTATTTTTTCCTTCCCTTAACATGAAATGGTTTTCATTTTTATACTTCTTTGTTTTTATTTTCCTTATTGTTCTGCTAGATGGGGATATACTGTGGCATTTCTACCCTTTCCTACAATGTATGGACTATATCATACATGAATTCACCTCCCTCTGCCATTGTCCTTTACCCCCCCCAACACACACAAACCTGATATCTGGAATAGTTTCAACAAGTACCATTTTTGCATTTACATACATGTGTACATATTTTGTGCCATTTTCACCCTCCTATACACTTTCCCCATCATCTCCCCTTCCCACTGTTGCCCTCCCCCCTTGGGCAAGAATTGTTCTACCCTCCAGTTCTCTGATTTTGTAGAAGAAAAACATGACAATTTAACTTGTTTGAGATAAAGGTAGCTGCACAGGGAATTTCCTTGTTATATTTCCATATATGCATGTATTATAAAGCCAATTCCTTTATCTTCCCTAATTTTCCTCATTCTACCTTAGTCCCTTTCTTATGGTAGTATCAGTCATTTTAAGATTTCTGTAGTCATTCTTGTATAGAGAGTATATCAATCATATTCAAGTTCTTAGTTTCCCTGCCACTCCAGTGCTTGATAGCCCTGTCGGGAGATCAGTGTTTCATAATACTGCTGCATTTGTGTAAGGTTTACACTCCACATATGGGAGAGAACATTTAAGTTAATGTTCTCCAGTTCTATCCATTTACCTGCAAATAACAAAATTCATTCTTTTTTGTGGCTGAGTAAAATTCCATTTTATATAAATGCCGTATCTTCTTAATCCTTTCATCATTAGTGGGGCATCTTGGCTATTGTGAACAGTGCTGCAATAAACATAGGTGTACAGGTGCCTTTGTTGTAAGTTGACTTACAATCCATCAGGTATATCCCTGGGGGTGGTATTGCTCGATTGTATGCCAGGTCTATTTTTAATTTTTTAAAGAACATAAGTACCGTTAGCCACAGTAGTTGTGCTAGGTTACATTCCTACCAGCAGTGTATGAGGGTTCCTTTTTCCTAGCATCCTTGCCAACATTTGTTGTCTTTTGTGCTCTTGATGCACAACAGGACTAAGGTGGAATCTTAATGTGTTTTTGATTTGGATTTCCTTTATGGCCAGGGGTGGCGAACATTTTTCATATGTTTTCTAGCCATTTGGACTTCTTCCTTAAAAATGCTCTGTTCAGTCAGTTCATTTGTACATTTCTTAATTGATCCATTGATATTTTGGTAGTCTAGTCTTTTGAACTCCTTGTATATTCTGCTTATTCGTTGTGTAGCTGGCAAAAATTTTCACCCATTATGTACATGGCCTTTTCAATCTGGAGACTATTTCTTTTGTTGTACAAAATCTTTTTAATTTCATGTAGTCCCATTTGTCCATTCTTTCTCTTAGTCGCTGAGCCAAGTGATTTCTACTGAGGAAGTCCTTGCCTATGCTTATTGCTTCCAGTGTACTTCCTGATCTTTCTTGTACTACCTTTAAGGTTTCAGGTATTATATTAAGGTCTTTAATCCACTTTGAGTTGATACTTGTACAGTGTAATAAATATAGATCTGGTTTCAGTTTTCTGTAGGCAGATATCCAGTTTTCCCAGCATCACGTGTTGACGAGGCTGTGTTTTCTCCATCGTATGTTTTTTAACACCTTTGTGAAACGTTAGATAGGCATAGCTGTGTGGACTCATATCCGTGTCTTCTATTCTGTTCCACTGGTCTTCACATATGCTTTTGTTCTGGTACCATGGTGTATTTTTTTGTTTTTTGCTATGACTGTACTATAGTTTGAAGTGTGGTATTGTGATACCCGCAGTGTTGCTCTTCTTGCTCAGTATTCCCTTAGCTATCCCTGGCCTTTTTTGCTTCTAGATGAACTTTAGAGTTGATTTTTCAGTTTCTGTGATGAATGTCATTAGATTTTGGTGGGAATTGCATTGAACATATAGATTGCTTTTGGTAGTATAGACATTTTACAGTGTTGAGTCTACTAATCCATGGGCATGGGAGATCTTTCCATCTTCTGTAGTCTTCTTTGTTCAGTGAATAAAGAAATTTTCTTCTTTATAGTAGTTTTCTTTATAAAGGTCATTCACATCCTTTGTTGAGTTTACTCCTAAGTATTTGATTTTTTGAGGCTATTGTAAATGGAATTGTATTCCTATATTTCTCAATATGTTCATTGTTTATATATAGAAAGGCTACTGAATTTATAAATGATTTTGTATCCTGCTACCTCACTGAACTGTTCGTAGTAGCTAGGACATTTTTCATCACATTTGGGGGTCTTTTAGGTCTAAGATCTTGTCATTTGTGAATAAGGATAGTTTGACTTCCTTATAGTTAAGGAAGTTTTACTTCCTTATCTATTTGTATTCCTTTTATTTCTTTGTCCTATCTTATTGCTCTGGGTAGTAATTCCAAGAATATCTTGAATAGAAGTTGGCACTCTTGTCTCATTCCTGACTAGGGGAAATGATTTCAATTTTTCCTCATTAAGTGTGATGTTGGCTATAGGCTTGACATGTACATCTTTTATTATGTTGAGGTACATTCCTTCCATTCTTACTTTCATCAGAGCTTTTATATGAAATGGTATTGAATTTTATTGAAGGCTTTTTCTGCATTTATTGAGATGATCAAGTGGTTTTTGTCTTTGCTTCTGTAAATATGCTATATTTCATTTAAGATTTGTATATGTTTAACCATCCTTGCAACCCTGGGATGAAGCCAACTTGGTCATGCTGTATGATCACCCTGATATGCTGTTGAATTCAATTTGCTGTTATTTTATTGAGGATTTTTGCATCAGTATTCATTAAGGATTTTGTCATGTAGTTTTCTTTTTTTGATTTGTCCTTGTCCACTTTTGGGATGAGTGCAATAGTGGCTTCATAAAATGAGTTAGGCTATGTTCCTTCCCTTAATATTTCATGGTAAAGTTTAAGAAAGCTTGGCTTGAATTCTTTAAAAGTCTGGTAGAATTTAGCAGACAATCCATTAAGTCCTGAATTTTCATCTTTTGGAAGATTATTTATTGCTGCTTTAACCATTGTGTGTTATAGATCTGTTTAGGTGATTAATATCTTTAATATGTATCTTGAAATTTGTCCATTTAATCCAGATATTTTTGTTTATTTGAATATAGGTTTTCAAAATAGTCCCTGATGATTACCTGGATTTCCTTTGTGTTTATTATTATCTCTACTTTTTCAGTCCTGATTTTATTAATTCTGTTCTTTTCCTGTCTCAATTTGTCAAATTTGCCAAATTTGTCTAATTTTTGAAAGAACCAGCTTTTTGTTTCCTTGATTCTTTGTATTTTTTTAGTCTCTATTTAGTGATTTCAGCCCTTATTTTTATTATTTCTCTCCTTCTGCCTGTTTTGGATTTAGCTTATGCACTCATGGCTCTCAACTTCCTCTTAGGACTGCCTTTGCTGTGTCCCATAGGTTCTGATAGATTGTGTTTTCATTTTCATTAAGGTACAGGCACTTTTTTATTTCCTCCCTTATTTCTTCTATGACCCAGTGACTGCTGAGCAATGTGTTGTTTAACCTCCAATTGTTTGTGTATTTTCTGCTATTTCTTTTGTTTTTGATTTCAAGTTTTATTGTATTGTGTTCAAGACAGTATACAGTGGTTATTTCAATTGTTTTAAATTTCTTGAGATTTTCTTTTGCCTAAGATATGGTCTATTTTGGAGAAAGTTCCATGGGCTGCTCAGAATAATATATATTATGCTCTTGCAGGATGGAATACCCTGCAGACATCTGTTAGTTCAATTAGATCTATGGTGTCATTCAGATCTAGAATTTCTTTGTTGATTTTTTGTCTAGATGACCTATCTATTGTTGATAGATGAGCATTAACACTTCCCATTACCACTGTGTTGGGGTCTATCTGTGATTTTAATTCCCTTTGTGTATGTTTAATGAAGTTAGATGCATATAGTTGATCCTTGTTATTTCTTCTTCTTGTATTGTTCCTTTTATTAGTATGCAGTGAAATTCTTTGTCTGACTAATTTAGGTATGAAGTCCACTTTATCTGATATAAGTATTGCTACTCCTGCCTGTTTGGGGGGGATTAGCTTGGTAAATCTTCAACCCTTTCAACCTGAGCTGATGCTTATTTCTGTCTATAAGATAGGGTTTTGTAAACAACAAGTCATCAGGTCTTCCTTTTTAATCCAGTTTACCAAACAGTTTCTTTTGATGGAGTAATAGAGTCCATAAACATTCAGTATTAATGTTAAGAAGTATGTGATGATTCCTGCCATTTAGTTGCTTTTGTTTTTTAAGGATTTGAATGTGTGCAGCCAATTCAATGCTAATCTCTGATTGTCTGTTCCTCTGATGAGGTTTAACACTTCTTTTGTGGTTAGGTTTGTTTTTGCCTTCTGTGTGTAAGAATTCTTTCAAAATCTTTTGTAGAGATTGTTTTAGTTCATATATTGTTTGATTTATCATTGGATTTATCATATATTATTCAATTTATCATTGGAGATTTATTTTTCCATCAATTTTGAATGATAGTTTTGCTGGGGAGTATGCTAGGACTAAAATTATTTTCTCTCTGTTCAAAATACCTCATTCCATGCCCTTCTCACTTTTAATGTTTCTGTTGAGAAATCTGTTGTTTTCTGAGGGGTTTACCTTTACATGTTTATTTTTTATCTTGGACAACCTTCAGTGTTCTTTCTTTGTTGCCTGTGTAGTTGTTTTAATGATAATATGCTCTCTTGGTCAAGTATGTTTGGTGTCCTGGAGGCATTCTGTACCTCAATGGGAATCTCCTTTCTTGAGATTTGGGAAATTTTTTGCTATTATTCTGTTGAATAATACTATTGGCTTGGATCTATTCTCCTTCTTCAATGGTATGATTCACAGATTTGTTCTTTTTATGGAATTGCTTAATTCTTATGTATTCCTTTCACAGCTATTTAGTCTTTTGTCTAAGAAGTCTGCTTTTTTCTTTAATATGTATTCTGGCTTCAAGTCCTGAGATTCTGTATTCTACTTGTTCTAGTTTGCTTGACTTTCAACTGTACTTTTTATTTGATTTAAGGAACTTTTTTGTTTCCAGGATTTCTGTTTGATTCTTTTTTCTGAGGTTTTCCATATCTTTGTTAAACTCTTTTATATTTTGTGTTATCTTCTTTATTTCACATATTCCTTTTTTTATACTCTCCTTTGTTTCATTTTGAAGTTTGTTGTAGTGCTCCCTGGGTTCATCAACTTGTTTCTGTGTCTTTTTCAAGTTTTTTGTTTGTTTGTTTTCTTATTTGTCTTCTCTAAATGTTCTTTGAGTTGATTTTACATTTCCTCTTTAACTTTCCCTTGAAGCTTCTCCATGAGTATCTCAATGAGCTCATTTTCAAGTAACTGTTTATGGATGTCATTGAAATCATTGAACATATTTATCATCATTTGGTTGGGATTAGGAACTGGGTATTTATTTTTTCATTTGCCACTAAGCCCTCTATTGAATTGTTGCTCTTAATTTTCCCTGTGGTACTGGGCTTGAACTCAACACCAGCCCCTTTTTTGAGATGGGTTATTTTGAGATAGAATCTCACAAACTATTTGCCTGGGCTGGTTTTGAATTGTGATCCTCTTGATGTCTGTCTCCTGACCAGCTAGGATTACAGGCATGAGCCACTGGCAACTGGTGAAATGTTGCTTCTTTGAAGGGTAGAATTCTCCTGCTTTCTTCCTCTCCCTATGCTTCTATTTTGTGCTGTGCTACTAGGTTATTGACTGGCTAGTTGGGACCTTTAATCTCCTGATATCTTTCCTTTGATTTATTTACTGTGTTGACTTAGTTATTAGCTAAGTTGATATGCTATTTCTGTCCCTGATGTGTAGTTATAAATTATCAATAACAAATTCACAGATTGAAAGCCAGACCAGTTGTTTGCCTAATGTACAGAGAATCCCTTGATGAATAGGAATTGGGTAGGTAATTGTTGTTTCCATAGAGATAGGTACATGAGTAATTAAAAAGATGGCAATAGAAGGGGAAGATGTGGGGGTTATAGGGCTTAGATCCCTTGTGTGTGTAAGGGTGTAGTTCAGTTGTAGTAGAGGGTGTTTGTGTCAGGGATTGCAGAGGTATAGGGGTATGTAGGTTGGTACAGTAGAACAACCAACAAGTGGTAAATGTGAAAGAGGGAAGGTACTGGGGTGAAAAATAGAGGGAGGCAAAAATGGTGGTGTGAAGACAGTAGGAGAGAATGGATGAACATGGGCAGAAAAAATGATTGGAGGAGAAAACAATGGATTATAGCACAAGAAAAAGAGAGAAAGTAAAGGGACTAAGAATAAAGATGGGAAAATAGTAGTAATAAAGTTAAAAATACTAAATAAAATGGGAAATCATAAAATAAATATTGCATGTATACTTGAAGTTCATAAGGCTTCCTTATAAACTAGGTGTATAAAATCTGTGGATATCCTCCTTGTGCAATAGGAAATAAAGCTTGGGTGTTTTAATTAACACAGCTGTGGTAATTATTGGCATAAATATGTGTGTAAATACATACATATAGCTATGTGTGTATACATTTATGCCAATATAGCCAGTTATTACATTGTATGACTGCAATCTCAGCACTTGGCAAGCTGATGTAGAAATGTCGTAAGTTTGAGGGCAGCCTGGAATACATAGAGACACCCTGTGTCAAAAAAGGAAATGAAAGACCCTGCCTCTTCCTTATCATTTGTAGGAAAATGTGACAATGCTATCATTGACAGTTTTTTTTTCATCCTAAGTGAGGTTTTCCTGCAAGTTTGAAAGTTTGAAAATCACTTAAAAAAAGCAGCTAAATGAGAAAAATAATGAAATGCTTACACTACTACTAAGGTAACAGATGAAAACAAAAAGAATATGTTGATATTAACAAAATATAAATTACTCTAGATAACATTTTATGCAATATGTATAAGATAATCAGTGTCCTGCAAGGAGGGTCCCTGGAAAGAAATGGTCACTTTCTTCAGTAAGGGACAAAAGTGGCATTGACAGATATTACCATTTGCTATAATACTGAACTCTGAATATGATCTGGATATTACCACATGCTTTTTGAAGGAGTAAAATCATAAACTGTATAAAATCTGTGGATATCCTCCTTGTGCAATAGGAAATAAACCTTGGGTGTTTTAATTAACACAGCTGTGGTAATTATTGGCATAAATATGTGTGTAAATACATACATATAGCTATGTGTGTATACATTTATGCCAATATAGCCAGTTATTACATTGTATACCTTGAATATATACAAATTTATTCACTAATATTTCAGTGAAAACTCTGGTGTTATTTCATGGTCAGAAATGATGACAACAAAAGCACCCAGCACATTGCTTAACATAGGAACCTCATACTGACATTTACCTTTAGGTTCTGTTTTTACTGTAACAAACTGTTACACAGACACTATTCACTCATCACAAATAATTAATGTATTGAGGAAGTTGGAGAAATCAGTGGTCTTTGTTTTCAGGGAGAGACAGAGGGCTATGACTGCATTTATCATTATGGGCTATACTGGACTCACAAACTCTGAATGTGAACCTGACTCCAGCATACCCATTTCAAGGCAGAAAGATCATGAGCTCTATGAAAAATCTGAATGTTTTATGGGTAGAAGAGGAAATATATGCTGGATGTCTTAAATAACTTGATAGTAGTAATCACATTACAATATAAATGTATCTATATGCATATATATATATATACATACATATCTATGTACATAGATATCTATATATATGCACTGTATCATACTCTATACTTGAGTATACATATTACAATTTTATTAACTAATATTTCAATGGATCTCAAAAATCTTTAGTGTTATTTCATGATGAAATATGTTTATAAGGAAAGCACTCAGCACCGTGAACAACATATGGGAAATCCATACTTACATTTACCATTATGTTCTTTATTTCCTTCAATGAACTATTGCATATAGAAAATATTAAGTCTTCAGAGGGAATCAATGTTCTGGGAAAGTTGACAAAAAAGTGAAGAAAAAACAACCATAGCATGACAAGGCAAATGTTATAGGAGTGTTTAATTGTTGCAAACATGTTTTGAAATGATGGACAGGTAGATCAATAAGAAAGGAAAAGGCAATGAAACTAATATTCATTTGACATAGGTACATAATGAAACATATAGGAATTAAGATGAAGTAAATCAACAACGAATTAGATACATGAACTAACCTAACCCCACTTTCAAAGTCTTAAGTAAGAGACTTTAATTGCCTTGTTGATTTTAAGATGAATTCTGTTGAACATCTCACCTGAAAATGGACATGAAAGCTATGCTCTTGAGTTGCTTCCTAACAATGGCAGGGTTTTTGAGTGAGGTGGCCAACTCCAACAGTCTCTGAATCCTGAGGGGTATAATATCTAAAGATCTTCATTTGAACAGCACTTTAACCATGATTCTGATCCCAGAAATGCATGTCCTTCAAGACCAACTCTATAGAATTCAGTATTTCAGGATTTCTGATTTACCAACCACTGAGGCTTGATTGCATCATTCACCTCTCTATTTTCCTTCTCACCTTCACTAAAAGGTTATGGCATGCATGACATATATTACTTCTCTAATGCATTCCATTGTTGCTTTACAGTAACAAAAGCAAAAACATCATCTAAATAATGATAACATGAATTCTGATTTCCATTTTACCAGTGAAAATCTGTCAAGTATATTTGGGTACAAATAATATGATAATAAATACGAAGTGTTATATTGCAAAAGGGAAAACACACTGAATGCATCTAATAAATCATGACTGAATTTTGCTAGCTGGATATGATGGGGAAATGGCTTTAATCTCAGCTGTGAAGGATGTATAAGCAGGATTATAGTGGTCTAAGGCCAAAATAGAGAACTTGTCTGAAAAATAAAAGAAAGCAGTGCTAAGAGTGTGGCTCAAGTATTAGAGTGTTTACCAAGTGTAAGGCCCTTAGTTCCAATGCCAGTATTATCAAAAATAAAAAAGGAAGTCTCTGTCCTGAGTCTTTCTTCAGTTCTAACTGAATAAATGTGCAGAAAATTGCTGCTTATTATTAAGAATTTAATAAGTAACAAACCTGATATTTAAATTTCATAGAAAAATTGTATAGAATAACTATTCCTTCAATAAAATTATGAAGGGAAAAACCAGAGTACTTACAAGATAATGTAGGAGTTAGTAAAATATTGAGGGTGGGTTCTGTTCCCCATCATAGCAGTTTATGTTTGGAAATTTGTACAGGATAGGCCAGCAGAAATTGTCTGGTTGGGAGGTTTAGCTCAGTAGCAGAGACACCATCCAGAACCTGTTTGGCTCTAAGCCAGCATGCCAGCACAATATGTGGACATAAAACACAGTTTGCAAGTAATCACTTTTGCTCCCAGGGGACAGACTCCAAGCTCCCAGTTCACTGTTGGCTGAAAAATATATATGGATGGCATGAATTAGGGTATCAGAACAGGTGAGTTTAATGACACAGAAGTGGAATATTTCAATGTCTGTGCAGAATTACTGTCATAAGAGCAATGTTAAACAGGCCATCCACTATGTTAACAAATAGTGAGAACAGACTCAGCAGAACACAGAGAACCACAAGTTCATGATGACTTTGGAAGAAAGTGGATGTAAAATGGTCACATTATGGATGTAGGCTATTGATATGAGGAGAAAATTTTACAAAAATAGAAAACAACTGGAAAAAGCAGGCCAGGGTGAGACACTCAGTGCAAGTGAGATTTTGATGCTGTGTTTTCATGTTCACCAGCATCCTTACTTAGGGCTTTGATTTTTCTTAAAAATATGCTGCTGAAGAAAAATTGCAGAGAAAGAAGTAAGTGAGGATCTATTGGAAGTGATGGCATTAAAATATGACGTAATAAAATGTAAGCACAAAAACAGCAGCATCTCATGGAAAGGTGTTAGAAATGTAATTTCTTGATACCTACAAAAGTACTCAGCTTGCCATGAGAAAGTAAAAGCCAATGAGTTCTATAGATTCATCTCCATAGGCAATGAAATTTAACCACCTGTCAGTTACTGAGGACCCAATGTTCAAAGAGGACCTCATTTGCCATGGAAAGAAATACCTTCTTTACTTGAGAAACATTAGAGAAATCAAGGTTGAACACTGCCTACACCCATGACTATGGACTTAGAACATGTGAATGTTTCAAAAAAAACCCTATAAGTAATTAGTTATACGAGTGGGTTAACTGAGTGAGCTAGCCATGGTGCATTTGTTTGTAATATTCCGCACTTCAATAAACAGAAGTCACTAAATTGAGAAGTACAAACCTGACTGATGATGGCTAGAGGCAACTGTAAATTTGCCACTTGGGAAATAAGATCAATGTCTCACTGGAGAGACAGAAAAATTCAACAGGGGAAGAGTTGGGAATAGCGGTTAAAAAGATAACCCTTGACAAGTTTGCACAATGGAAGAAGAGAATGAGACTGTAGCTACACAAGAATGACTGGTCCAGAGAAGGATCATTAAGGGCAATTTGACATACTTTGAAGCAAGGATGTCAGACTTCAGAGTTGACCATATACCATTATATGAGGTGATCTCTGAATATTTCTGCACTAGGGATACTGAAGTGTCAACAAGATACATCAGTTGGCTTTAGAAAATGTTCACCTAGTAAAAGCTACAAAGACTTCCATCATATTAATCTCTTCAATTGTGTGTCCACAAGTGTAGTTCATTATCACACATTCAGGATCAGAGTACATGATTCTGAAACCTTAGGTGCTATGACTATAATTTTGATGCAGCATGCTTAAAATTATATATCAGTTAGTATTTGATCCCTAGCCTAGCATGAGGGTGATAGGTTGCATATATTATTTCCAAATCAGAGCAATGGAGGAATGATAAAATACAGTAGGATTTGAAAAACCCAAAGAAAGCATCAGAAATTTGGTAGTATGACCTAACCTGAATTTTAGGATGCAAAAGTTAAAATGTCCCCACACAAGTGTCCACATAGGTTCTGTAGCTTCTAGGGGAGGAAGAAGTGGAAGTCTATTAAGATAGACAGAAAGATGAAATTAATTGAAGTATACATGGACCACCCCATTTATATTATATTTGAAGGAATTATGATATTTAAACCATGGCTTAGCAGGGAACTCACATTTAGTTAGTGTGCTATCTTTGGTATATAATATTAACAAGGTGATTCATGGTGGACATGACTGCAATTTGACACATTTCTTACTTTTTTTCTACTTGGTGTTGGCAAATCCCTCTCCTGCAGATACCGTGAGTGTATTGTCCTTTCCTCTCAACCTCTTCCTGCTCATGCCTAGCTCAAAGGCCACTCACACATGGACACACAGTTTTTTGGTACTGCATCCTATACATCTCTTCATAGGTACCTTTGAAGTTAACCCTATGTGAAGAAACAATGTGAGGGAAAATTAAATCATGTGTGATATAAAATAAAAATTAATTTTAAGACTATCTACATACCTACTTTTTCTCTATATTGGTAATTGAAATTCCATAGCAACTTTCTGCATATTTATTTTAATAATATTACCTATAGTATACAGAGCTTATACGGTTGAAAAAAGTGAAAAATGCCCAAAATATAAACCAAAATCTTTATTTTGGTTTATACATGTATGATTCAGTGAGTCATAATCCCTTTGTATTATTATACTTAAATGTTTGTAAAATATTATCTGTATTTAATATGTTTAGTACATATATAATGTATGTTTCATTATAGAATGAATATGAGTACAAAATTCTCCCAATATACTTTTTAGTGGAATTATTATATCAAATAGTCCAATTTCATAGTAGTGGTATCAATACATATTTTTCTGAATCCTATTAGTCACTGATTAAAAATCATGGTTGTTTGTTTTCAATATTGTTGGAGGAAATTTCAAATTAAGAGAAAAGCTCTTTACTATGACACAAGGTAATTTTGTTCTAACAAAATTATGTTAGGGATGGGCAGAAGATCCAATTAATTGTAGGAGTTTGGTGTGATACAATAAAGAAGACATAAGATATTAATGCAGGGAGAAATTAAACAGTCATACTGTTCATAAAAGATAGCCAAGAAAATATTAACACATAAGTGATGGGATTTTTTACTGATGAACTGGAGTTTACAATGAAATATGGATTTTTATCTTAACTCAAAAGCCCCAATAAATTTCGGGATGTATAAAGCCTTTGAACTAAATGACAAAACTCTAATGCTTTAGAAAAAGTAAACAAAACTTTCCTTACAAGGAATTACTGAGCCCAGGGATTAGGAAAATATAAATGTGTTAGGCATATTAAAACTGTGCACTTATGTAGATCCACTAAACATGGATAAAAATAAGTCAAACACTGGGGTAGAGATGTGGTGCAAGTGGTAGAGCCTTTGTTTGGCATGACAGAAGCACTGTTTTCAACCCCCGGTACCAGAAAATCACAAGGAAAACAGCTTAAAAAATAAGCCAAACACATAAATCATAAATTCACAATGAATATAACTAAAGAGGATTGAATTTCTTGTTCTATAAAGAATTTTATACATTAATAAAAAGACAAGCAGCTCAATGGAAAAATCTTTTTAGAAACATGCTTATTAGTATATGATATTTTTACAGGGGATTTCATTGTGACGGTTCCATATTTACATATATTACACCCTGATTTGTTTCATTTCCTCCATTATTTTTCCACCTAACTCATTTCCTTTCTTAAAATCACTTTAACAAGCTTCAATGTTCCATATTCATGCATGTACAATACCTCAACCATATTCATCTGTCTTTGCCCTCTTCATTTACCCTCCTCTAATTAGTCCCTTCTCTTAACATAATGTGTTTGAAATTCCTGTTGTTTTAGCTTCATTGTTTAGATGTCTGTTCATTGTTCAGTGTATATTTTCCCCTGGTATTTTACCTGTAAATATATTGTTCTTAAATCAGTCTAACCTCTTTCACTGCTCTTCCTCACCCTTTTTCCCTTACCCCTTAATCAATAGTTTTTGGTATATTTTGTTGTATCTTGTTCCTCACACATGTGATATAGTTCATTATTATTCAGTTTCTATCATTCTTTTTTTCTTCTCCTCATACCTTAGTCTCCTTTAACAATCCTACTTTTTGGAAACATGCTCTGTATATATTTATATGTATGTATGATATTGTTTGTATTGCATTGTATCTATCATGCACATACAAGGGAAAAAATTTAACCTCCGTCTTTCTGAATCTGTCTAACTTCACTGGGATGACATTATACAGGTCACTCAATGAATATCATAAACACAAATTTTTCAAAATAAGAAACAAAAAGTCGGATATATAACATGTAAGATGATACTTTGCCTCGTAAAAAGAAAATAATAAATCAATGAAACCACATACTCTGCTCAGGTAAGTTAAAATGTTTTGTTATGACTTGGAAAAACAAGATCATCTAAAGGGTAGATAAATTACTTCAATCCCTTAAGAAAATTCACTGGACCTATACAAAGGTGGGAATTTACACATTTGTAGGCAATAATTCCACCCCAAATATAAAACTATCTCACATGTTTTCCAAGGAGCATGAAAATAATAATCAGATTTATGCAAAATACCAAAAATACCTATATAAGCTTTATTCATAACAGAAAAATTACCTGGTTTTTTTCATTGTTATAAAGCATCATGTAAAATTCTCACTGGAAATGAATAAATTCCTGCTAAAGCCACCAACATGGTAGATTCTCAGAAGTGCAATCATGAAAACAATAACCAAGACACAAAAAGCATTGAAAAAAAATCATTTTGCACATAAAAAACACCCACAAGTGATGGGATTATAATAGGAAAGTATCATTTTGAGTATTCAATTTAAGAAAAAGTTGTCTTCTACATGCCTCCCCTGAGAGGAACATTAGTAGTGGCCCATACATAATGAACTCAGGTTACTGTCTCTGGCATCATGTCCACATATTAAACTTGCCTCAGATACAATATCTCTTGACTTTGAGAACAGGCTCTAGAAAGAGGTCACCACATGGTGCACAGAACAAATTCCTAATCTCCAAAAGTTTTCTTCCTCTACTTCTGAAACCCATGAAATGAGTAACAATTCCTCCTTATTTTTATATAACTTTGGAGTCAGGGGTCCTTTTTCTTTTGAGAATTAAAGGATTATTCTATGATGGAAATTCAGTATTATAAAATCTTCTCAATCCACTGAGATAAACTTGTTATGTGAATTTTATACATTGTGAAATTCAGGTGGGAATGCTATTATGATCTCATAAAGATTCTGTTTTCCAAAGAAGGCATCGTCACTTACCACTCTTGCCAGTTTTATGGGTTACATTTCATGAATGGACTCTCTGGAAAGTTTTCCATACAGCTACTTGCCACAGGACTATAATGATGCCAACTGTCTTTTTTGTATTCAGTAATTTCTTGAGTGTGAAAGTTCATTTGATTTATTCGAGATAGGTTTACCTTTGGTTGTGTCACAATTGCCTTTAAACATGGAATCAGCTTGTGTGGTCACAGTTAAAAGTAGAATGTCAAATGTCCTGTCTCCAAAATGCCCCTTTCCATTCCCAAGGATCTTCTAAGAAAAGCAATGGAAGTGAGCCAGGTAGAATGAAACTGGAATATTCAGATAAAGTTAACTCCCATGAGCACATTGGGAACAGATCAAACTGTGGCTATCTGTAGAAGGAATTTTCCTCCTCCTATGTACTAAGTCACAGCTTTCTCAGAACGCTGGTCTTACAAGGACAATCCAAGGTAAGCTCTTGTTGGCACCACTTAGGAAGTCTAACTTATAAAGCCCTCTGATTACGCATCCATTATGTATGTTTCACGTACACTCAGTTGCCACTAAAGTTCCAGTGAGTTTCCTGTCCAGCCATTTGGACTCTGGTGAAGTTACATGTCTAACATATAGCCAGCGACTTTCCATAAGGGTTATTTGTACAGACTGATAAAAAGGGTTCTTGTTTCAGTCATCTACATATTAATATCCACTTCTTCCCACACCACTCTATGTACTCTTTCACTATATTCCTTACATTTGAAGTCCTTATCATGAAAGATATCTTTTCACATTGCATAAGCCTATCAATTGTTAGTGATTCTTTTAGTTCACAGGATTTCTGGTGTTTTCACTGCTTAATGTCAAATATTGCATGATCAACTCAGACACCTAATGTTATCTAATTAGGAAAATTTTATTGATAATAACCATGATAACTATGGTAGAGGTTACTATTGCCTCAGAAGAAATTTTTTTTTTCAGTAATAGATCTCAGCATTGTTTCACAGGCTATTATTGCCTTGGCAGATTTCAGAGAATAAGAATGAGACCAGGTTTCAATTCACAAATCTCCAACCACGTGATTAATTGGAAACAAGTCTCAAGATCTGATTACATCTTTACTTAAGTACTATGTTTTGCCTTTCCAACGTCTCGGTTTACCTTTTTTTGAATGTGCACAACAAAAAAGTTGTTACAATTAGGATCACTGTTTTTGCCTATGCTTTTGTGGAAACTAAGAAAAGAAATTGTGTATAGAAAATGGGAAACATGCAAATACCACAGAATTAGACATAAAGTGAGGTCAGACAGTAAACCAAGCCATGTAGAATTGCATCTAGACAGTATGTTTACTCTATTTAAAGATAGCAAACTGACAAAAGAGACAGACATTTTGACTAAGCAAAATCTCCTCATTTTCACTTACTTTAGAAATACAGAAGCTACATCATGGAAGAGAAGCGGTCAAAAAAAGAATAATCTCAAGCCTCCCTTAAAGCACCTGCTCCTCTGATTGTGAGTAAAGGGTTCAGCATTTGAGGGACCACAGAATACAGCACTGATGACACTGTGCTCTTCCGACATGAGTCAGTTATTATAGTTACTGTGCACCAGAAAACCTGCCCCAAATAACAAAGATACATATGACAAATGAGACTCACAGGTAGAAAATGCTTCTTTCCTTCTTATGTTGGCATTTTCAAGACAGAGGATACAATGTAACTATTAAGGAAATTGATTCCAGAGAGAGGATGATCAGTGAGTAGGCAAAGCACTGAATTTATCAGGATATTAGTAATGAGGATACCAGGGCAGGTTAGCTTGATTATATGAGTAAGTTCACAGAAGAACTGGGGTCTTCCAGCTCTTCTGTGAATATAACAATAAAATCAGATTGCAAAGTCAGGCATGCACAATACTAAAGAGCAAGAAAATGAAACATGGAGAGCCCAGAAGTTGTGGTTCACCCTGACTGTACTTCAGGGCTGACAAATTGTGATACAGCAGTCACAGCCCATGAGGACTTCAAGGGGGACAATTAATTGTTCAAACACTAAAAAAATTGAAGAAAAATATCAAGGACCTGAGTTCAAACTTCAGTGCTACAACAAAGAAATAATAATAATTGCATTAAGTTGCAAAATACTTAGTAACAATAATCATATTTGAGAAGTGACAGATGTCTGACCTAAAGGAAATGGGCCCTGTTTTCCACAGAACACGAATCCAGAATGTTGACAGCTGGGGGCTTATTGGTGCAAATGTACATGAGACCATGTGAAGGAGATTTTAGAGGAGCGCCAGGGGTGTCTTTTTTCTCATCATCTTCCTTCCTCCTCCTCTATTGAAGGAGATATTTTGTAAATATCAAGAAAGCTAGAAGTACTCAGAAAGTTTTCTTTACCTGTGTATTTATTTATTCTTTCCCCACTGTGATGATTGTGATTAAGCCCAGGGCCTGGTGTATTCTACACATGTGCTATACCTTGGTATCACAATGTCATGTCACAACTTTTTTAATGGACTGACAAATAATAATTGTATCTATTTACAGAGTGAAATGGGAGGTGCTAATAAAACTAAACATTTCAGAATGATTAAGTCCAGTTGATTGATATATCCATCCCCTCAATGTGATTTTCTAGTGATAAGAACATCTAAAATTTACTCTTAGTGTGGGAATGTAGCACAAAAATAAATCAATAAATAAATATGAAAAATATTTTTAAGAATAAATATTTCCTTCCTTCCCTTTTTCCTTCCTTCTTTCCTTCCTTCCCTCCTTTCTTCCTTTCTTCTTTTCTTCCTTCTTTCTTTCCTCCCTTCCTTCTATCTGGTGCTGGAGATCAAAACAAGGCAAATTCCCTACCTGCATGTCATATCTTATCCCACTTTTAACAATTTTGAAATATCTAACACACTGTTATTAACTCTGACTGTCATGATGACCAACAAATCAATAAAAGGTATTCCTTCAATAACATTTAGAAGTTGTGATATAGTGACTCACTCTATATGAAATCTGTATTTCTGTAACATTTTGCGATAGTTATTATTCATTTATTCATTCATAATTCATTCATAGCATATAAATTTATTGAATGCCTACTTTATACCATACACTATTATCAACATCCTTAATGCAGAGAAAAGGGCATGTGAATGATATATAGAGAAAATTCAAATCTGTATGAAAACATAAGCAGAGCAACAAAATTCAGGAGAGAAAAGTGAATAGCAGTGGAATGATGGATGAGTGAAAGCCTATGAGCATAGGCATTCATAGCAGATAACATTCGATCTGATACCTTGAAGAGACTGATGAAACTGTGCTTAACATAACGTAAAACTCTGACAGTTAAGCTCTGAAATTTATAGTACTGTAATTTGTTTTCTCCAAGACAGAGCCAGACCCTCACCCTTCTATTATGCATCTGATGATGAATTAACATTTTCTGCCTCAACTTTCAGATAGTTTTCATATTTAATGTTAGTTTCTCAAGTTTCAAAACAAGAGGATTTTAGAAACCTTTTCCTCTACCTCCAGCCACTGTTGTCTTTATATAAAAGCTTTGTTCATCAATCCTTACTGAACTATGTCTGCCTTCTACATTTTCCTGTTGCAAAAATTACCATTAAAGAAGTTTCTCTCACTCTCACTCTCTTTCTCCCCACTTCAATCCTTGCCTTCCTATCTTCCTTTTGTTCATTCTCTCTTTACTTTTGCACAACTTGAATTATAAGAGACAACTATGGAAATACCCAAGGGCTTAAAAGAAGGAAAATCCCAGAATGCAATTTTTTGCATAGTGATAAACCATAAATAAGCCCATGGAGTTTGAATAATAGAGACATCTCCTGAGTAGCTGGGAACACAGATACTCATGATTATACCTGGCAGAGAAAAATTTTAAAGATTGCATATTTTCAATACACTAGGAAAGGAAATATTTTGCACGTAAACACACATACACCAAAATAAAGCTTTTCGCAGGATCAAGTCCAATGAAAATTGTGACCCAAGTCTATTGAATTTATCACAATGAATCCCTCTCCTACTATCAATATATGTTTTTTAAATAACTGTGACACAAATCAGTAAAAGTAGCACTAAGATGGTTATAGTATTTGAAACGAACATGAAGAGAATTTGATTTTTAGGAGATAACTCTGGGAGAAGCAAGTGCAAGTTGGTGAAGAGTCACTGTCATGGCTTCCAGGCTTTCCATGTTTTCTGATGGGGTCACATGGGTGATGAGCATGTACTTTACCACAGAACTATATCATCAGTCTGCTGTTGGGCCTCTTGATAAAGTCTTGAAGTGAGCTTCATCTCTGACACAGAACTGAGCCAGCAGACAGCAGTGGGCACTTGTTGGTTCTCCCTCAGGTAAACAGCAAATCAGGAGCTTCATTGCTTACAGTGACGGTTTGGAAAGAAGCTGGAATAGTCTGCCTAATGATGAGCAAGGTCCTGAGAGAGACAGGGAAAAAAAAAAAGACTGTAAGTGCACCTTAACTCCCCTATCAACACATATTTTACCCCTTCTAGAACTGAAAGGAAGAGTGCCTTATTTAAAGTAGGGACTTGAAATGGTTACTTAGTTCAGTGGAAGAGCACTATCCTAACATACATGAAGCTCTGGGTTCCATTCCAAACAGGGAGGGGGAACAAAGTAAATGTGTCTTGTCTAAAAACTCCATACATGATCCTTTCCTGAAATTCTGAAAGGCTAATTTGTTTTTAGTATCTACAACCTGTGAAGAAATTGAGCCCTCATGATCTCTTATGGGGAAATCCTAGAGTTCCAGAAATCCTTCGTAAATTCTGGAGGAAATGGCTGTGACTGTAGTTTAGTGGTAGAACAATTGCCTAGTAAGCAGGGGGCCCTCTCCTATATTTTCAGCACCTAAATTAAGTATGGAGGAAAGGGAAATTTCTAAATTGAGATTATTAAAACCAACTCCTCAATAGGTTGTTTGTAGACCAGAATCCCAAGTACACAGCCAGGGAAGTCACAGAAGATCTACTCTTTGTTTAATGGTTTCCATTCACCATCTGTTATCTTTGGGACAAGGGTTTGCATTTTCATTTGGAACATGGACCCAAAATCTGTGTCCCTGGTGTGCCCTGCCCACAATATCAGAATTATCTAGGGAATTCATTCTTTTTTGATATATATAAATGCGCATCTCTATGGGGTCCCATGTGATGTTTCAACACATGAATACATTTTGTAATTTTCAATAAGTATAAGCACATCCATCTTCTCTGTTATGTATCATTTCTTTGTGGTAGAGAAATTCAATGTCTTTCTTTCCAGGCATTTTAAATGTATAACCCATTATTGTTAACTCTATTCAACCAACTGGAATATATCACCACAATAGATTCCTTGTATTTAAGGTTAACTTAGTAACTATTGTACACATTTCTCCCATCTGTCCCCTTGGCTACTGTACCAGGCCAATGCCAATCAATATTTTACACCCAATCTCTCTGGCACAAATTTTTTTTAGTACCCAAAAATGACTTATTTAAAATATAAGCTCTCAGGCCTCAGAAATTGAAACAGAGCCTTCAGGAAAAGTCTGTCAAAGAACACATGTAAAGTTACAGCTACTAAGTTGGCTTAAGGCCAAATGATTGCTTATGCCAGGTTTTCACTCAGGGAATCATAGAAAGCATGTATCACAAAAAATGAAAAAAATACAATAAAGGAATTAAGAGAAAGAGAGAAACGAAGGAAAGAGAGAGGTAGAAAGGAAGGAAAGAAATAAAGAAGGAAAGAAGGAAAGTGGATTCCATGTTGTACTTATATGCTTGTGATTGAATAACTCCATCAGATGACTTTGATGCACATTTATGACTGAGAAGCTGTGGATATACCTTATTCATCTCCCAAACTTTCATTAACATCTTTACATATTTCCAACTCTCTTATTTTTTGAAAGTTTTAGCAAGGATTTATTTTAGCATAACAGCATAAATTATAGACAAGGGTTGAGGTAGACCAAAAGAAAGGGAAACATTTTTTGTTCCCCATGCAGGAAATGGTAGATAAGACTCAAAATGGTGATCCTCAACTCTTAGTTTTATACTGGAGAGCTGGGGGTCAAAGTTAATGGGTCCAGTGGCTGAGATGGTTAATGGGAGGGGTCACCCTTTAAAATCACACCCTGAATCAGAGACAATAGGATGATTTAAAACTTCCCTTTCCTACACAAGATCATTTCTCCACCCATCCAAGGATCCTTGCAGCTCATTAACATGTCAAAGAGGAAAGCAGAAACAGGTAGCTCCTTTTTGTCTCCCCGTTTTTGTAGTTTAGCATGTAAAAGATGGGAGGAAGCCAGCTGCTCTGGCTCTCCTTTTTTCAATGTCAGAGTCTGGCCCTTTAAATATTGATTAAAATATAATTTCTTTGTCTCCTCATTTATCTATACTGCTTCATTTGCCCCCTACATGACTTTGGTCCCTTTTATTCTTAAAGTGGGTGCAGAAAGGTGACAGTCCAAATCTTCTATAGATGCTTCCAGCTGAGTTTGGGCACAGACCCTACCTAGAAAGGGAGCCAAAAAGTCAGTTTCCTATCTTAAATTTAGTAGGTGATAAGTGAAATTCAGTTGACAGAAAATTTAGTGAAGGGCTGTCAGGATCAGGACCAGTAGAAATCAAGTTATTCTGTTACTAAAAGAGAAATCAAAAAGAGATTAGTGAAAACTATCTTTTAAAGTAAAAAAAAAAAAGCCTTTTATGTGGATAAAGCTAATAGGATTTTTAAGAATGATAAATCTTTAAGGATATATATGAAGTGTATAGCTTTAACATGCTGAAAACACCATGTGTTCATAGAAATAGTTGTTGTGTATTTTAAATGGTCATGGTTTAGTCAAGAATTAGGTTGTTATGAAAAAAATCTTAATATTATTTTTGTTAGGAGATGGGTCCTCGATTGAATAACTTAACAGTAGAATCTGACATAATACATTGAGGTATACAGAACAAAGTTTTATTAGTCTCCAGAATTAGAGCTAAAGTTACCCCTTACAAAAATAAAAATAAAATAATAACTAACAATTGATGTATCGTGATGGAATAGATTTAATTGCTAAGAATAAAACCTCTAATTAAATTGTCTGTCGAAAATATCCACACGTAAGGACCCATTCTTTGTAACCACTTGGCTGTACTTTGGAAGGGCTGGCAGGACTGGCACCATTTTGTCATTAGTTTAAAAATACAGGGTCTCATATAGTTTAGGTTGACCTGGAATTAAATATGTAACCCAGGCTAGCCTTAACTCATGTTCCTCCTGTTACAGCCTCAAAATCACTGGGTTAACAGGCATGCACCACCATACCCAGCATGGCTTTATTTTCACAATTTTCCCCTTGATTCTTAATAGTTTCTTCCTGAAGATATTTGTTGACAAATCATTCTGGTCTGGCTTTAATTGTCCCTCATTGCAGGGGTCCCTTGGAGAGACTGATGTAATCTGTGATCCCATGGCAAGGGACAAGCATGAGGTAGGTTGAGAGTCAGTGCCAATAAAACCCATTTTTGTGGCCAATTTAAGCAAATGGAAAGGTTTAGGAAAAATGGCACTTAGGCTAGGGTTTTAAATAACTTATCCATTTTTAAGTAATCTTATTTTTTTTGCTCTGTAGATAATGCGGCATTTATCTAAAACGTTATTTGTATTGTACTTTTGCAAAATATCAATAGTGAACAGTTAAAAGTTTTATAAGGAAAATACAAAACCAAGTCAATGTGGCAAATACTTAAATAGACAACTGTTTGAGAAATAGATACTTGCTAGAGACGATTTCTGGGAATTTGATTATAAACGCATTAGAAAAGGATCCAAAGAGTAGATGACAAAACTTAGAACAGTTATTGTTAGAATGTTTAGTAATAAATAAAGCAATTTTTACTGATACAACATTTTAAGATAATTATCATGAATAGCATTAATTAGTACCATTGAGTTCTCCTTATCTCATAAGTGTATACTTAAAAGTAAGTATATATTTAAAAGTAGTATTTTAGTATTTAAAAATGACATAATTTACACCTTACGAATAGAATAAGATCTCTTTTAATTTTGCCTTTAGAGTAAATCAATTTTAAATAAATTATGACATTTTTTATTACAGATGTTCAAATGGAAAATGTCCAATCCTTAATTAAATGGCACTGTTTTTAATTTTAGAAAATTAACATATAAAGACTGTAACAATTACCATCACAGCAACACAGATGTCGTATATGCTAATTTAAATTTTTACCTTTAGAGTAAGATTTTTAGTCCACTTACAAGCTTAGGGAGACAGAGTTAGTGCCCCCAAATAGAGCTGTTTTATATTGGCCATGTGTTGGTCACTTTAAACTTTTATAATTTAAACCCCATAAACTTTTGTATAGCATTTAAATGAAATTTAGTCATACAGCCCACACATTTTTTGCATGACAAATATATTAAAATCACTGAAAAGATGTCTAGTTAAGACTAAGTTTCCTAAAGAGTCAAAACCCCTGATAAGTTCCACAAGAAATTCATTACCTTGATAAAATATAGAGTAAAATCACTGAAAAGACAAATATTTGGAGTTTTCTAAAAAGTCAAAATCTCAATAAAGTTAGTCAAAATCTCAATACAAGCAACTACTTATCTCAAAAGAATATATTTCCTATAAGCCAGTTTTTAGCAGTTACTAAAAAGCAGAATATTTAAGACAGAAAATTAGATGTTAGCTTTGTAATAATTTATTATTTGACTTTAGGAAATCCTTTAGATAACTTGTAGATTATATTCAATTTAATTAACACATAAAGTTTTATAAACTCCATCTATTATGTACTTTTTATTGTTATCATTATTTTTTATTATTCATTTATTCACATGTGCATGAATGCATTGTTTGGGTCATTTCTCCCTCCTTCCCCTCCCCCACCACGCCCCTTCCTCCCCCTGCTTCCAGGGAATAGAAGACATAAGCATAATAAGAAAGACAAAGCGTTCTTTCTAGTTGAGATAAGGACAGCTATACAGAGAGATTCCTAGCATTGCTTTCATGTACAAATGTGTTACTGAAGAGGAAGATAGCCTTGGAACAGGGTTGTAAAACATGGTAAACTGTCAATTAAAAGCTGTAACCTCGGACAGAGCTGTGAGGAATTGCCCATTAGAGCCCTGCAAAAGCTCAGGACCGAGATAAGAGGCACCAAGCAGAGATAAGCACCCATTCCTGCCTTTCTTTGTCTCCACTTGTAAATAAACTTCCCAAAGCAGATCTCCCCTGCTGTTCTTATCTAAACAACACTAGGTCCCTAGCTCACTACCAGCCCAACTAACCTAAACAATCTAACTCACTGGTTAGGACACCATGACCTGAGCACATCTTTGTAACCTGATGTCCTACACTACCTTTTAAATATCTTGTGAATCCTTTGTTCAGGGCTCAGACACAGGTACACGTCTGAGCCCGCTGGCGTAAAAAAAAAAAAAAACCTGAGTTCTCCACTCCTCTGAGTGTCGCTTGGTTTCTCCTCTGACTACCCTGCCATAACATTACAACCCAGATTGATTCATCTCTAAATGATCTTTACACTGGTTCCTGATCCCCTTCTCATGTTGACCTCTGTTGCTTTAAGGTTTCTGTATTAATTCCTCTGGAGTGGGGACATCAAATACTTTCATGTTTTGGGTTTTCTGTCTAACCCTGTACCTCCCATTATATGTTCTCTTCTTGTCTATTATGTACTTTTAAGACTTACTCAGGACCTTCATAGGATATTCTGAAACTTCTGATGGTTTGTCCTTATCCTTCATTTTCATATCTGGAACAATCCTTAGGACAAACCTTTCTTTACAAAATTCTTTCTCATCCAAATGCACATTCTTTCTCCCTTCAACTTTTTCCCAAAAACATTCTCAATACCTTTCTATATCCTTTCTACTTATTGACTTTGGAAATTGTATTTTAAATAACTTTTATAAGAATGTTAAATTAGAAAAAAATTGTTTTCCAACTAGTCTGATATTTTTGCTATATAGACCTATGAAGAAAGGAAATTTTAAAATGTTTGTCTGCACAAGTAACTTAAAGACACATTTTAATAAATCCAATATGAAAGAGAGTTAAACATAAATTACACTTAATACAAGATGAAACAGATCAAGAGTACTGTCCATAAAATAATGCTGTATTTTAGTTAGACCTGCTTAAAATAAAACCTTGAAAACTTGGTTTTTCTAAGTAGTAGCATAAGAGGTGAGGGAGAGAAGAGAACAGAAGCAGCAATTCCTTTACATTAACTCTATAATAGGAATCATTTTAAAGATGTTTAAACACACACATATGCAAAAAGTCTTAAATTAGGCATGCCATAAATGTCAGTTTAAGCATGCATGGATGACCTGGAATTCCACAACAATCATAAATGCAAGACTAATAGACATATACACAAAGACACATAAAAACTGGAGTGCACTGACAGAAAAACCTTCTAAATTATGTCTAAGTTATAATTTTCCTTAGGGCAGCAACAAGATAAGCTCAAGGCCTTTCATCTTTACACAAACCACAACAGATATCTTTAAACTTCCTGTCTTAATATTTACCCTCTCTTCCCTGGTAAAGACCAAAATAGAATCCAAATTTCCCTGTTAGACAAACTGCAGAAACTTAAAGTAAGTTTATAAGTAACACAATTGGTTCAAAATACCAAAGTTGCAATTGGAGTTTTTTAAGACCCAATTCTTGATGTTATGTTTGGCCATGCATCATTTTTCTTGATCCCTCTTTTTAAAAATTTTACACATTTAGTAGTACTCAGAGCACAGTAAACAGTGCTCATAAAATCTTAAGGGAGAATCCCTAGGACTGCGTTTTCTCCTATGTTCTCAATTTGTGCCTGGAGAAGAAACACAGACGGAAGAAAAGACAGAAAGGGAGCCATGCATGGCTGCATCTGTTCCCTTATATGGAACTCTTTGCAGGGGCAGATGGGGAAGCTTCCTCACCCCCTTCCTAAATACCCTGTTCCCTTTATTCAGAACAATTATTCTGTACCCTTTAAGATGGACGTCTCCTTACACTTTAAGCAGCATAATTAATTAAACCTGCAATGATTTTTTATGGAGGCATATCTTCCTAATCATTGCACCTCCCCCCAGTCCTTATTGCTGGGCCCCTGGACTTCCCTGTCCTATAGGGTGCACCCTTGCTAGGCATGTTGAGACACACGACTAGGATCAAAGTGGAGGATCTTTAACTTAAAATGGCCTTTTTTAAGATTTCAGATTTAGCCCCGAGAGGGTGCTTTTTAAGTAACCTTTAATAATAGGTTAGCTTGGGCTACAGCAACTTTGTTATTAGTCAAATGTTTTAAAGAAAATTTAAGGAGTCTAGTTTTGGGTCAAAATCTGTCCTCCTATATCCTCCTCCAGAAAAAAGGATGCATGAGTCCATCCTCTTAATTTACACCAAAAATTAGTTTTTCAAATCAGAATCTGCATATCAGGCAAGGAAAAAGGTATTACATCTCCAATGAAACTGGTGATACCAGTCTATCTTAGTAACCATGGAAATTTTAAAATGAATAAGCCACTCAAGAGTTAATTTCAGGGAAGGAGCCCCTTATAATCATAAAAAAATAGAACAAATCTATAACAGAACACAACAAGGGGAACCCAACCTGAACTACAAAGACCCAATTTAAACACATGGACATTTGTAGGAGACAAAGAAAAGCTTAGACAGAAAATTGAAATTCCCTCCAGCCTGTGTACAAAGGGTGTGGCTCCACAATCCTGACCACATGGTGTCTGGGCCAGAAAAGTGAATGGGCCAGCCCATGGTTGCCACCCACAGTGACCAGGACATGACCTGTTCCCTCTATTGTTCTTGATATGTCTGTGATGGTCCCATCTCAAAACAAGAGTTTAGACTGTTCTAGAGACTAGTCTTAGAATTAGGTGGAAAAAATCTAGAAGAGAAGCAGCTCCAAACCTTAATCACATACCATTTAGATTCCCAATTGGTTTTATGTTTTAACTCCAGGAACCTGTGAGTCACTTGGAAGACTGAGAAAACTAATAATGAAACTTGAGTAGGACTTCTCTCTTTTGCTCCTCATCCATCTTTGCTTCTGTTGTCCTTATCTGGATGGCCAGTTTGGGAGAGGAGACAGGAGCAGGCCATGCAGTTGGAAAAGTGAAAGAAACATCTACCACGAATAAAACAGATTTGGACAGTAAAGTCCCAAAGCTAAATGCTTTCATATCTTGTGAAATTCAACTCCTGCCTAAGTCTCACCAATTTATGTCACCAGAGGATGGATGAGGGGGCTCCAACAGCTTTCCAGTTTCCACATAAAATCTCAGATCTATAAGATCCACAAACCTTGAAAAGCTTTTCAGTGTGTCTTACAACAAGGAGTCTCACAAGGTGAAAGTTTCAGCAAGGATTTATTTTAGTATAACAGGACAAAGTATAGACAAAGGGTGGGGGGAGAGAAAAAGAGAGAAACATTTCCTGTTCCCAGTGCAGGAACGGGGATCAAAGAATCCTTTCCATCTCTGCAATTAGATTCATTACAGCTGACTCTGTTGAACTTTTTGTATCTCAGTAAAATTGCAGCATGTCATCCCTCATAGAAAGGAGTCAATACGTTCTAAAATTTTCCAAAGACTGCCAGCCATTCTAATTCTTCTATTTATCCCCAGTGTAGAACAATCCATGCATGGAAACTGTAGAGAAAATGGGATTTCATTCTACATTCAGAATATGCAATGTGGGAGACTCAGGTTCAGAATACTCTGAATCAAAATTCTTAAGAGAATGGGGAAGGTGCAATATTTTCTATGCATATATTTTTATTATAAAGAATTAAAAATACTTTCATGAATGAATGTATTAGAATTGAGAAAAAGTGCTGTAGGACAGGTGCCATGTGACTTACAGAAGATTGTATAAAGAATGCATACACACAATTAAAATGATGATAAAAGAATAGTACAAAAAACTCTTCATAAGTATCTTGTTCCTCTCGGCAAAAGATTATCTCTTGCAGATTTCTGCAAAGGGTGAAGGCAACCAAAGACCCTGTTCCTGAGTGGCAGCTGGAATCTTTGATATGTCTTGGTTCCCTAATGCCGTTCCAACTCCATAAAATAAAATTTAGGCCCTTTCACATGTTAGTAGGCATTCTGCCACTGAGTTACATCATCAGCCTACATATTTTGTTTTGTTATATACTTATGTTGATGGAGTTTAGCATGCTACTCCATATGAGTTTACAGCATACATCAATCTCTTTTTCAACCATCCCCATCATACACTATTCCCAAGCTCTAGTAATCAGTGTTGCACTTTTAGATTCATTGTTTTAGCTTCCATATTCATGAAAGAGAACATGTGAAACTTGTTTCACTGTGTCTGGCTTATCTCACTTATTATTATGTCCTTTATAGAACATGATACAGTATGAAGAAATAAGATAATACAAAATGAAAAACTCTTTCAATATTTCTTCTATTATTTTTCCTTTGGTATTCACAATGGAAGGGCAGAAGGGGACTGTGTGGCTATAAACTCACATATAGGATTATAAATCCAGCCCTTCTAGTGTGCTACTGGAATGATCAAGCATCTTAAATGGTATTTTCCCTTCTAACTCAGGTCTTACTCTATGGATGTTAATTCCCCTTCTTTCCCCTGCATATCCTTTTATAATATTGTCCTTCCTATCAAACTCCATCAATGGGCACCTCTATTTTTGTTACTAGGTATGGATCATAGGACCTCAACTGTGCTTTGGCAATCTACCATACCCACCCCAAACACAAAACTAAAGAATAAATTATATCTCAGTTGATGAACTCTTCTTAAATTATAATGATAGTAATATAAGTACACATAGTGACCATGATCTATGATTCTCATTCTGTGCTATGTACATTAGTTTTCTTTTTCTTGTAAGGTTATAGGATGTATGTGGTAAATATATTGGATTTACACAGGTGAAAAGCAGAACTTTTTCAAAAATTTCTCTCTTGAGTTTTCACAGAATTTGAATCTAGATGAGGGTGATTCTGCACCATGCCCGAGGAATTTCTATGTAGTCCATTCAGTGTAGTATAACCATAAGTAGGAAATGTGAATCTGTTAAGTAGAATCAAAACATCTATGCTTTAACAAGCCCTTTGGTATTTCTGATACACACTAAGGCTTGAGGGATAGTATTTTTTGGTCTCTCTAGGGAATAACCAAATCATTAGCATCTGTATTATGTTCCCTGGTGTATGAAGGTGGATAGTTGGGAGTAGAAATGCTTTTGATTTTCTTTATATTTGTTTCTCTGACCCTTGGGAGTTCATTATTAAGGCTTCATACTCCTGTATTTCTTATAAAAATTAGTAGACATTTAGATAATCCACCAGTCCTTTCTGACTTCTATGCAGCATCCAAGGATCAGTGTCCATGAATCCTGAATGTAGAAGGGACAGAGTTGGTAAGGTATAAGCCCTGCAAATGCCGTGGATCCTTCCAAGAGTCGACTTTTATTCCATTACTTCTTTTCTGGACTTGATGGCAATCTGACCAAGAAAGAGAGGAGGTAGGATACATTTCTCACTAAATGGTTTAAAATATTCACTGATGGGTGCAAAAATTCCAGACTGATAGGGATGGGACTGGAATAAGTGCATTCTCTGTGTCCTAAGAGGTGCTTTCCCATTTTCATTTTCTGAAGGGTGATAAATGAAGGGTGGGAGGTTTCTCAAAGCACAGCTAAAGAGAGGAGCATAAATAAAGAAAATGAAAGAACTTCCTTCCTAGAATCCATGGGTTTCTCCTTGTAAGTGGCAGGAGCCCAGCACTTTGTGTGTATCTTCTCATTAGTGCCCAGCGTGAAGGAATAAAGCAAAGCATCTCAGTTTATTTTCACACAGCCACATTTCACAGAGAAATGTGTCCCGTTCCATTCAGCCAACTTTGCTAGAATCCAGGGCACACTGCCTTAGCACACAGGAAAATCCCTTTGAAAGTTGTAAAGCAGAAAAGATTGTTAATACTCTCTATCATTTTTTCAAAATTTCCAAATACATAACATCTAATCTTGTTTCCTGAGTATTTGTTGAGTGTTAATGAGACATAGCAGCTTTGTATTGGTAAATCCATAGACAGGGAGCATTTTGTATGAAGGTGATCATGTTCTCAAGCATCATGTACCATGACTAATTCTTATTGTTATATTACCATATGCACTGTATCTAGAAACAATAATATGAACAATGATTGTAACTAATATTTCTAGAGATTTTATGATGCCTCTAGCAATGGCATCATGGTCCTAAGATTGAACCCAGGTCTCTCTGCATCTTAAGCCTATGCTCTACTACTAAATTGTACTTCCAGGGTTCTCCTTCCACTCCTTTCTATTAATATTTGCCTTTCCAAAGTGCCTATCCTTATAAAAGTACATTTATTTCCTAATTTTTAGATATTTTATTTGACAAATAAGATTTGTGTACACCATGTGTAAATGTCAGATCAGTGTAATTAGCATGTCTAGGACCTTAAACATATACATCATTTATATGTGTTGAAAAACATTTAGATCCCTTCTTTTTTGTAAAATTACTATTTCACAACACTTATGTAGTAATATGCAACAACTGAGCTATTAATAAGAAATAGTTTATGCATATATACTGGTCTATAAGTACATAGCACTTTAATTTCTGATATTTATCAAGATTTGAATTTTTCTTGTGATTGTTACTGCTAAATTATAGTTACGTATTATATTACAACATTTTATTTTGTATTTAATATTACAAATAGCCCTTATAATTATAGCACAATTTAGGGAAAAACAAATTTTAAAAGTGTAATAAAAATTATAATTCCTTTCTTGGAAATATCAAATTTAAATTTAGAAAATAGACTAAGATTTTCCCAGATTCTTACAATTAGTTTGACTTGAAGTGAATTTTAACATCAAAAATATTACTTATGGCTGGGCATAATGGCACAAAAGTGTGGTTCCAGCTACTCAGGAGGCGAAAATTGGAGGATCTGGTGTGATGGCCATCCAAAAAGTTAGTTCAAACCTTTTATGAGGAACAAACTGTAAGTAAAGAACTGGAGATGTGGCTCAAGTGGCAGATCACTTGTATGCTGAGTACAAGGCCCTAAATTTTAATATTTCTAGAAAATATTACTTGAATTTGTAAGACTCCTCTTATTTGAAAGGAAACTTGGAACTGTCTTTTATCTGATACTCCTTTATAATAACAGCATGTCTGTGAATGCAATTGCTAGGTAACATTTATTGGGTGCTCACTTTATAACAGGTACTCTGTTTATCACTTTATATAATCATCTTTACCCTTCTCTACGACAGGTAACATTTTTGTGTCCATTCTCCATGAACCAGGTTTACAGAAGGCAAAACATACAGATGGAACACTAATACCCTGGTCTTCCTGAACTTGCCATTATGCTGTGAGTTGCTTGAAGTGGTGGGGAAGATAATGTCTTATGTCCAGGCACACATTACAGTGTTGTCCATGTAGATAAAAGTGGTTAATAGGAAACTACAAAAGATAAATTCCTCAGTTCTCTGACAATGAGAAGAATAGATGAAGCAAGTGAGAGGGGTATGAATGACAATGATTGAGGAGGTGAATGAATGTATGATAATATTTGATATACTGTAAGAACTTTTGTAAGTGCTAACACACATCACAACAATGAAGGAAAAAAAAGAACTCTAGAGTTCAATAAACCTAAGAGAAAAGTTGCTTTTTAAGGAGCTTGAGTATGAGATGGCTTTCAACAATGTAATAATGGAAAAATTAAATGTTCAAACTGGCATAGAAATTTTGGAGATTTATATATAAATGACACCAGTTTTATTATTTAATGTGCATCATACAATTTAAGACTTTGGGTTTTTCAGTATTATTTTGACCTGCTGTGAAAGAGATTTGAACAAAAGAAAAATTACAAGATATCAAGAAAATAAATTATGCAAACACAAATAGATAAACATAAAATAGGAATAAAATAAAAACATAATTTAGAATAAATGAAAACAATATTAAATATAGTAAAAAGTATATAAGTTAAAAAGATGAAGAGTTGGAGAAGTCTTTCCATGTCATTTAATGCAATCCCTTTTGGGAGGGAAGGTAGATGTCATATCTGGACTCTATTTTAGCTGTTAGGAATGTGCCCCAAATGAGTCAGAGCGTAGAAGAAGCAATGACAACACTGCGATCTGAACTGGAGTGGGACATTTTTATCAGCAGTATATTTGATCACCAGCTCTTACTATTGCTGCTTTTTAAAGACGGTGTGGGGGCATGTCTATAATCCCAACTTCGGGAAGCTGGGACAGATGTCTAAAGGTTTCTTGACCAGCTAATGCTACATAGTGAGTGAGACCTTGTCTCCAAAACAAAAACATTGCAAAAACAATAATTGTTCGCTCTTAACATATTTTCTTACTCAACCGTGAACTGTAATATCAGTTTTATATGGGACTCTGTAATCCCATATATAAATGTTACAGGGGCCAATGTTGATGAGAAATTGAATTTCCTAGTGAGGTATTGGTTTATTGGGTGGAATGCTCTGTTCCCCAAGGAACTTTTGAAACTTCACTTATATCATTGCCCAGTAAAAATGCATTGAATTCAATTCATCATTAAGTGTTGAGTTGGTGAGAAATAATGACAACTGCATCACCATGAGGGGCTTTCCTAGAAAGCAGCTACCAAGAAAAAAATTAGCCAAAAGATATGCACTATTACATATATATAGTCTAATTTCCAGACAGACAGCACACAAAAGGCCCTGGGTTTAATCTCTAGCAAAACAAACTAAAATAAATATACTCACTGTAAGAAAAATTAATGACAAGCAACAGCCCAAATGTAACACTTCTAGTGGCTAGAACAATTAATTTATATTACATAGGATCCAATGTAGTAGCTTGATGCAACTTTAAGATATAACATATTTAGAATAAATTAATGAGTGGTAACATTTCTCATAATAAGACAGTAGAGGATGTGAGATTATAATTTGAGCAGAATCACAGATTTGTAATTATGGGGAGATTCAGAATATCAAGTTAATCAGTTATAATTCTCTGAGAATACGATATCATAATCAGGTTTGATTGTGTAAAGAAAAAATACAATTTAATGCTGAATTTAAAAATAGTATAAATGATTATTGTTTAAAAATAGCATTACTGGGCATAATGGTGCATGAATGTAATCCAAAATGTGAGGATGTGGAAATAAAAGGATGAGAGTTCATGGCTAGTTTGGGCAAAAGATAGAAAGATCCTATCTCAAAAACAAGCCAAGTGTACTGCTTCATGCCTGTAATCTCAGCTACTCTAGTTCTGAAGGAAGGAGGATTAAATTAAAAGACCAGCTCAGGAGAATGCAGCAGGCCCTCTCTGAAAAGCAAACTATAAGCAAAATGATTACAGGCTTATCTCAAGTGGTAGAGTCCTTGTCTAGCAAGTATGAGTCCCTGAGTTCAACACTCAGCAATAAAGAAAAACACAAAACTTCCATTTTTGTTTAGAAAACACATAAATTATATTTTATGTATCACCATACACAAAATTAGTCTGAGAACTACTTTTTTGCAGGAAGGAATGAAAATGACTTGAAGGGTGAAAATGTTTAAATATTACTAGAATTTAAGGCATTGACAGAAGATTTCTTTCCACCAAGTAATGTCTATGTTCCTGATTCATTGTCACTTATATTACTATCTTCCAGCAGACTACTGAACAACATGGAATCAGAAAACAAAACAGATGTAATAGAATATTTTCTCCTGGGACTCTCAGAGGATCCAGTATTGCAGCCCATCCTCTTTGGGCTGTTGCTGACAATGTACCTGGTCACCATGCTTGGGAACCTGCTCATCATCCTAGCAGTCAGCTCTGACTCAAAACTCCACACCCCCATGTACTTCTTCCTCTCCAATCTGTCCTTTGTTGATATGTGTTGTGCCTCCACTATAGTCCCTAAGATGCTGGTGAACATCCAGACAGAAAACAAGGCCATTACATATGCAGGCTGCCTTACTCAGGTGTATTTTAACTTGTTTTTTCTAAGTATGGATGATTTACTTCTGACTGCAATGGCCTATGACCGCTATGTGGCCATCTGCCGCCCCTTGTATTACACAGTCATCATGAACCCTGGCCTCTGTGTTTTGCTGGTTGCAGTCTCCATATGCATCAGCATTGTGGATGGACTGCTGCACACTCTAACGTTGTTAGGCTTATCTTTCTGTACTGACCTGAAAATTCCTCACTTCTTCTGCGAAATTACTCAGATTCTCAAACTGGCTTGTTCTGACACTCTCATCAATAACATCTTGTTATACTTAGTAACTGCCTTCTTGGGTATTGGTCCTTTTTCTGGCATAATTTTCTCTTACACTCAAATTGTCTCCTCCATCCTGAAAATCCCATCAGTTGATGGAAAGTATAAAGCTTTTTCTACTTGTGGGTCCCACCTATCTGTAGTTTCTTTGTTCTATGGGACCTGTATTGGGGTTTACCTTAGTTCTGCAATTACTGATTCTCCCAGGAAGACTGAAGTGGCCTCAGTGATGTACATCATGGTCACTCCCATGATGAACCCCTTCATCTATAGCCTAAGGAACAAAGATTTGAAGGGAACCTTGAGAAAATTCACATTTGGAAAATTTTCATTTTAGCAATTCTGTCAATTGTCTTCAGTATGGAATTCTAGAATGCGTCAAAGGAAACTAATTACTTTATTGAATTTTTCTAGCAAGTATTTAATTAGGGTCTTTCATGACATTTACTTTTGTATTGAGTCCTGTCTTTCCTATTTTTACTCCAAGTCAGTGACCAACCAACTTCACTCATTGAGTCCAGTTTCCACAACTATAAAATGGGGAGAGTAATATTGTACACTTATTAGTGAAATAGAGAATCTGTCTTATACTGGGATATATGAGAAAATGCAAAGTATGTTTTATACCAAAAATCTGTCTGTACTGAGTACTAGCAAAATGAAAGACATACAGTTCTTGGGTGTGCATTCCCGTGTCAATAAAATTTTAGGGGACTTTTTCTTTTTCCTTTATTATTTTATGATTAATTCAGTTCCAAATTAACTCTCTTTCCTTTGAGTTACTTTTATTTTACTCTTATTTACACTTTTGTCATACTATAAACACATTATTTGAAAAGTCCATTGAGATTTCTTTTCTAATTCAGGTATTAAATAAAAGTTGATTTCTCAACATCCAATCATAAGAATTTCATCCCTTAGTTTTGAAATTTGTTTTAACTTAGTTACATTGAGGTAACAAAACATGCTGTGCTTATTATTTTAATTTCTTGAAATTGCCCATATGATTATCTATGTAGCAATTCTGGGAAATCACAAATGACAGGTAAGATCTGGAGGAAATGCCTGTAATCTATTGCAGTGTTAAGCACTTGACTAGCATGCAGGGGGCCCTGTGCCCTATCTTCAGCATGGAGGAAAGGTAAATTTCTAAATTGACACTTAAAATCAACTCCTCAGCATGTTGTTTCCAGATCAGTAGCCCAAATGGGCAGCCCTTTTTGTTTAATAACTTTTACTCAACATCTGCGAGCTTTGGGAGAAGGGGTTCCATTTCCATTTTGAATTTGGACCCAAATGCCTGTTTTGTCCTGCTTATAATATCAGCATTATCAAGGGAGTTCATTCTTTTTGGTTCTCATAAATGTGCATATTTCTGGGTCCCCTTGGGATGTTTCAATACATGAATATTTGTATTTCAAATCAGTGTAAGCATGTCAGTTCCCTCCAACATGTATTGTTTTTTGTGGTGGAGATATTCAATGTCCTTATTGCTAAGGTCGTGTGAAATATATAATGCATTGTTGATTCCTTCTCTTTCACTTTAACTTAGTAACTGTTGAAAACTTTTCCCCACCTCTTCCACGGGTTTCATTCCCAGACCAATGGCAACCACTATTTTATACTCAACTTGCACATTACACACTTTTTTTAGATTCTAGAAATGAGATCATTAAAATCCAAGGGGAAACTGAACCTTCAAGAAGAATTGTCATGGTGTAGACCTCTAGTCCCTGCTACTTGGTAGGCTTAAGTTAGGTTAATTTCTTGGTCCAGGATTTTAGCCAGAGCAACATAGCAAGATTCTGTCAAAAATAGTGAAAGAAGAAGACAAAAGAAATTGAAAGGAAAGGAAATGGAGGAAAGAGGAGGGGAAAGGATGAAATGTTAATGTGAGGGGAGGGAAGTAGAGGAAAAGAAGAAAGAAGGAAAGAAAGAAAGTCTCTAGGTAACCCCCATATACTTTTGTTTGAATAAAGCCAGGAGGTGATTTTGATGTTCAGTCATGACTAAGAAGATATGGCAAACTCCTTATGCATTCCACAGTGTTTCATTTTAACATTGTTATATATTCTGAACTCTCCTGTCAGCATTCACAATTGCTTCTGACTGTTGAACTTTTTGTAACATACTAAATAATAGTCTTATTCCCCACTGAAAGGAATCAATACATTCTAAAATTTTCTGAAGACTCACAGCCATTCTATTTTTTAACTTTGTTTTCATTTGTATTAACATGTATTCATTCAACAGAGGTGATTAATTGGGACAATTCTGAGTAGTCTTACATTGTATATTGGTTAGATCTCTCCCACCACTCCCCATGACCTTCTCCCTGCCCCACTTAAAGCAAAAGCAGGATACAAAATCAATTTACACAAATCAGTAGCCTTTCTATATATGAACAATGAACAGACTGAAGAAGAATATAGGAAAACAACCCCATATACCATAGCCTCAAAATAGATAAAATACCTGGGGATTACTTTAGCAAAGGAAGTGAAAGACCTCTACAAAGAAAATTATAAACCACAGAGGAAACAAATCAAAGACTACAGAAGATGGAAAGATCTCCTATGTTCATGGATTGGAAGAATCAATATTGTGAAAATAGCTGTATTACCAAGAGCTATTTACATGTTCAATGTAATCTCCATCAAAATTCCAATGACATTCATCACAGAGATTGAAAAAAATCAACCTTGAAGTTCATATAAAAGTACAAAAGACCTCACATAACCAAGGCAATACCAAATAAAAACATCAATGCCATAGCAATTAAAACAGCATAGTAGTAGCATAAAAATAGACATGAAGAACATTGTGTTGGTATTTTGCTGTTTGTGTTACTATGGCTCTGTAGTATATTTTTCAAGACAGATATTGTGATACCCTAGTATTGATCCTTTTGCCCAGGATTGCTTTGTCTATTTCAGGTCATTTTTGCTTCCGTGTGAGCATTAGGAATGCTTTTTCTATATCTGTGAAGAATGTCATCAGAATTTTGATGGGGATTACATTGAACAATGTTTTGTGTAGTATACCGGTTTTCATGATTTTGATTCTATTCACCCACAAGCCTAGAAAATCCTTCCATCTTTTCATTTCTTCTTTGAATTCTGCCTTCAATGATTTATAGTTTTCATTATAGCAATAGATTACTTACTTCATTTAATTTATTCTTAGGTATTTTGACGCTATTGTGAATAAAACCATTTTCCTGATTTTTTTTCAGTTGTTCATTATTGGTATATAGAAAAGATGCTCATTTGTGTATAATTTAACTTTCTACTATACTACCTGAATCCCTTTTGTTTCTTCTTCTGGTCTTATTGCTCTGTTGGGGGGAGAATAGACAGTTTTGTCTCATTCCCTACTTAAGAGGAAATTGCTTCAATTTTTCTCCATTTAGTAAGATATTGGCTATAGACTTATCAAATAGAACCTCTAATATGTTTAGGTACATTCTTTCTATTTCTAATTACTTCAGAACTTTTTATAATGAAAGGATGTTGGACTATCTTAAAGACTAGATCCCCTGGGCACAATCTCATGATGTGTTGTAGAATTCAAATTCAGATATTGTTGATTTTGCACCATGCTCTAGGAATTTCTTATAACCATTGCTCTCAATGTGTATCCCACTCATTTGCAGAATCAGCAAACTTGAGAACTTGTGGGAAGTCTAAATTTAAAATTCCACCTCAGACCTACTACATATGAATCTGTTGGGTGTCATCCAAAGATCTGTGCTTTAAAAGTCCTTTGGGTTTTGCTGGTGCGCTAACATTGGAGATACAGACTTGGAAAGTATTTTAGGTCTTCCTGGAGAATAGCCAACTCATCAGTATCTGTGTTTTGTTCCCTAGTGTGCAGAACTGGCAATGAAGGGGTTGAGACACTTTTGATATTTTTGTGTTTGTATATCTGCCTCCTGAGGCCTCATTTTGAATGCTTCTTATTCCTTTATTTGTCATAACAATTGACAGACATTTAGAGAACACACCAGGCCTTTCTGACCTCTGAGTATCATTCAAGAATCAGCATCCCAGAATCCTGAAGTGCAGAGGGGACAGAGTTGGTGAGGATATTAGTTTTGCTTATGCTATGGAATTTTGCAAGATTCTGATTTTACTTTGTTGTATCTGAGCTGGATTTGGAGGTGATCTTTTGAAGAAAGGAAGGAGATGGGATATGTTTTTCATAGAATGTATTAATAATCAATGAGTTGTAGAAATACTTGACTGATAGTGATAGAACAGCAATGAGAGTGAGACTGTATTATGAGAAGTGCACTTTCATCTTTTGAAGTGTAAGAAATAAAGGGTAGGTTGTTTCTCAGAGCACCACCAAATAGAAGATTCTAAATAAAGTAAATGAGAAAAGTTCCTTCCCAAATTCTGTTGTTCTTTGTAAGTGGCGGGAGTACAGCACTTAGCCTGCAACTCCTCATTGGTACCCAGTTTCAAGGAATAAAAAAGCAGCACCATTTAATTTTACATAGCCATCCTCCTTAGAAATATGTCCAGCTTGAGCCCATCAACTTTCTATGAATGCAGGGCATGCTGCTTCAGTGTACATTAAGACACTGTTCAAATTTGCAAAACAAAAACGTTGTTAAGATGCTCATCCTTCAGTTTTTAAAAATTCCAAATGGACATCTATTTATGTTTCCAGAATATTTAGTGAGTGTTAATGATAAATAGCAACTTGTGAACTGGGATTTCCATAAAAGGGAACATTCTGTAGTAAGCTGAATATTTTTTTTAACAACAATGTACCAAGACTACTTCCCACTGCTTTGCTATCAACTACATTGTTTCTACTAACAATAATATCAGCAGCAATGATTGCAGTTAATATTCTTAAGTACTACACTATGCCTCTAACAACGAGACCTTTTTCTTATTAATTCAATTTGTACAATATTCACTTGATTAATGCTGGTGAACTTGTCTCAGCAACTGTTCTCTCTGTCTTGAATAGCCTAATACCCTTAATATTAATACTTCATAAAACATTGTATGTTTTTGTAATCCTGTCAATTTGTCTGAAGGTTTACAATAACTATTAAAGCAATTCTCTTACCCACCCTTGTCAATGGAGAGGCAGACCAAAAATGCTGACTCAGCTCCATCGTTTTCTGGAAGGATCACATACTCCCTCCACTTCTTTTTATTGTGTATGTTGGTGAGATTGAACCCAAGACCTTATCCATTTTAAGCATTTCTACCACCATGATACAACCAAGCCCTCTCTTGACCATGCTATTATGACTAGGCATCTTTCCAAAGCTTCCATACTGAGATTAGGATTTTCATTTGTTAATTTTAAAAACATACTTTTTAATTAACACATAACAATTGTAAATATTTCTATGGTACAGAAAGGTAATTTTATACATATTGTATAATTACAAACAATGTGTAAAATTCACATCAGGATAATTAGCATATCCTTCTTAAACACATCTAACTGAAATCCTCTTAAAATTTTAGCCTCCAAATGAAATAATATTGATGAATTTCACAAAATGCTGAATAACACATGATACGAATAGCATGTACCCTATCATTCAAAATTAAAAAAGACAACAAGCTGGAAGGCTTATTCAGTAGGATTTAGTGATTATTCCTGGTGTGGAGAGGAACAGAGATTAGAAACAATCCAATAGGGATTCTCAGATTCTGATAATTAATACCTTTTTTTTTCTTGACTTGGGACTGATTTTGTGGAATTTTATACTTATCTTAATATATGCATATATGTATATATATATATTCAAAATTTCATGTATTTATTGGCCATTAGTATGTCTTTCGAGAAGTGTCTGTTCAGTTCTTTCACTCATTTGGTAATTGTATTATTTGCTCTTTGATCTTTAATTTCTTTAAAATTTTCATTTCCTCCAAAATTTTTAACTTAATAGCATATAATTTTACAAAATACTTCCTAGCAAGCCACTGGATTTCAGTAGTATGCGCTGTAAGGTCACACTTTTCCCACTACTTTCAAGTAAAAAGGATTGGGATTGCAGCTCAACTGACAGAGCACTTCCATAGTGAACACAGGCCTTGAGCTCAATCCCCAGTACCACAAACAAAAAGAAAATATTATTTGAATTTATAAGACTCATATAATTGTAAAGGAAATTTGGAATTTCTATATAATAATGCCTTATCTTAATAGCATTTGTGGAGTACTCCCTCCAGGTAACCATTACCTAGTGTACACTTTTCACCAGAAACTGTACTTAACACTTTACATAACCATCTTGAGTATTCTCGGTGACAGGTAGCATTATTTCACCCATTCTCCAAGAAGCTGCTTCACGAATGCCAAAAGACACAGATGAGACATAATAACCTGGTCTTCCTGAACTTTTCAAAAGACTGTGAGCTACTTGAAGTTGTGGGAAGGCAATGCCTTACTTTATCTTAGCAAACTTTATAGTAGAGAGTAGGAAATGAGACAAGAGCATTTCCTTAGTGCTCTTACTATGGGAAAGAGCTAGATGAAGCAGGCAAGTGGTCAAACCAAGAAGTCTAATTGTATCTCAATAAAGTTAAGAGAAAAGTTTCAGTTATAGAGCTTAAAATATGAAAATCATTTGAAAAATGTGAAAGTTGAAAAATTAAGTATTTGAAGTGGCAACTAAATTTCTAGAATTATATATAAATAGTGTCAGTTTTATTATTTTCTAAGAATCATACCATTGAAGTCTCATGGTTTTTTCTTATTGTTTTGAACCACTTCTTAGTGTTTGTATAAAGCTTTCTTTGGAAATGATGTGTATTAGTCATACAAAATAATTGTCTTTTATGACATTTTCATATAGAGTGAATATATTTTTTATCATATTTATTCTTCTTTAACCTTTCCTATTGTCCTCCTCCCTCTTCTTCTTGTCTCCTTCCCCTTCTCAAACAGCCCACCTTGGACCACCTTCATGTCATTTTAAAATAATCTGTAATCCCCACATGAGACAAAGCATGATATTTGTCATTCTAAATCTGACTTATTTTACTTAATGTGAGACTCTCCAGATCTAGCCATTTTTTACAAATAACATGTTTTTTTAGTTTTATTTTTAATTTAATTTTTATTATAATTTCATTGCACAGATATCATTGTGTTATTTACAATGTACATATAAATACTTTGATCAAATTCATCCATCTATACTACTCTTTCCTAACGTTCTTCCCTCCTCCCCTGTCTTTTTAAACAATTTTTGGTGCATTCATTATGATATATGCATAAATTTATAAATACATGTGCATATAAACCTGTTATATTCACTCTTTGGGTTTTGTTATTCCTTATTTATAAATAATACACCAGTGTTTATATATACTATATCTTTGTTCTCTGATAACTAATCTCATTCCACAATGTGGCTATTATAAACAGGACTGTGATAAACATTGTGATAAATATTTTTTAAATTTCTTTGACATTTTTATTACTTTCACCCAGGAATGCAATAGCTATATAATATGGAGCTCCATTTTTACCATTTTTTTCCCAGTTCTGAGGGTTGAATTTTGGGCCTTGTACTTGCTAGGCAAGTACTTTACCACTAACCCAATTTTTAGCTTTTTAAGTAATTGTCATAGTGATTTTCATAGTGGCTGCAATGAAATTAACTATTCCCACCAGCAATAAATAACTATTTCTTTTCCCTATACCCACACAAGTATTTTTTAGTTTTTCTTATCTTCAGATTTGTCTTTCTTATTGAGATGTCCTGAAATCATAATGTAGTTTGATTTGCATTTCCATGATTGCTAAAAAGATTGCACATTTTTTCTTGTATTTTTGCTATTTGTGCTTCTTTTGAGAACTATCAGTATAGTTCTTTCACTCATTTATTTACTGGATTTTTAAATTTTTCTAGAATTTCCAATGTAATAGAGTATAACTTTAAAAATATTTCCTAGTGACCCACTGGATTTCAGCAATATCTTATGTAATGTCTCCTTCTTTCTACTAATTTTATTAATTTGAGACTTCTTAGTGTTTCTTTGCTTTTTTTGGTGGGATTGAGGGGAGATGGAACGTGGGGCTTCAGGTTTGCAAGGCAGACGCTCTACTGCTTTTAGCCATACTCTCAGTCCTTCTTAGTGCTTCTGTTCATTAGACTTTCCACAGAGTTTATGAGTTTTCTTTATCATCTCAAAGAACCACTTCTTTGTTTCATTGATTCTTTGTGTTTTTCATCTTGCCTATATTTCACAGATTTTAGTGTTGATCTTTGCTTTTCTTTCCTTCTACTAATTCTGTGTTATCTTTTCATGTTTGTTAGATTTTAAGGTACATTGTTTTATTATTTACTTGATTATCTGTAATTTTTTAAATGTAAACATGTGTACCAATGAATTTCCCTCTTAGAACTGCCTTAAAACTCTTTCACAAAGGTTCTGGTAAGATTTACATACATTTTCCTCTGATTTTTGACAAATTTTAATGTCCTCTTTATTTCTTCAATAATTTAATTATCAGCAAAAAGTGTCTTGTCAAACCCCTATATGTTTGTGTAGTTTCTTCTGTTCTTGATTTCTACTTTTATTTGATTATGATGTGATAAGATACAGTGAATTTTATTTCAATATTTACTTTTTTTGGTTTGCTTTATAGCTTAAAACATGTTTCATTGAAGAAAATTCCATCAGTTACTTAGAATAAAGCATTTTATGCAGCTATTAGATGAATATTCTAGAAATGTTTATTAAATACATTTGATCTACAGATTGGTTTACTCTTAATTACCTTTGCTGATTTTTTGTCTAGATGATGTATATATTGGTGAGAGTGAGGTATTTTACCTAGGCTTATCTTTCCCTTCATGTTAAATATTTTTTGTTACATTATATTGGGTGCATCATTGTGTGATGAATGAATATTTACAATTCTTACATCTTTTTCTATTTTATTAGTGTGCATTAATCGTAAAAGAGATTTTATTGTGGTATTTCCACACATGAATATAATTTACTTTGAACAAATTCACCCTCTCTATTACTCTATTACACTTTTTGTTATAGCTTCTTGATTGTTCCCTTCATTAACATCTAGTGACTGTCTTTATTTCTTCTGACCAATTTTGGGAGAGCGTGATTACCTAAATATTATTAAATATCAATTGTCATTTTTCTTTTTCATTCTGTGTGTCTTTGTCAGTGCTGTCAGATTTTTGCAAATTGAAAACAGTTGGATCTTAATTTTTAATGCTTTCGAACACTTTGAGTTTTTTTTTCTTTTACTTTTTTGTTGTTGTGCTAGGAGTACAATGTGACATTTAAAAAAGTTCTACAGTATATCAAATGTATCATAATTGATATATCCATCATTCTCCTTTATTCCCTCTCTCCCATTCCTGGAATGGTTTCAACAGGTATCACTTTTTTCATTTACATAATTGTGTACACAGTATTTGCACCATATTCACCCTTCTATACTTTCTTCACATCTCCCACCTCTTACTAGTACCAACCTCCCAGAAAGAATCTGTTGTACTCTCCTGTTCCCCAGTTTGGTAAAAGGAAAAAATATGACCTTTTTGTTTGTTTAAGATACATTCATAGGGTGTTTCCCTGTGACATTCCCATGTAAATATGCATTATCACATGAATTGGCTCCTTTCCTCTATTTTTCTCCTTTCTACCTTTTCCTCCTTTTGGTGATTTCAACAGATTTAAAATTTCTGTATTCATTCTTGTTTAGGAACTGCATCAACCATTTCCCTTCTTAACGTCCTTCTTTTACCCTCCCTGTCTTGTATGTGACTTCCCTTTAGTGTGAACTGTTTTTCATAATATTGCTTATGTTGATATTTGGTCTATAGTCTACATCTGAACTTAGCTAACTTCACTTAAGATGATGTTCTCCAGCTCCATCCGTTTACCTGCAAATGACAATATTTCATTCTTCTTTGTGGCTGAAAAAAATTCCATTTTATATAATACCACTTTTTTGTACAGTTAAGACCATTTACATTTACTATGATTATTGAAAGGTATTTACCTTAATGATTTACTGGTTAGTGATTTAATAACATTTCATTCTTTCCTGGTTTTCACTTGTTTCCATTGAGATTTATTTTTTTCTGAAGTGTCATGCTAGTGTTATCTCTATTCCTCATCTTTATGTGGTATTCTTTCAGTCTGTTATACAATGCTGCTTTGATGGTCATAAGAACTGCTTTAGTTCATGCTTACCACGGATATTTTTTACTCTTCTTCCATTTTGAGAGGTAATTTTTCTGAATTGGATAATTTTGTTTTAAAATTATTTACTTGCATGGCTTCAAATGAATAATTCCTTGTTCTCATGAACGTTCAGGTCTCTCCTGGGAGGTCAACTTATTCCTGAAGTTTAAATTTTTAAGTAACATGAGATTTCTTTCCAGCAGTTTTCAGTATACTTTCTTTTTCCCATGCTTAATATGCAGTGACTTTTTTATATCCTGTTTATGCCCATTTTGAGTTCTAGATACATCTGGTACTTAGACGTCAGTTAATTTTACTAGATTTAGGAAATATTCTGCTATTAATTTATGGAATAGATTCTCTATGCCTTTAGTCTGTGTCTAAGATCCCTCTTCTTCAAGAAAGATTTGTAAGATTGGGCTCCTAATTTTCCCCAAGAAATCTTGAAAATTTGGGTCACAATTGATTATTGCTGTATAGGGGTAATAAATTCCTCATCTTGTCTCCAGTCCCTAACATTGCTTCTACAACTTGCTCTAGTCTACTGATGATGCTTTCTATTTAATGTTGTATTTGATTTATTGAGCTTTTGTTTCTTTCTAAAATTTTTTTCTTTTCTTTCAGATAATCTTTGTCATTTTTGAATTTCTCTTCCAACTTCTTGAATTGTTCATACAAGTTGTTCAATTTCTGCTCCAATTCTTGAACTGAGTGCTTTATTTCATTCACTTATTTTCATCCTTTTATAAGTCATTAGTGATTTTTTTTAAACCAGAGTTTTTAGTTCTTTATCATTCATTTCAGTATTATTTGATTCATTTTTGAAAAGTTATGAACATTTGGGGGAGTTATATTTCCTTCATTTTCCTTGTGTTTCTGTGTTGTGATTTGTGTGTTTATATTGTTATTAGTTCATTTGTTTGGCTGCATTATATATTCCAGTTTTATATGGGGTTTTCTTGGTGAAGGAACTTCTCTTGAGAGATCAATCCAAAGTATTTATTAGAGATGAAAAAATAATCTTCTATAACAATGCCAAAATAAACAATACATAGGGATTCAATTAAAACAATTAAAAATAATAATCAACCACAAATAACTATACAACCAATAGTGTTTAAAAACAACATAGGACATTCTATGAACTAAAAAACGTACAGAATGGTAAAATTAATATACATAAATGAATTAAATATAGGATATGGCAAATTTTGGGGAAATAATTAAATTAAAAGAAAGGAAAAACATAAGAGAATAGAGCAAGTGATAAAAATATCTAATTTAAAATAAAAAGTACATAAAAATTGTATGGATGGATAATTGTAAAAAAAGAATACAAATAAAATATAATTAAAATTAAATTAAAACAATATAAAATACGGCAAAGGTATAAAAGTAAAAAAGGCAAAGAATTTGATAAGTTTTCCCATGTTTCCTTATATTGAAATCCAGGAATATGTGGTAAGGTATATGTCATATATACCTTAACTGTGAGGATTCTGCTCCAATGAGTCAGAGAGTGGCAAGAGCAATCACAACACTGAGATATGCCTTGGAGTGGAAGACCCACTAGTACCCAGAGCTCTGCTTCCCGATGTCAATGCTTTCATACAATCCAATATTAAGCTACCCCGTGAGTGTGACCTGGCTAGGTACTATCTGTGTACCTGAGCTCACTGTTCTCAGTCCCAAATGGCAGAAAGTCAATTCTAGAGGCTGAGAAATTAGCAGGCCATGAGATCATAGCTTTTAGTTTCTTCAATAATCCACAGATGAGAGGGCGTTCTCCTTCTGTAGTGTGCCCTACTACGAAAGGCAGGGCCTGTAAACACTAGTGTCTACAAAATCCAAGCACCTTCTTGCTTAAACTTCTTCATGAGTCTGTGTGTAATCTATACATTATGGTCACTGCTTCTCACAATGACACTTAGGGGCAGGATAGTCCTAGACTCCCTGACATGTGATTGCTCCTTTATTGTCAGATCCACAGAGTAGGGCAGTCCCAAAGAAAAGCCTCTCTCTTGAGATGGTGCTTAGATAAAATAGTCTGCAATATAGTGAGCAGTGAACTTGATTTCTTCTCCAAGCTGGACTGCTACACAGGGAAGGCACTATCAGACCAAATTTACTTTCAAGATTTAAAGTTTATGAGAACTGTGTCTCCTGCAGCTAGCCCTTCAGTATCTTAACACCAGTGCAGCCTAGCTTACCTTGTGGTTGAGGCTTCCAGTTATTCTCCTCTAGGACGAGGATTTAGAGCTGCTGTTTCATACATTTCTCTGTGTCACCTTTATGTTTCTCCATGCTTTTCAGGTGCCCCATTTTGTCTTTGTTGACTCCTAATACTCTTTGTCTGTTCCTAATATTATCTGTCCCTTTTACCTTGACCTTTCTCATTCAGAGCATCACATGTAAGAAGATTCTAGTCTGCCATCTTAGTTTATAACACTAAACTCCTTTCATAATTTTGACAAAATCCATAATAGATTTTTATAAGTGATATTCACCTTACAATGTTACACACCACATAACTTGTTTTTTTTTGCTATAACCATATTTTGGTACATTTTATGTGACATCCCTCTGTGACCCCCTCCTTCCTATTTCTGTCTCTATTGAAAAAATATTCTATTATCTTCTTCCTTCAAAGAAATCAAAATTTTAGTTGCCACATGAGTGATAATATCCAGTATTGTTGTGTTTTTCTATCTGGGTTATTTTGATTCCTGCCATTTATGGCAATGTGAAATGAATAAGAATCTTTAATATTGACTAGAGGGGGAGAGAACACAGTTGTATCAACAATGCATTTGCACACTTGCTCTTAGAATTTCTCACTTTTAAACCACCCGTGGTGAGGATATTCCCCTAATCCCACCATTGGGGGGGGGTTGAAGAAGAGCATGATTTCTAGAGTAGCTGAGGATATGTAGTAAGACACTGCCTCAAAAAAGAAAACTAACAAAAATAACTAATTGGTCACTCAGAGAGGTGTCTTGACTAAACCATGAAACACGTTGTTAGTTCTGCATCATGGGGTGGCTGAGACTATATATTACTTATACAAGGCCTGATATTCTGAAAAAATTGTGTGTACCCATGAAATACTTTGGTAGAATATCATTGACGAGTTCCCTATGGATGCTTTGAAACTTTGCTTATGTCTTTGGGTGCCCTGAAAATATGCAGAGTTTAATTTGTGTGTGTGTTTAGTGAGTTGGGGGATGATAACCAATCTATCGTTAGTTAGGCCCTATCTTAGAAAGCAGCTAGCAAGGAAAAAATTAGTCTAAAGACATATGGTATAAAATGTATGCATCCAAATTTCCAGACATGTCTAGCTCATGAAAGGCCCTATGTTCAATCTCTAGCAATGAAATAAAATAAAATAAATACCTTTACTATAGGAAAAATTAACTAATAACAAAATCCCAAAAAGTGATATCTATAGTGGCTAGAACAATAATTTCAAATTACACAGTATTCAATGAAATGATTTGATGAAATTTTAAAATATAAAATACTTAATATGAATTGGTGATCGGTCTCAACATCAGAGAATAGTAATTATGAGATTTAGGGTATTGGGGTAATCCCAGAGTTAAGATTCTCAGAAAAATTATATCATATAGCCAGGTTTGATTGTGTAATAAGAAATGAATACATTTTTATGCTAGATTTAAAAATTGCACTGAGGCTTGGCATTTGCTTTAAAATAGTGTTTCTGGACATAATGGAGTATGCATGCAATCCTTGCAATTCAAGAGGCAGAGAGAGGACGATCAAAGTCCAATGCTAGCCTAAGCAAAAGTTAGTGAGTTTCAATCTAAAAGAGAAGCTTGGAATACTGTTCTGAGCATGTAATTTCAACTACTTGAGTGGTGGAGGTTGAAGGATCACAGCCCAGGTGGAGGTAGAAGGACAGTACAGACAGGTACAAGGCATCTCCTGGAAAACATACTATTAGCAGAAGGACTGAGGGTGTTTCTCAAGTTGTAGAGCACTTGCTATTAAGTTCGAAGCCATGCGTTAATAACCAGTACCACCAAAAAATTAGCACATTTCCATTTTTGCAATTTGACATTAGAAAACACATAAATTTTGTTTCATGTATCATAATGTATAAAATGTATATGTGAACAAAGGATTTAAGGAAAGAATGAAAGTGATAACTTGAAAGGCAGAATCATTTACATATTTCTAGAATTTAAGGCATTGATAAAGTCTTCTTCTATCAAGTGATGTCTGCATGTCTGATTTATTGTCACTCATGTCACCATCTTCCAGCAAAATTCTGAACAATATGGCATTAGAAAACCAAACAGGTGTAATAGAATTCTTCCTCATGGGACTCTCAGAAGATCCGGAAATGCAACCCATCCTCTTTGAGCTGCTATTAACCATGTACATGGTCACCATGTTTGGGAATCTGCTCATTATCCTGGTGGTCAGCTCTGATTCCAAACTCCACACCCCCATGTACTTCTTCCTCTCCAACCTGTCTTTTGTCGACATCTGTTGCATCTCTACTATAGTTCCTAAGATGTTGGTGAACATCCAAACAGAAAACAAAGCCATCTCTTATGCAGGCTGCCTTACTCAGGTATGTTTTTTCATGATTTTTCTATGTATGGACAATTTACTTCTGACTGTAATGGCCTATGACCGCTATGTGGCCATCTGCCATCCCTTATATTACAAGGTCATCATGAACCCTACCCAATGTGTACTGCTTGTGTTAGTCTCCATGTTCATCAGCAGTGTGGATGCACTGCTGCACACTCTAATGGTGTTGCATCTTTCTTTCTGCACTGACCTGAAACTTCCTCACTTCTTCTGTGAAATTACTCCGATTCTCAAGCTGGCCTGTTCTGATACTCTTATCAATAACATCCTCGTATATTTAGCAACTACTCTCTTGGGTATTGCTCCCCTTGTTGGGATAATTTTCTCTTACAGTCAAATTGTCTCCTCCATCATGAAAATTCCATCAACTAGTGGAAAGTGTAAAGCTTTTTCTACCTGTGGGTCTCACCTATCTGTAGTTTCCTTGTTCTATGGGACTTGTATTGGGGTTTACCTTAGTTCTGCAATTACTGATTCACCCAGGAAGACTGAAGTTGCATCAGTGATGTACACTGTGGTCACTCCCATGATGAACCCTTTCATCTACAGTCTGAGGAACAATGACTTGAAGGGCACTTTGAGAAAACACACATTTAAAACATTTTCCTGTTAGCAATTATGTCCATTGTCTTATGTGTGAAATTGTAGAATGAGTCAGAGGGCTCAAAATATTTGATGTACCACAAATTCTGACTTTCACTTAATTCATCCTGCTAACATTGTTTTTTTTTGCTGTTAGTCCTTTTTATTATTGTGTAAGGCATACATTGTGGAATTTACAAAAGTTCTTATCATATATCATACTTGAATTCATCCCCTCAGGGGCTTTCAGAACAAATACTTTTGTATTGAATCCTGTTTTCAGATTCTTACTCCTTGTCTAACTGATTTAATTCTCTGAAACCAATCTCCACAACTGTAAAATAGGCACAGTAATATTGTACACTAACTAGTCCAGTTCCATTGTGGTAAGAAAATACTGTGTGTATATAATTTAATTGCTAAATATTAAAATTTTATCTTATACTACTTGTGATAAAACAATTATTTTATCAATTTTGCTGTTAATGTTAACTCTATAACTGTTGAATGTATTGTTCTATACATGTCTAATAAGTCAAATTTGAAATTCAAGTTCACATCCTGTTGTGTTTTACTAGTTTTATTTGTTCTTGGGTGTATTAAAATCACCCATTGTGATTTTCAAATTGTTATTTTCTTCGTAGCATTCAAACAAATACTCCAGTAAATGGGTACAAATTCAGAACTGTCTTATCAGATGGAGCCTTGGACACTCTATGATTTTGAAATTACCTTTGTTGTCTCTGAATATATTTTTTTCTAAAAATTTCTACTTTGTCTTATAGAAATACATTGTGTTTAGGACCTCCTAAAGGTAGGAAGCATGAATTTAGCTCCTCCTTCCAGTTGTTTTACTTCAAATTCTTCATTTTTCTAAGATACCTTTCTATATGGTCTCTAACAAAAGAAATAAATTCTTCACCCTTACTTATTGCCCCTAAGCCTGAAGACTCCTGAAACTCCCATTGATCTCTCAGCCACCCAAGACCCAAGGCTAACCTTTTTGAATTCCATTCCTCTCCTCACCTCTGCGGTGATTTCTATGCACCATTTATATGCATAGTTATATGCATATATAGTTAATTTATATTAAATTTAAATTTTAATTTATTTACCAAGTTTTTCAACATGGGATTAAACCTAGGGACTTGTACACAGTAAAAAAGTTCTATACCATTGAGATACATCAAAAAAATTCTCAATGTTTTTAATAATCCAAAATAATCTTCTTATTTGTTGCAATCTAAAATGATCTATTTTATATCTGTTGTTATGCTGAGATGAATGTCCATTCAGTGACTGGCAGATGTAATACTCTGTATGTGTCTTCTAAGCACACTTGATCTATGGAGTGATTTAACTCTGATATTTGTTCTTTTTTTGTTGAGTGACCTATCTACTGATGAAAGCTTCTACTGAAATCATGTACTACCATTGTAATGGAACCAATCTGTCCCTTTTCATACAGTGTAATTTGTTTCATGAATTGTGCTCACCATTGTTAGTTGAATATATGTTTGCAGTTATTATATCTTCTTTATGGATTATTCACTTACTAATAAATAGTAAATTTATTTGAATATTCTGACTAATTTTAGGTAAATGCCTACTTTGTCAGATATATGTGTAGCTACTTCTGCTTGCTTTTTTCTTCTGCTTGCTTCGTATACACTTTACATCCTTTCACTTTGAGTCTGTGTGCATTGGTCAGTGAAGTGTATTCCTTGAGAAAACAAGGAGTTGGATTCTGTTTTTCAAAGCAATCTTACTAAGGGTTATGTTTTTTACATTTTTATTAGCATTCAATAAATGTATAGGGGGATAAATTGTGACAGTTAGCTATATTCTCACATTATATGTTAATTAGATTCACCCTTCACATCATTCCCCTCTTTTTAGAACAGTTTGAACAGATTTCATTGTTCTATTTTCATACATGAATACAATATCCATCCACCAGATTTACCATTCTTCACCTTTTCTTTATGCTGTCCCCTTCCACTGGTATTCAGTCACAGGCAAGACCTGCTTTTTTTTCCCACCCTTCATTTTTAAGGGTACATTTGATAGTTCAAGGGAGCTTAACCTTAGTATTTCAGAAATGCATATATCATGCTTTAATCAGATTACCCCCCATTGAGATACCTGTTACTATTTCTGAATCCTGTGTTATTGTGTTTTTCTATTTTACTTAACTATTGAATCTTTTCTTTCTTCTTTTTTCACCTTAAAAGTTTATTTCTTGACTGAGTTGAACATGATTTAATATTTCCTAGATATTGTGTATTGATCTATACCTCTATGAAATTTGTTCTTTATGAGCAATTACATCTGTGACTGTCTTTCCTCCTGATTTGTGGGTAGGATTTTGTTAAGTATGTTCTGCATTGCTGTCAAAATGTTAAAGGGTTGCTTTTGTTTGTGTTAATCTTTAAAGGTATTTATTTCTTTTTGATTTTATGGGTCAGTTTCTTGATGTAGAAAAATTATCTGACAGTTATTTTCTCTCAGGACTTTACACATGTCATTCTATAATGTTCTGGATTTCATAGCTTCTGCTAAGAAATTGATGCTTTCTGATGAGTTTGCTTGTGTTTGCACATCATGGTTTTATCTCATAGCTTTCAATGTCTTATGTTTTTTATATCATTTCTAGTCTTGGCTTGTTCATTTTAATGTGACTTCAGGAGTTTCTATTCTTGTCATGTCCACTCTGGTCATGTCTACTTCTAAATGCCTCCTGAACATGGAACTCCATATCTATCACTTGGAAAATTGTCTGCTATGAATTAATTGAATAAGATGTCTATGCCTTTGTGTTGTATCTTAGCTATTTCTTTTATCTCATGGATTGTTAAGTTTGGTCTTTTGGTCATATCTCCGAGTGCTTGAACCTTGTGGTTATCCTTGCTTATTTTTTTCTTTATTTCTCTATGGATATATTTCCTCACGTTTGTCTTCAATCTCTTATATACTTTTTACTGCTTGATCTAGTGTATTAAGGATGCTTTTTTTCCTTTTACTGTTGTGCTGTGTGGGGTATATTGTGGCATTTACAAAAGTTCTTACAATGTGTTAACTACATCATGCTTGAATTCACTCCCTCTACTACTCTCCTTAATTCCCCATCCCCTAATTCCTGGAATAGTTTCAACAGGTATCATTTTTGAATTTACATACATGAGTACACATTTTTGCACTGTATTCACTCTCCTATTCTCTTTCTCTACCATCTTCCCCCTTTCACTGCTGTCAAACCTCCCCTTGGGCAGAAACTGTTCTTCCCTGTTCTCAGAGTTTGTAGAAGAGAAAAGATAAAAAGAAAAACATGGTATTTTTGCTTGTTTTAGTTAAAGATAGCTATGCAAGGAGTTTGCTTGTCATATTTCGATGTATATGTGTGTTATACCCCGAAATGTTTTATCTCCTCTGATTATCTATCTTAAACCTTATTTCCTTTCTCATGGTGGTTTCAGTCTAAGATTTCTATATTCATTTTTGTATAGAAAATATTTCACCCATATTCAAGTTCATTGTTTCTTTCTTTTGCACTACCTGAGTGAACTTTCCTTAGTGTGACCAGGGTTTCATAATTTTGAGGCATTTGTATTAGGTCTGTGTTTAAATATGAGAGAGAACTCTTGGCTCGTGATCTGAGTATGGGTAACTTCAGTTAAGATGATGTTTTCCCATTCCAACCATTTACCTGAGAATAACAAAATTTCATTCTTCTTCGTGGCTGAGTAAAATTCCATTGTATATTAATACCACATTTTCTTAATCTGTTTCTCAGTAGTGGGGCATCTTGGCTGTTTGCATAGCTTAGCTATTGTGAATAATGCTGCAATAAATATGGGTGTGCAGGTGCCTTTGTTGTAAGCTGTCTCACATTCATTTGGGTATATTCCCAAGAGTGGTATTGCTGGGTCATATGGCAGATATATTGTTAGTTTTTTAAGGATCCTCCATAATGTTAGCTTACATTCCCACCAGCAGTGTATGAGGGTACTTTTTCCCCTGCATCTTCACCAACATTTGTTGTTGTTTGTGTTCCTGATATAACCATTCTAACAGGAGTGAGGTGGAATCTTAATGTGGTTTTTATTTGCATTTCCTTAATGGCCAGGGATGGTGAGCACTTTTTCATGGATAAATATTTATATTTACAGTAAGAAACAAATCTTCATTTTTGTTATAATTGCAAAGGCAGCTCAGACTAATGGTTTCTACGGCTTTTCTGCAGTTTTGATTTGCATTTCATTTATGGCCAGGGATGGTGAGCATTTTTTCATGTGTTTTCTAGCCATTTGGAAAAATCCCAGTACAGTTCATTTGCCCATTTCTTCATTTTTTCATTGAGTGTTAGGGAGTTTACATATTTGAGCTTCCTGTATATCCTGGTTATCAGTCCCCTGTCGGATGCATAACTGGCCAAGATTTTCTCCCATCCTATGGGCAGTCTTTTCAATTTAGAAATCATTTCATTTGCTGTGAAGAAGCTTTTTAATTTCATGTAATCCCTTTTGTTGATCATTTCTCTTAGTTGCTGAGTTCTGCTGAGGAAGCCATTGCCTATGCCTATTGCTTCCAGTGCATTCCCTGGTCTTTCCTGTACTTCTTTCAAGGTTTCATGTCTTATATTAAGGGTCTTAATCTACTTTTAGTTGATACTTGTAGAGGTTGACAAGCATGGGCTTAGTTTCATTTTTCTGCAGTTTTCCCAGCAACATTTGTTGAACAGGCTGTCTTTTCTCTACCATATGTTTTTGGCACTTTTATCAAAAATTAACTGGACATAGCTACGTAGATTCATATCTGGGTCTTACTATTCTGTTCCACTGGTCTTCATGTCTGTTTTTGTGACAGTACCATGCTGTTTCTATTGCTATGGTTCTGTAGTATAGCTTGAAGTCTGGTATTGTGATATCTCCAGCGTTGCTCTTTTTGTTCAGGATTGCCTTGGCAATTATCAGTCTTTTTTGCTTCCAAATGAAATTTAGGATTGAATTTTTAATCCCTGTGATGAATGTCACTGGGATTTTGATGGGAATTGTGTTAAACATGTAGATTGTTTTGGTAGCGAAGCCATTTGTACTATGTAGATTCTACTAATCTATGAGCATGGGTGGTCTTTCCAACTTTTGTAGTCTTCTTTTATTTTTTTCCAATGCTTTATAGTTTTCCTAGTATAGATCATTTACATCCTTTGTTTACTCCTAGGTATTTGATCTATTTTGAGGTTATTGTAACTGGAATTTTCATATATTCTTTCTCAATCTGTTCATGGTTGGTGTATAGAAAGGCTACTGATTTTTGCAGATTGACTTTTGTATCCTGCTACTTTGCTGATGCTGCTTATGGTGTCTAGAAGTTTTTTGGGTCTTTTTGCTTTAAGACTAGGCTATCTTCAAATAGGGATAGTTTGACTTCTTCATTACCTATTTGTATTCCTTTTATTTTTACTTCCTCTCTTATTGCTCTGGGAAGGAATTCCAAGACTATGTTGAATTGGAGTGGAGAGATTGGGCACCCTGTCTAGTTCCTGACTTTAAATGCAATTGTTTCAGTTTTTTCCCATTAAGTATGATTTTGGCTATAGATTTGTGATACTAAGCCTTAATTATGTTGAGGTACATTCCTTCCATTCTTAGTTTCAATAGAGGTTTTTATAATGTAAGGGTGTTAATTTTTTTTACATTTTTGGTTTATTCATTCATATATTCATATGTGCATATATTGTCTGGATCATCTCTCCTCCCTGTCCCCCATCCCCTTCCTCTCCCCCCACCCCCTTGCTTCCAGGCAGAACCTGTTCTCTAATTTTGCTGAAGAGAAGACATAAGCAATAATAAGAAAGACAAAGCGTTTTTGCTAGTTGAGATAAGGATAGCTATACGGAGATTCCAAGCATTGCTTCCGTGCACATGTGTATTACACCTGAATTGATTCATCTCTACCTCTTCTCTTCACTACTGCCTGGTCACCTTTGCATATTGACCTCAGTCACTTTAAGTTTATTGTATTAGCTCCTCTGCAGTGGGAACATCAAACACTTTCAAGTTTTGAGTTTCCTACCTTTCCCTATTTGTCCTGTATGCATTCTCCCCTTAGAGTCTGACCCATGTCCAATAATATTACTGCATTTGTTTTAGGTCTAAAGTCCACAAATGAGGGAGAACATAGAATTTTTGGCCTTCTCAGCCTGGCTAACATCTCTTAAGATGATGTTCTTCAGTTCCATCCATTTACTTGCAAATGACAAAATTTCATTCTTCTTCATGGCTGAGTAAAATTCCATTGTGTATAAATATCACATTTTCTTAATCCATTCATCAATAGTGGAGCATCTTGACTGCTTCCATAACTTGGCTATTGTGAATCATGCTGCAATAATCATGGGTGTGCAGGTGTTGAATTTTATGGTAGGCTTTCTCTGTATCTGTTGAGGTGATCAAGTGATTTGTGTCTTTGCTTCTCTTAATATGCTGTATTACATTTAATGATTCATCATTTACACTGACTTTTTTAACATACTCAAGGAAGAGAGAACACACAGTATTTGTGTTTCTGTGTTTGTGTTACATAGTATAATGTCCTCCAGAATCTCCATTATGCTGCAAATGGCAGAAATTCATATCTTTTATGGTTGAATATCATTCCATTGTGCACACTTAGCAAATTCTTGTACATTTATCCTTGAGGGGCTCCTAAACTGGCTCTATTTCTTCTGTGAAAATGACACAATGAATGTGAACATGAAGTATCTTGATGTTGCCCTGTATTACATTATTATTTATTTATTTATTATTACTTTGTATTTTGAATGTTGGTAGCACTACTTAAAATAATATCTATATTTTTAAATGAATTTTAAGTATAGATATGGCTTTTTTAGGCATTAAAACTATAGTAAAGTATAGTTTCTCCACTATAAAGGCAAATTCAACTCAACTGTAAAGGCAAATTCTCTAAATTCTTTGAAATGGTATAAATCAAATTTTATTTTTCAGACCATTGAATTCAAACTGTCAAGCAAATATTATCACAATATACCACATTGAATGGAAGCACATGTTTGTATACAGTAAGAAATATAAATTGCATGCAAAATAGAGAGACAGATAGTACAAGATTCTTTTTTCTAATGAGGGAAAATATTTTGGCCAGAGCTTGCAGTAGTCCACTTCAGTGAAGGGTTGCACTGTGTCCACCTGGTTCTTGCTCTCCTGGGTAGCACATCCTTAGTCAATCCAATATGACACAGGCACAGATTCCTCACAGACTTAGAATCCTCCATTATATAAGAAAAAATAAGATAGTATGGTGAAAGACAAAATACAGTGAAAGAAGAATAATTTCTAGAAGAAGATGAAGAGGTGTATGTTTTTGATAATTGAGTTTTCAGGAAAAAAATTGGAGCTCCTCAAATAATGGAGGGTTTATCTGATAAGGAAAGCACATGAGAGACAGAAGATAAACAAAGAGGTCATAAGCTCATTGTTGAATTTTTTTAGTATAAGAAAACATGAGATAGATACATCAGAGGAATGTATCTGACAAGTTCAAAGACTCTGATTCTGAAGGTAAGGGAGAGGTTTGCAAACCGATGAAGAAAAAAGGAAATTCAGAAAAGCCAGGAGGTGTTGCCCAGTGTTTGGTGCCAGATCACACACATGGACCTACAGACTGCAGCAGGGAGGTGAGGTTCCTGATGAAATGGAAATTTTTGATGATACTAACCTAATCTCTGCCAAACAATCTAACGCCAAGTGCTAATTCCTGTCTCTCAGAGGGTGATGACTGAAAAGGTAACAAGAATTAATTTTCCTGAGTACCAGGCCTTGTCACTTCTGAATGAGGTCGTCAAGTAGGGAGGAAGGATTTGTACTTGTCTGGACATCATAATAGAGGTCTTAAGAAGATATCCTTTGAAGAACCAGTTCAGTTTAGGTGCGCTGAGGAAATACAGGTGGTTTAAATCAGTTCCAATATCCATAGTTTGCAAACCAACATCAGGAGTGGAGAAAAGGATACAGGTTCTGAGTCACTCTCTCTGAAGTTCACAGGAAAAGACAAAGTGCCCACTATGAAGAGAAAATTTACATAACTAGCTGTGTAGGAGGGGAAATATTACTGTCCAACTTCAAAGAGCATCTTCACAGCTCATGCCTTCTGTATAAAGACAACTGTTCACTTCTCTAGTGTGGCATATGTGTAGTTTTAGGTTACTGTTTCAGGGTTGGAAAGGGGTAAGGAGGAAAGGAGTTAGATAAGATAAGTTTGGTTAAGATTTGGGGCTTAGGGCCAACGTCCAGCAGAGCTTCCATACATTCATGTCCTTCATCCAAGTCTCCATAGCCCGCGATGCTGGCCCCAGCTGGGGATAACTACTCTCCCGCTGGGCGGCCACCAAGGGGCTGGGGCAGCAAGAGGAGGGCAGGTGAAGCCTTGCAGGGAGCACTGGCCATGGTTGGGGGCTGGAGCTAGGACTGGGTCACAGCCCAGAAGATGCGGCCTGGCTGTGGGACCAGAGAACCTGGGGTCAAAGAGGGAGGATGCTTGCGCACCCTGCCAGGTGGTGCTCCAGACCCTCACAGCCTCCGCGGGTCTCTGCCTGGGTTTATAGTGCCGGATGCCATGCGGAGAAGTTGCTGCCAGCTGTAGACCTGCCAGTTTGAGACCAGCCAGTTTGGGTGCTATTTAAAGCTGCCCTGGAGCCGACCCAGGCCTTGGAACTCCATTGGTGTAGAGAACTGGCAACTTGAGATAATGGCTCCAAAGTTCAAACAAACCTGGAAAAATATATAGATGCCGCATTGTAGTCTCTCCAGATGTGTGGGGATAATAGTCCAGAAATCAAGTGATCCCCTTGGATTAGGTAACTAGTCATAATGAAGAAAATTAGTTTTAAAACCTTCTGGAAATCTTTTAACTTGAATAAAAACAAGGAAGAGTCTGAGTTCATGGTAGTATAACCATGATCACTAGACAGTGAGTTTGGAAAGGATGATTATTTGGTAGCTGCTATGGTAAAGATATGGCCAGCTGTGATATCAATGGTGATGAAGAAAAAGGGGGAAAAATAAAAAAGCGAAGGCCTGATGGGTCCACTAAAAAGGCGGCTCTCAGTGAAACAGAAGTCCCTATGGTCTTCAAGGATGTCAGAGCCCAGAGGCCCATCAGGTCCACTTCCCTCTGCACTTACCACTACAGCCCATACCCTGGCTTCTTTGACCTAAAAACTCTAAGGAGATGTGCATCAAAATGGAGGTGAGATTCAAACCCATGTTTCACTCTTCCATCCCAAGTCTTGCACTGAATAGTGTTCAAAAGGATTTGCACGACCTTCAGTCTGAAACTGTTTGCCAAGAGTAAGTAATCCACTCAAGAGTTGTGATTCTCCCAGTGGAGACTTGTATCTCCACCCAGATGAACATGTGTCTGTAGTTATTGGACTTATGCCTCAGGACTACATTCAGGGTAACATGCCTTTAGATGAGTGGATGAATCCTTTGAAAGCTTCACGAAGCTATTGTCTGGACATTTCTTCAAACATGGAGATCTCTGCAGTTCCTCCTCAAGTTAGAGGGAGCACTTTTGCTGAAGATGAGAATCAGGTGGACCAGGACCTAGTCATTGGCCCAGAGAAATTCATGGATCAATGTTTAAATGGATTGTTGATTGACACCACAGAGTCATGTTGCAGAGCCCCACAGCAAGTCATGGTGACATCCCTCCACTGTCACCATTGCTACCTCCAATGTAGAATAATCAAATCCAAACTCACTGGCATAGATGCCCATGTGGCTGAAAGCATGCGTTGTCATTTGAATTTTGATCCTAACTCTGCTCCTGTGGTTGCAAGAGTTTATGACTCTGTGCAAAATAGTGGTCCTATGGTTGTTCAAGCCTTACAGAAGAGCTGAAGAAACTGGAAAAACAAGGGTGGCACTGAGGACCAATCACATTCTTGGAGGCAAAAGGGAAGCTAGCAAACATGCCAGATGGTTCTTTTCTGGTTCGGAATGGTTCTGATGAACTTTATCTTTTAAGCCTGAGCTTTCGCTCCCATGGTAAAACACTTCACACTAGAATTCAGCACTCAAATGTTAGGTTTAGCTTTTGAGAACAGACAGATGTGGAAGGACACACCTTTATAGTAGAACTAGTGGAGAATTCAATCAGGGATCTGAAAACTGAGCTTTGTGTTATTCAACGTCTTTGTTACCTGGATCTGTCCTTTACACTGTCAGACTGACCAGTCCAGTGCCACAGTTCATGCAGGTGTGTTCTTTGCAGAACATTTGTAGTTTTGTTTTAAGTCAGTATACCAGAATAGACTAAATTCAGAAACTTCCTTTGCCAAACAAAATGAAGGATTAATTACAGGAGAAGCACTACTGAAAGATTGAGAACCCCACATCTTGGACTTTGGAAATAAGAAAAAGATTGAAATACAGTTTATAGGCTTTCATTGCCATGAAAATCTTTTGCTGCCATAACTATTTTAGTTTTATGTGCACTAGAGTCATTGATTTGTTTAGGGTTGGGGAAGTGTCTGCAAGGTGTCTTGGGTTTATTTTGGTTCTTCAAAGAGGGATGTCTTGAGGTTCCAGAAGAGTCAATTATCTTTCATTAATGTGCAGAATAATCACAATGTGAATTATCAGATTTTCCTATGTACCCCCAGTACTTTGCTGCTATCCACTGTGATTTTTATGCATTAAAAGCATACTTCATGTGTATTTAATCCAATTAAAGTTGCATGAACCTTGAAAAAAAGATTTAGGACTTCATTGGGAGTTTCAAAAGAATGGAAAAAACAAATGACTACTAATGGTGACATTCTGAAAGATCCAAAATAGTTTTGTTTTCATAACTTTTCTTTGGCATAAGTAAGAACTGTGATATACTGCTTAAAGCTGTGGAAACCAAAAACTTACAAGCTAAAATATCCTAATGACATTCCCTCAAAAGGACTACACCAGTTTCTAAGTTACCGAGTCTGACATTTTGGAGATGGAAACAGACTGAAGTTGTGAGGGGAAATATTTTATTGTATATATTCCCAGGCAGAACATTCTGTCTTAGAATATGCCTTCTTGAAATTAGACAAAATATCCATTCACTTCCGTTTATGAACATACAAATATCAGTTTGTCCAGCAAATCACTGAATGAAGAATTTTGAGAAGGGCTGTGAAGCATATAGTTTTTTGGGATAAAAGGGGAAGATAAAGGTTCATGGTCTTAGGTAGAAAATTTTGGAGTACCTGTTTTTCAAACTTTAAACACTGAAAACAAATTATTGTTAGAGTTCAGTCACTGGCCTTGGTCTCAGGAAAAGACTTGCATACTGAGACATAGTTCACTTGAATACAAAAAACAGCATCTTAAGAATTATAGATACACAAAACAATCTGTCTGGAATCATGAAGTCACATGGATTTTTTTTGAGAGAATATCTAACTATCCAGACAGTGCTAGATCCAAGTTCACTATCCTCCTGCCTCAGCAACCAAGGTCTGGGATTAGAGGTGAGCACCACCTTGCTTGACTGTGTCATTCATCAGTTCTTGGCATCCTCTAGACTTCCATCTACAGCTACAATATAAAATCTCTCTACACATGTGTTAAATTATTGTGAAAACTTTAACAGTAAATGTCATGCAACACTGCCAATTTTTGTCATGATAAAACTAAAGATTTATAACCCTACTCAAAAAGAATCATTAAATGGTCTAAAAATGTGAAAAATTTCTCCACCACTTAATAAAAAATTTAAATTAGTTTAATACATTTTGCAGTCACTAGATCATGGCAAATAAAAGTGTTTGTAAAGATACCAATGTCATCTGGTGGGAATATAAATTGATTCAACCAATTAGAATAAAAAGTTTTATACATAACCAAAGAAAGAAAGCTATACAACAAAAGCTAATAACTATACTACAAGTAAAATATTGTCTCTTAATTCTGAAAGAAAACTGTCAAACAGGTTTACTCAAAATTGCATGAAACAAACTATCACAATTTAAATCAACACTAGGAATTCTGCCTAAATATTCCATTACCATACATAATATAAAAGTAAATATTGTTGAAAATAAATGAATTTTTGTTAAGTGTGGCAATATTGAACCTCCGAAGTACATGCAAGAGAATAACCACCAATACAAAGAGTTAATGTTGAATATTTAAATATTAACAAGATCCAGAATCTAATGATTTGTGTAGGAACTTTAACTGATGTTGATCCTATGATCAGGAACAAAACAAGTACAATATTATCAGTCACATACTCTGAAATTTCTGTCTCCATGATTCCATATCTGCCTCATTTCCTCTGTCTTTCCTCTGTTCCTCTTTATTTATTCTATAGGAAAGCATGGGATTACATTTAAGGACATCCAATATAGTCCAGGATAAGCCACTCTTCTTCAAAGACACTCCTTAGTACCAAACATTTAGCCCTCTGTCATAAAAAGTAATATTCACAAGTGAGAGAATGATGACATATTGTTATGAAAGACATCATTCAACTCACCAGAGAAATACAATCTGATTGTCCTAAAGGAAATTCTGTTATCAACCAATTGAATGAAAGACATTTAGTCATCTGTCTTTAGAAATTATGACTGGGTGTGACACCTTCATCTACTGTAACCAATTAGTGATGTGAGGAGAACCAGCCCTAGGATCAACCACCTCATGGAGGACTGAATGGAACCATTCTCATTGTTCTACTATGTTCCCTATATCTGGGGTTCTTGTAATGAAAGTTAATCCTCGATATTTGGGGGGAATATTAGTGTTCCTAACAGTCCTCACTGAGGGAGATTAAATGTTTCACAGTCCTCTCAAACCACTGAGATAATCAATCTATGCTAATCGTAGTAACTAAAATTAAGTATATAGCCAGAGACTGATTGGTCTGCTTAATTAATTGAATATAAAAATTTAGATGGAAGTCACACTATGCAACTTCCCTGATGTTCCTTTGCCATAACCATTATCATGGAATGAGGTAAAGACAAGTTCCCAGAAATAACAATGGCTTCACTAACATTTTTCCTGACATACTTACCCTCTAAAATTTTTCCTCATCTGAGACCTGTACCTAAAATCATCATGCAGACAATTCAGAATATATAAAGAATTCAACAGAAAAATAAAACATTCAATTAACATGAGTGGGCTGCAAGAGGGAGGAAAGGAAAAGGAGAGCGTGACAAAGGGAAATATTCAGGCTACATTATATATATATATATACATATATATACATATATTTATGTGTATGCATGTGTAAAAGTAGCTTAATGTAATCAACTAAAAACCATTAAAACTACAGGGGCAGGGGAGGGTTTTTAAAAAAGGATAATAATAGATGGTATGACTTTGATGATCAAAGTACATTATATACATATATATACATCTCCAAATTTAACTGCTTTTTAAAAATGAAAAGTAGAGAATAAATTATGTGAAAAGAAGTTTCTCAAAGTAAGCTATTCAAATGAAGGGAAAGTAGTTAATGTGTACAGATGTAGAATTGAAGAGAGGAAATAACTGTTGATTTTCTACAATTTAGTGGAATAATGATAGTTGTGAAAAAACAGCTAATATTCCAAAATGAGAAGATATTGAATGTTTCCAATTAAAATTCCATAAATGTTGATGTGGTGGTTATGCTAATTGACATGTTATGATCATTATGCAAGCTACAAATTTCCTGAAACACATTAACATCACAAATCTGTGTATAATTGATATTTGTCAACAAAATTATCTATCGCCTATCTATCTATTTAACATCTACCATCTATCTATAGTAAAACCACAGAAACTAGGATACATAGTCTAGCTCTGATTTTATTACCTAAGCAAGAGATAGGTTTTGGAGATTTGAAACTTTTGATCAGGAAGCAGCAACAATAGCAGAAGTTGGAAATATAATAGAAATACATGTTTTTTTGTTCCCAATCTAAACTTATTTTTTCCTAAACATTGGAGATGAAGTCTAGTATTCTAGGCTTTGAGAACACTTCCAGAAGAATATAGTATATGCTGAAATTTGAGAAAATACACACTCAATACCAAAATATCCTCATTGGTATTGTGAATCCAATTGAATACTCAAATACTTTCATCTCTTCATTTCTTCACAAATCCTCCTTGTCTTACTCAAATTCATTCCTACCTCATTATTGAAAATTTACATTGAACATAAGCTGTGTCATACCATATGAGATAACACAATGCATAAAAAGCATATAGCTTTTCATCCAAAGTCTTCTATGAATTAAAAATTAAATATGAAAATAATATGAAATCTGTCATTTTTTGCAATAATTCCCTTAATTTGAATTTTTGAACTTACCTAAAATTTTTATCAAATTGCAGATGGATTATTTATCATTATAAGTCTCATTTTCAAAGAATATTAGTTAAATTTAGGTTAGATTATGGGGTGTAAAATAAACATATAATTCTGGGGAAAAAGTGTCAGATCTCAGATCACCTGAGTGAAATTGATCAATTACCACAGATAGCATAGAATTAGTATTCATAAGTCTTCATTCAAATCTCATAATTGTTTTGAAAATTTAATGTTTTGTTCCTGACACAGGCTCTAATCTTCCCCTTCTCTTAAAGATCTGTCACTGCAAGTTCATGACATTTATCCTGCTTGACATAATAAAAAGTTATAAAATATCCATGTATATTTCAGTAACATAAGATGAGCCCCATGTAAGTGTAAGGCCTATCCTTTTAGCAATTAATTCTAGGAGAAGCTCACAACACTGTCTACAGATTTTTTGCGTTGTCATAAGGGAATTTTCTTGTAAAGTGACAGCCCACTGTTTTTAAAGAAGACAAATACATGGGAGTTATAAGGAAATGCATAGTCTCCTATGAAAGGAGATAAAATTGACCTGCTCCCTTAATAAAACTGAAACGTACAAGGTAACCACACATGTTATGATAAGCAATATCTTACTATGATTTTCCTGTAGAGTGTATTCTCTTTATGCAGGGGAAGAAAAAAGTGGCTATAACAGAATTTATCATTACGGGCTATCTGGGGCTTAAACATTGTGAATATAATCCAGGGACCAATACATGCCTAGTGAGTGTGGAAAAATTTTAAATGTTGTAAGCCTGGATGTTGTTATATCCAACTAGAAATATATGATGAATCTGTTAGCTTTATGATGATTATCATTCACAAACATAATACATAAATATATATATAAATGTATATATGTGTATATGTATTGTATGTATAATATGTCATAATTTATATATATGTATCATATATAATATATACTTATATATAATTTATATTAAATATGTGCTTTTTATATATGATATGTATATATATATTATCATGGAGTAAATCTTGAATAAATACAAATTTTCTTTCATACAATCATATATCTATGAAGTTAAATGTTTTTAGGATGTTTCATGATGAGAAATCTTATAACAAAAAACCCAGCACAGGGCTCAGCCTATGAGATATAAATACTAAAATTACCTATTGGATTTGGTTTACTTGCATGAACTATCACACTTGGCACTGTCTTTTCCTCAGAAAGAAGTGATGTATAGTAGAAGTTGAGGGATGAGGAAAGGTACAGAACATCTCTAGCATGGAAAATGTAAATTTCAATGAAATGCCTATATACTAAAACTACATCTTGGAATAATGATCATGTGGAAAAATTATAATTCACTTGGCACTAGTATGTGATGAAATATATGACAATTAAAATAAATTAATGAATGAAAAAAGAGTAATGAATCTACCATGATTGAAATCAATAACAAAAAGACTACCAATATTTCCCCATTTCATAAATAATATGAAAATATAGATCATTGAAAATAACTTATTTACTGTGAAATCTAACAACACTGTTGAAATTCAAAAGTTCAATGATGAGAACAAAAAACCAAGATAAAGAATTCTTTGCTGGAATTTAAACTTTAACATGTTCTATTATTTAATAAAGTCTATAAGACTGTAAAAGATGCTGCTGCTATGAATTTTGTAGATTTGTGGGGCAAAATATAAGTAATCAAATAGGAAGAGAAGCAATGAAATTTCTGTCTCCATGTTTTCATTACCCCCTGCTTTTCTTTGTTTGATCTGTATTTGGCTATTTCATAGGAAAACATGTGATTATACTTAGAGAAAACCCCAGATATTTCAGGATAATCTACTCTTCTGCAAAAACTCTGGTATTTAGGCTCTAATATTGACACTTTTAAAAACAAATGAATATTCATGAGAAAATTAAGATCAGGCTTTGACATTTTGTTTGAAAGATATCATTCAACTCTCAAGACAGATGATTTATGGTTCAATCCATGAGAATTCTTTTATTCTTTGGTTCACGGAAAGGCACTCAGGTTTCTGTCTTTGAGAGTCAAATCTACGTGTGACACCTGTATTTGTTGTAATTATGTGATAAGAATAGAACCATTCCTAGAATGTGTTCTGTAGGGTGTGTTTTCTAATTGTAAGGTCCTTGTAATAAAAGATAACCCTCTTTATTGTTTGGAAATATTGGATTTAGGTTTCCATTTTTATTAGAATCTAATGTGTATTCACTGATAGATTTTAAATATATTGAAGTCTTTTCAAAGCATTGAGACAATCAAATAATGCTAATTTTAGATGCTAAAAGGAAGTATAATTGACACTAGTGTTGACTCAAAAGAACATGTCTTAACACTGGTCCCACTGATTACTAAATTTAGAAATAGAAAATTTTAGTTCCTTATTTTACTCTGGATCTGCCCTAGTTTTCAATGATCATAGTCTTTATAATGCAATGATGCAGAAACTACTTTCCTGATATGAAAATTCATATAAATTTTCCTCAACTACCCACCCTCTAATATTTTTTCTCTTCTATGTCTGATCCTTACAATCATCGCTAAGACTACTCAAGGTATGTAAGTAACTCAGAAGCAAATCTTCAAATTATCCAATTAAAAAATGAGATTAGGGCAAAACAGGTCCTACTTAGGAGTATTGGAAGAAATGAGAGGGAGGAAGTGGTAAGAAAATTGTGAAGAAGAATGAATATGGCACAAATACTGTGTATACATGTATGTAAATAAAAAATGATGACCTGTTGCAGGAATGGGGGGAAAAGGAAATAGAGGAGAATTGTGGAGGGGTGAATTCAAGCAAGATATATTTTAAGAACTTTTGTAAGTGTCACAATGTACCCCCACCCAGCATAAAAATAAATAAAATAAAAAGAAACAAAATAGAAATTTCTATGTGGGGACAGGATATTAGGGGGTGAATATGGAGCAAATAATGTGTACACATGTATGTAAATAGAATAATGAGGCATGTTAAAACTATTCCAGGAATGAGGGATGGAGGGATAAAGGAGAATGATAAGGGGGGGTGAAATTCAAGTATGATGTATTTGATGTAAGAAATTTTATGAATGCCACAATGTACTCTCAGTACATTAATTCTAAAATGAAGATATATACATGTAGAAGTGATGCTTAACAGGTACAGAGGTGCAATGGATGGGAGAAATAACTTCTAATGTTCTATAGCAAACTATGACAATGATGGTTGACAACCAATGATGCACAATTCAAAATGACTTTAAATGTTCAATAGCAAAAAAGTGATAAACATGAGAAGGTGAATATGCCAGTTAAACTGATCTGATTATTATACATTTATATATGTATTGAAATATCATGATGTAACACATAAGTGTGAATAATAAACATATTTCTCCATAAAATTACATATCAATTTTCATATCATTAGAAATGGCTAAAACTAGAACACATAACAATTCTGTGACCTTAGCAAAAAAACTGTTTAGGGAATTTCAACCTTTTGTAAATTATCAAAGATTCAGGCAGCAAAGGAAAGACAGATAACAAACTCAAGGTGAAATTTACTTAGCTTTTATGTCATCTGCTCATTTTGTAAGAGCAGAATGCTGGAAAAGTCCAGCATTCTACCTCATCAGGAATCCTGTCATTGTGATTTACTCTAGAAAACCAATACTGAAGAAAATAACACTTAATAAAGCAGAAGCTATCATACAGAAGAGTTTCCTCAAGACCTTGTTCCTATTCATTTTCTCAAGACATAAATAAATGGGTCTTGTATTTAAGGAGCTACAGAATATTTCACTGACACTGCTGACTCCTTGTTTGAGTCAGTAGCTACAGAGCTACTGTACACTCTAAAACCTGTTCCACAGCACAAGAAAACTATTGAATAGTGAGACCCACAGGTGCAAAGACATTGATAGCTTCCTCTCAAAGACAATTTTTCTCAAAACAGAGGAAATGATCTTAGTAAAAGAAATTTATCTCAGAGTAAAGAATCTTACAAAATATGACAGCTGGAAAATGTGTCAGAATAGTAGTGATGTGGCTATCAGAGAAGGCAGCTGCTGGGGTTCATGATTAATGTGCAGCTCAGAAGTGAAAAAGGCTACATGTACTTATAAACCATTGTTGCAGGAGAAAAATCTCTAAGAAACCAAAATCCAAAATGACCCAGATTTCTGTGAATCATTCTTTGTAAATAATGTTCTGATACTGTATTTGGAGGTTCACCCACATCTTTGGGATGACACTTTTGCTTAATAAATATCAACAAATGACATTTTAGAGAGAAAGAACTACACGGGGGTGTGGATACAGGAGTTAGAACTAATGGCCAGGATGACAAGCAGTTTCCCCACAGTGGTGAACAGGTACATGGACAGGAAGCAGATGAGTGAGGGACTGCAGTTCTGGAATATCTCTCAGGTCTAGGAAGATAGAATTCTGCAACAGCTGCTTGATTTCTGGGTCATATGCTGGTGAATCTTATGAAAAATATGGAGTCAAAATAAAATGAACAGGGCTTCTGGATTAAGAGCAATGACAACATGTTACAAATGTGGATAAAGGAACATTTTGGGTTGTGTTATTGACTTACAGATGATCAACATATGGAGTAAGGAGCTTCAGTCTAAATTTTAATAAATATGCTAAAAGATGTAGATATTTCTAAAGAATATGAAAGACTTAAAAATAGTAAAAAAAAGTTGGGAAAGGAGAGAGGGTGGATAAAAATGCAAATAATGTCTGACATATTTGTTATATTGTGAGAACTATTGTAAATGCCACAATGTACCCCCTATCTAGCACAACAGAAATTGAATAAATTTTATAAAAAATGTTGTGCATGTGACCCACATTTAATATATGCATACTTGGAAATAGCTCAATGAAACCCCTTTGTACAGCTAATGTATATATCTCTATATATTATTCAAATAATCTCTATTGTCTATATGGTAAACCCATGTTTTCTTTCTCTTCTCTCATTTTATTTCCACACCCTTTACTGAATGTGAACAATTTTTCAAACATTTCCACTTGTGAAAGTGAAACACAGAATGAGATTTGGGTTTTCCTTCCTTGCCTTAAAACAAAAGGAGAGTTGAGAATGTGTATCTTCATGAGCAGTTTTCTCCAACTGTGGCATCCTTCAGGATTATTTAATTGGTTCTTCAAAATACAGATGAAATAGTTCATGCTATCACTTCTCTAGACCCCTGAGGAAATGTCATGGCAATCCTATGCATAATTAATTAAGAGCACATATTTTATGGTTACTATATGAACTCTCTAGAGCAATCTTTGTAATGTTTCTGGATAATACAGAACTATATTCCTAAAATGTCTTTCAGGTTTTGTAATTTCCCATTATGATTAGAACATTTTCTGACTAAAAATAGCGCTCGCTTTCTAGATATGTACTCTCTGCTACCCATTAAGTTAATTAAGTTAATTGTGGCAGGTAGAGGGAGATTACCCCTGTGTCGGTGAACAAAGATTGCGAAATGTTGCCTTTAAACTTGAGGTTCATATGAATCCCTTAGGAAATATAAGGAGTCTTTGTTAGCAATTATGAAAGAAGCCAGATAACAATGGTGAAGAGATAATTCCTTTAATCCTGTGGTTATTTCTTTCCTTAATGAGAAAGTGAGAATGTCATTAAATTATGTGAACAAGGAAAACTTAGATAAATGAACAAAAGATTGAAATGCATAGACTCCAATGAAAACATGTAAAAATGTATTTTAGTTTCAGATTGTGAAGTCTTACAAGAGAGTACTGATTTACATAATTAGCTTTCTAACAGGAGCGTCTCTGGAGGGCAATGATCCTCCCCTCATGGGAAAGAGAGAAACTGCAATGTTACCCATCATTATTTAGTGTGTGTTAGACTTACACACTCTGAATTTAATCCAGGTTCCTCAATTAACTTTTTGAACTGTAACAATCTTTAATTGGGTGAGAGATCTGGGTATCCTCATTTGCATAACTGGAACTTCCTGGAAGATATGTTTTTTTAGTTACAGGATAGTAATCATTTCAAAATGTATATTTATCAGAATATAATATTGCATACCATAGACAAGGTAATTTTATTTGTGCAATTATAGCTCAATAAAGTTTGAGGGAAACACATTCATTGACATATTTCAATGTGGAGAAATGAATGTAGCAAAGGCAGCCATCACAGGGCTTCAAAACCTAATAATACCTACATAAGGACATACCTACATAATAAAAATTATTTAAAAAATTATATAATATTCAAAACTTTTAAATAGTTTGAGCTACTTCACTGATACATAAATTCTCATTGTGGATTATACATGCATCATTGAATCTGAAAAGTGTGTGAAAGCCAACCATCACTCAACAGTAAACAATTTATATACTTCACTTTCCTTGCTTCAGGTATTTTTATAGTGGTAAATGATAGAGGTATATTTGAAAGCCCTTGCTTTATATAACTACACAAACTCAATTTATTCTCCTTCCTGGGGCAATCTACCACACCAAATTTGTATATATAATTTCCTCTTTAATCATTATGTCTGGTACTACTGTTCCACATAATAACTTCATTGGGTTTTATCTTAAAGGCTTCCTATAAACTAAAGCCTATGTATCCAGGTGAAGTAGCTCACATCTGTAATTCCAATATTTGGCAGGTGGACATCAGGAGGCTCACCATTCAAGGCCATCTCTGGCAAAAGAAAGTCCATCAAAATCCCATCTCACCCAGTCAAAGTTAGGCCTAGTGGCACATGCCTATCCTTCCAACTAATAAGAAACAGAAATAGTAGGATCTCAGGCAAGATTATTCCAATCACAAAAGCTAGTCTCTGTATTCAAAAGAAAGTATAAATGCCTGGTGGCATGGCTCAAGTGGCCTGGGTTCAAACCCAAATACCACCAACCTAAGATCATACTGTATGTGCCATTTACGAATGGAGAGCTTAGGTATTGTATTTAAAATTAATTGATTAATGTTGATATATCTCATCATACTTCATTCTTCATAACTGCAGTATATTCCTCTTTAATGTCTCAAAATAATTTGTTTTCACATTCTCTAACTCATAGGTGCTATAGTTACTGCCTTTATGTCTTTATTCTATGACTACATACACAATAAAAAGCAGTGCATGGGAGAACACCATCACATTCAATATGGCAATGGCATGCCATTGGAAAGGAAGAAGGGAAATGAGGATATCAAAGTAGTCAATTCTGTATTCTGCTTACTAAATTACTTTATTTAATTACCTGAAACTGATATAACAGAATATGTACATTTCTTAATTATGAAAAAGGAGATGGGTCATCACATGTTCCTGTTTATTACCCTACCTCTGTTGAACATATTTAGAGTATTTCACCATTTTAGAAATTTAAACACCAGGATCAAGAAGCTATTGGGTGAGGATTTCTCCTTCTCCACCCATTTCCTGGGTCCCTCACAACTTTGCTACAGTGATAGGACAAAATCCGTGCAATGATTGGTTAACAAGTACCAAGGAGAATAAGAGTAGAACTGACTGGAATGGGATAAATTAAGTTCCTCTCAAAATTCATATTCAGAAAACTTAACGTCCAATTCCACAGAGAAATACCATTGTATTAGAAGATGGCTATTTAAAAAGGTAATGAATTTAGAATGTGGTCATTAAGCATGATTCCTGACTTAATAGAACTGTGGACCTCATCACACACAGAGAGAAGACCATGCTCTGAAACTTGAACAAGAAGCCCTCTGCAGACTAAAAAGAGAGGGCTCAGGTGAACCAGCCCTAATCAACCATGGTTGATCAACGTTTAGCCTCCTATACTGTGAGAAAATAAATTTCTCTTAATTCACTGTCTGTCATACATTATTATAGCATCTATGAATATTTAATACAGCTGACCCAAACTGTCTCCACCATGAAAATAATTCAAATAAGTGTCAGAATATTTAATTAGAGTAATCATACTTGAGTAGGGACAAGTGTCTGTTTAGAAGGAAAATGATACCTGCTGCTGTAATGAGACTTTAGCATTGTGATCCAGTTGATCAAAGAAAATAAAAATGAGAAGATCCCAAATATGTAAGTTATACAGCAGTCTCATTGAGTACCCTTTTCTTCTTCTCATGTGCATGTACTTTCCCACTGTTTCGCTTGGATGGTACTATAGCAAAATGGTTGGCCTCAGGTTGTAATCATTAACTAATTGAACTTGAGGTTTCTGTCTAATTTCCATGAGAATGAAGTTAAGCGTCTCACCTGGACACTGAATGCTGAAAATATGTTCTCATGAAGGGCAAATACACTGTCTGAGTCAATTGACCCTAGGTTAGGAAGGATCATCTGTGGGAGAAAGTGCAAGATGAAGTAACTATAGTTGTTTTCTTGATTGGGGAGGGCTTCTTTTTGTATCCACTGATTCAAGCTATTTTATTAGTTGGCATAATCCAGACATAAGAATTAAAAAACTGGTGCAGGTGTTTCACAGACTAATGCTGCCACCTAATTTAGGAAACACATTTTTTGGAGCATAGCCACAACCATTTGATATGTATTGTCTGTAGCTGTTTCCTTTAGATTTTTATTGTTGTGCTGGTGGTATATTGTGGCATTTCCAAAAGTTCTTAAAATATATCAAATAGATCATACTTGAATTCACCCCCTCCACCTTTCCCCTTTATCCACCTTTTCCCCATCCCTAGAATATTTTCAGTAGGTCCCATTTTTCCATTTACATACATGTGTACACAATATTTTCACCGTGTTCATCCTCTTACACCCTTTCCAGATATCCTCACCCTTCCCACTGGTACCAACCTCATAAACAGGAACTGTTCTGCCCTCCTGTTCTCAGATTTTATAAAAGAAAAAAAATGACATTTTTGTTTGTTTAAGAAAGATATAAAGGAGTTTCCTTGTGACATTACCTTGTTTATAGGTAATATAAACTGAACTGGTTCACCTCACCTATTTTTCTCCTTTCTACCTTAGTCCCTTTCTTATCATGATTTCAACAGGTTTAAAATTTCTACATTCATTCTTGTATAGGAAGAATATCAATCATACTCACTTTCTTAACTTCCTTCTTTTTCCCTCCCTCTGTCATATGTGACCTCCCCTTAGCATGACCTGTTTTTGGTAATTATAGACAATACAATTTTATTCAGCCACAAAAAGAAATTTTGTGTTTTTCAGGTAAATGGATGGAATTGTAGAATATCATCGTAAATAACAACAGCTTAGTTCAGAAGGCCAAAGTCTGCATGTTTTCTTTCATATGTGGAATATAGACATAGAACGAATACAAGGAATATTGTGGGGAGGCTTCTGGATAAGATTTACACTGGTCCTATCACACTTAAGCCTCAATGTCTAAGGATCCTCGTTATATCAGAAATGTTACCATCATTCTGACCCCAGGAGTGCATATTTTAAAGATCAAGTCTATAGCAAATAGAAATTCAGGATTATTGATTTCTTGATCCCTGAGGCCAGGTGAACCTCATCCAATTCTCTTCATATTTTGCTGCTCACTTCTATTTCATGTACTGTGCACATGCATGCATATGGAAATGGACTTATACAGTATATTAAAACAATCCATTTCATGTATCTATATTTCATTAAAACATGAAGCCTTATTGAATTTTAAGTTTTACAGTATAGCTGATATGTTTACAGATATATAAAATATAATTACAAATAAAATTAAAGTACTATAAAATGGTAAGCACTCAAAAATATTTGCTCATAAATATATGGTTTTCTGAGCTTTAATGTTAAAAATATTTGCATCAGTTTTTATTTCTCATTATTAACATGCATTAATTATACAAATTAATGGTTTTGGTATATTTCCATATATGTACATATCATCCCTGTGTATTTCCTTGTACCATTTCTTGCCCTCCCTTCTCTCTCTGCCTTCCCCCGGCACACTTCCAAGTCTCTTTGTTGTTCCTTTTCTACTTTTAGGCCATCTTTACATTGGTTTCTACATATTAAAAAAATACTTCACACATAATTCATTTTCAGTGTCTAAATTCCTTGGCTAAACATGATGTCTTCCACCTCAATGCATTTTTCTGCAAATGACATGTTTCATTCTTCATTCTGGCTAAAAAATACTCCATATTATTTATACACATGTGTATATATAATGCTATATATTATATATATAGCATTATATGTAATTATATTATACTGCATATATGTATGCACTAATATCTATTTTTCTGTTAACAGGCACTTAGGAGTGATTCTAGATTCCATATTTTGGCTTTTGTGAATAATGCCACAGTGAACATTAATGTTTAATTGTATTACAGAATGGATTTCATTATGACACTTCCACATGGGTATATGATCTACTGTGAGCCTATTCATTCCCCTTTGTGCACCCTTCTCCTCCTCCCCACACGAGCCTGGTCATCACACACAAGTAGTCCAGCATTTAGGTTCATATATTTTTGTTTGTGTGTTTCTATTTATGGATATAGATTCCACATATTCAAAAAGACATGTGATATTTGTCTTTCTGAGCATGGTTTATTTTACTTAACACAGTGATCTCCAATTTCATCTGTTTTCCTGAAAATGATATAATTTCATTCTTCTTATTGCTGAATAATGCCCCTTTCTGTATACATAGGACACGTTTTCTTTATCCATTCATCTCTTGTTAACTACCAAGGTAAATTCCATAACTCATTAACAAGGTGTTCAGACTTGCATTTCTTTGGGCATGTGCACAGGACTAAAATAATAGAATCCCAGTAATAACTGTAGCTTTGGAGGAATTCCCATATTGGAATCGATTAAGGTGGAACCTTAATTTTTGTTATACATATTTTCCACAGAAATTTCTATTCCGTTTTTATTGCCCACATCTGACAACATTTGAAAAAAGAATAATGTTCACTAGTTATACTTTCTGAATGTGCTTCTAATTCTGTCATAATATTTACAATGTACAGCTTTTCACATGAGGAGACTAAGCAAAATGCCCATTTTTAAAATTTCAAGTGATTTGATTAGATTTAAACCCAAATTTCATGGCAGAGATTTTAATTTAAACTGGCATTAATTTTAAAAAAATTTTATAATTAAGAATTTTAATAATTTAATGCCTACAGATTTTTTCCCACTATTCGTGGATGTATGTAACTAACAGTCAGTTGAGTTCCTACAATATAGTAACAAGGACTTGTGGGTTGACCAATAGAGCTGTATTATTCCGAGTTCTGTATGGATGAGAAGATTCAGACCTTGGTTATCACCATCTTCATGCAGATAGTAAGCTTTTGATGTTTTGCCTTGGCGGAAAAAAGAACTTGAGTTTTCCTTCCTCTCCTGAAAAGGTCAATGGTTTCATCATGGGGGCTCCACATCTGTAATGTCACATAACCTCAAAAAGCCCCACTTACTAATAAATACTATTACATTGGTAGCTAGACTTACAAATATGCACTTTAGAGAACATAGTATTTCTTTCATTAACAATACTCACTTTATTATGTTTCAGTATTTGTTACCTAAAAAGCAAGAGGACTTTATGTAATTTGATTTTTAAAGAGTGGCTAAATTGGAAAATGAACTCATTCAAATTCACTTCAATCATGAATTTTTTAGGTTTTCCCTCCAAGTGGTCCCTCTTTTACATTTCTATTCTTTTCATTTTGGGTTTTGATTTGTCATATGTGAGAAGCCAATTGTTATTTGCTTTCTGCGTCTGGCTTACTACAATGAGTAACATGATGATCTCACGTTGCACCTTTTTACCTGAAAATTACATAATTTAATTCTTCTTCAAAACTGAATATGAATAATTATGTATATATAGCATATTATATTTATCTACACAACAGTTAATGGGCACCTAGTCTGATTCCATTTGTTGGCTACTGGGCATAGTGTTGCAACAGGCATATGGGTGTAGGAATCTTGATTTTATCCTGATTTACATACTTTTGGATGTATGTCTTGGAGTGTTACAGCAGGATAATCACGTAGTTCCATTTTTAGGTTTTTTTAGGTCTCACCTTACTAATTTCCATAGTGCCTGTACTAATTTAAATCCCCAGCAACAGCATATAAGTTTTCCTTTTCCTCCTCCCCCACCATTTTTTATTGTTTCTTATGTTGACTATATCCATTCTGACTTGGAAGCAAAGAAATCTCAATGTGATGTGTATTATCACAATGGGTACTATTTTGATGAGATATTAATTTCATCTAAATGGAAATAAAAACATTAATATCCAAAGGTTATATGTATTTCATTTTCTTTCCCTATAAAGGAATACATTGGTAAAAGGATGAATTTTGTGGAACTCAGACTAAACTGAAAACAAGCAAAAATTTTGTTGGTGTGTGCTAATATGACTTTTAGGAAGAGAAGGACTCAATTTTTCTACAGCAATGTATAGCTGCCTGGGCAGCTGCATGAGGAGAGAGAGGAGGCAGATTGAAAATATTAAAGACATTTAGTAAAGTATTCCTAGACATCTCAAAAGTTTGTATACTGTACAAGCATTAAATGTTTAATCAATAAAAATAGCATGACAGGGAACTTACAAGTGGCGTGTATGATAGCTTTATTATGTATCATTAATTGAGATAATTAGTCTATGAAATGAGACATTAATTGAAAAAATTGTTTCCACTCTTAAGGTTGTCTTGGTGAATCCCTCATCCTGTGATACATTTTCACCTCCATCACAAGTGTCACTTACTCAGGGACAAATCTTCCTACTATACTAAGCCATAGTTTTTTCTCCTAAGTGTATTTGTAGTCACGATCATGCTTATAAATAACATCAGGAAGACTATCACCATGTTTGCACTGAAAATTTTATGTATGTACATATTTTACGTGTTATAAAGTCATTGTACCATAAGTAATGCAACAATGAGATCTAATTACTTGTATGTCTCAGAAAAAAATTGAACACTGAATATTATAAAGAGAAGTTTCTAATTATTGCACTAAAATAGAAATTGACTGAATTCTGAAATTATATTTCACTCCTTTTTCAGATTTTAACTATACTTTTCTTAAATTCAATATCCAGACACAAATGAATTCAAGAACACACAGAGTCATTTACAGGTCCCAGATTAAAATTACAGGTGTGGTTTATAGATGTTGCAGAACAATGCAAATATGCAGAAATCCCATTAAGCCATGGTACATGATACCATTCAGATTCTAATTAAAAATGTTTAGGGGTGTGCTTGTTACAAAACCAATGTTGTTTTAGAGGAATAATGTAATACAAACATAAAAATGTGTGAAATTATTACAGGAAAATATAATAATCTTATTGTTCAGAAGAGAAAATCCATTAAAATTTTGAAACTCCTTCTTGCCTCATTAAAGGATTTATACTCTGCATTTAACTTTTACATACTTCATTTACATTTTTCAAAAAAGGTTTAGCATGGATTTGTTTCAGGATATCAGCATACAATAAGCAAAAATATTGACAAACTATGGTGGTGCTGAGCACTGTGGATTCTATGAAGCTAGGGCAAAAGGAAACTCTATATGCACAAAATATAGGGACCATTATTCCAATTAACATAAAATATCTGTTGTCACCCAAGAATGAAGCCCAAGGTTGGAATTCTTGATTAAATTCCAAAGAAACCCTGTGCTTAATCACCAACAACACATTTACACACACAGAGAGAAACTTATGAATTATGTTTTAAAAAGATAAATGCCTCAACAGAAATACCATAAATGCATATTTCACATGCAGTAAAATAAATGGTACACATTTTACAAGATATTTCTTCACCTACACCCACTGGATTCTCAGAGTAAATTTAAATGATTAAAATGTTTGGGAGGATGTTATCAAACATTACAAATATCTAATATCAACTTAAATTGGCTCAATCACTCACGGAAACTCTGGAAATACAAAAATGTGATAAGCTACACTTTTTGAATCCATGTACCTCTAAGCAAAATATGAAATTATTATTCCCTTCAAAACATGTGAAGGAAATTATTCAAACATCATTATTCACAATTGTAGAAAAACGAAAGCCAAAACATTTTCAACAACAGAAATGTTTATCATTAGTGCCGCTATGCACAACATAAAAATATGACTGATAATACATGAATAATTACTAAACACAGTATGGTTGATCCTGAATTACAAAGTGAGTAAGAAGACAAAATTCATTCATTAAGATTGATTTTAGCATGATCACACAGAAACACATTTATGTGATAAATTGTATGGGGATTTCTATAGAAGTGGTGAAAATAGTGTCCTAAAACTGACAATTTTTAAAGGAAAAATGATCACGTACTGACAATCAAATACTGCCTATATCAATCACTGAGATTTTAAAGTGTCCTTTTTTCTCAATGTCCTACAAACTTTAGTGTGTCTTATAAGATAATATGTGATAATATTTATACTCCACAAAGAAAATCAAGGAAAAGTTCCTCTTCTCCAAGTACTCTCTCCTTGAAAATGCAACATTGACACATTCATCACATATGACAATTATAAGTTAGTGGAACATAATCTGGATATATTTTGTTATTATTATTAAATTTTGGCAAAAATTTGTATTCATTCTTTAGTGATTTTTTTGCAGTACTGGATATTGAACTCAGGGTCTTGAGTTTTGTAGGAAATCACTCTTCCACTTGAGCTACATCCCAGTCCTTTTGCTTTTAGTTTTTCTGCAGATAGAGTTTCATGCTACCTTTGCTCAGGTCAGTGAATGCTGTGGATGAATTCTACCCTACCCTCTCCCTCTCCCTGGAATTTATAGGTTGATGCCTGTATATACATCAACTCAAGTATGACTGTGTCTAGAGACAGGTGCTATAGGTAATATGGTTAAATGAGACCATATGTGTGGTGTACTAATCCCATGAAATGGCCTTTATAAAGGAGGAAAATGGGCTGCAGTTTAGGCCAATGGTAGACCAGTTGCCTAGCATGTACAGTGCCCTGAACTGGATTCTCAGATCTGAAAACAAAGGTGGTGGGAGATTACTTTATGTCTTTCCTTCATGCTAGGACACATTGAGAAGTTCACCATCTGGAAGCCAGGACAGATATAACTTATCAGGAATCCAATCACCTTTGAACTTCTCCCAGCCTACAGAACTATAAGAAACAAAATTTCTGTGTTTCAGCTACCCACTCTAGTGTTTGATATTGCAGGACAAGGGATTGGGAGAACAGAAAGATAAACTATCACACACTGTTTTTGCCTGCTTTACTTCTCACAGGAGTATTCAAATCAGCTTCTCAACATTTAAGAATCTGATGTTCTCATTAAGATAATGTGAAAGTAGTTTTCTGATGTAGGGAGAACTGTTGACTTTGTGATGTAAAATTTTACTGTCCATGAATATAGTAATCTTTATTTGCTTACATATCTTTTGTATTCCATTTTTTCCCCTCATACACTTGTATTTTTTGTGGTAAATGTACTTTCATTTTTGGTTTTTCTGTTGTATGAATATTCTCATATATATGTGCATCTTGATATATTGTTTTAATAGTAAATTTATTGACTCTTCCATTTTGTGATAGTTTTTGGTATAAGATATATGTAGATTATAATCTTTCTCATTGTTTTTCTCTCCATTTGACTTGGTTAATGCTTCTCTCACAGTATGAAATATATACATGATGGATCATTTTACCCTCCTCTTTCCTCTCTAACTTATCTGCTGCCTTTTGGGTAATGATACATGGGGATGTTAGAGTGACTCAGGCAATAGAGCACCTGCCTAGCAAGTATTAGGTCTTGAGTTCAAACCCCAATAACACCAAAAAAGAGTTATATCATGAATTCTGTTTTATTGATGGTCTTTATTTCAAGTGAGATATTTATTTATTTTTGGTGGTACTGGATTTGAACTCAGGATCTGTTGCTTGCTAGACAGGTACTCTACTATTTGACCATGCCCCAGTCCTCTTGTTTTCCTTTTGTTATTTTTCTGATAGTGTGTTCTGGTTTTGTCTGGCTGGCCTAAAGTGCAGCCTCCTACCTATGCCTCCCATGTAGCTGGTAATGCGTACATGCCACACACCTGGCTTATTTTATTGATATGAGGACACTAACTTTTTGCTTTAACTGGCCTGGAACCGTGATCCTTCCAATCTGCTCCTGCTGAGTTGGTGAATTATAGGTGTGAGCCACTGTGCCTGGCCCAAATGGATTATTTAAAAAACTATCTTCTCCAGTGTCTATGTTGATGGATTTAGGATTTTTGCCTATAGAACTTTCGGCATAGTTACATATATTAATTGATTTCTTAATAGAGAACATTATTTTTATAATTAATATTAAAAAGTATTTTTCAGTTCTCATTGTTTCTCTTCTTCATGGCGAATGTTAGTGTTTCCTCAGATTCTGAAGTTATTTCTATTCTTTCAACCACTGAGGTTCTCTTTGAGCCATTTCACTCACTCTGGTTTCAACTATCACTGAGGATCTATTGCTTCCTAAATCTTTATCTTCACCTTAAATCTCCTATCTGAGTGCTAGATCGTATCCAATGGCTGGTTGACCATCTCCACATACTTGATTACAGAAACCTCAAACATAATGTATTTAACATCAATTTAACTTCTGTCCATCATACTCCTGTTTTTCCAAATATACTTTGTGTTCTGTTTCTACCTGGTTGGGCATACAGACAGCTTGGAAATAAATCCAATTTTCACCTTAGGAACAACAAACTAGGGCCCAAACTCTATTCCTTCCTCCCCCTTTGGAGGTGCTGGGAATTGAATTTAGGGCTTCATGCTTGCTAGGCAAGTGCTGTACCATTTGAGTCACACTAATATTCTTTCTTTGGCTATTTTAGTCTATTTTTCAGATTGGATCTCGCTTTTTTGTCCAACAGGCTATGATTCATTTATTTCCACCTTCCAAGTAGCTACTGTTACAGGTATATACTACCATGCCAGGCCACTAGTGTAAAATTCCACTCCTGCTTTTTTTTCTTTATTTTTTCATCAAATGATTTCCTAATTCTGTCAGCTGCTGTAGAGGGTAATGTTTTCCCTCATATGCTTTCATTCTTACTCTCCACTCAGTCATTTACCATTTTCCTTTCATGAAATGACTTTCAAAATGTGAATATTGTCACATACATGCGAATCTTGTTACATAAATTACCACTTTTTTATAGTACTGGGATTTGAACTCTGTGCTTTGCACTTGCTTGGCAGGCCCTCTACCACTTCACTGAAGCCCTAGACCATTTGCCTTTATTTATTATTTTTGAGATAGGATCTTGATTTTTTTTTTTGAAGTACTGGGATTTGAACTCAAGGCCTATACCTCAAAGAACTCTGCTAGCTCTTTTTGGTAATGATTTTTTTCAAGATAGTGTCTCACAAACTATTTGCCCAGACTGGCTTTGAATCCTGATCCTCCTGATCTCTGCCTCATGAATAGCTAGGATTACAGGTGTGAGTCACCATTGCCTGGCTGTTTGCTCCATTTTTACAACCTAGGATTGTCATTATTCTGTTTCATTTTGTTTGTTTTTTCTTCCAGATGTTTGTTACATTTTCTTTCAACCTTGGACCCTTTACAGGCCCTGGTCTTTGTAACTGTGGTGACCTCAATAGTAATTACACAAATATAAGCCCTATGAAAGAAGTTACACTCTGTTGAAAATAAAAAGTAAACAGCTGGATGAAGTGACTCACTCCAGTGATCTTAGCTACTTGGGAAGTAAAGAGAGGAGGGTTATGGATCAAGTCCAGCTCAAGCAAAAACAGTTAATGAGACCTTATCTCAAAGAACAAACTAGATGTGGTAGCACATATTTGGAATCCCAGGTGCAAGACCTTACATGAAAAATAACTAAAGCAAAAAGGGCTAGTGGCATCACATGAAAAATAACTAAAGCAAAAAGGGCTAGTGGCACATCTGAAGTAGTAGAGTGATTACCTGACAAGTACAAGGTAATGAGATCAAACACCAGTACCACCAAAAAAGAAAAAGAAAAAAGTGAAACAGAGATGTAATATTTAGCAGTATAAAAGCCACCATGATTGTTTTAGGAAGAGAAGAGAAAAGAAAATACATGGTGTTTTATTTTATAACAGGCTTAAATCAAAAGCAGTTTTTTTGTTTTTCTTTTTGGCAGTATTGAGGTTTTGGACTCAGGGCCTTATGCTTGCTAGGCAAGCATTCTACCATTTGAGCCACTCCTGCAGCCCCAAAGTTTTAAGAAGATTATTGGGTGTTTTTGTTAGTTTAATGTTGAGTGAGTCTTCCAAGTTGTTATTTAGTAGATAGGTAGATATAAAATATAGACTCTAGTAGCCATGGTTATATTGGAAATACAAATTAGGAAATTAGTCACCTAAAACCAGTATTAAAATGATATTTATTAAAGCAGTCATCTATGGAGTGGATAGGAAAATGACAAGAGAATTCTAGACTCAAGCCTTGTGTACAGAACCATCAGAATTCATGAGAAGAAGACTGTGCTGCATAGGATCATGGTAATGGGTGATCTGGACTTGGTAGAACAACCAGGAGCTCTTGGGTATGAAGATATAGTGAGCCAACAGTTTCATGATAAAGTGCTCAAACTTTTGTGTGCACGTGGAACTTGCTGGTATCGTTTACCTTTGTCTTGTGCAAATCATTAGAAGACATGAATCACAATAGATTTTTACAGACTTCATTTACTATGCAAGTAGATGGCTGCTGAAACCCCAACACAAAATAACAGCCTACAAAATGAGGGATTTTCCAAGAAAGAAATCTAGAAAAGTCTACTTCAAAGATGGTGGGCACAGCTTGGTTTGAAGAACCAAATCCTTTCATCTAGCATGGGGATTGACTGGGGATTTTGTGACCTGTTATGGTTGTGAGAAGCATAAAATATTTTAATTTAGGATCTTGAAGAAAGCTGTTTTCTTCTTTTCTGGGATGAAGAAAATTTGTACTTGGAAACCCCTACAGGTTTCTAACTACAATTCCTTAGGAAAAATAAGGGAAAGTAAACACACATGTGTATGGAGTTGTTCCAAAACCTATATCCATGCTTATGTGAGAAACAGATTGATCATGCCTGCCTGAAAGGCAGGCTGTTAATCAGAAGCTAATCCAGGAAAACCTTGCATTTTCATATGTGAAAAAGGAATGAAGTGTGATGACATTATGCCCACAATTATTCTAAGAAAGAACAAGATGAAAGATACTGTGCTGGAGCCTACAGCTTGGTGGTAGGTGAATAACAATCTCCATATGTTTTAGAAGAGTAAAACAAAGCAACAAGACTTAGCACTATAAAATTCATTAATTAACTTGCAATTTCATTAAGTCTGAAATCCATACATTTATCCTAAGTCCATATTTTTGTTTGACGTCTTACATCATTATGAATAGAAGGCACTCTTTTACCTTTATGTTTGAGCCCCATAAAGAATACGTTTGTATTGGAGATCAGAAGGGCAAAACAGGTCCTCCTGCAGGGAGCTGATACCAGTGGGAGGGGGAGAAGGCGGGAAAAGGGTGAATATTGTGCAAATACTGTGTACACATGTATGCAAACAGAAAAATGATACCTATTGAAACTATTCCAGAAATTTGGGTCAGGGGGCCTGGGGAAAAAGGAGAATGGCAGAGGGGGTGAATTCAACTATGATATTTTTGATATATTGTAAGATCATTTGTAAACACCACAATCTACCCCTACCCAGCACAACAATAAAAAAGAAAAATGGAATACTTTTGTGTGGCTCATGGATACTGATATTTTTTCATGTCCTTTTAAATGTCCAGAAGGTTAATGGCCTGGTTAAGAACATCCAGAGAAACCAGGAGACACAATTGCAGGTAGTTGTGATTGCTGGGAGAATACATCAACTGATGAGATCATTGAAGTATGTGAAATCTTTAATGTGAGCTCAAGCCGTATTTGAAATCTGAGGGAAGAATACTAAGTTCTGATCCCTCTCCCACAACCCTGCCTGTTACTCTGTATTTAAGGGATCCCCAGATAACACATTAATAGGTGTTTTAAGAAAAAACCTTGGACCCAGGACTCAGAGAAAGGGTGAACTGATCGTTTTAAAATTTTAAGTTTAACCTCCTATGTTCTGGATATTCAGGATCTGGCAACTATCATAACATAAAAAGTGCCCATGGCTTAAGGCCCCTCAACTAAGTATTTTGTCATTTTTCTCTACAATAGTAGAGATAGTCTCCTGGATTTTCTATCCCAGACTGTCAGGCAGAGCCTAGAAGCAGGGAACCAGTTTAAGATACTTTTACAGTAACGTACATAGTGATTTGTGGTAGGTTGCATAAAGGCAAAATGAAATGGTAAGAATTGATCCAATTTGAGGTTTTACAGTCATTGCTTGGCATCTGAAATCTGTAGTATTTAAATGCCTTATATAAAATGGCATGGTATTTGGGCACCAGAAACATAGCGAGCATGAAATTTGTCCTGTAATTTTCTGTTTTTTTCCTTTCCAGCCCTCTGGGGCTGGAGTTTGAACTAAAGGCTTCATGCTTACAAAACATCCTATAGTTTTCTAATATCTCTCTTTTTTTGTGGCTCTGGGGTTTGATCTTGGATCCTCACATTTGCTAGGCAGGTGTCTACCACTTGAACCCCTTCACCAGCCCCAGATCACCATTCTTTTTTTTGTTATTTATTTATTCACATGTGCATACATTGTTCAGGTCATTTCTACCCCCTTCCTCCTCCCCCACCTTCTCTCCCCTTCCCTGCTCAGTTTTAGGCGGGTCCTGTTGTGCCCTTACCACTAATTTTGTTGAAGAAAAGACACAAGCACAATAAGGAAGACAAAGAATTTTGCTAGTTAAGTTAAGGGTGGCTATACAGAGAGATTCCTAACATTGCTTTCGTGTACCCATGTGTTGCATCCCATGCTGATTCATCTCTAACTGATCTTTACATTGGTTCCTGATCCCCTTCTCATGTTGACCTCTGTCACTTTAAGGTTTCTGTATTATTTCCTCTGGAGTGGGGACATCAAATGCTTTCATGTTTTGGGTTTTCCACCTATTCCTATATCTCTCATATGTGCTCTCCCCTTGTCACAGATCACCATTCTTACAGTGCTTGCTTTTATTGCTGGTGATGATCATTTTGTTCTGTCTTGCCGATTCATTTTCCAGGTAGATCACAAGGAAATGTATCATTTTAATTCCTATTACCTGTTCAAAAAAGGGGAAGATATGTGTCTGCTTTCTACTTAAGGGTCCTAGAGGAAAGAATACTTCAGATCTCTTAATCTTGTTGACCTTCCTGGCAAAGGGAGAACATGAGGAACTGTGTATGGCTCCTATGACTACTGCTCAGACAAATTCAGTTTACGTGCGACTGATCACATAAGGCAAATAGAGCACTACAAGTCTGCTTATTTGACTTTCACTGCAGGGGTGTCATGCATTCTGACAAAGGCATGGCAAATAAAGCTCTGGATATATTTTGCATTTTCCCCTCCTTGTCCATGCCAGATTTATATGATGAGTCTTAAATCCAAGTCTAAATGTGAGTATGTAGAGATACGGCTTATAGGAAGCCATTAGGATTAAATGACACCATAAGGGTGGGGTACTCATCCCAGAACACTGATTGCCTCAGAAGGGAAAGATAGGGGTGAGTATTGTATGGCATGTTTAGTGTCTTACAAAGAAAAAAGAGAGCAAGAAAGAGAAAAGAAGATGGATAAAGAGAGTTCTGTTCTCTCCATGTAAGGACAAACTGAGAAGGCTGCCCTCTGAAAGCCTTGAAGAGAACATCATCATGAATGGAATCACCTAACACCTTGATCTTGGACTTCCCAGGCTGCAGAACTGTGAGAAACAAAATTTCTGTTTTGTTTCAGCTACCGGGTCTGTAGTGTTTGTTTTTGCACCCATGCTGACTAGTACCAGGAAGGACAAGGCTCTTGGGAAAACAGAATTAATATCGAACACACACCTGAGTATTTTTGCTTATTTTATTTTCCAAAGTAAATTTTCAGTAAGTTTTTCTATACCTCAGAATAAGTAGTAGTATTAGTAATAGTTATTTCCATTAAGGTAATTTTAAATTAGTTTACTGATGTAGGAAAGATTGATAACTTCAACATGTAGAATTTTGCTGCTTATGAATATAGTAGTCTTTGCTTGGTTAGATATCTTTTGAATTATTTTATTTTTTTATTTGTTTTGGCAGTACTGGGGTTTGAACTCAGGGCCTCTAACTTGCTATGCAGGTACTCTTACTATTTGATCACACTCCCAGCCCTCCCCCGCTTTTAAAATAATATTCAGATAGGGTCTCATATTTTTGTCCATGGCCATCTTAGACAATCATCCACATAGTTGCTTTCCACATAGTTGGTGTTACTTGGCCACTTGGGATCACTTTGTTTCTTCCCTCATTACTTTTATGTTCTTCTGGTTGAATCCATTGCTAGGAACTGGGAGCTGGTGGCTCACACCTGTGATCCTAGCTACTTGGAAGGCTAAAATCAGGAAGATATTGTGGCCTGGGCAAATAGTTCATGAGACTCCATTTCCAAAATAACCAGAGAAAGTGGGGTGCATTGGTTCATGCCATAATACTAGCTACTTAGGTGGCAGAGATCAGGAAGATCCTTGTTCAAAGCCAGGCTGGGCAAACAGTTTGCGAGACCCTATCTCAAAAAGTGCCAACACAAAATATAGGTGGTGTGCTGGTAGAGTGGCTCAAGACTGTCTGACTAGCAAGAATGAGGCCCTTAGTTCAAGCCCCAGGACTGCCCAAAAAAGAAAAAAATGTGCTGGAGTTGTGTCTCAAGAAGTAGGGTACCTGCTTTTCAAGCATGAAGCCCCCAATCCTACCAAAAAGAAAAAAGTAAGGATTGCTAGGTATTTTGGTTTGTTTTTGTTGTTGTTGTTGTATCCAATGTTCTCATGTATATGAACAAACACTTTAATATGTTTTTAATAGTTTGTTAATTTATTGAATCTTCTTTTCTGCATATTTTCAGGAAATTCTCTTGTTTGTAGCTATAAATTATATGCTGGAATTATATGCATGTCCCCATCTTTCTCATTTTGATTTTCTCTTTGCTTGACTTCGCTGATATCTCTCATACAGTGTTAAATATACCTTATCCATGTTTGTGTGGATTGTCATGGAATTTTCTCTGTAGAGCTGTAAATACAACTGCATATATTGATTAATTTCTTTATGTTTATTTTTTTCTTTATTGCTAAAAGAAATGTGAAAGTGGCTTTTCCATGGTCCATTTCTCTTCTTGTTTCCTCAGATACTGTAGTCATTCCCATCTTTTCAGTCCCTGAGGTTCTCTTTGAGCCATTTCACTCACTCTGACTTCAGCTACCACTGAGGTTCTACTGCTTCCTAAATCTTTATCTTCACCTTAAGCTTGCTTTATAATTGGGATATATCTACTTGCCAAGTGGATATCGTCACATACTCAATCACACAAACCTCAAACAAAGGATGTCCAAAGTTAGTTTAACTTTTGCCCATTATATTTATTTTCTTATTTTCAAATTTACATATTTTTGGTGGTAAAAGGGTTTGAACTCAAGGCTTTGTGCTTACTAGGCAAGAGCTCTACCACTTGAGCCATGCCTCCAACCCCAAAATTTACTTTATATTGGCAGTTTCTACTTAGCTCCATGTCCAGACAGCTCAGAAGTAAACTCCTATTTTCACCCTAAGGATACCTAATATGAAATTCTACTTCTGCCTTTTTTTCTCTTTTTTTTCCTCAAATGAGTTCCCAGTTTTGTATTCTTACTAATCTGTGTCTTGATGTAGGTGGTCATGTTTTCCTTTCCTTAGTTTCTTCAACTCTTACCTTACCTTCAGTCATTTCAGCTTCCGTGGGATGATTCTCAAAATGCAAATCCTGTCAAGTAACTTACCACTTTTTATTGGTGTCTTCATTTTTTTTACACTGTGATTTAGGAAGTGCATTATGTCTACTTTTATATGCATACTATGATTTTTTTCCTTTTTTAGATTCAGAAAAGAAATATAAGGATACCTATAAATGCACATCAATTAAGTAATTTACTAATAACATTGAGTACCTGAACTATACATTGCTGGAATTAATTAGGTTAAGAATTTAAATGCATAATAACTGACTTATCAGTTACTTGCGCATGTTTATTTATCATTCATCCTAGTGCAGGAGGACTTACTTAGAAATGGATTTTCTTTACTTTCATTAATCTGGCTTGTGTTCTTTGGACTTTCTCAACTTGACTTCTGTTGCCTCATACTTATCAGAACACATTCATGGCTCAGGTGGCAGAGTGCCTGACCAGACTACATTCATTGTTCATGTAGAATATAGGTACCTTCTGTCATTCCTGTGAGGCATAACCTGATAATAGAGAACAATCCATTTTTCTACCTATATTACCCTGTCATACATTGAACATGTGACTAACTTAATTTTTCTAACACATTGATTGCATCAAGGACATAATAATACATGTGTCTTCAGACAAAATATGGGCTCTTACCAGGAGGGTAATTTTATTCATCCTTGTTCTTGTTAAGAACAAGGACTGTTCTAAATCTATAAAGGAAACTGTATAGTCATATTTCCTTTCGTCACTAAATTAACACAGTCTGAATAACCTGTATTGATTTTTCTTTCTCCCAAAATACAGAACACAAATTCAGCTTTGCCTTCTATCAAACTCATGTAAAATACACGTAGAATAATGAGATCTCATATTCCTGTTCCTATGACTGAAGACTAGGGTTGAGGAAAAATGTGTCATCACAGCAGTTGGTGTCATTTGAGGATGTGGCTGTGGACTTCACCCAGGAGCAGTGGCAGGACCTGGGTGATGCTCAAAGGACCCTCTACAGGATGTAATGCTGGACAACTGTAGAATCCTGCTGTGAGTGAGTGAGTGAAACTTCCTGTCAATTCTCAGTAGTGTTTATTTTCTCCTTTGTAAATAAGGGAACATTTTGTGGCTTTACTGCAGTTTCCATGTTACATATTATAACTGACCCATAGCAATTGCCTACAATTTGTTGTGAAGTTGGCATTTCAGTACACATATATAATGTGTAATTATTAAATCTGGGTACCTGGCAAAACTGTCAACTGCATCATGAAACACTTTTGTATTAGAAATATTTGAAATGACTTCTATTTTGAAATGTTCAATTAATTGTTGTCAACAATAGCTCTGCTACTGTGCTATAGAACATTAGAAGTTATTCCTTTCATGCAAATACATGTCATTGTAAGTGACAGAATTTTCATTTTTTTTAAAATAGTAATGATGTTTGAACTCAGGGCCTCACACATTAGACAGATGCTCTACCACTTGAGCCACTCTGCCACAATTTTTTGTGCTGGGTATTTTCGAGTAGCTAGGTTTACAGGTATGAGCCACCAGCTCCCAGCTCATTCAGGTTTCTTGAAGGAATCTCTAAACTACTTTTCATGTCAGATGCATTTATTTAGATTCCCAACAGTAGTGTATGAGAGTTCCCAATGGTTGTTTTGTGGCTTTGGTGTGCCTGAGCTTTGAAATCATGGATTCATTCTTGCTAGGTAACATGGAGCACACCTCCAGTTTATTTTGTGTTTTGGTAATAATCATTCTAACTGAAGAGCAGTGATACTTCATTTTGGTTTTGATTTGCATTTCCCTGATGATTTGCAGTGCTAATAAGCATTTATTTATATACTACAGGCTACTTTTGTGTCCTCTTTAGACAAATATCTGTCTAAGATATTTTGTCAGGTTTAATTGTATTACTTGTTTTTCTGCTGCTTAGGTGTTTGAGTTCCTTATGTCTTCTGAAAATAATCTGTTAGGCAAATAGATTGGAATTAGTTTTCCTCATTCTATGTGTTCACTCTTCAGACTTGATTATTTGCTTTTCTGGCCATAGCCTTTTCTGTTTGATGTAATTCCATTCGTTGATTTTTGCTTTTCTGTTTTTGTTTGTTTGTTTGTTTGTTTTGCAGTTCTGGGGTTTGAACTCACGGCCTTATGTTTGCTGGTAGTTGCTCTACTACTTGAGCCACTCCACCAGCTCTGTTTTGTGTTGGATATTTTTGAGATAGGGTCTCACAAACTATTTGCCTGGCTGGCTTTGACTGTGATCCTCCTCAACCATGTCTCCTGAGTTTGCTAGGATTTCAGGCATAAGCCAATATCACCCAGTTGAAAATATGATTTTTAAGGCAGTTTTTTCTCTAATTGGTGAAAAATGTCATTGGTATTAGTAGGAGGATTTCATTGGGTAATGTATATATTGTAATTATAATGATTCTTCCAATTTCTGAGCATGTGTTGTCCTTCCCAAATTATAATAGTTCTTCCAATTCCTAAATATGTGTTGTATTTTCATGTATTATATCCTGTTTAATTTCTTTCATCAGTGTTTTGAAAATTACATCATAGAATTGTTTCATTTCCTTGATCAAAAGCATTCTAAGGTATTTTTTTAGTAGCTCTTCCGTATGAGATTGCTTTCTGGATTTACTTATCAACAATTTCCTTATTGGTTTACAATAGGGTATGCATTTTTAATGTTGACTTTGTATCTTGTAACCATACTGAATTGACTTATCTATTGTCACAGTTTTTTCTGAGGTCTTTAGGTTTTATTTTAGACATTTATCTTGCAAATAAGGATAATTTGATCTCATCTTTTTTGATTTGGATGCATTATATTTCTTTCCCTTGTCTTATTACTATGGCTAAGATTTCTAATACTGTATTGATTAAGTATGATGAAACAGTATATCCTTCTCTTATTCCAAAACTTAGAGGAAATAATTTCAGGTTTTCTCTATTTGTTAAGATGTAGAATGTGGGTTTGTTATATATAACACTTATGTTTAACATTGCTAAACATAAGTTTAATTTTTGAGGCTGTTCATGAAGATTTGGTTACTCTATTTTATCAAATACCTTTAAAGCATCTATTGATACACGTGATTTTTAATCATTCCTTTTTTATGTGAATTACTTTTATCAATTTACGTATGTTAAATGTTGCCTCCCTGGGTTAAATAACTGCATAATCATTGTATATCATCTTTTTATGTGCTCTTGGTTTTCATTTACTATTTTTTGGAGATGTTTTTGCACATATGTTTATCAGGGATATTGGTGTTTTTGTTTTTTTGTTGTTGTCATCTTGAAATCAGGGTAATGCTGTATTACTTAGATGAGTTTTGAAGAGTGTTCCCCATTGCCTTTTTCTGGGACTCAGGGCCTCATGCTTCCTGGGCAGGCACTGTTACTGCTTGAGCCACTTGCCAGTCTTTTTTGTGATTTTTTGGAGATAGTGTCTTGCAGACTATTGCCTAAAGATGACTTAGAGCCAAGAGTCTATTGATCTCTGCCTCACGAGTAGCTAGGATTACAGAGGTGAGCCAATGGTGCCTTGCTGAATTGTTAGGTTTTTAAAAATTGGTTAACAATTCAGTAGTTATGCTATTCTGGTGTTTACTCTGGGAGTCTATTTTTAAGAGGTTCAATCACATTACATGTTTCTGGACTGATCAGATGTTATATATGTTCATGGATCAATTTTAGTAGGTCATTTGGAAATTTATTCATTTTGCTCAGCTTTTCCACTTTTTTCCTGTATAGTTATTATTATAGTCACTAATGATCCGCTCTGTTTCTGTGTAACAGTTGTAATGTTTCCTTTATTGTCATTCACTGATTTTAGTCTTCTCATTTTCTTGGTTAGCCTATCTAAAAATTTACTGATTTCTAATTTTTTTCTTTGAGTCTTGATATCCTCTGTTTTTACTCTGAACTTGGTTATATCTTTCTATCAACTGGATTTTATTGTTGTTATTGTTGTTCTTTCTTAGTGTTTTGTCGTTTTGAAGTCAGGGCCTCATGCCTGCTAAACAGGTGGTCTACCACTTGTGCCACTCACCATCCCCTTTTCTAGATTTTTGAATTATATATCAGTTTATTTGAAATCCTCCTTTCTCTCTGTTATCCCCTGCCTCACTGCTTCTCCCCCACACCATGTACCATGGTATTAGTGTTTGAACTCACGGTCTTGCAAGAAATCTATTTTCTGACTGTGTTTAATGTAGTCAGTTACTGCATGAACTTCCTTCTTAGTACTGTTTCTGATGTATGTCACACGTTTTGGCATACTGTTTTGATTTTCATTTTTTTCAGAAAATTAAATTTGTATTTTGATTTATTTCCTATCCATTCAAAATGCTGTTTAATTTCTATAAATTTGTACCATTTCCAATGTTCCTGTTACTTTTCTAGTTTTATTCCATTGGATCAGAAGAAGCACATGCTATAATTTCAATGTTTTTAAATTTGTTGAAAATTACTTTGTGTGCTAATATTTGGTTTATCATTGAGAATCTATGTGCTGATGAAAAGAATGCTTATTCTAGCTACACATCAGACAAAGGACTGATAACCAGAATATATAGGGAACTTAAAAAACTAAATTCTCCTAAAACTAATGAACCAATAAAGAAAAGGGCAAGTGAACTAAACAGAACTTTCTCAAAAGAAGAAATTCAAATGGCAAAAAAACACATGAAAAAATGTCACCATCTCTAGTAATAAAGGAAATGCAAATTAAAACCACACTAAGATTCCACCTCACCCCTGTTAGAATAGCCATCATTAGAAACACCACCAACAACAGGTGTTGGTGAGGATGCAGGGAAAAAGGAACCCTCTTACACTGCTGGTGGGAATGTAAACTAGTACAACCACTCTGGAAAAAAATTAGGAGGCTACTTAAAAAACTAAACATTGATCTACCATTTGATCCAGCAATACCACTCTTGGGGATATACCCAAAAGACTGTGACACAGGTTACTCCAGAGGCACCTGTACACCCATGTTTATTTCAGCACTATTCACAATAGCCAAGTTATGGAAACAGCCAAGATGCCCCAGCACTGACAAATGGATTAAGAAAATGTGGTATCTATATACAATGGAATTTTATGCAGCCATGAAGAACGAAGTGTTATAATTTGCTGGTAAATGGATGGAATTGGAGAACATCATTCTGAGTGAGGTTAGCCTGGCCCAAAAGTCCCAAAATTGTATGTTTTACCTCATATGTGGACATTAGATCAAGGGCAAACACAACAAGGGGATTGGACTTTGAGCACATTATAAAAGTGAGAGCACACAAGGGAGGTGTGAGGATAGGTAAGACACCTAAAAAATTAGCTAGCATTTGTTGCCCTCAATGCAGAGAAACTAAAGCAGATACCTTAAAAGCAACTGAGGCCAATAGGAAAGGAGGACCAGGAACTAGAGAAAAGGTGAGATCAAAAAGAATTAACCTAGAAGGTAACACACATGCACAGGAAATCAATGCGAGTCAACTCCCTGTATAGCTATCCTTATATCAACTAGCAAAAACCCTTGTTCCTTCTTATTATTGCTTATACTCTCTCTTCAAGAAAATTAGAGATAAGGGCAAAATAGTTTCTGCTGGGTATTGAGGGGGTGGGGGGAGAGGGAGAGGGTGGTGTGGGTGGTAAGGGAGGGGGTGGGGGCAGGGGGAAGAAATGACCCAAGCATCGTATGCACATATGAATAATATAACAATAAAAATTAAAAAAAAGAATGCTCATTCTCTCAGCTATTGCAGATGTTATGTAAATGAAGGTTAGGTTCATTTGGTCTAAAATATGGTTTAAATGCAGTGGTTTGTTTGTTCCTTTTTTTGGATTAATTGATTTGTACATTGAGGATCGTGGTCATTGAAATTCCCATGTATTATTGTATTAGAATCTACTTGTACCTTGTAGATCTAATAACGTATATAATTGAGTGCTTCAGCATCGGGTGGTGTTGGCTTAGTGAAGGCCCAAATATATTAAATGATTAATCATTCCTCTTTTTTGTCCTTTAAATAATATCACTTGGGTTAGTTTAAAATAACCTGTCTTCAGACTTATAAATCTTTTCTTTCTACTGAATAGTTCAACTGTCTTTTTAAAAAAATTTTGTCCTTTTTGGTGAGATTTGGGTTTGAAGTGAGAACATCATACTTGCAAAGGAAGCACTCTACCAGTTGAACCACACCTCCAGTCCATTTTGCTCTGATTATTGTGGAGATGGAGTATGTCAAAATTTGCCCAGGCTGACCATGAACCACACTCCACCTGATCTCATCCTCCCAAATAACTAAAATTACAGATGCAAGTGACTAGAGCTTGGCTTTTTAAAAATTTTTCCACTTGAGTTCTTCACCTCCAAATTTCTGATTGGTTATTTTTCTGATTTTTGTGTCTCTGTCTCCAGCTCATTTCAGTTATTCCTTGACTACTCTCTTGAAAAAATTCTATAGCTTATTTTGTATTTTCCTTTAGGAAATCACAATAGATATGCATAGCTATCATTCTGCCCATAGGATAAATCCCAAATCTCTAGCAGTGTAGAAATAAACATACTCCTTTTTCAGTGGTGGAACAAGTCCATTGTTTAGAGGGCTATATAATTCATCACAGAATGCATATAATGGCAAACTGATGTCAAACTCAAAATTTTTATTTAAAAATCTTTCTCCTCTCAAACATCTACTTTTTTCCTCTCTGATTTTGATAATTTGTAAATCTCTTCCTTTTTCAGGTGGAGGCCCCTCCCCCACCCCATGTTGCCACAGCAGGCTTTGTGTCTTGTGTTGAAGTGATCCTCCTGCTTCAGAACCCAAGTCGGTGATGCTATAGTCATGCAAAATTGTGCCCAACTCAAATAAATTAAAAATCCTACTACATGACATTCTGAAAAACAGTAAACTCAGTCCTAAATATGGGTAGTCTTATATCCAACATATCAAGACCCAAAATCATGATTCCACATTACCTTTTTTAAAACTCAGTCATGGCAAAAAATGACCAAGATTCTATCCTTGCCTTTATGAGGAATCATTACAGTCACACCTGGTAATGCAGGACTTTATGTACCATTCCTCAATGATTATGGCCACACCTGTGCAGTTCCTGAACAGTGTTTAAGATGTATGAAGAGAGGGCAGAGCATGATTTTGACTGAGTAACATCTACAGAATCATCTTCCCTAAGAAACCAAATGACAGCTATTCTCATACTAATACCTCCAAAGCAGTTTAGGTAAATCAGGACTGGAAGCACAAAAGATTTGTTCACCCCCTTGGCCATGAACCACTAGTAGGGTATGTTGGGGGTATGGAGCCTAGAGTCTGGAGATTGCAGTGATCCCAAGCCTGGAGGCAGTGTTGGAAGAGCAGCAAGGTGGGCACAGTATGGCAAGCAGTCTCTGCACTTGTGGCACGTGTATCCTCCAAAGCACTTCTGGGTCAGCCTGAGACATGTTGAATCAACACGTGCAAGTCAAAATATAGACCTCTCATGCCCAGTACAGCTCTGCCACTATGCCAGGTGGTCTTGGAAATCTCCACAGGAGCCCTAGACATGGTCATGGGCAGTGTCACAAAAACCTAGAACTATGCAGTGCTTCACAGACTTGGGAACCTCCCAGGTGGACCGAAGAGTCTGTGAGTTGTTGGGAGAGGTATAGGTCCTCACAGGTCAAGTGGAGAGTGAAATTTGCATCTCAAAAGTTAGGAATCCAGACCCTGGGAGCCAGCACAATGGACATACAAACAATAGTTTATGCCTAACTCTATTTTGGCACCCTGGCTCAGAATCTTAGAAGAGCCAGAGGCCACTCTCCACTGAGCTAACTGTCCAAACGAGACAACCTTTACTATTCTCACCAGTTCATACTTCAAAAAACGAACAAACAAACAAAACCCCCAAGACTCCTCTAGGGGAGAGAGGAAGTCACTCTCCTCCACAACAATGAAGAAAATTTCGACTGCTTCTTTTTGTCTTTTTCTTCTGTTTTTTGTTATTTTCCCTCCATTCTCTCTCTCTTTTTTTATTATTATTTTATTATTCATATGAGCATATAATGCTTGGGTCATTTCTATCCCTGCCCCCACCCCCTCCATTACCACCCACTCTGCTCCCTCCCTCTCCCCCCCACCCCCTCAATACCCAGCAGAAACTATTTTGCCCTTATTTCTAATTTTGTTGTAGAGAGAGTATAAGCAATAATAGGAAGGAACAAGAGTTTTTGCTGGTTGAGATAAGGATAGCTATACAGGGCATTGACTCACATTGATTTCCTGTGCGTGGGTGTTACCTTCTAGGTTAATTCTTTTTGATCTCACCTTTTCTCTAGTTCCTGGTCACCTTTTCCTATTGGCCTCAGTTGCTTTTAAGGTATCTGCTTTAGTTTCTCTGCGTTAAGGGCAACAAATGCTAGCTAGTTTTTTAGGTGTCTTACTTATCCTTACCCCTCCCTTGTGTGCTCTCACTTTTATCATGTGCTCAAAGTCCAATCCCCTTGTTGTGTTTGACCTTGATCTAATGTCCACATATGAGGGAGAACATACGATTTTTGGTTTTTTGGGCCAGGCTAACCTCACTCAGAATGATGTTCTCCAATTCCATCCATTTATCAGCGAATGATAACATTTCGTTCTTCTTCATGGCTGCATAAAATTCCATTGTGAATAGATACCACATTTTCTTAGTCCATTCGTCAGTAGTGGGGCATCTTGGCTATTTCCATAACTTGGCTATTGTGAATAGTGCTGCAATAAACATGGGTGTAAACATGGGGAATACTCTTGTGTATTTCTTTTCTTCTTCTGTTCTGTAGTCATTAAACATGAGCTATGACAACCACATTTTAATATTTAATTTTTAACTAACTCTTCCTCCTTATTTTCCTATTGCCCTCCCTCAATATCTATGTTCCTTCCATCCTCAACTATATCAGCTCTATGCCTTATTTTTCTTCTTTCTTTCATCTTTCACAATCTTCTAACAATCATTTTTGTCAGGTTGTTAGATTGACAGTCTTATTATGCCTTAATTCTCATTTCTTTCTCACTCTATCTGTAATTGTATTTTTTTATATCCTTCCTTGTTCCCTGACATTGTTCCCCTGTATTCGCTTTATTAGCCTCTGCTTCCATACTCATTTCACCATTCAATTTGTCCTGATCATCAGTGTTATCCCTCCTATCTTCTGTCCATTGATACCCTTATTAGCTAGTGCTTTCTTAATTCAAGAAACATTATCTTTGCTCCTTTATTCCTTTAAAGAACAATGGAGGTTCACTGGTGATTCTTAATATTTTCATAGTGGGTATTTCTGTCAACTGGGACTGCTTGTGCAGCTAGTCTTTTTCCCTGAGAGAAGGGGGGGAGGCAGACAGTGTCTTGAACATGGTGAGTGCATATTTGACTATTTAATCACACAACTTGTCCAGTGTTGGGAAAATACACTGCAACCCAGATACTAACCAGTCTTGCCTAATCATTGTAAATGCATTAGCCAAAAGGAAATAGCTAATTAAGCACTCCCAACACAGAATTGGCCAGATGTACATCTCAAAATAGAAATGGAAGTAATATGAGAAAACATGTCTTCTCCAAAAGTCAACAATTCCACGGTAATGGGTGAGAATGACATTTAAGTGAATGATTTCTTCAACAACTCCAAAGAATGATGATTAAAAATGGTGGACAAATGTAAAGATAATTCAAATGAATTCAAATGTGTCAATGAAATAAGACAATGCTGGATATGAAGGAGAAATTCAGTAAAGATATAGGAGTCTTTAAAAATCTCAAATTGAAATTCGGGAAATGAGAAGCTTAGTAATTCAAACAGAAAATTCACTGGAAAGCCTCATTAATAGAATGAACAAGGTGGTGATAAATATTAGTGCTTGAAGATAAAAATAGAAGAATTAAAACATTCACATAAAGACAAAAAACTAGAAGTGCAGACAGAATATGCCTGACCTTTTGGGTGCCTTCAAAGATTCCAGAAATATGGATCATGGGCATAGAAGAAGAAGAGGTATAATCCATGTGCATAGATAAACATATTTAAGAAAATAATAAGGAATCTTGAGAAAGATTTCCTGAATCTTGTGAGAGGTTCAGCTAAGTTCCAAGAGGTTTTTAGGACACCAAACAGACAAGATCAGGAAAGAGCCTCCCCATATCTTGGAGACTTTTGAAGGAATTACAGAAGAACAGTGGGGAAACAAATTTACCTTCTAGTTACAGAGGTGTTCTACATATAGAGAAGAACTCAATTTTTTTATTTGAGAAATGTGAGGAATTTGATGACACAGAATGATGTTATGGTGATTATGTTATAATCACCACAAACCAATATGGAATGACTTATCATGATCTATTAATAAAAAATTTAGTATGAGTGATGAAGAAAATTTTCCTTCAGAAAAATCCAAGATGCATAAGAATTTAAAAAACCAATTAAAACCATTATTCAGCTTTAGGACTGTATTTACAGAATAGCTAAAATGTTTTGCAGCGGAAATTCATTTACAAGGCAAAGTCTGAACTTTATAGGCCTTATTCAATTAATGCAGCATGGAATAAAACAGTACTGGGAGTTGAACTGAGGTCCTGGAACTTGCTAATCAGGGTATGTACATTTGAACCACTACACCAGCCCTTTATGCTTTTTTTTTTTGGCATAAGGTCTCACTTTATACCATCCCACTCCTCCTATTTGTGCTTTCCTCACATAGTATAGATGACAGTTGTGGACTCTTGCTTCAGATGGGTTTTGATGGGGTCTCCAGGACTTCTCGATCCCATAGTGCCCTTGAATCTCAGATCCTCTGGATCTCTGTTACCCAAGTGGCTAAGATTACAGATCTGAGCCACCTGGCCTTGTGCAGGAGACCATTTCAATGCATTTTAAAGCTGTCTGCCCATGCAGACGGGAAAGGCTGACCACCTGGTGCACTCTGTAATAGGCATTTAGATTCCCTGAAGCCATAGTAGGGCAATTTGTTTCACTATCCCCCAAGGCGAGTTTCCTCTGGCAGCCCAACCAGGGACAAAGAGAGAGCAACCCTACCCCTTTGTCTTAGATCACTCCAGCACCTTCCATGTAGCACCTGCCACTCCATTCCATAGCCCTACTCCAAAGCCACTACCTGGCTTCGTGCCACGTGTGATCCCTGAAGTTGGTTCTGGAGAAAGGTGCCACACATAATGTGACAAGACCTAAAACATTCCTGAGGCAATACAAGAGGAAATTGTGAGAAGCCAAGGTCCTAAGCCACCTCTGCTTCCAGTCAAAGTCACAGGACATCAAACTAGTCAACCATGATTCTGGTGGCCAGTGCTGGATCCAGCACAGTGTAAGTGACATTTTTATCCCAATCCCTTGCCAACTTCTAAGCCCTTGCTCCTGTTGGTCTGTAACAATTTTGCAGAATTCCATCAAGTCACAATCCAGTTCCTGCAGCCAATCTGATTTTCTCTTGCTACCTTGTTATAGACCAGATGCTTGCATTTAAAAAAGTAATTCCTGGAGATGGGAATGAATCAGCTGCCCATCTTCCTGGATGCCTCAGGAACAAGGCCAGGGCCAGAACTTCTATCTCATGTTTTAGCTTGAGGATCTTGAAGCCACATCTCCCCTAGTCAGTTGGACCCATTTCTTTGACAAAAGACAACTCCTGCCATTCATTTTTTTAAAGTGTAGATTCTGCATATGAGAGAGAACATGAGATATTTAACTTTGTCAGTCTGGGTTATTTGGTTAACATGATGATCTCTAGTTTCACCCATTTTCCTGCAAATGATATAATTTCATTCTTCTTTGTGTCCACATACCACAGTTTCTTTATCCATTCATTAGCTGATGGACACCTAGTCTGATGGAACCTCAGTTTCCATTTGATTTGCATTTTGTTTATGTAAGGATGTTCAACATTTTTTCATGTATTTACTTTCCATTTGTTCTTCTTTTGAGAACTGTCTGTTCAATTCATTCACCCTTTTATTAACTGAGTTTACTTTTAGAGCTCTTCACATATTGTGGATATTAATCTTTTCTCCTTTGAATAGCCAGCAAATCTCCCATTGTGGAGATTGTCTCTTTATGCTGGTGATTGTTTCCTTTGCTGTACAGAAAACTGTTAATTTGATCCAATTCTGTTTGTCAGTTCTTGCTCTTATTTTCTGAGCAATTGGAGTCTTATTCAGAAAGGCATTTACTATGCCTATATACAGGGATCTCCCCTAGGTTTTCCTCTAGTTATTTCAAAGTTTCCAGCCTTACATTTAGGTCTTTGATCCATCTTCAGTCAATTTTTGTACAGGATGACAAATTGGGGTCTAGCTTTAGACTTCTATATACTTTTACATTTTGCTTTTGGTATCTACTTTTCACAGCACCATTTGATGAAGGAGGTTTTCTTTTCTCCAACATGCATTTTTCACATCTTTGCTGAAAATCCTATAACTTTAGTGGTGTGGGCCTATTTCTTCTGTATTCCATGGTCTACCATGCTGTTTTCTGTTATTGTGGTCTGTAATATAATTTGAAATAATGTATTGTGATACCTTCAGCATTGTTGTTTTTGCACAGGAGTGCTTTGACTATTCGGAACTATTGTGCTTCCATATGAATTTTAGGATTGATGTTTCAATTTCTGGAAAATGAATTTGGAATTTTGATGGAAATTAATTAACTCTGTGGATTGCATTATATCATATAGCATTTTTACAATATTATTTTGCCGATCCATGAACAGAGCAGGTCTTTCTAACTTCTAGTCCTGTCTTCTGTTTCTTCAGGGTTTTATGTTTTTCACTGTAGAGGTCTTTGCCTTCCTTTGTTAGAAATATTTGTCAGGTATTTTATTTTTTGAGGCTTCTGTGAATTGTATTGTTTGCCTGATTTCTTTCCCACCCTGTTCATTATGACAGAAAACCTACTTATTTTTGTATATTGACTTTAGTCCCTGCTACTTTGCTGAAAGCATTTATGAGATCTAAGATTTTTCTTGGACTTACTAAGGTTGTTGATTTCTAATTTTATTCCATTATGGTGTGATAAAAAACAGGAAGCTATTTCAATTTTCTGTTGTTTGTTAAGTCTTGCTTTATGTCTTAAGATACAACGTATTCTGGAGAAAGTTCCATGGACTCCTGTAACTATATGTATTCTGTAGGTTTGGTTTGGAACACTCTATTGATGTCTGTTTTGTCCATTTGATCTATCGTGTTATATATTGTGTTACTTAGTTCTGAAATTTCCTCATTTTTTCACTGGTCTGGTGAGATTTATTTTTTCTTACATTTTCATCGTATTTATCATCCTCTTCTGTTTGTGATGTGTTTTAGTGTCTTCTGCAGTGTTGGTTTGGTGATCATGAATTGCTTTAGCTTTTGTTCATCATGGACTATTTTTATTTCTCTTTCTATTATGAAGAATTGATTTCCTGTGTAAAGTAATCTACATGGTCAGTTATTTTCTTTTTTTTGGGAGTGGGGCAGTTCTGGCAGTTGAACTCATGATTTCCTGCTTGCTAGGCAGGTCATCTACCACCTGAGTCATTCCACCAGTGCAGCAGTTATTTTCTTTCAGCTCTTGAAATACATTGTTCCATGCCCTCCTTGTTTTTGAAGTTTCTGTTGATATATCTGCTATTATTCTCACAGGTTTGCTTTTACAGTTGCTTTGGAACTTCTCTTTTTCAGCTTTCAATAGTCTTTCCTTGTTCTGAAGAAAGAATATGAGGACCAGCAGATGAAGCATATGGAGTGAAGGTATACAAAATAAGATTGCATAAGCATACATTTTAATTATTGTGAGAAAAGACCACATAGTCAGGGAATGAAAAGGGGGCAGAAGTTAAGAATAACAATAGAGAAGAAAGTAAAACAATTAAAAATAGAAAAAAAATAAGAGTTTGTACCTCTTCCTTGTTGGTGAGGAGTGTTTTTGGTTTCATTGGTGTATCAAGTATTCTACAATCTCTGGCTCTTTGGGTCTATCAGTGGTTCTACTGACGAGTTCATTCCCTACTTGCCTTTGGACCTGGGATCACCCTTGATTCCCCAGTGAGTGCAGCCTGTGTATTCTGGTTATCATGCAGTTAAGGTTCTGCCAGTGACAGTGGCTGAAGTGGGTTGAGGGAGATGCTGTTGAGTAACAAGTCCATGGAGTAGTGCTGGTCCAGGAGTAGGGTAGCTACACCCCACTGCTGTGGTTCTGGTCATGCCAATGCTGATATAGGTATTTCTAACGGCAGCTGTAGTGGTAGGTATACTCATATCAGGCAAAACAGACTAAAACATTAGAAACAAGGACACTATATAATCATAAAGGGGTCAATTCATTGTACATGTATATGCACCCAAAACTAGAACTCCTAAGTATATAAAAGTAATTATCAACAGACTCAAAGGGAAAAGTAGACAGCTGCACAATAACAACGGACAACATTACTACTGTACTTTCAATAATAGTCTGATGGTCCAGGCAAACAATAAGGAAATTGCAGGATGAACTTGACATAGAAATAATAAATGTGGTACACATTACCAGAGTAAAGGTAATTCATCATGGGATCATCTTCATACATGAATAAAAAGCATTTGATAAAATTCAACATCCTTCTGATAGCAACTCTTAACAAATTAGGTATGGAAAGAAGATACCTCAAGAGAATAATGAAAGAGGAGGGATGTTAATGGAGAATGATGGTGGGGGTGATTTTGACTTTGTTATATCACAATCTACCCCCAGTATGACAATAATATGACAATAAAAAATCAATAGAAAAGACCATTTACAAAGAGCCACATCTGGTATTGTACTACATGGTAAAAAATTGAAAGCTTTTCTTCTAATGCCAAGGAAAAGACAAGGATGTTTAATCACTTCTGGAAAGTCCAGATTGTCTTTTATAGCATCTCATAGTGAAAATTTCTATTGGTAGTGTGGACAGTTCCAGTTTCTCTACATCCTAAGTGACTCTTCCTTTTTCTTGGCTGTAGTGCAGTTTGAACTCAGGTACTTTCTTTTCCCAGAGAACCACTTGAGCACTTGAGTCAACCACCACAACACTGTTTTTTTTTTCTTATTTTATTTTAGGTTATTTTGTAGATGGGGTCTCACTTTTTGCCAAGGGCTGTCCTTGGCTATGATACTACTAACTATGCTTCCTGTATAGCTGAGATTACAGGCAGGAGACACTTCACCAACTTTTTTTTGTTGGTGGTGGTGAAACTAGGATTTGAACTCTGGGTCTCACAGTTTCCAGCTCACCAACTTTTTTTAATACTAGCCCTCCTTCTGTGAGTGAGGTTGTATATGTTTGTGATCATGCTTTGCATTTTTCTGAAAATAATGTTGGTCATCCTTTCATATATTTTGTACCATTTGTATACTTTTTTTGATTCTACTGGGGATGAACTCAGGGCGTTATGTTTGATAGGCAAGCACCCTGCCCCTTGAGGCACTCTCCTAAAGCCTCATGTGAGAAATATTGCTGAGAAAAATTCTTTTTCAGATTCTTTGGTCATTTATAAAGATGTGTTGTTTGTACTTTTATTTTTGTGTTTTAAGCATTCTCATATATTCTGGTTAAAATTTCCTTACCAGAAACCTTTGAAGAAACTTCTCCTATATGGTATTTTGTCTTTTCCTGTAATTAATAATTTACTTTGTGGCACAACAATCTTCAAATTTTCTCTTCTGTTTTGGTACTGGGGATCAAGCCTACAGCCCTGTGCATACTGGGCAACACTATTCATGAACCATGTCCCCAGCCTAAGCTCCTTATTTGACAAAATCCAAATGATCTATTTATTTTGCTTGTTCCTTTGGTGTCTGTCTAATAAACCTTTTCTTATTCTATTATTAACATACTTGGGGTACATGTAACGTTTGCCAAAGTTCTTATAGCATAACATTGTTCACGTCAACCCCTGCATCATTTTCCTATGGATCCTCTCTCAAATCCGTTATGTTGAAATATTTCTGCTGTGCTTTTTTTCTGAACCATATAGTTTTACATCTCATGTTTAGGCCCTTTGCTATATTTCGAGTAAATTTGGATAGGGGATAGGCCTGAGTCCAGCCACATTCTTTTACATGTGGCTATCAGCAACATGTGTGGAAAAGAATACCATTCCCTATTGAATATTCCTGAGCTGGCAAAAATAACTTCATGTGATCTTCCTATCTATGCCCAGCTTATTTGTTGAGCTGGCATTTGGAAACCTTGCCTGGGATGACCTTGAACTGAAATCCTCTTGATCTTCACCTTCTGAGTAGCTGGGATTAGAGGCGTGAGCCACCATTCCTAGCTATATGTCCTCTTTTGAGAACTGCCTTCTCGGTTCACCTCCTCATCTATTAATTGGCCCAATTATGATTGAAGAAGATAATTTGAAAGATGTTTGTATTGTTCAATTAAAAGTTGCTACATAACACATCATTCACCCTTTTGTGTGTATATTTTAAGACAAAAATTAGAGAATAAATTATACTTAGAAAAGGTGAAATTATATATTTGTTTATCCTGAATTGTGACAATGTGAGTTTTCATTCCATTTGCTAGCAAGAACTGATAACAAACCCAGTATCTATTTTAAATGAATTTTAGAAACAAAGTGTGACTTATATGAAGCGATCTGAAGTTTTAGAACAAGTGAGCAAAACACATTGCAATATACACAGCATCTCACCTTTTCTTTAACTGTTGTGGTCTCCTGCAAAGGCATTTGGACTCCACCCAATGTTTGGTTCAGATTTGAGAAAGATAACACTACCCAATAACAATAGGATGCTGTTGTGTGAGCTTTCTAGGGAAGCATAAAAGTATTGTGTGTGTCCATACTGGGATGGTGCAGAGAGTCCCCTAGATGATTCATATATATGCATCAGACTGATTCATATATGTCCATACTGATGCTGAAGATGAAGTGGTGGAGGTTTGCTGAGTATCACATTTACCTATTTCCCCAAAAATCACTGAAGTCACCATGGTCCTTCCTATCAATAGCCCCTTGCATATGATTCCAAGTGCATAGCAGAAATGTGGGTATCGCCTGCCTCTTAGTGTTCAAACTACAGAAATAACTACAGGCTCAACAGGAGAGACCAAAGCAGTCTCTGTGCAGTTCTATGTTTGTGTGCATCTGTCCTTACTCCTACCAGGGATTCTGCTGGTTTTGAAAACACTGTCTGATCATGGGAAGGACTGCTGGCTTTGCTGCACTCTGATGAATACAACAGCTAAATGGCAGATTGCTGCCAGATGGAGTTATTCTAGCTATCATTCAGAATGCCAGTGTCATAAGACAGCAAAGAAAGGAGACTTGGCCTTATTGAGATTAAGGGGTGAAATTGGGCAAGAGACATATTCATGAGGTAGGGGTTGGGAGGATAGAATGTCTCATCACCAACAAAGAAGGATCACTAAACTTTCTTATCTCTTTTTATGATTGTGGTGTGCAAGGGGAAGGAGGAGGGAAAATGACTTAAAGATGTGAGAACATTTCAAACAATGGAGTGAGACACCTCCAGTTTCCAGTCTTGTTACTGGAACTGGTGACAGTCCAGGGAGTTCATTCTCCAATAGCGAGAAGGTGTCCGCGTGGCCTTTGGGACAAAATTCGTAATGTGGTGGCAAAAAAGAATTTTAGGACATGTCAAGGAAGGTAGCTAGAAAGTCTGTTAGTAGAGCAAAGCAAAGGAAAGGCAGAAACATAGTGCAGAACCCAGACATGGTTGTGGAATCATCTGATAACAGTGTCATGAGCATTTTAACATCAGGGGCATTTTTAGTGAAAAGGTAGGTTGTGAGTTGTTACTTGAATTTACAGGGAAAATTTCCCTTTGTTCCAACACCTGATATAATTACTTGCTTCAGTTTTCACACTGTCTTATCCATTGGGCCCAGTGATTTCAAGGTTGCTGTGCACATTCAACTTGAGTCCCCAACACAGATGTTTGAACATCCTTTCGAACAAAAGATGGGTCCTGCCAGATGCTCTTTTCAAGACCTGTGTTCATCCTTGCCAAAAGTATTTTTCTTTATAGATACTTTTTCTTCCCCCGAAAGTCATTTTCCAAAGAATCCTTTCTTAGATTAGGCATTTTTTAAAGATATCCTTCCTCAGTTCTCAGAGACCAATTATTGTTTTGCAGCAAGTGGGCAAGGTCAAGAGGATAGAGCTGCCCTTTTATACTGCCCCCAAGTTTTAGTAAATGTTGCAGCTTGTTGAGTTTAAGAGAACTTGTCTTCAAAATACCCAACACAAAGAATAGTCAGTGGAATGGCTGAAGTAATAGAGAACAAAAATAAAATAACAAGACATGCATAGTGGCACATGAGTAAGCCATGCACTTGGGAGGGTGAGGCAAGAGGATGGTGAGTTTGAATTGTGATCCCCTTGAACTTTGCCTCCTGAGTAGCTGTGATTACAAATGTGAGCCACTGTCACCCAGCAGTTTTTAATTTTTAAAGACACCTTAATTTGTGAATGTCCATACAGAATTTTGAAATTGTAAAGAGTGTACTATTTATAAGGCTATTGAATTGCTATTTTATTTATACTTTGTGGTGGTATGGAATCAAAACTGTTGTCTTGTGCATGCTTGGCAGCTGAATCCTTACTGAATTCTGATTTCAAATGACGTAATCAAAAGCAACTAACAATAAATATATGTCCTTGAAAATGCTAGTGTATTTAAGGGGTTTGTTCACAAAACCTAATGTATCATATGCTTCTCATTTATGATAATATGCCCCAATTTTAGGTATAGTGGAAGGAAAGACAGTGGCACCCTTTGTGATTTTAGTTAGAAAGAAACTTGTTTATGGTTTACAGTATCAAAGCTGTTAATGTTTTAGAAATTAAACCATGTAAGAGTTTTCTGTGTAGAATAGTTAAATTTGAAAAAGCAGAAGTAAGTTAATATAAACTGTCTTGAAGGCAGAAAGTGACATATAAATTTCCATTAATTTTGCATAAAAACTCTATGAAAAGTTTTAAAAAATAAGCCAGAGAGGAAATTCTAACTTGAGTAGGCTCATTGCCAGCACATCCTGGTCACTCCAAGGCTCTTGTTTCAACCAACTCCAAATAAGTAGATAATTTTTTGAGCATCCTGTTAGTAATTCTTTGTATAAGAACAAGAGGGACCTCCTTGTCTCTTGCTTTATGTTAGTGAAAATGTTCAAGTGCAGTTGTTATAATGCCAACTCAAATACCTGTACATTTGTCACTTTATAGTTAGGTACAAACTGCTCCAGGGATTTATATCTCTAGTCCCGGTCTGTCAGGAGACAAGACCATCTTGGATCAGAGCAGGTCTCACAAACTTTAAAACCAAGTTTACACATACAAGAGTAGTTTAAAGTTCCTTTCTGAAACAAACAGCTGATAATTGGCCCACAGTGAATACTGTTGTAAGAGAAGGGGTAGAACCCCTCATTCTTGAGAATTATCTCTGAAGGATCATGCTCCCTTTCAAGTGGTCATTGGACCCATGGTTATATATAGTCCATGTCACAAGCCTGCTGAGACTTTCTGGCTTGTAAGAGTATTGCCAGAATAAACATCATGAACATCAGATGATATTCTTGCCCTTACTGGTGGACAGACCCAGAGTTTTGTGTATGCCCAGTAAGGGTTCTATAACTGACATACTTACCCAGATGTATCTCATTAAAACTACATTTATTTGGCTGTGAGCCAGTGTCTCACACCTCAATCCTAGCTAGCTGGGAGGCTGAGATTGGGAGGACAAATAGTTCAGAAGTCCCCCATCTCCAAAATAAACAGAGCAGAATGGACTGGAGGTTTGGCTCAAGTGGTAGAAAACCTGCTTTGCAAGCATGAAGCTCTGAGTTCAAAACTCAGTTCCATGAAACAAAAGACTACATTTATTTATGCAAAGCAGATCAAACACAAGAAGTTTCTCAGGACTAAGCCAGTTAAGTAAGACTCCCAAAACTTCTGAACATATTACATATGTACAGAGTCATGAGTGATCTTAATTAATTCATTTTTGGGGATAATTTTTTGGGAGACAAGATATCCTGCTCTAGCCTTCTATGTGCTGGGATTACAGGTATGGACCATGACACTTGATTATTGGTTATTTTGAGGGAAGAAATCCCAAGAATTCTTTATCCTAAATGACATTGGATATGGAATCCTTGTTTCTTTTGGTGAGGTTAGATGGCTAAGCCATAGGCAGTAGACAAAAGAATCTGTAAAAATGCATATGAAATCAGCTATCAGTCAGCAGTGTCATCCTGTAGCACTAGCATGATGTCTTGGAATTTGACTAATCTTGCTGACCAATGGGTCTCACAATTTATCAGGGATGGCCTCATGTTATGAACAGAAGTGTTTCTCCAGTGGATTCCATCATATGGTTTAGAAGGATGTCGTCCAAAATGATTCTGAACCGTCCTGGTCACCCATGTGATTCCAAAGGACTTCCCAAGGGGCCAGTTGTCTAGAAAGGAGTCATCTCTCCCATAACCATTACATAAAACTGAGAACAGACAATCACTTCTTCCTGCATATGCCCACTGAAGTACTTCCATAATTGGTATACACTGGATGCTCACGGTTTGACTGTATCTTTGGAGTATCATTTTCAATGGGGAGTCCTCTACAACAATCAAGCGTCTAGGTAGTCAAGGCAAAGTGGACAGCTCACTGCACAGGATCATTAGCTCAGGCGTGTAAACTTTCATCTCCAAAAGAACCCTGTGTGTGGTCAACAATGGCTGCTCTAATTGTGTGTAGGACAAGTGCATGGTTTATTTCACCAGAACCCCTGGGCAAATTATGCAATTACGGATAATTTAGAGACTCCTTGTGGCATAGTATGAGGCTGAAAAAGCATCTGCTAGGGTTTGAATGTCCTCTTAAAACTCACCATTGTCAATTTACTAATCATTGATTAGGCCATAACAGCTTTGTCCTCATGAACAAATGAATGTCATTGTTGTGGAAGTGTTTTCCTCATATAGGCCAACTTCATCCCCTTTTATTTATGCCCCATATACTCTATTTGCCTTCCTAACATAGCATGATGCAGCAGTTAGGCCCTCATCAGATGGCAGGCCCTTGATCTTGGAATTTGCAGCCTCCAGAACCATCAGGGGGTAAATTTCTGCTCATTGTAAATCACCCAGCTTCAGGTATTCTGTATTGTGTTACAGCACAAGATGAATTAAGACAGCATCTTTTGTGAAGGACTCTGGAGAATGTGACAAAAAATGTTATGCTTGTTATTTGGACAAATTGAAGTGCCATTTATTATTAAAGTGGGTAGAATTATAATTTGTAAGTGAACTTGGTAATTTTGTGGCAACAAGATTCTTGTGGCCAGGTGCTATTGCTATGTGACATGGATTCTGTGGTTGTTTGCCTGAAAATGTCACCTAATATCCATTTGGCATTGCTACAGAGAAATTTTCCAGAATTGGTGGGCTGTGCATTTCTCAAGATATTTCCTAGCAATCAGGCACAGAGTAAACTTTGAGACAGGAAGTCAAGAGACTATTTTTAGTCAGAGGACAGCCTTGGAGCACATGCTGCTGATGCTTGTGAATTGACATATCCCCATGTGAAAAGTCATGGAATATGCTTCTATAGCTCAAATTCACAGCACTCAAAACAATACAACCAAGAGGAACTGATGTACAGTCAAAGATCCATTCTATGAGTCCTCTCCATTCTCTATTCTCTCAAGTTGAGTGACTGAGCCCAGGACAGGTACAGACCTAGAGTGCCATTTCATAATTCCAGGTAGGGCTGTAAATAAGACCTTTTGGGGCCTGAGTTCTCTATCTTCTATAATCCAATCTTTCAATGCCAAAGTGGGTAAAATAGTGAAGAGAGCTTGATATTCTTTCTTTCTTTTTTTTTGGTGGGACTGGGATTTGAACTCAGGACTTCATGCTTGAAAAACAAATAGTCTTCTACTGGAGCCATACTTCCATTCTATTTTGCTGTGGTTATTTTAGAGATGGGAGTCTTGCAAAGTATTTTCCTGGACTGGCTTTCAACCACAATCCTCCTAATGTCAGCCTCCAAAATAGCTAGGATTACAGATGTGAACCATTGTTTCCTGACCTGTTTAACATTCTTTAGCATATGTTAACATTGTTACTAATACATATAGCACCATTTTAAATACTTTTGTATGTTTATACACACACACTCCCACTATCAAGATGGAGCACACCTCATCACCCCCAAAAGCTTTCCTTGTGATGTTCATTTCCATTTCTGCTCAACACACCCATACACTGATCTGTGTCCTGTCACTAAGACCTCAGGCAAGGGACACTGCATTATTACCTAATCGGGGCTTCAAGGACAGGAAGAGCGCTGGCAAGAAAAGAGAGGTGGGATCTCAACACCACACAGGATCTTCCTTTCTGCCATCTTGTGTTTTCTCTCCCTGCTACATAGGCTTCAAACATTTGACCTTTGTCATGCACAGTGACCTCTACTGAGACCTCTACCTACCTTGGAGCAGGGACACATGGAAGCAGGAAATGTCAAGAGTAAGATAAGTGTGTGAGGGCCAGTGTCCCTGCTGCCTTGGAGGATGGCTCTGGTTCTCTGGCCTGCAGGTTGGGGCTAGGCAGAAGCCCAGCAGGAATCCTGTCCCTGTGCCTGTCCCTGTTGTCACCGGGGCCCCACAGTAGTCTGTGGGCCACTTGGCATCTATAGTCCCTTGTGTCCAAGGACTGCAGTGAAGACAGGGCTCTGTCTGACACAGCACTGAGGGTCTTAATTCCAGTGATGCCCTTGTGGTCACTTACTCCATTCACAGGCCATGGTTGGGTGTGGCACCTGAAGACTCACTGCCAAACTTAAGGGCAGGTTTCAACATGTTATCTTCCCACATGTGCTCAAGCCTGCCATTTTAAACTTTTGAATATGTGCTCTATGACTTCGAGGTGAGCATGCTTAAAAATATGTCCACCGTCTTTCCTCAGTCTCTTAAACAGTTGGGAGTAAAGAAATATGCTAAAGCCCTAAGCAACATTGAGTTCTTCCTAAGAACACACACCACCTTTCCATTTATGCCATTTTTTACATTATTCAATGGAAATTTAAAATTTGTTTTGTTAGTATCATTAATTATTGACTTTTATCATATTTACTACTTAATTACATTTGCCTGGAGTACACTTCTTGGTGTAGTCATCCAGGATGTCAATTCCACATGCAACAGTGGTGACTGTGAATAACATAGTGGCTCATTAGAGACTCAATGGCTAGAGTGTCTTTTGGAAGTTGATCCTCTAGACACCGTTGTGAGTGTGGGACAAATGAATAGACTTTTGGAAGGTAAGAAGGAGTTGTGAAACTGACTTTGTTTGCATCAAAGTGAGGCACTGTTATCATTTATGTTGGTGGGATATGTCCCAGATTGTTAAGTTTGCTCATACCAGGAAAGGCCAAATTTTGAACAAATTATGAATTTCTAAGGAAAAGCAGTCTGAGACTGCTAATGTTAACTGTCTTGTGCACATCAGGTGGCAGGGGTTTGTTATGACAGGTACTAGAGATCCATTCTACAAATAGAATTTGAGTGTGACCCAGTGGTACACCTCACAGTCATAAGAGGAGCATTCTTGCTTTGCTTTTTCTTTTTTGAAAAACTTAATTCTAGCATTAGAGCTGATGTGCATGATGGAGTGTGGACCATGAGTAAGAGTTTTGATGACCAAATCATGGGATATGTGTTTCATGTCCTCAGAATCATGAGAACAATACTTATGAATTAAGTGAAGTGCCTGTGCATTTAAACCTGGAAGACAGGCTTTGGTAGATTCTTCTCAGAAGAATTACTACAGAGATATGATGCTGGCAATCTTCAGCAACCTCACTTCTATAGATAAGAATGACATGATTCCTTAACTTTAACAGTTAGAGAACAATCTGTTGCGTGTTTTGCAATATGGGAAAAGAAGAATTTGGTGATTAAATCAGGCATTGTTTCAATATTTGTTGAACCTAGAAACTGATGCTTTATTCTAAAATTTCTAATGATTCATAATAATTACTCTTGGTCTACATTTTTGGAAACAAATAGGAAGATCAGATCTGTGAAGATCAGCACAAAAGTCCTCACATAAATCTAAGGTAATTTTCACAAACAAGAGGAAGCAATGTCTCTTGAGTGATGATTTCAAACAAGGAAACAAAACAAATTAGCATATCTTTAAATTGAATTTTCATAAGAAAAATGTCACTAGAAGAAATAATTTAATGTTACAAAGATGTACAGAGTTTATAAGTTGTTTACTTGAAAACAATACTAAGAAACAGCACATATGCAATTTGCTCTCTTGGTAGTATCTCTGGAAACCATGTTGCAGATTAATCAATCCATTTTCTCTGAAATTATTCAGACCTGGCAGAAAATATACACTTTCCCACATTTTGGCAGCAGCATAACTCAAAGAAGTACTAATAAAAAGTCACTAGTTATGCATTTCTTAGTATCATTGTTTATAGAATTTCTACAGTATAGAGAATCTCTGAAAGCAAAAAAGAAGGGGACAGTGTGGAGAAATATTCACCCAGTTTCCAAAGCTTAATATGAACAAAAATATTTTAATGGAATAAAAGCACGAGAATGCAGAATATGTGGAAATTTTTTATGTATCATTCAGCCTTAATAGGTACATCATATCTCACTCTGGATATGAATCATGAGTACATGGCGAGAAGCCATATAAATGAAAACAATGCAAAAACCTTCATTATTCTCACAAGTGCACACATGGCAATCTGCAGTGCATATGCACCTTATGAATGTAATATATATTTAAATACCATTAATTTCCCCAGTTCATTTCAAATACATTAACAAACTGACATTAATGAAAAAAAGTGGAAAGACTTTTGCCCTCATTCACTTAAAATATATGGAAGAATATGAGTATGAATATAAAGAATGTGAATATAAAAATGTGGAAAAGCTCTTAGTTCTTCCAGTTCCCTTCGAAGACATAAAAGAAATAATGGAGGCAAACTCTGTGAATGTAAACAGTGTGGTAAAGTCTCTGAGTACACACAGTGAATTAAAATTTTTTATTTTTTTTTACTTTTTGCAATATTGGGGTATTTGTTGCAATGCTGGGATTTGGGGTGAGTTGACAGCAGCAATTGGTTCACCTTTCCCTGAAGAAGTGGCTGTGAGAGCCAAAATCACAGTAATAGTTTTGGGCGCAACAGTGGAAATAGCCACAGTGAACACAATTCCAAATGTCATCTGCTGGAGAATACAGCCAGCTGATTTTGGATGTCCTGTGAATAGCAAGAATCAGAGACAGCAGCAGATGAGGGAGATGAGCATGATGTAGCTAAGAGTCTGATTACTGACCTTGGCAATGGGAGTGAAAATGGGTACCAAGTATACCAGCTGTAAAGAGCACTTACAAAGTGCTCTCTGGTTGGCAGAGAGCCAGGTCAACCAGAGCAATCCCCAACCGGTCATCATAAGTGAGAAACCTCACAGCTTTTAGGAGGCAATGGTTTATCTCTGTGTTAGCATACTGATGATCTGGACACCTCACATATTGCTCCATATCTGGTGACGGATGTGAATTACCATTAGTTCATGTTTACTATTTTTCTTTTTGTAAATCCACTCTCCCAGAGCTGTTCACTTTCCTCCTTTGTTGCTATAGACACCAAATAAAATAATGCTTTATTGAGAATAATTCCAAACGAATACTTCCCATGTTTTTACGGTGATATAAATAGCTATTCATTTTTCTCTTAATTTTCCATTTTCAAAAATTCTAAATTCTCACTAACTTAAAGCACTAGATGCAATGGCCTATATTTGTTCAAAAACAATACATTAATTGAGGAAAAGTACACATATATTGTGAAGGAGATAATTTGATCATTTCCAGGGAAACAGAAAAGAGCAATAATAATAGTTGTTATCAGGTCAGGTACTACCACCCTAAAGCAAATTATCCTTTGCACCACAAACATGTTAGAATTTGATGCTAGCTGCAATTGGACATCAATTTGCACATTATTCCAATATATGTACTTCTAGTCAGAAACATGCTTTAGACTTACACTTATTCCAGGCTGTTTTTAGTTTTCTACATGACTTTTCAGTAATTTCTAGAGTCTTTAACGAGTACGATTATCATCTCTAGGTATTTTATAGTTTAACATGTAACATGTACCATCTTTTAAAAAATTCATTTATGGATGTCTTACGACTTGCATGTAGAAATAAATTTCTTTTTTTAACATAACCTTGTATTCTGTCACTTGTAAATTCAATGATTAATTAAATTCTTTTCCTGGATTTTATACTTTTCAATAATTCCATGTGGTATTTTCAGTAATATTTCTTCTTTACCAATAAAAGAATCCTTTTTATTTACTTTACTGATAGTCTACCAGCTAGAATGATACCTACCAGAGTGGCCATATTAAGCATCATTTTCCTTCATCCTTGCTTCATCATAGAACTGCAGCATGTCATTCTTGCTTTTACATCCTGAGAATACCTTTAATGGGATTAAGGTAATTTACACTTACTCCTGACTTAGTAATATGTGTTTTTGTTGTGATTCTTTTGTAACTCATGAATGGATATTAATTTTATTATAAATTTGTTCTCAATTTACTAATTTTATTTCTCCTTCACAGAAACTGTTACATTTTTTCATTTTATAGCCTCATTAAAACATCTAAAGTTGGAATAGAAAATAGATTTTCTCAAGAAGTAAAGTGATCTATAAAATATTTTCCTTGTAATATCAAAGTCAGATATGCATACCAAGTTTAGCTATTCTCATAAAATGAATTGGTTTTCCCACTTTTTCTGCTCTCTGAAGGTGTTGGAGAAAATGACTGTTATTACATTCTTGAAATGTTAATAAATTTCTTTGGTGAAGATTTTAGTGACCATAAAACATGGGAAATGTTAGAGACCAAGATGGTGCATTGCTGTCAGCCTACAATTCCCCATGACTCCACAAATCTGAAAGATAAGTTTTATGGCTTCAAGGAGAAGTGGTCAATTTAGTATGCTACAAAAGTGAGTATCAGTGTAAGTAAGGATAGAAAGTCGCTTGAGATAAGTACTTCTAAATAAACCTCTAAAAGTGCAAGTCCGCTGTGGGCACAAGGATGGTTAAAACTAGCTCCATGAGAGCCCAAGTTCCACCCGCCATGTCCAGACCTGATTTGTTTCCTGTAACATGTATCCACAATAGTCACCAAGACAGCAACATGGAAGGCTAAAGAGCAGGTCTGCAAGACAACCAAGCGACATCTGCGTGTCATTATCTGGACCAGACAAAATTGGATATCAATTTGTTGAGCAAGATAGGTTCAGTTCTGAGGGCTACCATACAGGCCAGCTTAGCAATTGGGAGCAAATTCATCTGAACTCTGTAAAACGTTTGGCTAAGTGAGTAGACTAAAGTTGTCCAACCTTAAATCTGCATGGGTACTTGGTGAATCAGAGACCAACATACTGTAGACAGAGCAAGATGGCGATTCAGATTTCTCACAGACTATCATTTATGTGAGTACAGGGTGAATACTGTACACTCCACATGATTAAAGGGCCTTCAGTAAACTTAGGTACAGAGGGCAGCAAGAATCTTAGGCTGGTCTCATTCATGTTCTGAGCTGTGATCTGTTGTCTGTGGCTGCACCCATATCCACTGAAGAAGCAATCGTTCCTTCATCCCTCTCTACATTTCAACAGAAAGTCTCAACCCTCAATGGAAGCTGTGCAGCTAGAAGTTTCCTCTTGCAACAATGTCTTTACTGGAAAATCCAGTCTGGCAAACCTGCACTCCTGAAGCAATTCTTGTAATAACCACATCTAAAGGGACTTACTTGTATAAAATGCAGGCAATATCAATACTTCTTCTCAGTTTAAGAAATTTTAATCTTTTTCCAGCTAATTTTTTTTCATTGGACTGTTTCTGGTTTTCTTCTTTTGAATTTAATTATGTGTCAGAATCATTTTTCTCTTTATTTCTAAATATTTTTATCCATCATCTCAAACCATTCCCAATGTGTTATAACTATATAGTGCTCTCTCACACTATTAACTCCTATATCTACCTCCATTTCTTCCTATTTTCCTACCCCTTTCCATTCCTCACGTCCATCCCCTATAGTACTTATTTTCCAATCCTTTTACATTTCAACAAGCATTAACCTCCCATATCATCCCCCTAGGAACAAGAGATTTGTTCTCAGAAAACATTGGTGGGGATACAGATAAGGGTTCCAATTTTATTTGGTTGTACTGGAGTTTGAACTCAGGGCTTTATTCTTACTAGGCAAGTGCTCTACCACTTGAGCCTCTCTACAGGACTCCCATTGTTACTTACTGTTTCACATATTTGGTTTATTGTGAAATTGTCAATCTTGTTACCTTAGTAAGTGCTCCACATATATGAGTTATTAAAAGAGTAGCTTAGGACACTACATGTGCAAATCACAGTGTAGGAACTTAAACATGAAACCAAAGCAGATTGCTGAATGCCACCATGCCTCTGAGCCCTCACATATCTGATAGAAGGCCTCAGGTTCATGCCTGCTGTTTTACAGTTCATTTCCTAAAAAGGTAGAGCAACATAGACACAGGACATAGAGACACCAACCTCTGGATAAAAATTTAAAAGTACAAATCTGCCACAACAGATGAGTCATGCCTAGCAGACACCAACTCCACCTCACACTAAGACAATTGCAAAATTTTGGTGGGTTTTTTGGGGGATTTTCTTGTTTTGTTTTACCTTTCCTCCTCGGCCCTGACCTGAGCTGCCTCCAGTCCACAAAGATCACCAAGGGTACACATACCTACATGTATGGTTAAGAGCCAAGATTAGGTCAGTCACTGAACTAGGGAGACAAAAGATTCACAGACTGCTGACCAGTACTCCTGCCTGTACCAGAGCTGAACCCACAAACATTCAGATGAGCTAGCACTTTCAGTCCTGAGATCCACATAGGCCAGTTCAGCTCCCAGGAAGCTGATACCCCCCACCATGGGATAAAGACAATGCACCCACACCAGTTTGGCAGGAATGCACCTGCAGACCTGCCTGGCTGGGGAAGAGAACATCCCTGCTGCATAGTCTGGTGAGTCACTATCCATAGGATGTTAAAACACTGAGCTTCTCAGATGGCAGAACATAATAATTCATTAAACTACCCTAGAGAAGTCTCCTAGCAAAGGAGCTGAATCTGAAGACCCCCTCCCCCACCCCTGCCACACACAAGAAAAATTACCTTGAGTTAAAAGATATGTATGAATGCACCCACACCCACCTGGTGGGAATGTTTAGAGAACTGTCCAGTAGGGGAGAGGCACAGCCCTGCTGCCAACCATGATTCATCTGTATCCACAGGAGGAGCTGTGAGATAGCAGACTAGTTGCTTAAAGCACAGCACCTGACTAGTTAACCCAAAACAAGCACTCATTAAAGTCCCTGAACAGAGAAAAGCACAGGCTCTAAAAGCAGCAGTGTACTTTCTAATCCACTAGCTGTGCTTAGAGAACCCACAACCATCCCACAATGGCTACTTCACACACCTGGAGCTGCCCCATCTCACTCCAGCAGCTGCCCTAATACAGGGCCTCTCCCTGACTCCAGGTAACACCTGGGAAATCCAGGGGACTTGTAAGTAAATACAGCTTGGGTACTACAGACAAAACTGTGAGGACCAAGGGCTGGGGATGTAGCTCAGTGGTTGAGTTTTTACCTAGCATGTGTGAGGACCTGGGTTTGATCCACAGCACAGAACAACAAACAAAAACAAAGAAACAAAAAGCCTTGAGGATGAGAAATTACAAGCAAGCATCCAATGTACTAATTGAGCAAGGAAAACAATGTATTCTTTTCATCAAGGAAGGAAATTGCATTTAACTTTTCCCTATTTTTGTTAAAATTTTGATTTTTCTATTCCTCTTTTATTCCAAATGTTTTGTCCTTACTACTTCATCCTAACCATCCTTTTTCCTTTAATTTTTCTTTTTCTTCTCCTTTTTCCTCATTTTCCCATCTCTTTCTTGCAAAACACTCAACTAGTGTTATATTCTACCACCTTCTCACATTACTCTCATACTTCCTCTTCTGCAATCCTTGACAACAGCATCCTCATCCACAAATGAACTATATATCTACACACTAAAGTCTCATTAACCTGCAGCCCCCACATCTCACTCCTCTTCTTCTTCTCTCCACACCCTCTTTCTTCTTTATCTATTCTCCCGCTCCCATAACATTTAGTGCCTTAGTTTTATTTTCTATGCAAGTAACTTTTATTATTCCAACACCTTTCCATTTGTAGATAATATTGCCATAGCTTTTGAACTGCATATAAATATATGGTTTGGTATTGAATTTGTGAATTTGTTACTACTAAGTAATATTCCCAGGTCGCTGCACAGAAAGTACACAACTTAGCTAGTCAATAATGAATCTTGCCAGAAGATAGAAATTAAATCAAGAGATAAACTTCAAGTGACTAAAACCTCCAATCAACTAATTGACAACAGGCAAGCAAATCTCAGAATAGAAGCATGAGAAATAGGAAAAGGCGAGGAAATATGACTGCTCAATAGGTCAAAAATCATACAATGAAGGAATAGTGAATAGTGAAGGAGATGAAACCCCAGCTTCTGAGCTCAAAGAAATGATGATAGGAATGATGAAGGAGGCCTGGTGGTATGGCTCAAGTGATACAGTTGACTGCATAGCAAACATGAGGCCATGAATACAAACCCCAGTGATAACAAACAAAGAAAAAAGAACGATTAAGGAGCTTAATGAGGACAAACAAAAATAAGTGAATGTAATCCATGAGAATATGCATAAAGCAGCTGGAGAAGGCACAAAAACAACTAAATGACTTCAAAGAAGATAAAAATAAACATCTGAATGAAATCAAAAAAGGTATAAATAATAGTTAAATGGAATAAGGAAGGCAATACAATATGTGAAAGGGCAATTTAATAAACATAAAAAGTCTAAAAATGGAAACTCTGGAAATAAAAAGTTTCACAAGACAATTAAAAAATTAAAGTTGAAAGTCACTCCAGCAGATGGCAACAAGTAGAAGACTGAAATTCAGGACTTGACTAAGTAGATAAACTAGAAAACCACACAGTGAAAAGAATGAAGAAATATGAAAGGAATATGAAAGAATTTTGTGACTCCATTAAAAATACCAAACCATTGAATTATTTGCATTAAAGAAGAAGAGGTATAACACAAAGGCATAGGATATTTATTCACAAAATAATGCCATAAAACTTCCAATTCTCGAGAAATACATGCCCACTCAAGTTCAGGAGGCCTCTAGGAAATCACATAGGTATGACCAAAATAAAATGTCTCCATGCATATTATAGTTAAAACATTAAGTACAGAGAAAAGGAAAGAATATTGAAAGATGCAATAGAGAAATGTTAAATCACTTATAAAGAAAACCCATCAGAATAACAGCAGATTTCTCAACAGAAAAGTTAAAACAAAGAAGGGCACAGAATAAGATATTTCAACCATTGAAAGAAAATAATTTTAAACATAGAATACACTACCCAGAAAATCTATCATTCATAATTGAAGGAGAACTAAAAATTATCCCTGATAAAGAAAAACTATAACAATATATGACCACTAAAGCAGCACTGCAGAATCATGCACACAGAAGATAAACATAGTCATGAATGGATGAGAATAATTAAATCTCATGAGTTGAGCAGATAAGCAATTAAAGAGAAGCAAGGAAGCACACACACACACCACACACACAAAGCAACAAAATGGCAGAAATTACCACATACCTCTCAATATTAACACTAAAAGTAATGGTCTCAACCTCAACTCCCCTATCAAAAGACAGATTGGTGAGCTAGATAAAAAATGAAGACTGAATGATCTGTTTAAAAGAAGCACATCTCACTGATAGAACTGGGGAGGGGAGAAGGTGGGCACCCAGATTTACTGGGATGCTCACTCTTAACTATGATTGTGCTTGGCAGTGGTCAAAAACAGGCTGAGCAGGGAGAGGCACCCTACCTTCCCTGCTGGGAAAATGTGGATGCTTTGGCTCAGGCTATTTGGCCAAAGGCACTTCTCAGTGGGGTGGAGGGGGGAAGGGCAGGCAAACAGATCCAGTTTCTTTAGATACAGGGCTTCTAGATAGTGGTTTAATGAGTTATTTCCAACCAGCTGTGCTCCAGTTGATTAGCCTCCAAAACTGTCCTTTCTTTTAATAGTATTGTGCAGGACTGGGCTGTGAACCATGGTACTCCCCTCAAATAAGAAGAGCTGGGGATTTCACTCAGTTAATTAGGCCAAATGCTTTCTCCTGAGGGTGGAGAGCAATCTGATTCCCATAAGCTGAGCTGGCGTGTACAGTAACCCTCAGGAATGAAAGTGGTTAGCTCACCTGAAACATTTGCCTCTTTCTGGTATCAGAGTCACCCCCCAGTTGGTGGTTGATATTTATTCCCTATCTCTATAGTTTACAATTCTTAAGGCTCCTGAAACACTCACAGCCCAGTGGTTCAATTTTTAGCACTTTGGGTGGTCCTCTTGGACTGTGGTCTACTCTGGTTCAGGCATGGGAAGCAAGAGAAAAAAAGACAAGAACTCCCACCAACCAAACTCAGGTGGTGGTAGTGTCACAGGATGGACTGAGTTCCAGGCATTGCCCACAACCCTGGGACAGATCTGTGCTTTAAAGGGCTTATCTAGAGGTTGGTAATGGTAGATATGTTCTATCTCTATATTTTCAATCTCTTGAAAGTCAGTCATATGACCACCCCTGCAGCCATCAACTTAAGGTAATCTTTCAGGTTTTTGGGGCTTCAGTGATGCTCTCAGAAATCTGCCATCTTCATTATAACATGTTTCAATAGTTGAGCTATTTGAGGAGACAAAGAGAGAGAGAATAATAGAGATTGATATTGAAATACATGGCATCCTTGTAGAAAGAAGATATAACAAAATACAATGACACTGTTGAATAATAGGGGGCAGAGGGGAAAAGGTAAGGAAGAGCATTAATGGTAGTGAGACTAATTATATTATAATTTATTTACTGGAGATATACTATGGCAAAACCCCTTTGAACAATGAACAATGAACTTAAGGGCAGATAGGAATATGATACAGGTACAGTTAAGGGGAGAGGCCTAGTGAAAGGGAGTGAATGGAGAGGTAAAGGAGCGTGAATATGGTCAATGTACTTTATATATATTTATGAAGACAGAACATTGAAACACTGAGAATCATTTTAAGTAGGAGGGATGTTGACAAGGGAGAATAATGGTTGTGATAATCCTAAATACGGAACATTGTAAATATATATGCAAACACTATAATGAAGCCCCCTTTACAACTAACATATTCTAGTAAAAAGTTTTTTTAAAGAAAATTGTGCAGGGATATTTTGAATAGTTTACTCCAGCAAAGAGGACAATCAAGAGGATTTAAATAAATTTCCTGATACATGTGACCCAACAAAATTGAACCAAGAAGAAACAAACAGATCTATGACAAGTAATGAAGTTGAAACAGTAATAGAGAACTTCCCAACAAAGAAAAGCCCAATACCGGATGGATTGACTGCAGAATTCTACCAGACTTTGAAATTAGAACTAACACGAATGCTCCTCCAGCTACTCTAAAAAGTAAAAGGGAAGGAATACTACTGAATTCATTCTACAAAGCCACTATTACCCTAATAGAGGCTAGTTAAGGTAGTGGCAGTTTTGGTACCTGTCTGTCCAAAACTAGGTACAGACACATAAAATAGCAAAGTTGTAGGCCAATGTCCTTGTTAAGCACAGACATAAATACCCTCAATAAAAAACTCTGAAACTGAGTCCATCAGCATATTAAAAAACATACAGCATGATCAAGGAAGTTTCATTCCAGAGATGCAAGAATGATACAACATTTGTAAATAAATGTACTACAACATATAAACAGAATCAAAAATAAAAATGAAATCATCAACCCAGTAGATGCAGAAAAACATTCTTGACAATATTCAACTTCCTTTCTGATAAAATATTTAAGGAAACTAGGAACAAAAGGAACATATCTAAACATTATAAAGGCTGAATATGACAAACTTGTAGCCAACATCACAGTAAATGGGGGAAAATGTGAAATCATTTCCTCTAAAATCTGCAATGAGACAAGAGTGTCTACTCCCCAATTCTTTTCCAATGTAATACTGGAATTCCTAGTCAGAACAATAAAATGGAAGAAGGAAATAAAAGAAATTCAACTAAGTAAAGAAGAAAACAAATTACCCCAATTTGAAGATTATGTGATCTTAAACCTAAAAACTCTGCAAAAACTGTTACATCTCATAAGTATGTTCAGCAAAATAGCAGGACAAAATCAATATAAACATCATTAGCATTTCTAAACACCAACAATTAACAGAGAATGAAATTACAAAACAAATACCATCCACTATAACATCAAAAATTAACATAAGTAAGAATAAACTTAATGAAGGAAGCGAAAGACCTGTACAAAGAAAAGTATAATGAAAGAAGACCTTATAAGATAGATGGCCACCCCATGCTCATGTATCAGAAAGCCAATATGAAAATGGCTACACTAGATTGGAAAAAACCTATCCATTCAATGCAATGCCCATGAAAATTTCAATGACATTTTTATAGAGTTAGAAAAATCAATCCTAAAATTTAAAGATCTTGAATAGCCAAGGCAATTCTGATAAAAAGGAGCAACAGTGGAGGTATCACAATATTTGACTTCAAACTATACTAGAACACCATAGTAATGGAAACAGCATGGTAGTAGCCAAACCGACTTGAAGACCGATGGAATAGCATAGAAGACCCAGAAACAAACCCACACAGCTACAGTGATTCAGTTTTTTAAAAGGACCTCACAATATGCATTGCAAAAGATGTAGCCTTTTCAAAAATGTTTCTGGGAAACTGGATATCCACCTGTAGAAGACTGAAACTAGATTGCTCTCTCTCATCTTGTACTAGTAGCAATTGAAAGTGGATTGAAGACATTAATGTAATAACTGAAACTCTGAAGTAACTATAGGAAAGGATAGTGAACATACTAGAACATACAGTGATAAGTAATTATTTCCTGAACAGAACTCCCAATAGCTCAGAAATTAAGAGAAAGTATTGACAAATGAGAAGACCTCATCAAACTAAAATGCTTCTGTACAGCGAAGGAAACAGTCATTAGACAGAAAAGACAGCCTATAGAGTGGAAAAAAATCTTCACCAACCATACATCTGACCAAGGATTAATAACTAGGACATGCAAAGAACTCAAAAAACCAAGCCCACAAAGAATCAACAACCAAATAATAAATGGAAAGTTAACTGAAAGTTCTCAGAAGAAGTAAAAATGGCCAATAAAAATATACCTACCACATGATCCCATGTTACCTAATTCCTGGCATATTCTCAAAGGGATGCAAGCCAAGACACAATAGTGGTACTGGCACACCCATTCTTACTGCAACCCTATTCACAATATTAAAACAATGGAAACCACCCTACAACTGATGAATGGATTTTAAAAATGTGGTATTTTAACACAATGGAGTATTATTCAGCCACAAAGAAAAATGAAATTATGTTGTATTCAGGTAAATAGATGTAACTAGATCATGTTGTTAAACTTAATAAGCCAGACTTAGGAGGACAAAGTCACACATTTCCATGGATATATGGAAGCTAAACCTAAGATAAATATATAAATAAATGCATATATGATCTTATATACACATATATATGTACAATATCTGCATCTATCTATATAGATACATGCATCAAGGGAAAGAGAAAATGATTTTACTTATTTTTAAATTTTTTTACATTAACTATTTAAAATTTTTTCCCATCTCTCCCCTTTGACACCCTCCCCACCCCACTTACACCAATTGCAAGAGGTTTCATTGTACTATTTTTATAAGTACATGAAGTCCATCAATCATATTCCCTCACCTTATTCTCCTTCACTCACCTTCCTCCCTTTACTAGGACCCCCTCCCAAGACTGTACCTATTTTACAGTTCTGTCTTTTATTATTAATTTCTAAGTCAATGTTCAAAGGGTTTTTATGATGTATCCACACTGTGTAATATCAAAATACATTGTATCTGTGTATGAAGCTATATCAAAATGCACTGAAAGCATCTGGATAATAAATGAACAGGCAATAGAAATAGAGGAAGTGATAGAGGGTTTATCTGATTAAAGTAAAGTGTGTGTATGTGTGGAATACCATGGCAAATCCCCCAATATATACTAAAATAAATGAATGACAGAGTGTACTTGTCAAGGGGTGGATATCAGTGGGAGTGGGAAAGTTAAAATGAGTGGGTGAAGGAGAGGGAGTATGGTCAATGAACTTCATATGTGGTTATGAAAATAGAACAATGAAATCCATTGAAATTGTTCTAATGGTGGATGATGAGGGACTGATTAAGGGGGTGAATCTAATTAAGACACATTGTAAGCATGTATGTAAATGATACATTGAATCTCAGCTATGCAACTAATATATGCTAATAAATTGTTTTAAAAATAAAAACACTGAAAAGATAAAAAATGTAGGAAGTGATTGAACTATGGGTTCTACTGCATTATTACATACCAGGTATAGAAAAATTTTTTTGCATGATGGAGATTGATTCTAGGTCCTTGTGTGTATCCTATGCATATGCTTTATCCCTGTGATACATTCCCATGCCTTCAGATATTTTCATTCCTTCCTAGCACAGTTGTTAACTTCAATTAACTGAGAATCTGAGATTTTATCTAAATCTTTAAACTCATCAATATGACCTTGTTGATACTATGTTTTCATGATGTTATTTTTTATGTAGAATTGACCATTTCAATTTTATTTCTTTCAATTTTACTCTTTCTTGTGATCAATGGTATTAAGATTACAACAAATTTGTTTACTTTTATTTATTCATTCATTCATTCATTTATTTTTCATGGTTGTAAATGGAGTTTATTAAAATTTAGGAAAGGAAAATACAAAGGGGTGTATGGTGTGGCCCAGGTGAAATGTGGAGGCTGAGACAGCTTGCTTCTGCTCTTCAGCTCCTTTTAAAACTCATGTTATCCTAAGGGAAGGGGAGAACCAGGTGATTCCCATCCACTGATCAATGAGTGGGGATAGGTTTGAGCAGTTCCCAGCCAGATGAGCCAAAGTATGGTTAATCTAAGATGTAATATTTTTCTATGAGTCCAAACTTTCCCTAATTTAGCCTGCCTCAAATTCCCCCTGAGATATAATATTTTGTAAATTTGGGTGGGGAGGGTTGCTGAAGGGTGGTGGTCCAGCTTCAGTACCTGATTTGAGCTGACAAGGGGAGCATATCCTACCTATAAGAGGAAATTGTCTCTCCTATTTCTTTCCTTTGGAGCTCATTTGTACATAAGGTGTCTGAATTATCATCCAACAATCAAGGTTCCTCATGGAGCTCTGGGTTGCTCATGGAGATGTCACTCATCAGAGATTGCTAACCCTGTTACCTCATGATTTGGGTTCTAAATGCTTTCATCAATGTCTGTTATAGTTGATAGAGAAGTACTTGTCAGAGTAATTTTTCATGAATTTGTTTATAAATGTCCCAGTAGGATTATAAATGTGGGTCCAGGGTATGTGTTGTCTGCACTGCTCCCTCCAGTTGGCTAGGCTGTGTGGCTCCTGACAGTGGTAACAGGCTCTTGGCGTGGGTGCATGGGTGACACCGCTGCCGTTGCTACCACCAATGATGGGGCCAGCGATTTGGTGGGTGTGGGGATGAATCCCTAGCTTCTCTAATAGGTAGCAGGTAAGCATAAGTGGTGGACTTTCTCCTGGCTGGTTTTGCCACAAAATGTCAATGGTGCTGGTGAAGTCTATGATCAGAAGACTTCCAGATTTTTTGTGTCCCATGGGAAGAATCCATTGCAGGACCATGGGTGCAAATGGAATTTATTAAAAGTTAGTATAGGAAAATAAAAAGGCAAGCATGGTGTGGCCTAAGTGGAAATTGTTTTAAAAATAAAAACGCTGCAAAGATAAAAAATGTAGGAAGTGATTGAACTATGGGTTCTACTGCATTATTACATACCAGGTATAGAAGACTGGAGACTGAGAGTGAAATTTATTTTTTAGAATATACTTTAGCTATGCGTACATTTTATTTTGTTTTCCTGTAATATTTCATTTCATTTCTGTTTTTTTTAAACACATGATTTCCATGTAGCCCAGTCTGACCTCAAAATGGCTATTTAGTCAATATAGTCCTTGAATTCACTATCCTTCTGTGTTCTTCTGAGTTCAGAGTTTCTAGGTGTGCACCTAGAAACTCTTTGCTAATTTTCTTCCTTCCTTCCTTCCTTCCTTCCCTCTCTCTCTCTCTCTTTCTTTCTTTCCTTTCTTTTTTTATTCAACTTGCTGTAACTTTCTACCTGTGGAAAATATTTGATATGCAGAATTTCAGGCATGTTTCATTGAAATATGCATACTATAGCCACATAAACTATGGGATTTTACAGAACTGTACAAAGAGATTTAATTCTGTCCCACAAAATTTCATTCATAATATTTCCACATCTGACTGTAGATAATAAATATATTAATTACTTTTTTACAGAATATGGAGAGGTTCACTTCTTAAACTATAAAGCAATAAGAAATGACATCAATGTGTGCAGAGGAACATTGCTTTGAATTTACCATAACACCCATGTGTATAAAGAATATTTATGCAGACTAACTTCATTCTTTACTATATTGGGGACCTCAATAAATTTCTAAACAAATCCCCGCTTGGAGAGGGAAAATGGCATAAAACTTCTATTAATCTAAATATGAATATTACCAAAGTGATAATTATGAAATCTATAAATGTTTAATATTAGTTCTGTGTCCCTTTTCCATTCCATATTTGACCCCTCATTCCCACATTCTATGTGTTTCAGTCTGATTGAAAATTTTAAGCTTTATTATCATATGTACTGGTTATGTGAATTATTTTGCCACTTCTATTCCAACAAGAGTTTATTCCACTCTTTTTCCTCTGATAAAATAATAATACTCAAAATCTCTGTGCAGAACTCTTTACCACCCACACAAATCTGTAGATAATACAGGATAATTTCCCCTATATGTCTCTGCATATATCAATTGCAACTTTACATCACTGCCTTGAATTTATGTAATTATATGTTGCCTCTCCTTCTCACCTAGGTAATAGTGGAAAGCTGAGAATAAAACTACTCATGTAAGCATTATATGAACGCTACCCAGCACACATATACATACTTCTTTAAAAAAAAACAACCTTTCTGAGCCCTTGTTCTATGTCAAGATAAGTGCTGGGTATTGGGAAAGTAAAGATTTTCAAAATCCATGTTTTCATTTTGACATAAGTGTAGTGTCAAAAAGGATAAGAAACAGTTCCTTCATAATATTTTGTGTTTAATTCTATGATAGTAATGATGCTTGTGTTACTGACTCTAGGGATGAAGAGTATATCCCAGTAGATTAATGGAATTGTTGCTGGGGTGAGGGCCCTGCTGAGTGGAAGGAAGCATCATGAGGGAACTTGACCTTCAGTAGGTTTAAGGCAGACAGAGCAAAGGTGAATTGCCATGTTTTCAATTTTGAGATTCTGACTTTTTTGTTTGTTTTTTTCTCCAAAGTTATTAGCATATAATAATTGTACAAGTGGGTTTTATTGTGATATTTCTACTCATCTACATAATGTACTTTGATCAAATTCACCTCCTCTGTTATTCTTATCATTTTCTTTTATATCTTCCTTTTCGTAGTGATTAAACTATGAAAGGAAACATAAATATGACTTGATTGAGAAAATGATTGTGCCTGTAGCAACTCTCCTCAATAATTAGTCCTTAAATTGAGTACATTGCCACATGAAATTCAAGAATATATTTATGTCATATAACATGCCAATTCTGGAGAGAAATTCTGCAAAAATATTGCAAAAAGCAAATGTGGAAATAGAAATACATATAACAAAATATAATGTAATCAGTATAATAAAAGCACAGAACTTTTGCAAAGAAAAATAATGCAACACATAAGAGGACCTGGAATCAGTGATACAGAAGCAGATATTTATTATATTTAAAATTACAGAAAAAGTAATTAAGAAAGCCAAAGAGAAGACTGAAGAACAGTAGCTAATATACTCAAGATAGAGAATGATAGAATGAGGTACAGATTAAATGGGAAGAATAAAGAAATATTCAGAATAAAACTCAAATTTAGAAGGTGATGGCTACGAGTGATTATTTACTCAAAATAACAATACTAGCGAAAAGAATAAAAGAGACGTCTTCATGGAAGTCATTCCCACAGTGTAGTCTAATCTTTGACTAACAAAACAGTACAGATTTTCCTCAGATCCTTTGTGCATTCTAGGAAATAGATATATTTAATTGTAAGAAAACGTATTTCTCCCAGAATGAGTTTTATCCTTGAGTCTCCATAGAGAATTTATTTCTGGACAAAACAAGATTATGTAGCACTTAGGGGCAAAGATACAGCCTAGGAGCCCTGTGCTGGAGGCCAAGATGGAGAAGACCTCCACAGCCACCAGATCTTCCCCTTGGTGCTGTGGTAGACAGGCAGGAAGGTGACCCAGACACTGAAGAACATCAGCATGCTGAAAGTCAGGAACTTGGCTTCATTGAATGTGTCAGGCAGGTTTCTGGCCAGGAAAGCAACAGTGAAGCTCACCAAGGCCTGGGAGCCAAGATATCCCAGGACACAGTAGAAGGCAGTGACTGAGCCACTGTTGCACATGATGATGATGTGACCAGGTTCAGAGTGTGCATCTGTGTCATGAAAGAAGGAGAGGCTCCCAGCCAGATTCCACAGAGAGTCAGTTGAATCAGGGTGCAGATGGGGATTATGAGATTAGGTGCCCGTGACAGCAGTAACTTCCTCACCCTTCTCCCTGAAGAAGTGACTGTGAAGGCCAGAACCACAGTGATAGTTTTGGCCAACACAGTGGAAATAGCCACAGTGAACACAACTCCAAATGTGTTCTGTGGAGGATGCAGGTGGCTGTGTTGGGATGCCCAATGAACAGCAAGGAGCAGAGAAAACAGCAGGTGAGGGAGATGAGCAAGGTGTAGCTAAGGGCCAAATTATTGGCCTTGACAATAGGAGTGTCATGGTGCTTCACAAATACCCCAAGAACAACAGCTGTGAGTTCAGAGAAACAAAAAGCCATGCAGCCCAGAGCCATCCCCAAGGGGTCTTCATAAGCCAGAAAGCTCACAGCTTTTAGGAGGCAGTGGTTTCCTTCTGTGTTTGCATACTGATGATCTGGACACCTCACACACTGCTCCTCATCTGGTGAGGAGTGTGCACTGCCATTAGTTATTGTTCAGTATTTCCCTTTCTCCAGAGACTACTCATCCAGACCATCTCCCTGCCAGTGCAGCCAAATTGTTTTTTTTTAGCCAGCAAATAAAATATACCAATTAGATAATAATTCCAAATGAATATTGCCCATGGTTTATTATCATAAACTAAATTATTACTTCTTCTGATTTTTCTGTCATATCTATGACACTATTTTTATATTTTTTACAATTTTTTAAATTAAATTACCTTCCTAAATTAAACCACTATATGCTATCATTTTTATTTATTCATTAAAAACAAGATGCATACTGAGAAATAATTCCAAATATATTCTGTGGAATATAATTTGATAAATTCCAAGGAAATGAGAAGAGAAATAACACCTGTTGCCTGGTCAATTCACCCATCATTTACAACCTGTACTTTTTACCACATACATGCTGAAATTTGAATGGGAGGTGCATTGAAACATGACATCAATTTTGAAAGTAATGATATTTTTCTAGTATGAATCCTTACAGCCAGAAACACACCTTAAACCCACCCTAATTCCTGTCTGTTGGTATTTTTCTACATATCACTATACAATTTCTGTCAAGAATCTTCAAAGCAATCATTATTTTTATGTCTAGGTATTTTATATTTTAAAATGTACTAAATAACATCTTTTTAAAAAATCAATTATGAATGGTTTATGATCAATTTTTGAACCATTAATCTTGTATTCAGCCACCACAAATTCACTAATAGTTAGATAAATGTAATACTTTACAAGTACTATCTTGTGAAAATATCTATCTTATTCTTTCTTTATTTTAAGAATTTATCCATCCTCTTTGTTTGTTCTGGTGATAATATGGTATTGCCAGCATCCCACATAATATGTAGCAGAAGTGGACATGCTGAGGATTTTTAATCTCATTCTTGCTTCACTATTGAACCACAGCATATGATGCCTGGTTTAAGAGTCTGTAAACATCTTTAATGAGATGATGGTGATTTACACCTTCTGCCACTTTAGCAGGGCAAGTTTTGTTGTTATTCCATTTGTAAGCCATGAATGGGGTACAGGATTTAGTTATAAAATTTTTCTGAAGTTATCGATATTATTTCTCTTTTTGCAGAGTCTAGTGTATCTAGTTATGTTGCACATATCATATTTGATCATGTTATAGTGTTCTTTTTTGGTGATACTCAGATTTGAACCCAGAGCCTCAGGTTTGTTAGGCAGGTGCTCTATCACTTTAGGAGGCTGGCAGCCCTTTTTGTGTTGAGTACTTTTGAGATATGGTTTCAAGGACTATTTTCCTAGGCTGGCTTTGAACTGTGATTCTCCTGATCTCTACTTCCCAAGTAGCTAAGATTACAGGTATGAGCGGCCAGCACCCAGCATGTTGTAGCATTCTTAAAGTATCTAAGTTTGAAGAAGAAATATTTCTTTAGATCAAGATAGAAATTGACCTATGAAATTCTTTTAAAAAATATCATTGTCAGATGTGCCAACCAATTTTAAATATTGCTATAAAAATCATTTTAATTGTTTCATTTTTCTATACTGTTAAGTGGTTTGAAAAATGAGTTTTATCATATATTGAATTATTAATAAATTTCTCCAAGGAAGATGCTGGTCACCATAAAATTAGAAAAAAATTTGTTACAGATTCTACTTTCAGTAATATCTGCGTGTGTAGGCAAATCTTTTGGGGGATACTAGAATTAAATCCAACTTCTTGTGCATTTTATGGGAGTACCCTACCCTTGTGACACACTCCTAGCACTTTAGAAATCTTTTTCCTCTTGGTACTTTTGGTAGCTAGAGTTAACTGATATTTGTCAACTTTATATTTTAAATTTTATCAATATGAAATTATATTATACTTTCATGATGCTATTTTTCCATGGAATTGTACAAAGTATCCTCCTTTTTCAAGTATAGTCTTCCTTGGTGGCTAATCTTAAAGGTATATCAAATTTAGTACTTTGAATACACTTCACTTTTTTTCGTTTTACATGAAATATGTCTGACATTTTGGTCATCAAGTTAATGCAAATCAAATCTACACTGAGATTCCATGTCAACACAGCTAGAATGGCAATCATCAAGAATGCAAGAGAAATTTTGTCAAGATTAAAAAGAATCACTTTTTAAACTAGTAGGTATACAAGTTAGTCCAGACACTATGGAAATTAGAAAGCAGTTTCATCATAAAACTAGAAATACACCTAACATATGATGCAAGTATCCTGTTCCTGGATTATACACCCAAAGGAATAAAAATCAGCATATTCTAGAGATACTTGCATACCCATGTTTATCCACCAGTATTCTCAATAGACAAGATATAGAATCAGCCTATGTATTCATTAACAGATGAGTGGATATAGACAATATATATATATTGCATATATACACAATGGGCTACTACTGGACAATAAAAAAGAAGGAATTCATGCTATTTTTAGGAAAATTGGTCAAACTGAAGATCATCATGTTAAGCACTTCAAATGATAGAAGTAAATAAGAATCAAAGATAAGCATATATTGTACTTTCTCACATGTGGAGAAAATGATGACATAAAGATGACATGAAACTAAAAGGTGGATTATTAGGGAAGAATAGGCTGACTAAGGAGAAGTGAGAATGGAATAGAGAGTGTAATTTGGGGGTCATACATAATACTATATATGCATGTATGAATGAAAATCTTTTCTGTCCATGAAAAAATTTTAACCATGTTTGGCCAATAGTTTACTTCATGTCTGAACACCTTTGTAAATTCCTGGTTGCCTATCATTTGCACTCTGTTATATAATTTTCCCAATTAGTGTTGTTACATAAACCTAATCTCAAAATGTAGACTCTTAAATAATCTTGTGATGGTTTGAAGACAGATGAACACTCAGTAACTGGAGTCAAAATTATCTGAAATCATTTGTGAATTCTGAGTCTTATTCTAAAATGATTGAAGAACCAGATCATTTGATTGAGGCACTCTCCAGGTAGCTTTGGCTTCCTCACAACATGGTAGCATTGCCTGGGTGGTCTTATAAGGTGAATTGGGCTGTGTTGCATGAGCATTTACATAAGATGGAAGCTGCTGACTTTTCTGGACTAGCCTCAAAGTTAGATGGATTCTAACACAGAGAACCACAGAAAGATAGCAGCTGCAAGCATCTGGCAAGACCAGGACCCAACAAATACAAAGGGACACAAAACCTCTCTGGCTCCTGCCTGTTCTGCCCTGCAACTGACCCTTTCTCAACAAAGTGATTCTGCTTAGCTGCCAGGTGTAAGTACAACATGCTGTATGTGAGGAAACCTCATATTCTATTTCAACCAGGGAGCCAATTGCATTCCCTCTGGACAAAACTGGTGGCCAAATACATAGAGGTAATATTTCTCCTTTGCCTGGGGGGAGAGGCAGAATGCAGAGCTGAAAAAGCCTATGTGGGGGTGGGGCAACATAGCAGCCCCTGTGGAGAAAGCCAGGAATTGCAGTGATTGGAGAAACAGGAAGCAAGCTGAAACTCAAAGTCTCCCCAAAAGAAAAGCTCATTTCTAACCTCCCGGCTTGTCCTGTGAGTGGAAGGGGCTGGTGACTGCTCCTTTAACAAACCCTCATGTGATGATATCTGAAAACCCACCTGCTCCAGAGGCCCCACTCCACTAAAGAAAGCCAGGGCACCCAGAGCTGACCTACCCCCCTGCCCCAGAACTATCCGATAGGGAAGAGCAATACTCATTGCCATGTGACCCAACATAGCAACCTTAAGAAGGGACAGTCTTGGTCAAATCCCCTATAAAAAATGTAAATGTCACCACTTCAATCTGAATTCAGAAGAACAAGTCTAGAATATTCATTGAACTGATATATATAAAACACTTTTTTACTTACTAATTATATGTGTGCATGTGTAACTTTACTTTTATTCTAGTTTAATTTCATTTTAATATTTTTTTTAATTTTTAATTTTAACTTTTATTTCCTTCCTTTATTCATCCATCTTATTGTAACCTAATTCCCTTCTCCATTTGTCCTAACACTGACTCATTCAGCCCTCTATTGGCCAATTTCTTTTCTCTACCTTATTTTTTTCTTTCTCATCTCTTTCCATCATCTCCCCCTTCCTTTCTGTACCCAGCACAACCATTATCCACACCCCCCAGTCTCCACAGATAACAGATAATGTCACCAAGTGACTCACTACATATTGAATAAATAAAATGGTCTGGCATTGAAACTGTGAATTTGTTATTGCTAATTTATATCACCTAGGCAGGGAACAGAAATAGCACATCAACCTAGCTAGTGACTAAGCCAGTCATAGCATAGAAAATTGAGTGAAGGGGAAGATAACAGGTGACTAAAATCTCTCAACTTTCCACTCAGTTCTAGGAGCCTGCCATTACACAATTAAGTGAATCCCAGCCTCCATGCTTTCCTACTCTGGTGGTGCCAGTAGGCATCTCTCCCCACAGAGCATGGAAGCCCTGCTCTCACCACTATCCTGACAGAAAGAGCCCCTGCTCCCCCATCAGAGCAAGAATGCCAGATTTCCCACTGAGGAGAGGAAAGCTATCACCTGCTACTCTTCAGGTGGCACCAGAAGCCCTGTTCCCCAAGGTGCACAGAAACCAAGCACTTTACACTGCATCTCCCTGTAGAAGAGTCAGGTCTCTCGGATCCAAGAGCTGGAATCTGAGCTCCTCCAATGAGTGGCAATCAGCTACCCTGCTGGTGCTAAGAGGACAGCCCCCAACAATGCACAGAGACCCAGTGCTCCCTACTGGGACTGCAGAAGAGCACCTGTGCCCCCAACAAAGAGCAGTAACTCCAACCCTCTAGTTGAGGGGAGAGAAATAATTGGCAGCACAACAAGATGCCTGCAAGGGGCAACATATCTAATATACCCCTCTCTGAGGAAAATTGCTGGAGCTCCTGAAGAAAAAACAAACTTAAAACATCAACAACAGGGGAACAAGAGATCAAAACCTTAACCTTAAACAACTCCATATGTGTAAATCTTAATGTAGAATGAAGCAGCAAGACAACCACTCTCATCAAAAGCCAATTCCACCATTAAGGAGCCATCCAATAGTGAATTCCAAAAACAATAGTAAAAGTGTTTAATGACCTCAAAGAATAAACTCTGAAGTTAGTACTTGACCTCAAAGAGGACATGAACAAATAATTAAGTGAGCTCAAAGAGAATACAAATAAACAGGTGAATGAAATTAAGAACACTATCCAGGTTATGAAAGAGGAAATAAATAAAGGTATGGAAACACTGAAAAATAATCCAAAATAAACAACTCAATACCCCCCAAAAATATAGCAATCAAATCTTTGTGAACAGAGTGGTGCGAGATGAAAATAGAGTATGAGGAACAGATGACAAAGTAGAGGAAATAGGCCAAACAGTTAAAGATCATGAAAGAATGCTAAGAAAATATGAATGGAACATGCAAGCTATCTGGGACACCAAGAAAAGGCAAAACCTATAAATCATGGGTGTTGAAGTAGAAGAAATATAAACTAAAGGCAGTGACAATCTATTCAATAGAATAACAACAGATATAGTCCCTAACCTTTAGAAAGAGTCACCCAGGTGCAGGAAGTTTACAGAAAAGCAAATCAGGGCCAAAAAAGAAACACACTCAGACACATTATAATCAAAACACTGAGCATACAGAACAAAGAAAGAATTCTGAAAGCTTCAAAAGAGAAAAGACAAGTCATATAAAATGTTGAACCCATTAGAATTACAGCAGATTTCTCAACTCAAACACTAAACACAAGCAAGTCATGGAAAGACATAATTCAGGCCCTGAAAGAAAGCAACTGTTAATCTAAACAAGGAAAAACTAAAGGAATTTTCTACCAACAAGCCAGCACTACAGAATATATGTAAAGGACTTTTACATATAGAAGAAGAAACTAGAGTGAGTCAGGTAGACTCAAGAAAGAATAAATCCTTTTGAGCAAGCAGCATGGTAAACAAGGAATAGGTAAAAGTAAACAACAGGGAACAAAAATGACTAGAAAGAACTGGCACCTCTCAGTATTAACACTGAATGTAAATAGCCTCAATGCCCTCATCAAAAGGCACAGAATAGCATATTGGATTGAAAAACAGGACCCAACCATAAGTTGCTACCAAGAGACTCATCTCACTGAAAAAAATAACACTGGCTTAGAGTCAAAGGATGGAAAAATGTTTTCCAATCAAATGGACCCCATTTAGTACAAAGTAGACTTTGTACTAAAATCAACCAGAAGAAACTCAGTAGGTCACTTCATATTAATGAAAAAAACAATTCATCAAGAAGAAATATCAAGAATTCCAAGATGGCAGCTAGAGGGAAGAAGCAGAAAGTGAGCCTCCTATAGTGAAATCTTGGAGAGACACCGGAGACACACTTTGCAGGCATAATCACTGAGAAAAGGCATAACCTTGACCTCTCCACACCTCCAGCCGGTGCAGAGAATCTCCACCTCACGTTAAACAGAGAAACCAGGAGGGCCCCCAGGCTGCCAGTCGCTGGAGCCCAGATGGCTTGGAAGACGCAGACCAGGTGAGCTTTGTGATACCACGGTACTCCCACAGACAAGCCTGGGCCAGAGCAGCATGGCCCCCTGGACAGACTGACCTCCACCCAGGAAGAAAAAGAGAAACTGAGTAATAAGCAATAAGAGCAATAAAGACACACTGGAAAGAGGGTGGGGCGCACTGAGCACTGAAGATTGGGGGAAGGACTGTAAGTAAACAAGCTGTGTGGGCCGGAGAGCCTCTGGTGGGAGCGGGGGCGTGCGCCCAGCAACCAGGAGCGGGGAAGCTGGTGAGAGTGGTGGAGGGAGGAAAACTCCACAGGAGAGGAGGGAAGACCCACTTCCCACGTGAACTGTAAACAAACATGGCGGCTGGCAGGAGCAGCAGCACCTGCCAGTAAGCAGGAGCAAGAAAGCTTGTGAAAGCAGAGGTGGGAGGAGAACTGCACAGGAGAGGGGAGAAGACCCACCTCTCACATGAACTGTAAATAAACATGCAGGCCTGACAATGTGGGTGCAGTGTCACCTCCCCCAGTGTCCTTGGAAAGGGGAAAGCTTGTAGCAGAGGCTCACACACAGAAGAAATCTGAGCTACAAAGCCTGTGGGTCCAGGTGAGTGCTAAGCTCACCCCAGAGATCTGCATAAATAATGCCTCCAGCAACAGCAGGCTGACAACAGCGGGCAGGCAAGCCCTGGTTTCTGGTTGCAGAAACCATTCTCAGAACTGTCTCCAGACTCTTTTTTTTTTATTTGTCTCCCTACCTTTGATGAGAGAACAACCGAATTACACCTGCAAGCTGAAAACCTTACTGAAACAGTATTGCATTTGAACTTGGGACACATGGTGGGGTTATTTTTGTGCGTGTGTGTGTAGTTTTGTTCTTCTTTATGCGTCCCCTTTGATGAGACAACTGCAAAACAACATCTGAGACACCTTCTCCAGGATTGGAGACTGTGACTTCACTGCACTTGAACTTGGAGGTTTTTTGGTTTTTTGTTTTTTTTAAATTTTCTATTTTTTCATTTTATTTTAATACATATTTATAAATAGATTTTTCTTTCATTTACTTATTTTTTATTTTTATTCTTACTTTTTTTTTTACTTTGGATTTTCAATCCTCTCTCTCTCTCTCTAATGTCTGTTCAGCTTACTGTCGATTAGTACACTAAAGCTCCCTGTTTATACCTTTGAACTCTTCTTGTCTGACACCTTGTTCTGTTTTCTCCCTCCAGTCTGTGTATTTGTTTTTCCCATTTCTTTAACTTCTTGCTTTCCATCTCAGCTCACCCTTCCATTCTAAATATTACCATTGTTATTATTACAAGCTAGAAAATACTTAATTGCACACAGTACAGGGACAGTAACAACACCAAAGACAATGATGGGAAGACAGAAAAAACAGGGAAACCAGTTTCCTCACAGCAAAAAATTAGTACAGGAACCAGAAGGGAATGAAGAAAACAGAAACTCAGATCCAGACTCCAACAAAATGAAGATAAACTATGCCAAAGGACCCAATGAAGCCCACATGAACAATTTAAAAGAAGACATACTACAGTGCTCAATGAGAATTTTATAGAGATGATACTGGGTAGGGTCAACCAAAATGTACAGGAGACACTCAAGAAATTCCAAGACAACAAAAATAGAGAATTTGAAAAAACAAAAGAAAAAATAAAGGAAAACATAGAAGCACTGTATAAACACCAAAGTGAGAGAGAACACGATGAATAAACAGATAAATGAACTCAGGACAAAAATAGACAACATAAAAGAGGAAAACAGCCAGGATATGGAAAACCTCAGAAAAAAGAACGAAACAGAACTGCAAAACAAAACGGAAGGCCAATCCAGCAGAATAGAACAAACAGAAGACAGAATCTCAGAACTTGAAGATGAAATGGTAATTAAAGGAAAAACCAAAGAACTATTAATTAAACAACTCAAGACCTGTGAAAAGAAAATACAAGAACTCACTGACTCCATCAAAAGACCAAACTTGAGAATAATGGGCATTGAAGAAGGAGAAGAGGTGCAAACGAAGGGATGCATAATATATTTAACAAAATAATAATGAAAATTTCCCAAATCTAGAGAAAGATATTCCCATACAGATGCAACAGGCCTCCAGGACACCAAACAGACAAGATCAAAATAGAACTACCCCAAGACATATCATCATTAAAACAACAAGTTCAGAAACTAAGGAAAGAATACTGAAGGCTGTAAGAGAGAAAAAACAAGTAACATACAAAGGTAAACCCATCAAAATCACAGCAGACTTCTCAACAGAAACATTAAAACAAGAAGAGCATAGGGTGAGATCTCCTGGGCAGTGAATGAAAATAACTTCAACCCCAGGATAGTCTACCCAGCAAAACTATCATTCAAAATAGATGGAGCAATAAAAGTCTTCCATGACAAGCAGAAACTAAAACAATATGTGACCACAAAGCCACCACTACAAAGGATTCTGCAAGGGATTCTTCACACAGAAAGTGAAACCCAACTTAACCATGAAAAGACAGGCAGCACCAAACCACAGGAAAAGAAAAAGGAAGACAGTAGAGAGTAACCTCAACTTAGGTACACACAATCAAACCTTCAAACAACTAAGACAACTAAATGACAGGAATCACCACATACCTATCAGTACTAACGCTTAATGTTAATGGACTTAATTCACCCATCAAAAGGCACTGCTTAATGAAATGGATTAAAAAGGAAGATCCAAAAATTTGTTGCTTACAGGAGACCCATCTCACTGACAGAAATAAGCATAGGCTAAGGACAAAAGGCTGGAAGAAGATTTACCAAGCCAATGGCCCCCGAAAACAGGCAGGAATAGCAATACTTATCTCTGAGAAAGTAGATTTCAAACCTACATTGATCAAACGAGATAAAGAAAGACATTCCATACTAACAAAAGGGGAAATAGACCAAAAGGAAATAATAATCATCAACCTGTATGCACCCAATATCAATGGACCCAATTTCATCAAACATACCCTGAAAGACCTAAAAGCATATATAAACGCCAACACAGTGGTTGTGGGAGACTTTAACACCCCATTATCATCAATAGATAGGTCATCCAAACAAAAAATCAATAAAGAAATCCAAGATCTAAAATATGCAATAGATCAAATAGACCTAGTAGATGTCTACAGAACATTTCATCCAAACTCTATACAATATACATTCTTCTCAGCAGCCCATGGAACCTTCTCCAAAATAGATCATATCCTAGGGCACAAAGCAAGTCTCAGCAAATAAAAGAAAATAGAAATTATACCGTGCATACTATCTGATCACAATGCAGTAAAAGTAGAACTCAACAACAAAAGTAAAGACAAAAAACATGCAAACAGCTGGAAACTAAATAATCATTACTTAATGAATAATGTATCATCAATGAAATAAAAGAGGAAATTAAAAAGTTCCTGGAAGTCAATGAAAATGAAAACACAACCTACTGGAACCTATGGGCACAGCTAAGGCAGTCCTGAGAGGAAAGTTTATAGCCATGAGTGCATATATTAAAAAGACTGAAAGATCCCAAATCAATGACCTAATGATACATCTCAAACTCCTAGAAAAACAAGAACAAGCAAATCCCAAAACAAATAGGAGGAGAAAAACACTAAAAATAAGAGCTGAAATCAATGAAATAGAAACCAAAAAAACCATACAAAGAATTAATGTAACAAAAAGTTGGTTCTTTGAAAAAATAAACAAGATCGATAGACCCCTGGCAAACCTGACTAAAATGAAGAAAGAAAAAACCCATATTAGTAGAATCAGGAATGCAAAAGGGGAGATAACGACAAACACCATGGAAGTCCAGGAAATCATCAGAGACTACTTTGAGAAATTTTATTCAAATAAATTTGAAAATTTTAATGAAATGGACAGATTTCTAGATACATATGATCATCCAAAACTGAACCAAGAGTAAGTTAATCACCTGAGTAGATCTATAGCACAAAATGAAATTGAAGCAGCAATCAAGAGTCTCCCTAAAAAGAAAAGTCCAGGACCTGATGGATTCTCTGCTGAATTCTATCAGACCATTAACGAAGAACTGATACCAACCCTTCTTAAACTGTTCTACGAAATAGAAAGGGAAGGAAAACTGCCTAACACATTTTATGAAGCCAGTATTACACTTATCCCAAAACCAGGCAAAGACACTTCCAAAAAGGAGAACTATAGGCCAATCTCCTTAATGAACATGTCAATCCTCAACAATCCTCAACAAAATAATGGCAAACCGAATTCAACAACACATCAAAAAGATTATTCACCACGACCAAGTAGGCTTCATCCCAGGGATGCAGGGGTGATTCAACATACAAAACTCAATAAATGCAATAAACCAAATTAACGGAAGCAAAGACAAAAACCACTTGATCATCTCAACAGATGCAGAAAAAGCCTTTGATAAGATCCAACACCATTTCATGATAAAAGCTCTAAGAAAACTAGGAATAGAAGGAAAGTACCTCAACATTATAAAAGCTATATATGACAAACCTACAGCCAGCATTATACTTAACAGAGAAAAACTGAAACCATTCCCTCTAAAATCAGGAACCAGACAAGGATGCCCACTATCTCCACTCCTATTCAACATAGTACTGGAATTCCTAGCCAGAGCAATTAGGCAAGAAGAAGGAATAAAAGGAATACAAATAGGTAAAGAAACTGTCAAAATATCCCTATTTGCAGACGACATGATCCTATACCTTAAAGACCCAAAAAACTCTACCCAGTAGCTTCTAGACATCATCAATAGCTATAGCAAGGTAGCAGGATATAAAATCAACATAGAGAAATCATTAGCATTTCTATACACTAATAAGCAAACTGAAAAAGAATACATGAAAATAATTCCATTTACAATAGCCTCAAACAAAATCAAATACCTAGGTGTAAACCTAACAAAAGATGTGAAAGACCTCTACAAGGAAAACTATACACTTCTGAAGAAAGAGATTGAGGAAGACTATAGAAAGTGGAGAGATCTCCCATGCTCATGGATTGCTAGAATCAACATAGTAAAAATGTCGATACTTCCTAAAGTAATCTACATGTTTAATGCAATTCCCATCAAAATTCCAATGACATTCATTAAAGAGATCAAAAAATCTAACATGAAATTTGTATGGAAACACAGTAAGCCATAAATAGCCATGGCAATACTCAGTCAAAAGAACAATGCAGGAGGTATCACAATACCTGACTTCAAACTATATTACAAAGCAGTAGCAATAAAAACAGCATGGTACTGGCACAAAAACAGACATGAAGACCAGCAGAACACAATAGAGGACCCAGATATGAAGCCACAAAACTATAACCAACTTGTCTTTGACAAAGGAACTAAAAATATACGATGGAGAAATAGCAGCCTCTTCAACAAAAACTGCTGGGAAAACTGGTTAGCAGTCTGCAAAAAACTGAAACTAGATCCATGTATATCACCCTATACCAAGATTAACTCAAAATGGATCAAGGATCTTAATATCAGACCACAAACTCTTAAGTTGATACAAGAAAGAGTAGGAAATACTCTGGAGTTAGTAGGTATAGGTAAGAACTTTCTCAACAAAACCCCAGCAGCACAGAAACTAAGAGATAGCATAGATAAATGGGACCTCATAAAACTAAAAAGCTTCTGTTCATCAAAAGAAATGGTCTCTAAACTGAAGAGAACACCCACAGAGTGGGAGAAAACATTTGCCAGCTATACGTCAGACAAAGGACTGATAACCAGAATATATAGGGAACTTAAAAAACTAAATTCTCCTAAAACTAATGAACCAATAAAGAAATGGGCAAGTGAACTAAACAGAACTTTCTCAAAAGAAGAAATTCAAATGGCCAAAAAACATATGAAAAAATGCTCACCATCTCTAGCAATAAAGGAAATGCAAATTAAAACCACACTAAGTTTCCACCTCACCCCTGTTAGAATAGCCATCATCAGCAACACCACCAACAACAGGTGTTGGCGAGGATGCAGGGACAAAGGAACCCTCTTACACTGTTGGTGGGAATGTAAACTAGTACAACCACTCTGGAAAAAATTTTGGAGGCTACTTAAAGTGTTAGACATTGATCTACCATTTGATCCAGCAATACCACTCTTGGGGATATACCCAAAAGACTGTGAAACAGGTTACTGCAGAGGCACCTGTACACCCATGTTTATTGCGGCACTATTCACAATAGCCAAGTTATTGAAACAGCCAAGATGTCCCACCTCTGACGAATGGATTAAGAAAACGTGGTATCTATATGTAATGGAATTTTATGCAGCCATGAAGAAGAATGAAATGTTATCATTCGCTGGTAAATGGATGGAATTGGAAACATCATTCTGAGTGAGGTTAGCCTGGCCCAAAAGACCAAAAATCGTATGTTTTCCCTCATATGTGGACATTAGATCAAGGGCAAACATAACAATGGGATTGGACTTTGAGCACATGATAAAAGCGAGAGCACACAAGGGAGGGGTGAGGGTAAGTAAGGCACCTAAAAAACTAGCTAGCATTTGTTGCCCTTAACGCAGAGAAACTAAAGCAGATACCTTAAAAGCAACTGAGGCCAATAAGAAAAGTGGACCAAGAACTAGAAAAAAGGTGAGATCAAAAAGAATTAACCTATAAGGTAACACACACGCACAAGAAATCAATATGAGTCAATGCCCTGTATAGCTATCCTTATCTCAACCAGCAAAAACCCTTGTTCCTTCCTATTATTGCTTATACTCTCTCTACAACAAAATTAGAAATAAGGGCAAAATAGTTTCTGCTGGGTATGGAGGGGGTGAGAGGGAGGGGGGGCGGAGTGGGTGCTAAGGGAGGGCATGGGGGCAAGGGGGAGTAATTACCCAAGCCTTGTATGCACATATGAATAATAAAATTAAAAAAATAAAATAAAATAAAAAAAGAAGAAATATCAATTCTTAATATATATGCACCAGTCATAGGGGTACCCATCTACATCAAAAAACTCTACTGGCCCTAAAAGTACTGATAGACACTATCCCAGTAATAATGGGAGAACCGAATACCCCACCATCACCAATAGGTAGGCCATTCAGATGAAAGATCAACAAAGAAACTTCAGAGCTACTCCATGCATTGGATCAAACAGACATGGTTGATAGCTACAGAGAATTTCACCCAACAACTAGGCTACACACATTGTTTTCTTTTGCTCATAGAACTTTCTCCAAAATAGATCATAGTTTAGGACACAAAGCAAGTCTCAACAAATTGAAGAAAATTGAAATAACCCCCTGAATCATATCAAATAACAGTAGAATAAAACTAGACCTCAACAACAAAAGAAACCCTAGAAAATTTTCAAACACACTGCTGAAAAACCAATGGGTGACAGAAGTAATGAGGGAAGAAATCCAAAAGTTCCTAGAATTCAATGAAAATAGAACCTACCAGAATCTGTGGGACATGGCAAAGACTGTGCTAAAGGGAAAGTTTATAGCTGTAAGTGCCTACATTAAAAAACAGAGACCTGTCAAATAAACAATCTAAATGATGCACCATAAGCTCCTAGAAAAACAAGAACAAACCAAACCCAAAAGCAGCAGATGGAGAGAAGTAAGAAAGATCATGATTGAGAAAAATGAAATCAAAACCAAACACACTATACAAAGAATCAATGAAACAATATGTTGGGTGAAAAGATTAACAAGATTGACAAATCCTTAGCCAACATGACAAAACAGAGGAGGGAAAAGACCAAAATTAATAAAATCAGAAATGAAAAAGAGGACCTAGCCACAAATACCAATGAAATACAGAAGATTATTAGAGAGTACTTTGAAAACTTATATTCAAGTAAACTGGAAAATCTAGATGAAATGGATAAATTCCTAGATGCATTCAGCCAACCAAAATTGAACCAAGAAGATATTATCCACCTAAAGAGTTACTATTGGATGCAATGAAATTAAAACAGTAATAGTGTCCCTACAAAGAAAAGCCTGGGACCTGATGGATTCACTGCCAAGTTTTAACAAACCTTTAAAGAAGAACTAACACAATACTCCTCAAAGTTTTCCAGGAAATAGAAAGGGAAGGAACACTGCCAAATTCATTTTATGAAACCAACATCACACTCATTCTGAAATCAATAAAGATGTATCATAAAAGAGAATTATAGACCAAAATCTTTAATGACTATAGATGCAAAGATTCTCAACAAAATACTGCCAAACAGAATTCATCAACACATCAAAAAGATCATACACCATGACCAAATCAGTTTCATTCCAGGAATGAAAGGATGGTTCAACATACATAAATCCATAAAAGTAATGCAGTACATAAACAGATGAAAGAACAAAAACCACATGATCCTCTCAATAGATGCAGAAAAGGCCTTTGATAAAATCCAACACCCTTTCATGATAAAAGCTCTGAAGAAACTAGGAAAGAAAGAACATCCTTCAACATAATACAGGCTACCTAGGACCAACATCATACTAAATGGAGGACAACTGAAAATGTTCCCCTTAAAGGCAGGAAAGAGACAGGGCTGTCCATGTTCTCCATTCTTATTCAATATAGTTTTAGAATTCTTAGCCAGACCAATAAGACAAGAGCAAGAAATAAAAAAGGATTCAACTAGTGAAGGAAGAAATCAAACTATCCTTACTTGTAGATGACATGATCCCCCCAAAAATCAACCAAAAAACTATTAGGAATCACAAACTCTTTCAGCAAAGTAGCAGGATACAAAATTAACACAAAGAAATCAGTAGCTTTTCTATATACCAACAGCACACAGACTGAGACAGAAATCAGGAAAACAATCCCATTTAAATACCCTCAAAATCAGTAAAGTAACTTGGAATAAATTAAAGAAACCAAAGACCTTTTTAATGAAAACTATAAAATACTGAAGAGAGAAATCAGAGAAGACATCAGAAGATGGAAAGACCTTCCATGCTTATGTCCATCACAATCCCTATCAAAATTTCCATGATTTTCTGCCCAATCGAAAAGCAATCATGCAGTACATATGGAAATACAAAAGACCTCTAGTAGCTGAAGCATTTCTGAGCAAAACATCCATTACTGGAGGCATCACAATACCCTACCTCAAACTATACTACAGAGCTAAAACAACAAAAACATCATAGCATTGGCAGAAAAACAGACAAAAAGACATTAAATGCATTAGAATAGAAGATCTAGACAAAAGCCTACAAATCTATAGCCAACTGATCTTTGAGAACGGAGCCCAAAACAAAAATACAGCCTCTTGAATAAATGCTCCTGTGATAACTGAATATCCACATGCAGATAACTGAAACTATATCTCTGTCTTTCACCCTGTATCAATATCAATTCAAAGTGGATCAAAGACCTTAATAAAAGGCCTGAAACTTTGAAACAACTCCAAGAAACAGTAGGAAATACACTGAACATATAGGTATAGGGAACAACTTCCTAAACAGATCTCAAATAGCTCAGCATGTAAGAAAAACAATGAACAAATGGGATTGCATTAAACTAAAGAGATTCTGCACCATCAAAAGAAACAATCACCAGTCTCAAGAGACAGCCCATCATATGGGAGAAAATCTTTGTCAGCTACACATCCAACAAGGGTCTAATATCCAGAATCTACTTGGAACTCAGCCCCCAAAGAATCAACACCTCAATAACAAAATGTGTACATGAATTAAATAGAGAATTTTCAAAGGAAGAGGTAAAATTGGCCAGTAAATACATGAAGAAATGTTCAAATTCTCTGGTGAAGAAAGAGATGCAAATCAAAACAGCGCTTAAGTTTCATCTCACCCCAGTTAGAATGGCCAGAATCAAGGGTAATAAAAACAAGTACGCAAGTACATGGTGAAACAGGAACCCTTATACACTGCTGGAGGGAATGCAAATTAGTACAACCATTATGGAAAGCAGTATGGAGATTCCTCAAAAAACTAAAGATTTAACTGCCACATGATCCAGTGATAGCATTCCTGGGTAGGATACAGTAGAGATACTGTATGCCAAGGTTCATCTCAGCACTATTTGCAATGATTAAGCTTGGAAACAACCCAGATGCCCAAAAACTGATGAATGGATCATGAAATTATGTTATATATACACAATAGAGTATTACTCAGTCATAAGGAATAATGACATGGGGTTTAAAAGTAAATGAATGCAATTGGAGAACACCGTGTTAAGTGAAGTTAGCCAGGATCAGAAACACAAAAGACACATGTTTTCTCTCATACTTTCAAGATCAATCCAAAGATAAAAATAAGTACAAAAACAAGCATGATTTTATGCAAACTGACTTGTAGAACATGTTTGTAACAGTGTAACTATTCTATGGAACTTGAGGAAAGAGAGAAAGGCAATCAGAATGATAGAGCATATAACACAAGATGTGAAGGTAGAGGATATAAGAATGAGTATTGAAAGATGTTGAAAACAGGGGGTGGGAAGTAAAGGGGTAAGGGAGAGTATTCTAAGGGATCAAACAGACCAAAATAAATACAGACAGCATACATTGAGACACACCTCTGAATGTCAATTCAAATATCAATTCTAAAAACCAGAGCTGTAAAATAAGCACAGTGTGTGGGGAGTACTAGTGGGAGGGGGAGATTGAACTAAGGAGATTAAGGTGATGGTATATGGTAGATGGATACCATATACCTATATGAAACAGAACTAGAAATCCTCTTGCAAATGGTTTAAGTGGGGTGGGGAGGGGGCTGAGAGGGAGAAACAATGGGGACAATGTAACCAATGTACAATATAAGTCTAACCAGAATCACTAATATGAACCCCCCTGTATCATGAATATATCCTAATAAAAATTTATTTAAAGAACAAAATAAACTAAAAAATAATAAATAAAAGAAGAAAGTGAAAACAGTGTGATCCATATGCAGTGTTGCTGAGAATAGAAGAGTATTACTGCTCCTGTAGAAATTAAAAACATAAATTAAACATGGGGGAAGGGGAATAAAGGAGAGTGATGGAGGTGGTAAATTCAACTATGATGTATTGTAAGAACTTTTGTAAATGTCACAAAGTACCTCTAGCACAACAATAATAAAAACAGGTCTGAATCATATTGTGTCCTGAATGCAAAATAAATCTTTCAATAAAACATGGGGCTGAGTGTGTAGCTCCATATTAGAGCACTTCTCTAGCATAGGCTAGGGCCTGGATTTGATCCCCAGCATTGCAAAAAGTAAATTAAAAACAAAGTAACCAGATTATCCAGCAAGTCCATTTCAAAAATTGAAAGGAATAACTCAATAGATGTTTGTTTGACCATGGTCATTGCAGCATTATTCAGAATAGCTAAAAGGTAAAATCAATCTGAATATCAAGGGAGAAGTTGATCAACAATATAAGGTGTATATTCAACTGAAGATTATTCATGTTTAAAAAGGAATACACTTATTATACATGGTGAAGCTAAGTGAAATATAAGCCAGTCTGAAACTATTGTATGTTCTTTTGTTACTCAATCCAGGGTACCAAGTCTAGTGCCAGAAATTTCTTGGTCTCATCAGAAAAAGAATTTAAGGACAGACACAGAGAAGACATAGCAGGAGCAGGTTTATTAATATAAAACAAACAAAAAACATAATTAACGTACACTTCTTAGAAAAGAGAGTGGGGAAGAAGTGCAGAGCCACCTTGTATAAACACCTGTGGATTTGACTATTTATTCTGGACACACACACACCTCCAGTTGGCCTCACCTTGTTCGTGTACTGAGTTCTCTGTATTGCTGAGACTTGTAAGTACTGAGGGATCTGTGGGGAAGACTCTGGGGGAATCCAATATCATGAAAATAGAAATGGTGAATGTTCAGGGTTGGGAATGTGAAGACACATGAAGATGAGACATTAGGACTAACTGAAACTAACTGTGACAGAACTTTTACAGCTAAACTCTGTGCCTCCAAATTCCTTTGCCATACTTGGATAGTGATTTGGCTCTAGCCTGGGGCCATCTCCATATAAGCAGATCCATGTCACCCCCAGACCCTACAAGAATGATGGAGCGACTCCCATCTCATTTGTAGGATCTACCATTCAATTCCTTGAGAAATCATTTGGATCAGAACCTTAGGTTGAATCTAGGACAGAGATTTTTCATTTAGAGCAGTGGAAGTAAATTTTTCTTTGCTGATTTAGGGAGGAGGAGGTGTAGACTTACCATAGTTGTTGCTCAGAAACCCTTGTCCTCCATCCCCAGAGACATGTTCTATTCTAGGGCTTGCACCTGCCAAATTTGGGAATATATTTTACATGACAGCATGGTACAAACTGGCCAGGGCTTTATATCCCTGGATCAATGACTGTAAGAAGACATAACCATCTTGCATAAAACTTAAAACAAAGCTGACCTTCCCAGAATAGTTTAAAGCCTCTTTATGAAACAAACAAATGGTTATAGACCCAGACTAAACACATTTCTTTCAGAAATGAGCAGAATTTGCCATTCTTAAGAACTGTCTCTGGAAGGTGATGCTGCCTGTCAAGTAGTCATTGGATCCATGATTTTATCTGGTCCATGTCACAAGCCTGCTATGATTTTCTGTCTTGCATTGCCAGAATAAATTGCTTGAACGTCAGATAAGTCTAAGATTCTTTTTTCCCCAAGCAGGTGAACAAACTCACAATTTTGGTTGCACTGGGTAAGGGTTCTTCAGCTGAGCTATGTACCCAGATACAGCTCATTTAAGACTACATTTATTCAGCTGGGTGCCAGGATTCAAAACTGTAATCCTAACTATCTGAGAGCATGAGATCAGGATTCCAGTTCAAAGCCATCCCAGGAAAATAGTTTGCAAAACCCCATCTCCAAAATAGCCAGAGCAAAGAGGACTGGAGGTGTGGCTCAAATAGCAGAACACCTGCTTTGCAAGCATGAAACCTTGAGTTTAAATCTTAGTCAAACCAAAATGAGTGGATTTATTCAAATAAGACCAAACACAAGAGGTCGCTCATGAGAAATCTAGTTAACTATTATTCCCAAATCTTCTGAACTTGTTGCATATGTACAGAGTCATGAGTGACCATAATTTTTTCATTGATAATATTTTGAGACAAGGGCTGAAGGTATAGACCAGGTTGTCTGAACTCTTGATCTTCCTGCCTCTACCTTCTAAGTGCTGGGATTATAGAATAAACCACAACACTTGGCTTGCTTATTGGTATTTTGAGGAAAGAAATTCCAAGACTGCTTTATCCTAAAGTGATTGACCTTTTGTGGGGTCAGATGTTTATAACATAGGCAATAGCCAATGAATCTGTAAAAATGCATATGAAATCAGCTACCCATTAGAAATGTAACCCTGTAGGATTAACATGATGTCTTATATTTGGACTCCTCAAGCTGACCAGTGGTCTTGTATTTCATCAGGGATGGCCTCACATTATGGACAGAAATCAGCACATCTCCAGTAGAATCCATCATGTGACTTGGAAGGACACCGTTCAAAATGATTCTGAATGTGCCTGGTCACCCACAAGATCCCAAAGGCCTCCCCAGAGGGCCGACAGTCTAGAAAAGTAGTCATCTCGCCCATAACAATCACATAAAACTTAGAACAGAAAACCAGTTCCTCCTGCATATGTCCACTGAAGCACTTTCATATTTGGTACATGCTTGACACTCATGGATTGTCTGTATCCTCTGAGTATCATTTTCAGGGAGGAGGCCTCTATGACAAACAAGCCTATATGTAGCCCAAGTTAAAGTGGACATCTCATTGCATTAGATCATTAGCTCAGATCTGTGAAAGCCTCTACCTCCAAAAGAAAGCTGTTTGTGGCCAACAGTGGCTGTTCAAATTGTGTGTAGGACAAGGACACAGTTTCTTTCACCAGAACAACTGGGAAATTTTATGGCTGTCATGGATGATTTAGAGATTCTTGGTAGCATGATATGAGGCTGAAGAAAACATCTGCTAGGATTTGAATGTCCTCTCAAAACTCATCATTATCAAATTACTAATCATTGATTAGGACATGGCAACTCTCTCCTCATGAATGGGGAAGGTCATTATTGTACGTGTGTCTTCCTTACACAGGCCAATTTCATCCCCTCATCTCTCATATACTCTATTTGCCTTCTTAACATGGTGTGATGTAGCAAGAAGGTCCTCAGCAGATGGCAGGTTCTTGGTCTTGGACTTTTCTGTCTTCAGAATCATCAGGGAGTAAATTCTGTTCATTTTGAATCACCCAGCTTCGGGTATTTCTGTATTTTGTTGCAGCACAATATGAACTGAGATAGCAATTTTTGTGAAGGAGTCTGGAGAAAATGACAAAAAATGGTGTGTTGGTTATTTGGACAGGTTGTAGAGCAATGTATTATTAAAGTGTGTGGAACTGTAGTTTGTAAGTGGAGGTTGTAATGTTGTAGCATCAGGATTATGGTGGCCCAGAGCCATTTGCTGTGTGACATGGATTCTGTGGTTACTTGTCTGAATATGTCACCTAACATCCATTGGGCATTGATACAAAGGAATTTTTCAGAGTTGGGGGTTGTGGGTTTCTGAAGATATTTCCCAGCAAGCAGGCACAGAGTAAACAGAGCTGGAAATGGCCAGAGAACAGTGCTAGAACACATTTCCTCATACTTTTGAATTGGCATGTCCCCAAGCAGTCCTCACTTGGGGACAGTCATGGGATATGCTTTTATAGCTCAGAACCACAGCATTTCAACTAATAAGACCAATGAAACTGATGGACACTCCAAGACTCCTATTGAGGAGTCCTGTCCATTCTTTCAAGTTGAGTAAATGAGCTAAGGGCAAGTACAGCCCTGGAGAAGTGTTTCATAATTCAAGAAGTGTTTGCTATTAATATCTTTTTGGTCAAAGTCCTACTTATCCCATCAACACATTCTTTGATATCACAGTGGGAACAATGGTGAGGAGAGATTAATATTTTTCTTTTTTCTTGCTGGAACTTGGGTTGGAATTCAGGGCTTCATGCTTGAAAAGTAGGTGCTGTAGCACTTGATATATACCTCCAGTCCATTTTTGTTCTGGTTATTTTGGAGATGTGGTTTTTTGAAGTATTTTCTGAGCTGTCCTGGAATTGCAAGCCTCCTGATCACAGACTCTTAAATATCAAGGTTTACAAGTGTGAGTCAGTAGAGTCTGGCAAGTTTTACATTCTTTAGCATATGGAAGCATTGTTTTTAATACGTGTAGCACAATTTTAAATGTTTTTGTATATTTACATACACACAATCAAAATGGAAAACATACCTCAAAAAACTATCCTTGTGATGTCCATTTCTGTTCACCACACCCAAGCACTGATCTGTTTTAAATGTCCATATACCTTTTCCATTACCAGAATGTCATATAAATGGAAAATTATGTTTTGAGTTCTGTATGGAAAATGTGAAGTCATGTTTGTCATGACATGAGAACAGATCACTTCAACATTTAAGAGATTCTGTTACCACAAGTACAGGAACCAAGTAATTAATTTGTTTGATGCAAGAAATTCTATTTTCCATGTAAAAGATAAATAAATTGGAAATGTGAAAATTGCATGTTATCATCAAATTTAAAAATTCAGGCATAAATATGACACGAAAGAGTAATAAATACATGCCATGTATGTCTGCATAACATACAAAATACACAACTCCAGAATAGTGTTTAAACCAGGGCAAAATGAAAGATAAATATGACCTCAGTGGGAAAACACTTGTGCCTCTATCAACTCCTCAACAATTACTCCATATATTTCATACATTGTCATGTTAAATTGAAGGGTATATTTATATAACATAACTTGCCAATTCTAGAACTTAATGACAATATTGGAGAGAAATCCTGCAAAAATAATCCTGAAAATATTGTAAAAGGCAAATGTGGGGAGAGAAACACATATAACAAAACAGAATAAAATCAGCATAATGAAAACAGACCCATAAATATAGTGATGCACAGGCAGTAATTTATTATATTTAAAAATGTAGAAAAAGCAGTTGCAAAAGCCAATGGAAAGAAAAGAGAACAGTAGATAATGTTCTGAAAAGTGTTAATGATATAATTAGGGGCACATTAAATGGGAGGAATATAAAATAGCTAGAAACAAAGTCACATTTAGAAAGTGACAGATACAAGTTTAATGATTAGTACACTACTAGAGAAAGGAGTAAGAGACAATTATTCATTGAAGTAATTTCTATAATTTAATCCAATGTATGAGTGGCTAAATAGTAAAGGTTTTCCTCTGTGCATTGCAGGAAAGAAATGTGTTTAATCATAAGAAGTATTATTTCTTCCATAATGAGTTTTATCCCTGAGCCAATGCAGGGAATTTCTATCTGGCCTGAACAAAGTGATGTAGCACTTAGGGGCAAAAATGCACTTTAAAAGCCCTGCACTAGAGGCCAAGATGGAGAAGACTTTCACAGACACCATGACTTTCCCCATGGCACTCTGGTAGATAGGCAGGAAAGTGACCCAGACACTGCAGAACACTATCTGGCTGAATATCAGGAACTTTGCTTCTTTGAATGTATCAGGTAGGATCCCGCCAAGGAAAGCCACAGTGAAGCTTGCCAGGGCCAGGGAGCCCAGGTATCCCAGGACACAGTAGAAGGCGGTGACTGAGCCCTTGTTGCACAGGATGATGATGTGACCATGTTCAGAGTGTGCATCTGTGTCAATAAAGGGAGGCGAGGTACCTGATTCAGTTGAATTAGAGTGCAGCTGGGATTGACGAGAATAGATGCCAGAGACAATAGCAACTGCCTCACCCTTCTCCTTGAGGAAGTGAAGGCTGCAACTTCAGTAATAATTTTGGACAAGGCAGTGGAAACAGCCACATTGAACACTAGTCCAATTGTTACCTGCTGGAGGATGCAGGGGTCTGTGTTGGGATTTCCAAGGAACAGCAAGGCACAAAGAAAACAGCAGATGAGGGGCATGCATAGGATATTGCTGACAGCCTGGTTATTGGCCTTCACAACGGGAGTGTCTTGTTGCTTCAAAGAAAACCCACAAACACCATTTGTGAGTGCACAGAGCCATGCAGGCCAGAGCCATCTCCAAGGGGTCTTCGAAATCCAGAAAGCTCACAGTTTTCAGGAGGCAGTGGTTTCTTTCTGTTGCATACTAATGATCTGAACTGTTCACACACTGCTCCATATCTAGTAGGAGTGTGAATTACCTTTAGTCCTTGTTCAGTATTTTCCTTAATTCAGAGCCTACTCCTACTACCCTAAAGCAGGTCATTTTTGCAGGTCAGCCAATTTGTCCAGTTGTTTTGCTTTCAACATTTGAACATTTCAAATAAATGTTCATCAGAGAATATTTCTAAATGAACATTGCCCCTATTTGCATGGTGTCATAAACTAAGCTATTCCTTCTTCTCCTGGTTTTTGTGGCATATTCATGATGCTACTGTATTCATTCTATCTTCAATAATTCAAAAAATATATCTATTTCCCTAAATGAAATCGCTATATGGCATGTTCTTATTCATTAAAAAAAACACACTTCTAGAAATAAGTCCACATATACTATGAGAAAGCTAATTTGATACGTTCCAGGGAAATAGAGAAAAACAACAACACTTGTGATCTGCTCAATTCTCCCCTCCTGTATCAATTTGTAGTTTTCATCATAAACATTGAAATGTCAGGTACTTTGAATCACTATGTCATTGACTAGCTAAATGTAATATTTTACAGTTACTATCATGCAATGTCTATTTTATACCTTTAGTATTAAAATGCATCCCTTTTATTTGTTTTGTTCACAATATTAATTGGCTAACATTCCTCACAACATGTAGCAGAAGTGGACGTATTGAGGACTTTTGTCTCATTCTTGGTTCAACATTGAGTCACAGCATGTGATGCCTGCTTTCAGACTCTGTGAACACCTTTAATGGGATTACTCATGACTTCTCCCAATTTACTAAGGCCAGTTTTTGTTCTCAGTCCATTTCTAAGTCACAAATAGGTATAGAATTTAGTTATGCATTTTTCTGAAGTTATATACTTACTAATCAAGAGTAATCTCTTCTTTAAGTTACAGTTTGTGAAATGGGTACTTCATGTTTCAAGCACATATTACTGTTGTACTGGGTATATACTGTGACATTTACAAAGTAATTGTAACTTATCCTAGATTCACGCCTTCTACCATTCTCTTTATACCATTTCACCCTTCTTAGAACAGTTTCAACAGACTTATGTCTTAGTTAGATTCAACCCTTACATCATTCTTTTTACCCCCTTTCAACCTTCTTAGAACTGCTTCAACTAGTCTCATTGTTCCATTTTCACACATGGAAACATAATATTTGCACCATATTTGCCCTGTGTCACTGGACAGGGTTATTTCCTAATCTGTAACCATGTAGGAATTTACATGGGTGGGTATGGTGTTTGTGTGTGTGCAGATGGAACATGGGCCAGGCCTTATCATGAACCCTTTGTTCATAGTGGATATTTATGCAAATAAACTCTATTTGGCATTGTTTTGGCAATGTCAATATATTTCAAGACAAAAATTGAAACATAATGAGTATACTATGAAATCATGCTAATGTAAATTACGCAAGAGATTTAAAACCCACATTTTGATATGGTAGTAGCATTACAAAATTTATTGTCACATAAATGGATGTCACCACTGTGTTAACAATGCTCAATACTAGTTTGTGTTTATTTTCTCCTTCATATTCCATTCTTCATTCCCACATTCTCTGTGTTTCACTCCGATTGAAACTAGTTTTTAACCTCAGTGACTATCACAAGCATTGATATTGTGCCATTTTTGTAATTCTACTATTGTAACACAATTTATTCCTCCCTCATTCCATATGATACAATATTCATGCTTATGACTATGTGAAAAACTCTAAAACACCCCCAAAACCTGAGTCAAATAGCTTACTTTCCCCATATGTCTCTGTGCATTCTTTCATTGCAGCCCTAGGGCCTTGCCTTTAATCCTTATCATTGTATGTTGCTCCTCCAACTCCCCCATGAAATAGTGTAAAGCGGAGAATAAAGCCACTCATTGGCATTTTAAAAGTACATTACACATCAAGGGTCTAACTACTTCTTATAACCTTCTGAGAATTTGTTCTGTGTTAAGAACAATACTGGGCAATGGAAAAGTAAAGATTTACAAGATGCATGTTTTCATGGAGATCTAAATGTAGCTTCTGAGAAGATGGAGACTTGGTCCTTGTGCTTAATTCCATGAAATAGGTGAAACTTATGTGACAGAACAGTGCTGAAAGGGGTGTTCTTGAGATAATGCCTATATTTACTAGAAAATATTAATGATTTATGTAATCAAGGAATAGTGGGTTGTGCTTTTTCAAGGAACAATACCATCGATTGTAGCAATTAAAATTACTACCTAATGAAAGGAAGCCTTTTTTCATGACACTCCTATTACATATTTTTTCCATTGTCTTGGGTGGATTGGAACACAGTAAAGATGTGGGGAATTTCTCCATAAGTCATAGGCTTACCTGTCCCATTAGAAGTCTCATCCTCTGGACAAAGGTTACAGTCAAAGCAACAGAACACCTTTCAAGCCTTAAGGGATTTTATGAATCCAGGACCACAATTCTCACTGCAAACAGAGTGAGGAGTCTGAGAAAAATCAGATATATGTTGGGAACTGTTAAGAATTTTACCTAAAACTCCAAAATTCCAGTGTTTTATGTAATTGGATCACTAAAAATTAGTTTCTCTGTATATGAATAAGTCAACTTCTTGGATACTGTTATATGTTGGATACGTCATGACCCAAAAAGTGTGTATCTTAATGATTTTATATTTAGTCCATGTTGCTATTGGGAAGCTATGGCATCTTTAAGAGTCGGGGCCTAGAAAAGCAGGAAATTGGAGAGATACCCTATTGTACTTCCTTGAATTCATGTGATAACATGTGTGTCTCCTTTTCACCTCTGAAATAGTGGTAAGAAAGGAATGAAAAACACTCATTCAACTTTAAAAAGATGATAAAAAGCACAGATTTTCCTTGTAGGGGGTATTGGTACCCCAGGACTTTAATGTATTTTTCTTTCTTCCCAGGTGCCATGAGGTGAAGGTCTTTAATTGACACATGCTTTTTTCCTTGTGTCCCAAATACAACAGATCAACTGACTATCGTCTGAAGCATACAAAGTGTAAACAAAATAAACAAAATGATGTTTTATAAGCAGTATATAAATATATAAAAACATATATGTATATATAAATGCATATTTCTCTGTGTGTATTGCAGCATTGGGATTTGAATTCAAAGTCTCAAATTTCCTAGACCGTTGCTCTATTACTTGACCACTTCTGGCAGCCCTGTTTTAGATTGAGTATTTTTGAGATAGGCGCTCATGAACTACTTGCCTGGGCTGGCCTCAAACCATGTTCCTCTTGATTAATCTCTGCCTCCTGAGGACCTGGAGATACAGGCATGAGCCACTGGTGCCTGGTTACATGATGTCATGTACATTTTATGATATGAAACATATGAGCCTTAGGAAACATACTGGTAGATAAATATGCTCCTTTTCCCATCTATAAGTCAGTTTTGAAAGAACATATATTAAATTGGAAGTTGGTATATGTACATTGCTGAGTCTACAATGATCATAAATTCCAGGACAAATTGAATTCTGAATTTAATTAAATTCTGAATTTAATGATGTAGAAAATATTATAGTTAGATCCAATGCAACTCTCTAATTCCTGTGGCCCACCCTACTGTATAATCAGATAAAGAGAATTGTTGACCATGTGAAGAATATGGAGAAAACTTCCCTACTTTACCCTTCAGTCCAAGACCTTCTGGAAAGTTCCAAAGTATATAAGGTCATATTCTTCTTCCAATTTCCTTTTCACATTCAAAACTACTTGATCTCTGGCAGGTTGTTGAAACAAGTTTTCTTCAGAAATTGTTGCAGTTAAAAGAGATGCATAATGCCAGAATGAAGTATGACTCAGTGTTGACAGAAAACCTGAATAAGAAAAAATCCTTCATTGCCTTTAATTCCTGCTTCATATTTCAAGTGTGAGACAGGCATCCAATGAATTTTAACAGATGAAACCCTGTGGAGAACTCAACTATCAGAATCTTACTAAAACCTGCTACTGAGAATCAGATTATAAGGCAGGGTTTTAGGAGAAAATACTCAGCTGCAGCCTCATAATCATGATAAAGATGGATCTTAACTGCTTAGCAATAGCTTGCTAAAACTATTTAATATTTGGATACTTAGAGTTTCACTCTGAACAATAGATAATAATATCTAAATTGGAATTAAATAAGATAATTTGTGTAAGGTATGAATTCGTGTGTTCTACAGGATTTTGGTAGTGAAAGCTTGTGTCACCTTTGTTATTTTAGAAATTCAAGGATTATATCTGGATTTATAATATTGAAAACTTAGCCTTGAGATTATGGTGGTCATTTTATGCAAACAGCATTGATGAGGACTTAAAAACATTCTTTCCTTGGAACTCACAAGTTTTTCTTTAAAGATATTTTTACACATGACTAGAGTTACCTCAGACAGAGGTAAGCAAATAGTTTCCCTTGTGCTGTGGGAAAAAGATCCTAAACTAGTTAGTTTGATCTCCTCTGAAATCCCATTGGAATGTTCCATTGCTCATGATGAGGGCTATCCAATGGAAAAGACATTACCTATGAAGGGAAAACAACACTCCTTTCACATTTCTTACTGGTTACATTTCATTTTGATGAAGAAACATCTCGTGAATGGAATAGGTCAAAGAATATGAAGCATTTTATAAATTGTAACTCTCTTCAGACATAGCCATGTCAAAAATGTGCCTAGACAACCATTTCAAGGAGGCATTGTATGAACAGTTCTCCACAGTTACACAGTCAGACTCAGGCAATGAGCAATTAAACAAGAGAACCCCCAACCTAACAAGGTAGAAGTCTTTGGATATTTGGATGGGATTAAATGTCTGCATAAAACTTGTGAATCCTGAAGTTCTTCCATGGTGGTATGAAAAAATGAGATGTGCATTGAATGAGTCTAACATGAAATGTGTTCTACTGATTTCTAAATCAGATTGTGAGCTCATGACACAGACTTTTCCTGTCATTAGATATTTCTGAAAATCCATCATTAAGATTATTAGGAATTCAGTGTTACCATAAATGTTAATTACATTTGTTGATGATTTAATAATCTGTTCATAATTCATCCTGACTTTTGACTGAATATAGAGTGAGATCACTTCCTCAAAGGCTACACAGACTCTGTTCTTGTTAATCTCTTCTCTCAATTCTGGGAGAATTTACAAACCAGTCCCATCATCTGAGATCAACAGGTCCAGCTGAAATGAGGCATTATGGAGATCTTGCCAAGGGCTAGAGATGTGCCCTAGGGGGCCATCTGATAGAGAGAAGGAAACTAGCCATGGTTACTCAGGATAGGATCATAAGGTCCAAAAGTAAGCTAAAGTAAAAAGATAATTAGGAGCAAAGTGAGGAGATGGGTTGCCATCAATGATATAGGAATAGTTAGGGGAAAGAATTAAAAATTGATTATCCTCAAGTACAACGCAACAACATTGCTGGATTGAATGCTTGTTTAAATGATGTTAGTCATGGTTTATATTAAGATGCAAGTGGAAGTTGTCAGTAGGGATCTTTTTCATACCAGTTTAAAACTTCCCACTTCTGATCCCACTATTGATCAGTCTCAGAGCACCAGATAATCCAATTTTTTAACTATCATCTCCTGACTCACTATTTCAAATGACGGGTATGTGGATACTCACTGAATTTAGAGTCCTTATCCACTGAGATCATTCAATTTGAGATATCCATAAATCTCTTCTCATCTTTTTCATCTTTAGACTCTTAGGCCTCTGACCAAAGGAGATATGAAGTCACATCCCTCCATCATTTCTACCCTCACCTGTGGAAATTTGTAGAGCTCCAGAAGTCTCCCAATTTTGGCAGATGTTATGCCTGATGTTCCTATAAGTACTGCAACAGATTTGCTGTCTCTAATACAGGTGAAATTAGGGATCTTCTTATCCTGCCCAGAGAGCCAAATGGAGAATCCAGTGGCACTGATTCACTGTAAGTAACATCATCTTAAATCCCAAAGTCATGTTTTGAAAAATATCCATAAACCATTCTCATCTTCTGAGATAAACAGTCCTACCAGGTCCAGATGAAATGAAGCATAAAGGAGATCATGCCAAGGGTTAAGTGTTTTCACTGATCTCCTCAACAGCAAAAGTCAAGGTCAGAACAAATTGGTAGTTCTTGAAGTTAAACCTGCATCAAGGATATAGGATATTTAGAGGAAAGAATTAGAAATTTATTATCTTGAACAGATCCAAGATGATGATGGGAACACAGCCATAGACCTTCTGACCTCAGTGATCCAGGGACTTTGATAAGAAGCTGGAGACTTGCTTGAATAAGGTAAAACACCAGGGAGAGCTGAAACATCAGTACTCCAAACCCCTAGCTCCTGGGAGGCCTCTCCACCCCACCACATACTAAAAGAATAGCAAGCGCTGCATGCCAAGCCCCACCCCATAGGCCCGTGGGGCCGCTGCTCCATACCCCATGTTATTGATCCTCCGGCCCTGCTCCTTTGCCTCACCAGGGCTGTGCTACCCCAAACTCCTACCCCTCAGACCCACAGGATCTCCATGGGAGGAGCCCTTAATGCCAGGGATCCACAGACACCTACGATCTCCACCAGGCCATGCCCCCCCAAGCCTGTACAGCCCTGCAGGAGCTCCATCATGCTGAGCTGCGGTCCCCAGCCCTGCAAGATCTCTGCTTTGCCTGCCAGCCTCCCAAGGCCTGCACAGCCCTGCAGGAGCTCCATCTTGCTGGGCGGCACTCCCCAGCCCAGCATGATCTCTGCTTTGCTGGCCATGCCCCTAAAGCCTGCACAGTACTGCACAATATTCACTCTGCAAAGCTGTTCCCAAGGCCTGCCAAGCTGGGGACCCACACACACACTATCTCTGTTCTGCTCCACCACACCCCCCCAAGCCTATCAAGCCAGGGATCCATAGACCCACAGGACTATGTGCCCTTCAGGCACACCAAGCCCATGCTCCAAAGGCCCACTACTTCACCTCAGCTAAAGGCCTCCACCTGAAGGCCCGTGGGACCCCACCCACCATCCACTTGTCACAGGAAGGCACCAAACCTGCCTAAGAGACACACACAGACAGGATGGATGCTAATGAACTAACATCAGAACAACTAAGACTGAAATTCTGCTGCTCCAGAACTGGTGATTTCTTTTTTAATTTTTAAGTTTTATTTTTTTCCCTTCTTTGAGGGATTTGCTGCCTGGTTTACTGTTTCATCACCCACCATCTATACCATTTTTTTCTCTTTTACTCTCTACTCTATTCATTTTATCCTTCCATCTCTCTCTCTTTTTTATCCTTCTCTCTTGGTTTTGTTAGTATTAGTATTGCTACCCAGCTAATACTAAATTACACATAGTTCAAGGATAGAAATGTTACCTAGTGGAAATATGGGAAGAAGAAAAAGGGAAGGAAACTATTCCCCCCAAAAAATAAAGTACTGCGGGATTTAAAATGAAATGAAGAAAACAGATACCCAGACCTAGACTCCAACAAAACAAAGGTAAACTACACCAAAGAACCCAATGAAGTGCACAAGAACACTGTGATAGAAGAAATCCTACAAGTAATTAATGAGAATTTCATAGAGATATTACTAGACATGGTCAACCAAAATGTACAGGAGGCACTCGAAAAATTCCAAGAGGAAAAAATAAAGACTATGAGAAAACACAAAAACAAATAAATGAAATCATATAAGCCCTAAATAAAAGCTAAACTGAAATTCAGACCACCAAAAACAGAGAGAAAAACGAATTAAGGTCAAAAATTGACAAAATTAAAGAGGAAGTAAACCATGATATGGAAAACTTCAGAAAAAAGAATGAAACAGAAATATAAAACAAAATGGAAGGCCATTCCACTAGAATAGAACAAACAGAAGACAGAATCTCAGAACTCAAAGATGAAATGGTAATTAAAGGAAAAACCGAAGAACTATTAGTTAAACAACTCAAGACCTGTGAACAGAAAATGCAAGAACTCACCTACTCCATCAAAAGACTAAACCTGAGAATCATTAGCATTGAAGAAGGAGAAGAGGTGCAAGCAAAAAGAATGCATAATGTATTCAACAAAATAATAGCAGAACTTCCCAAATCTAGAAAAAATTATGCCCATTCAGGTACAGGAAGCTTCCAGAACACCGAACAGACCTGGCCAAAATAGAACTACCCCACAACATATTATCATTAAAACAACAAGTACTAGAGGAAGAATATTGAAGTCTGTAAGAGAGAAAAAATAAATAACATACAAAGGCAAACTCATCAAAATCACAGCAGACTTCTCAACAGAAACATTATAAGCAAGAAGAGCCTGGAGTGAGGTCTTCCAAGCACTGAATGAAAATAACCTCAATCCTAGGATATTTTGCCCAGCAAAACTATCATTCAAAACAGATGGAGCAATAAAAGTCTTTCATGATAAGCAGAAACTAAAACAATATATGACCACCAAGCCACCACTACAAAAGATTCTCAAAGGAATTCTGCATACAGAAAATGAAAGCAAACAAAACCATGAAAGAGCAGGCAATACCAAACCACAGGAAAAGAAAAGGCAAGAAAGTAAAAAGTAACACTGATTCAGCTACACACAATGAAACCCTTAAACAACAAAGACAACTACATGACAGGGATCACCACGTATTTATCAATACTAACACTGAATGCTGATGGACTAAATTTCCCCATGAAAAGATACTGATTGGCAAACTGGATTAAAAAGGAAGATCCAACAATCTGCTGCCTACAGGAGACCCATCTCATTGACAGAAATAAGCACTGGCTGAGAGTGAAAGGCTGGAAGAAGATTTACCAAGCCAATGGTCCCTGAAAACAGGCAGGGGTAGCAATACTTATCTCAGACAAAGTAGACTTCAAACCTACTTTGATCAAATGAGATAAAGAGGGATGCTCCATACTAATAAAAGGGGAAATACACCAAAAGGAAATGACAATTATCAACCTATATGCACCCAATGTCAATGCACCCAATCACACTCTGAAGGTCCTAAAAGCATGTATAGACCCCAACAAAGTGGTAGTGGGAGACTTTAATACCCCCTTATGACCAATAGAAAGGTCATCCAAACACAAAATCAATAAAGAAATCCTAGAGCTAAATCACACCATAGATCAAATGGACTTAGCTGATGTCTACAGAATATTTCATCCAACTTCTGCACAATATACATTCTTCTCAGCAGCCCATGAAACCTTTTCCAAAATTGATCATATCTTAGGGCACAAAGCAAGCATCAGTAAATATAAGAAAACAGAAATAATCCCACGCATTCTATCTGACCACAATGCATTAAAACTAGAAATCAACAGCAAAAACAGCAGTAAAAAACATGCAAACATTTGGAAGCTGAACAACACATTATTCAATGATGAATGGGTCACTAATGAAATAAAAGAGGAAATTAAAAGGTTGTTGGAAGTTAATGAAAGTGAAAACACTACCTACCGGAACCTATGGGACACAGCAAAGGCAGTCCTAAGAGGAAAGTTTATAGCCATGAGTGCATATATAAAAAGGACAGAAAGATCTCAAATCAATGACCTAACACTATAGCTGAAACTCCTAAAAACAAGAACAAGCAAATCCCAAAACAAGCAGAAGGAAAGAAATAATTAAGATAAGGGCTGAACTCAATGAAATATAAACAAAAAAAAAATACAAAGAATCAATGAAACAAAAAATGGTTCTTTGAAAAAATAAATAGGATTGACAGACCCCTGGCAAACCTAACTAAAATGAGGAGAGAAAAAACCCAAATTAGTAAAATCAGAAGTTCAAAAGGAGAGATAACAACAAACACCATGGAAATCCAAGAAATCATCAGAGACTACTTTGGGAGCCTATACGCTAATAAATTTGAAAATCTTAAAGAAATGGACAGATTTCTAGAAACTTACAACCACCCAAAACTGAACCAAGAGGATATTAATTACCTGAATAGATCTATAACACAAAAAGAAATTGAAGCTGCCATCAAGAGCCTATCAAAGAAGAAAAGTCCAGGACCTGACGGATTCACTGCTGAATTCTATCAGACATTTAAAGAAGAACTAATACCAACCCTCCTTAAACTGTTCCACAAAATAGAACGGGAAGAAACACTGCCTAACTCATTTTATGAAGCCAATATTACTATCATCCCAAAATCAGACAAAGACACCTCCAAAAAGGAGAACTACAGGCCAATTTCCCTAATGAACATTGATGCAAAAATCCTCAATAAAATAATGGCAAACCGAATCCAACAACACGTCAGAAAGATCATTCACCATCACCAAGTTGGCTTCATCCCAGGGATGCAGGGGTGGTGCAACATACGCAAATCTATAAATGTAATACAACACATCAATAGAAGCAAAGACAAAAACCACTTGATCATCTCAATAGATGCAGAAAAAGCCTTCGACAAGATCCAACACCACTTCATGATAAAAGCTCTAAGAAAACTAGGAATAGAAGGAATGTACCTCAACATCATAAAGGCTATATATGACAAACCTACAGCCAACATCATTCTTAACATTGAAAAACTGAAAGCATTCCCCCTAAAACCAGGAATGAGACAAGGATGCCCACTATCCCCACTCGTATTCAACACAGTACTGGAATTCTTAACCAGAGCAGTTAGGCAAGAAGAAGAAATAAAAGAAATACGAGTAGGTAAAGAAACCATCAAAATATCCTTATTTGCAGATGATATGATCCTATATCTTAAAGACCCAAAACCTCTACCAAAAAAACTCTTAGACACCATAAACAGCTACAGTAAGGTGGCAGGATACAAAATCAACCTACAAAAATCATTAACTTTTCTGTACACCAACAAAGAACAAACTGAGAAGGAACACATGGAAACAATTCCATTCACAGTAGCCTCAAAAAAACCTCAAATACCTAGGAGTAAATTTAACCAAGGATGTGAATGACCTCTACAAGGAAAATTACAAACTCTTGAAGAAAGAGATTGAGGAAGACTACAGAAGATGGAAAGATAGCCCGTGCTCATGGATTGGTAGAATCAACATAGTAAAAATGGCTATACTACCAAAAGAAATCTACATGTTTAATGTAATTCCCATCAAAATCCCAATGAAATTCATCACAGAGATTGAAAAATCCACCTTAAAGTTCCTTTGGAAACACAAGAGACCACAAATAGCCAAGGCAGTACTCAGCAAAAAGAGCAATGCTGGAGGTATCACAATACATGACTTCAAACTATATTATAAAGCAATAGCAATAAAAACAGAATGGTACTGGCATAAAAACTGACATGAAGACCAGTGGAATAGAGTAGAGGACCCAGATATGAACCCACACAACTACACCTACCTCATTTTTGACAAAGGTGCCAAAAACATACGATGGAGAAAAGACAGCCTCTTCAACAAATGTTCTGGGAAAAGTGGTTATCCATCTGCAAGAAACTGAAAGTAGATCCATGTCTATTACCCTGTACTAGTATCAACTCAAAATGGATCAAGGACCTAAATATCAGACCTGAAACTCTGAAGTTATTACAGGGAGGAGCAGGAAACACTCCGGAATAAATAGGTATAGGCAAAGACTTCCTCAATAGAACCCCAGCAGCCCAACAACGAAGAGAAAGGATGAATAAATGGGACTTCATAAAATTAAAAAGCTTCTGCACAACAAAAGAAATGGTCTCTAAACTGAAAAGACCATCCACAGAGTGGGAGAAAATATTTGCCAGCTATACATCAAAGGACTGATAACCAGAATATACAGGGAACTTAAGAAACTAAACTCTCCTAAAATCAATGAACCAATTAAGAAATGAACTAAAAAGAACTTTTTCAAAAGAAGAAATTCAAATGGCCAAAAAATACACGAAAAAATGCTCACCATCTCTGGCCATAAAAGAAATGCAAATCAAAACCACACTAAGATTCCACCTCACCCCTGTTAGAATAGCCATCATCCAAAACACCACCAACATCAAGTGCTGACGAGGATGTGGGAAAAAAGGAACCCTAATATGGTGCTGGTGGGAATGGAAGCTGGTACAACCACTCTGGAAAAAAATTTAGATACTTCTTAAAAATCTAAACATAGACCTGCCATATGATCCAGCAATCCCACTCCTGAGGATATACCCAAAGGAATGTAACACAGATTACTCCAGAGGCACCTGCACACCCATGTTTATTGCAGCACTATTCACAATAGCCCAGTAATGGAAACAACCAAGATGCCCCACTACTGATGAATGGATCAAGAAAATGTGGTACTTGTACACAATGGAATTTTACTCAGCCATGACGAAAAATGAAATTTTATCATTTGCAGGTAAATGGATGGAACTGGAGAACATCATTCTGAGCGAGGTCAGCCAGGCTCAGAAGACCAAAAATCATATGTTCTCCCTCATATGTGGACTTTAGATCTAGGGCAAATGAAGCAATGTGTGTTGGACTCGGATCACAAGAAAAGGGGAGAGCACATATGGGAAATATAGGAATAGGTAGAAAACCCAAAACATGAAAGCATTTGATATCCCCACTCCAGAGGAACTAATACAGAAACCTTAAAACGACAGGTTATCATGAGCAGAGGATCAGGAACCAATGTAAAGATCAGTTAGAAATGAATCAACATGGAACGTAACACATGGGTACATGAAACCAATAGTAGGAATCTTTCTGTATAGCTATCCTTAACTCAACTAGCAAAAATGCTTTGTCTTTCTTATTATGCTTATGTCCTTTCTTCAACAAAATCAGTCACAAGGGCAAAATGGGACCTGCCTGAAATGGAGGAGGGGAGGGGGGAAGTGTGAGGGAGGGGGGCAGGGTGGAAAAATGACCCAAACAATGTATGCACATAATAATAAATAAATAAATAAATAAATAAATAAAACCTTTAATACATTTAAGTACAATGTAAAAAAATTTATTATCTTGAAATCCAATGCAAGGGCATTGCTTGATTGAATGCTTGTTTCTTCACAAAATTAGTGTGTACAAATATTATCCCCTAATGTGCTGGAATTAGAATTTGAAGTCTTATGTGGGAAGTTGGGGTGACTTGAAATAATCAAAGATATTTTTTGATACTCATTTCCTTAAGAAAGCCCAGAGAGAGTTTTCCTATTTTCTCTATTATATATTGACACACCAAGAGGATTGCTATCCATGAGAAAGGTCCTATGATACCAAGATTTTGGTGTCTTGAGCTTTGTCTCCTAGCTGCATGAGTGAGAAAACTATCTGCATGGTTTTTAAGCTACTGGGCTCATGTTATGTGATTATAGGGAACATCAAGGGTACTAAGACAATGCCTTCATTAAAGAACACCAAGAATCTTGTCAAGATGGCAGCTGAGTAAAATCCTCAGGCAATTCCAAGTCAAGATACACCAAAGCGCTACTTTTATGTAACAAATTAGCAGCACTAGAAATGATGTCATGTCTTAGTTCTACTTTATTATAACAAATTTAAAAATGTGTCAAAAATGCGAAAGGAAATAATTCCCCTTGTTACTCTACTCCACAAAATTCCAAGAAGCCCAGCATGGAGAGAGGAATTTACTACATGGGGGAGATTGGGAGAATTTAATCCAGGCCTGAGACTTAAATCCCAATATCAAGTCCACCAAGGTGAAACCTAGTGCTGGGGGAAGTGACATGAGTTCTTTTATTAGGACAATACTTCTAGATTGAGCTACCTTACCTGTGATACTTGTGTAAATGATAACACCACTTCCACTATCCCTCCTCCAACCTGGGAAGCAGGGCATGAAAGCAGCTCAGGAATTTTTCTCCAAACCCTGAATCAGGCCCGTCAGAGAGAAATCAAGCAGCCAGTTGAAACTAAAGACCCTGCTCAGTACAAAGGACAAAGCTCATAGACCCTTTAAACAGACAGTGTAATGCTTTCAGGACTAACCATGTCCATCCACAAAGGTGGTCATCATGATCCCTGCTGTCCTGCTTATACCATACAGGCCTCTGAGGCTATAAAACTCAGTTGTGACTGAGCTTTGTACTAGCCTTATTGGATGAGGGCCTGTCTTCACAACTCATCCCCCAGCCTGAGGTAACTGTGCTGTTAGGACACAACTAAATATGAAGCTACCGATAAAACTTGAATACAGGCAGAGACCAGGACAGAATAGCAGTTTTGTCTCCATCAACCCTAGTCAGTGTAACAATAAGTTGTGTAGGATCTTGTGACTGTGACACTCAGACAGGATACAGCTTACAGTCCTCCTATATGGCCACAAGTTAACAATTACAAACAATACTCTGACCTCATGCAGCTCATTGTGGTTCACTATCCCCTTCCTTGTGGTATAATGGAGTAGTAATTTTATAATTTTGCTTTGGAATTTATTTCCAGCCTTGTGATAACACTGAGCAAATACTAATAAACCCCATCCCCAAGCCTGCTTGTGTTGGAGTCTCTGTAATAGTTCCAGTGCCTTGGGAAATCATGTAGTGTGGAACTATCAGATTTGCAATTCAGGTGGCATTACCTGAGACTGGTTATAGCAGTCTTGGATCATGAATCCAACCAAAGAATAGGTTGCCTTTGTCCTAACCCAGTGTTGTGGCTTTGGTGAGCTAAGGGATGAGTAGCCCCAGTTTCTTGCCAACGTTTCTGTAAGTGTAGATGAACATTTGCACCTACTCTGAACACATAGAATGATTCTAGGTATAGAGTACTATATTTAGTTACTCATCTGTTCCTTTCTTGAATAATAGACTAACAGAGTATTTTTTTTGGATAAAGCAGGGTTTGGAGTCTAGTAATGAAACTGCAAAAATATTCCAACTGATTTCTGGAAAATCTGTATCTTGGCACCATCTAGTGGTGAAATGGTGGAAGTGTTGCCAAGCTCATCAAAGAAGGAAACTGGCTCAGAATTTCTGGAAAAACAGGCACAAAAATAAGGCAATTCATTTTACTGGTGTAAAACCTGACCCTCCAAAATCAATACAATGTGACATGTCAGAAAGAATTACTAACATTCAAGAAACTTTGGGGAAAATGGCAGAGTGCTAACAGCTACCACATCCTGGAGCCCTCACTGACCTGAAAGAAGTAAGAAACTGAGGGCCCAGGAAGACAAGTATGAGGTGTCACAGTCATCAAGTAGCAGAGTTCTGTTCAAACTCAGGAAGGGAGAAACAACAAAGTTTTGGGTGTTCTCCAGTTGCGGACTTGAGCTGAGCACCACCTCCACCAGGGAAGAAGGGAAGTTGAAATGTTCACCCTATCAATATCAGACAATGTTGGTGCCAGAACTGTGACCTGTGCAGAAAAGCTGCTGGGACCTGGAGAGCAAAAGTGATGGTCCACAGAGATCTCTCTGAATGCGACATTGCCTTAAAAGAAGGAAGTTCCCTGGAGCAAATGGACGTAATGGCAGCAAACACAGAGAAGGTTGGTGCCAAATAGCAAAATCCCCCAGAAAAGAAGGAGGGTCTCAGTGAGTTCAAGTGGTGACTCAGAGGCCAAGGAGAATGTGACACAGTGTTGCATGTCTGAGAACAAAAAAGTTCCCTGGAGCACAAGGTAGCACCAGTGGTAACAGGGGCAGTGGCCACAGTCCCTGTGCTACCAAACACAGTAAGCTGTGCTACCAAACCCACTGCAGAGACTCCGTGACAGTGAGGAAATCTGACAAAAGTCCAAGTTCAAGTGTAACTACGGTGTGAGTACTGGGGAGATTGATAGAGGGGAAGGCTGAAAGAATGACTGTTGTGAGAGTGGCATGTGGACATTACAAACTTCAGAGAACATGCTTAGATCTCCAAATACTCCCTCATCCCTACCCTAACTGAAGAAGGAACACAGGATGTGCTCAGCAGACACCATCATAGAGGCAGCTCTTCAATTAGACTTCCATCTAATGGAATGAAACACCTAGACACTGAGGGGGAACAAAACCCAGCTGCTCAGAAGACCACTAGGAAATTTTCAATTTTTATGTAAAGTTGTATTCGCCACTGTTAAGACTGTGGTGGAGAGACTTTTTTTTATACATTTGTTTGTATTTTCTTTTTCTGTACATTCTAGGTGAGCAATTTAGCATTCTCTCTCTCCTAATTTCTCTTTAGTTTTATCCCCCTTCTCCTTATCTATAGTCATCATGTGAGAGCCCCATAACCTCCCTTTTAGAATACAATCTTAAAAGATTCTTGGGGCTGCACTATTAAAGGAACAAATAACACACAGGGAATCCCTATTCACCTGACAGCAGACTTCTCAGCAGAAATCGTACAGGCCACCTGAGAGTGGCATGAGTTCTTCCCAGCACTGGCGGTAAAGAAAATTAAACTATCTGCTGGGATTACTGTGACCAACAAAGATATCCTTTAGCAATGAAGGAGGGATTAAAAACTTTGCCAGTCATGCCAAGCTGAGATCATATCTCCACTTGACTTGTTCTACAAGAAATTTTAATGGAAATTCTTTAAACTGATAGAATCATTATTGTATAGAACTTAAAAGAAGCTATAAAACTGGTAAGAGTGACTATATAACCAAAATAAAAATATTTTAATATTGCAAGTGAGATAGTAAACCATACACGTATGTAGTATGCAGAGTGAAAGACAACACGTTAAAATTATATTAATATATTAACTGATAGGACATACAGAGTTATGTAAGAATGAGACTAGGAACAGAATGCAACTGGACAGTGTTCATTTCTATGCATTTAATGCTTTGGTTGTGCAAAGTAAGGTGCTCCATTTTGACAATTCCATATATTCACTTAGGATGTTTTGATCTTCCAGTGTAACTGGGGACTCTTAGAATGGCACATCTGTAGAGAGACTGAAACACATATGAGATTAGCAATTTCTACCATAGATAAACCTTTGATCCTTTGATTAGAGAAATTCATCTGTATCATTTTCCTTTTTTTGTCTTTTTGACTGTACTGGGATTTGAACTTAGGGTCTTTGCTTCCTATGTAGACACTTTACTATGTGAGCTACCCTTCTTTCTCTTAATAAAAAATACTGTAACAGACACTTTAAATGCTTATACTGAAAAGCAATGACCTCTTCCTGGGGTCTTCAAATTAACTAAAAGTAGGGGAAATGCTTGGTATCTCTGCTCCCATTTCATATGTCAATACTCTTAAACATTCTTTCTGCCTTCACTTGGCAATCGCGTTGGATTCAAGGAAGATGAGAACTGATAAATAGAATCTTCATGAGAATTGACCAATACCACTCCTGAGGAACAACAGAACATTTGGAGGACAGATACGAGCCCTTCAACTAAGGACAATTGCTTATAATAAATGGCTGCACCCTAAAACATGGTTAGTCACCCTATGGGAACAAGATTGCTCCCCTCAGTTGATGACAATGGCAACAAATTCTCCAGAATCCTCAAAGGAAAAGAACTAAGATAAAAACCAACTGTGCCACCTTCAACTTGGACTGTTTTAAGTATGCATACCTTTTGCCTCCTGCATTAATTGTTTACTTAAACTTAAAGCTCATATCTATACCACAAAGATGGCTAAAGGTATACTGAAGGGCTTACATTGCCTTTTATCACTGTAATAAGTCTTCTTTCTCTTCCCTTTACCATTACCATTTTTTGAGATCTGGCATATAAGTGTGAGTGGCTGGACAAGATATGTGGAATCCCAGGAGTGTGGCCCTTAAATATAAAAACTGTGGTTTTAATACGTTGTTTGGTATTTCCCAATCCAAGTAAAGGAACACATCCCTTTTAAGAGTGCAGGAAGAAAGAGAAGTATGCATCATAATGAGAATGGTCTTATTCAAAACTTTTCCCAAACTAGGGATTGGTTCCATTGTTAGTCATGAGCTCCTGAATGTCTTAATTTTATTCCTATGACAGACATTTTCTCTCAGCATCAAAAATTGGCCAGACCACTATGGTGCTGACAGGAATGTTGTTCTGTCATGGAATTAGTGTAAAATGGCAATGCATTTGCCAGCAGACAAATTCTGAGACATCTGTCGGATCCTAGATGTATGTATGGAGGGATAGAAAAGATGGATTGGGAACTTATCTGTGAACTACTTCTCACAAGTTCTCCTTATTCTCTACTCAAAAATTAATTTTTGGTTTGGATCCATAGGTTATGAGTAGAGCACTTGACTAGCAAACGTGAGGCCCTGGATTCAGTTCACAGTATTACAAAAAATAAGTCAATAAACTTACCTTCACTACATAATCAGCTCTCACGTTTCATCTTGGGTCCATGATTCTAAGAGTTAGAAAGAACACAGTTTGTGTCAGAAATTGGTAACAGTAATACCTAATATTCATGAGAATTTTAGGTCAGTTTCAAAGAACAAAGTATAGGGCCATTTTTCTAAAGGAACTTAAAGAACGCAAGTATATTTTGATTCTCAATCTGCAAAGCTCCATCTCTCTATAACCACAATGTATTACTCAGCTGAGTCAAACAGTCCCATTCACCCCAGCCCAATCAGCTCAGTCCTTCAAAGCCATCATTCTACCCTGAATTTCTATGAAATGAACTTTTTAGATTTCTGCTATAAATGAGATCATGTGACATTTTTCTCTCTCAGCATTATTTCACTTAACATCATGACCTTCAGTTACATTTATGCATCCAAAATGACCATATAGTTGTCATGAGATCCATAACTGAATCATATTCCCCCATTTAGACGCACCACATTATCCATTCATCCAAGGATAAGCACTAGGTAGATTCTGTATCCTGGCTATTTTTAACAATGCTGCAATGAATATGTACAGGTATCTCTTTGAGATTCTAACTTCATGTCTTTGCCTAATTACCTGGCAGTGGGATTGTGGAATCACATTGTACTTTGCATATGAGTACCATTGTTATACTGAGTACCATGGCTGTGGTTTAGTGCTAGGGTCAGATTCAAGCATTTGAAGATTTTATGCTCTGAGACTACTTCACCACCTCAGTTCTAATTTTAGTATTCTGATGTTGGATTCAGTAGATCAGTTGCTCACTAAAACTTGACATTTTTCATTTGTATTTTTCTTTCAGGAGAAGAAGTCAAAGTCATAGTCCTTTGCTCCTTATATAGAAACTTGAAATATGCACCTAATTTGTGCAGATTATTTATGAACTAAGAAATATTTTAAAGTTCACAGTAAATAGCCAGCAATAGTAGATGGTCTTCAGAAAGCAGAAATTGTTGTTATCATCCTACTCCTCATTACTTCATTAACTGAGACACCATATGTTTTCATGGGACACAAAGCAAGTCTATATTATCCTGCTCTTAGGAGGCAACAGTGGTGATGCAGAAGGAACAGTGCTCTGGAGTTCACCATTGTATTCTCTCCTGACCTCACAGATTCTATGACCACTGCATGTAAGCTCCAAGTAGGCCCGTTAATACTTTTGAACACTTTTTGGGATGTTTTAAACAATCATGTATATATATATGTATGATAAACATGTAGCTCGTGTTTATTGATGGATCAGATTATCCATTCCAGTCTTCACATTCTGCTTGTTGCAAAATCATAGCACGTAATTCATGAATACTTGGCATCGACAGAACAATGAATTTCTTGCCTGATTGTTTCTGAACCAGATGACATTTCTTCTATATTTCACCATTGGTTATTATTCCCACTGTTTCGTATAGGAGGAGTTTACAATTGCATGGATTGCTTTAAGTCCTGAGAGCACTTCACATGATAGGAGTGCACATCCCCCTATGTGGCTTTGGATTTGGAACTCTGATTGGTTAATTTAGGGTGTCAGTATAAGTAGCTTGAGGGATGCCTAGAAAATTTGTAAATCATTACTTCTCAGTGTGTCTGGGAAGATGTTTACAGAGAAGATTCCCATGTGCCACAGTTAACAGAGAGAGGAAGCACCACCCTAATGTAGACAGCACAATCCAGTTGTCTGTGTGCCTGGATGGTGCTTTCTCTCACTCTATGTCTCTGTCAATCTCTCTCTCTCTCTCTCTCTCTCTCTCTCTCTCTCTCTCTCTCATTTTTCTCTCTGGTTCTCCCTTCTGGATCAGGGGATGCTTTTTCAACCTGCTGCCTTCAAACAGCACAATCTAGTATCTTCAGAATTTAGACTCTGACTGGCACCATAAGCACATAATACCTTATCTGTAGAACATTATTGTCCTTTATTTTTTATTAATTTTGAAAATTATGAGCTTCTCTATGATATTGTCATATGAGCAATAGATGTACTTCAATCTCATTCTCCTACATTCATTTCTAGTCCCCATCCCTCCTCCCACTTTACCTCCTGAAAAATATCCTTTGCTACTTTGATGGGTGTTTTTTTCTACCCAGAAAACTCATCCAGGTAGTTGGAGAGCCAAACGATTTTTTTTTCATTTTTCTTTTATTATTCATATGTGCATACAAGGCTTGGTTTATTTCTCCCCCCTGCCCCCACCCCCTCCCTTACCACCCACTCCACCCCCTCCCGCTCCCCCCCTCAATACCCAGCAGAAACTATTTTGCCCTTATCTCTAATTTTGTTGTAGAGAGAGTATAAGCAATAATAGGAAGGAACAAGGGGTTTTGCTGGTTGAGATAAGGATAGCTATACAGGGCATTGACTCACGTTGATTTCCTGTGCGTGGGTGTTACCTTCTAGGTTAATTCTTTTTGATCTAACCTTTTCTCTAGTTCCTGGTCCCCTTTTCCTATTGGCCTCAGTTGCTTTAAGGTATCTGCTTTAGTTTCTCTGCATTAAGGGCAACAAATGCTAGCTAGTTTTTTAGGTGTCTTACCTATCCTCACCCCTCCCTTGTGTGCTCTCGCTTTTATCATGTGCTCATAGTCCAATCCCCTTGTTGTGTTTGCCCTTGATCTAATGTCCACATATGAGGGAGAACATACGATTTTTGGTTTTTTGAGCCAGGCTAACCTCACTCAGAATGATGTTCTCCAATTCCATCCATTTACCAGCGAATGATAACATTTCGTTCTTCTTCATGGCTGCATAAAATTCCATTGTGTATAGATACCACATTTTCTTAATCCATTCGTCAGTGCTGAGGCATCTTGAGCCAAACGATTTTAATGGGAAAGTTTCAGAGACTTGAAAGGCACAAACATTTATTGATGGTTACTCCCAATAGCCAATACATTCTAGCCCACAGCTGAGAGATGATTTTGATTGTTCACATTCTTTATTAATTTATCAGTGTGCCATATGTACAGGAAAGCAATGCGAGTAAACTCCCTGTATAGCTATCCTTATCTCAACCTAGCAAAAACCCTTGGTCCTTCCTATTATTGCTTATACTCTCTCTTCAACAAAATTAGAGATAAGGGCAAAATAGTTTCTGCCTGGTAGTGAGGGGATAGAGGTGGAGAAGGAGGGGGCAGAGAAAAAGGGAGGGATTGGGGGGAAAAGGGGAGAAATGACCCAAACAATGTATGCACATATGAATAAAAGAAATAAAAAATAATTTATAAGTGTGCTTATCTATCATGCTAGAAAGGGAAGTGAACATTAAACTCATCAATGCAAGTTAATTGTTGACAATGAAGTGATGGCAGTGAGATCCCAGTTATAAGAGGACCTGAGAGATGTAAACTGAGAGAGTTTTAGTAGAACAATTGTCCAAGTTTGTTTGCAGTTAATTAGGAGGAAAAGTTAATTTTTTCATTACTCATGGGGGGGGTTCAAACAATGAACTTATTTCACAGATACAGCATCATTTCCATCTACTCATTATAATTTCACACCAGTTGTTTTCTAGTTGTATTTCAATGAAATTTTCTAACTTGTTATTTCTCTAAATACTTTTTTGTTGGGACTAGGGTTTGGGTAAATGCTTCATGGGACAATGGCAGATTTTATTGTTTGTGGAGGTCCTGCCAATAACCTCATGGATATCAAGGAATGACTGAAACTCAATATCATTCTCCTCAGTAAGGGTGATGGATGTGAAACGAGTCATTTCCCAAGGCTTGTCTCCAGCATTGGACTTTTTGCTCAGAATTGATTTGGCTATTTGAGGTCTTTAGTGTTTCCATATGTACTTCACCATTGCTTTTTCTATTTCTGTGCAGAATGTCATTGGAATTTTGATAGGGATTTCATTGAACATGTAGATTGCTTTTGGTAGTATGACCATTTTCACAATGTTGATTCTACTAATCCATGAGCATGGAAGTTCTTTCTATCTTCTGAAGTTTTCTTTGATTTCTCTCATCAGTGGTTTATACTTTTCATTAAAAAGATCTTTGGTTTCTTTTGTTAAATTTATTCTGGGATACTTTATTGTTTTTTAGACTACTGTAAATGGGATTGTTTCCCTGATTTCTTTCTCCGTCTGTGCATCATTGGTATATAGAAAAGCTACTGATTTCTAAATGTTAATTTTGTATCCTGTTACTTTGCTAAAAAAGTTTATGATTTCTATTAGTTTTTTGGTAGAGTTTTGGTGTCTCTTTTTACAAGATCATGTCATCTTCAAATAAGGATAGTTTGACTTCTTCCTTCCCTATTTGAATGCCTTGTATTTCTTTTTGCTTTAGCTAGGAATTCCAAACTATATCCAATAGGAGTGGAGAAAGCAAACAGCCCTGTCTTGTTCCTGACTTTAGGGGATCAAAGGCCTTTATATAAAGCCTGAAACTTTAAAACAACTCCAAGAAGCAGTAGGAAATACACTAGAGCAGATATGTATAGTGAACAACTTCTTAAACGGAAATCCAAAGGCTGAGTATCTAAGAGAAACAATGAACAAATGGGACTGCATTAAAATAAAGGGCTTCTGCAAGCAAAAGAAACAAACACCAGACTCAATGGACAACCCACAGTATTGGAGAAAATCCTTGCCAGCTACTCATCTGACAAAGGTCTAATATCTGGACTCTACAGTGAGCTCAAAAGACTCAGCCCCCAAAGTATCAACATACAAATAAAGAAATGAGCACATGAGTTTAATGGGGAACTCTCAAAGGAAGAGTACAAATGGGAAGTAAATACATGAAGAAGTGTTCAACTTCCCTGGTTATAAAAAAGATTCAAATCAAAACAACAGCTAGATTTCACCTCACCCCAGTTAGAATGACCAGAATCAAGGTTAATAACAACTACAAATACTGGTGAGGATGTGGCAAAACAGAAACCTTTGTACACTGCTGGTGGGAATGCAAATTAGACAATCATTATGGAAAATTGGGTGGAGATTCCTCAAAACAACTAGAGATGGAACTGCCATACTATCCACACCTGGGCGACTACCCAAAAAAATGTAAAACAGGATACATTATAGACACCTGTAAACCAATGTTCATTGCAGCACTATTCACAATAGCTAAGAGCTGGAAACAACCCAGGTGCCCTATAACTGATGAATGGATCATGAGATTATGGTATATATACACAAGGAATAATTACATGGGGTTTGAAGGTAAATGGATGCTATTGGAAGACATCATGTTAAGGGAAGTTAGCCAGGATCAGAAACAAAAAACATGCATATTTTCTCTCCTACATGGAAGATAGATCCAAAAATAAACATATACACAAAACCAAGCAAGATCATATACAAACTCAGTTATAGAACATGTTTGTAACAGTGTAAATACTCTATGAGACACAGGGAATGAGAGAAAGGCAAAGAGAATGATAAAGCAACAGTGATATCACATACCACAAGATGTGAAACTAGAGGATATAAGAATGTGTATTGAAAGATGTTGAAGAAAGGCAGGTGGGAGGTAAAGGAATAAGGGAGAGTATTATAAGGAATTGAATAGACCAAACTAAAGCACACCCACAGAGGACATACATTGAGACACCCTCTGAACATAAAGTCAAATATTAATCATGAAAACCAGGATTGGAGAATGGGCACAGTGTGTGTAGGGTGGGGGTACTAGTGGGAGTGGGGAGGGTGATCTAAGGAGATTAAGGTGACTGTATATGGTAGATGGACTTCATATACCTACATAAAACAGAACTAGAAAACCTCTTGCAATTGGTTTAAGTGGGGTGGGGAGGGGATTGAGGGGGAGAGACAATGGGGGAAATTCAACTACTGTATAATATAAGTCTAATCACAATTGTCTCTATGAAACACCACCATATCATGAATATATCCTAATAAAAATTTATTTGTAAAAGATATATTGAAATCCTAATCCTTATATATATTAAGATATATATACATACACACACATACACATATATGTATATTATTGCATGAGTCTAGGTGTATACTTTTGTGATGCACAGTGTGGTCACCCCATGCTGAACCCCTTCATCTATACTCTGAGGAATAAGGACATCAAAAGTGTTCTGAAAAGACTCTTTCAGATCAAAATAATAAAACGGTCAATTGTGCTGAGATTAAAGAAAGATCCTTGATAGTAGGACTCAAAGCCTGTGGGTCAGACCCAAGATTCTTTTATGCTATGGCAGAAGTAGAAATTTCTCTAGAACAAGTCTAGTAGTACTTCTGCATCATTCCTGATGTTTTTCTTACTCTGATCATCTTTGCTATGAAATTCAAATACAAAATTTACCTTATGACACCTTCTATTCTTGGTGACATCTATTCTTCTCCATTTTATCATGTTTCATATTTCTCAAAGCTTTCCCAACCTTGAATCACTTGGATATTCTCTTTCCTCCAATAGGACACATTTGGGGGAATTATTTCGTGTCAAAAGACTTGTATCACACCAAATAATTATTCTTTTGTTTTACTGAAATAGTCATAAGTTTTACTCATGTCAAGAGGGAATATATTTGGAGAGTCAGGTCATTTGGAAGATTTCATTTTGTAAGAAAACCATAGTCTACAGTATTTTGTTTATGTTTTTATCATTTGTTCTATTTTTTCAATAACTGCCCTTCCCACTTTAAGGAGCAAAGATTTATTTAAATTCATAGTTTTATTGGTTCCAGTCCATGCTCAGTCTCCTCCACTGTTTCTGAGATGTGGTGAGGAAGAACTTCACAGAAGGTTTGGTGGAGCAATGAAGTTCATTTTATGGTGGCCATGAAGCAAGATCAAGAGAGAAGAGACAGAGGACAAGATATACATGTGCAATGCATGCCCTCAAGTGACCTACTTTCTCCAACCATACCTCACATCCTAGTTTCCTCCACCTCCCAATAATTATATCAGATTAAGAATCCATCCGGGGATTAATCCATTCATTACTTCATATCCAGCCATTTAAAAAGACATTCAGCCAACAGTCATGTGCTCAAACCGTGAGCCTATAGAGGATAGTTCATATTCAAGTCATAATAAAATATTATACTTAAAATTAGCATACCTTCTTTTGTCAAAGGATGTAAATAAATATGAATGCAAGGGTTGTTGTAATGTCATTCTAGACATTCTGGAACCACATAAGTGATAGCCGTACAGGGTGATTAAGCTTCTTTTTACAAATTGATGTAAATAAGTTGAATAATAAAGCAGAATTGTGAGAAGATTAAATGTTGATGCCCTACCTTGCATTGTTAAGATCATGTGTTCGGAGTTGATTCTGAGGGAGACAGTGAGCAGAAAGGAATTAGTTCTAGAAATGTGGTTTTTCACAGTGAACATCTCCTACTTCCTCACAAACATAGAAATCCTGTTGTTTTCTGATCTGAAATCCTGAAGCTTACCTGTTGTGACAGCTTCTTTAATAACATTGTGGTGTGTTATTTGACCATTGTTCTAGCAGTTTTGCCTTTTTCCCTCTTCCTGAGATCATTTTCTCATATTCTAAGATTTTTGTCCTCCATCCTCAGAATTTCACCAGCTTGGGGGATGTACAAATTCTTTTCCATTTGGTTGTCTCTCTCTTGTTGGTCTCCTTATTCTATGACATTCTCTTTATTAGTTAGCTTTCCATTGCTGTAACAAAATACCTGAGAAAATGAGCTTATAAATATAGAAGGTTTATCTTGTCTCACATCTTGGAGGTTGCAGTCTGTGGTTTTGAACCTGTTGGTAAGCAGTATGACATAAGTGTGGGAGGTGGTCCTGTAGTGGGGAAAACTGCCAGTGTCATGACCACAATGTTCAAAACTTGATTAGATGCTAATGTTTCAACATTCTCTTCAAATGCATGCCATCAATGATCTAAACTTTCCACTACGTCCTATCTCTTACAGGTTCTATCAACTCCTAATAGTACTAAACTAGGCACAAAGCATCTAAATATGGTGGTGTCACAAATATCTAAGAGCCAAAATGTAGCAATGACCCTGTGGTCTTCCTCAGTTCTGTAGCCACTCTGTCCTGTAGGGGAATCAGAACACCTCAGGGATGTGCACTCTTCTCACCTCCATGATAAATCCATTCATCTGCAGTCTGAGTAGTGGGAACATGAAGAGGTCCTGAAGGGACTCCTGGGCAAGGAAGTGCCTCTTGGTTGAATGGCAAAGACAGGGGCCTCATGACTAGCAATGTGCACAGTCTTGAGGTCAAGAGACACTGGCCTAGTCTAATATTTTACTTCTGCTTTTATCTATTTTAAAGCAAGTTTTATTGGATTTATGAACAACTCCTGTTCATAATGTTACATATTGGGTCATCTTTTTCACTTTTTAACAAGCCATTTTAATTTTGTATGTACAGAAGCTGGCATTTTATTCAGTTATCAACAATAATTGTCTCAGGTTTGTTAAATATTTTAAAACTTACATATTTAACATACATCTTTTGATGGGATGTTATGTGGATCTTGTTTGGAAATCTTACCCAGGAAACAGGTATAGAGATGGATTCTGAATTATGTGAGTGAAGTCAACTCAAGACTTTCCTACATTTTTATTTATTCACTGTCCTTTCATTCCACTCAGGTTAGTGACCATATTTACTCACAAAAATTGAGAAGTTTCTTATTCCTGTTTTCAGCCATAGCATGTTGTAGAGGTCTGGGTTAAGATTTTATACCAAAGGATTTTTATCAATTGGAGCAAAAATTCGACACAGATGGTAAAATATGGAGTATTATTCAGAAAAGTACATGTGGACACATTGAAAAAATGGCTTTGAGATAGAAAAGAATTCTGATAAGGAGCTGAGGGAATATCTTAAATGGTAGAGTGCTTGTATGCATGATGATATGGGTTTCATCCTCAGTACTGTAAAAAAATTCTTTATGTCATGTATGGTGGCACACACACACGTGCTCTCACCTGTGTAGGAGGCAGAGAAAGGAGGATTTCAGTTTGAGATCAACCTAAGTGAAAAATATAGCCATATTCTATTTCAAGCAACAAGCCAGGCATGGTGTATCATAGCTAAAATCCCAGTGACACAGGAGGAAAATGTAGGAAGGTCATGATTCTGAAGGGAAACTTCTTGGATCAGAGCTCAAGTGGTAGATCGATGGCCTAGCAAACATATTGACCTGAGAGGAAGATCCCCGCAATACTGAGATATTATTCAAGATCACAGTCATTGATTTTGAAAACAACAGGAAAAACAATTATGTAGTCCTAAGTCATCCCTGTACTCCCATGTTTATTGAAACACTATCCACAATAGTCAATATAAGGCTCCCATCTACAGTCCCATTAATGGATGAATGGAAAAAGAAAATGTGATCTTTAAACACAATGAAATATTATTTAGTCATAAAGAAGAATTAAATCCTGACATTTCCAGCAACCAGACATAACTGACCACTAGGTTATGTGACGTAAACCAGACATAGAAAGACAGGTATTCTGTGTTCTTTCCCAACATGCAAGTTCAAATAAGTCAATTTGAATGCAGAATAGTGACTCCTAAAATGTGGAAAAGATGGGAGGGACGGTGGATAAAGGAAAGTTGGATAATGAGTGTCAAAACAGACAAAAAAGAAGTAAGTCATGGTGTTCTACAGCACTGTGTGCAACTGCAGTTTGCATAATCTTGATATATATTTCATGAAGATCTAGAAGTGAGGGGCTCAAAGGTAAACAGTCAATGGAGAGAAATGCTCATTTACGCAATGCATGCTGCGTATATGAGTTGAAACACCACACTGTACCCCATCAATATATACAGTTATTACCTTAAATTTTACAATAACCTGTGCTAATTATATGCCAATAATGTTAAACCATGTCACATGCATTTTCTCATACAGTGTTCCTAATAACTCTTTGTTGTCATTGTTTTTGTTGGAACTGGGGCTTGGATTCAGGGCTTTACACTCACAAAATAGTCACTATCCAGCCCATTTTGCTCTGGTTATTTTGGCGGTGGGGTCTCCTGAACTATTTGTTTAAGTTGGCTCCCAATCTCAGACTCCCAAGTAGTGAGGACCATAGGTGTGAGCTGCTGGTGCCCTGCTCCTAGTAACTCTTTTATGAGGAAATAAGAGGTTATGATAACCTGGCAACTAGTTTGAGGTCACAGATATAACGAAGAGGCTCAAACCCAATGCTGTCACCCTCAGCTGTTTTTGTAGACCTGGTGTTGTCTTCAGACAAGCTTTATGAAATGATGGCTAAAATTCAAAGGAAATAATACCAGCCTTTTGATATCGACTCCTGATTCTGGTATTTTCCCTAACAAAAAGTCTCTGGATGTGGCAGACTTAGAAGTAAGGTAAATGCCAAAGTAAGATTTACTAAGATTCCCTTGATATTTTGACTTTAATTTCTTGTATATTTATGAAACTAACATATTTTTATGTTTATGATTCATTCATATTTATTCTTGAAGTACTGATTCACATGCTTTGTTCATGTTCTTAATTGTTTTCATTCTAATTGTTTTGAAATAGTTTGTGTATGTTTATTTTGTTACTTGAAATTTCACTTGACTTAATTTTAAAAATAAATGTTATTGTGTATATTTGAGGTAGAGCACCTGCCTAGGAAGAGAAAGGGCTTAATTTCATACCAGTGTATCACCAAAAAAAGAAAAAAATCAAAATGTCTGTAGAGCTATATTACTTTCACGATGTCATAAAGGGAAGTTCTTTCTCTTTCCTTTTCAGCTTCTTTACACTGCATGCATTCCTTGGATTTTGGCCCCTACCATCATCTTCAAAGCATACAAAGGCAGTCATCATATTACATTATTGTAAAATTGATTTTCCACATTCCTCTTCCACATTTTAGGGTTTTGTGATTACTTTGACTCACACATGACATGCAGGTGAAGGCCCCTGTCTGTGGTTAGTGTATTAGAAACAATATCACTAACTACAAAATTTTATCCTTGCCAATATGACTAACTTATCCACAGACTCTGTCAAGTTGAGTCATGAACGTCACTTTTCTATCTAGCACTTCATTTGTTCTAATTGTGTTAAAAGGGATGGCAGCCAAATTACGCTGTGAAATTTCCTAGAAAACATGCATTCTTAATTGACAAAATGTATACTTAGAAACATAATATTTGACAGAATAAGGGAAGCACAAAAATGCACATTTTAATTCTAATTTTATGAAGCTTAAAATGGGCAACATGTAACATATGCCATTATTATTTTAGGTGATGATTACCAGGGAAATACAAAACAAGATTCTATGTGACTAGATGGATTCTTTATCTTTGAATGTTTCCTTGTAACTTGGAGAATGTTCACTAAGTGAACTCACATGGGGCATTAAATATAACCCTCAGCCAATATATATTTTATTCTTCATTTCTTGGCTTTTATTTCCTAAAAACCTACAGGGAGCATGCCACTATTACTCACCCTTGATTCTCCTGGTCTTCCTACCTGCATATGGAATCACTTCATGGAGGTGAAGCAATTATTCTGTTTCCATAAGAATAAAATAAACAAAAACCAGACATTGAGGATGGTGGTACAGAAAAATAAAAGTTCCCATCCTAAATGTGGTCAAACAGCTGTCAGCTGTATGTCATCATCAACTCGATAACTTGTTCTCAATGTCATTATTTACAGAAATGAAAACTTAATCTTAAAATGCATTTTGAAGCATGAAAGTACAAAAATCATTTCAAAATAGGTGCAATACCTGAATGTAAAGTCTGAAAACTTGAAACATGTAAAGGAAAACATAGGGAAGATGCTTGAAGATACAAGTATAGAAAGCTTTCTGAACAGGACTGTAATTACTCAGCAAACTAGAGCAAATATTGACCAAAGGTCTTGCCTCATTTGAAAAACCTTCTGCACATCAAAGGAAAGAATCATCAGGATAAAGAGACAGCCACCAGAATGGGAGAAAACCTTTGCAAGCCGTTCATCAGATAAAGGATTAATATACAGAACATATAAACACTTCCAAAAACTAAATGCCAATGAACAATCAATCCAATGAATAAATGGGCAAATGAATAAAACAGAGAATTATTAAAAGAAGTACAAATGGGCAACAAATAAAGGAAGAAATTCAACACACTTAGCCATAAAAGAAATGCAAACCAAACATCAAAATGACATTGAGATTTCCAACTCACACCAATCAGAAGACTGACAATCATCAGGAAAACAAACAACCGCTGGTGAACATTTGGTTAAAAAGGAATACTATATCCTGTAGTGAGAATATAAATTAGTGAGACCTAATAGAAATAAGTATAGAGATTTCTCAAAAACTAAAAATATAATTGCCATATGATCCTGCATACTACTCTGGGGCCTATATCTGAAGTAATATAAGCAAATGTTGACATATTTGCACATGCATGTTTTATGGCATCATCATTCACAAGGGTCAAGCTATGATATTTGTCAAGGTGCAAAACAATTGATGAATGGATAGAGAAAGTGTGGTAAATACACCCAATGGTGTATTACCCAGTGTTGTTGGTATCATGATGAACATAGCTGATTTCCAATGGAGTAATCAAAAATAGACATTTTGTTGTTTACAGGAAAGTGGATGAACGGGAAATTACTATGTTCAGCAAGGTTAGTGAAGCTCAGAAAGATCAGTATCACATGTATTAACCTATATGCAAAATATATACCTAAAAGATTAATAAGGTGACATAGTTATAAAGGGAAATTTTTTTGGCAAGGACCAGCAAGAGGTGAGAAAAGAATGAGGGATGATCAGTGAGGTGAATAGTGTTGAAGTACATTACATATGTATAAAATAGCAGAATGAAACCCATCAAAATATTTTAGAGAGAGAGTGAGTTAAGGAGGAGTAATAGAGGGTGTGAATAGCCTACACTAGGTTGCATTCCCACCAGCAGTGTATGAGGGTTCCTTTTTCCCCACATCCTCGCCAACACATATTGTTGGTGGTTTTTTTGATGATGGCTATTGTAACAGAGGTGAGGTGGAATCTTAGTGTGGTTTTGATTTGCATTTCCTTTATGGATAGAAATGGTGAGCATTTTTTCATTTGAATTTCTTCTTTTGAGAAAGTTCTATTTACTTCAGTTGCCCATTTCTTAATTGGTTCATTTATTTTAGGAGAGTTTAGTTTCTTAAGTTCCCTGTATATTCTGGTTATCAGTCCTTTGTCTGATGTATAGCTGGCAAATATTTATTCCCACTCTGTGGGTGGTCTCTTCAGTTTAGAGACCATTTCTTTTGTTGTGCAGAAGCTTTTTAATTTTATGAAGTCCCATTTGTCCATTCTTTCTCTTAGTTGCTGGGCTTCTGGGATTCTATTGGGGAAGTCTTTGCCTATACCTATTAGTTCCAGAGTGTTTCCTGCTCCTTCCTGTAGTAACTTCAGAGTTTTGGATCTGATATTAAGGTCCTTGATCCATTTTTAGTTGATACTAGTATAGGGTGATAAACATGGATCTAGTTTTAGTTTCTTGCAGATGGATAACCACTTTTCCCAGCAACATTTGTTGAAGAGGCTGTCTTTTCTCCATCATATATTTTTGACCCCTTTGTCAAAATAGGGTGGAGAAAAGATGTCTCCTTATTGTACTGTACAAACATAGGTATGTACCTCAGTTCTGGTTAACTCAAACTCACACTCAGCTGCAGGAGTCTTGGTGATATACAGTTTGGTCACCATCATGACGAACCCCTTCATCTATAATCTGAGGAACCAAGACAGTAAGAGTTCTCTTATGAATCTATTTGAAATAGAAATAATAAAATGTCCCCTGAACTGAAACCGAAGGAGTGTCCATGATTGTGGAACTCAAAGCTTCAGAGATGGTGTTCTTTGATCAGACGGGGGAAGTAGAAATTGTTCCTTCTATTATAGTCTGACAGTTTCTCTTTTACTCATTTCAAGTTCTTTATACAATTCAATTACAAAAATTTTTATCTTACAATTTTTCTTTTTATGATACTCAAACATCTATATTTGTTGTGCCAAATATTCCCAAATGTTTTCCATCTTTGGAAAAGTGCTTATAAATTGCCACTTATCCATGAGGACATATTTGGAGCAATAATCTCATCAAAATTACATAAACATCACTAAATAATTGTTTCCCTTATTAGCGTACTCATAACTTATACTACTAAGTGGAAATCTTCATTTGACTACTAAGGTCCTGTATATGATTTTAAAGTGAAAATGTCTGAGGCCATGGGTTTTCACTTGTGGGTTTATCATTCCTTGAATATCATTGCCTTAACCTTTCCTTGCCAACAATGTGCATGTGTGTATATCAGGATGTGTTATGGGAGATGATGACATTTTATTTTCATAATGAGGATCCTGTTTCTATTTTGGCTCAGTTTTTATGGAGCATAACATAGCTCTTAACCTGCTTCACATTCATTACCAGGCAGATGTTTTAATATTTGCGACAGTATTTTCCTTATTTGCTACCACACATGAATTGAACAATAGTGGGAGTTTCATCATGATATTTCCATACATGCATATGATATATACATTGATCATAGCTATCTCCCATTGCTTTCTTATCTCCATGCTCCAACACCCTCTTTTTAATCTTCATTGCAGTTTTCATTGGGTTTCATTGTGACCTTTTTATGCCTGCATACAATGTACTTGGATCATATTTTCCATCCGTCACCTTCCACTGGGATCCCCTCTAATAATTCTATTGTTATTTTCATGTCCATTTTATTTTCTTTAGATGCAACTGTTGTGTATGAGACAAAATATGCAATGTTTCTCTTGCTCAGCATGGCTTATTTCACTCAACATGATGATCTCCAGGTTCATCCACTTCCTGAAAATAGTGTGTATACTTCACAATTGTCAATGAGAGCCCCCCATATGTGTGCCATGTTTCCTTTATCCATTCATTGCTTCATGGGTACTAAGGCAGTTTCCATAACTTGGTTATTGTGTGTAGTGCTACAATAAACATAGGAGCAAATTACCCCAATTGTGTGCTGACTTGCATTCTTTTAGTTATATGACCAAAAGTGGAATAATTGGATCACATGGTAGTTTTGAGATAATAAATAATTATGAAGAATTTAAATATTTCTCATGAACATGTTGCTTGCTCTGAAGGATAAGTCACTGTGGATGGAAGCCAGTTGATACCGATAAAAAAAGAGTAACATTAGTACTCTTTGAACTTTGGAACTGTTCTGTTTTTTATTTTGTTTTGATGGAATATACTTATTAAACAATGTGTGCAATGTGATATTTCCCCCATATGCACACAGCAGGCACTAAAGAAATCCAGTGCCTATCAATTTCTACATCTACAGACCAACTACCCAACTTCTATTAATCCCTGTCATACAGTATAGGTGTGTCAGCTGAATACATAGATATAACATGAATTTATGTCAGAAAACATGAGGCCCTTCTCTATCTGATCTGGCTGACTTTAAATGGCAATATGTCCTCCCATTCCCTTCATGTTGCTACAATTGACAATTCTTCATAGTCAAGTAATACTTCATTGTACACATGTGCTATCTTTTCGTTATCCCTTCATCCTGTGATGGGCACTCAGGTGGATTACAGATCTGAAGTATTGGGCAAATTGCCACAATGAGCATGGATGGGCCGGTGTCTTATTGGTGTTCTGAATTCATTTCCTTATTGCTAGGTTAACATCCTGCATGTGACCTTGCTCTTTGTTTTTTTCTCACATTGTCATTGTGGAAGGTGAATAAATGACACATAGATCATTCTGTTTCATTTCTTACTCAAGCACATTAGTTTACACTTATCCCAAAATAAAGATGTAAAACTAGCACCTTCAAATATAATCATTGAAAGTTGTGGTGGTTTCAAGCATTCAGATTTTGACACTTTCCTTTTTCTCCTTCAACTCAGAGTTCATTTTCACTTTCTGCGGCATAATTTTAGGTTTTCATAAAATATAACTTTCTTTATATGAAATTACCCTGTGGTATCTTGTCTTAATAAAAACCGGTAAATGAAAACACTAAATTCATTTTTATATGCTAGAAATCAATAAAAAATTAAAAGCATCATGAATTAGAAGGTTGTGGTAAATCCTGGTATTTCAGACACTGGAGAAAAAGTGAACTATGAACTGGCAAAAGTGCTAAGAAAGTGAGATTTTTGTAAGTCAGAGATTTCAGGGAGAAGATATAAACAGACTGCATTTGCCTAATTCCTCACATGATCTCTTTTGAACAAAGAATGAGGAGGAAAAATTTCCTTTCTTCTGAGACAACAGTTCCTCAGGGAAATCAGGGAGAAGCTCAGGAGTTGAGGTAATGAGAGGAAAAGTACCTAATGAGCACCGGGAGGTAGAAATACATCCCTTGTGTGATACCTCAGGGTGCTGTCTTGGCTAGAACATGAAAGACTTGTTCCATTGGAGGTGACCAATGCTTCATTCCCTCCTGCTGCCTTATCTGGGGCATAGCTTCAGTCTCCATTATCGTCTATCCCTGAGGAAATTCACATATTCACATGGAATCCTTCTTCCCAGAAACCACATCCAGGTGAGTCTGAAGAGATATTGAGCAAAAAAGAAGTATGTGGTACCTGGGAACCAAGCCTGCCAAACCCAGGTGTGAAAGATCACTGTTTTCTGGCTTACTTGACTGAAAATCTATTTAATATGTTAAAAAGAGGAATGGGTTTTAGATTCTGAAATGCATGGACCATTGTTGACAAGGATGTCATGGGAATGGGAGTGCAATGGGGACTGAATGAAAAAGTGGTTTAAGGTATTTCTCATTATATTAGAACATGTTCAAGGATGGTTCAGTTAGAAAGAAAATTGAGTAGAAAGTGTAGTGAGGCACAGTGAATGAGTGCATATTTTCTTAAGATTTTAATGCACAGTTTAATTTACTCTGTTTCCATGTTCATTTAAAAAGCACCAAGTAGTAGTTTCCTTACAAATACTTCATTGCAACAACAGTTAGTGAGATACCTTCCCCAGTGTCTGATTTCATGCTGGGTTTTCACATAAGCAAAATATGTTGTACCTGAAAGATCAAAGGAGAAACTAAAGAGATTTTCAGACTAATTCCTTCCTTACTGCCCATCTTGAACCCCTGTTTTGGAACTTGCTATCTTTTACTTTTCTCTTTGTAATTGGAAATTTGAAGTTTTTACCTGTGTGGGATATAAGTGTTTTTAAATTTTGATTTCGAAGAAGAAACTAGAAGGTTTTTTCCTTGAGTTTGGTACTTGATTTTTAGTTCTTTTATACAGGTATGAATACATCTTACAGGGGGTATGTGAAATTTTATGAATTTTTCATGAGATAGATGATCTGTCATTCATATTGCATCTCATCCAATCACTCTCTTTTACATTTGGAGATTTTTCTGCATCATGAGTATTACTAAATTGGCTTCATACTTGCAGCTATTTTATTTTGTATCTGTTTGTCTTGAATTGTAGAGCATTGCCTTTTGTGACATTTTCTGTTTTTACAAAAGAAATCACCTTCTGATTTTTGGTGGAATAGTTTCTTTGAAATTCATCTCAAGATCACCTACATCTTCTGTAGGCATATTTCCATACATATCAACTTCATCACCTGTGTGGAGATTACCTTTCTGGACAATGAATATAAATAACCGGCAGTACAGGGTCAGTGTGAGAAATGAGTGTAATAACACATGTGCTGCCTAAGCTGAGTGTGTGGTGAGAACTCAGGAAGAGAGCTGGGAAAACATTGTCACATGGTTTCACGTAATGTCATTACTGTTACCTGGAGCTGTGTCCAGTATGACAACCATACTTGAGTCACTTTGGGTTTACACAGGGTGAAATCAAAACTTTAGATAGTGCTTCCTCCACTGTTTCTAAAGAGAGTACCTTCTGGCATTATTAAAATCATTTTTATTAATATAGGTTATAGGGGTATCATTGTGAGATTTCCACATAAGCATATATTTTACCCCATTTGTTTCATCCCCTCCATTGTTCTCCCATCTCTCTTCATCTTAAAATTACTTTGACAGGTTTCAATGTTACATATTTATACATGTAGAGAAATTACTTCAACTGTATTTACCTTCCTTTATTTTTAAAATCTATAGGTTTTTATTTCTTTCCTTTATTGTTACACTGGGTGGGGGTACATTGTGGCAGTTACAAAAGTACTTACAATGTATCAAACATATCATACTTGAATTCACCACGTCCATCATTGTCCTTTATCTATCATGCCCACATTCATAGCAGTTTCAACAGGTATCATTTTTGCATTTATAAATGTGTACATATTAATTATATCTTGAATTAGAAACTCGAGTTCTCTCATTAAGCTTGTTTATTACAGATTTTTCATTGCGATATCTCAGATTTTTCATTAAATTTCATTTAATGCAATTGCGTTGAAGCCATTTATTTACCTGGTTATTCTTTTTGCATTACACATTTAATTTCTTAATTGTTTTCTATATTTACCTAAAATTTCAAATCTTTGAACAAAAAAAAAACCAGAATAGCACATAAGATCTCTGCTCAACTGGATCTCACATCATCATGGAAAACGCAATTCAATGAAATAAATGCGTACATGGTTCAATGGCCCCACAGGTAATCACATGAGACAGAGGACAGATTTTCCTGACAGGCACAGCATCTTATAGAGCCTTCCTCAGAGCACAGGGACGTGAGCTTACATAGTCTAACCTGGGAATAAAGCTTTGAACTTTCTGTTGATTTCATCTTGCTAGCATTTTGTTGAGCACTGCTGCACCTATGTTCATCAAGGACAATTGTCTGTAAGTTTTTTTCTTCTGGAATCATTCTGTAGACCAGTGGTGACTATTATCATACAGGCACTTAAAGACTATAGAAACACTGTGACCCAGAGGACACATTTGATGTCAAAATTCTTCTTGAATTCATGTACATGAGCTATCTAAAACAATCTGAATCATGTATGCCCCAAATAGAATGGTGGAGAGGAGGAGGGGCAATGTGGCATTATTCTCAGTGTATATAAAGAGATAGTTACCTAGAATGTTACATTTCTGGAAATGTGCTGTCTGATATAGCACCTAGAGCTAACACTAACATGATATTGTACACTTGAAGTTAGTTGTGGACTAACTAACAAAGTCCTTACAATGGCCTATGTGAGGCACACCTATAAACCTGCAACTCAGTGCAGGAGATGAGGCAGGAGAGGCCAGGAATTCAAGGACAGCCTGTGTCCCATAGCAAGACCCTATCAATTAAAAAAAAGCAAAACTAAACTAAAATAAATATGAACAAGAAGAAAATTTAGTATGAAGATTGATCCCATGTTAAGTGTTTTACTACAGAAAAAACAATAAGACAAAACAAAATAAAAGGAAACCAGAGCCCTCTCAGACACACAGTTTGTGTCTGTGACATGGGTTATGGTGATGGTGTGACCAGGGAGTGCCTACATCCTAACTCATGCAGTACATGTACACTTCTTGGCATGTGGATTGTGTCTCTACAAAGCCCAAAGTGTAAAGGAAAGGGAGTAAATGGGTCTCTGCATCTGAAAATCTTAAAATTTCTGTGTCTTCCCAGAGGCCATGTTTTCAACATTATTGGATAGAATCAGTCTATCATCTTCTTCTTGCTCATTCTTGTTGCCACAGGGCCTTATTTTGAAATTTGGAATTCCATAGAAGCACCAACCTCTAGGCCTTTCCACAGCTCATGCCTCCTGCCAAACACAGACTTCTGAGTGACTGTGTGGCTCCACCTCACTTCACTGAAAATTCTCCAATGTTATCTTGTTTACCTGACCATGCTGGAGCTCATCAGAAGGACATCCTTCCCCTATCCATTTTCCTACCTACTCTTTATTCATACTAATTAAATAATCTCATAGGTCATATGATAAATTCTCTTCCCTTTTAACTGATACATGTAATATTTATGACATGTAATGTGATTATGGTTGAATGTAAACTTTATGTAATTTTCAAATCTAGCTATGTCCTCAAACATGTATCATTGTTTAAGTTGAACACATTCAAATCCTCTTCTAAGTCTTATTTTGCAGTATTTGCCTTATGTACCTACATTTTCTTTCTGTGAAGAGTCTGTAAGAGTTTTTATTTGTCTGTCTACTATACTCATGATGTAGACTGTGCTAAAAACATGTTTGCAACTCAATTCGTATTTCTCAAATAGATAAATGAATTCCTTATTAAAACTGCTGAATATACAACAAATTTAAGAAATTGTGGAGATGGAGATCAGTTTCTCATAAGAAATGTCACAGGGGATGGCCTAGAGGGATAATCGATAAAACATCATTTTCTTCTTTTCTGGTAAGAATACACATCACATGGAAACAAATAACTATACCCAAACTTCAGAATTTCTTCTTCTGGGAATTTCAGAGGTTCCAGAACTGCAGACCATCATATTTGGACTGTTCCTCTCCATGTACCTGACTGCTGTGCTTGGGAACTTTCTCATCATCCTGGCCACGGTCACAGACTCCCACCTGCATACACCCATGTACTTCTTCCTCTCTAACCTGTCCTTTGTGGACATCTGCTTCACTTCCACCACCATCCCAAAGATGCTGGTGAACATACAGACACACAGCAGAGCCATAACTTATGAAGGCTGTATCACACAGATTTATTTTTTCACATTTTTCGTAGTTTTGGACAACATTCTTCTGGCTATAATGGCCTATGACCGCTTTGTTGCCATCTGTCACCCCCTGAACTACATGGTCATCATGAATCACAAGCTCTGTGCATTGCTGTCATTGGTGTCCTGGATCACATGTGCCTTGAATTCTTTATTACAAAGCTTAGTGACATTGCAGCTGTCCTTCTGTACACAGGTGGAAATCCCTCACTTTTTCTGTGAACCTGACCAGTTGATTCACCTTGCCTGTTCTGACACATTTCTGAATGACGTGGTGATATATACAATAGCTCTGGTGCTGGGTGTTTGTCCTGTCAGTGGCATCATTTACTCTTACTCAAAGATAGTTTCCTCCATCTGTGTGATCTCATCAGCTCAAGGGAAGTACAAAGCATTTTCTACCTGTGTGTCTCACCTCTCAGTTGTCTCCTTATTTTATTGTACTAGTCTAGGAGTGTATCTAAGTTCTGCCATGGCCCAAAACCCACACTCAACTGCAAGAGCCTCGGTGATGTACAGTGTGGTCACCCCCATGCTGAACCCCTTCATCTACAGTCTCAGGAATAAGGAAATCAAGAGGGCTCTGAAAAGAATTTTTGATATAGTAATAATAAAATTACCTCATGTTTCAAGATGGAAGAAATGTCCATGACTGCAGGACTGTAAGATTTATGGTCAGACCTGGAGTTCATGATGAAATTGGGGAAATGGAATTTGTTCCTTCTGTTTTGTTCCTGGAGATCCTCTTTCTCTGATTTCACATTTTCTATACAATTCAATTACAACATTGCACTTTTTCTTTCTGTGACACCCAAATAGCTATATTTTATTGTGCACAAATATTCCCAAACATTTTTGATCTTTGATCAAAAATGGTTATAAATTGCCACTTATTCATGGTGACATAACTTTGGCAATAACTTCATCTCAGTGACATACATGTAACTAAATATTTTTATGTTATTAAAATATTCATAAATTATACTGTCATGGGAAAATACTCATTTGGCCACTAAGTCCCTATGTATAATTTTATAGTAGAAAAAATCTAAGTCTATGGGTTTTCATTTGTGCAATATATCATTCCTGTTATTTCACTGCCTTAAATTCCCTGCCCAATAATGTGGGTGTCAGCATCTTAGGATGTGTTATGGCAGGTGATTAGGTTATGTTCTCGTATTAAGGATTCTGTTTCTAATTTGTCTCAGATTCCACAGAACTTAATATGATCATGGGCAAAATAGCTTCTTTGAAGTATCTGCTCCATGTTCTACCTTAGGCAGATATTTTAAACTTGAGACAATATTTACACATTTTCCTACCACATATGAATTGAACAATAGTAGGGGTGTCATAATGATATTTCCATATGTGCATATTATATGCATTTATCCTTGCCACCCCCCGATTTCTTTCTTATCTCCATACTCTTTAAGCCTCCTTTTAATTTTTCTGTCAATTTTAATGGTTTTCATTGTGACACTTTTCTGCACTCATATAATGTACTTTGATCACATTTTCTTTTTTTATTCATTTATTCACATGTGCATATATTGTTTGGGTCATTTTCCCCCCTGCCCACCCTCTCCCCCTTTCCCCCCTCAGTTCCAGGCAGGTGATCATATTTTCTACTTCCCACCTTCTACTGGATTCACCTTCCAATACTCCCACTATTATTTTCATGTTCATTTTTTTTCTTTAGATGTAGCTGTTGCAGATGAGAAAATACACAATGTCTGCCTTTCTGAGCCTGGCTTACTTCATTTAATATGATGATCCCCATTATCATTCACTTCTTGAAAATACTGTCTGAGTTTCACATATGTCAATGAGAGCCCTCCATTTGTGTGTGTGTGTGTGTGTGTGTGTGTGTGCAAGTGTATTTGTGTGTGTGTGTATCACATTTACATTATCCATTCATCACTTGATGGGTACCTAGGCTCATTCCATGAATTGGCTATTATGAGTAGTGCTGTGATAAATATAGTTGTGAATTATCGATTTTGTGTTGACTTGCATTCCTTTAGTTATATGCCCAAGAGTTGTATAATAGAATCATATGACGGTCTTGTGATAATAAATATATATGATGAATATGCTTCTGTGGCAGGAGGCAGGCTGATGTGAATATAAAATAATAGCATTAATAATCCTTGAACTGTGGATCTGTTCTGAATAATCATACTATATATTAATGTGTACAAAATGGTATTTCCCTACATGCACAGACAGTGCACTGAAGATATCCAGACTCTCTTCATTCAGCATCTGCTCACCCCCTTCTCCCAACCTCTTCTAACCATGGTCATACAGTTTAGGTGTATCAGCTGAATAAACTCATATAACATGAAGTTGTAATAAAGAACGTGTGGTCCTTGTATTTCTGAATCTGACTGATTTTAACTGGCAATATAGCCTCCAGTTCCTTCCATGTTGCCACAATGACTGCCTTCCACTTTTCTTCATAGTCCAGTAATATTTCATTGTGTACATACACCATGTTTTCTTTATCCCTTCATCCTGTGATGGGCACTCAGGTGAAATACAGATCATCTATTTTGAAAATTGCCACAATGAGCATGGCTGGGCTGGTGTCTTATTAGTCTTCTGAATTCATTTCCTTGTTACCAGTGCTAACATCCTGGGTGTGACTTTGCTGGGTTGTGTTTTTCTTGATGTTGTTATTGTGGAAGATGATTAAATGGCCATTTCTTCCTCCTGAGTATTAACCTATCTTTTCTGAAACTAAAGAGGTACAATTAAATTTATAAAAATATTAATTTAAAGCTAATGGAAGATGTTTTCATGCTGTTCAGATTTTGATGTTTTCTCTTTTCTTCACCTCACACTTCCTTTTACTTTCTCTAACACAGTTTTATGCTCTATCAAATACAGTTTGCTTAAAATTATCCAAAAATATTTTGTCCTAATAAGAGCTGGTAAATAAAAAGAATGAAAGCATTATGAGGTTGGGCACAAGCTAGTAGAGTAGAGGCTGTCTCCATCCAGACTTGTGTATTAGGGTTTGAATAACAAAGAACAGACTACTTATAAAAATGCCAAAAAGGAAGAACACAGAGAAACACAAAAGATTTACAGGATATTTGAAAATACAGCAAATCAAGAAGATGACAGACTGAATCATAAAACAACTTGCAGCTCCAGTCCAGATCCCCCTGGTGGAGCAGAAGCTGAAGCCTCTACCTCAAGGTAAGTAAGGCAACAGCTTTCATGGACTGGCTGACCTAGACCTGGAACAATAATTTCAGTCTTTATACCCAAACCCAGGGTATAGATATGAGAGGACAGTCATTTCCTCTGTGTGACAGGGCACCTTCAGACATGACAAACTCTCATTCTCCACACCTCAGAGAGCTGTGACCAGACACCATCTGCAGAGGATGTCCTGGTTGGAGTCTGAGGTGCTAGGGGGATCCTGAACACAAGAATGATTATTCTTCAGGATGTCTCGAGACACATGACTACAGAGAGGCTTTGACTTGCAGCAAGCTCAGAAGTTAAAGGGAGTTGGGCAAGGGAACTGACCACCACAACTAAGAGCTTGTAGAAGATTTCCTAAACAAAGCATCTAGACTTTGCTGGCAGAGCACTGAGATACATGCAGCTCCTTGTAGCTAGGAGAGTTTTGACACTGAAATATGACAGCCAAGAGAGTTCTGGGATGTCCAGTCACAGTGTTAAGGAGGGAATCTGCCACCAGAAGCAAACTTAGTGAGGGAGATAGTGGAACAGTGAAATATCAGGGCTCCTGGCTAAAAAGCATAAAAAACATGTCAGGGAAGATAAAACCAATGCTTCCACAACAGCCTTATCAATTAAGGTCCATTTCAAAAAGGAAACTTGAGTCCCCACTGATGAGACTGCAAGTTAGACTAGCAGCTTAACTTCAAACAAATAGAAGAAATGAGATGGGAGACCAAGATGGCAGTTAGATGACTAACCCTGCCTGAACCTTGACCTGCACGATTTTAGAAAAGTACTCTGGATTTTCATGTTGGCAAGGATTGGGTAAACTTGCTATTTCTGCCAACTGAGATACCACCAATACATAGGGTTCACATAATATTCAATGAATAACCCATAAATTAGCTTTTCATAGCACATAACAGCTGGGCTGTGTAACAGACAACTGGCTACCTCTCTGGGCCAAAACTTGTAGCCAAATACACAGAAGGAACATTTCCCCTGCTCCTGGTGGGGGAGGGGTGAAACACTGAGCTGAACTAGCCTGTGTGGGGTTGGAATAATCCAGAGCTACTCTGGTGAAAACTACATATTGGATTGCCATGGAGAATCTGGGAGTGAACTGAAACTGACAGACTTCCAAGAGAAAAGCTGTGACCCAAAAAGTTCAATTCTACCTCCACTGTTTTCTCTGTGGGTGGAAGGGTCTATTAACTGCTCACATTCCAGCTCCTTGTAACATCGATTGCAACACAGTCCAGCATACCAACCTTAAGAAGGGACAGTGATATGATCAAAGCCCCTCCAAGTGTGTTTTACCTAGATTTGAAAATCACAGGAAAGAGTCAGAACACTCAACACTCATTAAACTGATTATATATATATATATATATATATATATATTATTCTCCTTACTTTCCTTTCCTCCCCCTCCCTTCCACCCAATGCCCCAATCTCAACACTTACCACCCACTGAATAGTCTGTTATACCAACTTTCAATATTACCCAATCATTCCTATCCCTCTGCAATGCCTGACAATAGCACCCTTCCACACAATGACTTAACTACACCTTAACACACATTAGGGCCTTATTTTCATATACCTCCCACAACATGCACCCTTTCCTCACGTTACCCACCCCTAACTTCTGCCCCCTCCTGTGGTGCCACTTTTTATATTATTTAAGTATCTGTCTCTGTCCAAACACCTGTCATTCCCCCAAAAACCATTGTTTATAGATAATATAACCAAGAGATTTTCTATATATCATGTAAGTAACTGCTCTGTCATAGAATTTGTGAATTAGTTATTTCTAAATTATAGCTCCAGGTCAGAGAACAGAAATAGTACAACAACCTACCTAACAACTAAGATAGACAGAGCATAGAAATTAAGTCAAGGGAAAGACAGCAGATGTTTAAAGCCCCCTAATAGCTAATCAACAATAGAGGAGCAAAACATAAAATAGAAAAATGGGGGAAAGAAGGCAGTGGAATAAAACTCCTAAAAAGGCTAACAGTAAATCTATAGAGAATTTGGTGTAAAATGAAGGAAATGAATCCCCAGTCGCTGCCCCCACTTGAATGATGCTAAGAATGTTCAATGGATTTTAAGAGGGGCTTTAAGAGGAACTCAAAAGTATCTTAAAGAGGAACACACAGAGGAGCTTGAAGAGAAACTTAAAATGAACATATAAAAACAACTCAAAGAATATCAAAACAACACAAATAAAACACTTGAGAAGACCCAGAAAAAAACTAAATGAACTCAGAGAGGATTTCAACAAATTCCAAAATGAAGCTAAGGAGATTATAAAAAAATATGAAATAAAGAAGACAGCCCAAGATATGAAAGAGGAGTTTAGCAAAGATATGGAAAACCTCAGAGAAAAGAAGCAAAAAGAAATACTGGAGATAAAATGTTCCTTAAATCAAATTAAAAAATACACTTGAAAGCCACTCCAGCAGACTAGCAAAAGTGGAAGACAGAAATTTGGGTCTCAATGACAAAATAGATATTAAAGTAAAATAGAAGAATCCTTAGACAAAAGACTCAAAGAATATGCAAGAACAATGTGATTCCATCAAAAGACCAACTCTGTTGAATTTGGGGCAGTGAAGAAGAGGTGCAAGTGAAAGAAACACATAAGAAATTCTACAAAATAATAGTAGAAAATTTCCCAAATCTTGAAAAAGTGATGCCCATTCAGGTAAAGGAAGCCTCCAGGACACCAGACTGGACCAAAATCAAATCTCTCCATGGCATATGATAGCTAAAACAACTAGCACAGAAACCAAGGAAAGAATATTGAAGGCTGTAAGGGAGAAAATCAAATAACATATAAAGGTGAACCCATGAAAATAACAGCAGATTTCTCAAGAGTAACATTAAAAGCAAAATTAACATGAAGTGAGATATTTCCATCACTGAAAGAAAACAATTTCAGTCCTAGGATACTCTACCCAGCAAAGTTATTATTCAAAATAATGGAGGAATAAAATTCCTCCATGATAAATAGAAACAAAAATAATATATGATCACCAAACCACCATTACAGAAGATTTTAAAACAAATCCTACACAGAGAACATGAAAAGAGACATAACCATGAAAGGGTAGGAAATATTAAACATCAGGAGAAGAGAGTAACGTAGAATTAGCTACACACACTCAAATCCTAAAACAAAATAAGCAAATGTGAGTAATAACTACATACTCTCAACATTGACACTGAATGTTAATGGCCTGAACTATCCCATCAAAAAATGCCATTGGCAAATCTCATTAACAAGTAAGACCCAACAATCTGCTGTTTACAAGAAACCAACCTTACCTTCAGAAGCAAATATTGTCTTAAAATTAAAGGGTGTAAGAATATTTACCAAGCTAATGAACCCCAGAAACAGGCAGGAGTAGCAATACTGATATCAGATAAAGTAGATATCAAACCTAAATTAGTCAGAAGAGACAAAGGAGGCCACTTCATACTAATAAAAGTAGCAATTCATCAATAGTAAATAACTATTGTTAACTTACATGTACCAAATATCAGGACACCCAACTTCATTAAGTACACATTACTGAACTTAATAACACAGATAAGAGCCCAACACAGTGATGATGGGAGACTTTCATACCTCTCTATCACTCAAGATAGTTCATCTAGACAATACTTCACAAAGAAATTCTAGAATTGAATGACACCATAGATCTAGTGGACATGACAGAGGTCTATGGAGTATTTCATCCTGCAATAGCACAATATACATTCTCTTCAGCAGTCCATGGATCTTCGTTCAAAATCGACCATATATTATTTCACAAAGCAAGACTCAACAAATAGAAGAAAATGTAAAAACCACTTGTATATTATCTGAACAAAACACAATAAAACTATAATTCAACAACAAAAGAAGAAGCAGAAAATACTCAAACAACTGGCGGCTGAATAACACATTACTCTATGATCAGTGGGTCATTACAGAAATAAGGGAGGAAATCAAAAAGTTCCTAGAATTTAATGAAAATATAAGCACAGTCTATCAGGATCTGTGGGGCACAGCAAAGGTAGGCATAAGGGGAAAGTTTATAGCCATGAGTTTATATATTAAGAATACAGGAAGATCTCAAATAAATGACCTAATGTTGCATCTCAAAATCCCACAAAAAGAGGAACACATCAAATCTAAAATAAGCAGATGCAAGAAATAAACATAAGGGCCAAAATCAATGAAACAGAGAACCAAAAAATACAAAGAATCAATTAAACAAAAGGTGCTCCTTTGAAAAAATAAAAAAGATTGACAACCACCTGGCAAATATAACTAAAATGAAGTGGAAATAGTTGCAAATTAGTAAAATCAGAAACGAAAAAGGGGAGATAACAACAAACACCAAAGAAATTGAGGAAATCATCAGGGACTCATTTGAAAACCTATATAAAAATACATTAGAAAATCTGGAAAAAAGGAGAAATGTTTAGATAAATATGACCATCCAAAATTGAACCAAGAGGATAGTAGTCACTGAAACAGACATGTAACATGCAATAAAAATGCAACAATAAGGAATATCCCAAAAGGAAAATTCCAAGACCTGACATATTCTCCACTGAATATTACCAGAGCTTGAAAAAAGAACAAATACCAACACTCCTTAAAATTTTCCATGAAACAAAAAGGGAAGGAACACTTACAAACTGACTTTATGAAGCCAGTATTACACTCATCTCAAAAGTGTACAGGGACAAAATAAAAAATGAGGATTACAACCCAATCTCTTTGATGAATATAGATGCAAAAATTCTTAATAAGATAGTGGCAAACCAATTTCAACAGAATATCAGAAAGAGCAAACACCATGACCAAGTCAACTTTATCCCAGTGATACAGGGATAGCTCAACATACTCAAGTTGTACAATATCATACAGCATAGTCAGAGAAGCAAAGACAAAAACCACTTGATCAGCAGAATAAATGGAGAAAAATCCTTTGATGAAATACAACATCCTTTCATGATAAAAGTTCTGATGAAAGAAGGAATAGAAAAAATGTAACTCAATATAAAAAAGGCTATATTTTCCAAGTCAATAGCCAACATGATACTAAATAGGAAAAACCTGAAATCATTTCCTCTAAAGTCAAGGATGAGACAAGGTTTTCCACAGTCCCCACTCTTATTCAACACAGTCTTGGAATTCCTAGCCAGATCAACAAGAAATGAAGAAATAAAAGGAATACAAATTATAAAGTAGTCAAACTATCTTATTTACAGATGTCATGATCCTACACCTACAAGACCTGAAAAACTACACCAAAAAACTCCTTGACATCATAAAAAGCTTTAGCAAAGTAGCAGGATACAACATCAATTTACAAAAATCAGTATCCTTTCTACATACTACAATGAATATATTGAGAAAGAATATAGGGAAACAATTCCATTTACAATAATCTCAAAAAATTAAACATATAGGAGTAAACTTAACAAAGAATATGAAAGACCTTTATAATGAAAATCATAAACCATTGAAGAAAGAATTTGAAGACTAGAGAAGATGGGAAGATCATCTATGTTCATGGATTGGTTGAATCAATAGAGTGAAAATGGTTATATTACCAAAAGCAGTCATCATGTTCAATGGAATTCCTATCAAAATTCCAATGACATTTATAACAGAGATTGAAAAATCAACTCTAAAGTTTATTTGGAAGCAAAAAAGACCTCAAATAACCAAGGCAACACTGAACAAAAAGAACAACTCTGGACATATAACAATACCCAACTTCAAATTATACTGCAGAGCCTTAGCAATAAAAAACAGTAAGGTACTGGCACAAAAACATATATGAAGACCAGTGGAACAAAATAGAACATCCAGATATGAATCCACACAGCCCCACCCACCTGATTTTTGATAGAAACAAAAAATATGATGGAGAAGACAGTCTCTTCAACAAATGCTGCTTGGAAAACTGCATGCCTGCCTGCAGAAAACTGAAACTAGATCCATGTCGTTCACCCTGTACAAGTATCAATTCAAAGTGGACTAAGGAGTTTAATATAAGACCTGAAACTTTAAAGCAAGTGAAGGGAAGAGCATGGAATACACTGGAAGCAATGGGCATAGACCATGACATTCTCAATAGAACTCAAATTGCTCAGCAACTAAAAGAAAGAATTGACTTCTTGAAATTAAAATGCTGCTGCACAGAATGAGAGAGAATCTTTCCAGCTAAACATCTGACAAGTAATTGGTAACCAGAATATACGGGAAGCTCAAAAACATAAAGTCCCTAAAAATCAATGACCCAATGAAGAAGTTGGCAAATGAACTGAACAGACCTTTTAGCCAAATGGCTGAAAACACATGAAAAATGCTCAACATCCTTGGTCATAAAGGAAATGCAAATCAAAAATGGGTAATATTCCACCTCACTCCTGTTAGAATGGCTACCACTAAGAACACAAACAACAACAAATGTTGACAAGGATGTGGGGGAAAAACAACCCTTATACACTGCTGGTGTGAATGTAAATTAGTACAATCATGATGGAAAACAATATGGAGGCTCCTCAAAAAACAAAAACTAGAACTGCCAAATGATCTAGGAATACAACTCCTAGGAATATAGGTGAAGGAATGTAAATCAGATTACAATGAAAGTACCTTCATGTCCATGTTTATTCACAATAGCTAAATTATGCAAACAGTCAATATGCCCCACTACGATGAATGGATTAAGAAAATGTGGTATTTATGCACAATGGAATTTTACTCAGGCACAAAGAAGAATAAAATTTTGTCATTTGCTGGTAAATGGATGGAACTGGTGAGTATCATGTTAGTGAAGTTAGCCAGATTCAGAAAGTCAAAAGCTGTTTTTTGTCAGATGTGGAATAAAGTACCTAATATAAATGCAGCAATATTTTGAAAAAGAGGTCACAAAGGGAGGTCATATATGAGAGGGGTATGGTAAAAGAAGGAAATTAAGAAGGTGAATGTGGTTGTTGTACTCTCCATTCAAGAATAAGTGTAAAATTATGAAGCCACATAACTAAGGTAGAAGCAAGAAAAATGTAGTAAATGAACCAATATGAATTATAATACATATGTACATGGAAATGTCACTAGGAAGCTCCCTGTGTAACTATCTCAAGCAAACAAAAATGTCATTTTTCCTTCTATAAAATTAAGAAAAGAGGAGGGCTGCAAAAGTCCTGCCAAAGGCAAGGGTGTTGGTATCAGTGGGAGAGTGGAGGGGGGAGGTAAAGTGTGTAAAAGAGTGAATATGGTGCAAATACTGTTTACACATGTGCATAAATGTAAAAATGATGCCTGTTGAAACTATTGCAGGCAATGGGGAGGAAAGGGATATAAAGGAGAACAGTGGAGGGGGTGAATTCAAGTATGATGTATTTGATATATTGTAAGAACTTTTGTAAATGCCACAATGTACCCCCACCCAGCACACAATAAAAAAGAAGCTTGTAAACCTATCCACGCATGGGATTTTAAAGGTCACATTCTGGGGAGTTCCAAGGCTTGGAACCAAAGTTTCTGAACCTGAGAATGCCAGCAGAAGTTGACAAAGGGAGAGAGAGAATTTGTCTGGGGCAATGTACAAAACAGCAATATGCCAGAAGTCAGTTGCCTCGCCCAGTCAACTTACCTGTATCTTACAGAATGAGCAACCCTGCTCACTCAGATCTCTCCATTATTTCATCAAGAAGTCTCACACCATCTTCAGAGGCTACATAAACAAAACAACTCAGAGGTGAATTTGCTTAAGATAATTGGTCTGGAAAATGTCAATTTCTCTGTGTCATCTGCCCTCCAAAGTCACCTCTGATATACCCTAAGCTTGAAGAGCAACTCCATCCGTCCTGAAGCTATTCTATTCCCATAACAACTGGGGCAAGAAGGACTAACCTTGACAAATGTTGGGTATTCCAACAGCAGCTATCTCCAAGAAGAAACATTAAGTAGTTTTTTATTGTTTGGGTTTTTTTTGCGTTTTTTTTTAATGGAGGGAGTTGTTTCTTTGTCTTTTTTTTTATTTCATGCAATTTGTTATCATTTGACTTCTCTCCTTTTTCTTCACACATTGTTTCTTCTCTTTTATTAACTTGGTTTCTACTTGTGTTTTTCTTTTTCTTTTTTTTCCCTATTCCCCAAGCCATTCTATGTTTCCCTGTTATAAATATATATCACTCTCTTATAGTATTATCTACTTCACTTTCCTCCCCTTCTTTCCATAGGTCCAACTCCCCTCTCTTCCCTGTTTCCAAAACCCATAACATTCCCTTTCAAATCATTATACTTTACAACCCATGTTAAACCCAAAGTCATGTCCCTGCAAACCAGAGTTTTGTTTTCATATAACCTTAGTGTGGCAACATATAAGGATTTCAATTTTTCCTTACTCACCCAAATGCTTAATTTACTGCTGAATTTTTAACCTTGTTTACAGAGTAAGTTATCTCTTTATACAAGGAAGTAAAAGGAGATATAGAGCAATGGATGTACAAATGACATCATAAAAATTTAAATGTGAAACACTAATGTAATTTCTCACTTCTAAATTCCCACCACAAGTCAACATCTGAATCCAAGGATAATGAATTGTACCAAATGTCTGAGAGAGAATTCAGACACCTACTGAGAAGAGTGATGGGTGATATTATCAACAAGGTTTCAAAAATCATAAATGAAGTTAGGAAATCAATCCAAGATGTAGATAAGGAAGTCAGCAACAAAAAAAGAGAAATTCAACCAGGAAACAGAAATAACCAAGTAGAAAATTTAGAAATTAAAACCTCAGTAAATCAAATACAATCCACAGTGAATGGTATTATCAAGCAGAAGAAAGAATATCAGAGATGGATGACAAAGTCAAGGAGTTATTGCATGTACATGAACAATCACTAAAATGAATGCACATGAATACAACATACAACACCTCTGGAAAATGATTAAAAGAAAATGTGGTTTTCGTACACAACTGAATTTTATTCACCCACAAAGAATGAAATTTTGTCATTTGCAAGCAAGTGGATGGACCTGGAGAACATCATCTTTAGTGAAGTTACCCAGGCTCAGAAAGCCAAAAATCATATGTTCTCCCTATATGCACATTATATCCCTAAAACAAATGCAGTAGTATGATTGGACATGGGTCACACACTAAGCAATGAATGTGCACAGGAGGAATAGGGAAAGGGAAAGAAACCTAAAACTTGAATGTGGCTGATGTGCCACATTTTCTCACTGTAGGTGGGAAAATACAGTAATCTTAAACTGGCAGAGGCCATTATGGGAAGGTGACCAGGAAGTAGTGAAGAGGTCTGGTAGAGATGAACCAACGCAGGTTGTAATACACATGTGCATGGAAGCAACTCTGACAATCTCTCTGTATAGGTATCTTTATCTCAAATTAGCAAAAATGCTATGCCTTTCATATTGTCTCTTGTTTTCTCTTCAACAAAATTAGAGAACAAGAGGATAGAACAGGTTCTGCCTGGAAGGGAGGGGGGTGGGTGAAGGGGGAAAGAGGTGGGGGATGGAAGGCAGAGGTGACTCAAACATTGTATATACATATGAATAAATGTAAAAACAATAAAAAATTTTTAAAAAGACAAACCTAAGTATTCACGGGGTAGAAGAGTGAGCTGAAATAAAAATTAAAGCCATAGGAAACCTATTCAATGAAATCATAGCAGAAACATTCTCTTCTCTATGCAACAATGTAGACACCAATGTACAGGAGGCATTTTGAACTACAAATAGACATGGCCAGAATTAAAACCCAAAATTTGAGAACAAAGGTACAGAAGCTTTCAAGAGAAAAACATCAGCTAACATACAAAGATAGAAACATAATAATCACCTCAGACCTCTCAGCACAAACTCTAAAAGCCAGCAAAGCATGGAGCAATATAATTCAAACTTTGACAGAGAATAATTGCCAACCAAGAACAGTATGTTCAGCAAAGCTGTCCTTCAATCTTGATAAAGAACTCAGAACCTTCAAAGATAAGGATAAGCTAAAGTGGTTCATGCAGTGCATGAGATACTCAGGTAAGGCCTGCTGTACAAAAGTTACTCAAGGGAACAAGTCTCATGGAAGAGGATGAAAAACAATCACAAACACAGCTGGTTAGGAAAGAATAAAACTCCAAAAGAGAATTAATGAACTCATGATAGCTAAGAAACTTGCAAGCATGATGAACTCAGTAGACCAGTAAAACACGAAGATGAACAATGTCAAAATTAAAGAAAAATCAACCCAAGATTCAATAAAGGAAAAAGCAATAGAAACAAAGGAATCAGTAAATACCTCTCAATTGCAACCTAAAATGTTAATGGATCAAACTCTTCAATCACAAGTGGCAGATTGTCTGATTGGATCAAAACCCAAGACCCAACATTCTGTTTTCTACCAGAAAGATCCCTCACAACCAAAGACACACACAACTAAAAGTTAAAGGTTGGGACAAAAATGAGTAGGCATATATAAACTGAAAGCAAGCAGGAGTACTACACAGATTTTACTCAAAAATCAGTCAGAAGAGATAAAGAAGCTCACTGCATATAAAGTTTACAATTCAGCAAGAAGATATTATAATCCTAAAGATATATATGCCAAACATCAGTGCCCCCAATTTCATAAAACAAACACTTCTGACCTTAAAGAAACAGATAGGTTCAGACATGATAGTGGGAGATCTCAACACCTTACTCTCTTGTATAGACAAAACATTCAGGCAAAAAATTAAGAAACATCTTAGAACTAAACAATACTATGAACAAAATTGACCTAACAGACATTCAAAGACTATTCCACCCTACAGCAGAAGATTACACACATTTTTCTTGGCAGTCCGTATAATGTCTGCAAAATAGATCACACACTTATTAGGTCATAAAGGAAACTTCAACAGTTGGAAGGACATCCCATGCTCATCCATCAGAAGAATCAATAGTGTGGAAAGGGGTGTCCTACCAATGCAATCTATATGTTCAATGCAATCCTTATCAAAATTTCAATGACAACCTTCACAGACATAGAAAAGTCAATCTTAAAGTCCTATCGAATAGAAAAAAGACCTTGCATAGCCAAAGCAATCCCAAGCAAAAAGAGTCATACTGGAGATATCACAATACCTGACTTCAAACTATACTACAGAGCCCTAGAAATAAAAAACAACATGGTACTGACACAAAAGCAGTCATGGAGATCAATGGAATAAAATATAATGCCCAGACACAAACCGCACAGCAAATACCATTTCATTTTCAACAAAGGAGCCCAAAACATGTCTTTAGTAAATGGTGCTGGGAAAACTTGCAGAAGACTGATACTCTCTCCTTTTACTAGTATCAATTCAGAGTGGATCATAGACCCTAATATAACATCTGAAAAGCTGAAATTACTCCAGGATAAAATAGTGAATACACTGGATCACATAAGCAAAGGTATAACTTCAATAGTTCAACTATTAAGAGAGATGAGATGGGCTGTATGGTTGCCTTGCAGACTGAAAGCAGCTACCTCACCTGAACAGTTTGTGGGCTCCTGTGTGTGGTATTAGAGGGAACTCTGGACCAGTTGGTAATAGTCTCCTGACTGCACAGATGACAACTCCCCTCTTCCCAGCAATGCTCTCAGCCCAGTGTATCAATATTTAGCACTTCAGGGAGTTCTAATGAACTGAGGTTGACTAAGTAGCCTTGCAGGGCATGAACCTGAGATTTTCTTTAAGGGTTTTTTTGGGATCAGTGATGGAGTGGCTGTCAACATTCCACCATGATCCCTGGTCTCTTTTGCCCAGTTCTTAGTTTCCAGGTTCTCCAGAAGTTGAGGTACCAGAGTTTGCCAGATTCCTTAGAAATACCAAGCACTTACTTTTAGAGGGATCCACAGCTCCTGATATCTTAAGAGAATTCCTATTCTAGCTTTTACAAGAGAGAGAACTTTATTCATGTGTTATAGAACCATGGGAAGTGACCACACCTCTCAAATTCATGATGATTTTTTATTAATGATTTTGTACAAGGGGGATACATTGTGACATTACATATGTGCTCACAATATACCTTAATTAGTTATATGGAAGCTAGACTTATAAATGTGCACATAAATACATATATGATGTCATACACACATATGTACATAGACATAGACATACACACACACATACAGACACATGGTTGTCTGTCTGAGGCAACCATGGGGAGGCAAGAAAGTAAAAGAGAATGATAGCGAATGAATAACATTGAAAACACTGCATTTGGATTTGAAGATAACATAAGCAAATGCACTTTCAGTTGCATATTAGGGGAGCAGGGCAATACAAAACAGTGAGACCTGAGGGGGTTAATCAGACTGAGTGTAATATGTACTTGTGAGACATATGAAGGCAAAACCTCCCTCAACAATCAGCATACAATTTAAAAACTGAAGAATAGGAAAATAAACAGGTTCTACCAAGGAGTGGGAACCAGAGAGTGAAGAAAAGGAGGGTGCACATGGTGGATGTATTTGTATATATGTATGAAAATAAAACAATGAAACCTGTTGAAATTGTTCTATGAATTGGGGAGAGGGGATGTGGAGAATGATGGAAAGGATAAATCTTGTTAAGATGGGGTAAATCTGATTAAAATATATGATAAGCTGGGTGTTAGTGGCTCATGCCTCTAATCCTAGCTACTCAGGAGACAGAGATCAGGAGGATAGCAGTTTGAATCTAACCCTGGGCAAATAGTACATGAGACACTATCTAAAAAAAACTCATCACAGAAAAGTTCTGGTGGAGTGGCTAAAAGTGAGGGCTCTGACTTCAACCACAGTTATGATATATATACAATATAAATATCAGAATATTTATATAATATATATTATTATATTACATATAATAATATATATCTGATATATAATATAAACATTTATATATATAAATATATATATAATATATACATAATATAAAAGATCTAAAGAAAAAGGTGCCAAAGAGATTATTGTAAGGCTGAGATGTCGGGGAAAAAATTCCATAAAGACTACATTCACCCAATTCCTTCCAGGTCCCTTGGGAACACAGAATTAGCAGGAACTTTTTCCTTTCTTCTCAGACCAATGTCCCTCAGGGAATTGAGGCTCCTGAGAGGTTGGAGTCACACAAGAAAATGTATATAATGAGCAGGTAGGGAACTAGAAATACATCCTGGTGTCCCTCAAGGTTCAGTCTGGGCCAGAACACGACACAGTTGTTCCTTTTGAAGTTCTGCTGTCTTGTCAGGGGCAGAGCTTTAGTCTCCATCATCCACAATCCAGGGAGACTCCAGACTTCCACAGGATGACCCTCATCTGAGAGACATCGTCTCAGTCCTGAGGGAAAGATGTAAAGCTTGTTTACTAATGATGTTTATTTTAGCTTAACCATGATATAAAAATTAGATAGGATTCAGTGGTACACAGAGAAATGCACTAGATCTCTTTGTCATAACTTGGAAATCACAGGAAAACAAATGGATCAATGAACTACTTGCTTATTGCATAAGTGGAATTACAATAAATAAATGCATTTTTTCCTTAAAAAATAAAATGTCATGCAATGTCATGTTTGGCTAAATGTAACCATCCTATAATGTTCAGATCTAGCTAAATCCTCAAACATGTCATTTGTTTAAGCTGAAAACATTCAAATTCTCTTCTAATTCATATTTTTAGTAATTCTCTTATGTACTTTCATTCTCCTTCCATGAAAGGCCCACAAAGACTTTAATTTCTCAGTACCCTTTATTCATTGCCTGGACAAGACTAAGAATATGATTGTAACTCAGTTTACATTACTGATTTGAATAAGAGAATTGTTTACTAAAACTAGTTAGACAATAAATTTAAGAAATTGCAGAGATGGAGAGGAATTTCTAATTAGAAATGTCACATGCTATGTATTACAGGAGCCAGGTACAAAACATAGTCATATTATTTTCCTCTTTTCTGGTTGTCTCATAGTTGACGGTATCATAAAACTATACCCAAGTTTTAAAATTTCTTCTTCTGGGATTTTCAGATAAACAACCTTTCTTATACAGGCTCTTCCTTTCCATGTACCTGGTCACTGCCCATCATCCTGCCCTTTGTCACAGACTGCCACCTGCACGTGTCCATGCACTTCTTCCTCTCCAACCTGTCCTCATTGGACACCTGCTTCACCTACATGACCATCCCAAAGATGGTGGTGAACATACAGACACACAACAAGGCCATAACTTATGGAGGCTACATCATGCTGATTTATGTTTTTGCAACCACTGCAGGGTTCAACAACTTCATCCTGGCTGTAATGGCCTATGACCACTTTGTTGCCATCTGTCACCCCCTGAACTACATGGTCATCATGAATCACAAGCTCTGTGCATTGCTGTCGTTGGTGTCCTGGATCACATGTGCCTTGAATTCTTTATTACAAAGCTTAGTGACATTGCAGCTGTCCTTCTGTACACAGGTGGAAATCCCTCACTTTTTCTGTGAACCTGACCAGTTGACTCACCTTGCCTGTTCTGACACATTTCTGAATGACGTGGTGATATATACAATAGCAGTGCAGCTGGTGTTTGTCCCATCAGTGGCATCATTTACTCTTACTCAAAGAAAGTTTCCTTCACCTATGTGATCTCATCACCTCAGGGGAAGTACAAAGCTTTTTCCACCTGTGTGTCTCACCTCTCAGTTGTCTCCTTATTTTATTGTACTGGTCTAAGAGTGTTCCTCAGTTCTGCCATGATCCTAAACCATAGTGAACTGCAAGATCACCCTCATGCTGGGAATAAGGACATCAAGAGGGCTCTGAAAAGATTTTCTGAGAAAGAAACTAACAAAGTACTTATTGTCCTGTGACTAAAAGAGCAGAAAGGTTTAGAATTAAAAATTGCAATACATTCATCCAACGTGGAAGTATTTCTTTATCCATCAATTTTCAGAATTTTTTTATTTGTTTGATTTCAACTTGTCTATACAAATTATGTTCCTCAATTTATCAAGAGGCTGCTTCCTCTGATGTTGAAAGTGTTCACTTTATCAATTTGATGTTTCCTCAAAGACATTTTCAATCATGCATAGGAAATATTGGAAATTACTATTTTTCTCATGGGCAACATGGGTTTCTCCAGAATAATCTCTTCTGGGAGCCACTCAAGTTGTTTTCTTTTGTTGATTCTAAACATCATGGTTATGTGATGTGGTATACTACGCTTATGTGCAAAAAAAATCACACTTGGTAAATAAGATTGTTCATATAATTATCTTTAAAAATCATGAGAGCACACTGCTCTAAAATAACTACATTCCTTAAAGCATCAGTATGTTAACTGATTCTCCTGAATATATAAGTTTAAACAGACTAGTTTGTGTCATAATGGATCATTGGCCATTCTCGTCATCAGAACTCTGTTTTCTTATTCATCTTGGTGTGAAGAGTAGCTACAATAATCTCTTGGGAAAACAGACTACTATCTAAACAACTCCAATTGAAATCTCCATGTAAGGTTATGTTTTCTATTTTGTTTTGTTAAACATTTTTATTATTACATAATATTTCTATGGGAGTTTTTGTTGTGACATTTCCCTATAAGCATACAACGTACTTCAGTTTGATTCATCCTCTACATTATTTCCCTCTTCCCCCTTCTTAAAATAACTTTGACAGGAATCAATCATATTCCCACATGTTCAGAAAGTACATCAACCATTTTCACCCCCCTTTATGCTCTATGTTTACTCTCCCCCTTCCACTAGTTCCCTCCTTAACATAACTTGTTTTATATTCCTGTCCTTTATTTTTTAAGTGTCTGTTCATTTTTGAGTGGGGTTTTGCCTTGGTATTTTTCCTGTAGATATATTGTACCTTAATCACTCTATGCCACTGTCTTACTCTTCCTTACCATTTTTCTCTTACTCTTATTGGTCAAAAGTTTGGGGTATATTTCATTGTATGGAAAGAAATTTTTAATTATCATATTGATTAATTTTATCTCAAAGTGACAGAAGAACTTAAAAGGGAAGACATGAGTGTCTAAGTTACACACTGAAGTGCTATGGCAGTCATGTCTGTACCATTGGTATAGTAACTGATATGTGTAATATTTATGGCTGGTATAAATAAGGGGGCTTACTCATTCAAATTCAGTTTTTAAATTTTTATCAGCATATATCCATTGTTCAGAAGGGATTCATTTTGACAATTCTTAATAGACTTATGGTGTACGTTGGTTAGATTGAATTGACCCCATCATCTTTCCTGTGCAACAGCCTTCCCAACCCAATAAAGCAATTGCAAGAGGTTTCACCATTCTATTTCATAAGTGTACACAGTGCCCATGAACTATATTCCCTCGCATTCATCTCCTCCATTCAGCCTCCCCTTTCCCACAAGTACCCCCACACACTGTGCTTATTATACAGTCCTGTCTTCCATTGTTAATTAATTCCAAAATCAATGTTCAAAGGGGTTTCTCAATGTATCCCCACTGTAAATGTACTTTACATTGGTCAACTCAGCCCCTTCCAGTATTCTCCCTTACCCTTTCTCTCCCACTAGCTATTATTCATCAGCTTTCAATACATGACATTATATCTTCTACCTATACAGATGTAATGTTTCTCAATATTGTTTATACTCTGTCATTCTCTTTTCCTTTCCTTTTTCTTTGAAGTTCCATAGAATGGTTCCACTATTAGAAAGATGTTCTGTATGTCCATGTGAATATGATCATGTTTGTTTTTGTACATATGTTTATCTTTTGGATCAATCTTCCACATGTGAAAGAAAACACAGGGACTTTGTTTTTCTGAACCTGGGTTACTTCACTTAACATGATGTCCTCCATTTCCATGCATTTACCTTCAGTCCACATGGTTTCATTCTTCTTTATGTCTGAATAAAATACAATTGTATGAATTATCTATCTATCTATCACATTTTCTTAATTTATTCAGTAGCTATAGGACATCTGGGTTGTTTCCATAGTTTGGCTATTATGAACAATGCTGAAAAAATGTCAGTATGCAACTGATATTGTATCCTGACTTATGTTCCTCCAGGTATATTTCCAGGGTGGTATTTCTGAATTATATGGTGATTCTATTTTTAGTTTTCTGAGGAATAATCACATAGTTTCCATAATGGTTGGGCTAAGGTGCATTCCCACGAACCGTGTATAGGGGTTCATGTTTCACTGTATCCTCTTGAACATTTGGGGTTGTTCTTGTTCTTGAAGATAGCAATTGTAACTGGGGTCAGAAGAAATTTTAGTGTAGCTTTGATTTGTATTTCTTTAATGGTCAGGGATATAGAACAGTTCTTCATGTATTTATTGGCCATTTCTACCTCTTCCCTTGAATGTTCCCTATTCAATTCATGTTGGGTTGATGATTCTTTGGGGGTTGAGTTTGTTGAGTTCTGTGCAGATTCTGGACATTAATCCCTCATAGGATGAGTAGATGGTAAACATTTTCTCCCATTCTGTGGGCTGTCTATTGAGTCAAGTAACTGTTTCTTTTGCTGTGCAGAAGCTTTTCATTTTCATACAGTCTATTTGTTCATCCATTCTCTCAATTACTGAGACATTGGAGTTCTATTTAGGAATCTGTTGCCTAGGCCTATATGTTACAGTGTATTTTCTATTATTTCTTGTAGCCATTTCAAATTTTTAGGTCTTATACTAGGGACTTTGATCGATCTTGAGTTGATACTGTGTAGGGTGAAAGACAGGGATCTAGTTTCATTCTTCTTCATATGGTTATCCAGTTTTTCCAGCAATATTTGTTGGAGACTGTCTTTACTCCATCATGTATTTTGGGCTCCTTTATTAAAAATCAGTTGGTTATAGTTGTGTGGATTTCTGATTTAGACTTCTATCCTGTTTCATTGGACTTAGAACTGTTTTTGTGCCAATACCATGCTGTTTTCATTGTTACTGCTCTGTACTGTAGTTCGAAATCAGGTTTTGTGATACCTCCAGGACTGGACATTTTGCTCAGAATTGCTTTGGCTATTCAAGGTCTTTTGTGTTTCTATATGTATTTTGGGTCAATTTTTCTATCTCTGTGAAGAATGTCTTTGGAATTATGATAGGGATTGCAATAAACATGTAGTTTGCTTTTAGGAGTGTAGCCATCTTCAAAATATTGATATTCCTAATCCACAAACAGGGAGATCTTTCCATCTTCTGATGTCCTGTTAGATTTCTCTCTTCAGAGATTTATAGTATTCATTGAAAAGGTCTTTGTTTTCCTTCATTAAATTTATTTATAGATATTTTTGAGGCTATTGTAGATGGGCTTGTTTCCCTGGTATCTTTCTCAGTCTGTTCATGTTGGTATATAAACAACTATTGATTTCTGTGTATTAATTTTGTGTCCTGCCACTTTGTGCAAAGAGTTTATGACTTCTAATAGTTCCTTGTTTCAGTTTTTAGTGTCTTTTAGATATAAGATCACATCATCTGCAGATAGAGATAGGTTTACTTCTTCCTTCCTTATTTGAACACCTTTTATTTGTTGCCTTTTATTTCTTGATAGGACTATGATAGGCTATAGTCCCATCATATATATCTTTTATTACGTTGAAGAACATTTCTTTCATTCTGAGTTTCTTCAGTGTTTTTATCATGAAAGGGTGCTAAATTTTGTCAAAGGCTTTCTGCATCTATTGAGATGATCATGTGATTTTTGTCTTAGCTTCTCTTAATATGCTGTATTAAATTTATCAAACTGCATATGTTGAAACATCCTAGCATCCTGGAATTAAACTCATTGATCCTGGTGTATGATATTTTTGATGTATTGTTAAATTCACTTGCTCATTATTTGTTGTGAAGTTTTTGCTATATTCATTAACTATACTGTTTTGTACATCTCTTTTTCATTTCATCTTTGTTGGGTTTTGGAATGAGTATGATACTGGTTTCATAAAATGAGTTTGGTAGTGCTCCCTCCCTTTCTATTTCCTGGAAAAGATTAATGAGGACAGACAGGACAGGCATTAGTGTTACATTAATGGTCTAGTTGAATTCAGTTGTGAATTAATTGGATTATGGGATCTTCTTTGTTGGAAGACTATTATGGGTTCAATCTCATTGCTTGGCATACATACATACATGTATATATATATATATATGTTTAGTATCTTCTTAGCTCTATTTTTGTTGGTTAAATGCATCTGGAAATTTATCTATTTCTTTTAGATTTTCCAGCTTACATGAATTTATGTATTCAAAGTGTTCTCTAATGATCCTCTGGATTTTGTTAATGCTTGTCATTATGTCCCTTTTTCATGGTTAATTTTATTAATTTGGGTCTTTTCCCTCCTCTATCTAGTCAGGTTGCCTAAGTGTTTACTATCTTATTAGTCTTTCCCAAGAAACAACTTTGTGTTTCATTGATTATTTGTATACATTTTGTATTGTTGATCTCATTGATCTGAGACCTGATCTTTATTATTTCTGCCTGTCTGCTAGTTTCACTTTTGGTTTGTTTTCATTTTTTTCTAAAAGTTTAAGGTACATCATTATGTTGCTTATTTGAGAAGCCTCAATGGGGAAAGTTGAACATATAGACAAACATATATAGATACATGAAGAACTGCAAAAATGACCTGATAACCTATTTATCCACTACAAGTATTGCTAGTGAAGGGGGATTGTGGGTAGGTAGCTATGGGAAGGGGAAATCAAGAACTAAGGAGTGGTTCTTATTGATAGGTGAAAATAATTTAAGGCTGCACACTGAAAGGAAAGTTATGGGGCTGTTATGTGATTGAAGGTTAGGGGGAAGTTAGGACTAAAGAAAAAATTGGGAGACAAGAATTCAAAACTGCTGTTTGTATATACAGAAAAAGAAGACACAGATAAACAAATTATAAATCTTCATTAAATGAAGACAAAAACACAACTTACCAGAACTTTAGAGAAGCAGCAAAAGCAGTTCAAATAGAGCATTTTATAAGTGTCTACCCAAAATATGAGAGAAATCTCAAACAAACTAAAGAAACACCTCAAGGTCTTAGAAAAGCAAGAGTAAGTAAGACACAAAGTTAGTACAAGGTACTAAATAATAAATATCAAGGCAGAAAATCATGAAATTAATACTAGCAAAACAAAACAAAGAACTAATGAAACAATGAGCTGGTTCTTTGATAAGATAAATAAGATTGACAAACTCTTACCCAAACTAACAAAAAGAAAAGAGAGAATGCCCAAATTTATAAATTTACAGACAAAAAAGAGAATCACAAAAAATTTCAGTGAAATTCAGTGATTTTTTAGAGAAAATTTTGAAAACATATTCCAATCAATTGGACAATCTAAAAGGAATGCATAATTTTCTGGATACACATGACTTGCCAAAATTGAACCAAGAGGATATAAACAACATAAACAGATTGACATCAAACCATGAGATTGAAATATCAAGAAACAGTCCCCAACAAAGAAAAGCCTACCTGAAATGCAAAAAGGGTTGAATTCCACCAGATTTTTAGGGAACAAGTAATACCAATGTCCTCAAATTATTTCATAAAAGAGAAAGAAAAGAACACTTCCATACTTTTTTTCATGATGCCAAACCCTGAAAAAAAAGCATGAAGAAAACTGTAAACTAATTTCCATTATGAATTCTTAATAAAATATATGAAACCCAAATTCATCAACAGTTTAAAAAGATTATACACAATGATCAAGTTAATTTCACTTGAGGGATGAACGGATGGTTCAATATACACAAATCAATAAGTGATATAGCACATAAATAGAACCAAAGGGGAATGATGTATTAACACCCTGAGGGAATAAACTGCCAACCTAACCCAATAAAGCAGAAAAAAAATCTTAATGAAGCTCAAGCTTACTCTGTTCCTAGGTCCAGGCAGATCCATTAACTTCTCTGGGCTCCACTTTTCTGATGTAAAATGACTTTCCAATAATACTGACCATATATTATACATGTGTAAAAATTAAATGAGATAATTCTTGTGAGAGTCTAACTTCAACAATGGTTCATAAGAACTCTAAATGTAGCTCTTCAAATCACCCAAGATTTCATAAATTAAGGAGAAACTATAATTCCTGATGTATTCCATGTACAACTTGTCACAGTGGTTTGCAAAAATCATAATAAATATAAGGATTGTTGAAACTTCCCAGTGTTTTATAACTAATGAACAGTTCTATTGCCATTCTTTCTTCATCAAAATAAAAGAGAATAGCAACTTTAAGATATCAGGAACTGTGTCCCTTCTACTAGTCAGTTCTTTGGCACTTCAAGGAACCTAACAAAATCAGGATTGTCAATACAGGATAAAATTGGAACTAAGGATTGGCCAAACATGGTGAGGATGTTATATTTCTGGAAGACAAAAAATTTCAAGGAAAAGACACAATATATTATTGAGTCACCTAAATTCTAATCTGTGTCTTGGGAACACAATATGAGAAGAAGACTTTCCTTTATTATCAGACCAATGTCCTTCAGGGAAATCAGGATAGTGTCAGGGGGTTGGCAGAACGAAGGAAAACGTAGCTAATGAGCAGAAAGGAGCTGTAAATACATCCTTGAATTCTGTTACTCAGAGGATAAAAATCTTTCCAGAACAGGACTTAGTTCCTTTGGAAGTTATAAGAGCCCTATATCTGATTAGGCGACCAAAGCTTTACTGCTTCCTGCTCTCTAGTGTGTGGCAGAGATTCAGTCTCTGCATTAACCATTCAGTGGGGAATTCTGACTTCCACACAGAGACTTTTGCCTAAGAGATCCCATCCAGGTGAGTCTGAGACCCCAGTGTTTCCCTCAGGAAAAGTGAAGAACATAAACTGACAAGATTTACCTGGTGTCACCTGATGACCAAGCCAGCCTAGTCCACAGGTAAGAGATCACTTCGTGCCTTGGATTGTATGAATAATTAATTGGCAACACATTTCATATATTAAAAAGAGAAGTGCAGTTTAGACCCTGCAATGCATACATCATTGACAATCCTCTGACGGAAATGGATGTACAGTTGTAGACTAATGTAGAAGTACTCTAAAGTATTTCTCATAAAAATAGAATGTACCTTTGTTAAATCCAAGGAATATAGAATATTGGAATGTTAGTTGCTTATGACTGTTTTTAAGGTTGTGTGCTTTCAGTTTTACTGTTGTTTGCTACAGAGAGATAATACATACTTTGGTCTGTTAATCAATGTGGTCATTTTTTACCACAGAGGTGTTGTGCCATAAAGATACACATGAACTATAAAATGTTATGAAAGACTTGAATGGAAATTTTATTTGTATGGTCAAAGCTCACTAACATTTGATGATTTATTAGTCACATTTTAAGAAAGAGCTTAATTATCATATATAGTACTGTCATGAAACTTGTATTTGGTTTTCTCTCTTAATTTTTTCTTAGTAAGCAACAATAAAGTATTTTTTCTTGTAAAAATTAGATTATATCCAAGGTGTTTCAAATAGCCAGGAGGAAATTAGTTTTAGGTGTAGAGGAATGTGAGCTGAAACTACAGCAGCATATTTGAACCTGTTTCCATCATTTTTACTTTAGATTTCAGAAATGAATAGGAAGTTATTTTACGAAGTTTACTATTTTCCATGTAGTTGTTTAAGTAAGCGTGAATACATTTGGGAGAGGGGTGTGTGAAATTTTATGCATTTTGTGTAATCAAAACTATTTGTCATTCATATTGCATAGTCATTCCCCACTGAACTTTAAATTTGGAATATTGCTAAATCATAACTCTTAATAAATTGCTTGTTATTTGCAGCCATCTTATTTTGTATCTGCTTTTCCTGATTTCTAAGTTTTTCCTTTTGCAGCTTTTTCTATTTTTACAAAAGCAATCATCTTCTGATTTTTGGTGGAACACATTCTTTTAAGTTTATCTCAATATCACTTATATCTTTTGTAGGCATATTCTATACCAACTTCATTACCTTGTAGAGACACCCTTTCTGGACAGTGCACGGTGTAAATAACTGGCACAATGGGGTCAGTGTGAGAAATGAGCATGATAATGCATGTGCTGCCTGAGCTCAGGGCATGGAGAGGACTCAGGAAGGGATCTGGGAAAACACTGTACTCATGGTTTTACTTAGTTTCATTACTTTTACCTTCTGCTGTGTCAGTGTAGTAAGCATATGTGAATCACTTTATGTTTACACAGGGGCAATATCAAAACTTCAGATAGTGCTTCTTACACTGTCACTAAAAAGAATATGCTTTCCCAATTTTATTTCCAGGTTTTGTCAATTAAATATTGAATTACAGACTTGTGTTCATGTCATAAAATCACTGTTTATATTTTTCATTGAGAAATTATTTTAGATTTTCATTCACTTTCATTTACAGCAATTACTTTTATTCCATTTATATAACTTATCATTATTTTTTGTTGAATGATTCTTAATTCTTTAATTGGTTTCTATATTTTCTAAATTTTTTAACCCTTTAGAAAACACAAAATTAGCAAAGTACTTAAGATCTCTGCTCATTTGGATCTTACATTATCAGGGAAAGTGCAGAACACAATGAAATTAGTGCATGCATGGTACAGTTTCCCTACTGAAAATCACATTCAGACAGTAGACTGCCTGTCCTGACAGGCACAGCATCTTACAGAATCCTCCTCAGAGCACTTAGGCCTGAGTTCACACATTTTAAGTGCTTTTAACATGATGTTGATTTCACTTTGCAAGTATTCTGTTGAGGATGGTTGAATCTATGATCTTCAAGGTAGTTGACCTGCAATTTTCTTTTCTTTGACAGTCATTGACTAACCAAATTGGGACTCTTGCAATCCCAACAACGGAAGGATAATCACCAGAGGAAAACAATGTGGGATCCACTGTGATATACGGCATGCATTTGAGATGAAAGTATTGCATGATCATATATACATGGGGTAACTAAAGTAGTCAGACTCATAGATACATAGAATGGTGCAGTAAGAAGAGTGGAAAATCTGCAGTTATCTCTTAATAGATACAAAATTACAGTTATATGAGATTAATTTTTAGAAACCCAATACACAATGTAATGCAGAGGGCAAACAATATGGTATTGTGCACTTCAAAATCTGTTACAAGGGTGGATATAATACTCCATAATCCCAGTACAGAGGAAGATGAAGCAGGAGAGATAATGACTTCAAGGAAGGCCTAAGCTGCATAGTAAGACTGTCTAAAAAATAGAAAATGAAAAGACAGACATAGAAAGAAAATTAGTGAAGGTGAAAGATCTGATAATAACTGATTCTCAAACTGGAAAAATAAAACAAAACAAAAAGGGCACAAGACAATTCTGGGAGGTGACAGTTGTGCATGCAACTTTGATTACAGGGATGGTGTGACCAGGGTGTGCCTTGTCTAATTCATCCACCTTCCCACACACCACAAGCACAGCTCTTTGCATATGGATTATAGCTCAGTACACATATTTAAAAGTAAAGTGTAAGGACAACGCAGAAATCAAGGTCTCTGCATATGAAAATCTTAAAATTTCACCTTTCTGAAGACTAATTCCAGGCTCAACCTCCTTGGTTATACTGTCTCTCTCTTCGCCCTGTTGCTCATTCTATTTGCCTCATCGCATTCATTTTGAAATTTAATGTAAAGTAAAAACACCAAACTCAGTACCTTTGCACTGCTCATGCCTTGTGTCAAGCACAGACTTCCAAGATGACCTCATGGCTCCACCTGCTTCCTAAAGGTGTCTTGTTTACCTGTCTTCCTGAACCCTACAAAAAGCATCAGTATCCACTCCACATTTACTTCTCACTTTTTCTTAATAGGCATTATTACAGTCCAATATGTTCTAGGGTAATTTATTATTTATTTAAATATAATTGTTATACAGGGGGATACATTTTAACATTTATAACTGCTCACAACATATATTAATTAGATTCACTCCATCTGTCTTTTGCTGTGGTTCCTGCTCCCATCATTCTTAGGGCAATTTCAACAAGTTTCATTTTTCTATTTTCACACATGTATACAGAATATATTCACCATATTCACCATCCTTCACTCTCTCCAGTAATTCCCCTCTTCCCATTGGTAGCCACACCAAGACAGGACTTATTTTACCTTTCTGTTCTTCACATTTTCTTTTTTTTAATGATTTAAGTTTTCTTTTTTTTAATTTTATTATTCATATGTGCATACAAGGCTTGGTTCATTTCTCTCCCCTGCCCCCACCCCCTCCATTACCACCCACTCCACCCCCTCCTTCTCCCCCCCCAATACCCAGCAGAAACTATTTTGCCCTTATCTCTAATTTGGTTGTAGAGAGAGTATAAGCAATAATAGGAAAGAACAAGGGTTTTTGCTGGTTGAGATAAGGATAGCTATACAGGGAGTTGACTCACATTAATTTCCTGTGCATGTGTGTTACCTTTTAGGTTAATTCTTTTTGATCTCACCTTTTCTCTAGTTCCTGGTCCCCTTTTCCTATTGGCCTCAGTTGCTTTTAAGGTATCTGCTTTAGTTTCTCTGTGTTAAGGGCAACAGATGCTAGCTAATTTTTTAGGTGTCTTACCTATCCTCACCCCTCCCTTGTGTGCTCTCGCTTTTATCATGTGCTCAAAGTCCAATCCCCTTGTTGTATTTGCCCTTGATCTAATGTCCACATATGAAGGACAACATATGATTTTTGGTCTTTTTGGCCAGGCTAACCTCACTCAATGATTTTTTCCAATTCCATCCATTTACCAGCGAATGATAACATTTCGTTCATCTTCATGGCTGTATAAAATTCCATTGTGTATAAATACCACATTTTCTTAATCCATTCGTCAGTGCTGGGGCATCTTGGCTGTTTCCATAACTTGGCTATTGTGAATAGTGCTGTAATAAACATGGGTGTGCAGGTGCCTCTGGAGTAACCTGTGTCACAATCTTTTGGGTATATCTCCACGAGTGGTATTGCTGGATCATATGGTAGATCAATGTTTAGATTTTTAAGTAGCCGCCAAATTTTTTTCCAGAGTGATTGTACTAGTTTACATTCCCACCAATAGTGTAAGAGGGTTCCTTTTTCCCCGCATCCTCGCCGACACCTGTTGGTGGTGTTGTTGCTAATGATGGCTATTCTAACAGGGGTGAGATGGAGTCTTAGTGTGGTTTTAATTTGCATTTCCTTTATTGCTAGAGATGGTGAGCATTTTTTCATGTGTTTTTTGGCCATTTGAATTTCTTCTTTTGAGAAAGTTCTGTTTAGTTCACTTGCCCATTTCTTTATATGTTCATTAGTTTTGGGAGAATTTATTTTTTTTATTTTTTTTTCATTTTTCTTTTATTATTCATATGTGCATACAAGGCTTGGTTCATTTCTCCCCCCTGCCCCCACCCCCTCCCTTACCACCCACTCCACCCCCTCCCGCTCCCCCCCTCAATACCCAGCAGAAACTATTTTGCCCTTATCTCTAATTTTGTTGTAGAGAGAGTATAAGCAATAATAGGAAGGAACAAGGGGTTTTGCTGGTTGAGATAAGGATAGCTATACAGGGCATTGACTCACGTTGATTTCCTGTGCGTGGGTGTTACCTTCTAGGTTAATTCTTTTTGATCTAACCTTTTCTCTAGTTCCTGGTCCCCTTTTCCTATTGGCCTCAGTTGCTTTAAGGTATCTGCTTTAGTTTCTCTGCATTAAGGGCAACAAATGCTAGCTAGTTTTTTAGGTGTCTTACCTATCCTCACCCCTCCCTTGTGTGCTCTCGCTTTTATCATGTGCTCATAGTCCAATCCCCTTGTTGTGTTTGCCCTTGATCTAATGTCCACATATGAGGGAGAACATACGATTTTTGGTCTTTTGAGCCAGGCTAACCTCACTCAGAATGATGTTCTCCAATTCCATCCATTTACCAGCGAATGATAACATTTCGTTCTTCTTCATGGCTGCATAAAATTCCATTGTGTATAGATACCACATTTTCTTAATCCATTCGTCAGTGCTGGGACATCTTGGCTGTTTCCATAACTTGGCTATTGTGAATAGTGCTGCAATAAACATGGATGTGCAGGTGCCTCTGGAGTAACAGTCTTTTGGGTATATCCCCAAGAGTGGTATTGCTGGATCAAATGGTAGATCAATGTTTAGCTTTTTAAGTAGCCTCCAAATTTTTTTCCAGAGTGGTTGTACTAGTCTACATTCCCACCAACAGTGTAAGAGGGTTCCTTTTTCCCCGCATCCTCGCCAACACCTGTTGTTGGTGGTGTTGCTGATGATGGCTATTCTAACAGGTGTGAGGTGGAATCTTAGTGTGGTTTTAATTTGCATTTCCTTTATTGCTAGAGATGGTGAGCATTTTTTCATGTGTTTTCTGGCCATTTGAATTTCTTCTTTTGAGAAAGTTCTGTTTAGTTCACATGCCCATTTCTTTATTGGTTCATTAGTTTTGGGAGAATTTAGTTTTTTAAGTTCCCTGTATATTCTGGTTATCAGTCCTTTGTCTGATGTATAATTGGCAAATATTTTCTCCCAGTCTGTGGGTGTTCTCTTCAGTTTAGAGACCATTTCTTTTGATGAACAGAAGCTTTTTAGTTTTATGAGGTCCCATTTATCTATGCTATCTCTTAGTTGCTGAGCTGCTGGGGTTTCATTGAGAAAGTTCTTACCTATACCTACTAACTCCAGAGTATTTCCTACTCTTTCTTGTATCAACTTAAGAGTTTGGGGTCTGATATTAAGATCCTTGATCCATTTTGAGTTAATCTTGGTATAGGGTGAAATACATGGATCTAGTTTCAGTTTTTTGCAGACTGCTAACCAGTTGTCCCAGCAATTTTTGTTGAAGAGGCTGCTATTTCTCCATCGTATATTTTTAGCTCCTTTGTCAAAGATAAGTTGCTCATAGTTGTGTGGCTTCATATCTGGATCCTCTATTCTGTTCCACTGGTCTTCATGTCTGTTTTTGTGCCAGTACCATGCTGTTTTTACTGTTATTGCTTTGTAATATAGTTTGAAGTCAGGTATTGTGATACCTCCTGCATTGTTCTTTTGACTGAGTATTGCCTTGGCTATTCGTGGCCTCTTGTGTTTCCATATAAATTTCACAGTAGATTTTTCAATCTCTTTAATGAATGTCATTGGAATTTTGATGGGAATTGCATTAAACATGTAGATTACTTTGGGGAGTATCGACATTTTTACTATGTTGATTCTACCAATCCATGAGCATGGGAGATCTCTCCACTTTCTATAGTCTTCCTCAATCTCTTTCTTCAGAAGTGTATAGTTTTCCTTGTAGAGGTCTTTCACATCTTTTGTTAGGTTTACACCTAGGTATTTGATTTTTTTCGAGGCTATTGTAAATGGAATTGTTTTCATACATTCTTTTTCCGTTTGCTCATTGTTAGTATATAGAAATGCTAATGATTTTTCTATGTTGATTTTATATCCTGCTACTTTGCTATAGCTATTGATGATGTCTAGAAGCTTCTGAGTAGAGTTTTTTGGGTCTTTAAGGTATAGGATCATGTCGTCTGCAAATAGGGATATTTTGACAGTTTCTTTACCTATTTGTATTCCTTTTATTCCTTCTTCTTGCCTAATTGCTCTGGCTAGGAATTCCAGTACTATGTTGAATAGGAGTGGAGATAGTGGGCATCCTTGTCTGGGTCCTGATTTTAGAGGGAACGGTTTTAATTTTTCTCCGTTAAGTATAATGCTGGCTGTAGGTTTGTCATATATAGCTTTTATAATGTTGAGGAACTTTCCTTCTATTCCTAGTTTTCTGAGAACTTTTATCATGAAATGATGTTGGATCTTATCAAAGGCTTTTTCTGCATCTATTGAGATGATCAAGTGGTTTTTGTCTTTGCTTCTGTTAATGTGGTTTATTACGTTTATTGATTTTCGTATGTTGAACCACCCCTGCATCCCTGGGATGAAGCCTACCTGGTCGTGGTGGATAATCTTTTTGATGTGTTGCTGAATTCAATTTGCCTTTATTTTGTTGAGGATTTTTGCATCAATGTTCATTAAGGAGATTGGCCTTTAGTTCTCCTTTTTGGAGGTGTCTTTGCGTGGTTTTGGGATAAGTGTAATACTGGCTTCATAAAATGTGTTTGGCAGTTTTCCTTCCCTTTCTATTTCATGGAACAGTTTAAGGAGGGTTGGTATCAGTTTTCTTTAAAGATCTGATAGAATTCAGCAGAGAATCCATCAGGTCCTGGACTTTTCTTTTTGGGGAGACTCTTGATTGCTGCTTCAATTTCATTTTGTGTTATAGGTCTATTCAGGTGATTAATTTCCTCTTGGTTCAGTTTTGGATGATCATATGTATCTAGAAATCTGTCCATGTCTTTTAGATTTTCAAATTTATTTGAATATAGGTTCTCAAAGTAGTCTCTGATGATTTCCTGGACTTCCATGGTGTTTGTTGTTAACTCCCCTTTTGCATTCCTGATTCTACTAATTTGGGTTTTTTCTCTCCTCATTTTAGTCAGGTTTGCCAGGGGTCTATCGATCTTGTTTATTTTTTCAAAGAACCAACTTTTTGTTTCATTAATTCTTTGTATGGTTTTTTTGGTTTCTATTTCGTTGATTTCAGCTCTTATTTTTATTATTTCTCTCCTTCTATTTGTTTTGGGATTTGCTTGTTCTTGTTTTTCTAGGAGTTTGAGATGTATCATTAGGTCATTGATTTGGGATCTTTCAATCTTTTTAATATATGCACTCATGGCTATAAACTTTCCTCTCAAGACTGCCTTAGCTGTGTCCCATAGGTTCTGGTAGGTTGTGTTTTCATTTTCATTGACTTCTCGGAACTTTTTAATTTCCTCTTTTATTGCATCGATGATCCATTCTTCATTAAGTAATGAGTTATTTAGTTTCCAGCTGTTTACATGTTTTTTGTCTTTACTTTTGTTGTTGAGTTCTACTTTTACTGCATTGTGGTCAGATAGTATGCATGGTATTATTTCTATTTTCTTATATTTGCTGAGGCTTGCTTTGTGCCCTAGGATATGATCTATTTTGGAGAAGGTTCCATGGGCTGCTGAGAAGAATGTATATTGTGTAGAGGTTGGATGAAATGTTCTGTAGACATCTACTAGGTCCATTTGACCTATTGCATATTTTAGATCTTGGATTTCTTTATTGAGTTTTTGTTTGGATGACCTATCTATTGATGATAATGGAGTGTTAAAGTCTCCCACAACCACTGTGTTGGCTTTTATATATGCTTTTAGGTCTTTTAGGATATGTTTGATGAAATTGGGTGCATTGACATTGGGTGCGTACAGATTGATGATTATTATTTCCTTTTGGTCTATTTCCCCTTTTATTAGTATGGAATGTCCTTTATCTCGTTTGATCAATGTAGGTTTGAAGTCTACTTTGTCAGAGATAAGTATTGCTACTCCTGCTTGTTTTCGGGGGCCATTGGCTTGGTAAATCTTCTTCCAGCCTTTCATCCTAAGCATATGCTTATTTCTGTCGGTGAGATGAGTCTCCTGTAAGCAACAAATTGTTGGATCTTCTTTTTTAATCCATTTTGTCAAACGGTGTCTTTTGATGGGTGAATTAAGTCCATTAACATTAAGTGTTAGTACTGATAGGTATGTGGTGATTCCTGCCATTTAGTTATCTTAGTTGTTTGAAGGTTTGATTGTGTGTACCTAACTTGATGTTACTCTCTTCTGTCTTGCTTTTTCTTATCCTGTGGTTTGGTGCTGCCTGCCTTTTCATGGTTAAGTTGGGTGTCACTTTCTGTGTGCAGGATCCCTTGCAGAATCTTTTGTAATGGTGGCTTTGTGGTCACATATTGTTTTAGTTTTTGCTTATCATGGAAGACTTTTATTGCTCCATCTGTTTTGAATGATAGCTTTGCTGGGTAGAGTATCCTGGGGCTGAAGTTATTTTCATTCAGTGCCCGGAAGATCTCACCCCATGCTCTTCTTGCTTTTAATGTTTCTGTTGAGAAGTCTGCTGTGATTTTGATGGGTTTACCTTTGTATGTTACTTGTTTTTTCTCTCTTGCAGCCTTCAATATTCTTTCCTTAGTTTCTGAACTTGTTGTTTTAATGATGATATGTCGTGGAGTAGTTCTATTTTGATCTGGTCTGTTTGGTGTCCTGGAGGCCTCTTGCATTTGTATGGGAATATCTTTCTCTAGATTTGGGAAATTTTCCGTTATTATTTTGTTGAATATATTACGCATTCCCTTTGCTTGCACCTCTTCTCCTTCTTCGATGCCCATGATTCTCAAGTTTGGTCTTTTGATGGAGTTGGTGAGTTCTTGCATTTTCTTTTCACAGGTCTTGAGTTGTTTAATTAATAGTTCTTCGGTTTTTCCTTTAATTACCATTTCATCTTCAAGTTCTGAGATTCTGTCTTCTGTTTGTTCTATTCTGCTGGATTGGCCTTCCGTTTTGTTTTGCAGTTCTGTTTCGTTCTTTTTTCTGAGGTTTTCCATATCCTGGCTGTTTTCTTCTTTATTGTTGTCTATTTTTGTCCTGAGTTCATTTATCCATTTATTCATTGTGTTCTCTCTTTCACTTTGGTGTTTATACAGTGCTTCTATGGTTTCCTTTATTTCTTCTTTTGCTTTTTCAAATTCTCTATTTTTATTGTCTTGGAATTTTTTGAGTGTCTCCTGTACATTTTGGTTGACCCTATCCAGTATCATCTCTATAAAATTCTCATTGAGTACTTGTAGTATGTCTTCTTTTAAATTATTCTTGTAGGCTTCATTGGTCCTTTGGCATAGTTTATCTTCATTTTGTTGGAGTCTGGCTCTGAGTTTCTGTTCTCTTCATTCCCCTCTGGTTCCTGTACTAATTTTTTGCTGTGGGGAAACTGGTTTCCTTGTTTTTTCTGTCTTCCTGTCATTGTCCTTGGTGTTGTTACTGTCCCTGTACTGTGTGTAATTAAGTATTTTCTAGCTTGTAATAATAACAATGGTAATATTGAGAATGGAAGAGTGAGCTGAGATGGAAAGCAAGAAGTTAAAGAAAAGGGGAAAACAAATATACAGACAAGAGGGAGAAAGCAGAACAAGGTATCAGACAAGAGAGTTTCAAAGGTATAAACAGGGAGTGTTAGTGTACTAATCGACAGTAAGCTGAACAGACAATAGAGAGACAGAGAGAGGATTGAAAATCAAAGATAAAAAAATAAAAAATAAGTATATGAAAGTAATATCTATTTATAAAAATGAATTAAAATAAAATGGAAAATAGAAAATTAAAAAACAAAAAACCAAAAAACTTCCAAGTTTATATGCAATGCAATTTCAGTCTTAATAATTTGGATGTCTGTCTCAATCTCCAGTCCTGGAGTTGGTGCCTCAGATGTTGTTCTGTAGTTGTCTCATCAAAGGGGATGCATAAAGTAGAACAAAACTACACTCACACACACACAGAAGAAAAAAAAAAAGCCCCACCAAGTGTCCCCAGTTCAAATGCAATACAGTTTCAATAAGTTTTTCGGCTTGCAGGTGTAATTCGGTTGTTCTCTCATCAAAGGTAGGGAGAAAAAGAAAAAAAAGCGTCTGGAGGCAGTTCTGAGAGTGGTATCTGCAACTGTGGCTTGCCTGCCTGCTGCTCTCAGCCTGTAGCTGGCGGCGTTATTTATGCAGATCTCTGGGGTGAGCTAGCACTCACCTGGTCCCACAGGCTTTGTTTGCTCAGAGTTCTCCTGTGCGGGGGGGCCTCTGCTACAGGCTTTCCCCTTTCCAAGCACTGGGAAAGGTGACACTGCCCCGCGTTGTCAGGCCTGCGTGTTTATTTACAGTTCACGTGGGAAGTGGGTCTTCCCTCCTCTCACAAGCGTCCCCGCTCCTGGTTGCTGGGTGCGCCCCACTCCCGCCAGAGCCTCTCCGGCCCGCCCGGCTTGTTTATTTACAGTCCCGGGAAGGGTTCCCTTACCCCAATCTTCAGCGCTCAGGGCGCCCCACCCTCTTTCCAGCGTGTCTTAACTGTTCTTATTGCTTAGTACTCAGTTTCTCTTTTTTTCCCGGGTGGAGGTCAGTCTGTCCAGGGGGCTATGCTGCTCTGGCCAGGCTTGTCTGTGGGGCTACCGTGGTACCGCGAAGCTCACCTGGTCCGCCTCTTCCCAAGCCGTATGGGCGCCGGCCACTGGCGGCCCGGGGGCCCTCCTCGGTTCTCCGTTTAACGTGAAGTGGAGATTCTCTGCGCCAGCTGGAGATGTGGAGGAGTCAAAGTTATGCCTTTTCTCGGTGATTATGCCTGCAAAGTGTGTCTCCAGCGTCTCTCCAAGATTTCACTATAGGAGGGTCGCTTTCTGCTTCCTACCTCTAGCCGCCATCTTGGAATTCCCACCGGGAGAATTTAGTTTTTTAAGTTCCCTGTATATTCTGGTTATCAGTCCTTTGTCTGATGTATAGATGGCAAAAATTTTCTCCCACTCTGTGGGTGTTCTCTTCAGTTTAGAGACCATTTCTTTTGATGAACAGAAGTTTTTTGGCTTTATGAGGTCCCAATTATCTATGCTATCTCTTAGTTGCTGTGCTGCTGGGGTTTTGTTGAGAAAGTTCTTACCTATACCTACTAACTCCAGAGTATTTCCTACTCTTTCCTGTATCAACTTAAGAGTTTGGGGTCTGATATTAAGATCCTTGATCCATTTTGAGTTAATATTGGTATAGGGTGATATACATGGATCTAGTTTCAGTTTTTTGCAGACTGCTAACCAGTTTTCCCAGCAATTTTTGTTGAAGAGGCTGCTATTTCTCCATCATATGTTTTTAGCTCCTTTGTCAAACACAAGTTGGTTATAGTTGTGTGCCTTCATATCTGGGTCCTCTATTCTGTTCCACTGGTCTTCATGTCTGTTTTTGTGCCAGTACCATGCTGTTTTTACTGTTATTGCTTTGTAATATAGTTTGAAGTCAGGTATTGTGATACCTCCTGCATTGTTCTTTTGACTGAGTATTGCCTTGGCTATTTGTGGCCTCTTGTGTTTCCATATAAATTTCACAGTAGATTTTTCAATCTCTTTAATGAATGTCATTGGAATTTTGATGGGAATTGCATTAGACATGTAGATTACTTTTGGGACATTTTTACTATGTTGATTCTACCAATCCATGAGCATGGGAGATCTCTCCACTTTCTATAGTCTTCCTCAATCTCTTTCTTCAGAAGTGTATAGTTTTCCTTGTAGAGGTCTTTCACATCTTTTGTTAGGTTTACACCTAGGTATTTGATTTTTTTTGAGGCTATTGTAAATGGAATTGTTTTCATACATTCTTTTTCAGTTTGCTCATTGTTAGTGTATAGAAATGCTAATGATTTTTCTATGCTGATTTTATATCCTGCTACCTTGCTATAGCTATTGATGATGTCTAGAAGCTTCTGAGTAGAGTTTTTTGGGTCTTTAAGGTATAGGATCATGTCATCTGCAAATAGGGATATTTTGACAGTTTCTTTACCTATTTGTATTCTTTTTATTCCTTCTTGCCTAATTGCTCTGGCTAGGAATTCCAGTACTATGTTGAATAGGAGTGGAGACAGTGGGCACTCCTTGTCTGGTTCCTGATTTTAGAGAGAATGGTTTCAGTTTTTCTCCATTAAGTATAATGCTGGCCATAGGTTTGTCATATATAGCTTTCATAATGTTGAAGTACTTTTCTTCTATTCCTAGTTTTCTGAGAACTTTTATCATGAAATGGTGTTGGATCTTATCAAAGGCTTTTTCTGCATCTATTGAGATGATCAAGTGGTTTTTGTCTTTGCTTCTGTTAATGTGGTTTACTACATTTATTGATTTTCGTATGTTGAACCACGCCTGCATCCCTGGGATGAAGCCTACTTGGTCATGGTGAGTAATCTTTTTGATGTGTTGTTGAATTCGGTTTGCCATTATTTTGTTGAGGATTGTTGAGGATTGACATGTTCATTAAGGAGATTGGCCTAAAGTTCTCCTTTTTGGAGGTGTCTTTGCCTGGTTTTGGGATAAGTGTAATACTGGCTTTTATTTCATCGATGATCCATTCTTCATTAAGTAATGAATTATTTAGTTTCCAGCTGTGTGCATGTTTTTTGTCTTTACTTTTGTTGTTGAGTTCTACTTTTACTGCATTGTGATCAGATCGTATGCACAGTATAATTTCTATTTTTTTATATTTGCTGAGACTTGCTTTGTGCCCTAGGATATGATCTATTTTGGAGAAGGTTCCATGGGCTGCTGAGAAGAATGTATATTGTATAGAGGTTGGATGAAATGTTCTGTAGACATCTACTAGGTCCATTTGACCTATTGCATGTTTTAGATCTTGGATTTCTTTATTGATTTTTTTGTTTGGATGACCTATCTATTGATGATAATGCAGTGTTAAAGTCTCCCAGAACCACTATGTTGGCATTTACATATGCTTTTAGGTCCTTCAGTGTATGTTTTATGAAATTGAGTACGTTGACTTTGGGTGCATACAGGTTGATAATTATTATTTCCTTTTGGTCTATTTCCCCTTTTATTAGTGTGGAATGTCCTTCTTTATCTTGTTTGATCAATGTAGGTTTGAAGTCTAATTTGTCAGAGATAAGTATTGCTACTCCATCCTGTTTTTGGGGGCCTTTGGCTCAGTAAATCTTCTTCCAGCCTTTCATCCTAAGCCTATGCTTATTTCTGTCGGTGAGATGAGTCTCCTGTAAGCAACAAATTGTTGGATCTTCCTTTTTAATCCATTTCGTCAAGTGGTGTCTTTTGATGGGTGAATTAAGTCCATTAACATTAAGCGTTAGTACTGATAGGTATGGAGTGATTCCTGTCATTTAGTTGTCTTAGTTGTTTGAAGGTTTGATTGTGTGTACCTAAGTTGAGGTTACTCTCTACTGTCTTGCTTTTTCTTTTCCTGTGGTTTGGTGCTACCTGTCTTTTCATGGTTAAGTTGGGTTTCACTTTCTGTGTGCAGAATCTTTTGTAGTGGTGGCTTTGTGGTCACATATTGTTTTAGTTTCTGCTTATCATGGAAGACTTTTATTGCTCCATCTATTTTGAATGATACTTTTCCTGGGTAGAGTATCCTGGGGTTAAAGTTATTTTCATTCAGTGCCCGGAAGATCTCACCCCACGCTCTTCTTGCTTTTAATGTTTCTGTTGAGAAGTCTGCTGTGATTTTGATGGGTTTATCTTTGTATGTTACTTGTTTTTTCTGTCTGACGGACTTCAATATTCTTTCCTTAGTTTCTGAACTTGTTGTTTTAATGATGACATGTCGTGGAGTAGTTCTATTTTGATCTGGTCTGTTTGGTGTCCTGGAGGCCTCTTGCATTTGTATGGGAATATCTTTCTCTAGATTTGGGAAATTTTCCGTTATTATTTTGTTGAATATATTACGCATTCCCTTTGATTGCACCTCTTCTCCTTCTTCGATGCCCATGATTCTCAAGTTTGGTCTTTTGATGGAGTTGGTGAGTTCTTGCATTTTCTTTTCACAGGTCTTCAGTTGTTTAGTCAATAATTCTTTGGTTTTTCTTTAATTACCATTTCATTTTCAAGTTCTGAGATTCTGTCTTCTGTTTGTTCTATTCTGCTGGATTGGCCTTCTGTTTTGTTTTGCAGTTCTGTTTCATTTTTTTTTTCTGAGGTTTTCCATATCCTGGGTGGTTTCCTCTTTAATGTTGTCTATTTTTGTCCTGAGTTCACTTATCCATTTATTCATCATGTTCTCTGTTTCAATTTAGTGTTTATACAGTGCTTCCATGGTTTCCTTTATTTCTTCTTTTGCTTTTTCAAATTCCCTATTTTTGTTGTCTTGGAATTTCTTGAGGGTCTCCTGTACATTTTGGTTGACCCTATCCAGTATCATCTCTATAAAATTCTCATTGAGTACTTGTAGTATGTTTTCTTTTAAATTATTCCTGTGGGCTTCATTGGGTCCTTTGGCATAGTTTATCTTCATTTTGTTGGAGTCTGGATTGAGTTTCTGTTTTCTTCATTCCCCTCTGGTTCCTGTACTATTTTTTTGCTGTGGGGAAACTGGTTTCCCTGTTTTTTCTGTCTTCCTTTCATTGTCTTTGGTATTGTTACTGTCTCTGTACTGTGTGCAATTAAGTATTTTCTAGCTTGTAATAGTAACAATGGTAATATTTAGAATGGAAGAGTGAGCTGAGATGGAAAGCAAGAAGTTAAAGAAAAGGGGAAAACAAATACACAGACAAGAGGGAGAAAGCAGAACAAGGTTTCAGACAAGAAAGTTTCAAAGGTATAAACAGGGAGCATTAGTGTACTAATTGACAGTAAGCTGGAAAACATTAGAGAGACAGAGGATTGAAAATCAAAAATAAAAAAAGGTAAGAATAAAAATAAAAAATAAGTAAATGAAAGAAATATCTCTATATAAAAATGAATTATAATAAAATGGAAAATAGAAAAATTTTAAAAAGTAAACAAAAAACCCCCCAAAACCAAAAAACCTCCAAGTTCAAATGCAATTAAGTTTCAGTCGTAATAATTTGTGTGGCCATCTCAGTCTCCAATCCTGGAGATAGTGCCTCAGATGTTGTTCTCTAGATGTCTCATCAAAGGGGACGCATAAAGTAGAACAAAGCTACACACACACACACACCAAAAAGAAAAAAACCCCACCAAGTGTCCCAAGTTCAAATGCAATACAGTTGCAGTAAGTTTTTCAGCATGCAGGTGTAATTTGGTTGTTCTCTCACCAAAGGTAGGGAGAAAAAGAAAAAAAAGAGTCTAGAGACAGTTCTGAGAATGGTATCTGCGGCTGTGGCTTGCCTGCCCGCTGCTGTCAGCCTGCTGCTGCTGGAGGCGTTATTTATGCAGATATCTGGGGTGAGTTTAACACTCACCTGGCCCCAAAGGCTTTGTTTGCTCAGAGTTCTCCTGTGCGGGAGCCTCTGCTACAAGCTTTCCCCTTTCCAAGGACACTGGGAAAGGTGACACTGCACCCACGTTGTCAGGTCTGCATGTTTATTTACAGTTCATGTGGGAGGTGGGTCTTCTCCCATTTCCTGGGGAGTTTTCCTCCCACCGCCACTTTCACAAGTTTCCTGCTCTTGATTACTGGGTGGCGCTGCTGCTCCTGCCAGCCGCCATGTTTGTTTACAGTTCACGTGGGAAGTGGGTCTTCCCTCTTCTCCTGTGGAGTTTTCCTCCCTCTGCCACTCTCACAAGCTTTCCCGCTCCTGGTTGCTGAGCGTGAGCCCCCGCTCCCGCCAGAGCCTCTCCGGCCTGCCCGGCTTGTTTATTTACAGTCCCAGGAAGGATTCCCTTCCCCCAATCTTTGGCACTCAGTGCACCCCACCCTCTTTCCCACATGTCTTTATTGTTCTTATTGCTTATTAGTCAGTTTCTCTTTTTTCCCCGGGTGGAGGTCAGTCTGTCCAGGGGGCTATGCTGCTCGGGCCCAGGCTTATTTGTGGGAGTACCGCGGTACCGCAAAGCTCACCTGGTCCGCGTCTTCCCAAGCCATCTGGGCGTGGGTGACTGGCGGCCCAGGGGCCCTCCTGGTTTCTCCATTTAATGTGAAGTGGAGATTCTCTGCACCGGCAGGAGGTGTGGAGGGGTCAAAGTTATGCCTTTTCTCAGTGATTATGCCTGCAAAGTGTGTCTCCAGCGTCTCTCCAAGATTTCACTATAGGAAGCTCGCTTTCTGCCTCCTCCCTCTAGCCGCCATCTTGGAATCTCCCACATTTTCAGTATATATTGATTGTTCATGGTAGGTTCACATAAGTATTTCAGATACTTATCATTCTTTAATCTGATTAAAGCCCCATTACTTTCTCTTCCTCTATTACCCTGCTCCCATGTTATGGAACAGTTTATAATGCATTGTGTTATGTTATCCTCACACTCAGTTGTATTGTATTTCATTTTCTTTCCCTTTCCTGTCTACCCATAATCCCCTCACAGATGTACAAATAGAACCATATTCTCTATCAATCTAACACCTAGCTAGCAATCATCTATTTGCATCTATAACTGTATGCATGTATGTGTACATAAGATCATGTTTGTATTTGTGTATAATTTACCTTTTAGGTCTAGCTTCCAACAATGATTTAAACATGCAACTTTTCTCTGTCTGAGCCTGGCTTACTTCACTTAAAGTGAACATCACCATTTCCACCAATTTCATAATTTCATTTTTCCTTATGGTTGAATTGGCTTACCTCACTTAAAGTGAACATCACCATTTCCACCAATTTCATAATTTCATTTTTCTTTATGGTTGAATAATACTACATTAGGTATATATACTACATTTTTTTAATCCATTCATCAGTCATAGGGCATCTGGGATATTTCCAAAGCTTGGCTATTGTAATTAGTGCTGCAACAAACATGAGCGTGCAAGTGGCTCTATCATATCCTGACTTATATTCCCTTAGTTTTCTACCAAAGAATAATATTGGTAGATGGCAAGGTAGTTTTGTGTTAGTTTTTGAGAAATCTTCATTCTGTTTCCATAACAGTTGAACTAATTCACATTCCCAACAGCAGTTGATAAGGGTTCCTTTCCCCCTGCATCCTTGCCAGTGTCTCTTGTTTCTGTTATGGCAGATAGTCTTTATATCAAGAGTGAGGTGAAATCTATTTTAATTTTTTTGTACTACTAAGGATTGAACTCAGGATCTGGTGCTTGCTAGGCAGATGCTGCTCCACTTGAGCCATACCCCAGTCCAAGTGAGGTGAAATCTAAATGTTGTTTTGATTTGAATTTCCTCTATGGTGTAGGGTGTTGAACATTTTAACTGACACATAAAAACTGTACATGTTGATGATGTATGATGTGATGTTTAAATAAACACATTGTGTGATGTCCCAATCTATTGGTTTTCAAAAATGTGTCATTTACTTAAGGTGAAAAATTCAATATCCTCTTATATGTCTTGTTTTTGTGAATTCCCTCATCTATTTAGATCTTTATCCAAAAAGATCTCTAAGGACTTTTATTTCTTAGTAATCCACACAGTGCTAAGAACAAGAGTGTGTCTCAAATTATGTTTCTTAAGTATATAATAGAATTATTTAGTAAAACTTTGTAATACTTGTATATTTACAAAAATGTAGACAAGATAGGAGTTACTAACAAGAGATGCCATGAAGGATGTCCTAAAGGGGACAAGGCACAAAAAATTGCCATGTAGTTTTTCTCTTTTCTAATAGTCATATACAGCATATAGAACAAAAAATTATACACAAAGTTCAGAATTTCTTCTGGGATTTCAGAACATGAACATCTTCACCCTCTCATCTATGGACTGTTCCTGTTCATACACCTGGTCACTGTGCTGAAGAACCTGCTCATCCTACTAGTCACCATCTCAGACTCTTACACACACCCATGGACTTCTTACTCTCCAATCTGTCCTTTGTGGACATCTGTATAGCCTTTGCCACTGTCACAAAGATGTGAGTGAACATTCAGACACAATCAACAAGGCCATAACTTATGAAGGTTGCATCATCCAGATTTATTTTTTGTGTACTTGTGCTGTTGGACAATGTTCTCCTGGGTGTGATGGGTTATGACCATTTGGGGGCCATTTGTCATCCCTGCACAACATAATCTTCATGAACCATGAACTCTGTGTGTTGCTGGTTTTCTGTGTCCTGGGTCACAAGTGTTATGGGTGGCTTATTATGTACCTTAGTGGCATTGCAGCTGTCTTCCATTTAGAAACAAAAATCCCCCACATTTTCTGTGAACCTAATCAGTTAAGTTACCTTTTCTGTTCTGATACATTTCTTAATGACATGATGACATACTTTATAGTCATCATACTTTATAGGTATGTTGCTGGCTTTTTGTCCCCTCAATGGCATCCTCTACTCTTACTCCAATATTGTGTCCTCCATACTATCATCTCAATAGATGAAGAAAACACCATTGAGAGAATCCAACATCACTATGTAATAAAAAGACTTGAAGAAACTGTAGTAAAGAAAATATAGTTAAGAACCTGTACAATAAACATAGTTCCAACATCACCCAAAAATGGCAGAAAGCAAACCATTTCCTCTAAGTTCAGGAATAAGACAAAAGTATCTACTTTCCCCTTTCTTATTCAGTATAGTGCTAGTAATCTTATGGAACTCAGAAAGGGAAGAGAAAGAAATAAAAGGGATACACATAGGACAGGAAGAAGTGAAATTATCCCTGTTTGCAGATGACATGAGCATATAGTTCAAAGTTCATAGAGATCTCCCCAGAAAACTCTTAATCTGATAAACATTTACAACAAAGTGTCAAGAAACAAAACCAATGTAGAAGTCAGGAACTATTTTATATACCACTATTGAAGAGACTGAGAAAGAAATCTGGAAAACCATCCCTTTAATTATCCCCTAAGAAATTATGTACATAGAAATAGAGCTAACAAATGGGGTGAAAAAAACCTCTACAATGAATACTGCAAAACACTGTAGAAGGAAATTGAAAACATTAGGAGATGAAACGACCTCCCATGTTCATCAATCAGCAGAATTAATACTGTAAAAATGGCCATATTAATTAATAGATATTCAATGCAATGACCAGCAAAATTTCCTGCTCCACAGAAAGGAAAATCAATTCTTCCCTTTATATGGAAACATAAAAGACCAAAAGCAATCATGAACAAAAACCACAATGATGGGATTGTCACAAAATATAGATTCAAATTGTAATAGAAAGCAACATTAACAAAACAATATGGTGCTGGCACAATAAAACATACAAATATTTTCATACATTCTATGAAATAGAATGGACAATTTAGATAAAATCTCTTATAGTGACAGCCATCTAATCTTTGACAAAGCTGCCAAACACCTATGACAAAGAAAATACAGCCTTTTCAACAAATGGTGTTGAGAAAACTGGATATCAACATGTAGAAGACTGAGACTACATCTCTCTCAGCTCATACAAAAACCAATTCAAAAATAATCAAAGATCATAACATAAGAGCAGTAACTTTGAAACTACTAAGGAAAGAAAAAGGAAAAGACTTGAAGATACAGACATCGGTAACAATTTTCTGAATAGATCTTCAGGTACTCAGAGGATAAAACCAACAGGTAGTAATTACAGAAATTCTGCTTTTCCTTTCACACATTAAAGTGCATATAATTTATACTCACCTCCATGCTTTTTAAAACTTCTTTTTATTTTCTCCCATTCTGTCAAGTATGACATTGTTCTGGTATTTTTATCCTCCTTTGGCACACCATGATGCTGAATAAAACTGTTTTAAGTTGAAATGAAAAAATAAACAATAAATAAAAAGAAGTTCTGCACTGATAATGAAGCAATTAACAGAATCAAAAGAAAAACTACAAAAAGGGAGGAATCTTTGCCAGGTAGTCATTGGATAAAGGACTAATATGCAGAATACATAAAGAACTGCAAACATTGAGCACTAAAAGAATAAATGGAATCAATAAATGTGCAAATTAATTTAGCAGATAGCTTTCAAAAGAAGACTAAGTTGGATACTAAATACATGAAGAAATGTTCAACTTCCTTAACCATAAAGGAAATTCATTTCAAAACATCATTGGAATTCTGTCTTATCCCAGTCAGAATAGATCACATCAAACAAAACAAAAAACAAATATTGGTGAAGATGTGGGGAAAAGGAACCCTTATACACTACTGGTGGGAATTTAAATTAGTGCAGTCACTATAGAAATTAGTACGGAGGTTCCTTAAAATCTAATAATAAACTGCCATATGGTCCTGCTACAGCACACCTGGCCATATATCTGAAGGAAGGTAAGTCAACATCCAGTTGAATACCTGCACACCCATGTTTATAGCTGAGCTACTCACAATAGCTAAAATATGGAATCAGCCCAAGAGCCCAAGAAGTGATGAATGGATAAAGAAGGTGTGGCGAACAAACACAATGTTGTGTCTTTCAGCCATAAGGAAGAATGGGGTTATGTCATTTGCAGGAAAATGAATACAATTAGCAATTGTCCTCTTAAGCCAAATAAGGCTGACTGACAAAGGTAAATATAGAATAACCACTCCCATAGGCAGAATTTATTCCTTAAAAATTAGTGACAGGAGTACAAAACAGGCATTTTTTGGGGTGTGGGTACCAGAGGAAGGGAAGAAAGTGAAAGAAGAGGCTGAGAATGGGGGAATATGGTCAAAGTACATTATAAATATGCATGAAAATAATACAATGAAATCTGTTGAAATTATTTTAAGAGATATGGGACTAGGGAGAGTCATATAGGGGGTGAATTTGACCAGTGTAAATTGTATTATTTATGGACACATCACAAGGAAACCACTTTTTACAACAAATATCTGCTAGTAATATATGTAAAAAGAGAAAATAGATTTTTCTGCAATTTTGATGGTATTAAGGTTTGAATTGAGGACATTTCTTATGCTTGTTAGACAGGTGCTCTACCTTCGAACCCCCCAGTCCTAACAATTTTAAGACAGTAAGAGCAGTGTCTACTCTACATGTCAGTGTTTTGGCATTCCAAAAATCTAGGAAAATCATTTATCTCAAACAAATAAAAAATTTTGCAGAAGATTTGGCAAAAGTGCTCAAAAGTTTACATACCTGGAAGGCAGATATTTCATGGAGAAAATGTAATAACTGAATCACCTAACTCCTAGCCAGTTCTCTTGGGAACACAGAATGAACAGAAATATTTGCTTCCTTCTCAGACCAATGTATCTCAGGGAAATCATGTAGGTATACAGCACTTGAGAGTCACAAGAGGAAATATACATACCTAATTAGCAGAAAGCGATCTAGGAATACATCTTGATGTTTTCCCTCAGAGTGCAGGTTTGGATAGAACAGGACACAGTAGTTACTTTTGAAATCTTCAGAGCCATAAGTATGGCTAGAAGACCAGTGTTTCACTCCCTCCTGCTTTCTTGTCTGGGGCAGAGATTCATTTCTCCATCATATACCACCCAGGGAGGAATACAGACTGTCACAAAGTGACCATCTTCTCAATGACCCCATCAGGTGAGTCTGAGACTCCAACAGTTCATGCAGGATATGTACAACCTGAATGGAAACTGACAAAATTTACCTAGTGTCACCTCAAACCAAGTCATCCTTTCCCAGAGCTGAGAGAACACTGCGATTACTGTGTGTGATTTAAATGAATAGTTAATTGACAACACTCATAACATGTTAAAAAGAGAAGTGTCTTTTAGATTCTGCAATGGATAAGCGACAGACATTAATTGATGGGAATGGAAGCCCTATTGGAGACTGAAGGATGATATGGCATAAATATTTCTTATAAAATGAGAAACTGTCCAAGGGTGATTCAGTTGCTCAGGGAAGTGCTATGCAATGATGATTTTTTTTTATTTTTAACATGCAGACGAAGGTTGGGGCCTTGCTCAAGTGGTAGAGCTCTTATCCTTCCTTTCAGGTGTCTCTGCAGTCTGACCCTGGGTATCTGACTGTGGACTGCAACAAAGCTCTGCCGGGGGAGAGACTCCCTTTGTTCACCAACTGGGTGGCTTCACCTGCTGTTTTCTGGGGACACCTAGAAAATATCCACATACCTGCACAGATAGGCTAGCAGTTGGCAGTGGGGTAGCTCCTGCCCTCTGATATGTCTATCCATTAATTAGGGACACTGCAGGGATTACCCACCACTTCTCGATCTCAGTCTAGGTCCCACAGGATTTGTACTGGTTTTGGACCTTAAGGCCCATAAAATTGTCTCAATATTGAACCTTTGGGCCCCATCTCAATTTCTTACACTCTGTTTCCAATCCACAAAAAATGGGTCAAAATCATCCAAGGCCCTTAGAGCAATCCATTGTCATGTCTCCTCAAAACCTTCAGACTCTGGAGTTCACAAACACCATTAAACTGAAATGGCTAATTTTGTATTGTAAAATGATTTCACCCCAATATAAATTAGACACTAATGACCATTGGCCCAAACAGGCCCCTATTTCCAAATTCTTCACAATCTCGAAAACTACCAATGCTATGGGACATGATCAGGTTTCCTGATATCCAGGTCTCTGTTCATCTCTGCTCCAGTCTCTCCTTTTCTCTGTTCTCCTCCTAAACAAAATACTTCCCCTCCCCACATTTTTCTGCCTTCCATTGAAAACGACCTTCTCTGACTTCAGCTCATCTTTGTCATCCTTTCCTCATTTCACAAGATATAAAAAATGTTTAACTTTGAAACTCTTCTCTTTAAATCTTTCTCAGCCATGATGGACGTTTACTTTTACCCCTCGTACTCTAGCCTGCAGGTCTCCTCTCCCAGACTAGCCATCTGGGAGAGGCCAACAGAGAAAGAAATAGACAAAAAAGAAATGGAAAGAAAAATCCTGGTCAAGTCACACTGTCAGTTCTTTCAGCCTCCTCAGTGACACATGGTCCCAGAACTGCAGACACAAAATCAATTGCAAATCTAAATGACATCTGGCTGATGATGGGAGCTACTTTTCTGTCTAGATCTCCTGGTCTTCCACCTAACACTAAGCCTTTAAATGTACCTGAACACTTTAACAGTTTTTCTCCTTTAAGTCTTGTTTTTTGAGAAAGGCTGTTTTCCATTGCAGATATGTCAAGACCAGGAGAGGGAACTGGCCATATCCAGGTTGCTGCAGGTGGTGACCCTGGGCTGGCTCATTCATTCTCTTGGCTAAGGTATAGGGTTGGGTTTATGGACCCATGCGGTCAGCCTCACTTGCACAGTCTGGAAAGACCAAAGACAGAATTTCAATTCTATGTTGAAAAGTGCCCCGTTTGTTTAAACTAAAATCTCATTTTCCAAGGTTATGGCATTAGCTAAAAGGCAAAAGGACAGCCTTCCTAAATTCTGCTATGAATTCAATAAGGCACTTGGATTTTTTTTCAACAGGCCCTTTACCTAAAATTAACTTTTCAGGAGTTAATTCACTCTACCTTTTCTATGATTTCTATCACCAGTTTCAATGGAGATGAGAATGCCCTTTTTTCAGCCTGTCATACAAATTTTAATTAAAACTTTTTTACTGTGAACTAAAATGGTGGATTTGCACATCCTATATCCTTTGTCCAGGCAAGTATATGGGATACCAGCTCAACACCCAAGACTAGGCTCCCCAAATCTATTTTAATGGTTTGCCTAATAACAAACCTAGCACAAGGTAAACTATTATTAGTATTATTTTAAAAAAAACTCTCAAGCAGTAAATGTAAAGCTTTCAATATCATTGAGTGCACTCAGAATTAATGTAATTGTTTAGTGTGTCATTGGGTGAATGTTCTGTATGTCTGTTGTATGATTTACTTGTAAGATGCAAAAATCTGATAGCTATGACAATAGTCTTATTGGAGATGGAAACTAATTCAAAACACATTCCTACAATTGACTCTTGCTTTAGATATCAAGGTGCCCAAAATTGGTCTTAAAAGAACAGCATGGGAAACATTTCAATCTGCTCCTAAAAATTTAAAAATAAGTGATTATTGTACTTGTAGACAGTCAATTATTACATGTTCTTGAACTCTATGCATACTTAAATTGATACTTATAACATGGCTAATTTACAACTCTCCTGCATATGCATATGTTTGTACAGTTTTAGGATGATTCTTATTATTGGGTCAATGCCAAGAAATGAAAGGTTTCTTCTCTCCTCTCCAGTACTTCTTCTACTGCTACTTTAAAGAAAAATAGTTTTTCAAAGTTTTATGTCAATAAGGTCTAACTGAAATACAGGCATTTTTGGGGGAGACGGTAAACCTCAATCTGTTTCACTTTGTCATGAGTGTAATTTACACTCAATTCTTTTATAGCTAGATATATTAACAAAAGTGTCTTGAAGTTACTTACAGATAAACAGTTTAAAATTCCCTTTCCTCATGGGTATGCATAGTAAAAATATAAGGATATTTGGAAAAACAATTTTATTTAAATTTAAAATTCTTATAAAAGTCATTTTAAAAATACAAAATATTTTTAAAATACTGATTTGTTATAAAATCAACAAATCAATAAGTATAAAGGATATAGAAGGGTATTGAGTATGTATTTTGGGGGAAATGTTAAAGGGAAAAAGTCAGAGGAGGCTCTTCACAGACAGTTTGGAGACAAGAGGGGAAAGCTTCACAATCCAGATGGAGTCACTTGTGCCAGACCTCAAGAACTTACTAAAGCCAACAGGTTTTAAAGAAGTGATCTTACACAGGGAGAGTAGACATCCATGGCCAGGCTCTGCAGTTGGGCAAAGAGGACCACAGTCATCTTGTTAATGTGTGAACTGATTGCACTTTTGATGCTACTCACTGTTTGGTGCCATGAGTCCTGCAGGGGAGGGGGCCAGGCAGGGAGTCAGGAACATTGTCCTATCCTGTCTTGTACCTGTGAGAGGTGACTTCATCCTGGCCCACAGTCCCCTCTGGATCCTCCATGCTTATTTATGAAGTTTGTGTGGGGAAGGAGCATCAAAGTACATTGCACCTTCTCTCCCCTTTCTCTGAGTTCTGGGTTTCCTAAAAGATGAGAGAAATCAGGAATTGAATCCACAATCTGTCCTCTGATTCTTAGTGCTGTCACTAAATCTATTAATTTCCAAGTATCTCCCTAATGCCAGAACCTTTGGAAATAGACATCCACATTCATAAATGGTTGCTCTTGGAGTGGAATGGAGACTTATTTCCCCCTCCCCCCACCACATAGCTGTTACTGTTCTCAGATTGTTTCTCATTGTTTTATAGGAATGAATGTTAAGGTCAGATGGCCTTAAGAAAGTGGGTTTGATGGCTTGTCAATTTGGGGAAATGAAAATTGAGGTTTTGTATTTGCTGTAGAAAAAAGGAAAGGAGCAAGGGATGCACTTTCAGAATGGACATGATTTACAGAGCTAAGTATCACTTCAAATTACCCTGAAAGATCAAAGTTCAACTAAAAGTCAGGTATATTTTATTTCATTTGTAAAATTTGGGACTAATGCCAGGTAGAATGCTACCTTGATATTCTTGTTGGGACCATGAACTGGCCTTATTTTACATGTAGAAAGAACTTTTTACACTATTTGAACTTGTCAATACTTGTAGACCTGTTAATCGTGCTATACACCAGTGTTGAGTTTAAGGATGAGACTGTGGTTTTTAATGTGTGTATTAAGATTGACACATACATGGCAAGTGGGTATATAAAAAGATAGTGTTGCTGCCCTAAAGTATAAATAAGATGATGTAAGAGATTTCTCCATGGTATAAATATTTGTGCACATTATTTTTAAATTGTCCTAAAATTTTGTAAAGTAGTTTCAAATTTGAAATTTGCTGGATTCTTGACTTTTGGAGGTTTAGCAAAACTTATCTCTCTGTAAAGTGGGCCCATGTTTTACACCAGCTCTTGCAGAGAAGTACTTGAGAAATTTAACTTCTGTGATACCCAATGATAAAATAAGGGGAAGAGCCCAGGTGTACTGAGCTCTTAGGATTTGATCTTAAATGTGTTATTCAGTGTGAAATACTTTATTTACCTACAGATTCTAACTATGTGAGTGAAAAACATAATGCTTTTATTTTCATGAATGATTTTTAAGCTAATAAGAATAGTCAAGTGGAATATCACAAGTTATTGGTACAACAAAAGTCTTTGGAATGAAGTTCCTGGAAGAATGCAAGAAGCAGTTGCTTTTTCTGAGAGGAAAGACACTTTGTGGAAATCTCCCTGTTTGAGACATTTAATTTGTACTATGGTTCATGCATGACACTGAATCACACGTACCTGAAGTTCTCCCTACTGTTTAGGTTCATTTGTTTTACATGTTTGGGAGAGGGAGCAAGTGAAAAGGAAGACACTTCTAGGCAGACACATGACATGAATTTGTTTCAATGATCTGTTGTAACTGTTTTGACATTCTCTATGATTTCATAACACAGAGACCCACATTTTCATTTGTGGACCAGGTCCCACCCACTGTGAGTCAGTGAGGCCATCTGTGATATTCTACCAATTTTTGAATTCAAATACTTTCTTCACAGGGTCATATAGAATCATTTTTTTCTCTACTTAATTTTGAGGATGTAAATTGTGTGCTGGTGACTCACATCTGTAATCCTAGCTACTCAGGAGGTAGAGATAAGGAGGGTCCCTGCTGGAAGCAACCCTAGGAAAATAGTTTTCAATATACTATCTCAAAAAAACCCATCACACAAGGTGTACTGAGTTCAAACCCCAGTACCAAAAAAAAGTTGATGTTAAGAGTGCTTGCCTACAAGGATGAAAACCCAACATCAAAGCCCACTACAACTACAAAAGAAAATCAAGAATGTGTTTTTTGCACATATGAATGTGTATATGTCTGTGTCGAAACATAAATAAATGAATCAGAAGAAAAAAAATAACTGGATTCTTACAGTGAGCATTGCAACCTGTCAGAGATCAGAGTGCAATAATAATATACTTAGAAATTATAAGGAAAAATGTTTTGTATTTTGTACTGTCTCATGGTTCCTCCTTAATCTAGTAATTTAGGTTCAGAAAGTGTTTTGGAACAGTGTTGAATTCTCTTTGTATCCGTGTGAAAACTTACTTCACTTCAACTGTGATTAGAAGACTATCAAAATGTATGGTTGGGGACATTTGCAGTGTCATTTAAAAGATAATTTTGGAGTGTTTGAAGAAGTGTGGCAAATAACTTGAGTGAAATTATTTGTGTCTTATGATGTGAGGAACCAAAATTGAATTGGCAGAAAAAATATATCTAAATGAGAAAATTAGAGGAATACATGGCTTCTCCTGACAGCTCATATAGTAAATACAAATTGGTAAGTATAGGTATAATGAAAAGGAAGCAGAATTTAAACATATGGAAAACATTCTTTCTTTCCATGAAAGGAATCAAAGTTTATGATTTGGCAATAATACCAAGTGAGGTGACTTTAAATTTGGGTTGATGTTTGACAGAGTAGCTCAAGTTGTAAAGAGGACTAAATTAAAATACTAGTACTCCCAAAAACTTTGGCTAAAGATAGAAGGAACAGAATTTCTACTCATCAAGGACTGGAGGAATGACTATGAAGACATTGTGACCTTTAGAGCTTAGTAGCCTATTACAGCCCAAAATTCCAGTAACATGTGGTCACAGGAACATATTTGGGGTGGGGTAGCAGTACACCCATATTATGTTCAGGGTAAGTTATCAATGCTAAACTTTGGTGCACATCAGATTAGTTCTCTAGGTCCCCAAAGTAGAAGAGCTGGGAAATGTGGCATTCTCCCACATCTACTGCAAAAGCCTTGGCCAAGGCAGAAACCTACCAGAGGCTGAACTACCAGAGAGACTCACCACTAGGGAAAGTACAGAGGATATGCTGGGTTGGGATAGCTATGGAAAGCCATTTTGATGACAATGGCTAAGGGGTCCATAGATGTGAAACCACTGCTTAGACACCAAGAACTGTTCATCTACTGGGAATATGTGACATCTCAAGCATATGAGGTAAGTGCATGTGATACAAAGCACAAAAGTCGGTCAGAAAATCTATGGAGGCAAGGCTACATGGATTTGTGGGCACAAACCTTGCCTCAGTATGTCCAGAAAACAGAGTGTTGGATCAATGATTGCAGCAGGGAATCCAGTCCTCTAAATCCTACCAAGAGTAATTCCATCTTTCACAAAGCAAGAAGAGGCTCTCCTGTGTCTTGAGACTATGTGCCAAACCTAACAAGGAACAAGCAAAATCTATGTCAATATTAGATGTCTTGTTTCAGTGTGCAGTTATTTCTCTTATGTTAATCAAATAAACTTATTGAAAACATATTCCTTTTCAACTGAATAAAAGGAAACATGTAATTCATTCCTATGTTACCAAATTTATATCCAACTCATTGATGATATCATAAACTATTTTGAAGAAATTAATACTTTCAAGTAATAGCACAAATTAGCCTTTCTCCTCATTTCCTCAGGTCTCCCCTGACTTCTGTATGTCTTTTTAAAATGTTTACACACTCAGTGTAAGAAAATGGGCAAAGCATTACCAAAATAATATGTGCAAAATCTTTTAATCCCACTAAAAGTGTGCTGGAAAACCCTTGTAAAAAGGCACATACTCAGTTACAGACCAAAAATGAGAGTAGTCTCACCTTCTGTTTCATTGGATGGCAAAAAGGATGGAATTATGGCTGCTGTGGTTGAGACTGTCTTGGCTAAGGAGGAGGAAGTCTCTGATGAGTAATAACGAAGGACTTTAGGAAACATAATGGCTGAGAACCATGGCTTGTCTGTTGATTAGGAATCACATTCTAGACTAGAGAGCTAATACTAACAAATATCGTGATACAGCAATCTTGCTAACCTGAAACCCTGGGACCCTTAGCCTCAGCCTGACCATCCAAGCTAACATGTTCTCCAACCCAGCATCTAGGACATGTTGATGACATGAAGAAGTTATGAGAAGTATTTTTTTTAGCATACTGGGATTTGAACTTGTTGCCTCAGGAAATAATTATCCAGGCTGGCTTTCAAACTGCAATCACCCTGATCTCTGACTCCTGAGTACCTACTGTTAACAGGAAAAAAAGGCATGTTGGACTGAAATGTATGCAGAGATAGATGAGGAGATACAGATGCTAGATTGAAAGAAGCACAGGGATGGCTCAATACCTCAGCACATGCTTTATTGGGAGAATTCTTTGGAGGCAGACCCCAGCAAGAGAGCAGGAGCCCACAACTGCTTGCAGGCTAGAGACAGATATAGACAGTTAGTAGGAGAAGTCCAAGAAGGAAGGCAGTCCCAGGGGGAACTCCCAGGAAAGTCACTGGACAGGAATATGCTCCATCAGCCCTCTGCCATTCCCGAGATAGTGGGGTCTTTCTATGAGGCTGGGTAGAAAATTTCTAGTAAATGGCTAAAGGTGAATGTTATTCTTTAGGGCCAAGTGTAGAGTTTTCAGTAAGCCAGCTGTGGTGAGGAAGGGCCCAATCCTCAGGTGGCTGCCCAATACTTACCCTAACAATTAGAATTGCAAGCTTGAACCACCAGCATCTAGCTCACACTATGAGAGTTAATCACACAGAGAACAGTTTTCCAGGAATAACCAGCCCCATCTGTACCAACCACAATAAAAGCTTGAGTTCTCAGGACACCCAGTGCAATATTCCTATTGGAGTCTTCCCACCCTCCTGCTAGAGGGTGCATCTTTGATTTTTTATGCTTTGCATAAACAAACCTGCCCAACTCTCATATCATATCAGTAGGACTACCCTGTGTTCTGTTGCCCAGTGCTTCCCACGTAAAGCTCTTGCTTATAGTATTTTCTTTTCCTGATGAATTCTTTTACCCAGATGTGGCATCAAATATCCCTATCACTCTCCTTTATCTTATGTAGAAGTGAAATCACATGTGCTGTTTACTGAGGTCATTCCTCCAAATTCCTCTTAGCAGTTTCTGAGAGCATTTCAATTAAGCATTTTTCTTAAAGAAAATAATTTACCTACCTTTGTTGTCCTATTTCTGGTGTTTGCCTATCAAAGGTAAGGGGTGGTTTGTGTGCATAACTGACTGTGTTTACTCTGAGTTGTCCTGATTCTCAGGTATGTTTACCATTCTCTAATGCCAGCAACAATGTAAAGCATGTAACAAAATCTACCTTACAAAGTATATTAGGTAGAATAAATTAATTAAGGCATTTGAATTCAGTGGAAAAATAAGGATATCCCCAGACCTGGATACCAACAGCTTACACCTTAATCCTAGTTGGTCAAGAGGAGCAATCAGTAGGATTATGTTTTGAAGCTTGCTTAGGCAAATACTTTGAGGGACCTTATCTTAAAAAGACTTAAAACACACACAAAGGCTAGTGGGGTGACTGACATGGTACAAAATCTGTGTACCAATAAAAAGGTCTGAGTTCAAATCTCAGGGCCAGGAAAAATGAAAAAAAAATGGAAGAAACTAATCCTTTAGTCACAAAATAAGACCTGAATTGTAGTTCCACCAGAAGGCTTGTGGACTAAAGTTTACATGGGTCTACACAGCAATAATCTTGAAAAAAGAATGAAAACAAAGGAAGAAAGGGCAAGACAAAGAAAAGAATACAAAGTGAGCTATAGTCTACTATTAATAAGCAATCTTGTAACAATACTATTAAACATACTATATAATAATAAAGAGATTAACAAACAGATCTCAGAGGAAAACAAATAAGTCTTCACTGGATTTAAATCTAAAGAGAAAATTGACTCTTGAAAGAACAGGTATCATACAATTGTGGCCAAAACAACAAATACCTAAAAATGATAAAAGGACAAATCCAGGTCCTACTTGAAAACATGCTTTCTATTCTCATCTATGACTTGGACAATATGCAAATTGCAATGGAAAACAAGAAAGATAAAATCGGAACACTTTCACAGTTATTATTTCACATGTTTTTCTTCCCAGAATTTGGAAAACAGAGGTTGGAACATCCTAAGTACAAAGTCAGCCTATTATACATATCTAGTTAAAGAAGTCCCTGTCTCAATATAAAATGTAGAACATGTTGAAAGTTACAATCAAAAAGACACACAAATTGTGGGCAAAGTGGCTGAAGTGATAGAAAACCTAGGTAGCAAGCTCGAGGCCCTGAGTCAAAATTCCAGTCGTACATAAAAGAAATACTTAAGCCACCCCTTCCAGCAATTAAACAAGTCTATTGGTACAGCTATCATTACAGGCTGGCACCAGAAAAAGAGGCATAAAGACTGTTTCTTGAGAAAAAATTTAGACATACATATCCCACAGATCTCTAAGAATGTATAAGCCAATTGACAGTGGCTTGGGCCTATAATCCTAGTACATGAGAGGGTGAGACAGGAGGATCATGGTGGAGGTTAGCCTGTGCAAATAGTTCGCAGAGCCTTGCTCTGAAATAACTAGGAGAAAATAGACTGGAGGCTAGGAGTTCCTTCTCTGCAAGCAATAAGTCATGAGTCAGGTTTTCTCTTCATACCATATTTGATCATATCTCGGGGGAAAGCAGGTGACATGGCAAATTTTTACTAACAAAAGTTATATAAACTGGGCAGTGTCATGAGTGCAGGAACAGAGTTCCTTTATGTTGCTAAATGCAAGCAGGATAAGTAAAGGCTTTAACTCAGTACTTCAATACATATTTTAATTTTGTATGTTTTGAAGAAGCACCAGAATGTGTGAAGGCTTAGCTGCATTGTGCTACAATGTGAATTGTGTCATGTCAGAGATTACTGCAAAAGGTGAAGGCATTCCTTCCTTCCTTACATTGATAGTGTTTCTGAGTTCATTCTTGTTGTTCAAAGAAACAGGGATGTGTGAACATTTTATCATATTTGACATGACCCCAGTGTTCATTTACACCATGAGTTCTTTCAGGTGCATGAAGGGTACTAGAACTAAGGAAGGCTTTCCACATTGCTTACATCCACTGGGTTTCTCCTATTTGCATTCTTTGGTGTGTATGATGGATACTGGATAGAGTGTAGGTTGTCTCTCTTTCCTTACATTTATAAAGTTTCTTTGTAGAGTGAGTTCATATTTGCTAATGTCACTGGAAATTGCTCATATCCATAGCTTTTCTCTCTAGTCTAAGTACCTTTCAGACTTTTAAGGGTAATGGGACATGTGAACACTTTGGCCACATTGGTTACACCTGTAAGATTTGTCTTCATTGTGAGTTCTTTCAGGGTTCTAATGTGACCGGAATAAGTGAACACATTCTCACATTGCATATATCTATAATGTTTCACTTGTGTGTGAGTTCTCCTATGTGCTTGAAGTTGAGTGCGTTCACTGAAGGCTTTCTCACATTGCTTACATCTGTAGGGTTTCTCTTCAGTGTGAGTTCTTTCATGAATACGAAGGGTACTTTAATCAGTGTAGGCTTTCCCACATTGCTTACCTCCATAGGGTTTCTATCCGGTGTGAATAATTTCATGTTTTTTAAGGCAACTGGAACGAGTGAAGGCTTTCCCACACTGCTTACACCCATAGGGTTTCTCTCCAGTGTGAGTTCTTTCATGTATTCAAAGATAAGAGGAATAATTAAAGACTTTCCCACATTGTTTACAACCATATGGTTTCTCTCCACTGTGAGTTCTTTCATGATCTCGAAGGTTACTCACACGACTGAAGAATTTCCCACATTTGTTACATGCATATGTTTTTTCTCCAGTGTGAATTCTTTCATGTCTTTGAAGGTGACTGGCTTGAATAAAACCTTTCCCACGTTGCTTACATCCATAGGGTTTCTCTCCAGTGTGAGTTCTTTCATGAACACGAAAGGTACTTGAATCATGAAGGCTTTCCCACATTGCTTGCATCCATAGGGGTTTTTTTTCCACTGTGAGTTCTCTCATGTCTTTGAAGTTTATTGGCTTGACTAAAGGCTTTCCCACATTGTTTACATCCATAGGGTTTCTCACTAATGTGAGATTTTTCATGAGTATGAATGGTACCAAATGGAGTGAAGATTTTTTTACCTTGTTTCCATCCATGAGTTTTCACTACATTGCGTATCCTTTCTTGGATTAGAAGAGCCTTGCCATCAGTGAAGGTTTTCCCATAAGCATCACATATATTGCTTTTACATGGTGCTGTTCTAAGCAGACAATCCTTTCTTACAAAGTTCTCTGGAGTCTGTTGAAAGAATTCTCCACATTGAATACATTGATTATATTTATGCAGTCTCTCTAACATTTCATTTCTGTAAAACAGACAAAGATTACCATTGTTATCCTATTAGTGATATATTAGGAGAAGTTATGGTATTTGTTAATGTGAGGATTTATGAACACAAATGTACAACATGTTCTGCAAGCAAGCCTGAGAACAGTTATTACCAAACAGTGGTGTTCATAATGTGTTTCCATCATACTATTTCCATGTTAGGTGTTTAACAACACTGAATGAATTTTACTACATTGAAATACACTTCAAGTGCTTATTGAGATGCCTTGGATCAAAAGCATGTTGGATTGTAAAATAAAAGAATGAACATGAAGACAGAGGTTGAGTAATGTGCCAGTCTATACCAGTGCACATAATAATCCCATTGTGATAGAATTTGATACAATATAGTTAAATTAGTTTGTGCACAGAGTGGGATTATTTTTGTGTATTGAGCAATTGGACAGTGTCTTTTGTGACTTCTTAGGACAAAACATGAAAAATGGCACATATCAAACTTTGGATTTTCTGAATGTGGATGCCTAACTTATTTTTCCAATCTTAGAGAAACTTTTCAGTGATTTAAACAATTTATAAGTGGAAGTTTTGGTCTCATTTCCTTGGTTTTCAAACTTCTTGTCAACACCACATCTGATGTTCACTGTTTTGGTTATAAGTACAAATTACCTCATATTTCTTCTGGGATTCCTGAAGTCCTCTTCAATGTTTTCATTTAATTCTTTTGTTTGTAAGACAAAGAGAAATCATTAGTATTTAATCAATATGAAAGAAAAATTTGAGACCCCAGCTATTTTCATGATGTAATATGATCATGCATATATATGAACCATTACTGTCCCCTTTTAAACACCCCATGAGGCAATAACACCAATAAGTCACAACAGTAGTACACACTTTCATTAAGGTAATGATGCCATATTTACCTAAGTAGAACAGGTTGCTATAGATTTCTAGCATCACTTCTCTGTAGAGCTTCTTTTGGGAAGGATCCAAACTGCCCCATTCTTCTAGGGTGAAGCTCACAGCAACATCCTCAAAGGTCAGGGGCTCCTAATATGTCCCACACACATTTGTGAGAAGAATTGTGAGTGTCACACCAGTGGAAACCAACAATCTCTGTTTAATAAATTCACATGCTGATGTGGTCTCCAAATATTCAATGCACTTATTTTTATCACACTGTCATTATCCATCTATACTCACAAGCACTTCATAGTAATTCTGACTTATCAATGGACCTATTTGTTAAATTCAAAGCAGAGCATGGTCACAAATTTACGTTATACACTGAGATTGTAGCAATCTACTGACAAATTCCTTCTTAGTTTCAATTGGAATAATATCAGGTGCAAACAGATGGCAGAAATAGTGTTTTTACCACATGAGTAAAAGTTTTATGTCTATTGGTATTGCAGAACTGCTAATGGGATGAACCTCACCAAATCAAATATAAAGTGTAAAATGGGGAGAGTGTCCTGAAGCAATTTATTCCAGTTATATCCTATTGTATATATATTATGTATGATTATTTGCATATTTCAGCAAGGTTCACCAGAGGGAGTCTGTAGTAAGAAAACCCACAATGCACTCACTTGTGGTCATGAATAGGAAGCTGATATGCAAATAGTATTTAATATCTCTTTCCATAGCAATTTTTTTATTTCTTTGGGAACTGAGCACCTCTTTCATGACTGTATCAAGAAAGAACATTTGGAAGCTTCTATCTGGTTTAGAACAAACCAACAAAATTTAAAGCTAAGTAAGACTCATGAAGGATCAGCCACATACTTACAGTTTTTGCTTTAGCAAGCAAAAACATAATGTAGAAAGGAGAAATGCAGCAGGTGTCCCTAGAAATAGATAGATTTCAACTAGCTGTGTACAATTTTGCAATTTCTAAAATATGCCTTAAAACTCATGAACAAAACTACTTTTAAATGTGTAATCAGTGTCATAAATTGTGACAGCAATTAAAAATAATTGGAATAAGAAAGTGATCACTTGAACTACATCTGGAAGCATAATCTTGTAATTCCACCAAAAGGACCACAAGTTAAATGTTGGAGTGATCTACATACCAAGAACCACTGTCAATAAAGGAAAAATAATAATGAAGAAGAATAGGAGACAGCAAGGGAAAGAACACAAAGTGTCCTATTGTATAAAATTAACAAACAATGTTCAAAGTACATGATCAAGGACACTGTACTCTAACAAAGATTAACAAATAGGCCTCAGAGGAAAGGGAACCAGTATTCCCTTGACTTTAAAGTTAGAGAAAATTGATTCATGGCAGAAGACACATCACACAATGGTGGCTAAGAGCACAAAATCTGGAGCACAGTTTCTCCTTGAAAACACACATTGTATTCTTCAATGTCATGGACAATGATCCATTTTCACGGGAAATAGGAATGATAAAAATCTGAATACTTTTGAAGTCATGGTGTCACATGCACCAGCATGTGCAAAACTAAGGTAGGACTAGCGTATGTTCAGTGTGATCCTGGCATGCATCTCTAGGTCAAGAGCTATGTACGAAGTTTCTGTGTAAAAGTAACACCAAAAGAAGAGCATTTGGAAACCCACTACCCAAGGAACATACAAAATGAATGTGGAATGTTAATATACTAGAGTGGTAAAACACAAACAATGAGGATAAATATCTGCAATGCAAGCAAAACAAAAAGATTAGTGTACTGCATACACTAATGAATGAGAACATGATTGAAAAATGCACATGTCTTTTCAACATAAGACACCATGTATGAATCAAGATTATGTCCCAGATTTAGGAATTAGCTGTGTAAAGTAAGTGCTCAAAATCCAAATACATAAGAAAAGTGTAAAGCTTGAATGGACTGCCAATTGATGCAATCTCCACTGACATTTCTTTAATTCTAATTATGAAATAGAGTCCTGAAATTGTTTCTTATACCTACAGGACATATTATGAATGGTAATCAGAACTATTTTTCAAATCCTGGAGAAGACATCCAGAAAAGACCCCAAAACCATGACCACTGTAACAAAAGTGAAAATAGTGTAGTTCAATATCACATGTAATTGAGTTTGTGAAATACACTCAAAGACAGCACCCAGAATGTTTCTATACGGAATAGGTCTAATATTTTTTCTAATTTCAAATGATCAAAAATAGAAAACTGTTTAATGGATAAGATGTAGAAAGTAGAGAGAGGATTAAGGTGGTATCTATCTACTTTAGTAATGTGTGTACAGACCCTCTTCATTCACATATACCAGGGTATCCAGATGCCTTGTGTGCATGCATGTGTCCTTTTACTACCATCTCCTAGTGAGAAAACTCTAGGCTTCTACACTTATATTTCTCAGACAGAACATCTCAATTCAGTCACTAGAAGTTTCTACTAAAAAATAAAGTCAAATGCAAAAACTCATCTCTATCTTTGACTCTGACCCTCACAGATATTCTTCATGTGTTCATAGAGAAATGCCAATCCAGAATAACTAGGCACATCAAAGTGAAAACACTGAAGAGAAAATGGTCCCATGACAGCCACAGTTATACCTTTAAAAAGGAAAGAACACCCACCAGCATTTACCTGTGGCTCACCTGACTTCAAGTACTATGCAACATCACACTGGCAACACACCTTCTCAGGGAAAACCAGACTTTGTTTCATTCTATAGTACATTACTCTTGGGAAAAATTCTTTGTGTTTATAAAAAATGTTTTTATTGGTTGTTGATTAATGAATTCTGTAACACTTCTCTACCACTTGAGCTACACTTACAGTCTTTTTGCTCTGGATATTTTTGGATATCCAAAAATATTTCTGGATGTTTTTGCACTTCACCAAAAACATGGAGATATGAAAATGAGAGAATCCTTGAGAAAACAAATGAATAGCATGGTGGTAGGTCAATTTCTCAGCATAAGCAAGGCCATAGGTTCTATCACAAGCACTGGAAAAAATTAAACTATTCAAAATGATACAAACAAAAAAGGAATGAACAAAATTCAAGTGTTAATTAAATGTATAAAAATAGGATTACTTGTATTATTTTTATTGGTTTCTTCCTATTGTTATCTTCCTATTTCAAACCAACTAAGCAATAACTTTCCAAAAATGGCTATTTCATTTCCAAAGTAAAAGATAATGATAATACACAACACAGAAGGAAGAACCTGTTGGATTCTGGTACCTCATACTTGTCATTGTAACTACTTGGGAGGCTAAAGACAGTAGGATCATAGTTTCATGTCACCCTCTTCATCTGGGATGGTACCATGTATCACCTCACTAGCATATATTCAGAAATCACTTAAAGGGGCAAAGGATAACAACCAAAGTTGCTCCTATTTTTCAAGATATTCTACGAGGTTTAGTAATTCTGTGCCAGAACCTGTGATGAAGAGCAAACACAGTTTTTTAAAAATATGTTACCCACCAAAAAATAAACTCTCAAGTATATAACTCCTTTCTTTCAGCTGGAGATCCTAAAGATCTCTGACTTCCCAAAGGTCCATCACAACTTCCACAATTGTCACAAATTACATTGTGACTAGACAAATTCTATGAATGAAAATGCAAACAACTGAAAACTTACCAAAGCAAAGTAATCTTGGTAACACTAGTGGTTAAGATCACCACACCACCGTCCTTCATGTTCCCATTATACTTACATGCCCAACAAGGGAAGGACACACTTTTGATTCTTCCATGTTCCACCTCAAATTCATCATCTTACTTGATCACCTAAAAAAGAACCCTAACCATACAAACTATCCTAATGAAATTCTCTGCTCTTCCAGTCAGTCTCTGGCTCACCCTCAGCCTGAGCCACTGAATCAACCCGTTCTTCATTGCCACAGGAAACACAGTCTCAAGGCTAAGGATCTCTGGTCCAGGAGCTAATTTGGGCCCCTCTTCCACCCAGAACCTCTCAGGTTCTCTTTACTACATTTTGGTCCTCTTTACTGCTCTTGAAAAAACATCCCTTCTTTGCCTTGCCTTGAAGCACTTGCACACTCTGTTGTTGGGGTAGTCCTGCCACTGAAAGCCTAAGTTCATGTTTTGCCTCAATCTTCATTTCAGTTTTGAAAATTCTGTCTAGACACAGGCCAAAGAGAACATCAATTGTGTTCATAAACCTTTGATAAGTTTCCAATCTCAACCCTCCCTTTCAAAACTCAAGTGCAAATGCACCACCATTGCAGTGACTTCTGCAATGTGAGCTCTCTGTAAATCTAGGGATTTACTAGATCCCTAAGTAGCACATGTCTGGGATCCAGGTTGTGCATTCAAGACCCTTATTCCACATTTTTACATAATTCGGGACCATCAATTTTACCCTGAGAAGTTTGGAAGGAGCAGGGATGCCAAGGATTACAGCTTCAGCTGCAGGGAAGCTACTACCTCCCACCACCACATCATCTGGGGAGAGAATCAAGGGATCCAGGATGGGTCAGGTTACTCAGAGGTACAGGACAGGATAACAGGGTTCTGCTCATCTTTGCAGACCCACACACAATAGAGAGGATGGAGGGCCACAAGACTCCAGGTTCCAGACTCCAGAGCTGTGCTGGGAAGGCCAAGGTCTCTCATCACTGCTTCAATCAGGTCCTACTTCCTCATCCTCCTGAGACTGGGGACACTGGACACAAACACTACATCAGCCTGTTATGGTGATTAGGGTTCTGCCCTCCAACCTAGCTGAGCTCACATATAAGAGGGGAATGAGATTGAGTCCCAATCTCCATATCAGAAGAAATCTCAGTGATTCAGAAAATGATAGGAACCAGAGAGCCATTTTCCAAAGATTAGGCATTGGTGCCTTCTCCTACTGGATTCTGGTAGGACAATCTAGACAGTTCTTTCCCTCCAAAGACACTTCTTTTCATTGGCTATTGAACCAAGGCCCTGTCATGTTAGATCTGTGTCACAGAAGTGATACCCCATGTGATATAAAGCCTGGACCAATAAGTGATTCCAGGCACAGCCCTTAGCAGACCAGGCCTCCTCCCTGGACCTTATGTTCCACAGTGTGGGGATGCACTGTATTTAAGCAGAACCTGCACCTGGCTTTTCCAAAAGATCTCTATTTCTTTCACATGGAAATGGAGCCAGGACTCTGCTGAGAAAATTTCAAACTCAGCATCTAAGGATATAGCTCCTGATTTCACAGAAGGATCAATTTGTAGGACAGGGCAAGTGAGATGTCAACAGAATATGACAAAAGGCTTGGTTTATCACACTATGTTGATATCAGTCACTTGTCTTTATGGACAAGGATTTCTCACAGCTGTTCCCTTAAGCTATCCATTATCACCCAAGAAAATAAGAACAAGCTGGGCAGCAGTAGCTCCCACCTGTAATCCTAGCTACTCAGGAGGCAGAGATCAGGAGGATCATGGTTTGAAGCTAGACCAGGCAAATGGTTTGTGAGACCATATCTTGAAAAAAACTTTCACAAAAAGGGACAGCAGAGTGATTAAACAAGTACACCCTTAACTCAAGCCCCAGTTCTGCAAAAAAGTAAAAGAAAAAAAAACAAGAAAGAACATAACAACAAGTGAGCCCAATTATTAAGGTGAAGAGAAGCTGTAGCTATCCCACCAATTCCATACACTCAAAAAAACCCTAAAGGTAATAAAAACCTGTGTTCTAGCAGACAGAGCCAAATGTGTCTTGTTTTCCCACCATACTTCACAAGATTTCTCAACTGTCACGAGGTACATTCTGACAAGACCAATTGCCTTAATGAAAATGCAAACAACTTGCTGGTACAGAGGCTCAAGTGGTACAGGGCCTGCCTAGGAAGTGTGAGACAGAGTTCAAACCACAGTACCACAAAAAAGGAAATACAAACAGTTGAAATATTACCAAAGCAAAGTAATCCTAGAAAACACTCATGATTAAATAACATCATCTTTTGTGTTCCCATTACACTTACATGTCTTTCCTCATAAACCTAAAACAAGGTAAGGCTCACACTGTAGATTTTCCCACTTTCTGCCTTAAAAACTTTACCTTAATTGTTCAGAAGAAACAGAACAGCTAATAAGCAAACTTTCCTGAAGGTTGTCTCCTTTTTACACTCTTGAATTCTATGACCCACTCTCAACTTGAGATGACACAACAACCCATTTCTGGTCACCTGAAGACAATGTCAGCTCAGGGGAAAGGATATCTGATCAAGGAGCTGATGGCTCCTCCTTTGTTATCCTTCCTCTCCCAGAGTCATCCACAACAGTATGCTCCTCCCTAGAAAGCACAGCCCTGCTCTACCTCACCCTTGAGACCCTGCAGACTTCCAAGTCGGTGCAGCCCTGCTACTGCTACTTCATTATAGTCGGTCACTGTCTCCTTCTGAAATTAAAGTTTGAACATACTACCTAGACAACTCCAGTTATGTCAGAGATTGCAATAAGCAACACCTTCCCAACATGTCCTTCAACACCTTCCCAACATGTCCCCTTTATCATGAATCCCACATGCGCATGCAGAGTCTTTGCCTTGAGTTGGGCAATGCAAGACAGCTTTAGTTTAGGAATTTATTACAGCCCTAAGAAGAACTGGGCAGTGGACCTGGCTCTAGTCTGAGATCAGCTTCTAAACACTTAGCTAATTCTGGGCAATCACCAAGGCCACAAGGATAATGGAGGGAGCCAAAAACTCCCACCCACTGAAGGCTGGGGAGACCTAGAGCTCAGGTGATGAGGAGTCCTAACAGGGCACTGGGCAAGGGCTATGTTGCAGCACATAGAGGACAGGATGCCAGAGTGTGCCCATCTGAACAGTCCCACCCCAGGGCAGAGAAGAACAAATGCAAAACTGCACAGTGACTCAGGCCACAAAATGCAGTTATGTACTTGGGAGGACCAGGTCTGTACCAACCTTTTCAGGCCATTTCTTATGTCCTCATCCTTCTAGGGTCTGGGATGCCAGTTACAAACAGCATTTCAGGCTTCTTTGGTGAGTGAAATTCTGCTCATTCACTTTGGGACCACGTGCAAGTCACAGTAGGAGAGAGACTAAATTACATAGAATTGCTCTCAGCATCACAATGGGATCCAGAAAATGTCCAGACACCAGAAGGCATTTCCTGTATTAATCAGAGGGTCCTACTTACACCAGATTGTGATTTGCCAATTCTCAAGCTCTTCTCACTAACTAGGGATCCAGAACCCACCCCTTGAGATCTGAGCAACAGAAGAAGTAATCTCCTACCAGGGAGAGTATATAAACCAAATAATTGAATCCAGGAACAGCCCTCAGCAGTCCAGCCCTCCTCCTTTCTGGCTACCCACTCCAGCCTGGGGATTCATTGAAGTGAAGCACAACCTGCTTTTCAGAATGGACTTTTATTCAACTGGTAAATGGAGCCTGGAATATGGTGAGAGAATTTCACACTCATTTTCCCATGGGGACACCCTTTGATCTCAGAAAAATTGTGGTTCTAGGCCAGGCCAGCAAAATGGAAAAATTCTGCATGAAGATAATATCATATCCAGTCTTCACACACAAGGAACAAATGATAACAAATATGAAGAAACAGGGAAATGTGGATCATCAGTCAAAAAACATTGCAGGTGTTCCTCAGACTGCTTTTCCTAAAAAGCATGGTCTCTATACTAAGTCTGTGAATCAACTAAAAGTAGAAAAAACATGGCTCCTTTCCATTTTCAGTCTTTTCTCTGAGCCATTCTCTGCAGTCACCTTGAATCAGCTTGGAATCTAGGAAGGAGAAGATAGATATTTTCTTCATGACCTGAAGCCAATCTACCCCCTACAGTAGACCCTCCTATGGATGGACCATCCTTTGGATAACAACTCCAGAACCTCTCCCATATCAACAGCTGAGTTGTAACAACTACACTACACCTGTGACTGTAACTATTTAACTGTAAATACCTTTGCTCCCTGCCCCATTCTTTGCCTATTTAAATCTATATCTCATGTCTGTAACCTGCACATGGTTGGTGAACATGAGCTGAGTACTTACTCTGCCTCATCCTACACCATATCCCAGTTGTGAAATAACACTCCTTTCTCTGCCTTCACCATGCTTCTTTATTTGAAATTGAGGGGTAATAAACTGGACCTACAATGTGCAATCAGAGGAGCTTGTGCCCTTGGTCCAAAATACTGTTTTCTGAATGAGAAACTGAGTGCTGAAAAATCTCAGGCAGTGAACTCATTTCATAAAGCCTTTCCTTGGAACTGTTTAAAGTAGAATCAAAGGACTGTAGGCAAGCATGTAGAAGAAAACAGCAAAGTGGAAATAGATACAAAGAAGATAATATCAGTGCAGACTTAGAAATCATCAAAGGATCACATAGATAGCATGAAGGTGGATATACAAGTTCAATGAAACCATCATTGTAGGTGCTTAATGGCAGACTAGAGCAAGAAGAACGAAGAATAAGCATGAAACTGATTGAAATTATGCAGCTAGAAGAGAAAGAGAACACTTTTAAATTCACAGAATGTATCACAGGTATATGAATTTTGCAAATTGCTTAAAGATCCCTAGAGAGAAACAAAAACATATAAGCTAAGAACTTAGATCACATAAAGAAAGACTGTTAGGAAATTAGAAATGAACAAAAATTCTTTACTTTCTTCCTCCCTACTTATACTCAAGGACAACCTTTGCCAAAAGTCATTCAAAGTGAATTATGGACTAGGTGATCACCCCTTATAATATAATCAATCAGTAAGAAAAATTATATATGGGTTGAGGAATAATAGTGGGGAACATAGCAATATATCTGCCCTGTCCATGAAGCACCACATCTTTATTTGAAATGCATTTAACTTACTTGGAAAAGGATTTTATATGTTTGGGAAATTACTAACAATACGTTTTAAAAGTACTTGATATTATAAAGGGGGATAGAAAATGTGTTAATTAATAAATTATTGCACCTGTCAGACTGGCTCAAGTGGTGTAGTGCTTGCCTTATCAATCACAAGACCCTGAGTAATAAATAAGTAAATAAATAGGTAAATAAAAGACTTCAGCAAGATTGTACTACACCAGCTAAATACAAAGCACATGATTTTGCTAAATTTATAATAACCATCTGAACTTCATACAATAAAATACCATTTACACAGAATAAAGGAGCAGTAAAAAAAAAATGACACACAGAGAGGTAGGGTGAGATGGGGAAAATAGTAACATGAAGGAACAAGTACAAAAATTGCTCAAAACCAAAGGTTATCAGTATAGTACAAAAAATAGCATATAAAGAAGATGTTTAATGCTAAATGGACAAGTGGAATAAATTAGAACATCCACATATTTTCAAATCACAGAATAAGCAAACAACCATAAAAGTTTAGATAAATTCATACATTACTAAAACTTCTTAGTAAATTTAATATACCCATACCCTATAAAGCACCAATGCCACAACCGCAACCCTAAAAGAATATTCTGCTAACATGGTACAACACTAGGGCAGTGTTACATAATTAAAATGAGCAAAATATTTTGGGTCAACCTTACCACAAGGGATATGGTTTATGTGCTTGAGTCTTTGGGAAAGATCTATTACTCTAGAAACTGTTGTCATGCAGCCACTTTGAGGTGAGGGAAATACTCAGAGTCATCTTCTAACATCCTGTGACCTTACTGAGCTATCTTAATCTTTGTCAATGTACATTGACTTCTATTAAATGCAATGTTTATGTTCAAAAACCTTCTGATCGCTTTCACTATTTTAGTTTTGCTTAGTATATACACATGGTTTATGCCTAACTGCTACCTATGAAGTCTATTCAATGTGCACTCTATCCTTCATGAACCATGCTTCACTTGGGCTCAACTCCAGTGCCTTCATCTCACACAAAAGTACCAAGAATGGACACTCTGGTAACATTACCAAACATTGCCCCAAAGACCCCAAATGTTATGACTTGTGCTGAATTTCTTTGCCATCACTTCTCACAACAAATATGTGGTGTTATCAATACCAACCATCTTTCAAATACCAACTAATGGTTCAAATCTGACACCATCCAGAATTAGCATAGTCCCACCAACTTCTGGGCAGTGTGAAAGAGACAACAAGCCAAGCCATAGCACATGTTTCCTATGTCTGTTCAAGCCAGTCACCTTCCTAAAGTTACAAAGATGTACCACCCTGAGACCCATCATTAGAATAAATGCAGCAAGCATTGTCTCAATGGGGCTTAGGAAAACAACCAAATACAATACTATTGCCTCAGAAATTTCAAGGATTTCAAAATCACTGTACTAGAAACTGACATAAGGACCAAAACTTTTAATTTATACTACACACTCACATCTCCTTCCAAATACACCAACTTTTGGCACATCAAGAAAAATATAAAGGTGTCTTTCTCTGACCCTGAGCCTCCAAGACTTGTCTCATTGGCACAAATTACACTCTAAACAATTATTTCAACACAAAATGAAAGTAGTGCAAAGATATATTCTGGATGTTGTAACCCTCATAAATAGCTGCAATTAAACCCTTCCACTCATTTCCACATTAGCAAAGGAGCAACATTCTTCCCATTACCCACTTTGTAAACTCAGGTACTCCTGCATATACTTTCCACATGCCCTTTTTTCATCAAAAATGATTATGAAGTAATCATTATAAATATCTTCAAAATCAATAGCTACAGCAAGATAGCAGGATATAAAATCAATATAGAAAAATCATTAGCATTTCTATACACTAATAAAGAAGAAACTGAAAAAGAATATATGAACTATTCTATTCAAATCACCTCACAAAAATAAAATAGATGCAAACTGAACACAGGAAGTGAAAGACCTCTACTTTAAAATCTACAAACACCTAAAGAAATAATCTGAAGAAGACATCAGAAGATGATAAAAATTAATCATGCTCAAGGATGCACAGAATTAATCATGTGATGAAACAAGGAAGGAGGAAAAGAAGGAAATTATGATAGTGAATAATATTTAAATACATAATGTGTGTTGGAAGAAGACTCAGTGAAATGCATTGAAAACTATTGAATACTACATGGCAGAGGATAATGATTAAAGTACAATGTATTTATAGGTAAAATGCCAATGCAAAACCCAGACTGAAACAATTAAAGATAGGAATGCAAAAGAGCTCATGTTAGGGACAGAGAACTAGCAGGAGGGAGGAGGTTAAATGAAGAGTGTAAATGAGGGTGAATATGATTTATGGAATTTTGAAACATGTCCTAGTCATTTCATGAAGAGGAGTGGAGGATGAGGAGGAATAAGGGAGGGGAATGAACCAAACCTTAGTAGATTTTATTCATATACAGAAATGACACAAAGAAACCTCCTGTATAACAATCATATACTAATAAAAATGTGTACAAAAATAAGGAAAACAAATCTTTCTACTACTACTTTTTCTTTTTTGAGCAGTGTTCTGCTTTGTAACTCCAGCTGGACTTGATCTCATGATCTTTCCTGCGCAGGCTCTAGAATTACACATTTGTGCTACTACACCAACCATTGCAACATATATTGACGTGCACAATATCATATTGTTAGCTCTATGGACTACATTTCATGGCTAGGTTTCTAAAAACTTATCATTTTATATATCTCTAACTTTACACTTATTAAGACATATCCATGTTTTTCCCTTCTGTACACCATCACCAACATTCTTTCCATTTCATTTATCTATGAGTCTGACTACTTTAGATATTTCAAGTAGAGGGGATCGTGCAGTATTTTGATTTCACATGCATCCCGTATGTCAAAGTAGATCCTTCCTTTTTCTCCTATGTGCATTAGCTTTCGATGTCTGGACCACAAGTGGTACAATTTGCTTAGAAAACAGCTCTTCAAGAATAGAACATAGACATGACCATCTTAAAGAAAATGCAAGGAAGATGAAATAAAAAGCAGATTTAATCATTATTCCCAGTTCAGAACATGCGAGCTCAGGCTCCAGTGCTCTCAGGATGGCTCTATAATATGTGCCTTTCAAGACAATTTGTCCTCTGTCTCATGTTTTTATCTGTGGGGGTCACTGTACAATGCATGCATTTATTTTCCATGATCATGTGAAATCCATTTGAGCAGAGATCTTAAGTGCTGTGCTTCTTTTTGTTTCTTCAAGGATTTGAAAATTTTAAGAAATTACAGCAAATAATTAGAAAATTAAGTTTGCAATATAAAAAGAATAACCAGGTAAGTTAATGACTGCAAAGCAACTGCATTAAATATAAAAAATTGAATGAAAACCAAAACCAACTTCTCAATACAAAGATCTAAAATAACAAGTTTTCAAACAAAGTAAAATGAGTCTCAAATTCAAGATTTAATTGACAAAGACCTGGAAATAGAATTTGAAAAAGATACTCTTTTAGGGTAAGTGGAAGTAACACTACATTATAATTTCACACTGTGTAAACATAAAGTGACTCCAATGTACTTGTGACACTGGACAGAGCTCCAGGTAACAGTAATAAAATTAAGTGCAGTCATGATTACCATGTTTTTGAAGCTCGTTTCCTGTGTTCTCACCATGCCCTGAGTGAAGGGAACACATATGTTATCACACTCCTTTCTCACACTGACCCTGTGATGCCAGTTGTTTATGCCCACTCTCCTGAAAAGGAATCTTCACACATGTGTTATATGTGGAAATATGCCTACAAAAGATGTAGATGATCTTGATATGAATTTAAATGAATGTGTTGTATGTCAGAAGATGACTGTGTTTGTAAAAGTGGGACTAATCATGAAAGTAAATCTCTATTAATCTGGAAAAAAGAAATTAAATAAGATGACTGAAGATATAAAAGGCAATTTCTTAAGAGTAATGACACAGAAAAACCCTATATTTAAAATATAGCAGGAGGATGAGTATGCAATAATACTGATGGTACATTTGATTTTTTATTATTAGTCTATTATAGCTGTACATGGAGTACATTGTGACATTTTCATAAGTGCTTACCATGTATCTTAATTAGAATCCACCCTCCATCTTTCTCCTTTATCTTCCTTCTCCCTTCTCAGAACAACTTCAATTATTCATATTGTTCCCTTCTCACATACCAAAACAAAATATATCCACCACATTTGCGCTCCTTCACCCTTTCCATAATTATGCCCTTCTCTCCCTCCCACTGAGTCCCAGTCCTGGAGAGAACCTGCTTTACATTCCTGTCCTAAATTTTTTAAAAAGATATTTTTGTTATTTAATGATAGTTATATAGGTGGTTATACTGTGACATTTACATATGTACATGTATTATACACTGAATTGGTTCATCCCCTCTAATATCTTACTGTTTATGATAGTCCCCTCCTTATGTGACTTCAACAGGATACAATGCTCATATTCATACTTGTATAGAAAGTTCATCAGCTAAGTTCACCCTTTTACTTTCTTCATTTACCTTCAACATGCTATTAGAGACCTCCCATTAGCATGGCCTGTTTTAAGTTCCTGTCCTTCATTGTTTAAGTATTTGCTTGTTGTTCAATGGGATTTTTGCTTTACACATAAAATTAACCAGGCACTGGTGGATCATGCCCGTAATCCTAGATAACTGGGAGGCTGAGACTGGGATGACTGCAGTCCAGGTTAGCCTGGGCTAAAGTGAGACCCCATCTCCAAAATAACCAGAGCAAAAAGGGCTTAAGGAGTGGCTCAAGTGGTAGAGCACCTGCTTAGTGAGAGCAAAGTCCTGAGTTTGACTTTGGGACTGCCCGCATTATTCATAAAATTTCACATAACCCTTACTAAAATATAACTATAGATATACACAAGAACTAAGGAGCCAACAGCAAACTCAGTAAAATAGACTACCAACTCATGTATTGAAAAAAGATAAAAACAATCATACCTTAAAGGAGCAAAGAACTTATTTTTTATGTGAATGACCATGATGAAAGAAGACACTGTGGAATGTATGTCTCACAAACTGTTGTGTAACAGAGTTTCTACCAGGTCTTTCAGTGATTATGTGAACTGTTTGAAATGTACTGCATGTTAAAATTAAATAAAATGCACCTTCAGTTCATTGCATATCCACGAAATCAGACACTCAATTCCCTACATGCTAACTGAAACATCCTTGGACATGCTCTAATTTTACAAGAAATACTGCATACCAGTTCTTTCAGTCTCCAAATGGGCTTCAGTTCAGACACAATGCATGTCCATTCATCATAATTCTTGGAGTCTGGAAGTGTTGATTTTACGTTTCTTATCCTTTTTTTCTTTTGTGTATGGGGATGTCTCCCTCTATGTCCTTCTATGCAGGAATCTGAAGAAGTATGTGACTCAATCTTGGTCATAATGGACATGTATTCCCCTCACTGCCCCTTCCCTTCATGAAAAAATTGGAGAGCAGACTATCACAGGCTACAAGCAGCCCAGAGAGTCATCCTGACCACACCTCTGCCCTGGGAGTAAATGCTCACCATAGCTTCCCCATTAACCTCAGTATTGCTTCCTGGGCAGTCTATATTCCATGCTTCCTTAAGATAATTGCTACTATCATGAGTGGCCTAAAGAGGTCTCTGTGACCCTTCAGTTATATAAAGAATAAGCCTTTAAGTGCTCATTTCATTTTTTATTGCTCTGTTGGTATCAGGATACCTTCAGTGTGACTATGATGTTCAGAGAACAAACAAAATCAAATCAATGTTAGATGTCTTGTTTTCATGTGCCCAGTTATTTCTCTCTTATGTTAATCAAGTCAGAAGAGAAGGAAGAAGTACGTGAATTAAATAAATGTGATTGAGAACATATTCCTTCTGTTCCTCTTGAATAAAAGGAAACATGTAATTCATTACTATATCACCAAATTTATTCACAACTTATTTTTGACATCATAAACATTTTAAAGAAGTTAACAATTGCAAGTAATAGCACAAGTTAATCTTTCTTCTAATTTCCTCAGGTCTCCCTGACTTGTGTATGCCTTTTAAAATGTTTACACACTCTGTGTATGAGAATGGGCCAAGCATTACCAAAATGATATGTGCAAAAACCTTTTAATCCCACACTAAAAATTTATTGGAGAATCCATGTAAAAAGACAGCAACTTAGTTACAGACTAAAAATGAGAGTAGTCTCACCTTTCATTTCATTGGAGGTAAACAGGATGGAATCATGGCTGCTGTGGTGAGACTATCTTAGCTAAGAAGCAGGAAGTCTTTGATGAGGACTAATCAAGGATTTAGGAAACCTGATGGCTGAGAACCATGTCTATTCCGTTGATAAGGAATCACTTCCTAGACAAAAGAGCTAATACTAACAAATACTACCTTGTGACATACAGCAGTGTTTTGTTGACCTGAACCCCAGGAGCCCACCAAAAACAGCAGCCTCAGCCTGATCATCCGAGGTGAAAATCTTCGCCCAACCCAGGATCTAGGACAAGTTGATGCCATGAAACAATTTTATGAGAACTTTTTTTTGGCCTAATGGGATTTGAATTCTGGGCCTCATGCTTATGCAGGTGCTCTTCACTTTGAGGCAATCCACCAGCCCTCTTTTGTGTTTGCTGTTTCATGATCAAGATTTCATGAATTAATTGTCCAGGTGGGCTTCAATCTGCAATCATCCTGATCTCTGCCTCCTGAGTATGTATTTTTAACTGGAAAAAAAGGCATGTTGGACTGAAATGCATGCAGAGATCAATGAGGAGGCAGTGATATTAGACTGAAAGCAGCATGGGGACAGCTCAATACCTCAGCATATGCTTTATAAGGAGAAGAATTCTTTGGAGGCAGTCTCCAGCAAGACAGCTGGATTCCACATCTGCTTGCTGACTTGGGATAGATAAAGGAAGTTAGTGGTAGAAGTCCAAGGAACAAGGGAGTCACAGAGAGAACTCCCAGGAAGGTCATTGGACAGGAATACCCTCCATCAGCCCTCTGCCACTCTGAAGATAACGGGGTCTTTCTTGGAGGCAGGGTGGGAGATTTCTAGTAAATGACTAAAGGTGAGTGTTATTCTTTAGGGCTGGGTGTAGAGTTCTCAGTAAGTCACCTGTGATGAGGAAGAGTCCAGTCCTCATGTGGCTGCCCTATACTCACCCTAACCATTAGGATTACAGGCTTGAGCCACCAGCATCTATCTAACACCATGAGAGATTGACACATCAACCAATTTTCCAGGAATGACCATCTCCATCTGTATAGACCACAACAAAAGCTTGAGTTCTCAGGACCTCCAGTGCAATATACCTACTTCAATCTTCCCACTCTCCTTCTAGAGGGTGGAACTTTGATTTTCTTTTCCTTTGCATTACATAAGCAAACCTGCCCAACTTTCATATCAGATCAGTAGGCCTACTCTGTGATCAGTTGCCTACTGCTTCCCAAATAAACCTCTTGCTTATCCTGTTTTATTTTCTTGGTGAATTTTTTTTACCAAGACATGACACCAGAAATCCCCAACACTCTTTATCTTGTAGTATCTGTGCCTGACATTTCACCCCTCCTTCTCTTATGTCATGATATCTTCATAGGACTCTGTACATGCAATTCCCTTCATACATATCTCCCATTTTCAGGAGGATAAGCATGAAAGGCACAGATGTATAATACAAAGAAGGTCCTTATTCTGTGGGGTCATGACAACTTTTTAGAAATGAAGAAGCCTGAGTATTGGCTGTTGTAGGTTACTATCCTATAGATCAGCACAGCCGGAAATAACACACTGATCCTGTCACTAGTGCCATGAGGTTCTTGTCTTAAATCATTAGCCAATCAGAAAGGCTGTCTCTATCCTGTGTGTACCGATAGTGAGCACCAGTATAAATGTACCATGATGCACAATGGGGCATCAAGCTATGTGCCATGTTGTGCAGTGTCCACTGATGAAAGTCTTCTCAGACACATCAGTCTGGAAGCTGAATGATCTACACTGAGTGCAGAACCTTAGAGGACACTACTGTAACAGCAGTGGTAAATGGTGACAGTATGATCAGGCACTTCATTTGGACATAGACGGCCACAGTCATGTTCTCAATGTATGAATTAATCCCACTTTTGATGCCACTCACTCTTTGGCGCTGGAAGCCTGGAGGGTGGGGACAGGCAGGGAGTCATGAACACTCTGAACTCTCTGGTCTGTCCCTGAGAAGTGATTCCTCCTAGCTCCAGTCCTCACTGGACACCTCCACATCATACATGAGGCTCCCAGTCTGCTTGGTGTTGGCAGGGTATTCATTGGACACTCTGGGCTTGTTTAGTTTGTGTGGGGAAGGAGCATTGCAATGCAGTGAATACTCTCTGCTCTTTCTCTAAGTTACGTTTCTGAGTTTCTTATGAGACTTCCAGGTTCAGGGTAAACAGGACTTAAATCCAGAAACTGTCCTTTGAGGCCCAGTATTCTTAGTGCTGCCACTAATCCCTGAATGTCTGTGTGTCCCCCACATTGGCAGAACCATTGGAAATGAGCATCCACATGCATACATGGTTGCCCTCGCAGTGGAGAGGGGACTCATTCCCCTCTGTCACATACCTGTTACTGTCCTCAGAATGCTTCTCATTTTATAATGACATCATGACCAATGCAGGACATGATTTTCACTTATGTTTTACACTAGACGTTTTCCCCAAAGTAATGTCTGTGGGCACAGCGATTGTTACACAAAAGAGCTTTGCTTTTAAAGAGATGAAAAAACAGTCCAAAGAAATTGGGAAGGCTTATGGAGTAGCTTAAGTGGTAGAGTGCCAGCTTAGAAAGTGTGAGGCCTTGAGTTCAAGCACCAATATCACCCCCTCCAAAAAAATATGCTTGCTTTAGTGTTGCTTTGTTTGCACTGATTAATTCAGGTAACCATTACTGAAGCAAAATCATGAGCCTTTGGGAAGATGAGGGAACATGTCAGAACTTATAAAGGGTGGATGGATCATACATTCTAATAGGAAGAATGTTTGTGCTGGTTGGTGTACCTACTGCTCTTTTTGTGAGATCAGATGGTATATCCTTGGATACTGATTGTGGAATTCCCTCTACAGACTACTGGCCCAATTTGTAGGTGGAAGAAGCAGTTTCCACCCTGAAAATTGAGGAGAAATTTCTGCTTTTGTACAATGAATCCCTGGCTGTGCTGTGTAAAGACCAGAAAGGAGTCCTAGCCTGCTAAGGGCTATAGCTGGAAACAGGTATTTTGTCCTCGCACTCTGCCAGGAAAAGGATTCCTTCTTCCCTTAGTGGTTCTAGATCAGATATCAAGGAGAAGTGCTGCAAGGAGCAAACTGTAGGGAAAGACCAATCAGAGTCCATCAGGACTCAGGCATTTCCTGATGCCCCATTTTCTAGATCACTCTGTGCTCCTGAGATCTAGCTCCGTGACTCAGTTTCTTACTGTGCATTGCTTTTGCCACTGGCGATGTGCTAGAACCAGTCATCACAGAAGCAGGAAATGGTGAGTTTCTGACCTGCATTGCAGACTGGGCAGGATCAAGGGGTTGACACTGGCCTCAGTGGCTGGGTTGAAAGTGGGACTGTCCACCATAGCCCTGAAGCCTGTAGATCAAGGCACTGCTGGTGCTGCTTGTCTCCTGGTCTTCTCTTTTCTAAGGCTGTGGCTGTGTGGATGGGTTTAAGCCAATAATTTTTTCAGCTACCTACTTTTGATGTGTCCCAGACCCAGAACACTCTCAGGGAGCTCTGCGTCAGAGCTCATACCTCTACATACTGTGGAGATGGCAGAAGGTCATGGGTTCCTGTGCAGCATGATTTGTGGTCCTTGGGTTCCCTGCTCTTGCCAATCTCTAGGAACATCTGATTGACCTGACTAATATAAATGTCAAAAAGCTTCAATAAAATGAATGTTTGAAGTCTCATGTCCAGGGTCAGCCCCCCAACCAAGTACTTTTGATGCCTGTAATAAATCCCTAAATTTACACTTATCCCTGTCTTGCCCAATTCACTGGAAAGGGACTGTGTATGCATTTGGTATTCAAGGTGAAATATAGATTTGGGGAGGTGTTTAGGGTTTGAGATTGTTGCTCTCTCTGACATAATTGATGTTGGCCTTGGCCTATGTCTAGACAGTATTTTCACAAATGAAATTCAGATAGAGGTAGGATGTGAACATAGTAAAAGGAGGTCACAATGTTGGGACAGCACCAACTCCAAGACCTGCAGAGCAGGTCTGTTTTTTATAGGGAGGAGCAAACAGGAGGAGAAAGTAAGTGGGAGATGAAGGATGATGGAAGGACAACATCTGCTCCTATAGCAGAACATCTTTCCCTGAGGCTAGCCAGTCCTTAGAATGTCAGTAAAGAAGGTGTCATTTGCTGTTTCTTATTTGACATGGTCAGAGATCACATATCTGGAGGAAGCAGAGAACATACATGGCAGTTTGCTTAATGAGTGTTCAGTTCCTTGTGATCAATTAAGCGATCAATTAAGCTATTGATTTTGAGGCATAAAGTGTGGAAATTGAAAGTTTGTACTTGTTTTGTTGTAGATATAAAAGGGAAGGATATCTAAGTGTAATGAGAATAAGAACGATGGTGGGTAGTCGTCTTTAATCTCTAATGTTCACAAGGATTACTTGGATAATCCTGGGTAAATTTTCAACTGTTTTCATTACACTCAGGTCATTAGTCTAGTCACAATATAGTTTGTGACAATTGAGAATGATGCCTGTTATGGACAGTGCTAAAAAAAAGGTACCTTTGGGATGTGCCTGCTGGATAAAATGGCTATTAATTTCAGAGTTTATTTGTGTTGCTCTTGGTCCCACGTTCTGCTATGGAGTAAGTAAAACTCAGATTGTCCTGAGCGATAGGAGAATCTTTGGTTGTTTGTTCTTGGTCTTTTTAAGGTAGTGTCTTTATGGTACTAATAAAATGGTACACAGTGCCATCACCAGATAACTTCAAGATAAGAAATGGTGATCTGCATCTGTGACTCACACCTGCAATCCTATCTTCTTAAAAGTAGAGATCAGAAGGATCATGGTTTAAAGCCATCCCAGGGAAAATTAGCCAGCCTGAGCAAACTGCAAGAACCTATCTCAAAAATATTGAACACAACAAAGGGCTGTTGGAGTGGCTCACATGGTAGAGCACCTACCTAGCAAGAGTGAGGTCCTGGATTCAAATCCCAGTAGCACAAAAAAAATGGGGAATGGGGACCATACAGAGAAGACACATGTGGGACTGGAACCAACAGTGCTGTCAGTGTCTTGTGACTCTGTGATAAACTTACTGAATGTCTACAGTTCTGCATTGCAGACTGTCCTCAGAATTAAAATATGGGATGCCCATTGGTGTTGAGGAATTCATTGGAGTTTAGCAATGCAAGGAAGAGACAGCACAGCTCTGAATATTGAATTGGCCCTGGTTGAAAGTTTGACACCTTGCCCAATGAGCCTGTGTCATAGTGAGCCATTTCATCATGGAAGTGTGGAAAATGTGTGTGTGTAGGTTCCCGACTGAATTTTCCTGCTTTGTAGGTTCCTTTTACTCCCTTCCTCAAAGTGAGCAACCATGGGCTGCATCTGCATAGAGACAGTGGTCTCTAAGTTTAAAAATATGTACAACCTTTTCCTCATGTAGTATAGGTTCAACAGGCTTCATCCTTGAGCAGCTTCTCTTTTGTTTCTTTTTTAGAATCTTTGCTCTGTGAAATTGCTGTTTACTTCAGCAGTTAGGAATTTTTTGTGCTTTTTGCCTATAAGATTTTAATGATAAATGATGCCTTACCATGCAAGTTTCATAAATTTTATTCAGAATTTGGAAAAATTCTTTTATGGATACTTGGATGAAATAAAATTCAGTTCAGAAAATTTGATGGTATATGAATTTATCCCTTGATCTTTCCTGGATATGTGCTTATTTATTGTGTTGTTTGTGAAATATTGGAATGACAAGAATCATTTAATTTTGCCTAGTATTAAACTGGACTTATGTTTTGATAAAATTTTGTTTGTGTTCAATAGCCCTGATATTGAACATTTTAAGTTGTGGTCTTGTTGTTGTTCTTGTTGTCTTTCCAATTTCAAAATGCAATGTGAACTTTGTTGATGAACCCATATTGCTTTGTTTTTCTTTATTTTTTTTCCTTGGACAAGGAGGGCACTTTATTAACAGACTGCTCAGAAACATAGCTGATTGCACCCCTTGCTCACTGAGTAACCTGGAGCACTGTATCTAGCAGGGAAAACCTTGACGCTCTTCCAAGCAAACCTCTACTCCTCCCCACATGTCCATTCCACTGCACCCACCCAACTGCCCACCAGTAGCTGAAGTCTGTGACAAGGTTCCAAGTACAACATCTTTCCCTGTTTTGCTCTGTCCTGAGAGGCTCTGTTACACATTTTTACCACAGACATGGGCATTTGGATTTCAAGCTAGGCTCCCAAGTTATTTAGTTCTATTTTAGTTATTTTTCATGTAGGATCTTCCGTTTTGACTATGGCTGTCTCATTCTACAATCCTTCCACGGATACCTCCCATGTAGGTGGAATTACTTGCAAATACCACAATGCAGAGTTATTGTATGAGATGATGTTGCATTAACTTTTTGCCCAGGTTGTTCTCAAATCATGATCCTACCAATCTTTGCCTCCTGAGTAGATGAGCTGACAGGCATGAGTCACCACAAACCAGCGCACACTATGATATTTCTGAATTACAATTTTATCCTTGGTGTCACGATCATCAAAGTTTTCAAAAACAAACTCCCTTTTTTTGCATTGCACTTGATATTGTGATTTCAGGCACTTAATTTTTGCCATTTTTTATAAAGGTATCTTATAATTGATAAATTTCAGTATCTCTTTAAAAAGATATACTACAAAGTTTTGGTGGAATTGTCTGCACAACCCATCCAATGAGGAGGGAAAGTGGAGGCAATTCACATTGCCTTCCTCATTATTGTCATATTTGCCATACTAGGCAGGTGGGACATTGCTCAGGCTACACAGCTCCACCTGCTCTGTGAAATCTTCTGACTGCAGGACCATAGGGAGGTCACCTGGACACAGCAGAAGAGGGAAATGGTGAGAGGCAACTGGGCATCTGCAGTGCTGGGTGGAAGACGGTTGGATCCAGAAGCAGTGGTGGTTTTGACTGGGCCCCTTTCATTCCAGAGACTGTGCCATGATCACAGGGTTGGGGCCTTAGGTCTGCTGCCAACTGGAGGGTGCTTTGGGCCTAAAGCCTTGAATCCCATCCTGTCCCTGTGAAGCTACCTGCTCCCAGCCCACAGCCCTGCTGGGAGACCCTGTCTGCAAATCCTGTCCAGCAGACTGAGGTGGCTGGGGAGACTGCCAAGTACTATGGAGTTTGTGCCCAGACAGGGCGCTCCTGTGCAGTATCCCTGTAACTCCTTATTGGGACCTGGCTTCCCTTTGAGTCCATCAGGTTCAAGGGAAGCATGAGCTAAACTCTGTGCCCTGTCCACTCAGTGCAGTGCTTCTTAGTGCTGTTAATAAGTCCCTAAATTTCCACATATCCCGCTCTTTGTCAGATTCATTGGAAATGTGAATCCACTTGTGCACATGGTTTCCTTCTGAATGGAGAGGACATTTTTTGCCGTTCCTGACTTAACTCTTCATTTTCCACAGGTGGTTTCTAGAACATTGTTTTATAATGAAATGCTAATTAGCTTTGACCATGACTCTAAGAGATTTACTCTAGGGGGAAAGCCCCAAAAGTAAAGTATGTAGGCATCTCAAGGCAGAAAGGCAATTTGCTCTCAAAGAGAGAAGAAAACAGGAGAAGAAAGAATTTGGGTGTAAACACACATGGAGATTGGCAAAAATCAGTTTTCTCCTGTGTTCACCTTGGTCTTGTTTGTTTCCTTGTTTTAGTTTGGGAACCTGAAGTTTGAACTCATAGCTTAGCATTTCTAGAGCAGAGCTCAACCGCTTGAACCATATCTCTAGTTTATTTTGCTCTAGTTATTTTGGAAATGGGGTCTAGTAAACAATTTTTCTAAGCTGATTTTGATTGTCATCCTGATGTCAGTCTCCCCAGTACCTAGGTTTATGGGAAGGAGCTACCAGTGCTAGGATCTTCATGGTCTTTTTTTGTTTTTTTGACTGCACTGGGATTTGAAATTGGTCCTCATGCTTTCTAGGCATGTGCTCTTACCACTTGATTGATTCCACTACCTTTTTTTCTGATGGGTGTTTTTGAGATAGGGTCTCAAGAACTTTTTGCTAGCTCAGGCTATGAATCAAGACCCTCCTGATCTCTATCTCCTGAGCTGCTAGGATTACAGGCATGAACCACAGGGACCTGGGTTCTTCACTGTTTTATGGTGACACTAAAGTGTGATTTGTTTGATGAGTCAGGCTCAGATTTGTCAAATTCACCTTAGAACTATTTAAAAATCATTTTGAAGATATTTGCAATGATTACTTCATAATAATTTTTGATGCAAGAAAAGGGCATTTGCACAGTGGGTGGAGGAATATCTGCATTTGCATAGGGGTGATGGAAGAATGTTGGTTCTGTGCTTCTTTTGGAGTGCAGAAATGATTGGAAGTGTGAGTTAATTGCAAGTATTTATGAGGGTTATGACATTCAGAATAAATCATTCCACCACTTTTCTTTTGTGTTGAGATAGATGGTTAGACAGAGTGTAATTTGTGCCAATGAAGACAAGTCTGGGAGGCCAAGGCTCAGAGAAAGACACTTTTATATTTTTCCTGATGGGGCAAAAATTTGGTGAATTTGGAAGGTGATGTGGTTGTGTAGTATAAATTAAAAGTTTTGGTCTTTGTGTCAGCTTCTAGCAAAGAGATTCTGAAATCCTTGAAATTTCTGAGCAATACGATTGCATTTGGTTGTTTTCCTAAGTCCCAGTGAGGCAATATTTGCATTCATTCTAATAACTTGTCTCATTGTGGTATGTCTCTATGACTTTAGGAAGGTGACTGGTGTGACAAGACATAGCAAACATGTTCTACAGCCTATTGTGTGTTTCACCCTGCCCAGAAGTTGGAGGGACTGTGCTAAGCCTGGATGGTGTCAGATTTGAAGGACAATTTGTTGGTGTATTAAAGTTGATTGGTGTTGGTAACACCACATATTTGTATCAGAAGTGATTGCAAAGAAACACAGCACAAGTCACAAAGTCATAGCATTTGGGGTCTTTGTGGGAATGTTTGGTAATGTTAGCAAGTCCATACTTGGCATTATGTCTTGTGTGAAATGAATTCAGGCCAGGCACTGGAGCAGAGCAAAAGTGAAGCATGGTTCATGAAGGATAGAGTACACATTAAATAGACTTCATAGGTAGCAGTTAGGCATAAACCATGTGGATATACTAAGCAAACCTAAAATGATGGAAGAGATCAGAAGGTTTCTGATAATAAACATTGCAATCAATACATCTCAATGTACATTGACAAAGATTAAGATAGCTCACTAAGGTCACAGGAAGTTAGAAGATGACTCTTAGTATTCCCTTCACCTTAAAGTGGGTTCATGACAACAGTTTCTGGAGCAATAGATTTCTCATAAAGACTCAAGGCTTGAAATCATGATCCTACTAATCTCTGCCTCTGGTGTGAGCTCCCAGTGCCAGGCACATCTTCATAATGTCTATATATTCCTTTTGAAGATTGCCTTTGATCTGTGCTACTTCAGTCCCCAACCTGCTTATCCCAGTCTAACTCCTGTCATTACAGGAACATCAGAATATGTGGTTCTTTGTGTCTAGTGTTATGGTAGTGGTATTAGAGTACATTTGCCACTTCCCCATAGAAGTTTTGGTTGTAGAAAGTTTCACATTGATGACTTTGGGAAGTAGATTTTTCAACAATACAAAACTTGTGAAAAAATTTAAAATTTCAAAATGGATAATCCCCCCACCAAACAACCAGTATCAAAAGTTGGAAGGATTCTTCCAAATGTCATTTGGACATCCTGGTAGGGGTTTTGTAGGTGAAGCTAATAAATTTATGGATTATGCTAAATCCAGCACCATAGAGATTGTGGCTTTCAAACTTAACTACTTTCTGACATCAGCCTTTCTTCACTGACACTTTAGTTTTCTGATCGTTGTTCTTACGGATTTCTGGTGAAGGAAGTTAGTGCTTCACTGGAGTGCCTTTTTTGCCTTCACTTCAGACAGAATGCATGTCCATTCATCATAATTCTTGGAGTCTGGAAGTGTTGATTTTAAGTTCCTTATCTTTTTTCTTTTGTGTATGGGGATGTCTCCATCTATGTCCTTCTATGCAGAAATCTGAAGAAGTATGTGACTCAATCTTGGTCCTAATGAACATGTATTCCCCTCACTGCCCCTTCCCTGCATGGACAAATGGGAGAGCAGCCTATCAAAGGCTATGAGCAGCCCAGAGAGTCAGCCTGACCACACCTCTGCCCTGGGAGTAAATTTTTACCATAGCTTCCCCATTAACCTCAATATAGCTCCTGGGCAGTCTATTTTCCTTGCTGGCTTGAGATAATTGTTACTTTCATGAGTGGTCTGAACAGGTGTCTGTGAACATTCAGTTATATAAAGAATATTCCTTTAAGTGTCCTTTTCATTTTTTATTGTTCTATTGATATCAGTATACCTTAGAAGTGAAGATGATATTCAGAGAACAAATGATATCTATGTCAATGTTAGATTTCTTGTTTCAGTCTGCACCATTATTTCTCTCTTATGTTAATCAAGTCAGAAGAAAAGGAAGGAGAATTATGTGAGTTAAATAAACTTAAGTTGAAAACATTCCTTCTGTTCTTCCTAAATGAAAGGAAACATGTAATTCATTCCTATGTCCCCAACTCATTTATGATGTCATAAACATTTTTAAGAAGTTAATAATTGCAAGTAATAGCACAAGTTAGTCTTTCTCCTAATTTCCTCAGATCTCCCTGACTTATGAATACCTTTAAAAATATTTCCACAATCTGTGTATGAGAACTGGCCAAGCATTACCAAAATAATGCATGCAAAAACCTTTTAATCCCACACAAAAGATCTATTGGAAAACCCATGTAAAAGTGCAGCAACTCAGTTACAGATTCACCTTGTATTTCATTGGATAGCAAAGAGGATATAATCCTGATTGCTGTAGTGAGACCACCTTGGCTAAGAAGCAGAAAGTCTCTGATAAGGACTAATCAAGGATTTAGGAAACCTAATGGCTGAGAACCATGGCTTGTCTGTTGATAAGGAATCACATCCTTGAGTAGACAGCCAAAACTAACAGATTCCTGTGACGTACAGCAGGATGTGAAACCCTGGGAGCCCCCTAAAGACAACGGCCTCAGTCTGACCATCCAAGGCCAAAATCTCCCCCGAATCAAGGATCTAGGACAACTTGATGAAATGAGGCAATTTTATGGGAGGTTTTTTTGGCATAATGGGACTTGAACTCTGGGCAGGTTGTCTACAAGTTGAGCCAATCCATCATCCCTTTTTTGTGTTCAGTGTTTTCATGATGAGGGGCAGATCTCAATGAACTAATTGTCCAGGCTGGCTTCAAACTCCAGTTATCCTGATCTCTGCCTCCTGAGTACCTATTTTTAACTGGAAAAAAAGGCATGTTGGAAGGAAATACATACAAAGATCAATGTGAAGACAGCAATGTTAGACTGAAAGCAGAATAGGGATGTCTCAATACCTCAGCACATGCTTTATTGGGAGAATTCTTTTGAGGCAGTACATAGCAAGAGAACTGTAGCACAGAGCTGCTTGCTGACTATGGATAGCTATAGGAAGTTAGTGTTAGAAGTCCAAGGATGAAGGGAGTCCCAGGGAGAGCTCCCAGGAAGGTCACTGGACAGGAATATGCTCCATTGGCCCTTTGACACTCCTGAGATAATGGAGTCTTTCTTTGAGGCTGGGTGGGAGATTTCTAGTAAATGGCTAAAGTTGAATGTTTGTTGAATGTTTGTTACGGCTGGGTGTAGAGTTTTCAGCAAGCCACCTGTGATGAGGAAGGGTCCAATCCTCATGTGGCTGCCCTATACTCACCCTAACAATTAGGATTATAGGCTTCCGTCACCAGCATCTAGCTCACACTATGAGAGTTAATGACACATAAACCAGTTTTCTAGGAATGACATCCCCATCTGTACAGACCACTAGAAAAGCTTGAATTCTCAGACTCCCCAGGGCAAGATTCCTACTTGTATCTTCCCACCCTCCTGCTAGAGGGTGCACCTTTGATTTTCTTTTGTTTTGCCCAACAAACCTGCCCAACTCTCATATCAGATCAGTAGGACTACCCTGTGTTCAGTTGCCCACTGCTTCCCAAATAAACCTCTTGCTTATTCTATTTTCTTTTTTGGTGAATTCTTTTACCAAGATGTGGTGCCAGAAATCCCCAACACTTTCCTTATGTGCACTTTATCTTGTGTAGAAATGTGACCACATGTGCTGTTTGTTGTTGACATTCCTCCATATTTCTTATCAGTTTCTGTTAGTATTTTGTTTAAACATTTTTTTCTTAAGAAAACAAATTGGATACCTTTCCTTTCCTATTTGTAGTGTTTGCCTGTCAACCTGAAGCTGTGGTTTGTGTACATAACTGACTGTGTTTACTCTGAGTTGTCCTGGTTCTCAGAACAGGTAAGGCACAACCAAGATCTCCATCTGCTTGTACTAGCTTCAAGCACATAGAAATGTTTGGTCATGGGGAGATGCAATGACAAATAGCTTAGTATCAAAATTCAGTAATCACTGCTCCTATTCAAAATGAGATGACCATATTTATGTTGACTGATAGTGGTGTAATATGGTGTAAATGAGTGACATAATTGCCCTAATAGACTTTGTGAACCAAATAAAATAATTTGTAAATTCACATGAAAGATAAAGGTATTTTTTCTGGTTTTGGGTTTTTTTTTTTGGTGGGACTAGTATTTTAACACAGAAAAAAAAGAAAGAATCTATAACACTTGGGTCATATCTCAAGCTTATTTTTCTCTAGTTATTTAGAGATAGGGTCTCCAGAACTATTTGCACATGTTGGCCTCAAACCATGATTCTCCTGACCTCAGCCTACCAAGTAGCTAGGATGACAGATGTGACCCACCAGGATCCAACAAGTCCTTCCTTCTGTATTGTGGATTATAATGATCTTTTAAATTGGAAGACTAAATAACCATTGTTAGTAATCTCAGTTAGTGATTAGCTGGGCTACAGAAGGGAAGATAATATGAAGAAGAAACCAATACAAATAATAAAGGTGTCCTGTTCTTTTTGTATTGTTAATTAAAAGTTGATTTCCTTTAGCTCATTTCTTTTTTGTTTATTTCATTTAGTTTGGTTTAGTTTAGTTTTAGTTTTAGGTAGGGATGGAACCTATGGCCTAGCTCATGCTAGGTAATTGACCTACCACCAATCTATTCATTTCTTTTCTCAAGGATTCATCTATTTTCATGTTTCAATGTTTTTGGTGAAGGGAAAATAGTTTCTGAGAACCCATATCCAAGAATAACCAGAGCAAAAAGACTGAAGGTGTGGCTTATGTGGTAGAGAATTTGCTTTGCAAACATAAAAACCTTAATTTAGAGCCCTGTCCCACATAAAAATAAGAATAATGCAGAAAATATTGATACATTTCTCAACATGTTCATCAGCCAACTGGATGAAATTGTGACAGAATTCATTAGTCAATGCCTCATGAAAACATTTTGTATGAACACAATGAATACTTCCCAAGATTCAACATTCTATGCTATAATATGCACTTTAAACAATGTAAATTTATAGAACTCAACAAACTCTTGTGCTCCCTAAATCAGAGAGTTGCTCGTGTGAAGCTGCCTAGTACATGAAATTGGGTGAGCCACAAGTAAATGCTGTAGGGTGTTCTCTCCTTTCTGAGGTTATAACTGTGGTTATCAGGAACCATTTTCTGTACAGAATTTTGATTTTGACATGCACAGTTACTCTAGATTCACACTTCTCTATGAATACATGAAGAAAATCTGTGAAGGTCAGACTCAAAGAAAGCCACATTTTGTTCTAGAGAAAGTCTTTTTGCATTTGGCAGTTTCTTTTTGTAAGAACCTTAAAGTGACTGAATTCAGATGGTCTGAGTGAGGAATATAAGATGTTCAAACCTAGAGTTTTGTCACTAGGAGATGGGCTTCCAGTATTATATCCTCAGGTTTCTCTGATCATCAATAGGAACTTTTGCCTTGCCCAGCTCCTTTTCAATACTCAGTGTGCTCTTCACCATTGGAGCTGTGTTGAAGCATGGGAATATGGGTTTCCCTTGTGACCTTGTGCAATGAAGCCTCCTCTGAGTGGTTCAAATGTTACTTCTTATTGTTCCTTATTCCTTTGTATAATTTGCTCCCATATAACTTTTCCTTCACTATACATTAAATAATGTAAATCTGTTGCTGGTGCATTTTAATTTTCATGGAGAAAAACAGACCAAAAAAATAAAATAAGTCTGAGAAAACATTGGCCCTCTGCCTCCTTCCAAATTCCTGATTGTGGACATGAGCCCTCAATCCACTTGCAGTATCCTTGTCTGACATTCTTACCCCTCCTTCTCTGATGTCATGATATCTTTTTGGTACTCTGTACATGGAATTCCCTGAGTAGACTTGTCCCATTTTCAGGAGTAATGAGCATGAAGGGCACAGACGTATAATATAAAGAAGGTGCCCATTCTGGGGGACCATGACAACTTTCTAGAAATGAGGAAGCCTGAGCACTGGCTATTGAAGGGTATGCTCCTATAGATCAGCACAGCCAGGAGTATCATAGTGATCCTGTCACTAGGTTCTTGCCCTAAATCATTAGCCAATCAGATAAACTGTTTCTACCCTGTGTGTACCAATAGTGAGTGCCAATGTGAATGATCCATGATGCACAATGGGGCATCAAGTTATGTGCCATGTGGCCCAGTGTCCACTGAAGAGAGTCTTCTCAGACACATCAGTCTGGAAGCTGAATGATCTACACTGAGTGCAGAACCTTAGAGGGCACATGACTGCTACTGTAGTGGTAAATTGTGACAGTATGACCAGGCACTTCATTTGGGCATAGAGGGCCACAGTCATGTTCTCAATATATGAATTGATCCCACTTTTGATGACACTCACTCTTTGGCCCCAGAAGCCTGCAGGGTGGGGACAGGCAGGGAGTCAGGAACTCTCTGGACTGTCTCTGTGAGGTGATTCATCCTAGTCCTGTCCTCACTGGACACCTCTACTCCAAACATGAGGCTCCCAGTCTGTGTGGTGTTGGCAGGTATTCATTGGACACTATGGGCTTGTTTATGAAGTTTATGTGGGGAAACAGCATTGAAATGCACTGTACACTCTCTGCTCCTTCTGCAAGGTGAGTTTCTGGGTTTCTCATGAGACTTCCAGGTTCAGGGTATAAACAGGACTTAAATCCAGAAACTGTCCACTGAGGCCCAGTAGTCTTAGTGCTGCCACTAATCCCTGAATGTCTGTGTATCCCCAACATTGTCAGAACCATTGGAAATGAGCAATCACATGCATACATGGTTGCCCTTGCAGTGGAGGGGGCCTTGGTCCCCGCTCTCACATACTTAATACTGTCCTCAGACTTTTTCTCATTTTATAATGACATTATGACTAATGCAGGACATGATTTTGGTTTATGTATTACACTAGAGATTTTCCCCAAATGTAATGTATACATGCACCCCAGTTGTTACATGGAAGAGCTTTGCTTTTAAAGGGAGGAGAAACCAATAGTCCAAAGAGATTGGGAGGGCTTGTGGAGTGGCTGAAGTGGTAGACTTCAGGGCCCAGTAACAACCACTTCAAAAAAATCTGCTTGCATTAGAGTTGCTTTGTTTGTACTGATTATTTCAGGTAACCATTATTGAAGCAAAATCATGAGTCTTTGGGAAGATTTGGAGTATGTCAAAACTTTTAAAGTGTGAGTGGATCATACAATTCTAATAGGAAGAGTGTTTGCTCTGGTGTACATAGTGCTTTTTCTGTGAGATCAGGTGGTATATCCTTGGACACTGGTTGTGGAATTCCCTCTACAGACTGCTGGTCCAATTTGCAAGTGGAAGAAGCAGTTTCCACCCTGAAAATTCAGGAGAAAGTTCTGCTTACATAAAATGAATCCCCAGACTGGGCTGTGTAGGGACCAGAAAGGAGGCCTTGCCTGCTAAGGGTTATAGCTGGAAACAGATATTTAGTCCTGGCACTCTGCCAGGAAAAGGATTCCTTCTTCCCTTAGTAGTCCTGGATCAGAAGACAAGGAAAAGTGCTGCAATGAGAAAAGTATAGGAAAAGACCAAACAGAGACCATCAGGAGGAGGCCCCACTGCTTAACACAAAATGCATTTCCTGATGTCCGTTTTCTGGATCACTCTGTGCTTCTGAGATCCATCTCTGTGACTCAGTTTCTCACTGTGCATTGCTCTTGACACTGGTTTTGTGTGAGAGCCAGTCACAACAGAAGCAGGAAATGGTAAGTTTCTGACCTGCATCCCAGAGTGGAAGGATCAGAGGTGGACACTGGCCTTAGTGGATGTGATGGAACTGGGCCTCTCCATCACAGCCCTGAAGCCTGTAGACCAAGTCACTCCTGGTGCCACTTGTCACTTGGTCTTCTCTTTTCTAGGGTTGGGGCTGGGTGACTGGGTTGAACCCTATCATTCTGTCAGCCACTTACCTGTGATGTGTCCCAGACCCAGAACACTGTCATGAACTCTGCATTAGAGCTCATGCCTCTCCAGACAGTGGAGATGGCAGAAGGTCTTAGGTTCCTTTGCAACATGATCTGTGGTCCTTGAGTTCCCTGATCCTGCTAATGTCTAGGTAACTCTGATTGACCTGAGTAATATAAATGTTTAAAAACATGAGTAATATCAATGTTTGAAGTCCCAAATCCAGGGTCAGTCCCCAAACCAAGTACTTTTTTATGGTTGTAATAAATCCCTAATTTTATCCCTGTCTTGCCCGACTCACTGAAAAGGCATTGCATATGCATTTGGTGTTTGAGGTGAAGAATAGATTTGGGGAGGTGTTTAGATTTTGAGATTGATGCCCTCTCTGATATAATTGATGTTGATCCTGGCTTATGTCTAGACAGTATTTTCACAAATGAAATGCAGATTGAGGTAGGTCACAAACATAGTGAAATTAGGTAACAATGTTGGGATAAAATCAACTGCAAGAATGTTGGAATAAAAGACCCTCTGGTGTTGAAAGCAGACACACAAGAGACAGAAAATCTTGACAAGGCAATTTTTCTTGATCAAGAGGATGCAAGTATGCACTCACTCCAGCCATTGGTTTCCTCCCAAACAGTCCCTCTTTTACAATCGTGTTATCATCACCATCATCATCATCATCATAATTATTACTGGTCTAGATTCAGCATATGAGCAAAAACATGCAATGTTTGTCTTTCTGAGCTTGGCTTATCTAGCTCAAAATGATGATAACCAGTTTCATTTGTTTTCCTGTAAATGATGTAATTTCATATGCTTTATTGCTGAGTAATATTTCATTGTGTATATATACATTTTCTTTATCCATTCATTAGTTTTAGGCACCTAGACTGGTTCCATGGCTTAGTTATTGTGAATAGTGCTGCTATAAAAAGGTGTATATGTATAGGTATCTTTATTATATGTTGACTTCAGATATATTGATTATTTTTGTTTGTGTTTTTTTGGGCAGTACTGGGGTTTGAACTCAGGGCCTCATGCTTACCATTTGAGCCACTCCAGTAGCCCTGTTTTGTGTTGGGGAGAAAACTGAAAATTTGTGCTTACTTTTTGTAGATTTGAAAAGGAAGGAATTCTAAGTGCAATGAGAATAGGAAGGATGGTGGGGTGGTGGTATTTAATTACCAGTGTTCACCAGAATTACTTGGGTCATCCTGGGTGAGTTTTCAGCTGCTCACATTTACATTCAGGTCATTGGTTTAGTCACAATGTAGATTTTTACCACTGACAATGTCTGTCATTGGCAGTGGAAAAACAAGATATCTTTGTGATGTGCCTGGTGAAAAAATGGTTTATTAAATTGAGAGTTTATTTGTGTTGTTCTTGGTCCCAGGTTCTGCTACAGAGTAAGTAAAACTCAGAATGTCCTGAGCAATAGGAGAATCTTTGGTTGTTTATTCTTGGTGTTTTTACATGGTGTCTGTATAGTACTAGTGAGATGGTGCACAGTGCCATCACCATGTCACTTCAAGATAGGAAATGGTGCTCTGCACCAGTGACTCACACCTGAAATCCTATCTTCTTGAAAGCAGAGATCAGGAGGATTGTAGTTTGAAGCCAATGCCTGGGAAAATAAGACAGCCCTGAGTAAATCATTTGTAAGAATCTATCTCAAAAATACTGAACACAAAGAAGGGCTGTTGGAGTGGCTCATGTGGTAGAGCACCTACCTAGCAATTGTGAGGCCCTGGATTCAAACCCCAGTACCACAAAAAAGATGGTGAATGGTGACCATACAGAGAAAATACATATGGCATTAGAACATACAGTGGTACCAGTGTGGTGAGATTCAGTGCTAAACTTATCAAATATCTAAAATTCTGCATTGCAGACTGTCCTTGGAATGAGAATATGGGATGCCCAATGATATTTGAGAATCCATTTGAGTTTAGCAATGCCAGGAAAACACAGCACAGCTCTGAATATTGAATTGGCTCTGGATGAGCATTTGACACCTTTCCTATTGAGCCTGTGTCATAATGAATCATTTCATCATGGAAGTGGGGAATATAGTGTGTGTGGAGGTCCCAGAATGAAATTTCCTGGTTTTCTAGGTTCCTCACTCCTTTCCTCAAAGTGAACCTCCATGGGCTGCATCTAAACACAGACAGTTTTAAAATGTGTATAACATTCTCCTTATGTATGGTAGTTTCAACAGGCTGCATCCTTGAGTGGCTTCACTTTTGAACCCCTTTTAGAATTTTTTTAATGAAATTGCTTTTTACTTAAGCTGTTATGAATTTTTTGTGCTTTTGTATGTAAGATTTTAATGATGAAATGATGCCTTAGTATACAAGATTCATAAATTTTGTACAGAATTGGGAAAAATTCTTTTTGGATACTTGGATGAAATTAAATTTTGTTAGGAAATTTTGATGGTATGTGAATTTATCACTTCATCTTTCGTGGTTTTGTGCTTATTTATTGTGTTGATTGTCCAGTGTTGGAGTGACAAACATCATATAATTTGTCTAGTATCAAACAGGTTTTATGTTTTGATTATATCTTGTTTGTGTTCATTAGTCCTGATGTTGAACATTTTAAGGTATGGTCTTTTTGTTGTTCTTGTTTTTGCTGTCTTTCCTATTTCCCAAAGCAAGTTGATCATTGTCGATGGCATAGAGGAGAATAGAATCCATGTTTATTTGTTTTAGCTTAGTCAAGATGGGGACCTTAACACACTGCTCAGAAACATAGCTGTTTGCACCCCTTGTTCACTGACTATCCTGGAGACTAACTGTCAAGCAGGGAAAACCCTGAAGTTCTTCCAGGCAAATTTCTCCTCCTCACCACATGTGCACTCCACTGCACCAACCCAAATGTTCACCAGCAGCTGAAGTCTGTGACAAGGTCCCAAGAAAAACATCCTTCCCTGTTTTGCTCTGTCTTGACAGGCTCTGTCACATGTTTTTGACCATGGACATAGACATTTGGGTATGAAGCCAGGTTCCCAAGTTACTTAGTGCTATTTTAGAAATTTTTCATGTAGGGTCTCCCATTTTCACCATTGCTGCCTCATACTATAATCCTTCCACAGATAATTCCCATGTTAGTAGAATTGTTTGCCCAGGTTGGTCTTAAACCAGGATCCTACCAATCTTTGTCTCCTGAGTAAATAAGTTGACAGGCATTAGCTACCACATGCCAGCACACACTATGATATCTCTGAAATACAATTTTTTCCTTGATGTCATTATCATCCAAGTTTACAAATACGAGCTCCCTTTTTATGCTTTGCATCTGGGACTGTGATTTAATTGATTCATTTTTGCCATCCTTTCCACAATCATCTTATAATTGATAAATTTCTATATCTTCTTTAATGCTACCAACAAAGATGTATTTCACCTTTTTTGGGGGAATTGGGTTTTGAACACAGGGTTTTGCACTTGTAAAGCAGGTGCAGTAATTCTTAAGCTGCACCTCCTCCTCACATTTAAGAGATGACTAGGATTTTGAAAATCTTGTCTTTGAAGCAGCTCTCTGTGGTTCCACACCTTTTCCTAAAGCAACTGACATTATTCATTCTGAACAAGAGCATGAAAATGGAATAATATTTACAAAATATATCACATGTAAATAAAATATATCACATGTACATAAGGATTGCACCCACGCCACCCCCTCCCTCTCCCCCCTCCCCCCTCAATATCCAGCAGAAACTATTTTGCCCTTATCTCTTATTTTGTTGAAGAGAGAGTATAAGCAATAATAGGAAGGAACAAGGGTTTTTGCTAGTTGAGATAAGTATAGCTATACAGGGAGTTGACTCACATTAATTTCCTGTGCTTGTGTGTTACCTTCTAGGTTAATTCTTTTTGATCTAACCTTTTCTCTAGTTCCTGGTCCCCTTCTCCTATTGGCCTCAGTTGCTTTTAAGGTATCTGCTTTAGTTTCTCTGCATTAAGGGCAACAAATGCTAGCTAATTTTTTAGGTGTCTTACCTATCCTCACACCTCCCTTGTATGCTCTGGCTTTTATCATGTGCTCAAAGTCCAATCCCCTTGTTGTGTTTGCCCTTGATCTAATGTCCACATGTGAGGGAGAACATACGATTTTTTGGTCCTTTGGGCCAGGCTAACCTCACTCAGAATGATGTTCTCCAATTCCATCCATTTACCAGCGAATGATAACATTTCGTTCTTCTTCATGGCTGCATAAAATTCCATTGTGTGTAGATACCACATTTTCTTAATCCATTTGTCAGTACTGGGGCATCTTGGGTGTTTCCATAACTTGGCTATTGTGAATAGTGCCGCAATAAACATGGGTGTGAAGGTGCCTCTGGAGTAACCTGTGTCACAGTCTTTTGGGTATATCCCCAAGAGTGGTATAGCTGGATCAAATGGTAGATCAATGTTTAGCTTTTTAAGCAGCCTCCAAATTTTTTTCCAGAGTGGTTGTACTAGTTTACATTCCCACCAACAGTGTAAGAGGGTTCCTTTTTCCCCTGCATCCTCACTAAAAACCTGTTGTGGTGGTGTTGCTAATGATGGCTATTCTAACAGGGGTGAGGTGGAATCTTAGTGTGGTTTGAATTCGCATTTCCTTTATTGCGAGAGATGGTGAGCATTTTTTCATGTTTTTTGGCCATTTGAATTTCTTGTTTAGAGAAAGTTCTGTTTAGTTCACTTGCCCATTTCTTTATTGGTTCATTAGTTTTAGGAGAATTTAGTTTTTTAAGTTCCCTATATATTCTGGTTATCAGTCCTTTGTCTGATGTGTAGCTAGCAAATATTTTCTCCCACTCTGTGGGTGTTCTCTTCAGTTTAGAGACCATTTCTTTTGATGAACAGAAGCTTTTTAGCTTTATGAAGCCCCATTTATCTATGCTATCTCTTACTTGCTGTGCTGCTGGGGTTCCATTGAGAAAGTTCTTACCTATACCTATTAACTCAAGAGTATTTCCTACTCTTTCCTGTATCAACTTTAGAGTTTGTGTTCTGATATTAAGATCCTTGATCCATTTTGAGTTAATCTTGGTATAGAGTGATATACATGGATCTAGTTTCAGTTTTTTGCAGACTGCTAACCAGTTTTCCCAGCAGTTTTTGTTGAAGAGGCTGCTTTTTCACCATCATATATTTTTGGCACCTTTGTCAAAGACGAGTTGGTTATAGTTCTTCTAATTTTTTTCTCAGGCTATTCAATGTTGGTGTATAGAAAACTTACTGAGTTTTGTATCTTGGCCCTTTGCTGAAGATATTTATAATGTCTAGGAGTTTTGGGGGTAGTTTTTGGTTATTTTAAGAATAAGATCATGTCATCTGCAAATAGGAATAGTTTGATTTCCCCTTAGCTATTTGTAATCCTTTTAATTCTTCTTGTCTTACTGTTGTGACTAGGAATTCCAAGGCTATGTAGAAAAATATAGTAAATAGTGGACAACCTTGTCTCATATCTGACTTTAGAGGAAAATGTTTCTATTTTCCCCATTTAGTATGATATTGGCTACAGGCTTGTCATATGTAGTCTTTAATATGTTGAGGCACATTCCATCTATTCCTAGTTTTATCAGACCTTTAATCATAAACAGATATTGAATTTTGTCAAAGAATTTTTCTGTATCTATTGAGATGATCATGTGATTTATGTCCTTCTTTTTATATGCTGTGTTACATTAATTTTGTATGTTGAGCCACCCTGCATCCCTGGAATGATACCAATGTGATCAATTGTGTTATGTTGTTGAATTCAGTTTGGCAGTATTTTATTGAAATTTTTTGCACTGAAGTTCATTAAAGAGATTGGCCAATAATTCTCCTTTTTTTGTGTGTCATTTTCCAGATTTGGGGTGGGTATAATGGTGGCTCTATAAATGAGCATGGTAGTGTTCCTTCTCTTTCTGTTCTGTAGAAAAATTTCAGGAGTGTTATTAGTAGTTTTCCTTTAAAAGTCTGGTTTACAGGCAAAAACACTTCCAAAAAGAAGAGCTATAGGCCAATCACCTTAATGAACTTTGATGTAAAGATCCTCAACAAAATAATGGCAAAACGAATTCAACAACATATCAAAAAGATTATTCACCACAACCACGTAGGCTTCATACCAGGAATGCAGGAGTGGTTCAACATATGAAAATCAATAAACGTAATAAACCACATTAACAGAAGCAAAGACAAAAACCACTTGATCATCTCAATAGATGCAGAAAAAGCCTTTGATAAGATCCAACACCATTTCATGATAAAAGCTCTCAGAAAACTAGGAATAGAAGGAATGTACCTCAACATCGTAAAGGCTATATATGACAAACCTACAGCCAGCATTATACTTAACGGAGAAAAACTGACAATATTCCCTCTAAAATCATGAAGTAGACAAGGATGCCCACTATCTCCACTCCTATTCAACAGTACTGGAATTCCTAGCCAGAGCAATTAGGCAAGAAGAAGGAATAAAAGGAATACAAATAGGTAAAGAAACTGTCAAAATATCCCTATTTGCAGACGACATGGTCCTATACCTTAAAGACCCAAAAAAACTCTACTCAGAAGCTTCTAGACATCATCAATAGCTACAGCAAGTTAGCAGGATATAAAATCAACATAGAAAAATCATTAGCATTTCTATACACTAACAATGAGCAAACTGAAATAGAATGTATGAAAACAATTCCATTTACAATAGCCTCAAAAAAAATCAAATACCTAGGTGTAAACCTAACAAAAGATGTGAATGACCTCTACAAGGAAAACTATAAACTTCTGAAGAGATTGAGGAAGACTATAGAAAGTGGAGAGATCTCCCATGCTCATGGATTGGTAGAATCAACATAGTAAAAATGTCTATACTCCCAAAAGTAATCTATATGTTTAATGCAATTCCCATCAAAATTCCAATGACATTCATTGAAAAATCTACTTGAAATTTATATGGAAACACAAGAGGCCACGAGTAGCCAAGGCAATACTCAGTCAAAAGAACAATGCTGGAGGTATCACAATACCTGACTTCAAACTATATTACAAAGCAATAACTATAAAAACAGCATGGTACTGGCACAAAAACAGACATGAAGACCAGTGGAACAGAATAGAGGACCCAGATATGAAGCCATACAACTATAATCAGCTTGTCTTTGACAAGGGCGCTAAAAATATACGATGGAGAAAAAACAGCCTCTTCAACAAAAACTGCTGGGAAAACTGGTTAGCAGTCTGCAAAAAACTGAAACTAGACCCATGTATATCACCCTATACCAAGATTAACTCAAAATGGATCAAGGATCTTAATATCAGAACACAAACTCTAAAGTTGATACAGGAAAGAGTAGGAAATACTCTGGAGTTAATAGGTGTAGGTAAGAACTTTCTCAATGGAACCCCAGCAGCACAGCAAGTAAGAGATAGCATAGATAAATGGGACTTCATAAAACTAAAAAGCTTCTGTTCATCGAAAGAAATGGTCTCTAAACGGAAGAGAACACCCACAGAGTGGGAGAAAATATTTGCCAGCTACACATCAGACAAAGGACTGATAACCAGAATATATAGGGAACATAAAAAACTAAATTCTCCTAAAACTAATGAACCAATAAAGAAATGGGCAAGTGAACTAAGGCGGTGGGGGGAAGAGGGAGGGGTCTGAGTTGGTGTGAAGGGAGGGGATGGGAGCAGGGGGGAGAAGTGACCCAAGCATTGTGTGCACATATGAATAATAAAACAACAAAAATTTTAAAAAGTAAAAAATAAAACATGTGCTTGGATGCATCTAAAAAAATTAGAAATGATAGTATAGCCATTTTCATAATGAGTATAAATAAAATGGTATTTTTAACAATAAAGTAGATTGGAAAAAAATAAAAGTCTGGTTTTAATGAGCAATAAATACATTGGGTACTGGGTACTGGGCTTTTATTTATGTGAGACTCTATTGCTCCTTTAATTTCATTGATTGTTATAGGTCTATTTTTATGGTTTATATGCACTTGATTAAATTTAAGTTCAACATGTGCATCTAGAAATTTATCTGTTTCTTCTAGATTTTCCTATGTGTTTGAGTGGAGGTTTTTGAAGTATCCCCAAATGATCCTTTGAATTTCATTGACATCTGTTGTAATATACCATTTAAAAATATTTTAAATTTTTTATTTTATTTTTAATGGTATGAAAACACTTTTGCTACTCCAGAGGCACCTGCACACCCATGTTTATTGCGGCACTATTCACAATAGCCAAGTTATGGAAACAGCCAAGATGCCCCACCACCGATGAATGGATTAAGAAAATGTGGTATCTATACACAATGGAACTTTATGCAGCCATGAAGAAGAATGAAATGTTATCATTCGCTGGTAAATGGATGGAATTAGAGAACATCATTCTGAGTGAGGTTAGCCTGGCCAAAAAGACCAAAAACCATATGTTTCCCTCATATGTGGACATTAGATCAAGGGCAAACACAACAAGGGGATTGGACTATGAGCACATGATAAAAGCGAGAGCACACAAGGGAGGTGTGAGGATAGGTAAGACATCTAAAAAATTATCTAGCATTTGTTGCCCTTAACACAGAGAAACTAAAGCAGATACCTTAAAAGCAACTGAGGCCAATAGGAAAAGGGGACCAGGAACTAGAGAAAAGGTGAGATCAAAAAGAATTAACCTAGAAGGTAACACACAAGCACAGGAAATTAATGTGAGTCAACTCCCTGTATAGCTATCCTTATCTCAACCAGCAAAAACCCTTGTCCCTTCCTATTATGGCTTATACTCTCTCTACAACAAAATTAGAAATAAGGGCAAAATAGTTTCTGCTGGGTATTGAGGGGGTAGGGGGGAGAGAGAGGGGGCGGAGTGGGTGGTAAGGGAGGGGGTGGTGGCAGGGGGGAGAAATGACCCAAGTCTGGTATGCACATATGAATAATAAAATAAAAAAAATAAAGTAACAGTTACACAGAAAGAAAAAAAGAAAACACTTTTGCTCATTTTTGTTGAATGCAATGAGATGGAATGGGCTTCATTCTTTTGTTTTTTTGTGGTACTGGGATTTGAATTCAGAGCCTACACCTTGAGCCACTCCACCAGTGCTTTTTTGTGATGGATGTTTTTTGATATAGGGTCTCATGAACTTTGCCTGGGCTGGCTTCAAACCACGATTCTCCTGATCTCTACCTCCCAAGTAGCTAGGATTACAGGCATGAACCTTCAGCACCTGACATGAACTTAATTTTTTAATTCATTTTTTCACATGTGTATATATTGTTGGGGCCATTTTCCCCCAATACCCTCACCTTATTTCTCCACTTCCCACCCCCATCACTTCCAGGCAGAATGTGTTCTGCCTTTTTCTCCAATTTTGTTGAAGAGTAGGCATAGCAATAATAAGAAAGACAAAGTGTTCTTGCTAGTTGAGATAAGGATAACTATACAGAGAGATTCCTAGCATTGCTTCCATGAACAAGTGTATTACAACCTGATCTGATACTGTATTAGTTCCTCTGCAGTGAGGACATGAAACACTTTCAAGTTTTGGGTTTCCTACGTATCCCAATTCTTCCTGTATGTGCACTCCCCTTAGCGTGTGACCCATGTCCAACAACATTACTGCCTTTGCCCTAGATCTAAAATCCACATGTAAGGGAGAACATACAACTTTTGGTCTTCTGAGCCTGGCTAACCTTGCTCAGGATGATGTTCTCCAGTTCCATCCATGTACTTGTGAATGATAAGATTTCATTCTTCTTTATGGCTGAGTAAAACTCCATTGTGTATAAATACCACGTTTTCTTAATCCATGGTCAGTAGTGGGGCATCTTGGCTGTTTCCATAACTTGGTTTGTGAATAGCGCTGCAATAAACTCGGGAGTGTAGGTGCCTCTGCAGTAACCTGAGTCGCATTCCTGTGGGTATATCCTTAGGAGTGGGATTGCTGGAACATATGGCGGATCTATGTTTAGATTTTTAAGAAGGCTCCATATTGTTTTCCAGAGTGAATGCAATAGGTTGCATTTCCACTAGCAGTATATGAGGGTTCCTTTTCCCCCACATCCTCGCCAACATCTGTTGTTGGAGGTGATTTTGATGATATCTATACTAACAGTGGTAAGGTGCAATCTTAGTGCAGTTTTGATTTGCATTTCCTTTATGGCCAGAGATGGTGAGCATTTTTTCATGTGTCATTTAGCCATTTGAATAGCTTCTTTTGAGATAGTTTTGTTTAGTTCAGTTGCCCATTTCTTTATTTGTTCATTCATTAAAGGGGAGTTTAGTTTTTTGAGCTCCCTGTATATTCTAGTTTTCAGTACTTTGTCTGATGTACAGCTGGCAAATATTTTCTCACACTCTGTGGTTGGCCTCTTCAGTTTAGAGACCATTTTTTTGTTGTGCAGAAGCTTTTTAATTTTATGTAGTCCCATTTGTCCATCCTTGCTCTTAGTTGCTGAGCTGGTGGGGTTTTATTGAGGAAGTCTTTGCCTATACATAGTATTCCCAGGGTATTCCCTGATCTTTCCTGTACTAACTTCAGAGTTTTGGGTCTGATATTAAGGTCCTTGACCCATTTTGAGTTGATACTGGTACAGGGTGATGGATCTAGTTTCAGTTTCTTGCAGACGGATAACCACTTTCCTAGCAACACTTGTTGAAGAGGCTGTCTTTTCTCCATCGTACATTTGGCATCTTTGTCAAAAATGAAGTAGGAATAGTTGTGTGGATTAATATGCGTGTCCTCTATTCTGTTAAACTGGTCTTCATGTCTGGTTTTGGGCCAGTACCATGCTGTTTTTATTGCTATTGTTTTGTAGTATAGTTTGAAGTTGGGTATTGTGATACCTCCAGCCTTGCTCTTTTTGTTGAATATTGCCTTGGCTATTTGCAGTCTCTTCTGTTTCCAAATGAACTTTAAGGTAGATTTTTCAATCTCTGAGATGAAAAGCATTGGGATTTTGATGGGAATTGCATTAAACATGTAGATTGCTTTTGGTAGTATAGCTGTTTTTACTATGCTGATTCTACCAATCCATAAGCATGGGAGATCTTTCCACCTTCTGTAGTCTTCCTCGATCTCTTTCTCCAGGGTTTTGTAGTTCTCCATATAGAGGTCATTCACATCTATTGTTAAGTTTACTCCTAGGTATTTGATTTTTTTGAGGCTATTGTAAATGGAATTCTTTCTATATATTCTTCCTCAATTTGTTCATTGTATGTGTGGAGAAAAGTTAATGATTTTTGTAAGTTGATTTTGTATCCTTCCACCTTTATATAGCTGCTTATGGTGTTTAGGAGTTTTGGGGTAGAATTTTTTGGGTCTTAAAGATATAGGATCATGTCGTCTACAAATAGGGATGTTTTAACACTTTTTTTCCCTATTTGTATTCCTTTTATTTCTTCTTCTTGCCTTATTGCTCTGGCTAGGAATTCCAGGACTATGTTGAATAGGAGTGGGAATAGTGGGCACCATTGTCCCATTCTTAATTGTAGGGGAAATGGTTTCACTTTTTCTCCATTAACTATGATATTGGCTATAGGTTTGTCACATATAGCCTTTACAATATTGAGGTACATTCCTTCTACTCCTAGTTTTCTTAGAGCTTTTATCATGAAGTGGTGTTGGATCTTATCAAAGTCTTTTTATGAATCTATTGAACTGATCAAGTGGTTTTTTATCTTTGCTTCTATTAATGTGATGTATTACATTTATAGATTTGCGTATGTTGAACCACCCTTTAATCCCTGGCATGAAGCCGACTTGGTCATGGTGTATGAACTTTCTGATGTGTTGTTGGAATCGGGTTGCCATTATTTTATTGAGGATTTTTGCATCAATGTTAATTAAGGAGATTGTCCTATAGTTCTACATTTTGGATGTGTCTTTCTCCAGTTTGGGATTTAGTGCAATACTGGCTTCATAGAATGATTTAGGCAGTGTTCCTTTCCTTTACATTTGATGGAAAAATTACAGGAGAGTTGGCATTAGTTCTTTAAAGGTCTGATAGAATTCAGCAGAGAATCCATCAGGTCCTGGACTTTTCCTTTTTGGGGGAAACTTTATTGCTCCTTCAATTTCATTTTGGGTTATAGATTTATTCAGGTGATTAATATCCTCTTGGTTCAATTTTGGATAATCATATTAGAAATTTGTCCATTTCTTCAATATTTTCAAATTTATTGGAATATATGTTCTCAAAGTAGTCTCTGATGATTCCCTGGACTTCCATGGTGTTTGTTGTTACCTCTCCTTTTGCATTTCTGATTTACTGATTCAAGTTTTTTCTTTCCTCATTTTAGTCAGATTTGCCAGAGGTCTGTCAATCTTGTTTATTTTTTCAAAGAACCAGATTTTTGTTTCTTTGATTCTCTGTAAGTTTTTTTTGTTGTTTCTAGTACATTAATTTCAGCCTTTATTTTTATTATTTCTCTCCTATTTGTTTGTTCTTGTTTTTGTAGGAGTTTGGGATGTAGCATTAAGTCATTGATTTGAGATCTTTCTGTCCTTTTAATATACTCACTCATGGCTATAAACTTTCCTATTAGAACAGCCTTTGCTGTGTCCTATAGGTTCTGGTAGGTCGTGTTTTCATTTTCATTAACTTCCAGGAACCTTTTAACTTCTTCTTTTATTTCATCAATGACCCACTGATCATTGAGCAATGTGTTACTCAGCTTCCAATTGTTTGCATATTTTCTGCTGTAGTTTTTGTTGTTGAGTTCTAGTTTTAATGCATTATGATCAGATAGAATGTATGGGATTATTTCTATTTTCTTATATTTGCTGAGGCTTGCTTTGTGCCCTAAGATATGAACAATTTTGGAGAAAGTTCCCTGGGCTGCTGAGAAGAATGTATATTGTGAGGAAGTTCTCTCAGTGTAATGTGGCAGGAGAAGTCTTCCTCAGGCTAAGGGTACAGAGTGTCAAAGTTTTGACTCTCTTTTGTGCTTCACCACTACCAAGCATGGCTCCAGCATCTCGGCAAGGTCCATAATTTACAGTTCTCATGCTGTCTGCCTCTGTACCCCAGTCGGCACCTTGGATCCTCTCTATACTGCTCATAATATCCATTTTTGATACTAATTTTATTAATCTAAGTTTTCCCTCCATCTTTTAGTCAGATTGACTAAGGGATTAGCAATCTTGTTTACCTTGTTGAAGATCTAATTTTTCATTTTATTGATTGTATTAAGTATTTTGTCTCTATTTCATTGATTTGGGTGCTTATTTTTATGATCTCTACCCTTGTGCTAATTACAGGGTTAACTTATTCTAATTTTTCTAGGACCTTGAAATGCATCATTAAGTCATTTATTTCAGGTCTGACTGTGTAGCAAATGTAGGCATTCAGAGCTGTAAACTTTCCTCTTAGCACTGTGTTTCCAGTATGCCATAGATTCTGAACAATAAGCTGTGTTTCATTTTCATTAGTCTCAAAGAACTTTTTTTATTTCCTCCCTTATTTCTTCTATGACCCACTAGTCATGCAGCAATGTGTTGTTCAGAAAAGTAGTTTGAATATTTTTTCCTGTTTTTTTTATCATTTAGTTCTAGCTTTACTCTGTTGTGGTCAGATGGATATAAGGAGTTATTCCAAATTTGTCATATTTTTAAGATTTGGTTTGTGTCTTGAAATATGATCTATTTTGGAGAAAGTTCCATGGCTGAGAAGATTGTGTATTGTCCTGTGGCTGGATGAAATACTCAGTAGATGTTTGTAGGTCCATCTGGTCTATGCTGCAATTTACTTCTTGTTTGTTTGCTGACTTTTTTTTTGTCTGAATGACATATCTACTGTTGACTGTGTAGTATTGAAGTCTGACACTATTATTGTGTTGGGGTCTGTCTGTACTTTCAAGTCCAGTAGTGTTCATTTAATGAAGTCAGGTGAGCCAACACTGGGTGCATATATTTTAACAATTACTATTTCCGCATGATGTATTGTTCCTTTTTTCTGTATCTAGTGACTGTTGTCTCTTCTGATTATTTTAGGCTTGAAGTCCACTTAAGTACAGCTACACCTGACATTTTTGAGGTCCATGTGCTTGACAAATCTTTCTTACCCTTTCACCCTAAGCCAATATTTGTTTTTGTCAGTGAGATTGATCTCTTGTTAATAACAAATCACCAGGTATTCCCCTTGCATCTAACTCACCAATCTTTGCCTTCGATGGAGGGTGGATAGTGAGACCTTTAACATTCAGTGTTAATACTGAGAAGTATGTGGAAACTCTTGCCACTTTGTTGTTATTGTGTGTGGTTGGTTTTTTCTACTCTTCATTCTCTAATCTGTTCATCTCATGAGATTTATTTATTACCATCCTTTCATGGCTATGTTTATCTTCATCTTGTGTGTGTAGTGTTGCTTCAAGTACCTACTGGAGTGCTGGCTTAGTGGTTATAAATTGATTTCATTTATGTTTATCAAGGAGAGCTGTAATTTCTCCTTCACTTATGAATGATATTTTTGCCAGATAGAACAATATAGGTACAAAATTATTTTTTTCAAAGCTTGAGATACCTCATTCCATTCCTTTTTTCTCTTAATATTTCTTTTAAGAAATCTGTTATTCTAATGAACTTCCCATCAAGGATGACTTGATGTTTCTCCTCTTATGCTTTTCGTATTTTTCCACTGACCCACACTTCCAACCCAGCACATTTCATGTTTTGGCTCACTACATATTTCTAATTTAATGTTTTAAAGTTTATTTTTATTATTGTTGTACTGGATTACATTGTGACACGTTCAAAACTTCTTACAACATATTATAGTTGAATTCACCCCATTCATCTCTCTCCTTTATCCTCCCTTCCTTATTCCTGGAATACTTTCAATAAGTCTTATTTTTCCATTTACAAACATGTGTACATAATATTTCCACTGTATGCACTCTACTTCAAGCTTTCCTTAAATCCTCCCCCTTCCACTGGTAACTACCTCTCAGATAAGACTTGTTTTACATTCCTTTTCTACATTTTTGAGAAAAAAAAGACACTTTTGTTTGTTTAACAAAACAGGGTATGTCATCGTGACATTTCCATGTATCAATATTCTTTACTTGTTCTCTATGCTTAAAGTTTTAATTATAACACTCCATGGAAAATTCTATCCTGTTTGTATCTGTTTGGTTTCCTAGAGGCCACCTGTACTTGGATGGGCATCGCTTTTTTGAGATTTGGAGCAGTTTCTGCTATTGTTTTGTTCACATGTTCCTAGGCCTTTATTTTTCACCTTTTCTCCTTCTTCAATGACCATCATTTATAGGATTTGTCTTTTAATGGAGTCACAGAGTTCTTGCACATTCCTCTCATATTTTTTACACTTTGCTATGTATTCTTGTTTCCTTCTAGTACATCTACTTTGCCTCCAAGTCTTAAAATTCTATTTTCCACTTGCTCCAGTCTGTTGGAGTGACTTTCATATATATTATGGACCTCTATATTTACAGTGTTTCCAGCAGATTTTTATTGCAGGTTTTTTATATCTTTTTAAAATTTTTTATTATTCATTTATTCACATGTGCATACATTGTTTGGATCATTTCTCCACACTGTCACTTCCCCCACCCTCTCCCCTCCTCCCCCCTCACCTCCAGGCAGAACCTCTTCTGCCCTTATCTCTAATTTTGTTGAAGAGAAAACATTAGCATAATAAGGAAGATAAGGCATTTTTGCTAATTGAGTTAAGGATAGCTATACAGAGAGATTCCTAGCATTGTTTTCATGTACACATGTGCTACCACCCAAGTTGATTCATCTCTAACTGATCTTTACACTGGTTCCTGATGCCCTTCTCATGTTAACCTCTGTCAGTTTAAGGTTTCTGTATTAGTTCCTCTGGGCTGGGGACACCAAACGCTTTCATGTTTTGGGTTTTTCTGTCTATTCCCATATCTCCCGTATGTGCTCTCCCCTTGTCATGTGATCTAAGTCCAACCACATTGCTGTATTTGTCCTAGATCTAAAGTCCACATATGAGGGAGAACATATGATTTTTGGTCTTCTGAGACTGGCTAACCTCGCTTAGAATGATGTTCTCCAGTTCCATCCATTTACCTGCAAATGATAAAATTTCATTCTTCTTCATGGCTGAGTAAAATTCCATTGTGTATAAATACATTTTCTTTATCCATTCATCAGTAGTGGGGTGGGGCATCTTGGTTGTATCCATAACGTGGTTACTGTACATAGTGTTGAAACAAACACGAGTATGCAAGTTCCTCTGGAGTAACCTGTGTTGCATTTCTTTGGGTAAATCCCCAGGAGAGGAATTGCTGGATCATATGGCAGGTCCATCGTTAGATTGTTTAAGAAGCCTCCAATTGTTTTTCCAGAGTGGTTGTACTAGCTTGCATTTCACCAGCACTGTATGAGGGTTCCTTTTTCTCCACATCCTCACCAACATCTGTTGTTGTTGGTGTTTTTGATGATGGCTATTCTAACTGGTGAAGTGGAATCTATTTTAGAGTGGTTTTGATTTGCATTTCCTTTATGCTAGAGATGGTGAGCATTTTTTCATGTGTTTTTTGGCCATTTGAATTTCTTCTTTTGAGATAGTTCTGTTAGTTTAGTTGCCCATTTCTTTATTGGTTCATAGATTTTAGGAGAGTTTAGTTTCTTAAGTTCCCTGTATATTCTGGCTACCATTCCATTGTCTGATGTATAGCCAGCAAATATTTTCTCCCATTCTGTGTGTGGCTTCTTCAATTTAGAGACCATTTCTTTTGTTGTGCAGAAGCTTTTTCATTTTGTGTAGTACCATTTGTCCAGCCTTTCTCTTAGTTGCTGAGCTGCTGCAGTTCTATTGAGGAAGTTCTTGCCTATACCTATTAGTTCCAGAGTGTTTCCTGCTCCTTCCTGTATTAACTTCAGAGTTTTGGGTCTGATATTAAGGTCTTTGATCCATTTTGGGTTGATACAAGTACAGGGTGATAGACATGGATCTAGTTTCAGTTTCTTGCAGAAGGATAATCACTTTCCCAGCAACATTTTTTGAAGAGGCCGTCTTTTCTCCATTGTATATTTTTGGCATATTTTTCAAAAATGAGGTGGGTATAGTTGTGTGGATTCATATCCAGGTCCTCTATTATGTTCCACTGGTTTTCATGTCTGTTTTTATGCCAGTACCATGCTGTTTTTACTACTATTGCTTTGTAATATAGTTTGAAGTCAGGTATTGTGATACCTCCAGCATTGCTCTTTTTTGCTGAGTATTGCCTTGTCTATTTGTGGTCTCTTGTGTATCCAAATGAACTTTAGGGTAGATTTTTCAATGTCTGTGATGAATGTCATTGGGATTTTGATAGGAATTGCATTAAACATGTGGATTGCTTTTGGTAGTATAGTCATTTTTACTACCAATCCATGAGCATGGGAGATCTTTCCATATTCTGTAGTCTTCCTAGATCTCTTTGTTCAGGAGTTTGGGAGTTTGTAATTCTCCTTGTAGAGGTCATTCACATCCATTGTTAAGTTTACTCCTAGGTATTTGATTTTTTTGAGGCTATTTTAAATGGAAATGTTTCCAAAAATTTCTTCTCAGTTTGTTCATTGTTGGTGTATAGAAAAGCTAATGATTTTTGTAAGTTGATTTTGTATCCTGTCACCTTGCTATAGGTATTTATGGTGTCTAATTGTTTTGGGGGAGAGTTTTTTTGGTCTTTAATGTATAGGATTATATCTTCTGCAAACAAGGATATTTTGAAAGATTTTTTCCCTATTTGTATTCCTTTTATTTCTTCTTCTTCCCTAATTGCTCTGACTAGAAATTCCAGTACTATGTTGAGTAGGATAAGGGATAGTGGGCACCCTTTTCTCATTCTTGATTTTAGGGGAAATGGTTTCAGTTTTTCACCATTAAGTATGATGTTGGCTGTAGGTTTGTCATATATAGCCTTTACAATGTTGAGGTACATTCTTTCTGTTCGTAGTTTTCTTAGAGCTTTTATTACGAAATGGTGTTGGATCTTGTTGAAGACTTTTTCTGCATCTCTTGAGAAGATCAAATGGTTTTTGTACTTGCTTCTATAGATGTGCTGTATTATATTTATAGATTTGTGTATGTTGAACCAACCCTGCATCCCTGGCATGAAGCCATCTTGGTCATGGTGGATGATCGTTCTGATGTGTTGTTCGAGTCACTTTGCCATTATTTTGTTGAGGATTTTTGCATTGATATTCATTAGGAATTTGGCTTGTAGCTCTCCTTTTTTGGTGGCTTTTCTGGCTTTGGAATGAGAGTAATATTGGCTTCATAAAATGAGTTAGGCAATATTCCTTCCCTTTGTATTTTATGGAACAGTTTAAGGAGGGTTGGTATTAGTTCTTCTTTAAACATCTGATAGAATTCAGCAGTGAATAATTCAGGTACTTGATTGCTGCTTCAATGTCTTTTTGTGTTATAGATCAATTCAGCTGATTAATATCCTCTTGGTTCAGTTTTGGATGATTGTAAGCTCCTAGAAATCTGTCCATTTCTTTGAATTTTTCAAATTTATTAGAATACAGTCTCTCAAAGTAGTCGCTGATGATTTCCTGGATTTCCATGGTGTTTGTTGTTATCTGTCCTTTTGAATTTCTGATTTTACTGATTTGGGTTTTTTCTTTCCTCATTTTAGTCAGGATGGCCAGGGGGTCTGTCAATCTTATTTATTTTTTCAAAGAACCAGCTTTTTGTTTCATTGATGTTTTGTATTGTTTTTGTTTTGTTTCTATTTCATTGATTTCAGCCCTTATTTTAATGATTTCTCTCCTTCTGTTTTTTTGGAATTTGCTTGTTCTTGTTTTTCTAGGAGTTTTAGCTACTGTATTAGATCATTAATTTGAGATCTTTCTATCCTTTTAATACATGCACTCATGGCTATAAATGTTCCTCTTAAGACAGCCTTTGTTATGTCCCATAGGTCCTGGTAGGTCGTGTTTTCATTTTCATTAACTTCCAGGAAACTTTTAATTTCCTCTTTTATTTTATCAATGACTGACTGATCATTGAACAATGTGTTGTTCAATTTCAAATTGTTTGCATGCTTTTTGCTGCTGTTTTTCTTGTTGATTTCTTGTTTTAATGCATTGTGGTCAGATAGCATGCATGGAATTATTTCTATTTTCTTGTATTTGCTGAGGCTTGCTTTGTCCCATAAGATATGATTAATTTTGGAAAAGGTTCCATGGGCTGCTGAGAAGAAGGCATATTGTGCAGAAGTTGGATGAAATATTCTGTAGACATCAGCTAGGTCCATTTGATCTATGGTGTGACTATTTCTAGGATTCTTTATAGATTTCTTGTTTGGATGACCTATCTATTGCAGATAGGGGGGTATTAAGGTCTCCCACTACCACTGTGTTGGAGTTTATATATGTTTTTAGGTTCTTCAGAGTATGTTTGATAAAATTGGGTGCATTGACGTTGGGTGCATATAGGTTTATAATTGTCATTTCCTTTTGTTGTATTTCCCCTTTTATTAGTATGGAGTGTCCTTCTTTATCTAATTTGATCAATGTAAGTTTGAAGTCTACTTTGTCCAAGATAAGTATTGCTACCCCTGCCTGTTTTTAGAAGCCATTGGCTTGGTATAACTTCTTCAAGCATTTCACTCTCAGCCATGCTTATTTCTTTTGATGAGGTGGGTCTCCTGTAGGCAGCAGATTGTTGGCTCTTCCTTTTTAATCAAGTTTGCCAAACAGTGTCTTTTGATGGGGGAATTAAGTCCATTAACATTTGATGTTAGTATTGATAGGTATGAGGTGATCTCTGTCATTTAATTGTCTTTGTTGTTTAAAGGTTTGATTATGTGCAGCTGAATCAGTGCTACTCTCTACTTTCTTGCCTCTTCTCCTTTGGTTTGATATTGCCTGCCCTTTCATGGTTTTGTTTGCTTTCACTTTCCATGTGCAAATTTCCTTAAAGAATCATTTATAGTGGTGGCTTGGTGGTCATACATTGTTTTAGTTTCTGTTGATCATGGAAAACTTTTATTGCTCTATTTTTTTGAATGATAGTTTTGCTGGGTAGAGTATCCTAGTATTGAAGTTATTTTAATTCAGTGCCCAGAAGACCTCACTCCATGTTCTTCTTGCTTTTAAGGTTTCCATTGAAAAATATGCTGTGTTTTGATGGATTTACCTTTGTATGTTATTTGTTTTTTTCTCTCTTACAGCCTTCAAAATTCTTTCTCTAGTCTCTATTCTTGTTGTTTTAATGATAATATGTCATGGGGTAGTTCTATTTTGGTCAAGTTTGTTTGTTATTCTGGAGGCTTCCTGTACCTGAATGGGCATAGTTTTCTCTAGATTTGAAATTTTTCTGTTATTATTTTGTTGAATATATTATGCATTCCTTTTGCTTGTACCTCTTCTCCTTCTTCAATGCCTATGATTCTCAGGTTTGGTCTTTTGATGGAGTCAGTGAATTTTTTCATATTCTTTTCACAAGTCTTGAGTTGTTTGACTAATGGTTCTTTAGTTTTTCCTTTAATTCCGATTTCATCTTCAAGTTGAGATTCTGTTTTCTGTTTGTTCTATTCTTCTAGAATGGCCTTAGGTTTTGTTTTGTATTTCTTTTTCATTCTTTTTTCTGAGGTTTTTCATATTGTGGGTCACTTCCTCTTTACTAATGTCAATTTTCGTCATTAATTCATTTATGTCTCTGTTTATGGTGTTCTCTGATTCAGTATTTTGTTTATTTAGGGCCCCTGCGGTTTCATTTATTTGGTTTTTTTTTGTTTCTCATATTCTTTATTTTTGTTGTCTTGGAATTTCTTGAATGCCTCCTGTATGTTTTAGTTGACCATGTCTAGTAACATCACTATGAAATTCTCATTAATTACTTGTAGGATTTCTTCTCTCAGGTTGTTCTTATGGGCTTCATTGGGTTCCTTGGTATAGTTTATCTTTGTGTTGTTGGAGTCTGGATCTGGTGTCTGTTTTCTTCATTTCTCTCTGAATCCTATACTAATTTATTTTTAGGGGAAGAATGGTTTCCACCTCCTTTTCATCTTCCCATATTTCCACTAGGTAGCATTTCTGTCTCTGGACTATGTGTAATTTAGTATTAGCTGAGTTACAATATTAATACTAAAAAAAAAGAGAAAAAATTGGAGAGATTGTGGATGATCAAACAGCAAACCAGACAGCGAATGCTTAAAAAAGGCAAAAAAATAAATAAATAAAATAATTTTTTAAAAATCACTGATTCTGGAACAGTGGAATTATAGTCTTAACTGTTGTGATGTTACTCCTTTAGCATCCAATCCTGTCTGTTCATGTCTCTTAGGCTGGTTTGGAGCCCTACTGTGTTGGTCTGCCATGTAGGGGCCTGGTGGAGTGGCTATTAGGCAAGCCTGCAGAGCTGGGGCCTAGTGGGGCTGAGGGATGGGAGGCTAGGTGGGACAGGGATCTGGCAGTCTCCCATGGAGCTGGTGCCTGGCAGGGACCTAGGAGTAGAGGGGCCTGGTGGGGTGTGGATCCGGTGGTCCCATGCTTAGCTAAGGCCTGGTGGGGCCCAAGAGATGAGGTTCCCAGCAGGGCAGAGATCTGGTGGTCCCATGCTTAGCTGGGGCCCAGCGGGGCCTGAGGGGCTGGGGGCCAAAAAACACAATGAAGACCTAATAATGTCATAGATTGAACATGCAAATTCATTTCTCTTCTTGTGAAGCAAATTATAGCAAACTGCCTGAAAAACATACCATTTGTTTGCTTCAAATTCTTAGGTTTGAAATCAAGGCATGAATTGGCTGGTTCATCTAATCTGGGTCTCACAAGGACAACATCAAACTATTGGTCAGGCTGAGTTCTCATTTGAAGCTCAGGGAAGGGGTATCCTCTAGATATACTCAGGTCATGGACAAAATTCAGTATTTTCATTTGTCTAAATGAAGACCAACTCTCTTGCTGTGTGTTGGTCAAGGATCACTTTCAGTGTTGGGAACTATCCTGTTTCTAACCATATGGACCTCTGACAACATGGCAGCTTAGTGCTCAAAACAATCATGATCTTCACAAATTTTATGTATCACTGTTGGAACATAACATATCTCTGACCCATTAAGCTTCCATAAGTTTTGTCCTTCACTCTTATTTCAAAACCTTATGTTAACACGAATTTTCCTATAACTCCATATTCTCACTCATCCACCAGACCTGAGCTAGGATATCACCAATTCCCATTATCATGTATCCATTTTTCCTGCCAAATTACTTATATATTCACTAAGTCAACAAACATGTACTGTACACCTTCTAGGCTTCAAGTTTGTTGCCCAGCCCTCATGTATTTCCATTCTGTTGTGGACTGAATATTTCCATGTCTTCTAAAATTCATATGCTGGGATCCTAACATCCAATGGGCCTGACTGAAATGATTGATTAACTATGATGAACCTCCTTCATGTGAATTTAGGATGAAGTTCACAAAAATACCAACTAGAAAACATGGAATTTTATACAAACAAATCAGAGTTCTTGTTAGTTCCTAATTTTAGGGATTAGTACATGAAATGATCTGAATAAGTCTTGCTGAATTTTCAAGCTACTTAAAAATGTCCAACTAATTTTTTTGGGAAAAGTACGAAGTATTGAAATACTTACTCTCTTATGTCAAGGAATGAAAGATCACTCCTTGTTGAAGATGACTTAATATACTTTTTGATTTAGGGATTGTGTTCCCAACAGTAGTTAAGATTGGCATAGCCAAGGGACCTAGTCAAGATTGTTTCATCAGTATTAGCTTTTGGAGAACACTTTGAGTGCTTGGTGTCAGAAAATTAGACCTCCAGATGTAAGAAGACTTCATAGAAATTACATAATAAAGACTGATTCACCTGACAGTTAACCTCTTGTCCTGGGAACAGGGAATCAGAAAGAATGCATTCTGCAGAGTCATGTTCCATGGCAAACAATGTTTGCAAGACTGGAGTAACATGAGCAGACACATATGGATGTAAATACCTCCTCCACCACAGTCTTCTGCCTGTGTGAACCTTGTTTAGATGTAGCATGGTAGTTTAGATGGAGTCCAATTTTGTTTGGACTGATGCTTAAGGAATTTGTGCTGTCCTGTCTGTGAACCTAGCTTCAATTTCCATTGACCTTCCCTGCAGAAACCCTATATTAAGAAAATCCATTGAGTCTGAGATCTCCTCAAGGACTTTAAGACAGATTCTGAGAGATGGAAAACTAAATCATTTATCTAAGGTCACAGGAGAGCCAATACAGCCTGATGCAGAGAAGAGATATGGCAGTGTCTCTTTGCTTGCATATTTAATTCAGTGATATGTTTATTTACCAGGGTAGAAAGGGAAACAAATATAAAAGTCAGCAATGTGGGGTGATTACTGACAGTGAAGTCATGGAAATGGAAGCCCTGGTAGAAGAGTACTGACAGATTTCAAGTGGGTTCAGTGTCAGTAGAGCACGTATCCCAGCACTTTGTATTTAATCAGAAAAACAGTGTTTGCTCTTTTTGTCTCTGTACCTCTCTTTCTCTGTCATCTCTCTTTTCACTACAATTCTTTTCTGTAAGTTTTTCCAGTGGTGGAGATAGACCCTGGGATCTTGCATATGATAGATAAGGTCTATAAACATAGCAAGAACCCTAACTCAATTTTTGTTATTTCTTTGAACCAAGGGAGGAAAATGATCATTGTAAAATCTAGCCTCAGGGTTAAATGGGTAAAAGAAATTTACAACATTGAATTTCTGGTGAAATTCTGCATCTTTTTGGAGAAACAAGTTTGATCCCACAGCTTGATTGGAATTGTTTTTAACAGAGAGACTGTGTATGAGAAGAACAGAGGATCAACACAACATGGTCCCAAAAGACCACTGTATGTGGCATGTTTTCAAGATTTGTGTGTATATGTGTGTGTGTGTGTGTGTGTGTGTGTGTTGGTTGGTTTAAGAGAAAGTAGACATGGGCTCAATACACTGCAAATTATCACACAGAGTACTCAGGCCAAAATGCAAAGCAAGTGGAGGAATAAACAGGGGATGCATTTCAATCCACAGTGCTCCTTGGCAGCCAGTTTAAAATGAAAGTACAGTGTCACATGTACAGACAGACATCTCATGTCTTGAAATTCCAGCAGCAATGAGTGTCTTTATTCTCTGACACCATCTCTCATCACCTTGTCACTTGTTTATTCTCCTAGGCACAGTGGTTACCTCTTGACGTTGAACTTTGGAATAAAGTATCTTCTGCAGAACCTTTGCATGGCTGTTCCTCCTACATGTCACAGACTTCTGCAGGTGATTCTGCACCCCCCCCTTGTCCTCCTGGATTGTCTTTTCAAGAGTCACTAATCTGCTGGTCTTACCTAAATCACTAGTTAAGGATATCATTTGCTATGTACTTTCTCTTTCATATCTCATATTATCCTTCAACGTTCGTAAATCTTGTAACATGTTGAACAATAAATTCTTTATTTAATTGTATTTGCTTTCATTTTTCTTATTTATCCCTCATTGGATTTAAGAACATTTGCATCTTGCAGAGATCAATCATTTATTCTACAGTGTCTCAAACTTGATAATGTTTGGGTTATATTTCTCAAATTTGTGAAAAATTAGTGCTTAAAAATTTGGGATACATGACAGACTGAACAGGAATTTTGGAATAACACAAACTGAAAGGAATTCCAAATAAGATATGGTAAGGAGGTCCTCTAAAGGGGAAAATATTTTTATAAAAATCTAGGTAATCACAGCTTGAGTGTAGAAGATACATGACAGTAGGTCCCTCAGGTTAGTGTTGGATAATTGTGTCATGCCTTTTTTGTCTTTTTCATTTTGTTAGACACATCATCCACACAGATTCAGAGAACAACACACAAATATCAGAGTCTTTACTTCTGGGAATGTCAGAGGACCCTAGAATGCAGCCTGTCTACTCTTTGGACTGTTCCTATGTACTACCTGCTCACTGTGCTTGGGAACCTGCCACCATCTCTGACTCCCAACTGCACAAACCCATGTACATTTTCCTTTCCAACCTGTCCTTTGTGGTCACCTGCATCACTTCTACCTCTGTCCCAAATATGCTGTTGAATATACATACAGAGAGCAAGGTCAGCACCTATGTAGGTTGTGTCACAAATAATCACAAAAGCCTGGAATCAGGCTGATAACAGGTGGTTTCTTTATATCATTTTAGACATGTTGTGAGTGCTTACTTATGCAGCATTTGGTGCCAATGTTTGTTTTTAAAATCTATGCAAAAAAGGAGGATAATCAACTACTGAGAACAATAAAAATGTTATTCCAACATGTTATTCCTGTCTGCTATGGAAAAACTTACCAAGGTAATAGTACAGATGGAAATTTAATAAAGAAATGTAATTTTTATATCAATTGTTATGTTATACCTCCTCCCTTCACCATAAAAAAGGAAACACAATGTATAAATGTAGATCTATCAGATATGCAAATTTATATATTCATTTAAAAGAAAATAGGTAACATAGGTAATGGCGTAGCACAACTATAATCCCCATTACTCAGGAGTAAAGAATAGGGAGATTTTCACTCAATGACAGCATGGAGAAAGTTAATGGGATACTCTCTCAAAATCTATTGATGTTTGGTGGTGCACATCTGTTGTCCTGCTAGTCATAAAGCAGACATAGGAGGATTGCCATCTGAGGTCATCTAGGGCAAATATAATGACAGACTCTGTTGAATAATAAATTAAAAGCAAAAAGACTGGGTACATGGTGCAATTGGTACAGTGCTTGCCTACCAAGCAGTAGGCCTTAAGTTCAATTCCTGGTACCACACAATATATAAGTAAATAAAAATAAAAATATACCTAAAATTTGGAAACATGGAAAATGCAGTTAGTTTACACTTGGTGTGAAAACATTGCCGTTAATTGTCTGAAAACGGCACCCATTTCTTAGGCTTCTCTTCTTACAGAATTTCAGGCATGATTTGGTTGGATTAACTGCTCTGAGTGTCCCAAGGGCAAAATTAAACCATAGGTTAGGCTGAGATCACATCTGGAGCTCAGGAGCCTCTTCCAGACACATTTACATCTTATGCAGAATTCAATATTTGCATTATTCTAAATTAAGTCCCATCATTTTGCTGGTTGTTGGATGAAAGTCATTTTCAGGACTAGGTACTGTCCTCATTTTCTAGCCAAATAAGCCTCTCACAATATGGCCACTCAGTGCTTCAAATCAAGCAAAACAATTACCATGGTCATGACCATTCCTAACGTTGTTGGATCATTCCATATCTCTGACCTACAAAGCTTCCATATTTGCTGCCTCTACTCTTTTCCACATTTGAACAACTTATGCATTTTTCAATAACTCCATATTCTCTCTAATCCACCAGCCTGATGCATTTTACCATCATTTCCCATCATCAATCAAAACATTTTTTCCTATCATGTTGGAGATAGCAATGGGACCTTGCCTGTGTGAGTTGGTACCTGGCCTTGTGAGAAAGCTCCAAGGAACTGGGGCAAAGGTCTCAGATCAGACTGTGCCTGTGTGAATTGGTATCTGGCCTTGTGAGAAAGCCAGACATCCAGAAAAACAGTATGCAAGGTTCCCAGATGGGTTCGTGTTCTTCAGATGTAAATAAGAAAGTTATGTTGACCATGTGCTTCTCCTGCTTCTCTGTTCCCATTTTAAAGGAAAAATAACAAAGAGTTAATTTTAACTGTGCTTCCCTGTGCTAATGTAACCTTGACACATAATACTTGGCATGCTTTTTCTGACCAAATGCTCTCTGTGTAAAAGGAGTTTATAAAAAGCAATGTATACTTCATTAAAGGGGCTAGTGAACAGGACTCAGTAGTCCCCTCATCAATTCTAGCTTTGGTCACCCAGGTTCCATTAAATGGCATTACACTATCATACCACTTAAGTCAACAGAAATCTACTGAACACCTGCTAGGTTCCAAGCTCATAGCCCATGTCCTCATGGTAATATTTCCATTCTGTTATAAACTGTATATTTCTACTTCCATTAAAATTCACAGGTTGATATCTTCATACCCCAAGTGTCCAAAGGGACTGATCCTTTAACCATTCTGAGACCCCTTTGTGCTAATTTAGAATGAAGCTCACAAAGTTCCAATCACAACACATAAGATTTTGTACAAATGTAGGAAGAGAATTCTTATCAGTTCTTAATTTCATGGATTAGTACATGAAATTATCTGAATAGATCTAGCTGAAATATCATTTTATTTACAAATGCACAGCTAATTATTTTTGAAAAACTAAGAAGTATTGTAGCATTTATTGTTTCATATCAAGGGATCACAGATCATCCCCTTGCTGAAGAAAACTTAGTAAAATTATTTGGAGATATTAGGGACTGTGCTTCCAATACTACTCAAGGCTTTTCAAAGTCAAGGGACCACGTCAAGCTAGTTACATCAGTCTTAGATTTTGGAAAACACTTTAAGTGAGTTTTTGGTATCAGGTGATTAGCTCTCTAGATGGAAGAAGACTTCATATAGATTGCATCATAAAGATCAATTCAACTGACATTTAACCTTGTGTCTTGGGAACAAAGAACCAGAAAAAAAGTTGTGGTCTTTAGAATAAGATCTCATGGAAAAATGATGTTCTCAAAACTAGAATAACAAGAGAGAAGTGTGTCTCTTTAGCAGACACACAGAGCAGCTGACATTGTATTTTGCCTGTGTGATCCTTGGTCTAGATGGAGAATGGTAGTTTACTTTAGAGTCATCATGTGTTTGGTGTGATGCTTGAGGAATTCCTGCATTCCTGTCTGTTATCCTAGTTTCAATTTCCATTGTCAGCAACTGAGGAATCTGTACTTCCAAGTACAGAACCTCCACGCAGAAAACCCATCCAGGTGAGTCCAAGATCCCCACAGGTGTTGCAGGGATGCATCTAAGAGATGGAAGACAACATAATTTACCTAAGTTCATGGAAGAATAAATGCAGCTTGGCCCAGAACTAAGAGATGACTGGCTGTTTGCCTGCTTGTTTGATTAATTCATTGATGTTTATTTACCATGCTGGGAAGAGAAGTTATCATTGAACTTCACAAAGAGGATCACTGTTGACAGTGAAGTGATGACAGTGAAAGCCTAGTTAGAAAAGGGACTGTAAGGCTTAAAGAGAGTTCAGTGTCAGTAGAACCTGTGTCTAAGAACCTTTGTGTTCAATTCGGTAGAAACGAAAAGCAGTGAGTTACCCACGGAAGGTTAAATGTTTGTTATACTGATATAGAGCATCATCATTTTTGTTTTCTTATTATTCTCCTATACCCATATCCCACAGCGATCAGCATTTCAGAGGATGGTTCTAGTTTAGTGTTTTCCTTACTTTATTTTTGTCCTTAAAATTTAAATTATTTAATGTAACATGTCTATATTAAGTCTGAGATTTTTGGCTTATTCAAGTGATTTGTCCATCTATAACTTTATTTATAGTTTTCCTTATGTTAATCTAAAACACATTGCTTACTTTCATGTTAAGGTCTTTATTTTTTCTGATGTTCTTGGAATATACAAGGTTGGAGTCTACTGCGTGTTCTTTAAATACACAGCAATTGATAACAGCATTTTCTTTAAAATTCAATCTTCTCCAACTGAGTTAAATACAAACTTACCATGTGTTAAATGTCAGTGTACACTTAACTATAATTCTGGATTCACTTAACAAACAGTAGCTAGTCATCAGATATGTGACACAAAATTTAAGAAACATTTTCATTATATTCTTTTATGTCTAGGTGTGCCAATTTAAATATTAATCCATGATGACAGATTAAATTATTTGTGTTAAATATCTTCTTTCACTTCTTTCAGTTTCTTGATGTCCTATTTAATTAAGTCTAAAAGAAATATTTTGAAATCATTCAATTTCATGTATTGTATTTTAGCATTTCTATTTTGCTTGAATTTTATTTTATTATGTATACATTTAAATATGATTAGGAATATAGAAATGTGAACAAAGTGTTAAAGATTCTGCTCATTAGGATCTTGAATCATGATGATGAGACTCACCACAACGTAGAAAATGTGTGATGCAATGTCCTCAGAATGCAGTCACAGACAGGAATCTCTTCAGTGTGAAAGGGAGGAATTGTCAGAGTGTGTGCAGAACTTCTAGAATTTGTTTTGAGAAACCCTTGCATGTTGGTTGAAACCACAAGCAAGACTGAAGTATGCCCATTGGATTTATCCAAACAACTGAAACCTGAAATCACTGTAATAACAAAGAAAAACGCCACAGAAGGAAATAGGGCAGGGATCTCCCTCTTCTGCCATTATTCATAAAAGACCTTAGATTTTTGGTTATCTGTGTGTGGCTGATTCACCCAAATGAGAACTAGCAATAGTTTTTTTGGTTTTATCTAAAAATATTATCTCACAGACACAGAGTGTAGAATATTGGTAACCAGAGACCAAGGAAGGGAAAGCAAGAATGGGAATAGACTGATCAATGGAGAAAAAGTTACAATTAATAGGATAAATATATTTTGGTGTCTATATCACAGTAGAGTGACTATACTTAAAAATAATGTAATGTGTATTTGAAAATAGCTAGAAGGTAGTATTTTGAATATACTCAGCCAGCACAACAAATGATAAGCATATCAGTACTACATATGCAAATCACCCTTATTTTATCACTAAAAGTGTATAAGTGTATTGTAACATAATGTGGTTCCCATAGATATGTACATATATAATAATAAAATGTCAATATACAATAAACCTAAACCTAATAAATTCTCAACAATTTAAGAAATAAGTATTCTAAACATTTATGTTAAATTTTGTGAATTTTGAAAATTTATGGTTTTTTCCTGTGAGCTAGTCTGATTTTCGTAAGTTAATTCTCTGCTACAGTACCCAAATGGTGTTACTTTTGATTTTTGAGAAATTTGGTTAAGATTTTTTTCTGATTTTTTTGCTATTTACCAATGTAATATGATTATATTTCTAATGCAACCAGCTCCTTCTTTTCCTTATGAATTCTCTGGTACTACCTGAATTCATTTTCACACTCTCTGTGTCTACATCTCTCTCTCTCTCTCTCTCTTTCTCTCTCTCTCTCCCCTACTCCCTTTTCTTACTAATCAGACTTCTTTCTTTTTGTACCTTTTCATAGTGGAGGAGATAGACCCTTGTGCCTTCCTTATCCCACTTCCCCAACCCAGTTGTTGTATTTCTTTGAACCAATGGTAGAAAATGGTCAGAGTAAAAGCTAGTCTCAAGGTTAAATGAGTATGGGAAATACACACCATGGAATTTCTGGGTCTTACATCTCTTTGGAAAAACAAATTTGATTCACACAGCTTGCCCAGATACTTTTCTGGTTTTTTCAGTGAAACTGTGTGTTAGAAAAATGTGGCATTAACATGTTCCCAGGAGACCACCATATGCAGCATATTTTCAACTGCTTTGTGTATTTGTGTGTGTGTGTGTGTGTGTGTGTGTTTGAGAGTAAGAATAGTTTTATGAGAAAGTGCACCTGTGCTCAAAATATTCCAGAATGTTACACATAGTGAAGCCAGAACATATGGAAAAGTTAAGAATAAATATGGGATGAATTTCAGTCTATCTGGACAGACAGAAACTCCATGTCTTGAAATTATAGCATCAATTAGACTCTTTATTCTCTGGCACTGTGCCCCTTCCTTGTCTTCCCGGGTTGTATCTTTAAGAGTCACTAATCTGCTGATGTTGCCTAGTGCACAATTAAGAGTCATTTTCCATGTGTTTTCTCTTTTATATATCCCATTTCCTTCAAAGTTCCTAAATTGGCTAAAAGTGAAGTAACAACTTCTTTATCTGATTATATTTGGTTTTATTTCCTTTTATTATTTCTCCCTAATTATTTTTAAGAATATTTGCACCTTATACAGGTCAATCATTGTTTTCCACAGTGCCGGCAACATGGTCATATCTAGGTTACATTCCTCAAATACAATCAAAAAGTGTTTAAAATTTTTGGATACTTTTTTTTCTTGGAAAAAAAGTTTAGTCTGGAATTCCAAATCAGAGATGGTAAAGGGAATTTCTAGAGGGAAGCAGATTCATATGCAAAACAACACATTCACACTTTGAGTGTAAAATGTTCATGGCAGTATATTAGTGTATAATGGTGTCAGGCCATTTTTTATCTTTTTAATTTTCTTAGGCACATTAACCACATGGGTCCAGAGAACAAGACACAAATAGCATTTCTGCTTCTGGGAATTTCAGAGGATCCCCAATTGCAGCCAATTCTCTTTGGATTGTTCCTGGCCATGTACCTGATCACTGTACTTGGGAATCTGCTTATCATCCTGGCCACAATCTCAGATTTCCACTTGCACATGCCAATGTACTTCTTCCTCTCCAATCTGTCTTTTGCAGACATCTGTTTAACAACCACCATAGTCCCAAAAATGCTGGTGAATATCCAGACACAGAACAAGACCATCACCTACGAAGGCTGCATCACAGAAATGATTTTCTTTATACTCTTTATAACATTAGACATCTTTCTGCTGACTATGATGGCCTATGATCGCTTTGTGGCCATCTGTCATCCCCTGCATTACAAGGTCATCATGAATCCTGGGCTCTGTGTGTTGCTGGTTCAGGTGTCCTGGATGGCTAGTATCCAGAACTCCCTGTTACAAGGCTTAATGGTGCTGCGACTGTCCTTCTGTGCTCACTTGGAAATCCCACACTTTTTCTGTGAACTTAATCAGGTAGTCCACCATGCCTGTTCAGACACCTATGTTAATGATGTGGTGATGTATGTTGCAACTTTGCTACTGGGTAGTGGTCCCTTTGCTGGCATCCTTTATTCTTATTTTAAGATATTTTCCTCCATTAATGCAATTTCCTCAGCTCAAGGGAAGTATAAGGCATTTTCAACTTGTGCGTCTCATCTTTCAGTTGTCTCCTTATTTTACTGTCCAAGCTTAGGTGTTTACCTTAGTTCTGCCACAAGCAAAAACTCATACTCAGGTGCAAGAGCATCAGTGATGTACACTGTGGTGACTCCCATGTTGAACCCCCTCATCTACAGCCTGAGGAATAAGGAAGTAAAGAGAGCTCTGAAAAGACTTTTTGGACAGAAATTATAAAAGTATCAATTGTGCTGAGACTGAATAAGTGGCTATGATTGCAGGACTCAAAGCCTCAGGGCCAGACTTGGATAGGTTGATCAGATTGTGGAAGTAGAGCTTGCTGATTTTATTTTTTTTCTGGAGTTTCTGGTTCTAGCTTCTTTACAAATACAAACACACAATCCCCTTCATTATGTATCAACTCTCTATGACATCAAATCATCTCCAATTTATCACTTCCCAGTTTTCTCATCACTTTTCCGTTTGAGTCAGTAATACTTGGAAATTCCCATTTATCAAATAGGACTTATTCTTAGGAATTATTTAATTTCCAATAACAAATATCACACTGAATATTTTTTCTCCTAATAAAGTTGTCCTAAGCCACATTTCTGTGGAGAAAACTTCATTTGGGAACATTGGCAATTCATAGGATTTTATATTGCAAAAATCTCTCTGTATAGCTATCCTTAACTCAAGAAGCAAAACCGCTTTGTCTTTCTTATTAATGCTATGTCTTCTCTTCAACAAAATTACAGATAAGGGAAGAACAGCTTCTGCTTGGAACTGAGGGAGGTTGAGGGGGAGAGGGTGGGGGCGGGGGGACGGGGGGAGAAATCACCCGATAATGTATGCACATATGAATAAATGAATAAAAAAATTGATACTACTTTTTCACTTTTGTTTCCATCATTCCTCAGTGTGTCATTGCCTTAACATCCCTTCTTAACAATGTAACTTTTATGATATTAGGGTATTTCTTAACTTACAATTAAATTTTATCATTTTTACAATTTGTGTCTGTTCCAGCTTTATGTTGTACCTATCATACTTACGGCAGAATAGAATCCCAGAGGTGTCTGTTCTTCAATCCTTTTCAGGTGGATATTTAACTACTCTGGTCATCATTATGGAAATGATGACCATATACAAATGATGAATGGAATGTGTGTTATGGAGTGAAGCACTGAGAAGGGATGGAGGTGAATGGGGTTGTAAGAGGGTAAAAATCAGTATTCTTAGTATGATGGAAATTTTGTATTTTATTTCAGATTAAAGAATATTACTTATATATATGAATGAGGTTCATTGAGGTATTTCCCTGCATTATAATTGAATGTACTGGTCAAATCCAGTGTCCCTTAATCCAAACTCTCCATTCCCTTCCTTTATCTGGTAATCAGAGTTCTACATTCAGATCACCTTTTTCATTATATAAGATAGACAGCATGTGGTATTTTTCTTTCTGCATAATACTTATTTCCCCTAGTACAATATCCTTGAATCCAACCATGCTGTCACAAGAGTCAGGATTGCATTTTTTATGGTTGATAATATCCAGACATACATACATACATGTGCAAATATATGCATATACATGTGCATGTAAATAAATATACACATATTCATATATATATATATATATATACATACACATAAAGTTTATCCATTTGTCTCATGATAGGCATGCAAGGTGATTCCATACATTATCTATAATGAATTTTACAATAATTAGCATAGGAGGGCAGGTGTCTCTTGGTCTAGTGATTTCATTTCTTTATTACCAGTGTTCATATCCTAGGTGTGAAGTTGTGTCATAGTTTTGCTCATTGTATGGTTTTGGAAGCTGAGCAAGGGGTCCATGGATTTCTCAGTGTCAATTCTTAGTCTATAATTATTCACATAAAATGTTTAAGACCTGTGATAAGAGAAGATGTTCTTATGCAGCTCATGTTTTCAGCCATTTCTATTTGCTCTACATCTTAGAATTCCTTTTCACTTTCCTCCACATGATCACTACTGTCATAAATTATCTTTGTTATTCAGTTTTCCCATTGTTGTTACAAAAATGTGAAAGAAACAAGTTACAGGAGGATAGATTCATTAGGAACATGGTTTTAGAGATTTCAATACATGGTCAGCTGACTTTATTTATTCTGGGTTGTAATGAGTTACAACATTAGAGTGTGGTAGAGCACCACCGCTCATCTTCTGGTAACCAGGAAGCAGAGAGGAAAGACAAAGGAGTAGGACACAAGTTGCATCTTTCCAGGGCAGGACACAGTAACCTATTTCCTTCAGCTAGATACTATCTCTTCTTTTCACCAACTTTCATTTATGCCATGAGATTAGGAATCCATTAAAGGATTAAAGTCAATTTATTAGGTCAGAAGCCCTGTGATTCATTCATTTCCCAAAGGCCCATTGGGGCAACCAAAAGCACATACAAGAGTCTCGCTGAATATTTAATACTCAAACTATAATTATATCCCTAAAATACTTTATTCACATAAAAGTAAGTAAATAAAAGAAGGAAACATGGTTACAAAGTGTGGTGTCTTTACATCATTTTAGATATGCCGTGAACACGTAGGTATGTATGCAGCAGTCTGTAATGAAGTTTGTTTTCCGATCAATGTAAAAACTTTGGATAATGAAATAAACAGATTTGGTACAATAACAAATTTTATTTCAATGATAAGATGCTGTCTACTGCTGTGGAGAAGCTGAGGGAGATGACAGTAGGGATGGGAACTTAAAATAGAAATGTTGCTTTTATGTATGTATGTGAATTATTATGACATGAAATCTTCCCAGTTTATTTTGCCCTATTTGATTAATTATTGAGGGCATGTTCATAAAGTAAAGAAATTTTTAGATGGAGAAAACCTTTCCTAGGTTTGCACGTTAGAATTTAAAAGTGTAATGAACTTGAAAAACAGAAAGGTAAAATGAGATCATGTTATTTTATGTCTCTCTTCCTTCCTTCTCCTCTTTTTTGTCTCCCTCCTTTTCCCTCCCATTTGTTGTATTTATTAATTTCTTAGCTGAAAAAAACCTAATAATCACTTTAGATTATTTAGCAGAGTAAACAAGTGTGGTCCTTCAGAACATTTGTAGATAATGAGATATTAAAACCTGCTAAATACATATGTTGTGACACACAGATACCCAAGTGATACTCTAAAATAACTGTGTGACATCTCTTGAGAAATAAACACGTACTCGTGATTCTAAATAAAGATGTTTTAACTAAAAATGTGGATTTGTACCAATGAACATCTTTTATCTACTCCATTCTCCATGAAAAAGTAAATCCCAGACTTAATGTGATCTTCCTGAAGTCATGAAGCTTGTGTGTTCTGATAATCTCATCAACAACACTGTGATGTATTTTGTGACATTTGTCCTAGATGTTTTTGCTCTTCCTAGAATTGTCTTTTCTTACTCTCAGATTTCCTTCGCCATCCTAATAATTTCATCAGCCTGGGGCAAGCACAAAGTCCTTTCCACCTGTAGGTCTCTTCTCTTGTGGGTTTCCTTTCTTTATGGCTGTGGCTGTTAGTCAGCTTTTCATGGCTGTAATAAATTACTTGACACAACCAACTTATGAATGTAGGTTTATTTTTTATTATAGTTTTAGAGGTTCCAATCCCTGATGAGTTGGTTTTATGGTCTTGGCCTGGGGTGAGACGGCATACCAGGAAGGGTTTGGAGCATGTGTTGGGTAAAGCAAATCAGTTCATAGCCAGGAAGTGAAAAATAAATAGGGAGACACTGCTGTCCCAAGATCACTTTCAAGGGAAGTCCCCCAGTGACTTAAAAGGCAATATATTAGGCCCAACTTACTAAAGGTTCTACACCATCCTAACAGTGATAAGCTGGGGACAAATTCTTTAACACATGGGTATGTAGGTGATAATTAAGATACAAACTGTAGTGATTAAAATGCAAACTGGAACCTCCCTCAGTTCTATAGGCACTTGAGGAAACTCTGGTGATCTATGGTCCTCAAAGACACTATGAGGGTCCCAGTAATGTGCACCATGTTACATATGCTGAATCTTTCCTCCTACACATTGAGGTATGGGGACATGAAAGGGTCCTGGGAAGATTCCTCAGCAGGATAGCTTCTTAATGATGGGGCAATGGCAGGACTCATGACCAAAAATGTGTGTGGCAGTGAGGATCAGAGAACCTGGACTACTTCAACCAATGCTTTGCTACTTCTGCACTTAAATATTTAAAGCCACTTTTCTTGGGTCTCCTTGTGGTGTTTTCCACAACATTCTATATTCAATCCCCATTTTCACTTTTTAACCAGTCATTTTTACTTTTTATGAACACAATCTGGCATTTCTTCAGTCATCTACAAATTTGTTTCAAATTTGCTAATTAAATAAAATCTTACATTCTTAACTCACACGCTATGTGGACCTCATTTCAAAATGTGACCCTGTAAACACTAAGAGGGTATTCTTAGGTTATCTAAATTACATCAATTCAAAGCTTTCCTATATTTTTGTAAATTCACTTTCCTTTTGGTATACCCACATTTCTGTTTCTCTCCTCTTGAACAATGATAATTCCAAGTTTCTCATCTGTGTTTGCAGTTGCAATATATAGTGCATATAAGGAGTTTAATTGCAGTGAATAAATGTTAAATAGAGCCAAAATTAAATAGCAGATGGTTGTACATTGAGTATGAAAAAGAAAAATACATTTGGAGTGATTTAGGAAGGGTTTTTAAGGGAGAAAAAATATTCAAAGTCATTAATATTGAATTTGGAAACAACACATAGAAAAAGAATCCAAAGCTTCTCCTATGTTTCCCTGTGTATTGTAACTTTACTCACAGTAGTCAATATTTGGATTTACCCAGGACTCCCTTTGTTGTATGAATGGAGAAAGGAAATATGGTATATGTACAAAATGGAATGTTACACTGCCATAAAGGAGAATGAAATCTTGTCATTCACAAAGAAATGTTTTTCTGTCTGCTATTTTCCTCTTAACACAATGACATCCAATAACATCTATGTTGTTGCCAAGGACAGGAAGTCAACAATTTTACTGCTCAATCATAATGTGTCAAGTACACACTGCACAATATTATTCATTTATTGATGGATGCATAGGTGCATTCTATATTGTGACTATTGTGAATAATGTTGCAGTGTATATGAAAGTGTAGCCATTGTGTTTATCACCTTGTTCCTCATATAGGAAGTTTACTGTTACACAACAAATCTTTCTTGAGAGAGGAAGTTAGTCTTGCATTGCCTTTCTCTTGGGAGGCAGCAGTGGTGATATGGAAATGGCCAGTCCTCTCAGGGTCAAGGTACTCACCACAGTAGGTGAGAGTTGATCATTCTGTGCTGTGCTAACTTCATGGGCATTGTCTGTGACCCCTTATGGCACTCTTTAATTTGAGAGAGTAAGATTTTTTAGACTCTTTAAAATAGTTTTACTCCACAGTTGGGTATATTTATAAAGCTAAAATGTCATGATGCATAGAATTATTCCTCCCAGTCTTCTCATTCTCCTTTTTGCAAATTCATAGTATATCATTGATAAACTCTTGCTTTCAACAAAAGTATGAAATGCTTTTCTGTCTCTTTCTGACCCTGCTATAAGCTATTTAATATTTCACTATTGGTTATCAAAATAATTATTCTGTAGGATTAGTGTACAATTCTATCCACTGATTTGTGTACTGATAGTACCACATATGATAGTGTTCCTCCTGTGTAGTTTTGGATTTTGACAAATAGAGGGTTAATTTTAAGTGTCTAATTGAGTGTTTGATAAATGCTAAGGAATTAGTAAATAATTATTTTGGCTTTGGACTTTAACACATGGAGGGTGAATTTGAGTGTTAACTTGAGTGGCCTGATGAATGCCTAAAGAATTGGTAAATAACTATTTCTCGTTTTCTCTCGAGAGTTTTCCCAAAGACCATTGGCATGTCAGTGGGTGAACTGGTTGAAGAAAAACCACCCTGAGTGTGGCAAGACTGTCCAATCCTTTCTCTCCCTCTTTCTGTTTATTTCTCTCTCATTCTTTATGCCAGAGAAGAGCATGTTGTATTTTCCTGCTGGCATTGTACATAAGATTCTTCTGTTCTCAGCCTTGTAACTATGGGACTGGAACCAGTATCCCTTTTGGTGCTTTTGGCCATTAGTTTCATGCAGATAGTGAAGGATATATAGTTGGTCATATCTGCATTCAAGATGTCTTGTATATGGGAATTGGAAACTGGCTGGGAATATGGTTGTGAGTAGAATTGTAGGATGTTGTATCATGAGTACCAAAACTAGTCACAGTAAATTTGGGAGGTGTAATGTTTATTGTGTTCCAGAACCTGAATTCTCATAGATTTTTTAAATTAAAATTTATAATATCATATTTTCCAGGTAATTTAACTTCTAGGAATCTAGGGTCCAGAAATGAATAGAAAATTTCTTATCAATTTTTCCCCTTTGTAAGTATATCTGCGGTCAGAAAATTTTTCCCCTTTGTAAGTATATCTGGGGTCACAATTCTAAGGAATCATTCCAAAATTATTTATGACTATTGTAAAAGTAGAAAAGGCTATATATTAAATATCTGATCAATGGAATCAATTCCCAAAGATGGAATAACAATTATAAATACATAAAAACATAAAATTGAACAATTTATTTTAGTAAAAAATAGTTAACTGAAAAACATAAAAAGGAGAATAATGGATGGGATGAATGGAATGAACGAATTCATGGTATGGTACATAAATATATAAGGAAATGTCAAAATGAAAGTCTCTGTATAACCATCACAAGAAGCAAAATGTCTTTTTTTAAAAAAAATTAAGGGCAGGAAGGTAAAACAGTTCTTGTCCAGTGGTTGGTACCAGTGTGATAGAGGAAGGCATAAAGAAAGGTTGAAGGAGGGCAACTACGGTTGAGGTACTATGTATTCATATATGAAAATGGAACAAAGAAAGTGTTTTATAAAAGGGATAGGTAGATAAAGAAGATGGATAGAAGGGTGATTTAACTAAGATGTACTGTAAGCACTTTTGTAAATGTCACAATATGCATGCAGCACAAATATACTATGGTAATACATTAAAATATTTTTAAAAGTATAAGATTGGATAAAATAATAGCAGGGAATTTTATTATTACACATTCAGTATAATAATGTGATAGAAAATAAAAATAAAAGTTTGGACATAAATAACACTTTAGACCAAATTGATCTAGAGAAATAAATGGAAGAATTCATTCAATAATAACAGAAAACACAATCACATTCTTTCAGATTCACATTCAGAAGATAACATATATTAGTTCCCAAGGCAAATCTTAGTAATTGAAGATGATTGAAATAATATGACTTGAAGCTAGAAATCATTAACAAGTTGAATTTCAGAAGATTCCCAAATACACTACATTTAAACATTTGTTTCAAAAAATAATAGGCCAAGGAAGAAATTAATTTTTATACTTCTGTAGATTTGAATTCCAGGCCTGGCTTGGCTTGTTTACCTGACTAAGTCTTCATATTAGTCTAATCACACCATTGATAAGGCTGAGTTCTCATCTGGAACTCAGAAATTCTCCTCCAGGCTCTTTCAAGTCTTTCGCAGAATCCAAGTGTTTATGTTGTTAGTACTGAGATCTGCTTGTCTTGCCAGGTGTTGGACAAGGCTTACTTTCAGCACTGAGAGATGTCCTCAGTTTCTAGCCATATGGGACTCTCACAACATGGTGTGTCAATACTCAAGGCCAGAAGAGCAATCATAGTCTTCAGGACACATTTCCTGGACATTGATGAGACATACCCTATCTCTGACCTTCTAAATGTCTATCATTTTCCACTTTCAACACTCTTCTATAATTGTGGACATTATACTAATCTGTCATTAACATTCTCACTCATCCCCAGCCTGAGCTAGTTCACCACCATTTTCCACCTGTCCTAACAAAATCATCAACTAGTATCTATTGACCAACTGCTAGGTTCCAGGCATGTAAATCCTGCCTTCATTGCATTTCCATTCTGATATGGACTATTTCAATCACCCCTAATAGTCATAAGTTAATGACCTAACTTCCAACAGGCTCAAATGTACAGATTACTTACCCATTACTTTACAATTCTGATCTCAATTTGCATGAATATAGAATGAAATTCATAACAGTACAGAAAAATTAAATAAGAGAATTCTTGTAAATTCCTGGTCCCAGAACAATGTGCATAAAAGATATCTACCTATATAGATGATAGATAGATGATACATATACATAGGTAGATATAGTAATATATATTAACTTTGAACTATTAAACATTTTAAAAATATACATAAATGACAGAACTTATGTCAGATATATTTTTAATTTTTATGAAAAGGAACCTGAAGCAAAGATTATAGAAATTATGTTTTTATATCAAGGGAATCACAGATCGCCCCCTTGTTGAAGAGCGGACTAATGAAAATTTTGGGAGATATTGGTACTATCTCTCAAGTAGAAGTGAAACCTTTGGAAAACCCATGAGACCTTTTAAACATACCATCATTAGTCTTAGTCTATGGAGAAATCTTTAATTAGGGGATTAGAATTGGTGCTAGGAAGTTACATTTCTTGTATTCAAGACAGTTCCTGTAGGCAAAGTTTAATAAAGACTGATTTACCTGATGTAAAACCAGGTGTCTTAGGAAGAAAAAATCAGCAAGAAAAAAGTGCTTTCTCTGCAGGTCAAAGTCCCATAAGGAAAAGATGAGCTAAGGTTGAAATATTTGCAGAAATGTACCAAATGAGCACACATGCACAGCTGTAAATATCTCCCCTGCCTTTGTCTCTCAATGTGTGTAACCTTCATCTGGATAGCAAAGGGTTGCTTCCTTAGGAGGACTAAGTCTGAGTCAGATGCTGGTTCCTAACTTTCCTGCTGTCTTCTTTCATTGCATAATATCAGTACTCATTGTCAGTCATCCAGAGAATTTGGACTTCCATTCAGAGAATTTGCATTCAGAAAACCCATGCAGGTGAGTCTGAGAGCCCAGTGGTTCCTTCAGCAAAGCTTATGAAAGATGAAAAACAAGAACATTTACCTAAGGTCACCTGAGAGCCCATGCAGCCAAGTCCAGAGCTGAGAGATGGCTGTGGCTGTTTGATTGCTTATTTGATTAATTAATTAATGTGGTTATTTAACATGTTAGAAAGGAAGTGAACATTGAATTCAACAATGCAGGGTTGTTGAAAGTGAAACAATGGCAATGGAAGCCCAGATGGAAGGGGGACTGTAAGGCTTAAAGTGGTTTCACTGTAAGTAGAACATGTATCCAAGAACCATTGTTTTTAATGAGGTGGATAAGAGAAATAGTGCCTTACTGGTGAAGGGACATAAAGTGACATGAGGCCATTTCTTATTTCACAGATGGGGCAACCATGTTGATTTGGTTATTATTTTATGCCTATTTTCTACCCTTATGAACATTTCAATGGCATATTCCAATTTATGATATCTGTAAATATTTTATAGTGATTCTTTAGTTAAAAAACTGGTCTGGCATTGAACCTTAGAATTCATTATTGCTAAATTACACCTCCAGGCCAGAGACAGAAAGAGCACAACAACTTAGCTAACAACCAAGCCAGCCGCAACACAAAAATTAAATCAAGGGAAAGAAAACAGGCAATTAAAACCACCAGCCACCTGGGGGTAGAGTGAGGTGACCCAAACCATGTACACACATGTGAGTAAATGTAAAAACAATAATATAGAAAATAAGATAAAATAAAAAGTAAAAAGATCTTTTTTTATGTACTTTAGGCTTTAAAACATAGCCTGTATTTTAAAAAAATATGAGCAAAACAGTTATCTTAACAATCTTCTATGAATAGCACAACATTTTCAAAATTAAAGAAAAGAACATAGTTGCACATCACCAAGTAGAGCAATGGGAAGAAAAAGAATGAATGGAAACCACATTCCTGGAAACAATAATTCAATAGAGAATTCAGTGGCAAGAGAAGAAAGTGGATACCCAGCTCCTGACCTCAACAAAACAATAATAAATGTCACAAAGGTGCCAGTGATGCCTACAAGAAATCCCTCAAAGATGAAATCTTGAAAGAAGTCATATAAATCTCACAAGGAAAAGATATTAGACACAGGTAACCAGAATGTAAAAGATGTGCTGAAGACATCACATCAAAAAAAGAACATGAGAAGACAGAAATAAATAAATAAACTCAGAGAAGACTTCAACAAATACAAAAGTGAAGCAAAGGACACTATTTTAAAAAGAGATATGTGAATTAAAGAAGACAACACAAAATATAAAAGAGGAGTTGAACAAAGATATGGAAAACCTTAGAAAAAAAGTATAAAACAGAAATCCTGGGAAATAAAAAGTCCCTTGAGTCAAACAAAAAACACAGTGGAAGGCCACTCCAGCAGACTAGAACACATGCAAGACAGAATCTCAGAGCTCAAAGATAAAATAGAAATTAAAGAAAAAAACAGAAGAAATCTCAGATAAGTCAAGAGATATGAAAGCAATATACCAGAACTCAGCAACTCTGTCAAAATACCAAATCCGAGAATCATGGGCATTGAAGAAGGAGAAGGGGTGGAAGCCAAAGGGATGCATAATATACTCTACAAAATAATAATAGAAAATTTCCCAAATCTCAAGAAAGTTGTGCCAATTCAGGTACAGGAAGCCTCAAAGATACCAAAGAGACTGAACCAAAATAGAACCTCTCCACAGCATATTATCATTAAAACATCAAGCACAGAGAAAAGAAAACTAAGGTTTAAGAGAAAAAATACGAATAACATATGAAAGTAAGCCCAGTACAATAATAGCACGTTTCTCAACAGAAACCTTAAAAGCAACAAGGGCATGGAATGAAGTATTTCGGGAACTGAATGAAAATAACCTCACCCCAAAGGCTACTCTACCCAGCAAAACTATCATTCAAAATTGATGGATCAATAAAAATCTTCCACAATAAGCAAAAACTAAAACAATATATGACCACCAAGCCACCATTACAGAAGATTCTACAAGGAATCCTGCACACAAAAAATGAAAGCAAATAAAACCATGAGAGGACAAGAAGTATTAAACTGCAGCAGAAGAAAAGATAAAGAATCATAGAGTAGCATTGATTCAGCTGCACACAATCAAAAAATCAACTAAATGACAGGAATCACTACATACCTATTAATATTAGCACTGAGTATCAATGGACTGAAGTCCACCATCGAAACACACCATTAGGCAAACTGAATTAAAAAGGAAGATCCAATAATCTCTTACTCACAAGAGACCCACCTTATTGACAGATATAAATGCTGGCTTAGGGTGAAAGGCTGGAAAAAGATTTACCAAGCTAATAGCCCCTAAGAACAGACAGGGGTAGCAATACTTCTAGTAGACTTCAAACTTTTGTTGGTCAAATGAGACAAAGAAGGAAACATTTTTCTAATAAAAGGGCAATACATCAAAAGGAAACAATAATAATCAACCAATATACACCCAATGTCAGTGCACCCAATTTCATCAAACATACACTAAAGGACTTAAAAGCACATATAGATATGAACACAGAAGTAGGGGGAGCCTTTAATAGTTCTTTATCACCAACAGATCATTCAAACAAAAAATCAACAAAGAAATCCTACAATTAAATGACACCATAGATCAATGGACCTAACTGATGTCCACAGAATATTTCATACAACAACAACACAATATACATTCTACTTAGCAGATCATGGGACTTTCTCCAAAAAAGACCATATTTTTGATCACAAAGCAAGCTTGAGGAAATATTAAAAAACAGAAATAACCTCCTGAATTCTATGTTATTACAATGCAATAAAACTAGAACTCAATAACAAAAGCAACAGCAGAAAATATGCAAATAATTGCAGACAGAATAACAATTACCCAATAATCAGTGAGTCATAGAGGAAATAAGAGAGAAAATAAAAACGTTCATGGAAGTTAATGAAAATCAAAACAACACTTACCAGAAACTGTGGGACACAACAAAGACTGGCTTTATAGCAATACATTTATAGCAATGAGTGCATACATTAAAAGGACAGAAAGATCTCAAATAAATGACCTAATACTAAATCTCAAACTCCTAGAAAAACATGAACAATCAAAGCCCAAAACAAGTAGAAGGAGAGAAATAATAAAAACAAGTGCCAATTTTTTTGACATAAATTAAATCATTTATTTTATGGATAAGAACAAGAAACTTGAGAAAATTTACATGCCTTGTTCTAAGTTACATGACTTCTCAGTAGTAAATCATGGAAAGCTAAGCCTCATTCTCATTCCCTGTCCAAAACTCTCTAGAAATATAATGATACTCCTTTCTTTGGATCAGTGCTGGAATCCAAAAACCTAGACTGTGAACTAAAAAGTAGTCAGGGTAGTTTGGTTTTATTTTATACCTTCTTCTTACAGACTTCTATTTTAAAGAGGTTATTTTTTGCATTAGTAAAATTCTAATTCAGATATGAATAAGTAATAATTCAAATATAAAGTTTTAGTGGGGTAAATGTAGGCTAAATAACAGTTTTATGTAGGTCAAGTTCAAACCATTTGTGTAAAATAGATTGGAAAACTATGGTCCTTGTGTCAAGTGTGGGCTGCCACCTGTTTTTTGTTTTTTGTCTTGTTTTAATTTTTTAAGTGCCAAAATTAATGAACAAGAGACCCCAAAAAACCATACAAAGAATGAATGAAACAAAAGTCTGATTCTTCAAAAGAAAAATAAACAATATCAATAAGCCCCTGGCAAATCTGACTAAAATGAGGAGGGAAAATACCCAAATTAGTAAAATCAGAAACAAAATAAGAAAGATAACAACAAACACCAAGGCAAGAAAACCCTGGGAATCATCAGAGACTACTTTGAGAACCTATATTCCAATAAATTGTGAAATCTTGAAGAAATGGTCAAATTCCTAAATACTTATAATCATCCAAACCTGAACCAAGAGGATATTAACCACTTAAATAGATCAATAACATGTAATGAAATTGAAGTAGCACCAAACTGTCCCCAAAAAAGGACAGGATATTACAGATTCTCTGCTGAATTGTACCACAGAATAACCGACACAAACACTCCTTAAACTTTCCCATAAAATAGAAAGGGAAGGAACACTACTTAACTAGTTCTGTGAAGCCAGTGTTATACTCATCCCAAAACCAGACAAAGGCACATCCAAAAAGGAGAACTACAGGCCAATCTCTTTAATGAACATCTATATTCAAAAATCAAAACAGAATAATGGCAAACTTAGTCCAACAACATATCAGAAAGAACATTCACACAACCAAGTCAGCTTTATCCCGGGGGTGCAGCAAACCAAAAAAGGAAATACAGCACAGTAATAGAAGCAAAACCCAAAACCACATGATCATCTCCACAGCCTTCAGTAAATTTCAGTACCATTTCATGGTAAAAGCTGTAAGAATACTAGTACTAGAAGGAACGTACCTCAACATTACAATGTTTATATATAAAAAACCTATAATCAATCTCATACTTAATGGGGGAAAATCTTAAACCATTTCCCCTAATAATAAGAATGAGACAAGTGTGCCCACTCTCCTCATGCCTATTCAACATAGTCCTGGAATTCCTAGCCAGAGCAATAAGGCAAGAGGAACAAAAGAAAAGGAGTACAATTAGGTAAATAAATAGTTAAACTGTCCCTATCTGCAGAAGACATGATGATATACCTCAAAGTCCCAAAAAACTCCACCCAAAACCTCCTATACACCATAAACAGCTTCAGCCATGTAACAGGTTACAAAATCAACTTACAAAAGTCAATAGTCTTTTTATACATTGACAATGAACAAATTGAGATAGAATATAGGAAAACAATTCCATTTACAATAGCCTCAAAAAATCAAATACCTAAGAATAAACTTAACAAAGGATGTAAATGACTTACACAAGGGGAATTACAAAACACTGAAGAAAGAGAACGAAGAAGGCTACAGAATGTGGAAAGATCTCCCATGCTCATGGATTGGCAAAATCAACATAGGAAAAGTGAGTATACTACCAAAAGCAATCTTCATGTTCAATGTGATTCCCATCAAAATCCCAATGACATTCATTACAGAAATTGAAAACTCTACCTTAAAGATCACTTAGGAAAACAAAAGACTGTGAATAGCCAAGGCAATGCTGAGCAAAAAAGAACAATGCTGAATGTATAACAATACCCAACTTCAAACTATACCAAGGAGCTATAGAAAAAAATACACCATGGTACTGGCATAAAAACAGTTATGGAGAACAGTAGAACATAATAGAGGACCCAGATATGAATTTATGCAGCCACACACCTTATTTTGACAAAAGCACTAAAAATATATGATGGAGAAAAGACAGCCTGTTCAACAAATATTGCTGTGAACAGTGGTTATCTGCCTGCAGAAAACTGAAAATAGATCCATGCTTATCACCCTATACTAGTATTAACTCAAAGTGGATTAAGGACATTAATATCAGACCCCAAACTTTGAAGTTAATGCAAGAAAGAGCAGGGAATAATCTGGAAGCAATAGGTATAGGCAAGGACTTCCTCAGTAGAACTCCAGCAGCCCAGCAACTAGGAGAAAGGATGGACAAATGGGACTACAAATTGAAAACTTGCACAATAAAAGAAATTATCTCTAAATTGAAGGGACCACTTACAGAATGGGAGAAAATCTTTGCTAGCCATATGTCAGACAAGGAACTAATAACCAGAATATACAGGAAGCTCAAAAAGATAAAGTCTCCAAAAATCAATGTACCAATAAAAATGTGGGCAACTGAACTAAACAGAACTTTTTCAAAGAAAGAAGTCCAAGTGGCCAAAAACACATAAAAATGCTCACTCTCCTTGGCCATAAAGGAAATGCAAGTCAAAACCACATTAAGATTCCACCTCACACCTGTTAGAATTGCTAAAATCAAGAATACCAACAACAACAAATGTTGGCGAGAATGCAAACAAAAAGAAACACTCATACACTACTGGTGGGGATGTTACCTAGTACAACCACTTTGGAAGTGGAAGTATCTTTAAAAACTAAACATAGATCTGCCATATGATCCAGCAATATACTCCTAGGAATATACCCAAAGAAATGTGACTCAGGTTACTCCAAAGGCACCTGCACAACCATGTTTATTGTGGCACTATTCACAATAGCCAAGCTATGGAAACAGCCAAGATGCCCCACTATTGATGAATGGACTTAAAAATGTGGTATTTATACACAATGGAATTGTATTCAACTACAAGGAAGAATGAAATTTTGTCATTCACAAGTAAATGGATGGACTGGATGACATTCTTGAGTGAAGTTAGCTAGGTTCAGAAGGCCAAAAATCATATGTTCTCCCTCATATGTGGACTTTAGACCTAAAACAAATGCAGTAATATTATTGGAAATTGGTCACACACTAAGGGGGAAACCAGCACGGGGGGAATATGGAAAGGGAAGGAAACATAAAACTTGAATTTAGTTGATGTGCTCATTGTAGAGGAAGGAATATAGTAATCTGAAACTGGCAGAGGCCACTATGGGCAGGGGACAGGAAATAGTGAAGAGGTCTGGTAGAGATGAACCAATGTGGGTTGTAAAACACATGTGCATGGAAACAACACTAGGAATCTCTTTGTATTGCTAGTTTTATCTCAAACTAGCAAAAACACTATGTTTTTCTTATTATCTCTTATGCCTTCTTTTTACCAAAATCAGAGAACAAGAGGGCCGATCAGGTTCTGCCCAGAGTGGGCATGGGATGGGGTGGGGGGAAATGGCCCAAATAATGTATATGCATGTAAGTAAAAGTAAAATCAATAAAATAAAAAAGTAAAATACAAAAAGAAAACAAAGAACCCACAAATGATGATAACAGAAACACAGGACCAAAAACGTAAATAAAAACTTAATACCGTGAAAAATATTTTTTCATTTGTATTTAATAAATATCTTCTTATTTCTTCCTCATCTATCTTCTTATTTCAGATTTTATCACCTCATTCAAGAAGATTTTGCCCAACCATGAACCTTTTATGGAATTTTTTTGATGTTCTAAAATGTATTGATTAATTTCATACTAATGTCTTTAAATTATCTGAGGTTTTATTATGACATATGAGCTAGGGAACCAGTGTAATTTTCTTCCAACTAGATAGCCACATATGTCAGTCTTCATTTAACTATTCAAGCTTTTCTAACCCCAGCATACTACAGCTTTGTTTTATGCTAATTTTTGGATATACAGAAGATAATAGCACATTAACATTTGCAATGGACCCCAGCATTAGAGAACCATCCTTCATTGTATTCTAGTACATCTATGTTGTTGCTGGTTAATTATAAATACAACTTGATAGCAGTAAGCTGTTGTATTAGATACATTCGTTCACTTAATTCTTGATGCTAAATTCAATTTTAAAATATTTGTTTGAAAATCACTCAATTTAACCTATTTTATCCCTGGACATTACTTATGTTACAACTTCAATTCTTAATTTTATTCCATGTGATTCAGATCTATTCACAGACCAGGTGGAAATAAAAAGGTCAGCAAAGCAGGTGCAGCCTCTGCTCACATGGATCTTGCGTCATGTTGTTAAGACTCAGCACAGCATAGGTAATGTGTTTGTGGTATAGTGCCGACAGGATTTTAGTCAGTGTAAAAGAGATGAATTCTCATGGTGTGTGCAGAATTTAATTAAGCAAGTTCTGAGGAGGTCTTTGCATGTTGGATGAAACCAGAAGTAGGATTGGAGTGTGTCCATTGAATTTGTACAAATAATTCAAAACTGATAGCCTGGAATAACACAGGAAAGATATCGCATATAGAAAGAGCTCTGCTTTTTTAGTTATTTTCCACAAAAATGATTATTTGTGTTCTTGCATCTGGCTTATTCCACAAAATGAGAAATACCAGTCAGTTTTCACTGTAGAATCTAAAGCGTTTATCTCACAGAAGTAGAGAATAGAATAGTGGTTTCCAGAGCCTAGGGATGTGAGAGAGAGAAGAGTAAATGGTCCAACCATTCAAGGGTGCAAATTTAAACAGAGATAAAAGGAATAAATTTGGGTGTTCTGTTGCACAATGGTGTAACATAGTTAACAGTAATGTATTGTGTATCTCAAAGGAAGGAAGGAGTTTGAATGCTCTCAGCACAAGAAAACGTTAAATGTTTGAAGTGATGGATTTAACTATTACTATTATTTGATAATTCACATATACACATGTATTGAGAACAAACTTTGTGCTCATAAATAAGTACAATTATTATGCCTCAATTAAGATTTCCTAATTAATAAAAGCAATACTGAGTGCTGCTGGAAAAATCAATCCTAATATTTCATGTAAAAGTGGCACAGGTTTGGCTTTTGTGTATTTCCTTTTACAAATTTTGTTTACTTCTTCATGTTGTTTTTTTCATATGGATGTTTTATCTGTGTTGTAGTGCCCAAAATATAGTTTTACTTTTATCTTTTGATAAAATTGTATTTGATCTTTTATTATTTTGCTTGTTCCTTAGGGGATATAGCTGGTGCTGGAATATAGCCAGAAACTGGGAAGCTTTTTCTTCCTTGCAATCACTCCAGGAACATGACATCTGAACTTATTAGACCTCTCTCTCTCTCTCTCTCTCTCTCTTTCTCTCTCTCCTGAACAATTTCTTATAATCTTTGTAATATTGGAGATGGTCCCAGGGCCTTGCATATGCCAGGAAAGCTGTTTACCACTGACCTATAACCCAAACCCATATTTTTACATCAAACACAGGGTAGAAAATAACCTTAGCAAAAGTTGCCTCAGGGTTAAAGGACATTAGATCAAGGGCAAACACAACAAAGGGATTGGACTTTGAGCACATGATAAAAGCTAGAGCACACAAGGGAGGGGTGAGTATAGATAAGACACCTAAAAAATTAGTTAGCATTTGTTGCTCTTAACGCAGAGAAGCTAAAGCAGATACCTTAAAAGCAACTGAGGCCAATAGAAAAAGGGGACCAGGAACTAGAGAAAAGGTTAGATCAAAAAGAATTAACCTAGAAGGTAACACACACGCACAGGAAATTAATGTGAGTCAACTCCCTTTATAGCTATCCTTATCTCAACCAGCAAAAACCCTTGTTCCTTCCTATTATTGCTTATACTCTCTCTACAACAAAATTAGAAATAAGGGCAAAATAGTTTCTGCTGGGTATTGAGGGGGTGGGGGGGAGAGGGAGGGGGTGGAGTGGGTGGGGCAGGAGGGAGAAATGGCCCAAGCCTTGTATGCACATATGAACAATAAAACAATAAAAACAATTTTACAATGTGTACTTTCTGGGTCTGATACACAAATGCCTTTTGAAGGTAAACAATTGAATTAAGACAGCTTGTCAGGTACTTTTTTGTTTCTCAAAGGAGACTAAGGAAAAATACATGGTGGCACCAGGAGCCCATGGCTTGTGGCAAGTTTTCTTTTGTTTTGGTTGCACTGTGGTTTGAACTCATAGTCTTAAACTTGCTAAGTAAGTCCGATACCATTTGAGCCATGTATCAAGAACTTGACAAAGTTTAAAGTGGGATGTGTGTGTGTGTGTGTGTGTGTGTGTGTGTGTGTGAGTGTGTGTTCTATGTCTGCATTTGTCTTCAGGACTAAGAGTAGGTTTCAGACAAAGGGGATGTGTGCAGAATAAAACCTAAAACATGAGTCACAAGAAAGAGACCATATGTGTTGATTGCACAAGTTACCTTTGGATACAATTTCAAATGCAAATTCAGCACAAGTTGGACAGGCAGACTCCTTGTGTTTGGAAGTTTCATCAGACATGAGGCCCTTGATCTTCCTTATTCCCTGTATATTTCACATTCTCTTAGTCATACTGGCTTCTTCTTAACCCGAAACAGGAAACTTGTGTCTTCTTTATGTTTCTTGCTAATACTTCAAATAAAATGTTCCACATTTGGTAGTTCTTTGTACATCTTCTCTATGGATTTTTGCTTAATTCCTCCTTCGGGGCACAGCCGTCTACAGATAACTAACTTTGTATCTTCCTGCCTGTCTTCTTGAGAGTCTCTTTTCAAGTGTCACCTGTATAACACCAAGTAAAAAGAACTTACTCTAAGTATTTTTCCTTTTTATATATTATTATCCCCTAAAGCAGACATCACTATCTGATATGCCACATGATCATGTCTCTATTTATTTGTGTTTGCTTGTGTTTGCTTGTACTATCACTTACTCAATAGATTTTAGAAACTTTTGCTTTTTTGCACAGGTTTATTATTTCCCAGAAAGTAGCTGCAACATGAATATCACTGAATTATATTTCTTGAACATAGGAAATAATTCTTTTTTATAGTTCTTGAAAAAATACTTCTGGAAAAAGACTGAGAATATGACAGAAATTTCAAATGAGAAATGGCAAGGTGAATCCATACTGTGAACAGATTCATATGCCAACTTAAAAATTCAAACTTTACTATAGATTATGCAGAACAGAATGTTAGCTTCATATAGTACAATTTTGCTATGCTGTTTTTTTCCTTTTCTCTCCTGCTTTTTCATCACATCAACAGCATGAGGTCAGGGAATGTCAAATAAGTTTCAGAATTTATTCTTTGGGAATTTCAGAGGGTTCCAGATCGCAGCCTATCAACGTTGAACTGTTCCTGTCCATATACCTGGTCACTGTGCTTGGAAACCTGCTCATCATCCTGGCCACGATCTCAGACTCCCACCTGCACATGCCCATGTACTTCTTCCTCTCCAACTTATCTTTGGTAGACATCCATTTCACATCTACAACTATTCCAAAGTTGCTGGTGACCATCCAGACTCAGAGCAAGGGCATCATCTATGCAGGCTTCTTCCCAGAAACACATTTTTTGTTCTCTTTTTAGGGATGGAAAATTTTCTACTTGCTGTTTTGGCTTATGACCACTTTGTGGCCATCTGTCAGCCCTTCTACTACACAGTCATCATGAGTCCCTGGTTCTGTGTGTCGCTGAATCTGGGGTCCTGGCTTATGGGTGTTCTCCATTCCACAATACAAACCTTAATGGTGCTATGACTTTCCTTTGGTACAGAGTTGGAAAATCCCTCTTTTTCTGTGACCTTAAGCAGGTGGTCCTCTGTACCTGTTCTTGTACCTTTCTTAATCATGTGGTAAAATATTTTGAAGCCCTTCTGTTTGCTTGTTGTACCCTTGCTAGCATCCTGTACTCTTATTCCAAGATAGTTTCCTCCATCTGTGCAATCTCAACAACTCAGGGAAAGTACAGGCATTTTCTAACTATGTATCTCACATCTCAGTTGTCTCCTTATGTTATTGCAAATGAGATATTCAGATGAAAGTTCATCTCAAATGATATATATCACACAAAACAGTTTTTTTAACCCAAAATGGGCATAAAATTCTACTCATACAGGTGATTGAATTTCATTCTTCTTTATGTCTGAGTAATATTCTATTGTATTAATGTATCATGTTTTCTTTATCTATTCATCCTATGATGGACTCTTACATTGATTTGATACCTTAGCTGCCTACTGGAAATAGTCACAATAAACATAGGTGGGCAGGTGTCTCACTCTGTTGGATTCACTTCCATTTCATGAGTGTCATTATCTTGGGTGTGATATTGCTCATAGAATTTTCTTTGTATTATCATTGGTTAAATAATTGAGTATATCAAGGCATTTTTTCATGTATATTAACCTACAGTTAGTTCAATATAAAAATGTATAATTAAAAATTATAAGATTTAAAAGTAAAAATTGTCAGAGCAAGCTGATTTCATGCAGTTCAAATTTTGATGTGTTCCTTTTCTTCTTCAACTCACTTTCCCCAACATAATTATTTTCTGTTACAATTATACTTTGCTTTAAATTGCCCTAATAAAAGCAAGTAAATTTATGACAAATAATAATAATATAATAATATTATTTTTAATTTGAGCAATCCCACTGGTCAATTTTGCTTTCTTATAAACTACTGAAGACCTATTTAGAAAGTCTTTGGTTATATCTTAAATATTTTTCCATATTTTTCTTCTAGTGGTTTTAAAGTGCTATTTATTATATTAAGATCATTGTTCCAGCTGGAAAAAAGTTTAGTGGTACCATTTCTCAAGAAACAAACCAGACATGGTAACTCATTTTCCTAATCCCAGAGGGAGATTAGAAACCCTTTATAAAATTAATATATGTTAACAAAAAGAGAAAAGTAAAATAAGAAAGACAAATGTCAAACAAATACATGGGGAAATGTTCAACATCCTCAGCCATAAAGGAAATGCATATCAAAATGACACTGAGATTTCAGCTCATCCTAGTCAGAATGGCTATCATCAAGAAACAACAAATGCTGGTGAGGATGTAGGGGAAAAAAACTCTTATACACAATTGGTGAGGTTGTAAATTAAAGGCCAGTCACTGTGAAAATCAGGATGGTTGCTCAGAAAGTAGAATTATATATGATCCTGGTACACCACTCTTTTGCATAAATCTAAAGGAATATCAATCAATGTACAACAGACACACCTGCACACCCGTATTTATTGCAGCACTATTCATAATAGCCAAGCTATGGCACTAGTGCATGTATCCAACAAATGAATGAATGGATAAATAAAATGTGATATATATACCCACTGATGTTCTATTCACTTAAAAAGAGAAAGGAAATTATGTCATTTACAGGAAAATGAATATAATTAGGGTTTATCATGTTAATTGAGACACAGCAAACTCAGGAAGACAAAATATCACAAGTTTTCTTTCTTATGAAGAATCTATAAGTAAAAGCAAGAACAACAATAATTTTTTTTTCATTTTTCTTTTATTATTCATATGTGCATACAAGGCTTGGTTCATTTCTCCCCCCTGCCCCCACCCCCTCCCTTACCACCCACTCTGCCCCCTCCCTCTCCCCCCCTCAATACCCAGCAGAAACTATTTTGCCCTTATTTCTAATTTTGTTGTAGAGAGAGTATAAGCAATAATAGGAAGGAACAAGCGTTTTTGCGGTTGAGATAAGGATAGCTATATAGGGCATTGACTCACATTGATTTCCTGTGCATGGGTGTTACCTTCTAGGTTAATTCTTTTTGATCTAACCTTTTCTCTAGTACCTGTTCCCCTTTTCCTATTGGCCTCAGTTGCTTTAAGGTATCTGCTTTAGTTTCTCTGCGTTAAGGGCAACAAATGCTAGCTAGTTTTTTAGGTGTCTTACCTATCCTCACCTCTCCCTTGTGTGCTCTCACTTTTATCATGTGCTCAAAGTCCAATCCCCTTGTTGTGCTTGCCCTTGATCTAATGTCCACATATGAGGGAGAACATACGATTTTTGTTCTTTTGGGCCAGGCTAACCTCACTCAGAATGATGTTCTCCAATTCCATCCATTTACCAGCGAATGATAACATTTCGTTCTTCTTCATGGCTGCATAAAATTCCATTGTGTATAGATACCACATTTTCTTAATCCGTTCGTCAGTGGTGGGGCAACTTGGCTATTGTGAATAGTGCCGCAATAAACATGGATGTGCAGGTGCCTCTGGAGTAACAGTCTTTTGGGTATATCCCCAAGAGTGGTATTGCTGGATCAAATGGTAGATCAATGTCCAGCTTTTTAAGTAGCCTCCAAATTTTTTTCCAGAGTGGTTGTACTAGTCTACATTCCCACCAACAGTGTAAGAGGAAGAACAACAATAATAATAATTTGTTATGAACTTAAAAGGGGAGTGTTGGGGGAGCAGGGGAAGGGAAAGGGGAGATGACAGGGTTATGTAGTTGAATTGACTGAACTACATTATATGAATGTTGAAAATAATACAATGAAACCCATTAATGTAAAATAAAGAAGGAGACGGACGAGAGGAATAAAGAGAGTAACTGAGAGGGGAATTTGATCAATATATGCATCTATGGAAATATTAAAATGAAATCCCCATGTACAATTAATATACACCAATAAAATTTTAAAATATCACTAAATAGATGCCTCTGTTCAGATTCTGCTTGATCAATGATATGGACCTCAAAGATTTAAATAATTTGTAATACATCACAAAACTGGAATAAAAGGCAAAGTTTGGAGTCTGAGTTGAAATGCAATTAGCTATTGTATTATCACAAGCATATAACCAGGAGGAAGATCTTTAGATGTAAGCAAAACTTTGTTTAAATATTCTCCTGAACTTTCATTTCCTCCAACTTGATTTCTTAACCATAGACAAGGACAAAATTTGTGAAAATTGGGACCAAGGTATAGGGTTTTTCTTCTGTTAAGCAAAGAAGGTATAGAGGATTAAAATCATGTATTGAAACTTACAGAGCTAGACAAATAAGAAGCAGTTGAATACACCTGACAATTGTGTTATCTCATCATTTTAGAAAAATGTACTAACAGAAGTCATGCATCTTAGTTCATCAGAAATCTCTGCACTTTGACTTACACTATGGGTTAAGTATGTCCAAAGGAAAGAACACATTATACAAATGATGCAATTCTACTGTTGAGATTTCTCAGGGTGACTTCATGTCTTTGTTGCTCAAACAGTAGATAAAGGGTTTCAGGGCTTTAGGGAACAAAATATATATCACTAAAGCTACCACAGTCTTCCTGGTGGAGTCAGTAAATGCACAGCTAATGTATACCCCCAAAATCTGTCTTATTGAACAAAAACACAAGAGACAGGTAAGACCAGCAGGGAGAAAAGTCTTTATACTTTCTTGCTGATAATGGCATTCTCAAGAAAAAGGATACTATGTGAATATACAAGAATATTACTCCAAAGAGAGGAATGCCACCAAGCACACAAGATGCAGCATATATCAAGATGCTATCAACGAGGGTATCAGAACAGGAGAGGTTAATGACTTGAGCAAGCTCACAGATGAAGTGTGGGATTTCCAGATTTGTGCAGAAGGACAGACACAATAATATCAGAGTGCAACAGGGCATTTACATGCTAATGAACAGAGAGATCAGAGCCAGCAGAATGCAGGTGTAGGGGTTTATTATGATGGCGTACATAAGGGGATGTCACTGGCCACATAACAGTCATAGGCCATCAATGCAAGCAGAAAAAAATTTCAAAGTATGCAAAAACTATAGCAAAGCAGTTATGAGTGTGGTAGGAAGTGTTAGTGATGCACTGATTCTGTGTTTGGATGTTCACCAGCAGCTTTGTGATTGGTGGAGCTTAAGCAGATGCTGTTAAATGACAGATTGGAGAGGAAGAAATACATAGGGGAATGTAGGGAGCTAGTGTGATGAGCAGGTTTCCCACTATGATGACCAAGTACACAGACATAAATCCACTGAAGATGAGGGGTTGATGTACTGGATCATCTGTCCGTCCTAGGAGAAGGAATTCTACAGCAGCTGTTTGGTCTCTGGGTCCCATGTTGCTATTGAATCTTACTGAAAAAGACAGGTGAATATGAAATAAAATTAATGGTTTCTGGATAAGAGCAACATTATCACATTAGAAGTAAGGACAAAAATTCTGGGTATTGCTAAGGTCTACTGACAGTTTTCCCTGGGGATGAGGACCTGCAGTCCATATTTTAACAAGCACTCTAAAACAATTTGATATTACTAAAGATTGAGAATGAGAGCTTAATAAATATGTCTTCATTTGTACTGTGAAACCAAGAGGTTATTAAAAAGTGTTTTCTGTGCCAGGCATGGTCCTACACCCCAATAATCCCCGCTACTCAGGAACAAAAGATCAGGAGGATGTGGTAAAGGCCAGGCTGGGCAAAAAGTTACTGAGCCCTCATCTCAACCATCTGTGTTTGTACTTGCCTGTGATCTCAGATACATGGGAGGCCATAAGTGGTAGGATTGTGATCCAAGACCAGCCCAGGCAAAACATGTGAGACCCTAACCAATAATATAACTAAAATGTAAAAGGGCTGAGGACTTGAGTGGCTCAAATGGAAGAGCTCTTGCCTAGAAAGCACAAGGCTCTGAGATCAAACCCCAGCACCACCACAAATATCTTCTCTGTTTGCTATCTCCCCTCCATTCCTCTCCTATTTCTTCTTAACATCCACTCACTTTATTGGACACCAACACTTTTTCACACATTACCAAGTTAGGAGACTGAAACAAATAATGTGGCATAGGTTTTCATTAAGAATTATTTCATGCTTTGATACAACAAGAAAGAGGCAAGTGAATTTATCAAGTATATTATCAAGCTTGATAGTGTACAATTTTGGCAGACCTCCTGAGGGATGAAGCCATTCATACTGTCAGCCCCATGGATCCATAAGTACATGCTGTGGACATAATACATACAGAGTTTGGTAAAGAGTAAGTCACAGCTCAGGGCTAAGTTGACTTGTAGGCCAAGCTCTGCTTTTGATATACATAATTACTTTCTGAAAAGATTTCTCAGGTTTCATAATTTCCATCTAAAATTGGAATAGTTTATTCCTGACAAAAGTCCTACATTACACCTTGCTTTGGAGGCATGCCATCTGCTACCTTGTACACATTAAGTTAATTGTGATAGGTGGAGAGCAGCCATTCCATATTCACAAGGAAAGATTAGAAAATACTGCCTTTATATTTGATGTTCATTAGATAATCCCTAAAAACATAGGCAATATGCTTTACCAATTATTTATGAGAAAAGGTAGATAACAACATTAAAGAGGTTTTCTGCCTTATCCAAGGGAAATTATTCTCCAATGAGATAGGGAGCAGATCATTAAATTACATGAATAGGGATGAGAGAGAATAATAGTAAGGAAAATCCTAACCAAGGTACATTGTAATTATACATGAATGTCACAATGAACTTCCCCCATATAACTAATATATGGCTGATAAAATATTTAAAAACATAAAATAGCTAAAGGAAAGAGTGAAATATGTAGACTTCTGTGGAAATAAAAGCATTATTTTTATCTTCTGATGACAGAGACCATACAACACTGTTTTAGATATCAGTTACCTAACAGTGGCATTCCTGGAGAGCAGTGCTCTTCTTCTCATAGGGAAGAGTGAGGCTGCAATGCCATCTGTCATCATGTGGTGTCATGTCAGACTCTCAGGCTCTGCATTTAACTCTGGCACCTGCATAAACTCTATGAACTGGAAAAATCTTCAACTGGATGGGAGATGAGTGTCCTCATTTATGCATAGGAACTGCCTCATGGATGTGCTCATCAGCTGCTGTGTGCTAACAATATCACAATGTACATTTATCCAGCCTCCACATTTCATACCTTAAATATGTAGAATTTTTATTCATGTAAATGTATCTCAATAGTTTTGGGGTAGAGCCTGATTGTGGTGTTATAAGGATGAGAAATGAAATAAATGGAGTCAAAGTGGCCAACATAGTGCTGGGCTGGGCAGGTAGAACTCATCTCTTTCTCTCTCTCTCTCTCTCTCTCTCTCTCTCTGTGTCTCTCTCCATCTCTCCCCTTCTTTATTTTATCCTCCTCCTCCTCTTCCTTCTCCTCCCTCCTTCATCTAATTCTCTTTCTCTTTTCTACTTCTCTCTCCCTATTTCTCTCTCTCTCTCTCTCTCTCTCTCTCTCTCTCTCTCTCTCTCTCTCTCTCTCCATCTATTTATGTCTTCCATAAGCAATAATACAAGGCACTTTTCCCCTCTAATGGAGGGGTAAAAATGTGAGAGACAAAATATGAGAGAAAAAAACGTTGTCTTTGCTTTTCTGACCCTGGCTAACTTCACTTAAGATGATGTTCTCCAGTTCTATCCATTTATCTTCAAATAACAAAATTTTATTATTCTTTCTTTTGACAATGAGGTACAATATATTGTAAGCAAAAGCATATTTGCATTTGCTTTTCAAATAAATCTGCCAGTTTATGTTTTTTGATTGGAGAATTGTGACCACTAATATTCTGACTTATTATTTGAAGGTATATAGCAATTTCTGCTTTTTTTTTAGTGTTATATTTTCCCCTAGACTTAATTTGCTTAACTTCTTGTGTAGTAAGATATATTCTGCACTCATATTTTCATATATACCATATTTTCTTGGTTGCATTTATCTTCCTCTTCTGTTTGTAGTATTCCTTTAAGTATCTTCTTCAACATTAGTTTAGTGGTCATAATTTTTGTTTATTATGGAAGGTTTTAATTTCTACTTCAAATATGAAATATAGCTTTGCTAGATATTACCACCAAGGTTGGCAGCTATTTTTATGTCAGGGTATGAATCATTTCTTTTTTTTTCATTTTTCTTTTATTATTCATATGTGCATACAAGGCTTGGTTCATTTCTCCCCCCTGCCCCCACCCCCTCCCTGACCACACACTCCGCCCCCTCCCTCTCCCCCCCCTCAATACCCAGCAGAAACTATTTTGCCCTTATTTCTAATTTTGTTGTAGAGAGAGTATAAGCAATAATAGGAAGGAACAAGGGTTTTTGCTGGTTGAGATAAGGATAGCTATACAGGGCATTGACTCACATTGATTTCCTGTGCGTGGGTGTTACCTTCTAGGTTAATTCTTTTTGATCTAACCTTTTCTCTAGTACCTGTTCCCCTTTTCCTATTGGCCTCAGTTGCTTTAAGGTATCTGCTTTAGTTTCTCTGCGTTAAGGGCAACAAATGCTAGCTAGTTTTTTAGGTGTCTTACCTATCCTCACCCCTTCCTTGTGTGCTCTCGCTTTTATCATGTGCGGTATGAATCATTTCATTTGCTCCTTTCTTTGAGAGTTTCTGCTGAGTAATCTGCTGTTATTCTGATGTAGGTTACTTGGTGTTTCTCTCTTGCAGCTTTCAATATTCTTTCCTTATTCTGTATGCCTAATATTTTCACTGTAATATGATTGCAGTGTTATTTTGTAGTCTTTTCTCTTTGGATTCCTAAAGGTAGATTCCGCTTGTTCCACAAGTGTCCCAGTTTGTATCCCCAGAAGCAACAAACATATAATATGATGGTTTTTCCTCAAATGGAAGGGAGAATGAGGATTGGCAAACAGAGCATGAGTTCTGCACTTCCTTAAGGAGAACAGAAGGAATGTTCCCTGCTGATGTCAGTGCTTGCAGACCCTGCCCTGGAGTTGATCTTCCACAGAGTGGGGAAGGGTGGCTTGGAGGGAAGTGGTCAAAATCATGTGATTTGCTGGTCTGGGCTTGGGTCTCTCAGACCTGCCTGGTAGCAAACACATGTAGATATGTGATTCCCAGAAGTATGTCTGTGTGATTTCAGGCTCTGTCCTGCAGTTCACTTTCTGATGTGTGCTGAGAGCCTGTGAAAATTATGTGATTTGGGTAGTCTGAACACAGAGTTGTTGGCCCCATCTGGTAACCAACACACTTAGCCAGGGGGCTGGTCCTGAGGGTGTTTCTAATTCACCATCTTGCCCAACCTCCCTAGCAGATAATTTTCTAAACCACCAAAAAGTGAAGACAAAGAGTACAGGTTAGGTATCCTATGTAAATGATGCGTCTATGTGTCTGTGTGCTTTAAGTTGACCAGTACTTTTGTGATTACACAAATGTGAGTGAAGAACAGATTGGAATGAAAACAGTATTTGGGGTATGGATGTGAGGATGAGAGCTGATGTGGAGGAGGATGAGCAGGTCCCCCAGGATGGTGACTATGTATATTGACTGCAACTACTGAAGAGGAAGGACTACAGTTCTGGGTCATCTGTCAGATCCAGGAGGAGGAATTCTGCAATAGCTGTCTTGTTTCGAGCTTCCATGTTGTCAATAATATTGGGGAACAGATGAAGTGAAAAGATAATAAAATGTCTGGATAGCAACACCTGGGAAGGTGTTAGAGATTCAAACTCTTGGTCACCACTCTAGACTTACTGCTCATACTCTCTGGCGATGAGTAGTAGAAGTCTATTCTTTCAGTTTTTTTGCAAATAAATGTTCTTTATTAGAGAAAAATAAATGTTAAACTTAAAAACTGTATGTTGTTACATTGCATATGCAATAAGAGAAAGATGACTGCAGTGCTTAGTGTAGCTTTGCAATCACGAGTGCAAAAAACATGAAATACAAAGCAATACAATAATTGCAATTCAGAAAATTTAAATTAAAGAGCAAAAGGCAATGGTTAAAACAGTCATTGGACATTTCATTGTATTGCTATAAAAACTTGCTCAGCATTTTCTTTATACTTTTAGTACTTTAGAATGATATTGAGCATATGCTAAGTGTGGCAAAGCCATCCCCTACAGAAAAGCACATTATGCTACTGTTTGCTTCTCTACCTGCACAATATTGCACAAAGTTGGAAAATGTTGATTTAGTTTGTCATTATAATTTTCATTTCCCCAGAATGGCTAAAAATGTGCCAGTTTCATTAGCTTTAGCAGGCTGCATTCTACCCTTTAAAAAGCCCTCCAGATAGTTTTACTGCATGCTGAATTTTGAGAAGTAGTTCATTAAAAACAAAAACTCATTATCTGGTAGAGATGAATCAACTTGGGTTGTAATACACTTTTGCATGGAAGCAAGGATAGGAATCTCCCTGTGTAGCTATCCTTATCTCAACTAGTGAAAACACTTTGTCTTTCTTATTATTGCTTATGTCTTCTCTTCAACAAAATTGGAGAAAGGGGCAGAACAGGTTCTGCCTGGAAGCAAAGGGGATGGGGGAAAGAGGGGGCTGGGGAAGTAGGGGGGAGAAATGGCCCAAACAGTGTATGCATAAATGAATAAATGCATAAATAAAAAAATTATATGCAAAAGTTTTCTCAGCTACGTTCCAATTCTATCCCTACTTGTTCACCCCTTTCCTCTCATCAATCTTTATTAAAACCTTTTTTGAATATTCACTTTCTTTCATGTGTTGTGCTAAGTGCTGAGAATTCAAAAGTATATGACATAGATTTTCAATTAGAATTATTAGATATGTTTTCAAAAACAAAAAGACAAGGATGACTTCATGAAATCTGTCCTCAAAAACAGTGGTTCACCAATTTTGCCTTCTCTCAAGATCACTGAATACCTTATCAAATTATAGGCATGGTCATTAATACCTCCCTAAATACTCACAAAAACACTTAGGTAAAATGAAGTTATATCATGGAAGTGAAATAAACAGTGTAATGTCTCAGATTGTTTGACAGAGGAGTTGACTCTCTGGCCAATTTTGTTAATGAACCTTGATAACACAGAATAAGCATCCCTAAATAACCACTAACCTCTTATAACATACCTTTGTAACTCTATTTTCTCCTTAACAAACGTTTATTATTTCCCTTGTTTCAATGTTCACCACTATCATGAAATTAATTACATAAGGAGGATGACATCTGTCCAGTGGACATGAGCAATGAGCAATTCAATTTCATCAGACTCTCCGATGGAGATGTTCTAAGTAGGACATAGGATGGGAAAGAGACATTCTCCAAATACAAGCATCCAGACTACCTCTGCAGAAGAGGGATGATTTGAAAAGTTGCCAAGAGAGAAAAAGGACATGGGGCAAAATGTGCTTGCACATTTTATAGCTGTGAAGTTTGGGAGAATTAATGTACTCAATCATTACAAGTGTCATTAGAAGGAGCACAGAGATGAAGAGTGTGATATTCTTGTATAAGATTATCTTAAGACATAGTTGAATAAATACATTTAACTATGACAAATTCCTTGTCTCTAACTTCATTCAGGAAAGCTATACCTTTGTAGTCAATAGTTGGACAACCCAAGGATACAGATATCTTTCCTTTTCACCAGAGGTATGAAAGAGAATAGTCATTTTGTTATTAAATTCATCAATATCAGAAAGACTATCAATTTTTGATTGTCACCACACATTCCATAAAATAGAAAGCACTGGAAATAAATGAATAGGTGTTAAATCCAAAAACATTATGAAATCTCAGAAGTGAAAAGATTCAAACACAGATACAAAATACATTCACTAACTTAAAAATATATCAAAATCAAAAAGAAGCAAATTGATGTCACAAATTTGACACCTCAAATATACAAAAGATTGATTTACAATGCTTTAATTCCTATAAAATTATTTTTAGACAAATATATACAATACTGACAAAAATGTGATTGTATTAATCCAGTCTCCTTCTCTATAGTATAAGGAAACGAAATTATATTAGAGACCACCAAGATAAACTTGAATAAATTTATTCTATTCAAAGACCCCTTTAGTTCATATGCATAATTTAACCTCTTATGGAAAGTGATATCACAAGTAAAGGGTATTAAGAACTATCCTTTAGTGAGTTACCAGTCAAATAATGATAGATATTTTCTCTGTGACTTCTAGGACATATCTATGATAATGAAACAAGGTGAGCACTCAGTTTACTGTCTCTAGCATCATGTGTGGGTATGACACTTGCATGTGTTGCAGACACCTGGGGACTCTGAGGAATAAAAATCCTTTGAAGAGGCCATCTCATGTAGCACTTGATGAAGCACAATTTCCTGAAATTATGCAATCTTAAGTTCTTAAGTCCCTGTGATGGACAAAAAGTCTATTTCTTTTATCAGTAGATTTGAGTTACAGTGTTTTTAAAACCACCTGCACCATTTTCTAAAAATGTAGATTCATTAAAAAGCCATCGCAGGCCAATGACAAATCTAATTATGTGAGTTTTAGAAATAATGAAACTGAGCAGGGAAGATGCTAACATGACCTTATAAAGATGTCATACTTCACCATCTCAGTAATTGTCTGAGAAAGCAGGGTCAGTTCACTTGCATCACAGTAGGTCATTTGTGTGATACCACCTAGCTAGGCCCAACCACAGGAAGAGGCTGAATCTACTCTGTAGACATGAACTTGAAATTGCTTTAAAACCTCACTGCTCTGTCCACCTTATACAAGTTTGTTCCTTCAAAAACAGTTCCATGAGATTTTGATAAAAACAAATGCCCTGATTCATGTTCCACCTCAACAGAAGAAGAGCAGCACAATGGAACACAGAGACAGAAATCATTTGAGAAATATCACACAGCTATGCAAAAGAGAAGTCAGATTTAAAACCCAGGTTGAAATGTAAGTGGACATCAGATAATCTGGTCATTTCTTGGAATAACCTGGGCTGAAGGGATCAGGTATTGTAGCTATATTTCTGTCACTCTAACTCATCCTGGAAACCAAGCACATAAAGATGACACAGTCATAGAAAATAAGGCATCCCAACAATAAGATGCCTCAAGGCCTCCTTCATTTCCTTGTTTCTTAAACTGTAGACAAAAGGGTTCAGCATTTGAGGGACAACAATATACATAACTGAAGCCATAACATTTTCAGTGGAGGAGTCACTAACCTCAGAGCTCATGTACACTCCAATACCTGTCCCATAGAACAAGGTCACCACTGAGAGGTGAGAACCACAGGTAGAAAAGGCTTTATATCTCCCTCTGACTGTTGGGATCCTCAAAACAGAGGAGACAATTTGAGAATATGAGAAAATAATCCCTGATAAAGGAATACCAGCAAATAGACTAGTCCCCGAATACACAAGGATGTTATTAATGAAGGTATCAGAACAAGAGAGCCTGGTGACCTGAACAAGTTCACAGAAGAAGTGGGAGATTTCTCTGTCTGTGCAAAAAGACAACCGTAGCATCATCAGACTGTGGAGTAATGCATTCAAAGTAGTAATGAGTAGGCAGAGTAGAATAAGCAGGACACAGAAGCGAGGGTTCATGATGACCACGTACCTCAGAGGCTGACAAATTGCCACATAGCGATCATAGGCCATCACTGCAAGGAGACAGTTTTCTAAGCCACCAAAAATCAGGACAAAACAGACCTGGGAGAGGCATCCTATGTATGTGATGCTCTGAGTTTGGGCTTGGATGTTCACCAGCATCTTTGGGATTGTGGTGGTGCTTATGCAGATGTCAGTGAAGGACAGACTGGAGAGGAAAAAGTACATGGGGGTATGGAGGTGTGAGTCAGAGCTGACAGCTAGGATGATAAGAAGGTTTCCCAGGATAGTGACCAGATAGATGGACAGGAAGAGAACGAAGATGAGGGGCTGCAGCTCTGGATCATCTCTGAGTCCCATAAGAAGAAATTCTGAAATGTCTGTTTGGTTTGTGGGTTCCATATTAGTGTGGAATCTTATGGAAAAGATGGAGCAAAGAAAATAAAGTCAATGTTTTCGAAATACACAATGGCAGCATTGCATGGGGATGTAGTAGAAATGAAAAATGTTATACCATTTTGTCCTTTGATCAGCTCTAGGGATGATGGAAATCTGTCATTTTTTGGGTGGTACTTAAGTTTGAACTTGAAAGTTTGTGCTTGCTAGGCAGGCACTCTACAATTTGAGCCACTCCACCAGCATTTTTTGCTTTAGTTCTTTTTCTAATAGGATTTAGTGTTTATATCTGTGCTTGTTTGGGCGACAATCCTGTTTGCATGCTACCACATCCAGCTTTTTATTGGTTTAAATGTAGTCTATTTACCTTTTTTGCCCAGGCTGGCTTTGAATTCTGATCCTGTCAACTCTGCCCTCTGAGTTGCTAGGATTACAGGTTGTACCACCAGCTAGAAATGTACCTTTTAATAAATACTACTGGTGTATTTCCTATCTCTAAAATTTGAGACTTTAAAAACTGATTTTTCTCTTATTTATACTGTGAACCACATGAATCTCCAAATCTTTGCTTACATCCTCCCTCCATTCATCTTATTTATTCTTCCTCTAACTTCTATTCTCATTATTCAAATTCAGCATATTGGAACTTGTGGCAAATCATGTGATTCTAACAATATCTAGGGCATGGATTTTCCTTCCAGATTAGTCCATATCTCCAAAGAAGATGAAGGAGTAAAAAGAACTTATCAAACCTATCTTCTAAAACAATAGTCTCCAACATTATTTTATCTCATAACAAACTGGAGTGTTCACAAAATTGCAGATTAATTGGTTTATATTATCAACTTCATCAACCCACTAAGATCTAACAGGAACATAAAATATAGTTGATAGAGAGCAGGTCAGAGCTCTGATCACCTAACTTCTTTGCTTCCTTGATTTTTATTAGTATATATTCATTGGATAGAGGTGATTCATTGTGATAATTTTGCATAGGCTTACTTTACATTGGTTAGATAATCCCTACCATATTGACCCCTCACCCCCTTCCTGCCCTACTTAAAGCCATTGCAAGAGGTTTCATTGCTCTATTTCATATATGTATATTCATATGCAGCCCATCAACCATAGTCCCTCATTCTTTCATTTCCTTCACTCACCCTCCCTCCTCCTACAAATTCCCCCCTCACTGTTCCCATTCTATAATTTTATAATCCTATGTTTTATTATTAATTGCTGAGTTAGTGTTCAAAGGGGTTTCTCAATGTATCTCTGCTGTATCTCTGCTCTGACTTTACTTTGATCAGTTCAATCCATTTAATTATTCTCCCTTACCACTTTCCTCACACTTCCCATTATTCAACATCATCCAATACATAATGTTATATCTTCTAACTGCTCAGATGTAATATATTTTGTTATTATTGACACCCTTATCATTCTCTTTCTTTTCCCTTTTCCCCCAAGTTCCATAGAGTAGCTCCACTATTTCAAGCTTGTTCTACATAATAAGTTTGTGCACTATCATGTTTGTTTTGTGTATATGTCTCTCTTTTGTATCTATCTTCCACATATGAGAGAAAACATGTGACCTTTGTATTTCTCAATTTGAATTGTGTCCATTTACCTTCAAACACATTGAACACCTAACTTCTGAGTCTACTCTTTTATCAACTCCAGAGCCCATAATTTTATTTCTGAATGATTGTGAAAGTGTCACAATTCTGCTTTACAATAGGTTCTTCTTTAACATATTACCAAGGTTTTCCTTGATATTTAGGTAGGTCTACTTCAACCCATTAAGTTAATTAAACAGGTGGAGAGCATCCATCCAGTTAACTGTGAGGGAACTCTACAAAGCCTAACTATGAGCTTGAACCTCATGAGAGTCTCCCTCGGAAACAATCTGCTTTAGCAATTAATTCTAAGACAAGCTAGGTAACAATATAGATGACATTCTCTCTCTCATCGTAAAGGAATTCTCTTTAATGAGGTAATTGGTACATCATTAAATATAATAAATACCAGGCAAATAGCTAAATGAAATAAAGAATTAAATGTAGTGCTCCTATGAAGCTATATAGAAATTAAAACAATTTGGGGGTTTTCAGAAGAGAGACTTATTAGATAACTCGGACTGATATAATCAGGGGCACTACTCGCAGATGTCCCTCAGGGCAGTGTTCTACAGTGAAGAATGAAAACATGTGCTAGCAATTGTCATATTACTCTCACTAACCTTGAATTCAGTCCAAGCTCCTTCATTAGTTTTATGAATGTGGAAAATCTTCAACTGGAAGAGAAGCCTGGGGAAAACCCGGTGGTTGTCTTAATTAGCTGTGGTGTGAGACTCATTTCACGAACTGTACTTCTCCAACTATCATATTGTATACCATAAAACTTTAAAATGTGTGTGCAACTGCAGCTGAATAAAGATGAGTGAGACCTAATGGAGATGTCACAATTATGAGAAATGGAAAATAATAAGCAGCCAGCACAGTTCTGGGCATGTGGGATCCTTGTTCTGATATTGCCTGTCATCTGCATATGTGTTTTGTGTGTGTGTGTGTGTGTGTGTGTGTGTGTGTGTGAAAGAGAGAGAGGGAGAGGTGAGACAAAGTGAGCGAGAAAGGCATGCATGTGAGAGTGACAGAGAATGAAATAGGTGTGTATAAGTAAGAGAGACATCTATCTCTGTGAGTGTTCAAGAAAGATGTATGTGTTTTTCTGTGTGTTTGAGAGGTGTGTGTGTGTGTGTGTGAGAGAGAGAGAGAGAAACAGGTGTGTGGATGTGTGTGTATGTCAGAGAGAGGCATGTAAGCATCAGGTGGGAAAGGTGTGTGTGTAAGAGAGAGAGAGAGAAAGAGAGGCGTGTGAAAGAGAGGCTGACAAAAGAGAGATAAATGTGTGAGTGAGAGGGAAAGCATATCAGTGTGTGTGTGTGTGTGTGTGTGTGTGTGTGTGTGTGTGTGTCTTCCATGAGTGAGAATATGTAGCAGTTTTCATCACTGAGAAGGAAGTGATAGGTTGGGGATGTTGAGTCAAGGGGGAAAAGAGAATGTTTTCAGCTTGATAGATGTAAGCTAAGGGAAGAATTTCTGTCATGACATGACTTCTGGCATTTTGGTTATATTGTTTGGCTTGGACATGAATATTATATATGCCAATTAAATTAATTAAATAATACCAAATTAGACAATGCTACACAAAAATTATAAATATCTACTTTAGAAAATATACTGTATGAAAAATTTCTATACAGTGAGAAAATTTGAAGTATATTTGAAGGTGCATAGGTAAGTATATTTTTGTTATGGATTTTGCATGCATAATAGACAATACAGATAATAAAGAATGACTGGCTATGCAGGAGTCAACAGAAAAACATTCATATACTTTACCCTTCTTGCTGTAGTTACTCTTATTGCAAAAAATAACGCAGGCATATTTTAAGCTCCACACCCCCTGGAAAATTTCCTTCCTAGGGAAAATGACCACACTATTGAGGTATACATTATTCTCTCACAATTATATTGTATTTAGTACTATTCTTCTAAATAGCAAATATGTTTTACTTTAAACATTTTATATGGGCATAACCTGACTACATAATATTTAAAAATTGGTATTCTTAGTCTGAAGTTTGATTAATTTTGACATATTAGTCTTCCTTCATTGATGGTAACTACCACAATACTGCACCATCCTGTCAAAAACACTGTCAAAAGTTTTCCCTAACTTATGGCTACTGCCTTTTAGATATAGATCTATGCATGGGAGAGAGAAACACATTCATGATAGCCTGTCTTTGGGAGGAGAAGAAGTAGTGTGGAAGGGGATAACACAGTGGTGAATTCAGTATCTTCATTATTTTATCACTTCATTAAAAATAGCTGAACAGAGCAAAATGATATCATTGACTAATTGTGTAAAGAGGGAGGTGTGGCTACGTGTAGTTATTGATTTTAATTACACTATCTGTGCTGCTCTTGTTTAAAATATTTGGTAGTTCTAGGAAGCAAAATAAGAGACGAGAAAATTGTGAGGTGAAGCTTTCTATATATCCACATCCTTACCCAGAGTCACAGCAATAGCACAAAAGTTGTTCAATGATTAATCAATCACCAAGGAGAATAAGACAAAAATGGGCTGAAATGTGTAAACCACAGAGTTTATATTGAAATCTCAAACCTCAATAACTCAGAACATGACAGTATTTGGAGGTGTTCTTTGAAACGATAATCAAGTTAGAAAGTGGTCATTTGTATAAGCCCTCATCCAATATGATCAGTGTCTTTATAGAAAGACACTAGGATATAGACCCCCAGGGAAGCAAGACCACACAAAACTATTACAAGAAATGGAGAAATGCCTCAGAAGAAACCAACCCTGATGAAATTTGATGTTTGAAATACTACTTGCCCCTATGAGAAAATAAATTTCAATTTTACAACACCTAGTTTGTAGTGGTTTGCTATGGATTATGTAGAAAAGTAATACAATGATCAAAACCCCCACTCAACACCACCACAAGAACTCAAGTGAACATCAACATATTTGAAAATGGTCATGCTTGAGTTAGGACAGCTGTCTTCTTTGATAGAAATGTGTTCTGTTCTTGAAGAGAGAATGAGGCCAGTACTCTGGGTGAGCATTGATGCCAATGCACATAAGAAGTTGTCAAGAGGATAACACATCGTTGATAGGAGAGGAATTTGGATTTGTTCCTTATAATCTAATGAATGTTGTCTCCTGCTGCCTCCTCGGGATGAAATTGTCATAAAATACCTGCCCCATTTCCAAAGCATTTAATTAGGAATTATCCATTACCTGGATGACTTCACTGACAATGGTAGTCTGCATCTCACCTAGATGTTGAAGACAGAAGCTTTGTTCTCAGGGCACGTACCCGTACACAGAGTCTTTGTCAGGAAGGATCATATCTGGGTGGAGGCTCAGGTTTTGATTCCAGACTGGTCAGAGCTGTTGAGAGAGGGAGGCAAATGCCAACTCCTATGGCCTCTGAATCCCTGATACACAATATCCAAAGCTCCTCATTAGACCATTTTGATCCCCGGAGTGCATTTCCTTAATGATTAACTGTATAGAAGGGAAGAGTTGAGTATGGATTCCCTAACACCTGAAGCAAAGCATACAACATCCAGTTCCATACATTGTTTCTGCCCAGCTCCATTTTGAACACATTACATATGGTTCCTTTATAGCACTCTGAGAGTCTCTTCTTAAAAGTCATAGAAATATTGCTGATCTACAGTTTTCTCTTTTCTTTTTCCTGTCTTTTTTATGGTACTGGGCGTCAAACCTAGGACTCTGAGCAGTTAGGGGATCACTCTACCACTGACCTCCATACCCAGCCCTTAGTGGTTTGAGACAGGGTCTCACTATGTAGCATAAGTGGCCCTTGGACTTGAGATCCTCGTGCCTCTTTCTTCCACATGCTGACGTGACAAACATGTGCCACCATTCCAGGCCTGAAATTTTCAATTTTATTTTGCACAGAAGATTCTAATCTACTTTCCTCCATGAAGGCTGAATACCAAGCCCCTATAACATGGTCTATTATAGCCTATTTAGAATTTAATGAATACATTTTGCAATTTTATTATATTACTCTCAATGCACAGTTTTCCTCATATTAGGAAACTGTGAGTTAAAATTGTTTATTACTTTTCAATTAAGATGCTAATTCAATTACATAGTTACCAAAATCCAACACTATGAAGACACATCTATATACTCAGTAAATTTGGTTAGACTTCTAACATAGTGTTACAGATAGGGATGCTACTCTACGTTGTTATTTATTTTCAAACCAATTATATTGAATGGCTTTAACGTTTCATGTATCTATTAACATATTTTGTACCATGTTAAATAATTGTTTGAGAATTTGTAATTTTCAAGGTATATTATTGAAACTTATGGTAATATATTATAATACTTTCTCATCACCTTAAACTCATGCATTTAGACAAAACATAAATGATACTCATTATTTTATAGAACAAGATCACTTTATTCTTATATCACAAAGAGAATAGTAATAATTATAAACCCTTGTAATAATCATTGTGCTTACTTTTCTAAATCATTTATGCCTTGTAAGATGATGAAGTTCTTCCTGCAGCTAATCAGATCTGTGGTAGTTGAAAAATGAAATGAAAATGTATCCATTTCCATATCCAGAGAATGTAAATGTCACTTGCAAAGATGAAAGTAGCTGGGTGTGGTCATACACATCTCTTGTCCCAAGATTCAGGAGACCAAGGCAGAAGGATCATGAGATTGAATTTATAATAAGACACTGGTTCTAGAAATAAAAGAAATATAAAGGCAAAATGAACTTGCTGAAACGGTTAAGTAATCAAGATAGGGAGTATATACTCTATTATATAAACCTCAAATGAAATCAAACTTTTCCATATATAAGGGAGATTGCTCTGTAGAACAGAAGCAAAAGGGACAACAGAACAGAAGTAGAGATAGAAATGAAAAAGGCACCCTAGGCCGAGGAACACAAGTGGCCACTGGAAAGTCAGAAAATCAAGGCACTCATTCTATACTGCGTGCTTTCAAAGCCATCCACACCAAAACTTCAACATTCCCCAGATGAAGCTGGCTTCTGAGTTCTGACTTCCATTACTATAAAAGAATAACTTTAAGTTGTTTTAAGCAGCAAGGTTTGTAGTGATATGTTACAACAATAGAAAATGAACACAGAACATGTCCTAAATCAGGTTGATGATAAAATGAATGTCCCTAACATAGAGGTTCCTCAAAATATAGAATAAAACTACCGTATCATCCAGAATATCCATTACTGTATATATCCAAAGGAAATAAAACTATTACATCAAGAAAGTGTCTACATTTCAAAATTTTTATACCATTATTTGTAACAGCCAGAATATGGAATCAAGATACCCACAGATAGATAAATGTATAAAGAAAATGTGATTGGTCAGCCATGAAAATGAATGAGAAAAAAGATTATTTATTTATTAGCATATATTAGTTGTATAGGGGCATTTCATTGTAACATTTGCATATGTGTTTACAATACATCTTAATTAGATTCACCCCTTCCATCTTTCTCTCTTATTTCCTCCTCTCCACTTTTAGAATAACTTCAACAGGTTTTTTTGTTCAATTTTCATACACAAATAGAAAGTACATTTGTCATATTTGCTCTCCTTCACTGTCTCCACTTACCCTCCCTCTCCCACTGTACTTACACTCAGACAGGTCATCTTTTATTTGCCTGTCCCTTATTAAAGTGTGTATTGATAGTTCAAAGGGATTTTTCCTTGGTGTTTAACACATAGATATATTATACTTTAATCAGATTAACCACTTCTATTACTTACATTTTCTCTATTACCATGCTTCTCTATTTTTCAACAGCTTTCATTGCAATTTGTTATACTATCTTCATACACATATACAGTGCATTTCAATATTATTCATGCTATCATTCTGATAAGAGAGGCTTTAAGATGCTACATTAGTGACACCGGTCACTTCACTGCATTTTCACAAATATGAAAGAAACTTAGCAGATCCTTGACTCAGGGAGAGTTGGATGACATGGAAAGGCAAGGAAGGACAACAGTAAACAGTGAACAGTAAAAATATGAAAGCCAGAAATGCTAAACTTTAGATTTTGTTTCTTTCTCCTTTTTATTTTATCATTTTTACATTTACTTATACCTATATACATTGTTTGTGCCACCTCCTTTCTATCCCTTTCCCACACCCAACCCCCCACTTCCAGGCAGAACCTGTTCCATCCTCTTGATTTCATTGAAGAGAAAACATAAGAGATAATTAGAAAGACACAGTGTTTTTGCTAGTTTGGTATAAAGATAGCTATATGGAGAGATTCCTAGCTTTGCTTCCATGCACTTGTGTATTGCAATCCACATTGGTTCATTTCTATCAGAACTTTTCACTACTTCTTGGTTCCCTTTGTGGCCTCTGCTAATTTAAGATTACTTTATTTGTTATTCAACAGGGAGCACATCAACCACATTCAAGTTTTAGGTTTCCTTCCTTTTCCATCTTCCTCCTGTGCTTCTTCCCCCCTTAGTGTGTGACCCAGGTCTAATAATATTACTGCATTAGTTTTATGTCTATAATGCACACATGAGGGAGAACATGCAATTTTTGGCCTTCTTAGCCTGGCTAACTTCATTTAAGATAATGTTCTCTAGTTCCATCCATTTACTTGTGAATAATAAAATTTCACTCTTCCTTGTGGCTGAGTAAAGTCCCATAGTGTATAAATACCACATTTTCATGATCCATTCATCACTTGTTGGGCATCTTGGCTGTTTCCATACCTTGGCTATTGTAATTAGTGCTGCAATAAACATGGGTGTGCAGGTCCTTTTGTTAAAACTTGAGTCACATTCTTTGGGTATAGCCCCAGGAGTGCTATTGCTGGGTCATATGGCAGATCTATGTTTAGTTTTTTAAGGAACCTCCATATTGTTTTCCAAAGTGGTTGTACTAGCTTACATTCCCACCAGCAGTGTGTGAGGGTTCCTTTTCCCCCACATCCTTGCCAGCATTTGTTGTTGTTGGTGTTCTTGATGATAGTCATTCTGACAGGGGTGAGGTAGAATCTTAGTGTGGTTTTGATTTGCATTTCCTTTATGGCCAAGGATGGTGAGCATTTTTTCATGTTTTTTGGCTGTTTGGATTTCTTCCTTAGAAAAAGTTTTGTTTAGTTCAGTTGCTACTTCTTTATTGGTTCATTGACTTGGGGGGAGTTTAGTTTTTTGAGCTGTCTGGATATTCTTGTTATCTGTCCTTTGTCTGATGTATAGCTAGCAAATATTTTCTCCCATTCTGTGGGTGGTCTTTTCAATTTAGAGACCGTTTCTTTTGTTGTGCCGAAGCTTTTAATTTCATGTAATTCCATTAGTCCATCCATTCTCTTATTTGCTGGGCTGATGGGATTCTATTGAGGAAGTCCTTGCCTATTCTTATTATTTCCAAGGTATTCTCTGCCCTTTCATGTACTAACTGCAAGGTTTTGGGTCTGATATTAAGGTCCTTAGTCCACTTTGACTTGATACTACTACAGGGTGGCAGGCATGGATCTAGTTTCAGTTTTCTTCAGGCAGATAGCCAATTTTCCCAGCACCATTTGTTGAACTTTAGATTTTTAAAAGAAGCAACAAACCTTGACAAATAGCAGTGGTAGAAGAGAAAAATGGTTGAGAAGGGGGAGAGTCATCACAGCAGGTCTGGAAAAAAAAGAGAAAAACCAAACCCCAGAGAGACCCACAGGTGGGTACCAGCAGGCATTGTGCAGAAATAAAATTTAAGATGGGGGATGTACACACTGCACAGCAAGCAGATTACTAATACGATGGAGGGGAGTCATCCCAGGTAAGATCTTACTCAAACTTATCTGAGAAAGCACGAGGCTCTGCATTTTTGTATTTTGAAAGCCCACAGTATTCTCACCCTCCATTGGATAAGCAAGCAACCATGCTGAAAATCAGTGTGGAACCATTAGTGTCTCAAGGATAAAAATATGGGGACTATCCAGGACAAGATTGAAATAGGGTTTTCATAAATGCATATGACTACCATATAATTGTGAAGTTTAAAATATCATATGGTAGGGACATTTGTATTAGCAACATTTAGAAGGGACCTTGGATCATTTACAATAGTATTGGAGGAAGTTTTTTAGATCATATTCAGTTTGGAAATTGAAAGTGCCCCTATCAGGCCAGTGATTATCATTAACAAATTTATATTGTGGACACACTACATTACAGTAGAAAATCAGTGATTTAGTCTTGATGCTTTCTCTGAGACCCAGGGTCTGAAGAATTTAGAGGAGAGATCCCAACAGACTCACCCTCAGAGTTTTGCATGGTTTCTGGTCCATTTTTGTGGGAAACATGGTGATTAATCACTATAGTGGCCCTGCCTGATCTGACAGACATATCAGAAGGCAAGAAAACCATCACCACCAACTGATAGTCTATGAAATGACTCTGAAGCAGTGCACCTGAATTTCCTAAGCATACCCAGAATATAACTGATGAATCCACCTAGTCGGTGGACAGAGGGAGTCTCTTGACTGGCGCTGTGGCTTCTGACATAGAGTCCTGAACTCTGATGGTCAGAGTTTTAGAGAAACCTGGAAAGCGGAGAAAGCACCAAAATTGAAGGCCAGTGTTGGATGGGGTCCCAGCAATTGGGAGTGGTCCTCATGGAGCCATCAAAAAGGGAGGAAAAGGAGGAGAGAGAGAGAGGGAGAGAGAGAGAGAGAGAGAGAGAGAGACTGCATGATGAAAAGGGAGGGAGAGGCAGTAGGGGATGGGAAATAGTTTCTTCTCAGGATCTGTCAGTTACCCTGAGATGAGCTGCCGCTCCTCACTGCTTCCATGTTTGCAAGAGCAGGGAGCAAAGAGTTGAGCCTATGAGCCAGATCCTAGGATTTGGCAGCAGCTGTTAGACTGAAAAAAGCATGGAAAAGAGATGAGGAAAAGGCTCAATTTCAGAAGCAGAAGTGTATAGAGGAGAAGAAATCTATTGAGGGGTTCTCCAGCAGATGCTAGAGCCCACTGATTCTTACAAACTGGGACTTTTACAGTAGAGGAAGGACCTAGGGAAAAGTGGGGGAAATTTTCCTTTGTGGCTTGTTCATTGTCAGTTAGTAGGGGTGGTCAAGGAACTGGGTCTTGTGTGCTGGTATAGGTACTAGAAAACTGAACACTTCAGTCATGGACCAATGGCAAGAATAGGACACTGCTCAGGGTAGTCAACTACGCCTTGTGTTCTGGCACAGGTCCTGGAAAACAAGATGTTTTGCTTGGGGCCTCATATCTACTAGAGCCAAAAACTTTAGGTTCAAGGAGAGCTTAAGATAGCATTAGTGATGTCAAATTTAGGCCTAACAACATTAAGAACAAAATAGTTCTTCTGACCCAAAATTCTCATCTACAGAAAGGAAGATAATTAAAAAAAAGATAAAGTGGAATTTGTCAAAATTTTGTGTTTCATTAGCGAAGACCAATTAATGAAATGGAATGATAAGCCAGTTACATAGAAAGAGACTGTATCTATATGTGTGTAAAAATATATACTATATGTGTGCATAAGTAAATATAAATATATGTATGTAGTATATATGTGTGTGTGTGTTTTTGTGTATGTATGTGTACAATATACATGGTATATATCTAATAAAAATTTAATTCCTCCTTGGATTGAAATGAAGAACAAAGTATAAAATGGTAAAGGTCTTGAATAGTCTCTTCATATCTGAGTATTTACAAATTGACCAGAAGTACAATAAATAAAGCATCAGTGTTTGACTTGAGTCATGGAAGCCTCAGGGAGAAAACTTGACTCATGGAGCCTTCAGGGAACAAAGGCTCTTTCAGTTGCCTTTGATTACACTTGTCCATACACACAGTCAGGATCACTTCACCAGAGAATCATGTTGAAGGCCTTCTTCGTATCTGTGCCCTCACACTGTAGATGGCATATTTCATCACAGGACTAACCGAATTGGACAGAATGGACAGTACTGCTTCTGACAAATAGGAGTGTGTATGTATGTGGAGCTGAGCTAGATGCTCAGACTATCTCCATAAAACAGGGAGATCACAAAGAGATGTCAATTACAATTAGGGGAGGAAGAACAGCACGTGCATGTACAGGTGGCATTCTGTGATGATGATCAGAATAGTGAGTGCACTTCCAATGATGGGAAACACAAAGAGAACAAATTGAATCTCTGGATTCTCAGAAAGCCCCAGGAGGAGAAACACCAGGAACTCCCTGTGGTTTTCTAGTTCTAAGTAAAGGAAACGTTTGCAAGGGAGAGGCAGCAGCATGATTGAAATAACAAGCTAAGGCAGCTGAGCAATGAGATTGCATTCAGCTTTCCCTCAGTGCACTGAAGAGATAAAGCATTTACTTAATGATCACTTCTCTTCTGTTTATCAAATTGGGGATTCCAAATGCCAAAGTCTCTTCCTGTACTGCCACAACTACCTAGAAAACCAAGAGAGAAAATGGAATTTAGGGCCCCAAACTACATCACCCATTCAACTGCCCCGATACCCGGTTGGCCATCCTTCATTAACACACATTCTGTTTGAATTACTTTTAACTTTATGTTAAAATATCATGATAATAATAATGACAATTATACTGATAAAAATTTAAAGGTGTAGATTGATGTACTTCTTCTAAGTGATCAAAAGGCATACTTTCTAGTCAATTAATTATTTTTATTTAAAAATATAATGGACCCATCGCAAGTGAAGAAACCACGTCCCCAAACAATTTTATCTCCTGTGAAGATAAGTAGCCAAATTAGTAATGTTTAAATATAGCTTATTTGAAGTCTACAGAAATTATTTGGAATTTCATGAAAATAAATACCCCATACAACTTTCTGAATCTCTTTGAACCCTGATACCCAAAGGCAACAACATGGTATATTAAGAGCAACATGATCAGATAAATTTGAACCAGGGCAGCAACTAAGACAGTTTTTCTTCTGCCTCAGGTATGTCCCCTTTACTGAATTGAGACTGGATAGTCACCATTTCTTAAAGGTCAAATTTTCTTTGTAGTATTCCAACCACCAAGAGAATAGGAGCATGGTGTGCATATACACAATGGAATATTATTCAATCATGAAATCAATGAGATTTTGTCATTATAGCAACACGAAAGGCATTAAGTTAAGTTAATAAAGCCAGACACAAAGGCAAGGACCACATGTTGTTAAACATGGAAGGTAAATAAAATATTTCATAGAAGCTGAGCACAAAATAGTGTTACTAGAGACAGGAAAGTATAGGAGGATTGGGACATAGAGAAAAGAGAAAGGCATGTTATTGAGTACAAACAGAGTTAGATAGGACTCTTTATGCCATAAAAGGGTGATTATCATTAATAAGACTTTATTGCCTATTACAAAACAGCAAGACAAAGAGGGTTTGAATGTTTTCAACACAAACAAATAAAAAATATTTGAGATGACAGGTACAGAAATCACTTTGAATATATCATTATTTAGAATACTAAATATGTATTGAAAGAGTACACTTATCAAATAAATATGTACAATTATTTGTCCCTTAAAATAAAAAAAAACCTGATTGAAATGATACAACACATATATAATAACACACATTACAACAAATGTATTTGAGTTTGCCGTTCCCCTATCCTCCCCACAAATTACCCAAAAGGAAATAGTATAAAATAATACCATTTGTTGTCCTTCTATTCTGTAGATTGGAACTACAGGCAAGGCATGGTTGGCTGATTTATCTGCTTAAAGTCTCACAATGAACAGAACAAACTGCTTGTCATATAAGTTCTCACCTGGATTTCAGGAGGCTCCTCCAGGCTCACTCAGGTCATGGCCAGAATTCATCTGCTTGTGTTGGTGGGACTGAGGTCCTGTTGACTTGCTGTATGGAGATAAGGTTCACTTTCAGCACTAGTATCTGTTCTCAATTTCTAACCACATGAGTCTCTCATAGTAAGGTGGTTTAGTGCTTAAAGTCTAGCAGGGCAGTTAAAATCTTCAGGATCCCTTCCCTATCATTGTTGGAACATTCCTGTTCTTTAGACCATTAAATTTCCCTTATACGCTGCCCTCTAAATTTTTCTACTTTCACAAACATAAACTTATTCCATTTCATGTTACTGAATATTCTAAGTCATCTATCAGCCTGAGTCATTTCACCGGCATTTTCTAGATATTTGAAACCACCTGTCTTGTGAAAATCATTGGTGCATTCACCATTTCACTAAAACCTGTAGTATGCCTGCTATGTTCCAGACATGTGCTCTCTGCCTTCATGGCATTTCACTCTATTATGATCTGAATATTTATTTCCAAAAATTCATGTGTTTGGGTGCTAACTGCCAACACACATAACAGGGCAGGTTTTTTAAAATCATTGTGAGCACTTTTTGTAATAATATATAATGATGTTCTCGATAGTATAAACCAGATACATTGAGCTTTTCTAAAAATTCAATCATGGAATTCTTATAAGCTTCTAAACTCAGGAGCATATGTGTAAAATATCTAAATATACCACTTTGAATTATCAAAAATATTAAAACTACATGATTAAGTGAACAGTTCTTATCTTCTTTTACAAACAAAATTGTTTGGGTTTTGGTAAAACCACAAGGAAGCCAAGGATTATAGTAATCAAGAAAGAGATCACAGATAACCTTATCTGTTGAAGAGAGGAAGAGTAAATGTCTGGATATATCACAGGCTGTTTCTCCAACACAAGTGAAGACTTTTGGAAACTGATGAAACCTAATCACTGCAAGTTCTTCAGACCAAGACTTTGGATAAAACTTTAATTAAGGATTGAATTGCATATTTAGTGTTAAGATCTACAGAATCTTAAACAGTTCGTCATGAATAAACACTGATTAATCTGACATTTCTCCAGGTGTGTTGGGAACCGAGAATCAGCATAGAGAATTGTTTTCTGTGCAGGGAAATGTGCCATGGGGAAATGATAGCTCAGGGTTGAAATAATTGCAAGGAAATATAACTATTGAGCAGGCATAAGGACCATTAAATATCCACACTGCCACATCTCTCAGTGTGGGTATCCTTGGTCTGGATCAGTCATTGTTGTTCCTGTGGAGTCCTCATCTGGTGAAGGGACTTGTGCTTGTTCCTTTCTGCTTTCTTGTCTCATTACATTCCTTCATTCTCCACCATCATTCATCCAAGGAAGAATTAGTATTCACACACAGGACTGACTATTCAGATAACTAATCCTGGTGAATGTGAGAACCCAGCAGGTAATGCAGGAGAAATTCTGAGAGATGGAAGACAAGAACATTTACCTAAGTCTCCAGAGAGCCATTGCAGCCCAGCCCAGAGCTGAGAGATGGCTGGGGGTGTTTGTTTGCCTGTTTGATGAGTTCGTTGATGTGATTATTTACCATGCCAGGAAGGCAGTGATCACTGAACTCAGCAATGCAGGGTTTTGCTGACAATGAAGAAATGGCAATGGAAGCCCAGTTAGAAGAGAGACTGAGAGGATAAAGAGGGTTCAATGTGGGTAGAACATGTGTCCTAATTCACTTTTGCATGGAGCTAAGAGGAAAGGAGAAATTAGCTATTACTTGTATAGGGACATGCCATGAAGTTTTTTTTTTCTGAGATGGAACACCAAATTTCTTTGCTGATTATTATTTTATATCTATTTAATACAGTTATCACCATTTCAATGTAATTTGCTAGTCTATGGTTTCTCTACCAACTTTAGCAGTGATATTTTTGCTAATAAAACCTTTAAATTTTATTTAAAGAAATATTTCTGTCAACTTTCTTTTAATTTTCTTGCCTTATTCAAAATGTTATGCACCCAAGAATTTTACATGTGGTTTTCTTTTTTTTCTTTTATTCATATGTGCATACAATGTTTAGGTAATTTCTCCCCCCTTCCCCTCCGCCTCCTCCTTTACCTACCCTACCCCTCTTTTACCCCCTACTCCCTAGCTACCAGGCAGAAACTATTTTGCCCTTATCACTAATTTTGTTGAAGAGAGAGTATAAGCAATAATAGGAAGGACCAAGAGTTTTTGCTAGTTAAGATAAGGATAGCTATACAGGGAGTTGGCTCGCATTGCTTTCTTGTACATGTGTGTTACCTTCTAAATTTACATGTGTTTTTCCTGATAGTACTCTTAAATGTATTGTGAATTGTATACTCACATGTTTAATTTATCTGAGTTTTTGTAACATATGTGAACTCTGGCCCCAAATGCATTTTCTTTCATGTTGATAGCCATTTATGCCAACTTTTGTTTCACTATACATCCATTTCTGACTCAAATTTAAATATAATTTAATAGATTGTCAGGTAGAGTCAAAAAGCTAATTGCGTGAATATAAGTATTCTATGTTTTCACTAATTTGTAGAACCTAGAGGGGAAAACAGAAAGTAAGGTCATGAAAATAAAAGTGGATTCATTAAAGAGGTTAAAAGAGTATGAAGAAGGAGAAAGAAGGAAGGAGAGAAGAAAGAGTAACAGAGAGGGTGAATATGGACAAAGTTTGTCATATATACACTTGTGAAAATATCTTTATGAAATCCACTGCTTTAGGAAATGTAATACGCACCAATTAAAATCAATGACTCCCCTAAATAATAAAGCTGTGTCATATGGTAAATGTACCTATATACTAAGGATGATACATGGCAACCAAACATATGCAATGGACCACAGTATTAGAGGGTCATTCCTCATTATACCCTTTTATATCTTGATCATTTCCCATTAAATTATTAATCATATATTAATCATCCTGATATAATTAAATTGTTGGTCTTATATATCTTCTTTCACTTATTTGTTCATGCTAAATTCAATTTCGTTTAATACACTCATTTGGAAACTGCTCTAGCACCTTGAATTCTTTGTATGTTGAAACTTCTCTTTTGCTTTAATTTTATTCTGTGTACTGCAGACATAATTGCATACCACACTGAAAACACAAAGGTGAGAAAAACTGGTGAATATCTGCTCATTTGGATCTTGCATTATGATGTTGAGTCACAACACAATGTAGGAAATGTGTGTGACGCACCCTCCTTAGGGAATCCTAAGGAAGGATTCTTTTTAGTGAAAAATGCAGAAATTGTCATGGTGTGTACAGGGTTTTATAGAATATTTTCTGGATGGTTTTGAATGGTGGATAAAACTACAGGCAGGAACTCTACTGTCTTTTTTTCCGAATAATTCAAGATACAAAGTTTTGCAATAAAAAAAATCACTAAAGGAAATGGAGATCGAGTCTGCCTCATCTTCTATTATCCACAAATACTAATTGCTATTTGTCTTTCTGTGTCTGGCTACTATGCACAATAAAAAACACCAACTGGTTTTCCCTGTGAAATGTTTTTTAAAAATTGTCTCCTAGAAATAGGGAGTAGAGCAATGGTTACTAGTGACTAACAAGTGGAGGGACAGATAGGAAAAGGGAGAGATTGATCAATGGATAGAAAATTACATTCAGATAGAGGAAATAAACTTTTGATTACAGTTAAAAATTATGTTTTGTAGTACTGGTGGTGTGGCTCAAGTGGTACAGCACCTGCCTAGAAAGTCTGAGGCCCTGAGTTCAAACACCAGTACCACAAAAACAAACAAAGATAATGTATTGTATATTTCACTATAGCTAGAATGGAGGATTTTGAATATTCTCATCACAAAACTATGATAAATGTTTGAGGTAATGTAAATGATAATTTCCCTGTTTTGAGTATTACACATGTATATGTGTGTTAACACTTAATAGTGAACCACAGAAATACATACAATTATGCTGTGTGGGGCAGCTTAAGATTGTAATTCTAGCTACTTGGAAATCAGAGATCAGGAGGATTGCTTTGTGAGACCACCCCAGTAAAAGAAAATTCATGAGACTCCATCTCAGATAATGGTTGCACATGAGGGTGTATGCTGTTACCCCAAGATAAGTCAGGAAACACAAAAAGATTTCAGTCCAGGCCTCCTCGGGCCTACACTGAGACCCCATCTTAAAAATAAGGAGCACAAAATGTTCTGGAACAAGGCTCAAGTGGTAGAGCACCTGCCTAGCAAAACCCAGTACTGTCAAAAAAACAGAAGAAAATTATTAAGCGTCAATTAATAATGGAATTAAAAGTAAAAATCCCAATTTATGAAATTAGTACTTAATGTTATAAGATAACAACAGTATTTCTGCCATGTTATATTGAATAATTGCGTGATGAAATTTTTTCATTCTTTATTAGTCACACCAACCACATAGAGCGATACTCTCATTTCAGCATTTCTACTTCTGGGAATTTCTGAGGCTCCCAGTTTTCAGCCTGCCTACTTCTTCCTGTCCTATTCATCCTGTCCAGGTACCTAGTCATTCCCTGGGAATCTACTTATCTTCCTGGTCACAATCTCAGACTCCCACTTCCACACACCCATGTACTTTTTCTCTCCAACCTGTTGTTGGCTGACATTGATTTTGCCTCCACTACTGCCCCTAAGATGCTGGTGTATATCCAAACAAATAGCAAGCCATCACCTATGCAGGATGCATAACCCAAATGAACTTTTTGTACTCTTTTTATAGTTGGACATCTTTATGCTAACCGTGATGGCCTATGACAAGTTTGTGGCTGTCATCCCATGTGTCAATTGGTAACCATGAGTCCCTGACTCTGTGTTTTGGTGGTTTTGGTATCCTGGGTCTTGTCCATTCTGCATTACACAGTAGAAACCTTGATGGTGCTGTGGTTGTACTTCTGTGCAGACATGGAAATACCCCACTTTTTCTGTGAACTTTATCACATGGTGCACCATGCCTGTTCTGACAGCTTTGTTGATGATGTGGTGATTTATTTGGCAACTGTCTTATTGGCTTGCTGTTTCATTGCTGTATTTTGATGGGGGAATTAAGTCTGTTGCCATTCAGTATTAGTATTGATAGTTATGTGGTGATTCCTGTAATTTAGTTGTTTTTGTTGTTTAAGGGTTTGATTGTGTGCAGCTGAATCAATGTTACTCTCTACTTTCTTGCCTTTTCTTCTCCTGTGGTTTGGTGCTGCCTGTCCTTTCATGGTTTTGTATGCTTTTGTTTTCTGTGTGCAGGATTCCTTGAACAATCTTTTGTAGTGGTGGTTTGGTGGTCATACATTGATTTAGTTTCTGCTTATCATGGGAGACTTTTATTGCTCCATCTATTTTGAATAATAGTTTTGTTGGGTAGAGTATCCTAGGGTTGAAGTTATTTTCATTCAGTGCCTGGAATACCTCACTCCATGCTCTTATTGCTTTTATGTTTTCCATTGAGAATCTGCTGTGATTTTGATGGATTTACCTTTGCATGTTATTTGTTTTTCTCTCTTACAGGTTTCAATATTCTTTCTCTGTTCTCTGTGCTTGTTGTTTTAATGATAATATGTCGTGGGGTAGTGCTATATTGGTCAAGTTTGTTTGGTGTCCTGGAGGCATCCCATACCTGAATGGGCATAGTTTTCTCTAGATTTAGGAAATTTTCTGTTATTATTTTGTTGAATATATTACGAATTCCTTTTGCTTGCACCTCTTCTCCTTCTTCAATGCCTATGATTCTCAGGTTTGGTCTTTTGATGGAGTTGGTGAGTTCTTGCATATTTCTTTCACAGGTATTGAGTTCTTTGAGTTCTTCAGTTTTTCCTTTAATTTCCATTTCATCTCACAGTTCTGAGATTCTGTCTTCTGTTTATTCTAGTCTTCTGGAGTGGACTTCCATTGTGTATTGAACTTCTGTTTCTTTTTATTTTTCTGAGGTTTTCCATATCATGGGAAACTTCCTCTTGAATATTTTCAGTTTTCATCCTTAATTTATTTATGGTGTCTCTGTTTCGCTTTGGTATTTATTTAGGGCTCCTTTAGTTCACTTATTTGTTTTTGTGTCTTCTCATATTTGTTATTTTTGTTGTCTTGGAATTTCTTGAGTCCTCCTCTACGTTTTGGTTGACCTTGTCTAGTAACATTGCCATGAAATTATCAGTGGTTTCTTGCAGAATGTCTTCTTTCATGGTGTTATTGTGGGCTTTGTTTGGTTCCTTGGGATAGTCTATCTTTGTTTTGTTGGGGTCTGGAACTGGGTGTCCATTTTCCTCATTTCCCTCTGAATCCTCTACTAATTTATTTTTTGGGGGAGAATGGTTCCTATACCTTTATCATCTTCCCATCATTCCACTTGGTGCTGTTTCTGTCCCTATTTTGTGTGTAATTAAGTATTAGCTAACTTACAATGGTAAAACCAATGAAACCAAGAAAGAAAGAGAAAAAAGAAAAAGAAAGAAAAACAGGAAAAAAATAAAGAACCAAAGAAATCAACAGGGAGAGATGGGGGACTAACAAACAGTGAACAAGGCAAGCACTTAGAGAGAAAGAGATAAAAACAAATTCCAGGTTCAGGTACAATAGAATTGCAGTCTTAGTATTTCTGGTTTTACTCCTTAATCATCTAGTCCTGGTGTTGGTATTTAAGCAGTGGCTCTGTCATAATCTTGCCAGGTGGTTGGGTTAGGAGACAAGCTTTGTGAACTGGTATCCTCCCTATTTCAGGCAGCAGCTCATCTGCCACCTACTGTCAGCCGGCTACTTTTCAGGCTTTGTTTACTGAAAATTTGCACAGAGTTCAGCTCCTTGCTCTTCCCCCCTTCTCTGGTGCGCTCAAAGCACCCCACCCTCTCTGCTGCATGTCCTTTTCAGTTCCTTGTTTATTATTCTTTTTTTTTCCAGGGCAAGTGTCAGTCTGTCCAGTGGGCTATGCTGGTTTATCCCAGGGGTGGCTGTGGGACTACCGCATGCTGCTTATTTGCTCACCTGTTCATCTGTGTCTCCCAAAAAGGTTTATAGCCTGTGTCGAGTGGCACAGGAGCCCTCCTGTTTTCTCAGTAGTGTGGAGAAGCTTTGTACAGGCTGGGGGGCTGGGGTGTCAGAGTTTTGCTTATTCTTGGTGTTTTTTTCTGCCAATTGTGGCTCATGATTCTCAACAAGATTTTTGATTTACAGAGCTCACACTGTCTGCTTCCTCCCTCTACTTGCCATCTTGGATCCTCTGAGATAGGATCTTGAGAACAATTTTCCCTAGGCTGATTGTGAACTGTCATCCTCCAGATCTCTGCCTTCTGTGTTCTAAGAGTACAGGCATAATCCACCAGCACCTAGAAATAATGGATTACTTTATTATCACATGTTCAGCAATGGACAGATGGTCCAGCAAGACAATAAGGAAATAGAAGGAACAGTTTATTTTAGAACAAATGGGTCTAACAGACATATATAGAAACTTCCAGTGAACAGCAGCAGAGTACATATTCCTCTGAAGCTCACATGGGTCCTTCTTGACACTAGGTCATCTGTTAGGGCAAAGAAAAACTAGTCATGATAAGTTTGAGAAGATTAAAATCATCTTGAGTTTGATTTATCTCTAGAACGAAAGAATCATTTGACATGGAAATAAAAAATGTGGTACACATTGCCAGAATAACATGAATAAATCATGTGATCATCTCCATACATGGAGAAAAAGCATTTGAGAGAATTCAACAACCTTCTGATAACAATTCTTAACAAATTAGGTGTGGAAGGAATGCACTTCAAGAGAAAAAATGGGGAGGAAAGGATAAAGAAGAATGATTGAGTGGGTGAATTCAAATATGTTCTGGGTCTCAATGTACCCCCAGTACAACAATAATAAAATAAATTGTAAAGAAGAGAATAAATACCAATTAAGGAGAGCCACAGTTTTGTACTCGATGAAAAATTGACATATTTTCCTTTAGTGCCAGGGAAAAGACAAGATGTGTAATCACTTCGGGAAAGGGCATATTGTTTTCCAAAGCAGTTGCCTAGTAAGAATTTCTACCAGTATTGCAGGAGGGTTCAATTCTTTCCATATCCTGACAGGCACTTCTTTTTTCTTGACTGTAGTGGGGTTTGAACTCAGGGCCTTGCTCTTGCTTAAGAAACACTTTACTACTTGTCCCATATCAGCACACCATGATTTTTTTTTCTTTAGGTTACTTTGCAGATGGATCTCACTTTTTCTTCAGGGCTGTTTTTGGACATGATTCTCCTACCTATGTCATCTGTGTAGCTGGAATTACAGGCAGAAGTCACCTTATCTGGTCTCTGACTAACATTTTTTAATATTAGCCAGCCTAGTTTGAGTGAATGTGATAGATTGTGTGCCATTTGTATTCTTTTTATCTTTTGGTGCTGTCAGTTTTGAACACAGAACTCAGGGCATTATCCTGGCAAGCAAGTGCTCTTTCAGTTGAGCCACTCTTCTAGACCCTCATGTCTATCTTTCTTAGAAAAATATTGCCAATAAAAAAATCAGAAATACCTCTTCAGATCCTTTGTTCCTTTTAAATGATGTGTTGTTTTAAGTTTGTTTTTGTGTTTTAGGAGTTCTCATAAATTCTGGGTAAAAGTTCTTTACTAGAAACTTTTCAAAAAGTTTCTTCCATTTGATATGTGGTACTTTCCTGTTAGTCCTGTTAGTAGTGTTTTACTTTGGGGCACAAATTTTTTCTCTTGTGTTTTAGCACTGGGTATCAATCTTACAGTCCTGTGCATACTAAGCAAGCACTCTATCAATAAGCCATTTCCCCAACCCAAGGTCCTTACTTGGCAAAATCCAAATGATCTATTTATTTTGCTTGTGTTTTTGATGTATTTTCTATACATCCTTTGTTGTTTTTAAAATATTGTTGTATTGCGGGTATATTGTGACATTTAACAAAATTCTTACAGTATACCATAGTTCAATGCACACATTCCATCATTCTCCTAAGTGTGCTTTCTGAAATCCATGATGTTGAAGTTTTTCTGGTATGACTTTTTTCTGATTCATATAGTGTTACATCTTATATTTAGGCCTTTGCTTTATTTCAGGTAAAATTTTTATAGAGGAAAGGCCTGGGTCCAGTCCCATTCTCTTGCATGCTATCAGCACCATTTGAGGAAAAGAATGACATTCTCTATGGGACATTCTTGAGCCCCTGGTAAAAATAACTGGATGCGATCCTCCTACCTATGTCTAGTTTATTTATTGAACCTGCATCTTATAAACATTGTCTGGGGTGACCTTGAACTGAATTCCTCTTCATCTCCACCTTCTGAGTAGCTGGAATCAGTGGGATGAGGCTCTGTTCCCAGGTGTATGCCTTCTTATGAGAACTGTCTCCTCAGTTCATTTCCTTATTTATTAATTGTCCTAATTATGAATGTTTAGGACAATTCCAAAGATGTTTATATTGTTGCATTAAAGTTAGTACATAAAACATTATTCACTCCTTTCTGTATGTATTTCATGAAAAAATAGAGAATTAGTTATGCTTGGATAAAATTGTGCATTATTTGTTTGCCTTGGGTTGTGATAATGTGAGTTTTCATTCAATTTGCTAGCAAGAATGGGTAACAAGCCCAGTATCTGTTTAGAATGAATTTTAAAAACAAAATATGACTCACCTGAAGAGATTTGAAGGATGTATTTTTAGTACAAATAAGCAAAACACATTGCAATATACACACTATCTCACCTTTTCTGTAATTGTTGTGGTCACCTGCAGAGGCATGTGGAGACTACCTGATGTTTGGTTCAGAGTTGAGAATGATAACACTACATAATATCAATAGGATGTTGAGTGAATTTTCTGGGGAAGTATAAAAGTATTGTGTGTATCCAAACTAAGTTGGTGCTGAGAGCCTCAAAAGTGACATGTATAAATCAGTTGATGATCAAAATGAAGTGGTAGAGGATTGCTCAGTATGGCAATCATTTAAATTCCCCAAAGTTTCTGCAGTCACTACTGTCCCTCCTTTAAAACTCCTCTTTTATGTGGTTTCACCTCTATAGCAGACACATCAGCATAGCCTATCCCCTTCTGTTCACACTGCATAAATAACTACAGGCTCAACAGAAGAGATCAAAGTAGATTCTGGGCAGGTTCTATGTTCACATGGATCTGTCCTTGCTCTTACCAGGGATTCTGCTGGTGTCTCAAACACTGTCTGACCATGGGAAGGATGGCTGTTTTTGCTGTACTCTGTTACATCAACAACTACATGGCAGTTTGGTGCCAGATGGAGTTATTCTGTCTAGCATTCTGAAAGCCAGTGTCACTATAAGTTTATCAAGGAATTTATTACTTCTATAAGAGGTCTCTGCTGAAGAGACACAGGGATACCAGTGTCAAGCAGGTGTGACAGGTCTTGAGGCAGCAAAAAAAGTAGGCTTGGCCTTATTGAACTTAAGGGGTAGACCCCGCAAGAGATGTACTTTAAGTCACAAAGGCTATGGAGGATGGAGTCCCTGGTCACCAACAAAGCAATATCACATAACTTTCTCATCTCTTTATATAATTGTAGGGCACAAGGGGAAGGAGGAGAGATAATGACTTAAAGATGTGAGCAAATTTCAAATAATGGAGTCAGAGACCTCCAGGTTTAGGTCTTGCTGCTGGAACTGGTGACACTCTAGGGAGGGGTTATCCCAAAGGTAGGAGGCCACCGCCTGACATTTGGGTACCTAGTTCATGATGTGCTGGCAAAAAAGAAATTAGAACATTTTGAAGAATAGACCAAGAAAATTTGTTAGTAAAGCAAAGCAAAGGAAAGATAGTTACATAGTACAGAGCTCACATACAGTAGTGGGCTTATTTGATAAAAAAATGCCGTGGGTGTTTAGGGAGGTTGGGAGTTGAACTTGTAATTACAGGGAAAATTTACCTTTGTTCTGACGCTTGGTATAATTACTTGCATCTGCTCTCACATTGCCTTATCAACTGGGGCCCAATGATTTCAAGGTTGTCCTGCTCATTAAATTTGAGTCACTAATGTATAGATGTTTGAACATCCTTTTGAACAAAGAACAAGTACTGCCAAATGCTCTCTTAAACACAGATGTCCATCCTTGTGATAACTATTTTTCTTTATAGACACTTCTTGTTCTGAGCAGAGTCATTTTCCAAAGAATTCTTTCTCAGGATAATTATTTTTCTTTAAGATATCCTTCTTCAGTTCTCAGAGGGCAATAATTGTTTTGGGGCACCTGGGCAAGGTCAGGGGGATAAAACTGCTCTCTTATGCACTCCCTTCTTTTTTTAGAAAATGTCATAGCTTGTTGGGGGTGTGCAATACTTGAAGCAAATAAAATATAACCTTTTGCTTTTAATCAAGCCAATTATTAATACAGTGTTTATCTCTGAATACCTGGTTGTCTCCCAGGCCTTATTTTCTGTGATTTATCCTGCCTCAGTTTGGCATTTAAGGGACTTGGAGGTTGCTATTCCCAATGTCACAAAATAAAATTAAAAAAAAATTCTTAAAATGAAAATGTGCTGGGCACCAATGGATCATGCCTATAATCCTATCTACTCAGGAGGTAGAGATCAGGAGGATCACAGTTTGAAGCCAGCCGAGGCAAATAGTTCAAGAGCCCCCATTTCAGAAATACCTAACACAAATATTGGCTGGTAGAGTGGCTGAAGTGATAGAGTACTTCTCTATAAAGTGTGAGTCTCTGAGTTAAAATCCTAGTACCACTGAAAATAAAGCAAAAAACAAAAAGAAAAGTACGGTGGTGGTCATGACTGCCATCCAGGCACTTGGGAGGCTGAGGCAGTATGATGTTGAGTTAATTGCAACCCTGAGCTACCGTGGGATGCTGTCATGAAATATAATTATATAAAATAGAACAAATAAGAGAGGCAGTTTCTTATGAAACTTAACATATTCTTACCATAAGACAAAGCTATCAATTTCTTTTGATTAAGCACGTGAGTTCAGAAGTTATGTTCATGGAAAAGCTTCACATCCATGTGTGAAGCATGATGCCTAGTCGACAAAGCTCAGGGAAAACTAGGATATCCTTCCATAGGAGAATGGAAAAATGATTCCATGCATGCATCTGCTGGAAGACAGTTCAGTGATGTGAAGAAATAAAGTATTATGATAATCAACTAAATTAGGTCTTTTCTGTCAAAGAGCTAGCTCAGCCAGTAGAGTTTGAGACTCTTAATCTCATGTTCATGGGTTTGAATCACTTTCCCACCCCCACACCATGGAATATATCTGTCCTTGTGTGGATGTTAGCTAATTTCCCCAGTTGTCTATGTGCTTGGTGGCACATCGCCTGACTGTAAAGTTTCTGCCTTTAAGAAGAGAATTGTTTGTTATCAGATGTCCTGAAACTCAAACTGCTATTTTAGGATAATCATTGTCCAAAGGAATTCCAGCCTCAAGGCCCCCTTGGTCCACAGGTTAATTACCACTTGGTACTGCCTTTTCAATTTAAACAGTCATTTCAGGCCTGGGTTTCCCCAGAATCCTAGAATTCCTACCTTATGGGTGAGCTCTTTGTCTTTGCATACACCAACCAAGTTAAGTCTCATGTCCATGCTCTCCAATCATGTCTGCTCCTCCCTTATGCTTTCCCTAAACCTTAATCTGACACACCCTTCTGCAGAAGTAAATTTTGCCTTGCCCATCAAGTTTCAAGCATGTGTCTGATTTGTGATTGCGGCAGCACCCTAGTACTTCTAACAGTATTAAGCCATGGAAAGAGGCACCATAAAAATACATTGGTGGTAGAAATATGCCCATCTGAAGGGCTAGGTTTTGCAATTCTAAGTGTATTTGGCATTTTGGAAAAAAGAAAAGTGTTAGAAATAAAAGTATGTCTTGTTGTCAAGAGTTTGTGGAATGAGAGGTTGGGGTGAATGAATAGGTATTGCAGAGGGGATTTTTATTTGTTTGAAGAGGGGATTTTTAGGGTGGTAAATCTATATGTTGAGATATAATGGGCACATCCCTATATCTGCTGAAATACATAGATTGTGCAACACAAGATTCAACCTTACTGTAAACTGTAGACTTTAATGCCATAATATTGGTACTCAATGGTAACAAATGTACCACAAAAAATAAGGCAAGCTGAGTGCTTGTTGCCTCACATCTATAATTCTAACTACTCAGGAGACAAAGAGTTGGAGGATCATGGTTCAATGCCAGCCTAGGCAAATTGCTCCTGAGACCCTGTCTCAAAAATACCTGATACAGAAAAGGGGTGGCAAGTGTTTCAAGTGGTAAAGCATGAAGCCCTGAGTTGAAACCCCAGTCATGCCAGATAAAGGCAAACTGTGTGTCAAAAGAGTGGCAATGTGGGGCCTCTCTACTTTCCAGTCAAGTTTTCTAAACTGCTGTAAAATGTCTATTTTCCCCTATAGACATTTTCCCCTAATGTCTATTAGGGGAAAATGAGCAGTTGCAGACTCATTCCCATTATTCCAGATGACTGAGAAATATGATCATTCATTCAAATGATACGAAGTTATTTTCAGAAATTGTCATGGTGCTCTATGAGGTTGGTAGCCTGAGGTTGAGAAGGAATGGAAACTCCACATTCAAGCACATTCTGAGAAGGGAAATGAGTGTGGCAGTACTACCTATCAGTGCAGTCTGGAAGTCACAGAAATGTTCTGTTAGTCCTTGAATTGGTGACTTCCAAGGTAGAGAGAAAGGAATTCCCTTTAGGCCCTAAAGTGACCACGCGGAGAGGAGTGATCTGGCCGAGATTCTTTATTGCTGGGTGGGAGAGGGAGAGAGCTGAGAGAGAAGGGGAGAGAGAGAGAGAGAGAGAGAGAGAGAGAGAGAGAGAGAAGGGCAGGTGCTTAAATACCCCTCAGTGAGACACGGCATTATCTGATTGCTTAGGATCTTATGGTTCATGCTGATTGGAGGTTGGGGCAGAAGAAGAATTCAAGCTAGACTTGAGGCAGGACCATGACCCTGGGAAACAGAAGCTTAAGGGTGCAGTAAGAACTGAAATCTATCGGCACCATTATTGCCAACACCCTTGATACATACTTTTCCATTAATTAATTTAGTGATTTGTTCATTTACTAGGCTACTTATTCATTTATTATGCTGGTGAAGAACCCAGTGGCTTATGTATGCTAGGCAAATGCTCCATGTTTTGAATTTTATTTTGACGGTATATGAGAGAAGATACTTCCAGAGTTGTTGTACCAAAATGAGGCAACTGTCAAGCAACTTGCTAAGTGTCAACATGTCCACTGGGGGTTAATGACTATTATTGAGAAAAATGAACTTGTTATTTTTTCTTTTTGGTGTTGTTGCTGTTTGAACTCCTGGCCTCACACTTGCTGACAGGCACTCTACCACTTGAGCCACTGAGCCAGTTCTGTTTTGTGTTGGGTGTTTTCCAGATGGGGTCTCTAGAACTATGTCCCTCTGCTGTGGCTGGCTTCCAAATACAATCCTCCTGATCTCTGCCTCAGTAGTAGCTAGGATTGTAGGCCTGGGCCACAGGTAGCCAGTTGTTATTTTCTATGTATTTACTTTATTAATCCAGCCATCCTTTTTTTCCCAAGGAGACCAGCTGTCAGGAGGGTGAGGATGTAGTATGATGAGTTTCCGTTGCTTTACAACTTGAGCCACACCAGCAACAGGACACTTGCTATTTAAAGGTAAACGAACTTGGCAGAAAACATTCCATCCTGGGCTGAAGACTGGCGCTCACCCACGTGACAGCCCTCACCTGTTGCTCAGGAAACGGGGCGGGTCATAGAAACTGTCAGTCAAAGCCGCAGGAAGCAGGAGGGAGTTGCTCCGCAGGGCTGGCGGAAGTACGTCACAATCCTCACTTTCCGAGTCACGGCCTTTTCCTCGTGGTGAGTGAATGGGGTGTTCAGCCTGCAGAGCTGTGACCTGCCTTGATCTCCAGTGACTGTGGGTCCCGCGGGGAGGACTCAGTGCACGGGAAGATGGCCATGGTGAGTATGGCTGGCCGCGGAGACAGGGAGCGGCTGTCGGTAGCGGCCATGGCGGCACTGGGCCCAGGTTCCCTCCTGGCCGCGGGGTGGGGCTGGCCTCGCAGCCTGGACCCCGGCGTCCTGTCCCGGGCCTGCGCGGCGACCTGGGCCCGACCCGGATCCCCGTGTCTCTCCACACCGTGCGGGGACGAAGGGGTTTCGGGAGACTTCGCCCGTGGAGTCGGGCGGGGTGGCCAGTGGGCTGTCGGGGATCCCCATGGTGTTTCCCTGGACTTTCAGATGATTTGGAGGCAGCGTGTGGCGGGTGGCCCCGTCTGCTCAGCCAAGCCTGCCTTTTAAATGGTTTCTTGGAGATAGATCCTGCTGGGCTTGAACATAATGTCCTACTGCCTCAGCCTTCTGAGTGTAGGGATCCGACATGATTTTGCGTTAGACTTATCTATGATATATATTTCAAGCCATATTATACAAGTGCATATCATATAGCTGCTTTAAAAATGTGATTAAACAATGAGAAACAACATACATTTGCTTTGTGCTAACTAGTTTAATAGTTTAAATGTGCACTTGGATTTGTGGTGTGGATTGGATTAACCATCTGGGCAGTTTGCTTAGACTGGAACCATCCTGTTCAAAGTGCACTAGCAGTTGTTTGCCGCTAACTCACTCCTGTAAACCTGGCTACTTGGGAGGCGGAGATTGGGAGGATCAGGGTTTGAGGCCAGTCTAGGGAAATCGTTCCCAAGAACTGTCCTCCAAATTAACTGAAACAAAATGGACAGAAAGTGTGGCTCAAGCTGTAGAGTGCCTGTTGTGCAAGCCTAAAGCCCTGAATTCAAACCCCAGTCTCACAAAAAATAAACGAGTAGATAAATAAATAAAGTATATTACCTAGTAATAGATTCACTGAATTCTACTTCTCTGGGCATGTCATTTCTTCACCTTCATATCTGGAAGCTTGTATTGTATTGTATTCTTGGTTCACAGTTTTCTTTTCTTTTTTTTTTTTTTAGCCATGTGAATATGTTATTCCTCTGCCTCTGATCTTCCTTTTCCTTCTCTGAAAACCAGTGTGGGTCCTATTGGAGTTATACCTAATGAAGGATTTTGTCTTGCTGCTTAGGAGATAGCTTCACCTACAGTATTTTTGTTACCCTGTGACTTTACCGTTCTTGGAGTTGGATGATATTCCTTGGTGTGTAATTCAGTACAGATTCCTCTTCAGTTAATTTCAAATTAATTTAGAAGAATGGTAGCTTTTACTCTTCAACTATTATTTCTTATATTTGTCTTATTTCCTTTTTATCTTGTGCATATTGTTGCTTTTAAATTATCTCCCAAATCTCAGTTTCTGTTGCATTTCATTAAAATTGTCTTCACTCTATTTGGAGTGCAATGTCTGTGTTGATGAAAAATTGCCATACAAGGTGAGTACAGTTAATGCTACTAATGTATCAATTAAATATGGCAAGGATGGGGCCAGAAAGATGGCGCTGTCTGCACTGCAGCCCTCCTCGTGGCTCCTGAGCACCTCTGCAGCATGGTGAAATGTCTAGGTGTGGGACTGTCTGCAGGCTGTCCCAACTGATTGAAACACTGTCTGACCTATGCCCCATGGTCATCCTGTGGAGTGTTCCATCAAACAGCATAACGAAGATATTTAGAGTACAAAAGAAGCAATGTACAGGAATAAATATTGGGAATCCTAATATAGTATGCTTTATATAATGAGTAGCAATTTTTCCGGATTTACCAATCTTTTGAATTGTGAATGTAAGAGGAAAATGTTACATGGGTATCTACATCAAGTTACCATTTGTTGTTCGGTATCATTAGATGAAAGAAATTAAAACAAAGGAAAAATAGTTAGGGTGGCTACTGCAGATGTAGATCAGTGGGAGACGAACCACGTAGCAGGCTTCATGCTCTTTGCTCCATCTGCAGCCCCCCAAAAAAATGAAAGAAAATTTTGAGAAGGTCCATTTTTTCTTTTGTGCTTCTTACCACATAGGTGAGTGTAAGGAGGGGAGTAGCACCTTGATATTTCTTTCTGGCAGTACTTGGTTTGAACTCAGGGCCTTGTGCTTAGCAGACCAGACCACTACCACGTAAGCTACTCTGCCAGTCCACTTCATTTCTTTAAAATATGATTTTCTTTTCATGTACCAGGCTTTCTAGTAGGTGCTGCAGAAGTAAGCCAAATATTCCTCTCCTCTTTAAGCAGACATTCTAGGAGTGAAGAATTAGGATACAGAAGTAAAATATCAAGGATGGAGAAAACGCAAGGTAGTGGTACAGAGAACCAGTGCTTTTTCAGTAGTGGCGAGAGTTACTCTCAGGGTTGGTTTGGTGCCTGCCTACATGTATTTACAGTGAAAGTCTGTCATTTCCAAGGTCTGTCTGGGGTGTTGCATGTGTGCATCCATTAAACATGAAGTACTTTGTTTTCTTGGTTAATATCTTTTGTAGCACCTCTGTTTGTATCTTGACATGCTGAGAGTGGATATTCTTGTCTCTTGCCTTATCTTAGGGCAAAAATGTCCAGTGTTACACCATCAGTGAAGGTGAGCTGCTGGTTTTTCAGAGATGGCCTTATATCAACTTGTAGTCAACCCTTTAGCCATAACTTATGGAATGTTTTCATTTCGAAAGAGAACTGAACTCAGTCAAATAATTTTTATCCATCATGATGATCCTGAAGTGTTTGCAACCTTAGTCTACCAATATTACATATTACTGTGTTATTTGTATTTGACTCCAAGGACAAACTTCCTTCAACTAGGCCCTGCCTCCTAAAATTTCTACACCTCCCAGAAGTCCAAAATCTATGAACGCGTCAATCAGTGTTAGCCTATTGATGAGTAGAGCCTATATAATCCAATCACCACCCAAATGTTCCACCTGTGATTACTTCGGCAGTGGGCACCAAGCCTTGAATGTATGAGTTATTTTCTGTTTTTGGGGGGGCAATACTAGGGTTTGAACTCAGGGCTTCATCCCTTCTGCTTAGGTGCTCTACCACTTGAGCCATTCCTCCAACCCTTTTTTTGTGTTGAGTGATTTGGAACCAGGGTCTCATGGCATATAGAGTCTTAATCCCAACTAGTCTGTAAAATTATTCAATCAATTCAGTTTCTTCTGTGTGAATGAAAGATCACCTCCAACTCTTTATATCCTATACCTTTCTTCTCACAGCAAATTGTTCTGTTTCCAGTATATTTCCAGTATAATCTCTCTGTGGACATGAGGGTTTATGGTAATACACTATGCTAGAACACATATCATGGGTTCTTTTGAGATAGCAATTTCATGTCATTTGTGTATATAGCCAGTAGTGGGAGTACTGAATCACATTGTACATTACTGAGCACCAAGATCCTGTGTTAGAGACAGGTGTAGGCATGCTGAGTCTTCCCATCAACAATGCTCCATCCAACTCAGTTCTGATTTTAGTTTGTCAGAGAATGATCTCAAAAGCTCAGTTTCTGGCTAAACTTTTATAGTGGATTCTTACATACTTTCTTCGTGATAGGAACACATTTATATACCTTGGATCCTTGTACATAAACTTGGGAAAATTTACTTAATAATTCAGTGTCTCTGAACTAAGCAATCACTTAAAACTTGTAGGTAATTGCCTAAAATATAGCAGTGGTTCCATAGATGGAATTAAATATGACCATATCCTCTGTGACCCATATCCTCTGTGACCACTGTTAAACTACAAATCTTCCTTGGAAGAGGAAGTATGTCCAGCATTACCTTGCTTCTGACAGACAGCAGTGCTGATGTGGAAGGAGTCATCCTCCCAAGGTCCAGGAAGGTATGAAAGTGCTTGGAGTACATTATTATATCCTGTGTTGACCTCTTAAGTACCATTTCTTATCCCTCATGCAGAATCCAGTAAGTGACATGAAGTACTTGTACACTCTTTTAAACTGTGTTTCACTATGCTCCACTGTTGGATCTATCTATAAAGATGATGCTTCTTGGTGTATCAGTGTTTCCTGTGATACAGAAAACTGTTGCAAGTGAACAGAAGTATTAAATGCTTATGTGTCTTTTTCTGCCCCATATAGAAATTGTTTGATGTTTCCTGAGGGTACTGATAGTACCTTAAGTGACAGGAGTGCACACTCCTCCTATGTTGCTCCCATGCTATGGTGGCAGATTTTGAGCCCTTGGAAACACCGTCCCCCATGGATATTGAGTTAAAATATTTCATTCAACCTTACTCTCTTCTCTAAGATCATTCAAGTCTCATGGCAAATGTCAAAGGAGTCATTGCCAAGGTAGGAGAAGTATTTAGGATTTGAAATTTTCTTTGGCAGTAGAATATGGTGAGATGGATAGTGTGCCTTCAGGGGTCTAATGCAGCATTTACGCATCTCTGTGTTGGCATATTTTTAGCCATGTGACAAATCCAGGAGACAGCTGGAAGAAGAGTGGATATGTGGAGGAGAAACCAGTGACCCAGCCAAAACCAGTGTAGATCATTCAGCTGTCCACCTCTACTGTATACCCACAGATGACTACAGATGCATAAGGGGACCACTGGGCTCAGGATATCTTCCTAATACTCACTTTGATTGTTTATAAAAGTATTTATTTAAAATATGTCTTTCTCGTAATGCTTGCTATGTAATAATAGGCAACCCTTAAGGGAAACATGAAGGACAGTTATAATAATCTATTACTTTGTATTTGTGACAGTTCCTCTGATATTAAATACAGATTTTGACTGTTACTCTCTTATGCAAATTTATTTATATAAATGTATTTTAAAATGACTATGAGGAGATTACTTTCTATGTAAAAGAACATAGATGATTGTTCAGGAAATCTTGACACTTGAAATCACATTCTGGGTAGGAATCAAAGGTCTCCTGTGAATTGTGCTTGAAACATGAAGATTAAAGTTATTTCTGATCACAAATATGAGGGAAAATAGGCATTATTTATATTGTTTAACATCACCCATTCAGTGGTAACAGAAAAATTCAGAAAGGACAGGAACTTTCATTTAGAACAGTGGAACAATTCATTTTTATTGGCAGACCTGAAAGTATTTAAGAAGATATAGACAGCTGTTTCAACAATAAAATGTAAAATATGGCAATCCTCAGTGAATAAATACATTTACATATGAACAGTAACATTTCACATTTCAATGATTATGTACAGGGTGAAAAACGAAATCCTTTCAATAGAAATACAATGTAAGAAGAGGGAATTTGTTTCATCATGTTTCAGTTCCTCTCTGATCCTTAGGACCAATTAGGAGACTGTTGTTTCAAATCTGTCTTTGCATTTGGCATCATGCGTTTGATAGTTAGATTTTTAAACTATTTATGGTAAGTACTGTGGGCAACAAGCTGAGTAATAAAACGATGATGAGAAGAAAAGCCCATGATGAATTCTAAAATACACCAGCTTGCTAAAATCTCCATTATTGGGAATGTCCCTTAAGTTAATGTGTGAAAGAACGATGGATCCACAGGTATAAAACTGGGTCACACAATTTCCTATAGTAGAGAATCAAACTTAGTTATCACATGTATTTTTGCACATGTTTGGAGAATACCACATGACTACTAAAAGTAGAAAAAAAAAACCATTCTTTACTATAGAAATGAGAGGAAATATCCTTTAGAAATTTATGTGCCAAGCAATAAATTACTTTAAGAAAGTATGAAAGTAATACAGAGGAACACTATTTACATTTCAGAGAGAAGAGAAAGCTCTGTAAGCTGGGCTGCATACATTTTATGAAGAAGTTGAAATTAAAGAGAGACTCCAGCAAAGAAACAGGAGTGAGAACTACTTCCAAAAGATGGTCAAAACAGGGTTACTTCCCTAAAGAGTCATTTAAGGGCCCTTGCCATGTCCTTATTCCTCAGACTGTAGATGAAGGGATTCAGCATGGGGGTGACCACACTGTACATCACTGAGGCTCTTGCTGTTGAGTGTGAGTTTTGGGTCACAATAGAGCTGAGGTACACTCCAAGGATTGTACAATAAAATAAGAGGACAACTGACAGATGAGATGCACAAGTGGAGAATGCTTTGTACTTCCCCTGAGCTGAAGCAATTTTATGGGTGGAGGAAACTATCTTGGAGTAAGAATAAAGTATGCCAGTGAGAGAACCACCACCCAGAATTCCAGCTATCAAATTCATCACTATATTATTAAGAAAAGTGTCGGAACAGGCAATGTGAACCAAGTGATCAGGTTCACAGAAAAAGTGTGGGATTTCCACATCTGTGCAGAAGGACAGCTGCAATAGCATGAGGCTTTGGATCAGGGAATTCAGGACACTTGTGATCCAGGACACCAGCACCAGCAACCCACAGAGCTGGAACTTCATGATGACTGTGTAGTGCAGTGGTTGACAGATGGCCACAAAGCGGTCATAGGCCATTACAGCCAGGAGGAAATTGTCCATCCCCACAAAAAGCAAGAAAAAGTACATCTGTGTGATACAGCCTTCATAGCTAATAGCTTTGTTCTGTGTCTGGAGATTCAGCAGCATCTTTGGGATGGTGGTGGAGGTGAAGCTGATGTCCACGAAGGACAGGTTAGAGAGGAAGAAGTACATGGGTGTGTGCAGGTGGGAGTCTGAGATTGTGGCCAGGATGATGAGCAGGTTTCCAAGCACAGTGGCCAGGTACATGAACAGGAACAGTCCGAATATAAGGGGCTGCAATTCTGGGTCCTCTAAAAGACCTAGAAGAAGAAATTCTGAAATCCGTGTGTGATTTTGTAATTCCACATGTTGTAGGTGACTTCATAGAAAGAGAAAGATATGATCACTTTTGTTATCATGTCCTGTTTAGGAGGTCTACTGTGTCATTTCTGATTATGAATTTCTGTTTTTGGATATATACTATGGATGTATATATCCATGAAATGTTAACTATTCTGCAGTTTTAATGAGCATTTTTAGTGGTTCAGGTTTAAACTCAGGGCCTCATGCTTGATAGGTAGGTGCTCTACTACTTGAGCCATTCTACCAATCCTTCAAGAGGATTTTTTATGCACTTAAGGAATGTAAATACAGTTCCAGACATGTTTCTGGAATTGAAAAAGTAGTGACGTTTTGTTGTTCAAATAAAAACACCCCACAATCCAAATATGGAGAAGGAATAAAGGAATACAAAGAAATTAGAAAACAGAACTAGAACATGATTTTGAATATTTTCATTTAAAGAAATGATGTATGTTCGGGAAGGGATATATTTGAACATGTTGCAATGTACACATTTATTAGAGCATCACATTTTATCTCATAAATATGAACAGTTTTCTGTATCTGAAACCAAAATTTGATATGAGATTTAACATTTCAAGGAAGGAAAAAAGACAGGTAAAGAAGAGGAAATTTGAACAGATTTAGAGACTGCTTGAGCTACAAGATATTATGCAGAAGTGTGTGAGACAGCAAAGACAGGCAGCACAATGGGCATTATCCAGGAATCAAAATTCAGAATGAAAGTCTAGTGATGACCAGAGTGAGCAAGATGGGGGTGAAGGAGAGATTCTGTCCTGGAATGTGGAGGAAGGAGGTAGCCTCCTTGCCATAGTACTGCAGAAATACTAAGATTTTCAAGGTGCAGAGTCCTTCATTCTTATGCTGTCTGTTTCTATATTTGTTTTGTGGAATAATTAATATACGGTAACTGCACATATACAATGTATACAATTGGGTGAGATTTGACACATTCAATCACAGGTCACACCATCACTGCAATCTTTTCTTTAGACACATCACTTACAGACTCTTCTTCACACATCTTTTGTTCCTTACTTTGTTCCACTTTTCTATTGGAATAATACAGATAACATGAGATGTCTTCTCATGGTAAATTTTCAAGTGCACAGTATCGTATTGCTAATGGTTGTCATGGTGATGTACAACATATATCTGGAAATTAGTCATCTTGAATAGTGATAACTTTATACCCATCAATAAACAACTTCTCACTCCCCTTCCTCCACCACTCTATTGCATGCATATGTGATTCTGACTAGATTGGATAGTTCATGTCCATAGCATTTTAATTTCAAAGGCATTGTACGGATCAGAGTAGGTTGCTCCTTATTCCCCTTATTATTTAGGATTCAGCATGTATATAGTGACAGTCACAATTCGGCCAGATGAAGACTATAAGTAGGGGAAAATTAAGGAATGTTAGAGGAGTGAATAATATGAAAGTATATTGGATCTGTGTATGGAGATGGCATAATGAAATGGCATAACTGAAATGCACGGTTGCATGATAGAAGGTAAGAGTAAATGTAGATTAAAGAACAAAATATTAATGGGTGAAATACCCCTTTGAACAAAGAATATACACTTTAAGAATAAAGGACAAGAATGCAAAACAGTTCCTATTAGGGTTGGTTGCTAGTTGGGGCTTGAAGGGATAGGGTAAAGGGGGGTGATTATTGTCAATGCGTTTTATGCAATTAAACTTGTTGAATTCATTATAAGTGAGGGGAGAAGAGGATGAGGGAGAATGATGGTGAATCTAACCAATATAAATTGAAAGCATATATGGAAATGCCACAATGAAATTCCCTCAGTAACTCAAAAATGATAATAAAAATTTTTATAAAGGAAAGGATAATTCAATGCCAATTTCCCTTTTCTTCATAGGTGCAAAACAATCCTAAATGAGTTACCAGCAAAATGAACTCATCAGCATATTAAAATGATTATTCCCTTTTTAAAATATTTGAACTCCCAGATCCTAGTTCTGAGGACAGTTCAGTCTGTCATTACCTCTATAATATCCTCTCCCTGTCATGATGTGAGCACTTTCTTCATAAAATTCATCCCCATGGTATTTATACTATATAAAGATTTATTGCATTTTTTCTGTCTTTGCCATTTAATGAAAGCTACCATTGTGCAATGATCTTTCCTTCTTGTTCGTATTAGTACTTTCTCAAAGGTTAAAAAAAGTAGAAAATGTAGAAAAGAATTAAGATTTTATGGACTGAAGATGATGAAGTAAATTGATTCAAATCAACTGCTTTAAATGAATTTGAAAATATGAAATAAATTCTCCACCCAAATATTTAAGATGACAATAAGTTAATCCTATCAAAATGAGTCTCTTATACAAGATTTCATTGGCAAAGACATGGAAGAAACACAAGAAGACACTTTTGTAGAAACTGGGTGAAATTCTATAGAAATTAATTTTACTCTGCATGAACAGGATTTGATTCAAATATATTTTGACACTTTACACATGGAAATAATGAAATTAACTAATAACTTATGAAACAATTCTAATAGCTACATTTATTAATTAAGCACACTGTCCCCATAAAAGGAAAGAAATTTAAGAAATAATATGGAGAGTTATTGTCTCACTCTTTCCTCACAGTACCATGTTATGATAATTATATACATTGTGCAGAAAGATCTCTACAATTATAGCAAAGTTTCTCTATATATGGCTATGCTGTTAAATGATGTTGATGATCTTCAATTGAATACAAAACCATACATTGTAGGAGATGGCAGAGATGATAGCTACAGATGAAAATAAAACTGATCTCAAAGGATAAAAATTTAGCAATAAGAAAACACATGGATACATTTGTAAATGCTACAATGTACACCAACCCAGCACAGCAATAAAGGGAAAAAAAAAAGAAAAACATGTATGTGATAAGATGGCAAAAGCCATAAAAGGAAACTGATTACTGGCTACTAATGAGTATTCTGTAGGACTTTCTGGATGTTAAAATAATTAAGGTGTTGTGTCCTCAGTATTATTGAGTAATTTGACTGTACAAAGTTTATTAACTGTCACACGCCTCCTCTCTCTCTCTCTCTCTCTCTCTCTCTCTCTCTCTCTCTCTCTCTCTCTCTCTCGGTCTTTCTCTTTGCCTATATGTATGTATGTATGTATGTATGTATCTTTCTATCTACCTATCTATCATCTATCTACCTGTTTGTGTATATCATCTACCTATCTGGAGATCTAAATAGCAAATAGAAAACTTGCTGGAAAAACATCTTATTCTTCCTTTGAAAAATGAAATAAACACATAAAGTCTCCGTAAAAGCAAAAAATTACAGAAATAATTTGGAATTGCAAAGAGATGGAGAAAGCTAACAATTCACAAAATATATTCATTCTTAGCATGAATGATAGAATTGTTAAATAATTTTCTTCTATGAAATAGAACTTATTTTTCTCATGTGAATTTCAAGCTTGAGAGAAGACACTGATATGTATGACTTACACTTTGTTGTTGCAAGATCATATGTGAAAGGCATTCAGTCATCTGAACTTTGTAATGAATACAGAAAAATATACACTATATTAAAAACTGAAGAAATAATGTCCTCACTTCACTGAACATGCCAGCATTTCTAGTATTTAATTATCTTCCTCTGTAATTGCCAAAGCTCCTCAGACAAGCTCTAATTTTATTGGGAATACTTTATATCACATGTTCTTTCACCCCCATCCACTTGGATTTCATCATCATATAATTGTCGACAATGATCAGTGTATTGCAGAGTCTACAAGACAATTCTTTTAAAAATGTTAAACAAGATCACAGTTAATTCAACACTCAACATACACAGGAACCTCTCTGTTACAGGTTTAGTTGGTCCTCAGGGGACAGTTGATAAATTCTGAATCTTTCCTAGGGTACCAATCGGGGTCACAGACTCACCAGAATGGAGCACCCAAGATGAAGCTTTCATGTGGAAATCTCGATTCCTCCCTGAACGATGATATTGTAGACTGAAGCTCTACCTAGACAAAATAAACAGTAGGAACCCAAGCATTCGTTCCCTAATGAGGCTTTTAATTCTTTTTTTATAGGTTTCAATGTTATCATTTTGTTTATTATATATAAATTTGTAGCACATCATGTTTTTATACCACAGATTTGATGTTTGAAGAATGAAAGCCTGATAATGCTTAGCTCTGACAAGAATAATGCAAGAGAAAGAATATTATATTTTAAATTGAAATGATATGTATAAGTTAAACTCCAATTTAAAAGAAATTCTAAATTGGGACATAACCTATTCTAGGTATGAATCAGTCAGTAACTGGGCAGAATTAAGATAAACATCATTCAATTTAAATTAAAATTTCAGTGTTTCACTGTGATTCAAATAAAAATAAACACCACATACACAAATAATAAAACAATCTTAACATCACTTTTTGTTACTTTCTTCTTTCTGCCTTTTTAATTATTGTCATTTATTGTTGTAATGGGGTTAAATGATGACATTTACTATTCTTACTATTTATATAGGATTTTAATTCTGAAACTTACCATGATGTCCTGTCCAGTTGAAGAGTGTACCTTCTGAGAGAAAACACCAGGGGCTGTATTTATGCCTCCCTGCCTGCTCATTAGGTATATTTCCTCTTGTTACTCCAACTCCTAATCACTTCATTTCCCCATGGGACATTGGTATGAATAGAAAGGAAGTTTTTCTGGCTCGTGCTATGATCCCTAGAGATCGGGTTAATAATGAAGTGAATCCAGTCTTTATGGACTCTTGGTGCACTATCCTGACTTCTTGAATTCTAACATCCACAGTGTTTCTGGCAAATCCTTATTTCTAATCATCTCCAAAGTCTGAAGCATCTGACTTTGCTAGTTTCCTTGAAATTCAAAATCCCATTGTATGGAAAGCTCACAGCTCTTTACAGCTTCAGAAAATTTCCATTCCCTTTTCATCAAGGGAGACAATGATATTCATTTGTTGTAAAATCATGTGATGATATCACAACCCTTAACTTTTTAAAAATAAATTTTATATATTTTCTGGAATGACTGAGCAAGTCATGTATGTGTGCATTGCCACACGTGGTCATAAGCTATAGTTTTTGTAGGGAAGACACTAAATATCAAGTTTAATATATTCCCAAAACATAATATATTGGTAATTATAGTCGTCACCTTATAGAGTAGATCTTTTGAACTTATTCCTCATATCTAATGGTCATTTGCATCCTTTGATTTACATTTCCCTAGCCACCCCATGTCAACCATCTCAGTCCATAACAACCATCCTTCTAATTTCTATTAAACCAAAGTTTTAGGTTCTAGATGTTAAGTTGTGACATTTATGTTTCTCTCTCTGGCTTATTTTTACCTAAATAATGACTTCAAGTGACATACATGCTGTCCCAAATGATAGAAGTTCATCAGTTTTATGGCTGAATCTGAATTCATTGTACATAAGTACTGCATTATCCATTCATCCATTAATGGACAATTGGTAGATGTCCTGTTTTGGCAATTTTGAATAATGCTGCACTGACTATGAAATTGCAGGTGTCCTTTGACTTAGAAATTGCATGTATTCTAGATGTATACCAAGTAGTGTGATTACTGGAGCACACTGCAATTCCATTAATGAGCACCATGGTCCTATGCTAGAGTAAAGTGTAGGTATGTTGAGGCTTCTCCATCAACAATGCTCTTACAGAATTCAGTTAAGATTTTAGGTTGATATTGGAATGAATAGTACAGTTTCTGTCTAAAATTTTACGAGTGATTCTGATTTTATATACTTCCCTCACAATAGGAAATCATACATTGGCTCATTATGTATAAATGTGAGAAATTTTATTAATTATGCAGTTTATGTGTGAACTACATGATAATTTAAAGCTTATAGAAAATGACCTGGATTATGGTAGATTTTCAGTAGATAGCAATCATGACTATCACTTTACCCTTCATTTTTTATGCTTACTGTTAAACCACAAATCTTATTTGGGACAGGAAGTCCAAAGCATTACCTTGCTTCTAGGAGATAGCAGTTGTGATGGGGAAGGGGTCATTTTCCTGAGTTACAGGAGGGTAGCAAAGTGCATGGAGTCCACAATTGCATGCTTTGTTGACCTCATGGGTTCCATTTCTGACCCCTTATGCAGACTCCAAATAGGGCCATTAATTCCTTGTAGAACATTGAAGCAGATTTTACAATCCTCCACTGTGGTTATATCTGTAAAAATTATGCTTCAAAATATTTCTCCTGTTCCTTTTATTCCCCTAGTTGAAAGGCAACAGAAGTATGAATTGCTTGCTTGTTGTTTTGCCTCAGAAATAGTTTGATGTTTCATGAGGGTACTGATGGCAACTCAAGTAACAGGATTTGGACTTGGATAAGTGGGTGGTTAATTTCTCAGGTCAACTCAACTGGCTTGAGCAATGCCTAGAAAATTGGTAACTCATTACTGATAGGTATGTCTGGGACACATTCACAGAGAGGATTGGCCTGTGATTCAGTGACTGATTGTGGAAGACCCTCTGAATATTAGCGGCACTGTCCAATTCTCTAGGGTCACATGGTAAAGGAGGGCACAAGAAAGGGAATCAATCTAACCTGCCCTCTCATTCTTCCTTGTGGAATAAGGCATTCTAGTCTCTGCTGCTGTCCTCAGATATCAGACCTAGTTTCTTTAATATTTGGACTCTTAATAATGGTACCTTCAGCCATATTGGGACATGCTGGAAATTAGCCTTGTCTGCACAGTACAAGATACTTTTTCATATTTGATTCCAAGATAACTTGTATATGGGCTGGAAAAACTGGCTAGGAAGGTAGTGAGGAGATGGGTAGTGGGAGGTTGGTAATGGGTACCAAAACTGTTATTTAAAGTGAATAATTTCTAGTGTTCATTGTGTAGTGACCATACTTCAGAATAACCTATAATATTATTTATTAATAATTAGAGAAGTTTGAAAGCTCCAAACATAGTGGAATGAAATACTAACAATTACTAAAGTAGTTAACACTGTTTAATCAGTACACATTGTGTATAGGTATTGAATGAAATATACAGCACCAACAAATTATGTGAAATTATGTGTATTAATGAAAAATTAAAAAAATTGAAAATGTTAACTACTATGACTTGATAATTTTATTCTGTAGAATTATACCCTGTATCCATAAATTTAAACAGGTACAATAATAATAATTTATTAAAACTAAGGCTTCAGATTACATAATTTTTAAATGTAACCATGACCATCCCTTCTGTTTTCCAATAATTTATTTGAATGTCTATAAAACTGATGCTAAGAATTAATTATATGTCTGTATACCTGTGTACAGATGATTCTGTCAATAAACATAATGTAAGTTGAAAATGTCTTGCATGTATCATGAATTCAATCCATGTAATCTGTAAAACAACATAGTTTATCAACACTGTGTGCTGTGAAGAATTGGTTTCACTCATCAAATCATGTGGTTTTCTTAGAGCTCATTGCTATTGAGCACTGCACCACACATCACTGGTCCAGGAAAGATAAAAAAAACCCAAATTGTCAAGGTAGGGTTTTCACTGAGTACATACTACTGCTATCTCATCAGAAAGTCTAAAAATCATATACTTGTACTTCATGAGCTCAAACATTTTGTGATTCAAAATTCTGATCTAGCAAAGAAAAGATGGTTTAAAGGTGGCACATTTCACACACAACAAAAGCAGCACTAAGTGGGAATTTTGTAGCTATGAATGACTATGTTAAAAATGCAGAACAATCTCAAATAAATATTATAACCCAATGATTCACATAGGGCTCCTAGAAAACCAAAACCAAACCAAACCCCAAAGAAAGAGATGGAAATAACTAATAAAGATCATGGACTTGATTAAAGAAATGAAAATTAAAAGAACAACTCAAAGAATCAATGAAACATAGAGTTAGTTCTTTAAAAAGATGGACAAATTCTTCACCAAACTAACCTAAAGATGGAGTGAAAAATCTCAAAAAGAGATGAGAAAGTGAGTATAACAACAAAATCCAATGAAATTCATAAGATTATTATGGATTACTTTGAAAATTTATATTCTGTTAATCTGGAAAATCTAGAAGACCTGGATATATTTTGAGATGCATATAACCTAAAAAATTGAACCAGAAGATGTAAATCTCATAATTAGATCTATAATATTATAGTACACACTGAAATTGAAGCAATAATGAATATCCCAACAAAGATCAGCCCAGGGCTGGATAGACTCACTGCTGAATTCTACTGGACCTTTAAGGAAGAATTTATACCAATGCTCATCAAACTATTCTATTAAAAAAAGGGAAAGAAATCTATCAAACTCATTCTATGAAACAGTATGACTCTAATACCAAAACCAGATAGAGCCATAACAAAGAACATTACAGACCATTTCCTTGATAAACATAGATGCAAAATTTCTCAATAAAATAATTGCAAATGAAATTCAGCAACAAATTAAAGAGATAATATACCAAACAAGTTTGTAACATTTCAAGGATACAATGGTGATTCTACATACACAAATCAGTAAACATAATACAAGACATAAATATTAACATGGTAAAAACCACATGATCTTTTCAATAGACCAGAAAAAAATCTGTAACAAAATTTAGCATCCTTCCATTATGAAAACCCTAAACCAATCTGGATTAGCAGTCTTTTTCTGTAGCACAATAATGGTTATGTATGATATCACATAGCCAACATCATCCTTAATGGTTTCAGGTTTTTAACTGAAACCATTTCAAGTAAAGTCAGGAATGAGGAAAGTGTGTCCATTCACTACTTTAATTCAATATTGTGCTTGAACTTTTAGCTATAGAAATAAGGCAAGAGAAAGAAAAGGGTAGAAACAGGCAAGAATAAGTCATTAATGAGTACTAAATGAGTAGAGTTTATGATTTCTAATAATTTTTGGTAATGTTTTAGAGTCTTTTAGGTACAGGATTGTGTCATCTGAAAATAGGGATTATTCGACTTCTTCCTTTCCTATTTGAAGCCCTTTTATTTCTTGTTCTTGTCTTACTGTTGCTGCTCAGAATTCCATAACTATAGTGAATAGCAGTGTGATAGCACTCATTCTTGTCTCATTCCTGGTTTTAGTGGGAATGGTTTCAGTTGTTCTGTATTTAGTATGATGTTGGCTATAGGTTTGTCATATATAGCCTTTATTATATTGATCACTCCTTCTATTTCTAGTTTCTTCAGAGCTTTACCATGAAAGGGTGTTGAATTTTGTGAAGGGATTTTTCTGCATCTGTTGAGAGACTCATGGTTTTCATCCTTGCTTCTGTTTATATGCATTGTTACATTTATAGATTTATGCATGCTGAACCATTCTTCTATCCCTGTAATGAAACCAACTTTGTCATGGTGTATGATCTTAATAATATGTCGTTGAATTCTGTTTGCCAGTATTTTGTTGATAATCTTTGCATCTATATTCATTAAAGAAATTGGTCTGAAATTCTCTTTTTTTGCATGTTTATTGCAGTTTACAATGACGGTTATGCTGGTTTTGTAGAATGAGTTTGGTATTGTTCCTTTCCTTTCTATTTCCTAGAAAAGTTTAAGGAATATTGCTATTAGTTCTTTAGAGATTTTGTAAAATTCGATCATGAATTCATCATGTCTAGATCTCTTCTTTGTAAGAAGGTTTTTTATTACTGCCTCAATTTCATTGCTTGTAATAGGCCTATTTTGGTGGTTAACAACTGCTTGGTTCATTTTTGATTGGTTACCTGCATCTAGAAGTTTATCCCTTTCATACATTTATTCCAGCTTACTTGAATAAAAGTATTCAAACTACTCTCTAATCATCCTCTGGATTTCAATAGTATTTGTGGTTATATTCCTTTTTTCATCTCTGAGTTTTATTAATTTGGGTTATTTTCACTTTGTTTTGTCATGTTGGGTTAGGGTTTGTTGATCTTGTTAATTACAGTTCTTATTAAAATGTAAAATGGTAAGTAAGTGCATGAAGAAATATTTACATTTTTACCCATAAATAACTGAGCACGTTTCCAAAATTTGGACCAGTAGTGATAACTATGGGAGGAGGAAAAGAAATAAGGAATGACAGAAAGTGAATAACAATGAAATACCTCACATATCTATAGGAACAAGACACAATGAAATAAACTGAAAATTGTTGAACAACACAGGACAAGGGGGAAAAGGGTTCAGTAAAGCAGTGGAGGGGGATTAGCTGACTTAAGCACAATGTGTTTGCAGGTAAAATTAAAATTCCCACAGAACAGTGATCAGAAAATCAAATAGGTCATGGTAAGGGGAGGACACCATATTTGCCTTCCTTCACCATTTCCTTATGCCCTACTCCCTCCCACTGGTACACACACACAGATAGAATCTACCTGTCCTTGTTTTAAAAAGAACTTTTTTTAGTTTATAAAAGGGGTTTTGTTGTGATATTTACATAAACACATGTATTATACCTAGAATTGGTTCATCCCCTCCATTACTTTCCCTCCTGCATCATTCCCCTACTTTTGGTGATTTCTACAGATTTCCATTATGTTGAGCACACCATCCCTGATATCTCAAAGAAATTACTAATTCTTCATCAATAAGATAGTGATCTATAGTCATTTAATGTAAAAACATGAATAATGTAATTATTGGCTTTATACTTTATCCAAAGCAATTTAAAAATATCATCTTTATCTCTAAAATATCACTATCATCTAGTCATGCATTTATACATCATTTGAAAATTCACAGAGACATATTCCCCAAAATTAGCATCTAAGAAAAAATATCTGGTTCAGTTTTCCTAAAAGTCAACTCATTGTGGTCCTTAGTGTCATAAGCTGCTTTCTACATTCCTATTAACTTTATTCACCATCTTTACATTCTTCATTTACCTTTACCTCCCACTAGTACTCAGATGTCTTGCTGAATATCGGGGAAGGCTCACTTGCTGCATTGGGTTTTTCGACGTGGGAGTCTCACAACATAGTGAGTCAGTATAACAATCACAATTGTCACAACCCCATATTGCTGATACATTCCACATGTCTGGGATTCTACACTTAACCTATTTCTTTCCCCTAGTATGTTTTCCACACATTTGAAAATTTATACTCCTATTTTCATTGTTATTGCTCTATATTCTCAGTCATTCTCCAGCTTGAGTCATTTCACAAACATTTCTCTGACATCTCAAGCCACCTGCCCTATAAGTCATCCATGTATTCATTGTTTCAACAAATATCAAATAGGTATATTAGAGAGTCAGAGCATGTAAGTCCTAACCTCATGGCATTTTCTTTCTCTTATGGACTGAATATTTCTGTCTCCTCTAAGGTTCTTATGCAGGGGTTCTAACTTGCAATTGGTCCAAGTGATCTGATTTCTTAACCACTCTGAACTCCATTTATAGGAATGTAGAGAGGAGCTTATGACACTAAGGACCACAAAGAGTTGACTTTTAGAAAAACTGAACCAGATTTTTTTTCTTAGATGCTAATTTTAGGGAATATATCTCTTTGAATTTTCAAGTGATATATAAATGCATGACTAGGTAATAGTGATATTTTAAAGATAAAGACGATAGTTTAAAATTGCTTTTGCTAAAGTATAAAGCCAATAACTGTCACATTCATGTTTTTACATTAAGTGACCATAGATAACCCTTTTATTGATGAAGAATTAGTAATTTCTTTGAGATATCAGGGGTGGTGTGCAAAACATAATGATAACATGGGGGGAATATTAGAGACTTACTCAAGATAAGTTCATCATACCTAGACTTTAAGGAAAATCACAGAAGGCAGAAGAATTATTGTAAGCTAGAAATAAAGAAGGATTCATTAGACATTTAACTAGGTATTTTGGGAACAGAGAATTATCAAGAAAAAATGCTTTGCATGCAGAGCCATGTCCTGTGGAGATGTGCTGAATATTGGAACAAGAAGGAAATGTGCTTAGGGAGGAAAAATACAGATCTGTGCATATCATCCAATCTGTTGTACAAGGAGATTGCAACCTTAGCCTAGAATGAGACATAGTTGTTTCCTTTGGAGATCTCATCTGGTTCAGGGACTAATGCTCAACTCTTCCTGCTATTCTATCTTGATATATAGATTCAGTCTCCACTGTCAACCATCCAGGATGTGATTTGGACTTCCATCCAGTGAACTTCCATTCAAAAATCCCAGCCAGGTGAGTCTTGAGAGTCCAGCAGGTTTTGCAGGAGTGCCTCTGAGAGATGGAAGACAAGAACATTTAACTAAGGTCACATGAGCACAATGCAGCCCGGTCCAGAACTGAGAGATGTCTGCAGCTGTTTGTTTGCATATTTGATTAATTCATTGATGTCTTTATTTACCATTCTAGAAAGGGATGTGAACATTGAACTCAGCAAAGCAGCGTCATTGTTGAATGTGAAGTGATGGGCATGGAAGTCTGTTAGAAGAGGGATTTAGAGGCTTCACCTGGGTTCATTGTGACTAGAATGTGTGTTCCAGAACATTTGTGTTTAATCAGGTGGAAAATAAAAAGTGCTTTACCTGTGAAGGGAATGCAGTGACATGAGGCTGTTTCTTATTTTATGAGATGGAACAACTTTTCCATTGGCTCATTGTTATCTTCTGCTCATTTTCCACAGCAGCATTTCAATGGAAGTTTTCAGTGTATTGTTATTATAGTGAATTTTGGAATGGTATTTGACCCTTAAATATTTAAACTTATTTATAGGAAACTGTCTATCTGTTTTCCTCTGAGTTTCTTGACTCATTAAAGGTGATTTTTCTTACTCAAGGTTTTTACATGTAGTTTTCTTAACGTGCTTTTAAAATGCATTAATTTATACTGATGTCTTTAGTTCCTCTGATTTTTGTTAAGACATGTGAGATAGGGGAGAAACTTCATTTTTCTCCAAGATACATAGCAATTTATGTCACCTTTTATTTCATTATTCTAGTTGCTTCAAGTAAATTAAAACATAACCTTGTCATGTGTTTAATATCAGTATACACTAAGACATAATTCCTAATATATTCCACAGATAAAAATTGAGTTCCTAATTTGAGGATAATTTTCATTATATACTTTATTCCTATCTTTGACAATTTAATTATTAATGTTTTCCATTAGAATTAAATGGTATTGGTGATATATATCTGGTGTCACGTAATGCTTGATGCTTAATACAGTTATTTTGAAGCCACTTCATTTAGTCTTGTTTTATTTTCTTGTCATTCTTTTATTTCAAAAGTTCATCTAGTTATATTCCCAACAGTGGTAATGCTGGATCATATGCTGGTTCTATTTTCAGTTTTTTTGTGGAGGTTCCATACTATTTTCCATAGTGGTTGTACAAATTTCTTTCCTCAGCAGTCATGAGGGTTCCTTTTCCCCACTTCTTTGCCAACATTTGTTGTTGATTGTGTTCTTGATGTTAGGGTTTTTAACAGGAGGGAGGTAGAATCTTAGTGTGGTTTTGACTTGCATTGCCTTCATGGCCAGGGATGGTAAGCATTTTTTCATGTTTTTTTAGGTATTTGGACTTCCTACTTTGAAAAGACTCTGTTCAGTACATTTAGCCATTTCTTCTTCATTGGTATGTTGATTTTTGGGGAATTTAGTTCTTTGAGCTCCCCATACCTTAAGATCAGTTACTTTCTCTTTCTCTCAACCTCTTTCTCCCACACTTTTTCTTTTCCTCTACCTATGTCTTTCTATATTCCCACTGAGCATTTTTGTCTGCACACACAGATTCCTTGTATATGAAGCATCAATTTGCCCACTTTTTTTTAATCATTGTTATCCACCATTGTCCTTGTTACCCTTCTTCTTTCTCATCCTTCTAGTCACACTGGTTTCCTCTTTACCTTGAACATTTTAATCAGGGAATTTTCACTGACCACTAATCCTGCCAGGCACAAGGAAATAAAGAGGACTCTGTGGATCATACATTGTCTTCCTGGAGACTCTTTTCAAGTGTCACCTGCCTGCTGGCCTTGCCTGAAACTCCAGTAAAAATAACACTGCCTATGAACTCTCCCCTTGTATCCCTTTTCTTTCTTGGTAGGACCTCAATATCCCAAATAAAAATCTCAATTGAAAGCTTGGCAAACAGTGTGGAACAAGATGAAAATAAACAGGAATGGAAGGCAAAGTACAAGAATTAGATCAAACCATAGAAAATCATGAAAGAATGTGAAGAAAATATGAGTGGACACCATAAAGAACAAAATCAATGACTCAAAGGTGGAGAAGAAGAAGAGATACAAACTAAAGGCTTTGACAACCTATTTAATAGAATAATAGCTGAAAACTTTCATAACTTTGAGAGTCACCCAAGTGCAGGAACCTTAGAGAACACCAAACCATCAGGACCAAAAAAACAAACACTACCAGACACATCATAATCAAAATGCTCAGCACGTAGAACAAAGAAAGGATACTGAAAGCTATGAAAGACAAAAGAAAAGTCACATAAAAAGCAAACACATTAGAATAACAGATTATTCAACTCAAACTTTAAGTTCAAGGTCATGGAAAGACATAATTCAGGCCCTGAAAGAAAGAAACTGTCAACCTAAAAACTAGTTTACCCAGCAAAACGATCCTTCCCTATTGAAGGAAAAAACTAAAACCTCTCACAACAAGGAAAAATGAAAGGAATGTGCAACCACCAAGCTACAGAAGATACTTAAAGGACTTTTACATATAGAAGAGACAACAGTGAGAAAAGTAGACCCAAGAAAGAATAAGCCCTTTTGAGCAAGCAGACCAGTAAACAAGTAGTAGGTAAGACTAAACAACAGGGAAACAAAAATGACAGGAAACAACAGGCACCTCTCAATATTAACACTGAATGTAAATGGCCTCAGGGCCCCAAGAAGAGACGTAGAATAGAAAATTGTATTAAAAAGAAGATCCAAACATATGTTTCTTATGAGAGACTTATCTAATTGAAAAAAAAATACACTGGCTTAGAGTCAAAGAGTAGAAAAAGTTTTCCAAGCAAATGGACACCACAAACAAATGAGAGTAGCTATACTCATATTTGACAAAGTAGACCAGAATAAAATCAATCAGAAGAGACACTAAAGAGCACTTCATATTAATAAAAGGATAAGTTAACAAAGAGGAAATATCAGTGCTCAACATACATGTATCAAACACAGTACCCATCTACACTGAAAAAAACAGCAATGGCCTTGAGAGCACAGATGGATGCTAACACAGTGATTTTGGGAATACTAAGTATCCCACTGTCACCAATAGATAGGTCATGCAGACAAAAGATCAACAAAGAAACTTCAGAGATACTTTAAACATTAGACCAAATAGACATGGTTGATATCTACAGAATATTTCACCCAACAACTGAACAATATACATTATTTTCTGCAACTCATGCAATTTTCTTCAAAACAGATCATATTTTAGGAAAATATGCAATCTCAACGAGTTCAAGAAAATCTAGAGATGGTGGCTAGAGGGAGGAAGCAGAAAGCGTGCCTCCTATAGTGAAATCTTAGAGAGACGCTGGAGACACACCTTGCAGGCAAAACCACCAAGAAGAGGCAAAACTTTGACCCCTCCACACCTCCAGCTGGTGCAGAGAATCTCCACTTCACGTTAAACAGAGAAACCAGGAGGGCCCCTGGGCCGCCAGTCACCCACGCCCAGATGGCTTGGGAAGATGCAAACAAGCTTACTGTTGATTAGTACACTAATGCTCCCATTTTATATCTTTCAAAATTTTTTGTTTGATTCTTTGTTTTGTTTTTTCCTACTTGTTTGTTTTTCCCTTTTTCTTTAACTTCTTTGCTTTCCATCTCCTCTCACCCTTCCATTCTAAGAATCACCATTGTTATTATTACAAGCTAGAAAATACTTAATTGCACACAGTACAGGGACAGTAACAACACCAAGGGCAATGACAGGAAGACAGAAAAAACAGGGAAACCAGTTTCCCCACAGCAAAAAAATAGTACAGGAACCAGAGGGAAAGGAAGAAAACAGATACTTAGATCCAGACTCCAACAAAATGAAGATAAACTATGCCAAAGAACCCAATGAAGCCCACAAGAATAATTTAAAAGAAGACATACTACAGGCACTCAATGAGAATTATATAGAGATGATACTGGATATGGTCAAGCAAAATGTACAGGAGACACTCAAGAAATTCCAAGACAACAAAAATAGAGAATTTGAAAAAACAAAAGAAGAAATAAAGGAAACCATAGAAGCACTGTATAAACACCAAAGTGAAACAGAGAACATGATTAATAAAGAGATAAATGAACTCAGGACAAAAATAGACATTAAAGAGGAAACCACCCAGGATACGGAAAACCTTAGAAAAAAGAATGAAACAGAACTACAAAACAAAACGGAAGGCCAATCCAACAGAATAGAACAAACAGAAGACAGAATCTCAGAACTTGAAGAAGAAATGGTAATTAAAAGAAAAACCAAAGAACTAATAATTAAACAACTCAAGACCTGTGAAAAGTAAATGCAAGAACTCACCGACTTCATGAAAAGACCAAATTTGGGAATTATGGGCATTGAAGAAGGAGAAGAGGTGTAAGCAAAGGGAATGTGTAATATATCCAACAAAATAATACAGAAAATTTCCCAAATCTAGAGAAAGATATTCCCATACAGATGCAAGAGGCCTCCAGAACACCAAACAGACCAGATCAAAATAGAACTACTCCACGACATAATCATCATTAAAACAACAAGTTCAGAAACTAAGGAAAGAATATTGAAGGCTGTAAGAGAGAAAAAACAAGTAACATACAAAGGTAAACCCATCAAAATCACAGCAGACTTCTCAACAGAAACATTAAAAGCAAGAAGAGCATGGGGTGAGATCTTCCGGGCACTGAATGAAAATAACTTCAACCCCAGGATACTGCACCCAGCAAAACTATCATTCAAAATAGATGGAGCAATAAAAGTCTTCCATGATAAGCAAAAACTAAAACAATATGTGACCACAAAGCCACCCCAACAAAAGATTCTTTGACGGATTCTGTGCACGGAAAGTGAAACCCAACTTAACCATGAAAAGACAGGCAGCACCAAACCAGAGGAAAAGAAAAAGCAAGACAGTAGAGAGTAACCTCAACTTAGGTACACGCAATCAAACCTTCAAACAACTAAGACAACTAAATGACAGGAATCACCACATACCTATCAGTACTAATGCTTAATGTTAACGGACTTAATTCACCCATCAAATGGCACCGCTTGATGAAATGGATTAAAAAGGAAGATCCAACAATTTCTTGCTTACAGGAGACCTATCTCACTGACAGAAATAAGCATAGGCTAAGGATGAAAGGCTGGAAGAAGATTTACCAAGCCAATGGCTCCCGAAAACAGGCAGGAGTAGCAATACGTATCTCTAACAAAGTAGACCTCAAACCTATGTTGATCAAACAAGATAAAGAAGGACATTCCATACTAATAAAAGGGGAAATAGACCAAAAGGAAATAATAATTATCAACCTGTATGCATCCAATGTCAACGCACCCAATTTCATCAAACATACCCTGAAAGACCTAAAAGCACATATTAACTCCAACACAGTGGTTGTGGGAGACTTTAACACCCCAATATCATCAATAGATAGGTCATCCAAACAAAGAATCAATAAAGAAATCCAAAATCTAAAATATACAATAGATTAAATGGACCTACTAGATGTCTACAGGACATTTCATCCAACTTCTACCCAATATACATTCTTCTCAGCAGCCCATGGAACCTTCTCCAAAATAGATCATATCCTAGGGCACAAAGCAAGTCTCAGCAAGTATAAGAAAACAGAAATTACACCATGCATACTATCTGATCACAATGCAGTGAAAGTAGAACTCAACAACAAAAGTAAAGACAAAAAACATGCAAACAGCTGGAAACTAAATAACTCATTACTTAAAGAACAATGGATCATCGATGAAATAAAAGAGGAAATTAAAAAGTTCCTGGAAGTCAATGAAAATGAAGACACAACCTACCGTAACCTATGATACACTGCAAAGGCAGTCCTGAGAGGAAAGTTTATACCATAAGTGCATATATTACAAAGACTGAAAGATCCCAAATCAATGACCTAATGATACAACTCAAACTCCTAGAAAAACAAGAACAAGCAAATCCCAAAAGAAATAGGAGACAAATAATAAATTTAAGAGCTGAAATCAATGATATAGAAAACAAAAAAACCATACAAAGAATTAATGAAACAAAAACTGGGTTCTTTAAAAAAATAAACAAGATCGATAGACCCCTGGCAAACCTGACTAAAATGAGGAGAGGATAAACCCAAATTAGTAGAATCAGGAATGCAAAAGGGGAGATAACAACAAACACCATGGAAGTCCAGGAAATCATCAGAGACTACTTCGAGAACCTATATTCAAATAAATTTGAAAATCTTAAATGGACACATTTCTAGATACATATGATCATTCAAAACTGAACCAAGAGGGAATTAATCACCTGAATAGATCTATAACACAAAGTGAAATTGAAGCAGCAATCAAGAGTCTCCCCAAAAAGAAAAGTCCAGGACCTGATGGAGTCTTTGCTGAATTCTATTACACCTTTAAAGAAGAACTGATACCAACCCTCCTTAAACTGTTCCACAAAATAGAAAGGGAAGGAAAACTGCCTAACACATTTTATGAAGCTGGTATTACACTTATACCAAGACCACAAAGACACCTCCAAAAAGGAGAACTATAGGCCAATCTCCCTAATGAACATTGACGCAAAAATCCTCAACAAAATAATGGCAAACCGAATTCAACAACACATCAAAAAGATTATTCACCATGATCAAGTAGGCTTCATCCCAGGAATGCAGGGGTGGTTGAACATACAAAACTCAATAAATGTAATAAACCACATTAACAGAAGCTAAGACAAAAACCACTTGATCATCTCAACAGATGCAGAAAAAGCCTTTGATAAGATCCAACACCATTTCATGATAAAAGCTCTAAGAAAACTAGGAATAGAAGGAAAGTACCTCAACATTATAAAAGCTATATATGACAAACCTACAGCCAGCATTATACTTAACGGAGAAAAACTGAAACGATTCCCTCTAAAATCAGGAACTAGACAAGAATGCCCACTATCTCCACTCCTATTCAACATAGTACTGGAATTCCTAGCCAGAGCAATTAGGCAAGAAGAAGGAATAAAAGGAATACAAATAGGTAAAGAAACTGTCAAAATACCCCTATTTGCAGATGATATGATCCTATACCTTAAAGACCCAAAAAACTCTACTCAGAAGCTTCTAGACATCATCAATAGCTACAGCAAGGTAGCAGGATATAAAATCGACGTAGAAAAATCATTAGCATTTCTATACACTAATAATGAGCAAACTTAAAAATTATGTATGAAAACAATTCTATTTACAACAAGAATCAAATACCTAGGTGTAAACCTAAGAAAAGATGTGAATGACCTCTACAAGGAAAACTATAAACTTCTGAAGAAAGACATTGAGGAAGACTATAGAAAGTGGAGAGATCTCCCATGCTCATGGAATGGTAGAATCAACATAGTAAAAATGTCTATACTCTGAAAAGTAATCTGCATTTTTAATGCATTTCCCATTAAAATTCCAATGGTATTCATTAAAGAGATTGAAAAATCTACTGTGATTTTTGATTGAGTATAAATTTTTGAATTTTGATTGAGTATAGCCAAGGCAATACTCAGTCAAAAGAACAATGCTGGAGGTATCACGATACCTGACTTCAAACTACATTACAAAGCAACAACAATAAAAACAGCATGATACTGGCACAGAAACAGACACGAAGACCAGTGGAATTAATAGAGGACCCAGATATGAAGCCACACAACTATAACCAACTTGTCTTTGACAAAGGAGCTAAAAATATACGATGGAGAAATAGCAGCCTCTTCAACAAAAACTGCTGGAAAAACTTGTTAGCAGTCTGCAAAAAACTGAAACTAGATCCATGTATATCACCCTATACCAATATTAACTCAAAATGGATCAAGGATCTTAATATCAGACCACAAACTCTACTGTTGATACAGGAAAGAGTAGGAAATACTCTGGAGTTAGTAGGTATAGGTAAGAACTTTCTCAACGAAACCACAGCAGCACAGCAACTAAGAGATAGCATAGATAAATGGGACCTCATAAAACTAAAAAGCTTCTGTTCATCAAAAGAAATGGTCTCTAAACTGAAGAGGACACCCACAGAGTGGGAGAAAATATTTGCCAGCTACACATCAGTCAAAGGACTGATAACCGGAATATATAGGGAACTTAAAAAACTAAATTCTCCCAAAACTAATGAACCAATAAAGAAATGGGCAAGTGAACTAAACAGAACTTTCTCCAAAGAAGAAATTCAAATGGCCAAATAACACATGAGAAAATGCTCACCATCCCTAGTAATAAAGGAAATGCAAATTAAAACCACACTAAGATTCCACCTCACCCCTGTTAGAATAGCCATCATTAGCAACACCACCAACAATAGGTGTTGGCGAGGATGTGGGGAAAAAGGAACCCTCTTACACTGTTGGTGGGAATATAAACTAGTACAACCCCTCTGGAAAAAAATTTGGAAGCTACTTAAAAAGCTAAACATTGATCTACCATTTGATACAGCAATACCACTCTTGGGGATATACCCAAAAGACTGTGACACAGGTTACTCCAGAGGCACCTGCACACCCATGTTTATTGCAGCACTATTCATAATAGCCCTGTTATGGAAACAGCCAAGATGCCCCAACACTGATGAATGAATTAAGAAAATGTGCTATCTATACACAATGGAATTTTATGCAACCATGAAGAAGAACAAAATGTTATCATTCACAGGTAAATGGATGGAATTGGAGAACATCCTTCTGAGTGATGTTAGCCTGGCCCAAAAGACCAAAAATCGTATGTTTTCCCTCATATGGGGACATCAGATCAAGGGCAAACACAACAAGGGGATTGGATTTTGAGCACATGATAAAAGCTTTAGCACACAAGGGAGGTGTGAGGATAGGTAAGTCACCTAAAAAATTAGTTTGCATTTCTTGCCCTTAAAGCAGAGAAACTAAAGCAGATACCTTAAAAGCAACTGAGGCCAATCGGAACATGGGACCAGGAACTAGAGACAAGGTTAGATCAAAAAGAATTACCTAGAAGGTAACACACATGCACAAGAAATTAATGTGAGTCAGCGCCCTGTATAGCTATCCTTATCTCAACTAGCAAAAACCCTTGTTCCTTCCTATTATTGCTTATACTCAACAAAATTAGAGATAAGGGCAAAATAGTTTCTGTCGGGTATTGAGGGGGTGGGGGGAGAGGGAGGGGGCGGAGTGGGTGGTAAGGGAGGGGGTGGGAGTAGGGGGGAGAAATGACCCAAGTGTTGTATGCACATATGAATATTAAAACAATAAAAAAAAGAAAAGAAAAGAAAATCTAAATAACTCCCTGCACCATATTATATCACAACAGAATAAAACTAGGCTTCAAAAACACAAGAAACCACAGAAAATATTCAAACACATGGAAAATGAAGAACACCCTGCTAAAAAAAATGAGTGACCAAAGTAATAAGGGAACAAATCAAAAAGATCCTAGAATCCAGTGAAAATGATTTTCTAGGATAATGAAAATGCAGCTTACCAGAATCTGTGGGATATAGCAAAGGCTATGCTAAGGGGAAAGTTTATAGTAATAAATGCCTACATTAAAAAAAACCACAGACCTCTGACATAAAAAATCTGATGATGTACCTTAAGCTTCTAGACAAACAAGAACAGATGAAACCTAAAAGCAGCCAATTAAGAGAAATAATAAATATCAATGGTGAGATCAATGAGATCAAAACCAAACAAACTATAAAAAGAATTGCTGAAACAAAAAGTTGGTTCTTTGAGACAATTAACAAGATCAAGAAACCATAAGCTAACATTACAAAATAGAGGGAAATGACCCAAATTAATAAAATCAAAGGAGAAAAAGGGGACATAGCTTCAAATACTAATGAAACCCAGAGAATCATTAGAGTGTAGTTTCAAAACTTACATTCAAGCAAACCAGAAAATCTGATGAAATGAATAATTTTCTATACCCAAATTGCCAACCAAAATTGGACCAACAAGACATTAATCACCCAAATATTCCTATTACATGCATTGAAATTGAAGCAGTGATATAGTCTCCCTAGAAAGAAGAGCCCAGGACCTGATGGATATATGTCTGAATTTTACCAAACCTTTCAACATGACATGAAGGGACACTACCAAACTCATTATGTGAAGCTATCATTATCATACCAAAACCCAATAAAGATGTAACCAATAGACACAGAAAGAGACTTCCACAAAATCCAACACCCTTTCATGATAAAAGTGCTAGAAAACTAGGAATAGAAAGAATATTCCTTAACATTATGTGACATACCTAGAGCCAACGTCATTTAAATGGAAAACAACTTAATGTCTCCTTAATGTCTGGAATGAGACATGGCTGTCCACTTTCTCCACTATATTCAATATAGTCTTGGAATTCCTAACCAAAGCAATAAGACAAGAGCAAGGAGTAAAAGAGATTCAAATAGGGAAGGAAGAAATCAAACTATCCCTATTTGCAGATGACATGATCCTATACTTAACAGACCCCGAAAAAGTCTACCAAAACACTACTAGAAATCATAAATATTTTTGGCAAAGTAGGAGGATAGAAAACTAATGTAAAGAAATTACTAGCTTTTCTATATACCAACAACACACTGCCTAAGAATGAAATCAGGGAAACGACCCCATTTACAATAGCCTCAAAAACAATATTGTATCTCAGAATAAATTTAGCAAAAGAAACCAAAGACTTTTTTAAAGAAAACAATAAACCATTGAAGAGAGAAATCAAGAAGATATCAGAAGGTAGAAGGCCTGCTGTGCCCATGGATTTGTACAATCAACATTGTAAAAATGGCCAAACTACCAAAAGGAAACTACATGTTGGATGCAATCCCTATTAAAATTGAGATGAGATTCTGCCGAGAAATAGAAAAAACAATTGTGAAATTCATATGGAAATACAACAGAACTCAAATAGGCAAAGCAATTCTAAGCAAAATGTCCAATGCTGGAGGCATTACAATACCAGACTTCAAACTATACAAGAGAGTCATAACAATAAAAACAGAGTTTTATTAGCACAAAAACAGACAGGAAGACCAATGGATAAGAATAGAAGATCCAGACATAAAACCATGCATCTATGATGAAATAATCTCCTACAACTGAGCCTAAAACAGGTAATGTTGAAAAGACAGACTCTTCAACAAATGCTGCTGAGAAAACTGGATATTCACATATAGAGGACTGAAACTAGATCCCTGTCTTTCATCCTGTACCAAAATAAACTCAAAGTAGATCAAAGAACGTAATATAAGGTCTGAAATGTTGAAACAACTCCAAGATTAATTAGGAAATACAATGAAACAGGTAAGTATAGGTAATGACTTCCTAAGCAGAGCTCAAAAGGCTCAGCATTAAGAAAAACAATGAACAAATGAGACTGCATCAAAGTAAAAAGCTTGTGCACAGCAAAGGAAATGGTCACCAGACTCAAGAGACAGCCCACAGAATGGGAGAAAATCTTTGCCAGCTACAGAGCTAATAAAGGACTAATATCTAGAATCTATAGATAACTCAAAAAAACTCAGCCCCCAGAGAATCAACCCCCCAAGGAAAAAATGGGCACATGAACTAAACAGAGAATTTTCAAAGGAAAAGGTACAAATGGCCAGTAAATACATGACTAAGTGTTCAACTTCCTTGCTTATAAAAGAGATGCAAATGAAAATAACACCTAGATTTCATCTAAGCCCAGTTAGAATGGCCATAATCAGAGGTACTGACAACAACAAATGCTGGCAAGAATGTGGTAAAACTGAAACCCTAAAACACTGCTGTTGGGAATGCAAATTAGTACAACCAGTATGAAAAGAAGTATGGAGATTCCTCAAAATCTAGAGATAGAACTGTCATGTGATCCATTTATACCACTTCTGGTTGTGTACCCAAAAGAATGTAAGACAGGATAGAGCAGAGACACCTGTACACCGATGTTTAGCACAGAACTACTCAAAATAGCCAAGCCCTGGAAACAGCACAGATGCTCTACAATTGATGCATGGATCATGAAATAGTGGTATATATACACAATGGAGTATTACTCAGCCACAAGGAATAATGGCATGGGGTTTGAAGGTAAATGGCTTCTATTGGAGGACATTATGTTAAGTGAAGTTAGCCAGATCAGAAACACAAAAGACACTTGTTTTCTCCTATATGTGCAATAGGAATTACAGAAGTCAGTTTAATCTAATTGTAATTGTTTGAACTGCATATAAATCAGTCCGATTTTATACTTATGTGGGTTTATGGCCCAGCAATGCATATTCTACTTCCAACTTAAAGGTCTTTCTTTTTAATTGACTCAGGTGAAAATGGAGACAATTTTTACCCCTGTATTCCTAAATGGTCCTATATTACATATTACACATACATGACCCTGGCATTAGTCAGGTTCCTGTCAATAAGACAAAATATAATCAGTTATTAATATCATTGTGCCTCTGCTGAAAGAACTGGGGCATTTTCCCAGTTTATGCAGAACTTTAGGGATGTTTGTATTCATCAGGACAAAAGGATTCATCTCACAGTGGTATATTTTGCTAAAGAAGGTCTAACTAAAGTCAAGTCTAGCCTAGAATCTGTCACAAGAGAGTCTAATTTTCACAATTACACCTTGGTCTCACTGAATGAAGGATTTAATCATGGATGAGCTCAAGCTTGGGACAAGGGAGATGTTTTTCTGTGATGTCGAATTCCTTAACAGCTGCCTATTAAATGCTGAGCCTAGTAAAAAGGTGTTTTATCCTGTGGTGTTCAGTCTTTACAATCCTGCCATAGTTTATGCCAACCAGAACATACCTCCACCTGTGGAGCAGCAACTGGTTCACAAAAAGGATTCTGGTTTTTGGTGAGATTTTGGCTTTGGGATGACTTGTCAGTATCAATCAGATTTCCTGACCATTGGTGGATTTAACATGGAAACGAAAGCCTGAGGTTTAGAAGATGTTCATCTTAATCGAAAATACTTGCATGGTGACTTAATCTTGACTTGAACTCCATTTTCTGGTCTTTTCCACCTGTGGCATGAGAAACACTGTGCAGATGAGCTGACCCCTGAGCAGGACCACTTGTGCATCCAGTCCAAAGCCATGAACGAGGCCATCCACTCCCACCTGTGAATGATGGTGTTCAGGAGGAAGTAGAGAGGTGTCTTCATAAACAGGTGTACGGGACAAACAGTGAGGCCATAGGTTCACTGTGGTCATTCACACATTGCAGTCTGAACCACAAACCAGCACTATTTATTTAGCCTTAATTCCAGTTCTAGATACTGTGCCTCTTCAGAGAAGACATGTTTATTTTTCATGTTCTTTCTGACATTACTTTAGCAGATCAACTTGATACAAGAAATAAAAAAAGAAATGATTAAATGCAGAGCCTGTTTTGCACAAATTCTGCTCTATGGGACAGTTGACAGAATGAAATCTGATGTTTGTCTCAAAGGTTGTTTTGAGTTTATGTCTGCCAAGTGCCCATGTTCACATTGCATGTGGGATGGCCTGGTGTTCTCCCATAGGTGATTGCATCTGGTTGGAGGGACAGAATGTTGTAGGGGATGATGGGTTGGTCAGAAGGGACATAGTGTTAGACATGATGCAAGGACAGAAATCACCTGCTGACTGCTAAGTCAGTCCCCTGCTTCATTTTTAGATGAATGCTGTGGTTGACAGTGTGAAGAATCCTTTCTCCCTGAAGCAGAAGGTAATTAAATGATATAACTGAAATCCACAGTCAAGCTAGAGAAGGCAGAATTCAAAACCCCTTAACTTAGTGTTGCTTAGCCCCTGAATGTCTGTTTTTAAGCAAATAGATAGCACTAGAAAATAGATTAGAATCGGTGGCTTGATTAAAAATAAAATGTGTTAAGCCAGGTGTGATGGCACACAGCTACAATCACAGCACTTGAGAAACTGAGGCAGGAGGATTGAGATCTTGTCTCAAAAGAAAGAAAAAAAGAAAAAGAAAAAATACATACATATGCATATATACATGTGCATATATATATAGTGTTAGGAATATGCATATTAATATGTTCAGAACTAGTAGTCAAAGTTGCTGTTGACTGTTTAAAACAGAAGTAAATTTGGAAGAATTTTACATACCACATTTAATTATGCTGGCATGCAGGATATACTAGCTTTGTCTGAGAGCATCATTTTACATGAGCCAAATGCATTTAGGGCCTTCCTGAGGAGGCTCAGAGTAGATGAGTTTTGTTTGTTGCTTCCTACTTTCTCATTTAGCATGGATCCATGTGTATTTTTTCTTTATTTTCAAATATGTTAGTGTTCACTAATATCTGCATTATTATAATCCTTTCAGTTGAAATACAGTTTTCTTGAGGAGGCAAAGAAACAATTTAATAAGGTACCACAAGATAACTCTGATTTGAGAAAAGGGAAGGAGAGAGGAAAGTAGTCTGAATGGAAATCTGAATTACAGGCTATTTTAGAGGAATTGCTTGCAGACAGAATGTTGTTTTAGTTGAAGTATAAATTATATTAATGAGACAGGATGAGTAAGAAATTATATTCAGGCAGGATTATACTATTATTACTTATCACCCATGGATCTTTTACCATTAGGTCAGTTGCTAGACACAGAAATTGGAAATAAGTTTAAAGGCATACATAAATTTCTTAATTGGCTTTTAAAAGGGACTACTATCTGTATATAACCCCTGAAAATTCACAGAAGAAAAAAAAAGTCATTATTTTTGCTCAATAAATCATAGCACTTGAAATATTAGAAACTTCAAATTTCCAGGTGCTGTATGAATCCATTTTTACAATACTATTCTCACCAATTTTAAGTTGGGGTGGCATTTAGGTATTTTTCAAGATGTGTAGTATGTTTGCAAAATAATTCTAGCCAGTGTCTTCTTTTGTATGCAGTTATTTATTATGAAGACCAGTAAATTATGGTATTTAAAATGAGATACCTTAAGTATTTGTAAAAGTAAGTTGGAACTCATTTTTTGAGAAAATCAATTTATCTTTTTCCTATTTTTTAAACTAGCTTTTAATTTAAAGATGGAAGCTAAGCAATGAAAACTTTACTATGTTTTTGACATTAAATGCTACCCGTAAAGTATTTTTATTACCAAAAAAAAATCCTTACTCAATGTCCTTCTTGCTTTTAAGGTTTCTGTTGAGAAATCTGCTGTTATTTTCATTGGTTTACCTTTATATGTTACTTGTTTTTTTTCTCTCTTAAAACCTTCAGCATTCTTTCTTTGTTCCCGTTGCTAGTTGTTTTTAATGATAATATGCTGTGGCCATGTCTCTTTGTTGTGATGGAGGCTTCCATACTTGAACGGGCATCACTTTCTTGAGATTTGGGGAATTTTCTGCAATTATTTTGTTACATATACTGCATATTCCTTTGGCTTGCACCTCTTCTCCTTCTTTAATGCCCGTGATTCTTCCAATTTGTCTTTTTCTACCCTTTTACGGTTTTTGCTTTTGGTGTTAGGCTTAGGATATTTTTGGTTTGTTTTTTTTTTTGGTTGGGCCTGGGTTTGAACTCAGGGCCTCATGCTTTCTAGACAGGCACTCTACCACTTGAGCCACTCTGCCAGCCCCATGATTCTTTAATGCCATGATTTTTATGGAGTCGCTGCGTTCTTCCATATTTCTTTCACAGTTCTTGAGTCTTTTGTTTAATAGTCCTGTTTTTTCTTTAATATCTATTTTATCTTTGATGTCTGAGGTTCTGTCTTCCACTTGCACTAGTCTCCTCTAGTGGCTTTACTCTGTATTTTTTAATTTGATTTAAGGAACTTTTTAATCCAGGATTTCTGCTTGGTTCTTTTTTCTGAGATTTTCCTTATCTTTGTTAAACTCCTCTTTCATATGTTGTGCTGTCTTCTTTATTTCATATATCTCTTTTTTAATAATCTCCTTTGTTTAACTTCGAAAGTTGTTAAAGTCCTCTCTGATTTCATTTAGTTGTTTCTGTGACGTCTATTATTTGTGATGTCTTGATATTCTTTAAGTTAATTCTGTACATTCTGTTTAGCCATCTCTTGTATCTTCTCCATGAATATCTCAATATGCTTACTCATTATTTCATCTTTGAGAAAATTTTTATAAATGCCACTGAGCTCATTGGTCATATTTTTCATCATTCTGTTGGGGGTGAGGCACTAGGTATTCATTTTCTTCATTTCACACTAAACTCTATTGAATTGTTGGTCTTTTGAGGGGTGGAATTCTCTTGCATTCTTCTACCCATGCTTCTATTTTGTGTCATGCTGTAATGTAATTGATTGGATAGTTCGGGGTTTTATTTACCTGTTATCTTTCCCTTGATTTAATTACTGTGTTGGGACTGCCTTAGTCATTAGCTGGGTTGATTTGCTATTTCTGTCCCTGATCTGAAAGTGTAAATTACCAATTGCACAGACCAGTTCAATGCCAGACCAGTTGTTTATATATTATATAGTGAACCCCTTTGTGATATTATCTACTATCAGTGAATTGGGGGGGCAGTTATTTGGATGGAGATAGATACTTGGTTAATTTGAAAAAGCAGTGCTAGAAGGGGGAGCAGAAAGGAGTTAGAGAGGAAGATGTGTGGAAGCTATTGGGTTTTATGGTCCTTTTTGTTTTACGCTGTACTTCAGTGGTAGTGGAGGGTGCTTGGTTCAGGGATTGCAGAGGGATAATGGTGTTCATGGTTGGTAAGGTAGACAAATAAGTGGGTGGTAAGTGTGGAGGATGTAGAGGTGGTAGGGTGAAAGGTAGGGGAAGGTGAGGAGGGGAAAGTAAAGTCCAGGGGAAGGAATGGATGGAAAGATTCAGGAAAATTATTTGGAATGCAGAACAATGGATTGTAGCACAGGATAAGAACAGAAAGTGAAGGGAGTGAGAATAGAGATAAGAAAATAGTAGTTATAAAATTAAATATACAAAAATGGGAAAACTAAGAAAATGTAAAATAAAAAATAAGAATAAAAATGAAAATGGTGCAAAAGTAGAAAATAACAACAAAAAATAATACCAGTTTGGTGAAAGTTCTGGACTTATTCCTTTGGCACCATATCTATATACTAGTGTTTATGACTAAGGCTTTCTCTGTGTCTCTGTCTCTTCTCAAAGTTATTATTCTGGGCTGTGTGGAAAAGGGTGCTGCCCCTCTGTCAGACAACTTAGGGAGGAGTCAGTGGGTTTTAGTCCTCCTCTCCTTAGTCTGATGGGCCATCTGATGCAGGCAGGTTGTCACACCAGAAGGTAGGCTTATGAGCAGTAGTTGGTATCTTCTACCCACAAGGCAGCTTGCAATTTAGGTCTGTGGTTGTTTGATATGGGATTGTCCAAGTGGTCAGATATGTTACTGTTTTCACCGGCCAACAGTTGAGTTTTTCTACACTGGCAACTCTGGGAGGTCAGCTCTTTCCCCAACAAGACAGGGCAATTCAATGTTGTGGGCCACCTATAGTCCCAGGAGATAAGCTCAGCAATCTGCTAAGGCCCTGCAATGGAGGGTTGGCATCTTGCCCTCCACCTACTCTCCAAGATTGGTTCAGACTTCCAGCCAACCCACTCTGACAGCAGTGGGTTCATGAAGTGGGGGAGTGTTTGCTGTCTGCCCATGAGCTATGCTGGATAACATAACTAGGAGAGTGTGTGGTATGCAGTGCAAACCTGTTGGGTTTGCAGATTCACACAGGTAGATTTGCGTCCAGGCTGGTTGGTAGAAATATGGGCTTTGCATGGGTTAGGTGTCTAGTATATTGCAGAGTTCAGTTCCATTTAATTCTCTGTTTTCTGCTTTTTGCAAGGAAAGAACAAAAAAGGAGACGGTCAGAGGCTTTTCCAAAGGTTGACATACCCCAGTGACTGTGCCATACCAGGACTTCCCCAGCTGTTAGGCGCAATTAAAAGCTGTTTTAAGGTTCAGTCCTTGGATTTTATGTGCACCGTATGTGTTGGTGGTTATTTAGTTGGCTAAAGAGAATCAGAATTACCCAAATGTAGCTTCCACAACTCAATTGATTTCTGAAATTTATGGAATTTCTGATTCCCACACTTATCTGCTATCTTGGATCTCTTCCAATCATTTATATGCCTGTTGTTTACTTTTTACCTATTCCTTGTTTACTGTACTGCTTGGTCAAAATGGTTTACTCTTTCTTGAATCTTCCTATCTCATCTAGTTTCTTGTTCTGTGTGTAAAAGTCTTTAAGTATTTTCTGTAGTGCTGGCTTGGTAGTCATGAATTTCTTTACTTTTTCTTTTTGTGGAATGTTTGAACTTCTTCTTACATAGGAAGGATAGTTTTGCAGGATAGACTAATCAAGGTTGACAGTTGCTTTTTTTAGGGCCTGAATTATGTTTTTCCATGACCTTCTTAATTTTAGAATTCGTGGTAATAAATCTGCTGCTTTTCTAATGGGTTTGCATTTATTTGTGACTTATCTTCTCTTTGCAGCTTTCAGTATACTTTCTTTTTTCTGTTTGGTGAATATTTTGATTATGACATGTCTGAGGGTGCTTCTTTTTTTGCCCTGATGTTTTGACATTCTGTAAGCTTTCTGTACCTGGATGACTCTCTCAAGGTTAGGGAAGTTTTCAAGTATTATTCTATCTAATAGGTTGTCTATGCCTTTATTTTCCATCTCTTTTCCTTCTATACTCTTGATTTGTAGGTTTGGTCTATTCATGGTGTCCCAGATATCCTGCATGTTCCATTCATATTTTCTTAGCATTTTTTTGTGATCTTTTCCTGTTTAATCTTATTCCTTTACTTTGTCATCTGTTCCTGATACTCTATTTTCAACTTGCTCCACTGAGTTCACCAAGATTTTGATTGAATTTTTTATTTTAAATATTGAGCAGTACAGAAGCTTTAACATTTTTATTTTTGGATGCCTTTGACTTCTTGAAGTAGAGATTAAAGATAGTGAGGGTCTTTTCCAAATTCATGTTTTCTTTCTTAACTGTGGAGCATACTTCACCATAAGATTATGTTTCTCTTTTAGTTTAATCCATTTCTGAAGAATATCCAATTCGTTAACACTGCTGGAATTCAAGTGATTTTACACGAGAAAAGGAAATTGTAGGCAGAGTATGACATTGTGAACTTTTGGAACTTTCCAGAAGGTCTTTGTCTTAATGTGAAAGTGCAAATATTTTCTCCACATGCTCCACATGGTCATGAATTGTCTTTAGCTGAAGATAGGATAGAATGGAACATAGAAATTATAAAAGTATTTATATATACCCAAAATTTTGTGAACAAGAATTGTTATTTATTTAATATTGATCATTGTAGTGTCATGTGTTTTTTGATGTTATTTAGATAAATAAAATGTTCCATTTGTTATGCAATGCACTAAAATAAGCATTGAATTTGTTGTCTTAAATAGGAAAAAAGGAATCCTACACAAAGAAGAGTAGGATTAAAGCAGAAAGACAATACAAGAAAAATTAAACCTCAACGTATCAGAAGATAATCTAATGAGTATTAAGACAGTTTCATACACTACAAAAGAACAAAACAAAAAATGTTAGGAATTACTACATACCTTTCCATAATAACTCTGAATGCAAATATGCTCAATTCTCCAATCAAAACACACCAGTTAACAGAATGGATCAAAAAACAAGCTCCAACCATTAGCTGCCTATAAGGAATGCACCCCATTGGCAAAGAGAAACCCAGGATAAAAGTGATAGGATGCTAAAATATTTTCCATACAAATGCAACCCAGTTGCACCCAAGAGTATCTGCTGTGTCATAACTGACATGGTAGGTGTCATACCAAAATTAGGCAGAAGAGACAAATCTCTCTTTTCTTATTGATAAAGGGAAAATGTAGGAAAATAACATAACCATTACAAACATGTAGTCACTGAAATTCACCACAGTCAATTTCATAAAGTTAACACTACTAAACATACAAAAACTCTGTCTTTAAAACAATAATAGTGGATGATTTTAATACCACACTTTCACCAATAGATAGGTCCTTTAGACAAAAAAAAACTAACAGGGCAAATAAATTCAGAATTAAATGATCCTTTAAATCAAATTAACATAATAAACATCTATAGAATATTCTACTCAAAGCACAGCTATAAACGTTCTTTTCAGGACCCCATGAAACTTTGTCCAAAATAAGTCAGATTTGAGGGCATAAAAGGAAATATTAATAAACAGAAGAAAATTTTACTTTATCCTGGTATAACTAGAAAAAAATAATGAGAAACTGAAGATAATATTCAAACATATGGATAGTGTACAATTCACATTGAATGATTAGTGGGTCATCGAATAAGTAGAGGAAGTAATGATGACCACACTACATTAAATGAGCCATGCATCAGTGGCTTATGCATGTAATCCTAGCTACTATGTTAGTTAAGATTGGGAGGACTTAGGTTTTAGGCCAGCCCGGGCAAATGGTGAGACCAATATCTCTAAAATAACTGGAGCAAAATGAGCTGCTATTGAGGGTAAAGAAGTAGAACACCTGCTTTGCAAGCATAAAGTCCTCAGTCCAAACCCAGTCCAACAAAAAATATTGATGTCTGAACATGTCATAGTGAAACACTTTACTTTGTAGAAATAGGAAGTAAGTTAACATAAAATAAAAATGGTCCAGTTGCATTCTATTCCTACACTCACTTTGAACATGTCATATTCCATTATATATCATCATATATATAGTGTTTAGCTTAATATATTGAGTTATTATTTAATAGTTCTTTTAGTCTTCATACTAAGTGATTGTATGATTTTGTACTATACTTACAATTCTAAAAAGCGTTCTGAGTTTGTTTGTATAATCTCTTTTATTAGTGAGTTTTACGCCTAACCATATTTTCTTTCTAATCATTGTTGGTTCTTTCTTTCAGTTTCAGGTTTATCGTATTTTAGTTGTTCTATGTTGAACTACATTCTTTTTATTCCTAGTTTCTCGAAGGCTTTTTATCATGCGTGGATGTTAAATATTTTATTTCCATACAGTAGTTGTATAGGGTGATACGTTGTGATATTTGCATGTGCAAATATTCAATTATGAAGAATTTTCTAAGGATCCCCTGAATATTATTATTACTTGTTTTGATATGTTTTATCTTATCTCTAATTTCACATCTCTATTTTTTTGGTTAGCTTAGCCAAGTGTTTGTCAATACTGTCTATCTTTTCAAAGAATCTGCCATTTTTTCATTGATTCTTTGTGTTGTTCTTTTAGTCTCCAATTCATTAATTTCTGCTCCAGTCTTTATTATTTACTTCCATCTAATGTCTTTATGTTTGGCTTATTCGTCTTCAAAGAGATTGATATGCATTACTAGGTAATTTTTGATTTTCTAGTGAAGACACTCCCAGCTTTACCTTTTTATTTGACAAGCAAATTTTTATTTTATTTATTTATTAATTCACTCATTGCTGTACAGATGTTTAAACACAGGCCTCATGCTTGCTAGATAGGCACTCTAACTCTTGAGCCACACCACAAGTTCAAGACATTTTATTAATGCATAAATGAAATATATTTTATACATTGTAATTGAATAGAAAATTTTTTTGCAAGATACCTGTCCCAAAGTTGGTGTCAAACTGCACTTTTGGTCACACACTGAGGCCCACTCTCCTTGTGAGAGCTCTGGATAACAGCTTTGCCTCACCTCAACCAAGACAGTTGGTTTAAAACACAGAATAAATGCTCTACTCTTAACGTGTTTATTGTTTTGGCTAAAGTTCTTGACATTTCCCAGTATTTCTACCTGAACATTGCCTTCAAGTTTAATTTTCTTAATTACTTTCAAAACATCCTTTGCATACATTGCATTACTTTATATAATGCAAATTAACCCATATACTTGGAATTGAATCATATGTAAAGGTCCTGAATTACAGGAGCTTAGATTTGTGATATGTACTTTGGTAATTTTTTTGTGTGTTACTAGGGTTTGAATTCATGGCCTATACCTTGAGTCACTCCTCCAGCCCTATTGTGTGATAGGTTTTTTCCAGATACGGTCTCATGAGCCATTTTCTTTTTTATTTTGTTTTATTTGTTTATTCTTATTATTGTGCTGGATGGGAGTAAATTGTACCATTTGCAAAGGTTCTTACAATGTATCAAATATATCATACTTGAACTCACATACTTCACTGCTCTCTTCTATAGCCCCTTCCCTGACTCCTGGAACAGTTTCAACAGGTATCATTTTTGCATTTATATACATATGTATACATTATTTGCACCTTATCCACCCTCCTATCCCTTTCTTCACTACCTCCCCCTTCCCATAGGTGCCAACCTTCTTGTCCCCCCTAGGATGAACCTATTTTCCCCTCTTATTCTCTGATTTTGTAGAAGAAAAACCAGAAAACATAAAAAGAGAAACATGGTGTTTTGGCTAATTTGAGATAAATACAGCTGCACAGGAAGTTTCCTTGTGTTGTTTCCATGCATAATGTATTACAACCCCAGTTGGTTCATCTATTCCAGTACTCTTCACTCCTTCCTAGGCCACTTCCCAACTTGGCCCCGGCCACTTTAAGATTTCTATATTCATTTCTCTACAGTGAGCAAATCAACCACATTCAAGTTTTTTGTTTCCTTCCCTTGCCCTAACCTCCCATGCATGTCCTCCTCGTTGAGTGATCCATGTTACATAGTGTTGCTGCATTTGTTTTAGGGCTATAATCTGAATATGAGGGAGAACATGCAGCTTTGACCTGCTGAGCCTGAATAACTATTTAAAATGATTTTCTCCAGTTCTATCCATTTTATCTGCAAATGAAAATCTTTCATTTTTTATGGCTGAGTAAAATTCCACTGTGTATAAATACCACACTTTCTTAATCTACTAATCAGGAGTGAGGCATCTTGGCTGTTTGCATTTCTTAGCTATTGTGAATAGTGCTGCAATAAATATGGGTGTGCAGGTTCATTTGTAGTAACCTGCCTAACATTCCTTCAGGTAAAATCCCTAGGAGTGGTATTGCTGGAACAATGTTTTAAGTAGGGGGAGGAGGATGAGAAAGAATGATGGCTGGGGTTAATCTGATCACGTTATATTGTACATATAGAAAAATTCGTAATAACTACCCCTGTAAACTAGCATATACTAATAAAGGGGTAAAAAAAGAAATCCATGCTGTCCGTGATAAAAGAGAATTCAATTGCATGATTGAAATAACTTTGAGAATGTATCCAATTGATAAAGTGAACTCTGTTTTGGTGGCAGAAGAAGCAGAACTCTTATAAGTTGTTTTACACAAATTGTATAGAAATGTTGAAATCAAAGAAACAGAAACTTCTAAAAATAAATGCAAGGAGCAAGAACTACTTCCATGTCAGAACAAAAGATTGTAATTTCTTGTTCTGAGGCTTCCAACATTATGCTCTACAGTGCTTTTCAATGCTCAAGCCAAAGAACACTATTATAGTTTCTCTCTTAAAAGAGGGATTCAAAGTCCTCTTGATATCCTTATTCCTCAGGCTGTAGATGAACGGGTTCAGCATGGGGGTGACCACACGGTACATCACTGATGCTTTTGCAGTTGACTCGGAGTTTTGAGTCACCGAAGAACTGAGGTACACACTTAGGCTAGTGCAATAAAATAGGGAGACAACCAAGAGGTGAGACATACAGGTGGAAAATGCTTTATATTTGCCCTGACGTGAAGATGTTGCACATATGGAGGTTACAATCTTGGAGTAAGAATACAGGATGCCACTGAGGGGACAAACAGCCAGTAGCATTCCTGTCACATACATCACCATGTTATTAAGAAATGTGTCGGAACAGGCAAGTTGAAACAACTGATTAGGTTCACAGAAAAAGTGAGGGATTTCTACCACTGTACAGAAGGACAATTGTAACACCATCATGCTGTGTAACAAGGAATTCAGGGCACTTGTGATCCAGGAAACCAGCACCAACAAAACACAGAGCTGCTTTTTCATGATGACCATGTAGTGGAAGGGGTGACAGATGGCCACAAAGTGGTCATAGGCCATCACAGCCAAGAGGAAGTTGTCCAAACATGCAAATAATGCAAAGCAATAAATCTGGATGATGCAACCTGTGTAAGTCATGGCTTTACTCTGTGTCTGGATGCTTAAAAGCATGTTAGGGACAGTAGTGGATATAATACACATGTCCACAAAGGACAGGTTGAAGAGGAAGAAGTACATTGGCATGTGCAGGTGGGAGTCAGATATGGTGGCCAGGATGATAAGTAGGTTACCAAACACAGTGGTCAGGTACATGGACAGGAACAGTCCATATATGAGCGGCTGAAGGTCTTGTTGTTCTGAAAATCCCAGAAGAAGAAATTCTGAAATTAGGGTATAATTCTTTGGTTCCATGTGCTGTTTGTGACTATCAGGAAAGAGAAAAATTACATGACAAACTTTCATATCTGGTATCTTTTAAATTATTCCTCCTGACATCTCCAATTAGGAATTCCTGTCCCAGTTTTAATTTTCTTAAAAAAATCACATATACTACAGTTTTAATAAGCAATTCTTTTATGCATTTAAGAAATGCAAATTGAGTTGCATCCTTGTTTTTAGCAGTGTGTAGCCAATGAGTAAAGTTTACTAGAAATAAAAGTCCTTACAGACCTTTTATGGTTAAGTAATATAATTGGATTATAGAATTCTCAAAAGTGAGGCATAAAAGAGAATTTTGAATGTTTTCACCTAAAACAATGATAGATGTTTGAGGACATAGATATGGACATTACACAATATGTACATTTCCTTAAACATCACTTTGTATCATAAATATTTACAATTTTTAGGTGTCAGTTTAAAATGAAAAAGAGATTATCATATAGCTGATTATAACAATGCCTGTTAAGAAAAAATGGCCAGGTAAAAGTGGCATGGATGAAGGTACTTTTCATGGGGTGTAGGTAAGAGAGGTAAGGAAGATAACTTTGAGGAGGTGGTTGGAGCCATGCGGTTACCTCACAAGTTGGTGTCTGGCAGAGATATGAGCAGTGCAATGGCCCTGAAGTTGGCATTTTTATTGTACATGACATTTCAAAAGGAAGGCATTGTGTTTAAAAGAAAATGAGCAAGTGGGAGATGATGGAGCTATTATGTCCAAAAGGGTAGATGAAGGAGATGGCTTCCAGGAAGATGTGACATTTTAAGATTTTCTTATGCAGAGACCTTGACTCCCATGTTGAATTTATAGTTTAGTTTTTAGCAGCTTTCCTGAGCTATAATTTCTGTGGAAAGAGCTGCACATGTGTAGTGTGTGTACTCAGATAAGTTTAGATACCCTGAGCACCCATCACCACAACTGATATTACAGACATAATCTTCACCTCCCAGAATTGTCTTGTGCTCCTTTTGTAAAATTTTGAGACATAGTCTCACTTTGTAACCTAGACTGGACTTGAACTCATGATCTCTGCTGCCTCAACCTGCTCTGTGCTGGGGACACAATTGTATGCTGCTATGTTCACTCTTGTAACAGATTTCAAGGTGCACAAGATCATACTGTTAGTTTTAGGTACTGTGTCCTACAACAGTTTTCTACAAGTTAATCATCTTATGTAACTTACACAGAGAAATAACTCCATATTTCTCATTCTTCCTTCATCCCAGCACCAAGATTCTATTACATGTGTCTATGATATCTAAATTACATATCCTATGTACAAGTGATCATGAAATGTTTTGAACTCAAGTGCATGCTATGTATCAAAAGGATCCCACTTTATTTTCCTCTGTTGATTATCCTTCCCATATATGAATTGCATGGTCACAATTTGGTTAGATAATGGCTATACAAGAAAAGAAAATTATAGACCAATATCCTCAAAGATCACAGATGCAAGTATCCTCAAAGCAATACATGCAATGTGCGATCAATAGCTAGTTTAAAGCTGTTGATTATTCAAAGTTTAGAATATGTGTGCTCAGGCCTCAGTGCTCTGAGGATGACTCTAGAAGATGCTGTGCCTCTCAGGATAATCTGTCCTCTGTGTTTATGTGATTATCTGTGGGGTCACTGTACCATGCATGCATTTATTTTATTGAATTGCATTTTCATGATAATGTGAGATCCGATGCTCAGAGAACTTTGTGTTTTCTAAATGGTGAAACATTTTAGAAAGTAGGTCTTGAAAAATTAGTCAAGTGGCAGGGTAAGATGCCTTGCAAGCACAATTCACCAACTTAAAACCCCAACAATACCAAAAATTCTTTTTAGAAAATATAGGCAACAATGGAGAAATTAAGAATTTTGCTATAAAAAGAATGATCTAGTAAATAAATGGATTCAAAACAACTGCCTTAAGTGAAACTGAATTAAAATCTAAAATAACTTCTCAAAGAAAAGAGATAAAATAACAACAATTTGATGACAGTAACAAGAGTTTTTTATTCAAGATTTAATTGAGACTACCTGGAAATACTCTTGTTAGAAGTGGAAGGAGGAATATCTGAAGTTCTAATTTCATAGCATGTAAAATAAAGTGACTCAAATATGGCTGTGACACTGGATACAGCTCCAGGTCACAGAAATGCCACTAAGTGAAACCAGGATCACAGTATTTCCCAGTTCCCTTCCTGAATTCTCACCATGCCCTGACTAAAGAATCACTTTTGTTATCACACTCATTTCTCACACTGACTATTGATGCCAGTTCTTTATACCCACTGTCCAGAAAGGGAATCTTCATACATGTGATGAAGCTGAAATATGCCAAAAAGAGGTATAGGTGACCTTGACATGAACTAGAAGAATGTGTTCCACAGTGTGTTAAAGGATGATTGATTTTGTAAAAATAGAACCAATCATAATAGACAAAGCTGTACTAATCAGGAAAACATTGAAAATAAGATAGCTGAAATTACCGAAGTCAGTTTATTAATTGTAATGAGACAGAAAATTGCAATTTTAAAATGCAGTGGGAGGATAAGTATGTAATATGACTGAAGGACAGTGTTGAGCACACAAACATGCATAAAGTTTTACATACTCTCTCTCAAGAATATATCCATATATATGCATGTATATGTGCAAAATGGAAAATTGCAAATTTAGTGATAAAAACTTCCAGTTCACTTTCTGAAATCAAAAGACAAAAGCACTCAAACCCTGTAAGATCAAAGAATTTACTTTTATGTGAATGCCAGCATGACAGCAGACATTGTGAAATGTGTGCCTCACATTGTTACAAGGTAGAGTTTGCAAGGAATCCAGTCATCTGATCCTTTTTTTAAAGTACATGGTTTGAACTGTGGGCCTGGACCTTGCTAGACAGGAGCCTTACCACTTGAGCCAGGCCCCAGTCTTCATCTGTTCTTTTTAATAATATGGAAGCAGACTCAAATATGCTGCATGTTAAAAATTAAAGAAAAAAAATCCCTCTTTGCACTGTACATCCTTATGCACCAAAACTCAATCTCACAGTTGCTAATTGAAACAATTTTGGATATATTTCTATTTTTATAAGGACTATTTTACAAATTCTTCAGTCTCTGGCTGTGCTTCCATTTCCATCACATAATTTGTATGGTCTATGCATTGCAGAGTCTAAAACTCAATTGTATTTTTAACATTTTAAGTATCTCATTAACTTACTTCACTTCATGTAATTGAACTCAGGCAGTGATCTCTCAGCTAAGTGGTAGGCTGGCTTGGGTACAGGTGAAACCCAGTAAATTTTGTCTGTTTCTGTTCTGGCTGCACCTTTTGTGCAGGACTTACTGGGGTCTCAGACTCACCCTGATGGGGTCTCTGAAAAGAGGGTCACCATGTAGAAATCTGGATTTCTCCCTGGATGGCGGATAATGTCGACTGAATGTCTTCCCCATACAAGAGAGCAGGAGGCTGTGAAGCATTTGGGTCCTAGCCAGAGTTAGGACTTTTAGGACTTCAAAAGGAACAACTGTGTCCTGTTTTGGTCAAGCCTGCATCCTCTGAGGACAGCACCAAGGATGTATTTCAAGCTCCTTGTGCTCATTAGCTACATTTCCTCTCATACTCCAAGTCCTGAGTGCCTGAGTCCCCTGTGGGACATTGGTCTGAGAAGCAAGGAAAATATTTCCTGCTCATTCTATGTTCCTGAGAGACCAGATTTGAAATTAGGTGACCTAATTAATACATTTTCCATTAAATCTCTGCCTTTCAGAAATCTAACCTTTTGAGCAGTTTTTCCCAATCCTTACTTCAATTTTTTTTGCAGAGTTTGAGGTAACAGACTTTACTAAATTCCTTGGAATACCAGAGCACTTGTGTGTAGAGAGTTCCTGATAAATTAAGAAAATTGATAATGTTGTGGGTGCAACTCAAGTGATAGAGACCATGCCCAGCAAGCACAAGAAAATCCTTGAGATCAAACCCCAGTACCACAAAACAGAAGAAAATTTTCTATTCCCTTCTGTACATATTTTGTTAGCATGTATTAGATGTACACAGTGGCTTCATTGTTGTGTATCCATACATGCATTAAGTGTGTCCTGATCAAATTCACCCCTATATGACTCTCCCTTTTCCTCCTACTTCTTAAAACAGTTTCAACAGGTTTCATTGTACTATTTTCAGTAATATTTATAAAGCACTTTGAAAATGTTTCTACCTTATCCTTATGCCCTCATTCTATGTACTCTACCTACTCCCCAAAGAACCTGTTTTACATTCCTGTCATTCATTTTTAATGAATAGATTCCACATATTGGGAAGGATATGCAGTATTTGTCTTCCCAAGCTTGGCTTATTTGGCTTAACATGACTATCTCAAGTTCTCAATTTTCCTGCAAATGACATAAATTCATTCTTCTTTATGCTGATCACACACCATCATGTATATATGCCAATTTTCTTTATCCATTCATCAGTTGATAGGCTCTTGAGCTGATTCCACATTTTGGCTGTTGTGAACAGCACAGTCATAAACATGGGCATGCAAGTATCTTGACTGGAGATTGAATTATATTCCTTCATTTATATGTACAGGACTGCAATAGCAGGATCATATAGTAGTTTTGTCTTTGATTATATAGGCTCTACATACTGACACCCATAGTTGCTGCATTAATTTATATTCCCACCAACACTTTATAAGTGTACATTTCCCCCCACTTCTTCACCAATATTTGTTGTTTATTTATTTATTTTTTTGATGTGAGCTATTCTGGCTGGTGTTAGATGGAGTCTCAGTGATGTTTGAGTTGAATTTCCCTTATGGCTAAAAATGTTGAACATTTCTTCTTGTACTTATTAGGCAATATGATCTTATTCTTTTGAAAACTCTCTGCTCAACCAATTTGCACATTTATTGATTAAATTAATTATTCTTTTGGTGCTTAATTTTTGGAGCTCTTTATATCCTGATTATTAATTCATTTATTTGCTGAATACCTGACAAAGATTTATGCCCATTCTGTATTTTTTGTTTTGATTTTGGTAATTGTTTCCTTAACAGTGCAGAACCTTTTCAATTTATTGTAGTTTCATATTTAAGTTGTTGGTCTTATCCTCTGTGCAACTGGAATTTTATTCAGAAAACTGTTATCTATGCCTGTACTTTAAAGGTTTTTCCTTATGTTTCACTTTAGCAGTTACAACGTTACTGATCTAACATTGTGATATTTGATACATTTCAAATTGGTTTTTATATAGGATGAAGAAAGTGCATTTTCTCCCTCATAGGTTTTTGACTATCAATGTGAGGGCTTTTATCTGGCTCTTCCATTGTATTCCACTCATTTTTGTATCAGTTTTTGTGTCGGCACCATACTATTTTTGTTAATATACCTCTGCATTACAATTTGTATTGAGGTGTTGTGATACCTTCAGCATCGCTCCTTTTGGTCAGCATTTCTTTGACTATTTGGGTATGTTGTGCTTTCATACCTTATTGAAGACACTGTCTTATCTCCAACATAAGTTTTGGCACCTTTTTAAAAAATAAGGTAGATGCAACTGTGTGGGATTATTTCTGAGTCTTCTATTACATTGGTTTGTGTCTGTTTTTAACCATGTGATTTTTGTTACTATGGCTTTGTGGCATAATTTAAAGTCAGGTGTTGTGGTAGGTCAGAGTTATTCTTCGTCCTCAAGGTTACTATCTATCTGGGATCTTTTGTAGTTCCATATGAATTTTTGGATAGATTTTTCTATTTCTGTGAAATAGAATTTTGGTGAGAAATGCATTGAATCTGAAAATTGCTTTCAGTAACGTAGTCATATTCACAATAATAATTCTGCTGATCCATGAACATGGGAGATATTTCCACCTTTTATTGTATTCTCTTATTTCTTCCTTCAGTATTTCATAAGTTGGATTGCACAGATCTTGCACAACCTAGTTGTTTATTCCTAGGCATCTTTTGATGTTATGATTAATAGAATTTTTTTCTATTTTTCTCAATATGTAATTATTTGGTATAAAGAAAAGCTACTGAAGTAGGTGCAAGTGTTTATTCTTGTGGAGTTTTTATGATCCTTTGAGAAAGGACCATATCATCTGCAAATAAGGATGATTTGATTTTTACTCTTCTGTTTCTATCCCTTTTATTCCTTTCTCTTGTCTTATTGCTATAGTTTCTTAGCACTATATTGAATAAGACTGGATAGAATGGACACCCTTGTCTCATTCCTTACTTTAGAGGAAATGATTTCACTTTCTCCCCATACAGTACAATGTTGGCTGTAAGTATGTCATATATAGCCTTATTATGATGAGGCATGTCTGTTCTACTAGTTTCTTTAGGGTTTTTATCATGAATCAATGTTGAAATTTGTTGAAGGTTTTTTTCTATATCTGTTGAGATGGTCACGTCATTTTTGTCCTTAATTTTAATTATATGCTATATCACATGTATTGATTTGTGTGTGTTAAAGCATATGGACACAATCCAATTTGATCCTGGGCTATGATCTTTTAAATGTGTTGTTGACTTTCGATTGCAAGTATTTTATATATTGAGAAATTTTGTGTCTATGTCCATCAATGAAACTAATCTATATTTTTTCTTTTTTAACTTACCTTAATTTTGCTTTTTCCATTTTATTAGCATATATTAGGTGTACAAAGAGGATTCATTATGCTATTTCCATATATCCACACAATATACCCCAGTCAGTTTTACCGCTCCTATCACCTATCACTCCATCTCATACCCCCATTCCATTCTTCAAACAATTTAGACAGGTTTTATTGTTCTACTTCCATACATGTGCATTAATTACTTGTACAACTTACAGATTTAATGTACAGTGTACAGATTCAATGCAATCCTCATAAAAATTCCACTTAGTTTTTCACAGAAATGAGTCAGTACTAAAATTCCTACACAAGTAGAAAAGATTCAAAATGAGCAAAAACAGCAATGATGGAGGTATAATATTTGTTCAAATTATACTACAGAGACATAGTAAAAAAAAAGAAAACATGGTTCTGAAAATCAAATAGAATATCCAGAAGAATACTTAACATAACTACAGCTGAGGTACCACAGGTACCAAAACAGCAGGGGATACAAAACAGACTTTTCAACATTTGGTTATCAACAGCTGGATATCCATGGTGTAAAGGTATATTGCTCACCCTCAACAAAACTTAATTCAAAATGGATCAATTGCCTTAATAAGAAGTGATCCTTTGAATAACTACAGGGAAACATGAGGAATCACCTGAAGATATTGGCATAGGAAATGACTTTCTGAATAGGACTCCCATTCTTCAGAAAATAAAAACAAGAATTCAGAAATGGGATTGCATCAAATTAAGAAGATTGCACACATCAGAGGAAAGATTTCAACAATTAACAGACTATTTACTCAATGATAATATATTAGAAGATCCAGTTAAGAGTGGCAGAACTTTCCCCATGTGACCACCAGCTGACTACAGATGCATGAGGAGACCATCGAAGCTCAGAATTATTCTTAAGCATATAGTGCCCTTGATAATAGAGAAATTATATAAAACCATTTGCTTTTAGAGATATACTTGTCATGTAGCAAGAGCTACCATAATAATATTCCAACAATAAGAAGCATAGGGAATGTATAATAATCTGTGACCTTGTATTTTTGGCATTTTCTATGATATTTAAAGCAATATTGACAAAAAATTTCATGGTTACTCAATTTTATTTGATATATTTCTATGTAAATTTATAGTCACTCAGAGATTAATTTCTAGGTAAAGGAACATGGATGCTAAAAATGCATGAAAGTTTGTGACATGAAATTGCATGACTGGGCACCTATTCAATCTGTCTCATGAGTATTGCTGTGATCATGATAATTTAAATGCTTTCTGAGCATGAAGGAAATATCTAAAGAACAACACTGATATTGTTCATTTACTGCCACATTAATGACAATGACCAAATTTAGAAAAGTTGACCAATTTAGGGCACTAGGACGAGTCAGCTATGTAGGGAGCAGTGGAAGTTAACAAGTGAAATCAGATAGCCAATTCAGTAATAAAATATAAAATTTGCACTATGAACTTCAATGAATAAGCCTCCATAATTGGACAGTAATCTTATACACTTAAGTATTTATTTTTACAATATGAAAAAGAATTATGTTCCACAGTTACTCATTGTTTGTTGTATATATTGATTTCATCTTATTAAAGTCCACAGTCTAAGATCAGATGAATCAATCTCTTATTTTAAAATGTCTTTATGCATAGCCTTCATTTGAAACTATATATTTAATAATTTTAGTAATTTTCTCTTATTAGTGACTGTGGTACATACTGTGAACACGAAGCTGAATAACAAAATATAATCTTTGTGATGAGAACAAAAGGTAGTGGTTAGCTATGAAACGTACTAGTCTGTGAAAACCTACATTATTGGGAAAAGCAGAGAACCTGTCCACTAACCTTTTTGTTTTGGTTACTTATGACAGAGGGTCTCAGTTCATACCTGAGGCAGCCTAGCTGCCATCCCCCTGTTGGTAATTCCAACTTTTCTGGGATGACAGACTTATGTAACTGTATCCACCCTTTGGTCCAATTGGGTCTTGAGAATCATCTTGTAAAAGTTGGCCTGACACCACAATACTCCTGATCTGTGCCTCACATGTACCAAGGACAACAGGCTCAAACAATTGAGCCCAGATTAAACCATGGCTTTAAGTAAGAGAAAGCATATAATTGAAAACAAGAATTTATTTTGACATCATGGGAAGCAGAATTCTTATAAGCTGTGATACACAAATTTTATGGAGAAGTTGAAATTAAAGAAATAGAAACTCAAGAATGTAAATAGAAGGAGAAAGAAAGACACCCACACTGGATCAAAAGATTGTAATTTCTTATTCTGAAGTTCCCAGTTATGTACTCAACAGTGCTTTTTTAAGCTCAGGAAAATGACCACTTTTATGGTTTCTCTCTCAAAGAGAATTTTTCAAAGATCTCTTGATATCCTATTTCTCTGGCTGTAGATGAAAGAGTTCAGCATGGGTGTGACCACACTGTACATCCCTGAGGCTCTCACAGTTGAGGGTGTGTTTTGGGTAACAGAAGCACTAAGGCACACACAAAGGCCTGTGCAGGTGAGACACACAGGTGAAAAATGCATTGTATATAAACAGGAAAGACTACTTGGAGAAGGTTGGTGCCCAAATAAGAAAGGAGCCCAGTATGCACCCTGCTGAGGAAAGCTGCTAGGATCCAGCAAGCAAAAGAGAATTCACACATGTCATGGGCTCTTGAACAAAGACCCTCTCTTAAGACCACTGTGAGCTTCTCTGCAGTCCTCTAAGCCTTCTCTGGAATCCACTTGACCTTTCCTGGTGCAGGCATGACTCCCTAGAACCTGTGTGCCCACTTGTGTCTGCAGCAAAGGCCAGTGAGGAACAGGTATGCACCATGGAAAATCTACTGGAACCTAACTGTAGTCCATAGAGATCCCATGGAAGGGGGCACAGTATGCCCTAGGAAGTTGCTGAGCATAGCATGGCAGCAGAAATGGCACTACCAACAGTGAACTACACCTCCAACCTTGTCAGAGACCACCAGTGATGGCATCTGGGCAAAACTCTGCATTTGTGTATAACTACAGACTGTAAGTTCTTGGAACATTTGAAAGGGGAAAATTGCAAGTGTAGATGGAGTAAGGCTGGCAAGTTGATGGGACGAATTTCAGAGATCCCATGTAGATCTTCAGACACCCATCTCTCCCCAGAATCAGGCACCATTCCAGAGGCAGGTATCTTATTTAGCCTGACATCCAGTGGACTGAATGACTTAAACACAGAGCACTTGTAGCCAAGGACATGAAAACCAGCAATACATAGAGTTGATGGTTCATGATGATTGTGTAGGGCAGGGGTGACAGATAACTACAAAATGGTCATAAGCCATTACAGCTAGGAGAAAGTTGTCCAACACCACAAATAATACAAAAAGTGTGGATGATATAGACTTCACTCTCTGTCTGAATGTTCACCAGCATGTTTGGGACTATGACAGAGGTCATACAGATGTCCACAAGGGACAGTTTGGAGAGGAAGAAGTACATGTCCATGTGCAGGAGGGAGTATGAGATGATAATCAGAATGATGAGCAGGTTCTCAGGCACAGTGATCGGGTACATGGTCAGGAAGGGTCCATTAGATGAGAAGCTGAAGATATTCATGTTCTGAAAATCCCAGAAGAAGAAATTCTGAAATTTGGGTTTAGTATTTTGGTTCCATTTGCTGTATGTGACTATTAGAAAAGAGAAAAACTACATGACAACTTTTAGTGCCTCATCCCTTTTAGGACATCCTTCATAGCATCACTGGCCTATGCTGTCGGCATTTTCTTAAATATACTGCATATTCCAAAGTTTTAATAAACAATTCTATTATGCACTTGAGAAATGGAAATTGAGACACATCCTTTTCACAGCATTGTGTAGGCAGTGAGTGTAGATTACTGAGAAATAATAGTCCTTAGAGACTATTTGGATAAAGCATATACATAGATAAGGGAATTCACAAAAACAAGACATAGAAGAAGATTTTGAATTTTCTACCTTAAATGAATGATACATGTTTGAAAACAGATAGATTTGAACATTACACAATGTGTTCATTTATTTAAACATCACATTGTATGACATCAACATGTACATTTTTTTATGTGTCAGTTAAAATTCTCAACATCCTTGACCATAAAGGAAATACAAATCAAAAAATATTGAGATTTCACCTCACTCCTATTATAATGGCTATCAGCAATAACACAACAGATTCTGGTGAGGATGTGGGCAAAAAGGAACCATTATCAGCTACTGTTGAGAATCTGAAGAAGTTCAACTGCTATGGAAAGCAGTATGGAGATTCCTCAAAAAAAGAAAAAAACAAACCTACATTACAATCTAGCCATACTACTCCTGGAAAGAAACCTAAATGAATGTAAGACAGGATATGACAGAGACACTTGCACACTCATGTTTATTGCAGCATTATTCACCATAGATAAGTTTGGAAACAGCCCAGACACCCTATGACTGATAAATGGATTAAGAAAATGTGGTATATATATATATATATATATATATATATATACACACACACACACAATGGAGTATTAGTCAGCCAAAAAACACATGTGTTATCACACTCATTTCTCACACTGACCCTATGATGCCTATTATTTATACCCACTGTCCAGAAAGGGAATTTCCACACACATCATGAAGCTGGTGTTAAATACAACTACAAAAGATGTAGGCGATTTTGAGATGAATTTAAAAGAATGTGTTGCATGAAAACTCAAAAGATGATTGCTTTTATAAAAACAAATAAAATCTCTAAAGGTAAAGCTCTAGTTATCAGAAAACAGATATGTTATATGGTGGCTAGGAATAATGATTTACTAAAACCCCAACTTTAAAATTCAGTGAGGAAAGGAGTATGCACTATGACTGACAGTTTTGATCACACAAATGCATAAAATTTCGTATACCCTTTGCAAAACATATCCATGCATATTTAAAACAAGTAAATAAAAAATATCAAATTTAGTAAAATAACTTCCTACTGACTTTTTGAAATCAAAAGATAAAAATGCTCAGAGATTGTAAAAGTAAAGAACTTATTTTTGTGTGAGTGTCCAATATGACAGCAGACATTGTGAGGTGTGTGTGAGGAAGAGTTTACAAGGAATCCACTCATCTGGACTTTTTAATGAATAAGGAAACAGGTTCAAATATGAGCATGGTAAAATTAAAGAAAAAAACCTCTCATTTTACTTCACATCTCTCCACAACTACAACTCAATTTTCTCCTGGCAAGTTGAAAATTCTTGTGTACATTCTAATTTTTTAATATAAATATTTTATTGTTGCTTCCTAAGAGAAAGTCAATGATCTAAAAGAAAAAATACATTTAAAGAGCAAAAACTAAGCAAGAGTTTCATAATAGAAAATATTTGATAAACTTTTTCTTAAAATTTAATGAACAAATCACCAAATCTTAGTTTTGTCATGACAGATAAAATTCCCATTCTACACATCTTTTATAACAATTTATGAATGTTATGAATTCATAACTAGCTTATGTATATCCTTATAGTATAAGTCCTCAGTCTCAAAAATGAACACATTCATTAACAGACCCAAGTATATGTTTTCTCTCTCTAGCAAGTAAAAGTAAAAACTGAAAACCTGTAATCTTAAAACTATGGTAAGTAACTAGCATTCCAGTATTCTATGTTCCTTGAATCCAATGAAGATGCATTCTATTCTTATGAGAAATACTTTACACTACTGCTTCATTAGTCTACAATGGGACTTCTATGTGATGGTAACATCACATAATTGTCAATGATCTATGCTTTGCAGGATCAAACACCACATCCCTTTTTAACATTAAATGTGTTGCCAATTAATTATTCATATAAGATAATGCACACAGTGATCTCTTGCCTCTGGTTGTCAGGCAACACCAGGTAAATTTTGTCAGTGTATCCCGAAGGATATGCTAGTGTCTCAGACTCACTTGGATGGAGTCTCTTAGGTGAAGGTCTCTGTGTGGAAGTCAGGATTCCCCACTGGATGGTTGATGCAGAGCCTGAATCTCTGCCTCTGACAAAACATTAGAAGGAAGTGAAGCATTCGTCCTCTAACCAGACTTAGGACTCTTAAGACTTCAAAAGGAACTGAGTCCTGTTCTGGAAATATTTTACCATTTGAAGGACAGCATCCAAGGATGTATTTGCAGCTTTTATCTTTTCATTAGTTACATTTTCCTTTGTTCCTCCAGCCCGGTGACTCCTACCTGATTTCCCTGAGGGACATCGGTATGACAATAAAGGAAATTTTTCTTCTCGTTATATGTTCCAAGGACACCAGGTTAGAATTTAGGTAGCTTAATTATTTATCATGTCTTTTCCATGAAATCTCTTGTCTTCCAGAAATCTAACCTCCTCACCACATTTGCCCAATCCTTAATTCCAATTTTGTCCAGTACTGAGAATCCTGATTTTATTAGACTCCTTGGAATGCCAAAGCACTGACTTGTAGAGGGAACATAATTCTTGATATCTTAAGAAATTCGTTAATCCTTTTATCTCCGTAAAGAAGGAATGTCACTAAAACTGTTCATTTGTTGTAAAACCTTGGGAAAATACAATAATCCTTGAATTTATTATTATGATTTTTACAGAACACTGAGAAGAGTTGTCCTCTGAATGCATCAGGAATTTTAGTTTCCTCCTTAATTTATGAAATATTTGGTAATTTGAAGAGCTATATTTAGAATTCTTATGCACAATTGTTGAACTTAGACTCTCACCAGGATATTCTCATTTACTATTTACACATGTATATTATATATGGTCAGTATTATTGGAAACTCATTTTACATCTAAAACATGGAGCACAGAGAAATTAATTGATTGGCCTGGAGTTATGATCTGAGTAAGCTTGAGCTTCATCAATATGTTTCTGCTCTACTGATCTTAGGTTGGCAGATGTTTCATTTGGGGCATTAATACATCATTCCATGACACCCTTGGTTTTTCTTTCTGTTGAAAAATCCCCTGTTATTCTGATTGGTTTTCCTTTATATGTGATGTTGTTCTCCTTCTTTGTATTTAATGTTTTAAATATAATGTGCCTTCATGAGGTTCTTTTTGAGTCCTGTTCCTTTATTACTCAGTCTCAAAGCCCAACAACCAGTCAGAATCTACTGGAACCAGATTTGTCCTCTGCTCTTTTGAAAAAAGTAATCCTCAGACAATGAAACTACTTTGTTACTCCAACCTTTCTCATTCATGGGATCAGACAGAGTCAATCTCACCAGCTTGCTGTGTGTTGATTTTCTGTCCTGCTACTTTGCTGAAACTGTTTATCAGATATATGATACTTTTTGGTAGAATTTTAGTGTTGGTTACATATAGCTAAGGAAAAACAAAACAGAACAACCCCCCAAACAATCAAAGACATGAAAGCAAGTCATGGAGTACTACAGAGGTTGAAGGTAAAGGGAAAATGAAGAGGGAAATATTCATTGTGAGAAAGAGTAATAGATGGAGCTTACTATGATCACAGCATATTATATAAAAATATTGTGATGAAATCTATACAATTTAATACACACTAACAAAAAGTTTAGATTCTTGTCACCTACAAATAAGTAACAGTTGAATCATTCCCTTCCTATTTGTATCCATTTTATTTCTTTCACTTATCTTTTTGCTCTGACCAGGAGTACAAACACTATATTGAATAAGAGTGGACACATTGGACATCTGAATTTTGAGGAATTTTCCCCCATTTATTATATAATGTTGGCTACAGGTTTGTCGTACATAGACTTTATAATTTTGTGGTATTTCTTTCTCTTCCTTCTTCTTTCATGTCTTTTATTTTCAAAGGAGCTTTAACATTGTCTTACACTTTTTCTTCATCTGTGGATATGATCATGTGATTTTCCCCTTTGGTTCTATATATGTGCCATATCACTTATTGATTGATGTTTATTGAACTATCCACTCATCCCCCAAGTGAAAATAACTTGACCATCGTGTATGATCTTTTAAAGTGTTGTTGAATTTGGTATTTTAATAGAAATTTTATTTGGTACTTTATTAGGAATTTGTAATGGAAAATAGTTTAAAGTTTTCTTCATGTTTTTCCCTATTGGGTTTCGGTATGTGGTAATATCAGCTTCATAAAAAGAGGTTGGAACTGTTCTTTTCATTTTCTTTTATGAAATAGTTTGAGGAGCCTTCATATTACTTGTTCTCTAAAAAGTGGTAGAATTCTGCACTAAATGCTGAATTAAAAGCCCTTGTGGACTTTTTTGCTGGGAGACTGTTACTTCATGATTCTATCTTATGACTTGTGATCAATCAGTTTATATTGTTTAAATCATCTTGGTTCAATTTTGGTAAGGCATGGGTATCTAGAAAATTACCCATTCCTTTTAGATTTTCTAATTGATTGGAATATGTTTTCAAAATACTCACTAATGAATCTCTGAATTTTATGGTTATCTTTTGTGATTCTCTTTTTCATCTCTGAATTTATTAACTTTGGCCTTCTCATTTTTCTTTTGGTAAATTTGGCTAAGGGTTTATAAATCTTGTCAAAGAACGAATTCTTTATTTCATTAATTCATTATACTGTTTTGTTTGTATTGATTTCATTAATTTCTGCCTTGACATTTATTATTTAGTCCATTGTACTAACTTTGGCTTTCCCTTTTTTCAGCTTTTCTAAGAACTTGAAGTGTTTCATTAGATTGTTTTAGATTTCTCTCATTTTTTTTGTGTAGGCACTCCTATACTTCCCTCTTAAAATGTCTTTTGCTATATCCCTAATGTTTAAAATGTCTTTTGCTATATCCCTAATGTTCTGGTAAGTTTTTGTGTCTTCATTTGATGCAGATTTGTTATTTGTTTATCCATACCTTCTTTTTCTGTGCACTCCAACAACAGTTTTGCATTTTTGTTGCCCAATTTTTTCTTTAGCCCTACCTTCCCCCTTCCTCAAATCAGTAGTCATCATATGACAGCCCCATAATCCACCTGTTATTGTGCAACCTTAATCCATTTCTTCTCTTCCCCATCACCTTCCCCAATTTACACTTTCCAGCTATGAACAACCAAAATCACTTCATAGCTCTTGATTTCCCCTTTTTTTTCTGCACACCCACAATCCTCCTTCACTATCAGTACTTATGATAAATAAATAGGTTCACAGACAATTTTTGCCATTTTGTTGTGTCTATATTTGTTACCTGTCAGAACAGGCAAGATGAATCAACTGATTAAGTTCACAGAAAAAGGAATTTCTACCTCTGTACAGAAGGACAGCTGCAATGCTACTAAGCTTCACCAGAAGTCAGTCAGAGTAATTGTGTCTCAGGACATGATAACCAGCAACACACAGAGATCTTTAGTTCATGATGATCATGTAGTGCAAGGGGTAAAAGATGGCCACAAAATGGTTATAGGTCACAATCAAGAGGAAGTCAGTCATCCAACCCTGGGAAATTTGCAAAGAAATAAATCTGCATGATGAAACCTTCATAAGTTATGGCCTTTCTCTGTCTGGACATTTACCAACATCTTTGGGATGGTTGTGGACGTGAAGCAGATTTCCACAAAGGACAGGATGCAGAGGAAGAACTACATGGGTGTGTACAGGTGGGAGTCTGAGATGATGGCCAGACTGATAAGCAGGTTCCCAAGCACAGCACCAGGTGCATGGGCAAGGACAGCCCACTGATGATAAGCTGAAGATCTTGTTATTTTGACAATCCGAGAAGAAGAAATTCTGAAATTTGTGTATAGTTTTGTAGTTCCATGAGCTCTATGTAACTACCAATGAAGAGGAAAATAAAATGACTATGATTTGTACCTGGTCCCTGTAGAATATAACTTGTGATATTTCTGATTAGAAATTCCTTCCATCTTTACAGTTTTTCTTTTATTAATTGCTGTGCTGGGAGTAACATTGTAGCATTTATAAAAGTTCTTATGATATAGCAAATATATCATACTGAAATTAACCCCCTCTATCATTCTCTTTGTTTTAAATATGTGGTCTATTTAGTTTTATTAAGCAACTCATTTATGCACTTGGGAAATGTAAAGTGAGTTACAATTATATTCTTAGCATTGTCTGGGCAATGAGTAAAAGGTACTGAGAAATAAAAGGTTTTACAGGCCTTCCATGGAAAGAGAATTACTAAAAAATAAGACTTAGAATTTGAAAGTTTTCAGCTTAAAGAAATGATACATGTTTGAGGACACAGCTAGAATTGAACATTATACAATGTTTGCACTTAGCCAAACACATTTCATAAATATTATCTTTATGTATCAGTTAAAAATGAAGAGAAATTATCATATGACCTATTGAATCGTAATAATTTGTATGAATAACAAGTGAGCAGAAGAGTGGAGAGGGCATGGATGTCCTTCCTATGAGATTCAGGACAGTCAGAAAACAAGATAATTGAAGAGGCTGCAAGAAAGTGAGGTGGAGCCACACAGTTAATTGCAGCATTCTGTGACCGGCAGAAGGCATGAGAAGTACAAAGACCCTGAGGGTGGTGCTTTTATGAAACGTCAAATTTCAAAATAAGGCACCATGGCAACCAGAATGAGCAAGAGGAAGATGTTGGAGACATCACATCAAGAATTTTGAGGAAAGAGGTGGCCTTCGTGAAGACACTGAAGTAGTTAGACAGAAGGAGTCATTCACTTCCATGTTGTCCCTTATGTTTGCGTTTTAAGCTGTTGTATGGAGATATAACCCACATATCAAGAACATGTGTAATGTATACATTGGCAGGAAGCACCTTCTAGTCACACCAATCCATGTGACAGATACAACAATCATATCTTGATAGTCCTGGAATGCCTGATATGTTGTTGTTATTTGTTTTTGTTGTACTCTTTTTTTTTCTGCAGAAAAACACTTCAGATGGTATCAATCCTTATAATTTTTTTCTTCCTATTTATATTTCTGTTAGTTTATTTTTGCTTTTATTTTTTCACAGGGTCCTGCTATACAATGCAGGCTAGCCTTGACCTCAATTGCTCCTGCCTCAGCCACCTGAATGCTAGGATTACAGTATATCTCACCACGCACACCCTGGCACCCAATATCAAGAGCAAAATATCCTAGTAGTAGTGACAGGTGCTATGTTGTACAGAACAGTTCTAGAAATTTTTCTACCTGTACTAGAATACCTATGTCCGTTGAGAAAGGACTCCACGTTTTCCCTCCTCCTGTCCATCAACACCACCATTCTATTCCATGCACATATGATTTAGATTGTTTTAGATATATTATATACAAGGATATCGCTATGAATTGCTATGAAACATATAAATTACTATGGTAGGACAGCCATTTTCACAATATTGATTCTGCTAATCCATGATCATTGGATGTCCTTCCATCTTTTAATTTCTTCATTGATCTCTTTCTTTAGTGATTTATAATTTCATTGTATAGTCCATTCACTTCTTTTGTTAAATTTATTCCTAGGTACTTAAATTTTTTTAAGCTATAGTGGATTTTTAATATTTTTTGCGATGTTGGGGTTTGAACCCAGGGCCTCTTGCTTGCTAGACAGGCTCTCTGCCACTTGAGCTATGCCCCCAGTCCTTGAAACTATAGTGCATGGTATTATTTCCTTGATTTCACTCTCAGGCAGTTAATTGTTTGCATATAGAATTGCAAGTGATTTTTTTATGGTGGTACCGAGGTTTGAAGTTAAGACCTGATGTTTGCTGGGCAGGCACTCTACCACTTAAGTCACTCCACCAGCCCAATGCAAGTCATTTTTACATGTTAAATTAGTATCCTCCCTTTCTGCTGAATGTGTTTATGAAGTTCAAGAGGTTTTTGGTTGAGTTTTTCAGGCCTTTTAGGTATAAAATCATGTCATCTGAAAATAGGGATAATTTGAAATTTTCCTTTTCTATATGAATATATTTTATTTTTTTCTCCTGCCTTATTGCTCTGGCTAGGAATTCCAGTATTACATTGAATTAAAGTTGGGTGAGTAGACAGCCTCATGTCATTCCTAATTTTAGAGGAAATGGTCTCTGTTTTTTTCTTATTTACTATAGGCTATAGGTTTGTCATATATACTGTATAATGTTGAGGAATGTGCCTTCTATTCCTAGTTTCTTCAGAGCTATTATTGTGAAAGGATATTGAATTTTGTCCAAGTTTTTTTCTATATATATTTATATGGTAATTGATTTTTGCTCTTGATTCTGTTTATGTATTGCCATCCTTGCATCTCTAGTATGAAATCTGTCTGATAGTGACATATGATCTTTTTGACTCATTGTGGATTCTGTTAGTAAGTATTTTATCGAGAATTTTTGCATATATCTTCATCAGGGATACTGGATTATAACTCCATTTTCGAGGTTTCTTTTCTTGGTTTTGGTATTTGCATGATACTGGCTTCCTAATACGAGTTTTGAAGTACTCCTTCCTTTTGTATTTTATGGAACAGATTGAAGAGTGTTAGAGTTAGTTCTACTTTTAAGATCCAGTAGAATTCAGCAATGAATCCTTCAGTTTCTGGGCTTTTATTTGTTGTCAGAGTCTTTATTACTACTGTAAGTTCATTGCTTGTTTTCAGTTTATTTAAGTGTTTTATAGCTTCTTTATATTTAAAATCTTTTTTGTCCAATGCATGCAGAAACATATCCATTTCTTTACACTTTATGTTCATTTGAGTGTAGGTTTTCAAGTTACTCCCTAATAGTATTCTAAATTTCATTGGCATTTGTTTTTATATTACCTTTTTTATCTCTATTTTTAGTACTTTGAGACTTTTCCCTATTCCTTCTAGTGGGAAGGGCTACAGGCTTATAAGTTTTATTTACCTTTTAAAGAATCAACTTTGCATAGGTGAATCTTTCTATTGTTTTTTTCTGTGCTATTCTGGCTCTCTGTTTCATTGCTTTCCCCCCCTTACTTTTATCATTTTTCTGCTTATACTTATTTCATACTTACTTATTCTTATTTTTTCTAGACCCTTGAGATAGCATTAGGTAAGGTTTTTTTAGATTTCTCTGTGTTTCAGTATAGTCACTCATGTGTATATAATATTGCCTTTAACACTACCCTTGCTGTATCTCATAGGTTCTGATAGTATGTGTTTTCACTTTCCTTTGAACATAGGGATTTTTTTCCTAATGTCTGCAATGATTGATTGATTGTATAAAAGCATGTTGTTCAATTTCCATAAACATGAATGATTTTTATGTTTTTTTCTTGCTACTGATTTCCAATTTTATTCCATTATTGTCTGTTAGGGCATGATTATGATTTGTTTTGTATTTGTTGAGTTTTGCATTATTACCTATGATATGTGTGACCTATCTTAGAGAAAGTTCTGGGCTGATGAAAAAAATGTGTGTAATCTTCTGCTATAGGACTGAATACTATATAAATGTCTGGTAGGTCCATTTTGTTCATGGTATTGTTTAGTTCTAAGATATGTTTCTTAAATTTGTGTCTGGATATTCTTTCTATTGATGAGAGTGAAGTTTTGAGATCTTCAACTATTATTATGTCTGTACTTATCTGTTACTTTAAGCTCAAAGTGTTTTTTTATGAATTTTGGGGCACTGATGTATGCTGCATATATCTGTACAACTATAATATCCTCATTTTGAATTTTACCCTGTATATGTAGTGAGCCTTATCCCTTCTGACTTATTTTTGAGTAAAACCTCTGTAGTACTCCTGCTTGCATTTGGTTTCAGAATTTTTATCAACCTTTAACTTTTACTTTTTGGGAGTTTTTGGTTGTGATATATGTTTCTTATAGACAGCAGACTGTTTGATCTTGATTTTTGATAATCTGTGTCGTGATTTAGAGTTAAATCCATTTACATTTAGGATTAGGATTGAGAGTTATTTGCTGATTCCTACATTTCTATTGCTGTTTTCCAGATTGACTCTTGTTTATTGTTCTTTACTTTTAGCTTTTTTCATCTTCAGGTTTTATTTGTTAACTTAATGATCATGCTTGCTAATTTCCTAGCTCTAATGGGTTCATTAATTCCCCTCTGGAGTTTTATTTTTTCATGACTTCTAGTGTTTGTGACAGTTTTTCATCCTCTTCCATGTGACTTATTCCCCTGAGTATCTTTTGTAATGCAGGCTTGATGGATATGAACCACTTTATCTTACCCTTATTTTGGATGGTCCTTATTTCTACATCAAGATTGAAACACAGATTTGCTGGATATACTGTCCTTGGCTGACAGGTGTTCTTTCTTAAAGCTTGAATTATATTGCTCTGTGATTTCTTTGCAATAAGTAATGTGGCAAGTTTACTGAACTTAAAATGTTCCCAAGGCACTGGGAGAGGAAATTGTGAAAGGCTCAGGCTCCAGTCCACCTATCCTTCCAGATAATCCCCAGGACATTCAGCTGGCCACCATGGTTCTGCTGGTCAGTGCTGGACCCAGCACCAGTCTAAGTGACACTTTTCCCCCACTCTGTTGACAGCTTCTGACCCCTGCTCCTGACAGTATGCACCATTCCAGTGTTCTCTTGCTCAGTAACAATTTCGTGGAAATCCATTACATCAGAATCCAATCCTCGAATTGGTGTTTATGGAGTGCTTTGGGAAGAACTTGATCCAAGTTTGGTGGTCATTTCACTATGGGGCTTCATATTCTCATCAGGACTCTTCACACCATTGTTGCACACTGAGGGGCACTGGATGGGGTGGTACTCTTTCAGGTCCAACATGATTTTTTCAGTGTGTGCCATATTCATGTGCAAAACAGGCACCAAAATTATATTTTCCAACTTTCCTGGGTGAGTATTTTTCATAATCTGTATGGCATTGCTGAAATGATAACAATATATAAATGATGAATACATTGGAGGATCAGGCTCTGAAAAAAGAGGGACAAGTATGTGACTGGAAAAGGACAAACTAGGGCATCTTGAATTCATGGAAAGTTTCTGTAAAATATATTTGTTTCTACTTCATATTATCATGCATTAGTTGTCCATATGAATTATTTTTAGTGGTATATTTCTGCACTGATCAAATCAAGTTTCCCTTTATGCATCCTCTCTCCATGACTTCCCAACATTCATTCGGTAATCACTATTCCATACTGAGTTTGCCTTTTAAAATTTTAACATGTAACAGAGAGAACCTGTGGTAACTGTGTTTGTGCTTGTATCTCATTGCACCCAACACAATATCCTGCAGTTCCATATGTGTTGCCATAAATGACAGGATTCCTTTCTTCTTTATGAATGAGCAATCCTCCTTATCCATTCATTTTGTGATGGTTACTAGGTTGATTCTATTCCTAATAAAATGTGATTAGTGCCACAATAAATATGGTTGTGCATGTGTCCCTGTAGTCTCTGAATTTCATTTTCTTATTACCTGTGTTAATATCCTGGGTGTGATGTTCTATCATAGTTTTCCATTTGGAAAGCAAAGGGGACCAGGATCTCTTAAGTGTCATTTCTTACTACTTATTGCATGTTAATCTGTAATAATCTTAAAATAACAAGCTTAAATATATAGAAGAAAAGTAAAAGTCTTCAGAGCTAGTCAGTTTTATGCAGTTCAGATTTAGATATGACTTCCTTTTCTTCTTCACCTCACAATTGCTTTCAAAGTGCATTGTGTGTGTGTGTGTGTGTGTGTGTGTGTGTGTGTGAAAGTAGCGTAAAGATGTTCAATGCTCCTGTTAAAATAGTTAAAAGGGAGGCAAATAAAGAGTGATACAGACAACACTAATTAGATCAAAGTATATATGCATATGTGTAAATATCAAAAGGAAACCCTTTGTACAATTAATCCCTGTTTATAAAAAAATTTTTAATGCATGACTACATAACAGTTCTCAACTTGTGTCCTAAAACACATTTTTAATTATTTTAGGAAAATATATTAAGCCAAGTATTGTACCACTTATGCTTTTACATCAAGTGTTGACAGATTAAGGCCTTATTGACCAGGACTTAGTACATTTAGGGAGATAACAGGGGTGACTCTGTCCCCAAAACTAGTGAAAGCCCTGGGGAGCCAAGGGATCTAATTGATATAGGCTCATCAGATGAAAGTTTTGGAGAATACTAAGTTAGTGTTTGGATAATGTGTTAGAAGTTTAGATCTCTACAAGGCAGATGAGTTCATAGAGAGTTGTTGATAAAGGTCAATTCACCTGACATTTAACCTGATGTTTTGGGAAGAGAGAATCAGGAAAAAAAATTACTGTCTGAAGAGCACCATCCTATAGGGAAATGATATTCTCAGGACTGGAATAACAAGAGGAAAGTTTGCCCAGTGAGCAGACACTTGGAGGTATAAACATCTACCCTTACATTGTCTTCTGCATGTGTCTTCATTGGATGAAGCATGGTGTGGAGTCTTCATCTGGCACAGGGACTGATGCTTAAGCACTTCCTGCTGTCCTCTCTGCCAACCTAGCTTCAGTTTCCATTGTCAACCACCCAAGGAGTAATCTGGACTTTCATGTGGAGACCTTCCATGCAGAAAACTTGTTCAGGTGAGTCTGAGATTCCCACAGGGGCTGCAGGAGAGCTTCTGAGAGATAGAGGAAAAGAAAATTTACCTAAGTTCACCTGAGAGCCAATGCATCCCAGCCCAGAGCTGAGATATGGCTGTGACTATTTGGTTGCTTTTTTGATTAATTCATTTATGTGTTTATTTACCATGCTTGAAAGGGAGATGAACATTGAGCTCAGCAATGCCAGTTCATTGTTGACAGTGATGGCAATGGAAGGCTAGATAGAAGAGGAACTGAGAGGTTTCAAGTGGTTTCTTTGTAAGTAGAACATGTGTCCGTGGACCTTTATATTTAATGTAGTGGAAAAGAGAAACAGAGAGTTACCTGTGGAAAGATATGCATTTGTTATTTCTGAGGGGAACACCATTTTGATATTATTATTATTATCCTATGCCTAAATTCAATAGCCATCAGCATTACCATTGAAGCTTGCAGTTTACTGTTTCTATACTTACTTTTGGAGTGATATTTTGCCCATAAAATTTAAATAATATTTAGTGAAATGCATCTTTCTTCGTACTTCTTTGTTTCTTCTTTTACTCAAAATGATTTTTCCCACCCACCAACTTTCTATGTAGTTTTCTTGATGTTCCTTGAAAATTCATGGTTTATATTCACAAGGAGGTCTGTAATTTCTCTCACTTTTGGTAAGATAAGAAGGTAGGGGAACAATTGCATGTTTTCTAACATACACAATCATTAATCCAGTTTTTACTTTATAATCTAAGCTTCCCCAACCGAATTAAAATACAACCTTCCTGTGTGTTAAATGTCACTGTACACTGAGGCACAATTCCTAATTCATTCAACAAATAGTAATGGAGTACCTCCTACATAATGCAACATTTGTGGGCTATTTTCATCATATTTTTGTTTAGATACTTGCCAGTTTAATTGCCAACCCATGTTGATATCATTTAATTATTGGTGTTTTGTATCTTCTTTCACTTACTGCTTGATTCTGTAATCAATTTTGACTAAGATAGTTGTCTTGAAACCATTCATTTTAACCTCTTTTATTTTAGCATTTCTCATTCACTTTAATTTTGTTTTATAATACATAGACTTATTCACATGTCACTGTGAAAAGAGCACAAAAAACCAGGTGACATCTCTGCTCATTTGGATGTAGCATCATGATGTTCAGACTCAGAAAAGGGTAGGAAAACTGTGTGTGACGCAGTATCCTCAGGGAGCAGTGACATGCAGGATTTTACTCAGTTAAAAAAGAAAGAATCATCACGGTGCTTGCAGAATTTATAGAATATGTGCTGAGAAATCTTTGCATGTTGGATGAAACTCAAGGAAGGTTTGGATGTGTCCAATGGATCTGTATGACAGATTCAAACCTGAAATTCCAATAATAACAACACAAAGATTCCACACAAGGAAATCGAAAGAGGGCTGCTTCATTTGCCATTGTGCCTAGAAAACTGATGGGTCTATCTTTCTGTGTCTGGCAAATTCATTTGAATGGGAAATATGAATGGCTTTTTTGTGGGGAATCTTGAAAGTTAACCTCTCAGTTGTAGGGAATAGAATATTTTTTACCAGAGAACAGGGAGAATAGGGCAAGAATGGTATAGCTTATCAGAATTATAGTTAGATAGGGGGAATGTCCTTTGGTGTTCCCTGGAACAGTAGAATGACTATAGTTAAAAGTAATGTATACTTGAAAATAGTAGTTCGGTGCTGGTGGCACAAAGGTGCAATCCTACCTCCTTGGGAGGGCTGAAGTTTGGTGCCCTCCAGGATAATTAGCTCAGAAGACCCCATCTCAACCAACAGCTGGGTGTGATGGTGCATGTGCCTGTCATCCCAAGCTACATTAGGAAGCATGTAATAGAAAGATCTTATTCCAGGCTGAGTTTGGGAAAAAGCAAGACCAAATCTCCAATATAGCTAGGATAAAAAGGGCTAGAGGTATGGCTTGAGCAGTAGAGCATCTGCCTCTTAAGTAAACAAAGAAAAGAACATAGCTAGAAGGGAGGTGTTTCAATATTCCCCGTACGTGAAAATGATAAGTGTTTAGGGTGATGAATATGCTAATTTATACTAATTTATCATTGCACAATATATACATGTATTAAAATGTCTTGTGGTATCACATATATATGCACATGTATACAATTATTATGTGTCAACTAAAGATACAATAAACATAGAAACCCAATTAACCTAATCCATACTGAATGTTTCAGGAGCATGTCTTCTTACATTTCATATAAAACCTGCCCAAATTTTCTTCTTTGTGTGTTTCTTTGAGTTTTTGTTCTGTTTCCCTTTGAGATAGTCTTATTCCTCTGTAGAGGTGTTCAGTTTGTGCTGTACCACTCAGAATATATCACTCCTTTTGTTATTTGAGAAATAAATTTTTGATCGTTTATGATTTTTACCAGTTCCAAAGGGTATATGATTGGAGTTGGAATGCCAGACATGTGGAAGCTTTTTGTTATTTACAGCCTCCTCAGGACACTTGATATACATTGACGTTTTCTCCATCATGGACATTTAACTTCTCTCTATCTCTCTATCTCTGTCTCCGTCAGTCCTCACCTCTGTCTGTTTGGCTTGCCTTTCTTTTTACTGAAAAAGATTTTTGAATTCTCTTTTTATCTTTTCAATGCTGGTGATTGAATACAGGATCTGGCCTGTGCTACAAGTTGTCTACCACTAACATACACAGTCAACCCTTTGAAAAAATATTTCTTTAAACACACCTTAAGAAATAGCCTTAATAAAGCCAGTTTCAATGTTAATTGTGTATGAGAATTTTACAGTGTGTAATTTCTGGGTCTAATACATGCAGATGCATTGCTTTGTGTCTTTTTCTTTCTCATGGTGAGACCGAGGATGAGAACAACATGGCATTAACATAGGACAAAGAGTCCACTGCGTGTGTTTCAAGAGGTGTGCATGTGTGTGTGTGTGTGTGTGTGTGTGTGTGTGTGTGTGTGAGTGTGACTTAAAAGTGAAAGGAGGTTTAATAGAAAGGGGTTCTGGGCTCCATATGTTCCAAAATATAACTCATAGTACAGAGGTAAGAACACAGTGCAAAGGCAGGATAAACAAGGGATGCATTTCATCTCATATTGCACCTTTGCAGCCAGGTTAAAATGGAAGTGTATCAGCATTTGAACAGACAGAATCCTGTGTCATGAAATTCCAGCAATGTGTCTGTTTATTCTCTGGCACCTCCTCTCATCCCTCTGTTTCTGGCTCATTCCCCTAGGTACTTTACCCTCCTCTTTACCTTGAGCATCTGAATCAAGTGTCTTCTTAGGACCTTTTGCATGGCTGTTCCTTCTACCACAGATAGAGTTCTGTAGATAACATATGCTATCTCCCCATCTTTCTGTTTTCACGTGTCACTAATCTCCTAGTCTCGCCTGAACGTCCACTAAAAATACCACTTCCAATGTAATTTCTTTTCCACTTCTACCATTTATTTTCACAGGTACTAATTCTCCTGAATGTTACATGACAATTTCTTTGCCCAACTGTATTTGCTTTCATTTCCTTCTATTGTTTGTCCCCCATGGATTTTAGACTCGTTTCCTTTTTCGAGCCCTGTAACCTGAACAGTGTAGTGATCATCACTACATTACATTCCCCAAATGAATGAAAGCACTAATGGTTAATATTTTTGAATGCATGACCTCTTTGAAAGATGCTGTGAGTGGACAGGAATTCCAAACCAGAGATGGCAAGGGGATTCCTTACAGAGGACTGACTAGATGCATATACAAAACCTAGGAATTCACATCTTGACACACAATATCATCAGGTCAGTACTACATAATAGTGTCCCACCATTTTTTTCTTTCTCTTTGGTGTTAGGAACATCAAGACATGGATTCTAAGAATAAAAAAAGGATTATGGAATTTATTCTTGAAATTTCAGAGGATCACAGTTTTCAGCCTGTCCACCTTGGACTGTTCCTGTCCACTTCCCTGGTCACTGTGTTTGGGAATATGCTCCTGAACCCAGTCATGATCTCAGTCTCCCCACTGCATACACCCATTTACTTCTTCATCTCCACCCTGTCCTTTGTGGACATCTGTTGTCGATGGTGATATTAACAGAATTAGAACTACAACAAATTTTGACACTAACCTCCCATAGAAAAGACCCCATCTGCTGTGAACCAGCTGAGACACTTTTACAAAAGTGAACATTTTATATCTTAAACCTTCTACATATAACAGGGAAATAGCACACTTTATGTGATCTTTCTGAAGTCATGATGCTTGCTCATTTTTAACATGCTCATCAATAAAGTTGTAGTGTATTCTGTCTGTTCTTCTTGGTGTTTCCCTATTTCTGGGATTATTTTCACTTAGTCAAAGATTACCTGTATCCTGACAATTTCATCAGTCAGGAACAAGTACAAAGCCCTTTTCATGTGTGATGATACTGATCTGTGTTAGTGATAATTCTATTATTGTAAAACTCTGTCTGATAGAATCAAGTTATAAATTTTGGTGTTTTCTGTGACCTTTCTCCCTGGTGTTTCCCTCTTCTCGGGATTATTTTCAATTTGGATTTCAAATTTTCTCTGACAGTAGAAGATGAGATTTACAGTGTTCCTCTAGTGGCCTCAAATTGACATTTCTACTTCTCTCTGATAGAATCTTCCTTAGCTATCTTCCAAACTTAGACTAGACATATGGAAGAGGAGAGAACAACAAAGCAAAGACAATATCCAGGTCACCAGATCAGACAGCAGTCAGCTGAGTTCCTATGATATTAGAAAGCTGAACTATTATCATTAGAGCTTCCCCAGATGAACCACATCTCACAAAGAAGATAAGGTCAGAATATCTACAGAATATACAGCCCCACTGATATTAAAGACATATTCACCAATTTCCTTTTAGTATTTATTGGTATGCAACAATAACTATCCCTTACACTATCCAATTGGTATAGAATTGGGACAGTTACAATAAACTGCTACTTTGTGTTTTGGACAATTGCTGTGATTCAATGTCCATAGTTATCCTATCATTCAAGTTTATATTATATAGCTGTATTAATGAACAATGCCATGGGGATTACTTTAGAGGATGTGTGTACAGGAAACTTATGGCTGCAATCACCTCACTGGGCAGGAATTCAGGTTCTTTTGCACTTCATATATTGATCACAAAGACTGAAGCAATGAGAAGAGTATGAAAGAGATATAAGTGAATCATATTGATATTGATTGTTCATGATCCCGCTAGTGGTTATTGCAGAACAGGAAGGGGAGGATAATTCATTAGAAAAATGAAAGGATTCATGTTCCCATGCTGGTGCTGGTAGTTCTTAAGAAGAAACAGATGATTCAATAATAAATCATAATTCATGTCAGTCAATCATTAACGTATAAACCCTTTTACAGATGTGCAGCAAAATTCTGTAGACCATTGATTATATTTACATTATGCTAAATAAATATTTTTCATAGTAGTACAATGCAGACTTTTATCTCATCATATTTCAAGTTCTCTCTCATTCTGAGGCCAAGTTAACAAATCTTTGAATTCAAATTTGTCTTTTCATGTTGATGTCCCTTGGAAATACAAATTTCTTAGTAATGACTATGGTAGATACTGTAGACACCACTCAGAATAAAAAAAGCTTCCTGATAATGAAAAGAAAGGCCAGTGACTATTTATAAATCACACCATTTGCTCAAATCTACATTATGGGAAGAGCATTTAAGATGGTAATATATGAAGGAAAAATGCACCTGCAAGTACAAAACAGCATCTCATAATTTACTATAGCATAAAATTATATAAGTTGTAGTACATTCAAAATTTTTAATAGGTAGAGGACCTTACATGTCTATATTTTTAGTTACAACAAAAGAAAAATGACTGACTATGACCTTTGTCATTTGAGAAATTATCCTTTTTCACTGCATTATATTATTAATCAAATATTAGCCTATTATACTAGTGACAATTTGTTACATTATTATTACAAAATATTTCTTATAGAACATGAGAGGATGATTCCTTTCTACTCTAGTATTTAATTTACCACATTCAAATATATAAAATAACATTATATTTTTCAATTTTATTTTTATTTAATATACATTAAGAATTTGAGAGGGATTCTTTTTTTTATCCTATATTAGTAACCAAAGAGGAGTTCATTGTGATACTCCCATACATGTTTAAAATATACCATAAACAAGTTTACCTCCTCCATTATATTCTCATTCCTCCACTTCTCTCTGATCTTCAAATAGTGTTTCCTTTGATAATTATGCATACACGGTGTACTCTCAGCCTCTTCACCCCATGACAAAAGTTAAAAATCTTTTAAGAAGGGAGAAGAATTATTCAGTTATTTAATGAAGAACCATGATCTTTTGTTCTCTCATATTTGGTTGTTTTCTGCATTGTTTTGCCAATTACTTACCCATAAATTACACTCAATAATATCCCTTCCTCCTTCTGCACTAATGTGTCATCTGTTTAACCAACAAAAGAGAACAGAATCAGAATAAGAATCAAGTAACTGTAGCCTAGAAAGTTGTTGCTACTGAGATATAAATAAAAAATGAGTTTTTTCATTTCAACATTTATTGATGAGATAGTAAATGACCATTGTGTTAGAAGTAAAGTGGACAGCTGTTATTCACTGATATGCTTTTATAAAAACCATGAAAGGAGTCTGTGACTCTGCCTGGTATGGTACTACATTGTACACTTTGGTCTTGTTTATATTTGTTTTTAATGATATTAGTTCAATATCTTTAACATTTATGGGTAATTCAATAAACTAAAAGAATTGAATTGATTTTTAAAAAGATCATGCAAATGTAAATCAACACATAATAGGTATACCTTCATACTCATGTTTAGTACAGCTATCTTCATGATATCCAAACTGTGGAATCATTTGAGATGCCCCAAAACTGATGAATGGATAAAGAAAAAAATTGTGTGAGATAGTGTGTTTCACAGTGACATTTTCACTGTGGTATGCTTTGGTCATATTCACCTCCATTACCTTCTATTTTCTCCATTCTCAGCCCCCTGAGCCGTGACTCTTCTAAAATAATTCCCCCTCTAATTTTACATATTTTTAAAACATTTATTCTGTATATGACACTACATACATGCTATTATGTGAATCTGCCCTACTTTACTGAACATAATGCTTTCTAGTTGCATCCATTCTCCTGCAAAGGACACAATTTCATTCTTTATGGCCAAATAATACTCCATTATATAAAGGCTTTTCTTGAACTACCTAGATACTGCATTCTGTGTTGACCATTGAGACCTAATTCTAAAAAACCAATTTAGGTCCATGAAATTACTGGGAATTTCCAATATTTATCATTCAAAATTAAAATGATAAAGGGAACACTGCTTTGATGGCAGAGAGAGTAGGAAGCTAAACACATTGAGCTGACAAAATGTACAAACATTACAATCAAAGAAACAGAAGTTTGAGAAAATAAACGGAAAGGCAAAGTTCCAATTCCACATCTAAAAAAAACATTGTAATTTATTACTCTGAAGCTTCAAACCTTGTGGTCAGCATCACTTTTGTTAGTCAAGGACAATGGTCAGTTTTACAGTTTCTCTCCGAAAGAATGTTTACAAAGCTGACCTGATGTCCTTATTCCTCAGACTGTAGATGAAGGGGTTCAGCATGGGGGTGTCCATAGTGTACATCACTGAGGCTATTGTACTGGAGCATGAATTTTGAGTCACAGCGGAACTGAGGTACACTCCCAAGAGTATGCAATAAAATAAGGAGACAACTGAGAGGTGAGATACATAGGTGGAAAATGCTTTGTACTTCCCCGAGCTGTTGAGATTGCAGGGATGAAGGAGACTATCTTGGAGTTAGAGTAAAGGATGCTACTGAGGGACCCACCACCCAGGAGGCAGCTACAAAATACAGCACCATGTTATTAAGGAATGTCTCAGAACATGTAAGGTAAACCAATTGATTAGGTTCACAGAAGAAGTGTGGGATTTCCACCTCTGTGCAGAAGGACATCCACAATACCATGAAGCTTTGTAATAAGGAAATCAGGGTACTTGTGATCCAGGACACCAAGCACCAGCAGCCCACAGAGCCAGGGCTTCATGATGACTATATAGTGCAGGGTGTGACAGATGGTCACAAAGCCATCATAAGCCATCACAGTTAGGAAGAAGTTGTCCATCCCTACCAATAATGTAAAAAAATAAATTTGAATTATGCAGCCTTTATAAGTTACAGTTTTTCTCTTGGTCTGGATGTTCACCAGCATCTTTGTGTGGTGGAGGTGAAGCAGACATCCATGAAGGACAGGTTGGAGAGTAAGAAGTACATGGGCATGTGCAGGTGGGAGTCTGAGCCTGTGGCCAGGATGATGAGCAGGTTCCCAAGCACAGTAACCAGGCACATGGACAGAAACAGTCCAAAGATGAGAGCCTGCAACCTGTGATTCTGTGTAATTCCCAGAAGATGAAACTCTGAAATTTTTCTGTCATTCCCTGGTCTCATGTGGTGGATGTCACTACAAGGAAAGAGGAAAATAGCATCACTATTTTTTTGTATTTTTTCAAGAGAAGAATATTCTTTGTGCCATCTCTGATTAGGAATTCCTGTCTCCCTCTCTGCCTTTTCCTAAGCATATTGCATAATCTACAATTTGAATGAAAAGTGTTTTCATGCCTTTGAGGAATGCAAATTAACTTCTAACCAACTTTCCAGCACTCCCTACGCAATAAGAGCAATGAAGCATAAAAATCCCCTAAATTCAATCACATAGAAAGAATGCAAGTAGATAAATTACTTTTTAAATGGAATTAGAAGTAGATTTTAATGTTTTAAGCATAAAGCAATGATAAATGTTTTTATAAGATAGGTCTTAACAGTGCACTATATATGTGTGTGTATGTATGTATTAAAAACCACATGACCCACATAAATATGTATGCTCTTTAAGTATAATTAGAAATAAAGAAGAAAACATCATACTCTGTATTTGATTGTCATGAGACCATTTAAAAATGGATTGGTAAAATGGAGAGTGAATGAGCATCCATTTGATGAGGACTGAGGAAGAAAGGAAAACAATGGGATTTTAAAAGAGATCTCAAGGGAGGAGAACAGAATCATGAGGCTAGCTGCAGAAGTTTGTGCCTCTAAAGAGGGATGAGCAGTGCAAAGTCCCTAAGGATTTTACTTGTTCCATACACCTATGTTCACAATGAAGCCATAGTGACAAGCAGAAGAGCAAGAGGGGAGTGCAGGCAAGATCCTGTCTGAGAATGTTGAGGGAAAAGGTAGCCTCCATGCTGCTGTAGAACTATGAAGATTCTCAAGATGTAGAGAGTTACTTGTTCCAATGATGTCCCTTTTGCCTTTGTGTTACAAAGCTTTATTGAGGCATGGTTGAAATATAAAAAATGGCACCCATGTAATGTGTACATGCTGATGAGTTCTGACATATGCCTGGTGATACCAGAATCAGTGCTACAGATACATCCATTACTTCCCAGAGTGTCCTTATGTCCCTTTTATTTTGTTTTATTTTTCTCTGTGGTTAACAACACTAACATGGGTCTACCTTAAAAGTGAGGTTTATATACAAACATCATATGGTTTTACTGGATCCTATGCTGTACAGCAGGTTTTTAGAAATTAACTGTATTATGTAACTCACTTTACACCCATCCCATAAACAGCTCTATATTTCCCCTCTTGCACTCCATGACTCCACCACTCTACTCCATGCATATATGAGTCTGACTACCTTAGATGTCTTGTGTAAGTAATATCAGCTAATATTTGCATTTTAAAGACATCTTGTGGATCAAAGTGTATCCTTCCTTAATTCCCTGTTGTTTAGGATTCAGGTGTCTGCATTAAAAGAGTCACATTATAATACCAATATCATTTGTGATCATTTCTATCCAGATATGTGAAGGCTAAACAACATAGGAACATAGGTAGTGATCCACAAGATGCCTTTAAAAAAAACTGCAATTGAGTTTTATTTTGCCATAAAGAAGAATGATGTCATTTTCGGGAAAACGGATGAGTTCTGTCTAAAGTTTAGAGATCACTATGTTAAGTGAAAAAAGGCTAGTTTCACAAAAACAAGTATGACATGTTTTCTTTCATAAGTGAAATGTAGGGGAAATGGATTATTAAAAGGGGAGGCATGGAATGGGAAAATGGATGGGAAATAAGAATGGAATATATAAGTCATGAATATGATCAACATACAAAATGCATGTATGGAAATGTCTTAATGAAAACCATTATTTGTAAAATTAATACATGTTACTAAAACAAATATACCAAAGAGAAAGAATCACAATTTGGTCAGACAGTGACTCTACAAAGAAAGAAAATTCCAGGCCAAATGAATTTAAAAGCACATTAAACAAAGTATTCCTGACTTGGAAAACCATAAGCTCAGAAACTCTACCCATGAAGATTTTTCATTGTATAACAGTCTCTATAAAATGCTGTGCCTATCATAATTATCTCTTCTCTTTCTTAATAGGATTCATTTCTGGGGACATTTTATCATATATGCATTTGTTTCATTGTAGTTTACAATCACCACTATAATGTAACATCCAATAGAACAGAGATCTTGCCTACTTCATTCTCTTTTTCTGTTTCAAAAAGTTGAGTATTTATATAGAAAATAATTAAGAGGTTATTCACTAAAGAGACTCAATAACTATATGAAATGATATAAAAATCTGAAATAAACTCTGAATGAATGAATCTAAAGCAATAATTCAAATACATTAATGTCATTTTCTAATCCAGTTGACAAATTCCTACAAATAAAAGATGAAATGATTTATTTTATGAGCAGTGTAAGAAATTACATTTAAATTTATAATTTGATCTTATATAAAAATGTATGAATTAAAATGTGCCTTTGACAGTTGACCTAACTCAATGCAAGAATAATAAAAGTAAGTAATGACTCTTTGTAAAAGTCTTAAGTCCCTTTATGAGTGCTTACCACACATGTGAGCTAGATGCATTTTTTCATTGTTTTACCAATTTCTCAGCAGAATAACATGACCATAGTAATTTATAGCCACCGTGCACAAGGTGAATCTCTACAAGATAATCAAGATTATAATATGTATCTAGTATATGTTATATATAACATATATCATATATATATTTATAATGTATACATGTGGAAAGATAGATATACCCATAAGCACCAGGCATGGAGATACATATCTACAATTCCAGCTTTTAGAAGCTTGAGGCAGGAGGATTATATGTTTGAGACCTACTTATTGAAACCTCATCTCAAAAAATGTTTTGAAAAAACTGACTCCACCAATATAGGAAGTAGGAAAACTAGTCCTAAAGTATATATGGAAGTTAAAAGGCCCAATTAGCCATGGAAATACTGATCATAAAGATCAATGCTGATGGTATAACAGTACCTGACTTCAAACTATACTATAGGGCCATAGTAACACAATCAGCATGGTATTGGCACAAAACATACTGCAGACTAATGAATGGAATCAAACATCCAGAAAAAAAAAGCCTTCCATCTACAGGCATATGATTTTGACAAAGGTACCAAAAACATACTTTAGAGAGAAGACAGCCTCTTCAAGAAATGGTGCTGGGAAAACTGTATATCCTATGTAGAAGACTGAACCTAGACCCATATATCTTATCTTGTATAAAAATTAATTCCACATGGATAAAAGATCTAACTTTAAGGCCTAGGGCTTTGAAACTTTAGAGGAAAAATAGGAAAGAAACTTGAATACATAGGGATAGGTAGTGTTTTTTAGAATAGGACTCCAATTGCTCAGAAAATTAGAGTAAGAATTGACAAATGCAATTTCATCAAATTACAAATCTTCTGCAAAGCAAAGTAAATTATTTTTAGACTCAAGAGACAATCTATATGGGAGTAAATAATTGCTAGCTGTTCACCAGAAAAATGAATAATATCCAGAATGTATAAAGAAACCCAAAATTTCAAGACTCAAATAATAAATAATCCTGTTAGTAAATGAGCAAACAAATTGAACAGGCAATTCTCAAAAAAAGAAATAACAATGAATAGGTAAAGAATTCCTTGAGATGTTCCCTGAGTTGATGCATTAAATAAAAGCTCAATGAGCACCTACTATGTTAAAAAAAGAGAGAATATTCAACATCCTTATCGATAAAAGAAATGCAAATCAAAATAACATTGAGATTTTTTTCTCACCTCAAGAAGAATGTCAATCATCAAGGAACCAAAAACAAATGTTGGTGCAGATGTGTGTGCATGTGCATGTGTTTGTCTATATGAAGTAATACTTATTTGCTCTTGGTGGAAATGTAAATTAGTCCAATCAGTATGGAAATATGGACATTACTCCAAAAAAAAGAGAGAGCAACCATATGATTCTGCTATTCCACTCCTGGGCATATACCCAAAGGAATGTAAGTCAGCATACAAGAGAGACACTTGCAGTCTCATGCTTTTTAAGTGCGACATTGTTCTCAATATCCAAACTATGAAATTTTCCTAGGTGCCCATCAACCAATGAATAAAGAAAATGTGATGCATATGCATGAAGGGGTATTACAGCTATGAGGAAGAATGAAGTTATTTCATTTGGAGGAAAATGGATGGAACTAAATATCATGTTAACAGAAATAATTTAAGCTGAGAAACAGAAACCTTGCCTATTTTGTCTTATGTGCAGAATCTAAAGTCTAAAATGAGTGACAGTGCCATCAGAGTAGATGAAGTAGTATAGTGCCTGCCTGGCAAGCATGAACCCCGAGTTCAAACCCCAGTACCATCAAAAAAATGAAGTACATTAATGTAAAATATGGTGGGAGGACTGTTTGGGAATGCGGAATGATGGAGGGTGGAGGATGAAAGGAGAGGGCTAAGGGGAGTGAATATGATTGAAGGACTTATGCTCAAGTATGAAAATAGGATAATGAAATCCATTATGTTATTTCAAAAGGAGAGAAGGATGGATATGAAGGCATAATTGAGGGGTGAATTTGACCAAAGTATGTTATATGAATGTACAGAAATAGCACAATTAATATGCACTAATAAAAATAGAAAGAAAAGCTTACTTGATGTTGATTTTTTAATTTCCCCAGTTTGAACAGCAAATTTTGTAGTCATGTGATGAAATATAAAAATGTACTTCATAAATATGTGCAATGACTGTGGCCAGGAAAAATTTAAACAATGTTTAAGGAGAATAATACTTAATCTTACTTAAGGAGGTAATTACTAGATTTGGTAATTGCAAATTGTTTGCCTGTAGTACATTGTATACTCTAACACAGAAATTTGTACAATGAAAATAATTTATAAAGATATTAAGGATGAAAGGCAACAGATGGGGTGACTATTGTAAAACTAATTTATATGCATGTATGGAAATGTCATCATGAAATCCCTTTCTTTCTGTAATTAATCTACGCTAATAAAATTTTATTTTAATTGTATCCATGGCTGCATTGTTCTATTCTCAAATAGTTTATTTAATGGACCAATGTGCTTCCAATAAACATCATAATTTGAAAAAAGTAAAATATGAATTTCATGCAGCTAGCCTGCTGAACATCATAGATTAGTTACACAGTGCACTGTACATAATTGATTTTTACCCTGGTGATTGGGTGACTGACAGGAGCCTTGATTTCTGTTCCTTTTCAGTTTTGCACCCTCATCACTCCCCAGAAAATAATAGCAGTCCAAAACTCAAATGTATATTACTGTTACATCATGCCAAATTAAACAAAAATACTAAGGTAAGGAGCATCTCTATTAATTACTTTCTGGGCTCAAACATTTATTTTGATCCAAAATTCTGACCTACAGAAATGCAAAGTATATTAAAGAGGAGAAAATGGACTTTATCAAAATGTTGTAAGTTTCTTTATCAAAAGAATTAATAAAATAGATGAGGAAGACAGTTACATAGAAAATAATATGCATATGTATACACATAAATGTACACATATATATACATTTATGTATCCAATAGAGAATTTAATGCCTCCACAGACTGAAAAGAAGAAAAAATGATATAAATTGTACAGTAGATATCAACAGCCTCTTCAGGTAATTATATTTACAAACACCAGTGAACATAGTAAGGCAAGCATTAGTATTTGAATCCAGTCAGAGAAACTTCAGAGATCAAATGATTAAGTTCTCTGTTCCACTGTCTTTGGTCAAACTTGTCCAGACACAGGGTCAGAGTCAATGTCACCATGAGAACAGCAGACTATGTAGAAACGATTTCATGGCCATCTTCATGTCCCTGTACCTAAGGCTGTACATGATCATCATGGGAGTGACTGTGTTGTATAAGATTGAGGCAAACTCCCCTGTCTGAGAGGCAAGTGCCAATGTAGGTTCCACAGAACAGGGAGAAAACCTAGAGTTGAGACCCACAGGTGGAAAATGCTTTATGCTTTCCCCCTGTTGTTGAGATGCTAAGAACAGAAACCACAATCTGAGAATAAGAGTAAACAATCCATGATAGAGGGAAAAAGCTCAGGATGCCTGACATGATGTAGAATACCATGTTATTGATGAGTGTATCAGAATAGGCGAGCTTGAGGACCTTGGAGAGTTCACAGAAATAGTGTGGCATTTCCATGATTGTGCAGAAATTAAGTCTTAGTGCAGTTAAACTCTCATGCAGGGCTGCCAGCATGCTGAATAGTCAGATTAGGAGAAGTAACTGGGCACAGAGTCTGGGATTCATAAGGTGATGTAGTACAGAGGGTAACAGATGGCTACAAAGCAGTTATAGGCCACCACAGAATTAAATTTTTCTAAAGTCTAAAAAATGTGAAAAAGTATGTCTGGGTAATGCAGTCTGTGTAAGTGATGGCCTTGTCATGTGTCTAGATGCTCACCAGCATCTTTGGGACAGTGGTAGACATGAAGAAGATGTCAGAGAAGGACAGGTTGGAGAGGAAGAAGTACACTGGTGTGTGCAGGTGGAAGTCTGACGATGGCCAGGATGATGTGCAGGTTCCCAAAAATATTCGCCAGGTACAATGACAAAAAAAGTCCAAAGACAGCAAATTGAATCTCTGGCTTCTCAGAAAGACCCAGAAGGAGAAATACAGGAATAACGGTGTGGTGTTACAGTTCCATGTAAAGTGGTTGCTGTAAGAGTTACACAGCAGCACGAATACATTAACAAAGCACCGTCAAGCTCAGAAGTGTGACTGCCTTTAGCTTGAAGCCAAATTATTTATAAAAAGAGACATTTGGTTAGTGGTTGCTTCTCCTCTGTCAAATTGAGATTTCTAAATGTAACTAAATTCCCCTGTGTTCCCACCACTAGATGAAAACCTAAAACACAAAACCAAATAGCTCAGTAGAGAAAATGTTGTATGCATACACAACCAAATATTACACAGCCATAAAGAAGAACAAAATTATGTGATTTGCAGGAAAATTTCATCATGTTAAATGAAATAAGACAGATTTAGAAGGAAAAAGTCACATGTGTTCAGTCATTTGTTGTGTTAGTGGGACTGTTTGAGGGAATGAGGTGGAGGGGCCAGAGGGAAAGAGTGTCGGGGTAACAATATAAAAATATATTGTGTCTATGTATGAAAATGACATAAGGAAACCTACTGCAAGCTGTTGAATATTTGAGAAAGAGGAGGATCTGGAAAAGAGAAGCAATAGAGTGGATTAATCTGATCACATTACAGTATATACATGTGTGAAATACCATAGTGGAACCTCTTGAAAGAGAAAATAATTTTTAAAAAAATTGGCATTAAAAACTGACATCACCTAATCAGTTTCCCTGATACCTTCTCAGCCAGCCTCGTCATTTCAGCCCCTTGCAATTATTCTTGGTCTTCACATTAATTGCCACAACAACCTTAATTTAAACAGAAATTTTTGAAAGTTAAAGATCTCTGCAAATTCCATAATAGAGAATGGAATCTCCCCTCTCTCTCTCCAATGGGGAGAATGGCACAATTTCTATACATTTGTTTAACTTTCAATTAAAAATTAAAATAGACCAGTCACCAATGAACACATCACTTTCCAACCCAAGTTTATTTCCTATTGCAATAAAAATGAAAATAGTAATTTTGAAATCTCATCTAATTCTACTCGATAAGAAATTTTAAAGTCACAGGAAAATAAAGATCCTAAGGATTTTTCAATATGTTTTAACATAGATGTATAAAAACCAAAAGCCTCTACAATAGTTACACATAATAAGAAATACAATTATTTATTTCATTAATTATCACAGGTAGAAAAATCTCAAACAAAATTGTATAAAAATATATTCATTCCATACTAAATCTATTGACTAGATTGTGTGGAAATCAGAAGCAATGGACAATTTATTTTGGTAACTAAATGACAAGATGGAAAGGATATTCTGTATATAATAAATAAATTCTACCATAAGGTTTCAAACCAATGTTATTAAAGAACAAAAGCAACCACAGCTTCACCTTTTGAGTAAAAGTTAATTAACGTATTTCCAGATCCTTAAAAAGACAAAATAAAATCCATTGGAAAACTTTATAACTAAGAAGTCCTTTTGGCATGGCTCAATATAAAAAAGCAATTCATAGGATGTTGAGTACCACAGCTAACTCCAGAGTTGAGTATAAAATAGGAACGGTTTGAGGGAATCACTGGGAGAAGAGAAGGAGAAAGGAAAGTCTAATGAGAAGTGAAGAGGATGGAAGTGTTCTCTCTCTCTCTTTCTCTCTCTATCTCTCTTTCTACACACACACACACACACACACACATATGAAAACACCTAACAAAACCCAGGATGCACTATTTGAAAATGGGGGTAGAGGTAGGGGAACTTGGAATTTAACAGAAAGAGTAAACTTTTTTTCAAAGTACCCTGTGTGCATGTACAGAACTCTCCTCGCATTATTAATGTATGCTAGTTCAAAACTTAAATAAAAATAAAACCTCAAGAAATTCAAACAAGTCAGTTTCTTCACTGTTTCCAGAAATGCACAGGTATATAATAGGAAATATATCCTACATGATGTAGCGCAAAATTGTAAAATACAGCCCAGGGTTCAGTCATTGAACGCGACCAGAATGATACGAATAATAACTCGTATTTACTAACACCAGCTGCAGGAACTATGCCAACCCCTTCTACCAAATGATTAATTTTGTTTCCTTAGAAACGTAGGGAGGACAGAGCTGTCTTTTGTGCGCATTTCAGCATCACCTGCAGGTGGCAGGAAACACAGGAGGGACATGGGAGTAATTAAGGAGCCAGGTCTCTGTGATGGGTAAGGACCAGTTAAGTGCACAGAAAACTTGGACATTGGGTAAAATATTAGGGATGCCCAGCGTCACCTGAGGCTCAAGTTAGGTAAAAATAAGGACCTGCTGAAGCAGGAGAAGGCTCTTGATTTGACATCACACGAGCAAGGAGCAAGAGAAATGCTGAGAGATGAGGGGCTGCAGTTAAACCTGAGCCTTTTTATTTCTGGAAAACCCAGTGCTCGCTCTTTGATTCATTTTGTGTTTTGTGTTTTTAGTTTATTATGTGTAAATTTGTAGCCAAACATATGTTTTTACTTCACAGACTCAATGTTAGAAGAAGTTAGACATAATGAAGTGTAGAACTGACAAGAACACATAATAGACATTATAAGGCAACTGAAATTGAGATGGCATGTATAAATAAACTAAATCTCCAATTTAAAGAGCCCCCCGAGACAGAGACATTAAAACACCTACTGATTTGGCCAATACTTGGCAGAATTAAGGCAAACACCATTCAACTGCTGAGAAAATGTCATAGATTCGTTGCACTCCATATAAAAAGTAAATATGACGTGTTAAATAAGCCACATTTACATCATGCATATCCTATGTTCATTAATTATGTCTGGAATAAGGAGACAATGCTATGGGCGTTAGGTCTAATAAAATGAACTTTTCTTACTAAATCCTACAAACTAAAAGGAAGTACTGTGAAAAATGTGACAAATCTCAAAATAGCCCAATATCTGCTATAACTCTGGAGCAGGTATGACTTCTGGATAAAAATCACACACGTGGTGTCAAATTAAATAATCTCAAATTCTTTTACATTATCTTTGTGTAATTTATAAGTTATGTGAAGTGAAAATGCTTTCTTAAAACGTTATTGGTGTCGTAATCACTTCATTGTATGAAAGAAGTTTAGAAATAGTAAAAGCACCAATATTCTAGAGTAGAATTAATTGCACATTTAGAGTGTCCAAAAAATCTTGATTTCTAATCTCATTCAGTCTCCTGAAATTACATTCCTGACTTTTAAATTCTTTTTGAAGCAATGGGTTTTCCCCATTTACTTAAAGTAGACCCCGGAGGAACTGCCTCTCTGTCCTGTTATTTCATTGCCCAGGATGTGCCATGCTCTTCTTTCTTACTCATTTGTGCTCATTTGCAGACACGTGTTGTGGATCTTTTCCCTCCAGACATAGGGATGGTGGAGGCAGCAGCTGTATCCTCAGTGTCAGTGTCATCATGTCCAGGGTGGTTCCTGGTCCACAGTAAAGTTCTGTGAGGAGCCAGGAAAGATTGATTCTATTTCTGTCTCTAAATTGGTGAACTGATGGCATATTTGGGAGATGTTATGTGTGTTGAGTTCCAGAATCAGAATTTTTCATAGCTTCTCATTAAGTAAAAATTTTCCATCTTGTAGTCTCTAGACAGTAAACAGGTAGGAAGCTGGGGATAAGAAGAAAACAAAGGTTCCAATCAGTTTTTCTCCCTTGGGCATATGTCTTGAATTCAGAAAACATGCCAACTCCCACTGCAGTCCTTATAAAAGTACCTTCCCCTACTTCCCTCCATTTGTTGGGCTTCCCCAAAATCCCTGGGCCCAATCTTCTGCTCATCTACTGGATTTTACTCATAATAGGGACCTAGTACCTTATGTACTCACAATTCCATCATAAATATTGTAAAAAGGCCAATATCCAAAAAGGATAAAACAATTGTAAATACATATGCAGTCAATGGTGAAGAATCTAGGGCTGGCAGAGTGGCTCAAGTGTTAAGAGATCTTGCCTAGTAAGCCTGAAGTCCTGAGTTCAAGTCCCAGTACTGTCAAAAAGCAAAACAAAACAAGCTAACATTGAACAATGTAAATAAACAAAATACTGGAGGATCTGAAGGAAGAGACAAATTGTAATACAATAATAAAGGAGACTTCATTGTTACTCCACATTCCAGATAGAACAGATCATCCAGGTAGAAAATAACTGTTAGATAGAACAGACCATCCAGGTAGAAAGGAATGGTTGTGCAAAATTCCTGGAGAGGTAAAAGAATTGTTTGCCTCCAAACTAGGATGGTGTGGACAGCTGATAGAATGAATCAGCCAAATCCAGCTTGGATGAGTAAAATGAATTTACATAGAGGTTACTCAGGGGGTAGTGGGGGACTGTAACTCTAGAAGTTGCTACCTGGATTCTCCCAATCACTTGAGTTTCCCTCTCCTCCTCCAGCCACTTTTAAGGCTCCTAATTCATATGGCACTAGATCTGTAACAGAAACATGACTTAGAAGGCCACCTAGAATTTGAACAGAAGAAGTAAATAAAATGCAAGGCAGAATCTGGGAAAATTAGGTGTTCCTGAGAGGTCCATCCTTGCTCTTAGAAGGGGTCTCCTTGACCTTGGCAGACAGTGTTCCACCATGAGAAGTATGGCTTCTCGTGCTGGATTGTGTTACATAGATCATCTAAATGACAGGTACTCTTGTTAGGAATCGGAGGGTAAGTCGCTACAGAGAGTCACTACAGATATATTGGACATTGCATGTTAGAACCGATGGACCTAACAGATGTAACTGGAACATTCCATCTAACAACAGAAATCAAATCTTCCAAGGTACACATGGAGAGATAATGCTCTTTGTGACAAAACTGAAGAAACAGTAGAAGACTGAACAAACACCCATGTTCTGGGGTAGGCAAAATTAATATTGTTAAAATGGCCATATTGCCAAAAATTATCTATAGATATAATGCAATCCCCATCAAAATTCCAATGACATTTTCACAGAAATACCAAAATCCCTAAAATTTATATATAAATATGAATTCATATTTAAGTAAAGACCCCAAAAGGCCAAAGAATTCCTGACCAAAATGTATACTAAGATCTGCAAGAACAAAAACAGCACTGTAGTGGCAGAAAAAGCAGATCCATAAACCAATAGATTAGAATAGAAAGTCCATAAATAACTCCACACAGTTTCATCCATCTGATTCTTTTCAAAGGTGCCTAAAAATTACGTTAGCAAAAAGACAGCCTATTTAATGACTGGCCGGGGAACTAGATATCCACATGTAGAAGACTGAGACTGGATCCCTCAATCTCACCTGTGCAAAAGTCAAGAAAATATGGAGAGAAAATATTCATTTAAGTTATGAATCTTTGAATCTACTCAAGGAACCCTATGTCCTAGCATTACCAAGGACTTTCTGAATAGCACTGCAATAGCTCAGGGAATAAGAATAAGAAGGACAAATCAAACTTAATTAAATTAAATATCTTCTGCACACATAAGAAAAAATCAACTTAGGCAGCAGTCTACAGAACAGGAAAAACATCTTTGCCAGTTATTTATCTGACAACGCTTTACATCCAGATTTTTTAAATAACTGAAATAACTAAACAGCAGAGAATCAACAATCCTGTCAATAAATGGGTAAATTAACTAAAAAGAAACATTTCAATTGAGAAACTACAAATGACCAAAAACTATATGAAAAATATTCAACATGTTTAACCATAGGAAAATGCAAATCAAAATTACATTGAAATTTGACCTCACCCCATTCAGAATGGTGATCCTCAAGAAGACAAAACAAGAATAAAACTAAATTTTGCCTAGAGTGTGTGGAAAAGTAAGCCTTCAAAACTACAGAGAAGAAAGTAAATTACTCTATAGTCAATATGGAAGTCAATATAGAGTTTCTTCAAAAAATTAAAAATAAAACTGCCATACAGTTCATCTATATCGCTTCTGTATGTGTTCCCAAAGTCTCAAAGTCAGCACACCACACAGACACTTGCACACTCATGTTTATTACTTAATGGTCACAACAGATAAGTTATTGAATCAGCCCATCAATTGTTGAATGTATGTGGAATATATAGTGTATATATGATATATATATGATATATACATGATATATATATATATATATATATATATATATCATGATGTTTCAGTTGACTGTAAAGAAGAACAAAATTAAGTTGTTTTCAAAAAAGTGGATGGAACTAGAAATCATCATGGTACAAGAAATTAAGCACAATTCACAAAAGCAGGTACCATATCTTATCTTTGTGGAATCCTTGGGAAAGAGAAGATGAACCTAAAAGGGGAAGTATTAGAGATGTAGAAGAAGAGAAGCAGTGAGGGATGGGGATAAGGAACGGAAAAGAGGGGTAAGTATGACCAAAGTACATTCTCTATATTTGTGGAAGTGTTGTAATGAAGCCCATTATTTTGTATAGTCATTATGTACTAATAACAAAGAAGAAAAATTAAATCCAATATTTGTAGAAAAATGTATAGATATGGAAGACATTTAGTTGAGGAAAGTTAGCCATTACAGAAAAAAAATTGCATGATTTCTCATATTCAGCAAGGGGGAAAGGAGGAAACCATAAAGCAGAAGAGTAATTACTAGGGTGGAGAAACTGCCTTGGGTATGGAGAGACAGGGCAGAAATGGTACAGATGGACATTATCAATACATGATATATTCATATATGTTAATGCCACAATCAAGTACTCAGGTATATAAATGTCTCACAAAGGTCCATGTATCAAAGGCTTAGTTACCCACCAATTGCATTATTAGAAGGTGGTGGCCCCTTCATGAGACAGAGCCAAGTTGGAGGAAGTTAGGTCATTTGGGGTGTGTCATAAAAGGAGATGTTGGGATCATGACTCCTTTTTCTCTCTTTATATCTTCACAGCCACCATTAGGTGAACAGCTTTTCCCCACCATGCACTCCCACCATGATGTACTGCTTTCCACACACCCAAGGCAACCAGGTAAGGTCTGAAACCATGGCCCAAAATAATCCTTTCTGCCAGGTGCTGGAGTATCATAACTGTGACCCTAACTACCCAGGAGGCAGAGATAAAAAGGGTTATGGTTTGAGGCCAGCCCATGCGAATAGTATGTGAGACACTATTTCAAAAAAAACCAACAGAAAACAGGGCTGGCAAAGTGGCTCAAGTGGTAGAGTGCCTGTCTAAAAAACCTGAGTCCTGAGTTCAAACTGAGAACTGCCTGAAAAGTAAGTAAGTAAACCTTTCTTGTTAAAAGTTGAATATCTCTGATATTTTACTACAGTAACATTCACAATAGCCAAGTATGGAATCAATGTCAGCATCCTTCTATGGATGAATGGGTAAGAAACATGTTGTATTTATGCAAAAATGTAATATTACTCAGACATAAGATTAATGAAAGCATTTCATTTGTAGCAAGACAGATGGAACTGGAAGAAATACCACATGATCTTTCTCATATATAGAAGATTGAATGAGTGGATTACATAACAGGGAAGAGTAGAATGTGGTTACAGAAGCTGTGAAAGGTAGGAAGAAGGGAGGATATAGAGAGGATTTTAATATGGTATAATACAGTTAGAGGGAATGAGCAAGTCCTGATATTCTGTACATAGAATACTGTGGTGCCTATAGTTAACAGTCATTCATTGTGGTCATTTAAATAGCTATGAATGTCATTTTGAATGCTCTGAGAAGAAAGAAATAATGCCTAAATTGGAAAAATCGAGTATCCAGTTTTTCCTGAGTAAATTACCCTATATATACATATACATGTGCATATATGTATATACTGTGCCCCATGAATACATATAATTTAGTATACTTTAAAAATAAAAGATTACCTAAATAAAGAAATATAAGACACATATTAGTTTGCTATTGCTATGTAACAAATTATTTAAAATAAATTTCTAAAAAATATCCATTTGTTTTAAAATTTTTTTTATTATTGCTGTGCTGGGTGTACATTGTGACATTTACAAAACTTCTTACAATATATCATAGTTGAATTCACCTCCTCAAGCATTCTCCTTTATCCTTCCTCCACCTGTCCCTTGAATAGTTTCAACAGGTCTCAATTTTCCATTTACATACGTGTGTACACAATATCGTCATCATATTGACCTTCTATACCCTCTCCCTTCCCCTCCCACTGTTGCCAACCCTTGTGCTGGAACTTTTCTGACCTGTTCTCCATTCTTGTAACAAAAATGACATTTTTTGTTTAAAATAGCTGGGAACTGTCCTCAATTTCTAGCCAAGGGGTCCTCTCACAACATAGTAGCTTTGTGCTTCCACATCAGCAAAACAATCATGATCCTCATAAGCTCTTGCATAGACATTTCTGGGGGACTTCCTTATACTGCTCAACCAAACTTCACTTACTTGCTGCACCCAACACTTTATCTTTCCACATTTGAAAGTCTTATACTCCGATGCTTGTTTCTAGCACTGCATTTTCTCTCATCCACCAGTCTGAGCTACTTCATCAGCACTTGCCAACATTTCTCACTGATTTATCAAATCACTTTTGTATTCAATAATTCAACATACATCTACTGAGCATTTATCTACTGGGTATGTTTTCACAACCTGTAATTGTGAAATGGACAATACGTCCATCTCCCCTAAAATTTGTGTACTTGGATCTTAACTCCCAATGGGAGTTAACTATTGTGAGCTCACCTAAGTATTGTGAGCCCCATTTGTAAAAAATTAGAATTATGTTTTTAACACTTCAGACCACAATGAATGAAATTTTATAAAAAATTAAGAGAATATTATGTGCTAATTTCAGGGATATGTACAAAACAATCTAAATATATCTCTGAGTTTTATGCTACTAATAAGTGTATAATAATTGCTCTTGAATTGAGTTATACAAGTATTTTAAATTTTTTTTTGAATGTCTGTCTTTTTTTTTTCATTTTTCTTTTATTATTCATATGTGCATACAAGGCTTGGTTCATTTCTCCCCCCTGCCCCCACCCCCTCCCTTACCACCCACTCCACCCCCTCCCGATCCCACCCCTCAATACCCAGCAGAAACTATTTTGCCCTTATCTCTAATTTTGTTGTAGAGAGAGTATAAGCAATAATAGGAAGGAACAAGGGGTTTTGCTGGTTGAGATAAGGATAGCTATACAGGACATTGACTCACATTGATTTCCTGTGCGTGGGTGTTAACTTCTAGGTTAATTCTTTTTGATCTAACCTTTTCTCTAGTTCCTGGTCCCCTTTTCCTATTGGCCTCAGTTGCTTTAAGGTATCTGCTTTAGTTTCTCTGCATTAAGGGCAACAAATGCTAGCTAGTTTTTTAGGTGTCTTACCTATCCTCACCCCTCCCTTGTGTGCTCTCGCTTTTATCATGTGCTCATAGTCCAATCCACTTGTTGTTTTTGCCCTTGATCTAATGTCCACATATGAGGGAGAACATACGATTTTTGGTCTTTTGAGCCAGGCTAACCTCACTCAGAATGATGTTCTCCAATTCCATCCATTTACCAGCGAATGATAACATTTCGTTCTTCTTCATGGCTGCATAAAATTCCATTGTGTATAGATACCACATTTTCTTAATCCATTCGTCAGTGCTGGGGCATCTTGGCTGTTTCCATAACTTGGCTATTGTGAATAGTGCCGCAATAAACATGGATGTGCAGGTGCCTCTGGAGTAACAGTCTTTTGGGTATATCCCCAAGAGTGGTATTGCTGGATCAAATGGTAGCTCGATGCACAACTTTTTAAGTAGCCTCCAAATTTTTTTCCAGAGTGGTTGTACTAGTCTACATTCCCACCAACAGTGTAAGAGGGTTCCTTTTTCCCCGCATCCTCGCCAACACCTGTTGTTGGTGGTGTTGCTGATGATGGCTATTCTAACAGGGGTGAGGTGGAATCTTAGTGTGGTTTTAATTTGCATTTCCTTTATTGCTAGAGATGGTGAGCATTTTTTCATGTGTTTTCTGGCCATTTGAATTTCTTCTTTTGAGAAAGTTCTGTTTAGTTCACGTGCCCATTTCTTTATTGGTTCATTAGTTTTGGGAGAATTTAGTTTTTTAAGTTCCCTGTATATTCTGGTTATCAGTCCTTTGTCTGATGTATAATTGGCAAATATTTTCTCCCACTCTGTGGGTGTTCTCTTCAGTTTAGAGACCATTTCTTTTGATGAACAGAAGCTTTTTAGTTTTATGAGGTCCCATTTATCTATGCTATCTCTTAGTTGCTGTGCTGCTGGGGTTTCATTGAGAAAGTTCTTACCTATACCTACTAACTCCAGAGTGTTTCCTACTCTTTCTTGTATCAACTTAAGAGTTTGGGGTCTGATATTAAGATCCTTGATCCATTTTGAGTTAATCTTGGTATAGGGTGATATACATGGATCTAGTTTCAGTTTTTTGCAGACTGCTAACCAGTTTTCCCAGCAGTTTTTGTTGAAGAGGCTGCTATTTCTCCATCGTATATTTTTAGCTCCTTTGTCAAAGATAAGTTGCTCATAGTTGTGTGGCTTCATATCTGGATCCTCTATTCTGTTCCACTGGTCTTCATGTCTGTTTTTGTGCCAGTACCATGCTGTTTTTATTGTTATTGCTTCGTAATATAGTTTGAAGTCAGGTATTGTGATACCTCCTGCATTGTTCTTTTGACTGAGTATTGCCTTGGCTATTCGTGGCCTCTTGTGTTTCCATATAAATTTCACAGTAGATTTTTCAATCTCTTTAATGAATGTCATTGGAATTTTGATTGGAATTGCATTAAACATGTAGATTACTTTGGGGAGTATCGACATTTTTACTATGTTGATTCTACCAATCCATGAGCATGGGAGATCTCTCCACTTTCTATAGTCTTCCTCAATCTCTTTCTTCAGAAGTGTATAGTTTTCCTTGTAGAGGTCTTTCACATCTTTTGTTAGGTTTACACCTAGATATTTGATTTTGTTTGAGGCTATTGTAAATGGAATTGTTATCATACATTCTTTTTCCGTTTGCTCATTGTTAGTGTATAGAAATGCTAATGATTTTTCTATGTTGATTTTATATCCTGCTACCTTGCTATAGCTATTGATGATGTCTAGAAGCTTTTGAGTAGAGTTTTTTGGGTTTTTAAGGTATAGGATCATGTGGTCTGCAAATAGGGATATTTTGACAGTTTCTTTACCTATTTGTATTCCTTTTATTCCTTCTTCTTGCCTAATTGCTCTGGCTAGGAATTCCAGTACTATGTTGAATAGGAGTGGAGATAGTGGGCATCCTTGTCTGGTTCCTGATTTTAGAGGGAATGGTTTTAATTTTTCTCCGTTAAGTATAATGCTGGCTGTAGGTTTGTCATATATAGCTTTTATAATGTTGAGGAACTTTCCTTCTATTCCTAGTTTTCTTAGAGCTTTTATCATGAAATGATGTTGGATCTTATCAAAGGCTTTTTCTGCATCTATTGAGATGATCAAGTGGTTTTTGTCTTTGCTTCTGTTAATGTGGTTTATTACGTTTATTGATTTTCGTATGTTGAACCACCCCTGCATCCCTGGGATGAAGCCTACCTGGTCGTGGTGAATAATCTTTTTTTTTTTTCTTCATTTTATTTTCTTTTTTTTTTTAAAAATATGGAACGCTTCACGAATTTGCGTGTCATCCTTGTGCAGGGGCCATGCTAATCTTCTCTGTATCGTTCCAATTTTAGTATATGTGCTGCCGAAGCGAGCACGTGAATAATCTTTTTGATGTGTTGCTGAATTCGGTTTGCCATTATTTTGTTGAGGATTTTTGCATCAATGTTCATTAAGGAGATTGGCCTATAGTTCTCCTTTTTGGAGGTGTCTTTGCCTGGTTTTGGGATAAGTGTAATACTGGCTTCATAAAATGTGTTTGGCAGTTTTCCTTCCCTTTCTATTTCATGGAACAGTTTAAGGAGGGTTGGTATCAGTTCTTCTTTAAAGGTCTGATAGAATTCAGCAGAGAATCCATCAGGTCCTGGACTTTTTTTTTTGGGGAGACTCTTGATTGCTGCTTCAACTTCATTTTGTGTTATAGGTCTATTCAGGTGATTAATTTCCTCTTGGTTCAGTTTTGGATGATCATATGTATCTAGAAATCTGTCCATTTCTTTTAGATTTTCAAATTTATTTGAATATAGGTTCTCAAAGTAGTCTCTGATGATTTCCTGGACTTCCATGGTGTTTGTTGTTATCTCCCCTTTTGCATTCCTAATTCTACTAATTTGGGTTTTTTCTCTCCTCATTTTAGTCAGGTTAGCCAGGGGTCTATCGATCTTGTTTATTTTTTCAAAGAACCAACTTTTTGTTTCATTAATTCTTTGTATGGTTTTTTTGGTTTCTATTTCATTGATTTCAGCTCTTATTTTTATTATTTCTCTCCTTCTATTTGTTTTGGGATTTGCTTGTTCTTGTTTTTCTAGGAGTTTGAGTTGTATCATTAGGTCATTGATTTGGGATCTTTCAGTCTTTTTAATATATGCACTCATGGCTATAAACTTTCCTCTCAAGACTGCCTTAGCTGTGTCCCATAGGTTCCGGTAGGTTGTGTTTTCATTTTCATTGACTTCTAGGAACTTTTTAATTTCCTCTTTTATTGCATCGATGATCCATTCTTCATTAAGTAATGAGTTATTTAGTTTCCAGCTGTTTGTATGTTTTTTGTCTTTACTTTTGTTGTTGAGTTCTACTTTTACTGCATTGTGGTCAGATAGTATGCATGGTATTATTTCTATTTTCTTATATTTGCTGAGGCTTGCTTTGTGCCCTAGGATATGATCTATTTTGGAGAAGGTTATGGGCTGCTGAGAAGAATGTATATTGTGTAGAGGTTGGATGAAATGTTCTGTAGACATCTACTAGGTCCACTTGATCTATTGCATATTTTAGATCTTGGATTTCTTTATTGAGTTTTTGTTTGGATGACCTATCTATTGATGATAATGGAGTGTTAAAATCTCCCACAACCACTCTGTTGGCGTTTATATATGCTTTTAGGTCTTTCAGGGTATGTTTGATGAAATTGGATGCGTTGACATTGGGTGCATACAGATTGATGATTATTATTTCCTTTTGGTCTATATCCCCTTTTATTAGTATGGAATGTCCTTCTTTATCTCGTTTGATCAATGTAGGTTTGAAATCTACTTTGTCAGAGATAAGTATTGCTACTCCTGCTTGTTTTCGGGGGCCATTGGCTTGGTAAATCTTCCAGCCTTTCATCCTAAGCATATGCTTATTTCTGTCGGTGAGATGAGTCTCCTGTAAGCAACAAATTGTTGGATCTTCTTTTTTAATCCATTTTGTCAAACGGTGTCTTTTGATGGGTAAATTAAGTCCATTAACATTAAGTGTTAGTACTGATAGGTATGTGGTGATTCCTGCCATTTAGTTATCTTAGTTGTTTGAAGGTTTGATTGTGTGTACCTAACTTGATGTTACTCTCTTCTGTCTTGCTTTTTCTTATCCTGTGGTTTGGTGCTGCCTGCCTTTTCATGGTTAAGTTGGGTGTCACTTTCTGTGTGCAGGATCCCTTGCAGAATCTTTTGTAATGGTGGCTTTGTGGTCACATATTGTTTTAGTTTCTGCTTATCATGGAAGACTTTTATTGCTCCATCTATTTTGAATGATAGCTTTGCTGGGTAGAGTATCCTGGGGTTGAAGTTATTTTCATTCAGTGCCCGGAAGATCTCACCCCACACTCTTCTTGCTTTTAATGTTTCTGTTGAGAAGTCTGCTGTGATTTTGATGGGTTTACCTTTGTATGTTACTTGTTTTTTCTCTCTTACAGCCTTCAATATTCTTTCCTTAGTTTCTGAACTTGTTGTTTTAATGATGACATGTCGTGGGGTAGTTCTATTTTGATCTGGTCTGTTTGGTGTCCTGGAGGCCTCTTGTATTTGTATGGGAATATCTTTCTCTAGATTTGGGAAATTTTCCGTTATTATTTTGTTGAATATATTACGCATTCCCTTCGCTTGCACCTCTTCTCCTTCTTCGATGCCCATGATTCTCAAGTTTGGTCTTTTGATGGAGTCAGTGAGTTCTTGCATTTTCTTTTCACAGGTCTTGAGTTGTTTAATTAATAGTTCTTCAGTTTTTCCTTTAATTACCATTTCATCTTCAAGTTCTGAGATTCTGTCTTCTGTTTGTTTTATTCTGCTGGATTGGCCTTCCGTTTTGTTTTGCAGTTCTGTTTCGTTCTTTTTTCTCAGGTTTTCCATATCCTGGCTGTTTTCTTCTTTATTGTTGTCTATTTTTGTCCTGAGTTCATTTATCCATTTATCCATTGTGTTCTCTCTTTCACTTTGGTGTTTATACAGTGCTTCTATGGTTTCCTTTATTTCTTCTTTTGCTTTTTCAAATTCTCTATTTTTATTGTCTTGGAATTTCTTGAGTGTCTCCTGTACATTTTGCTTGACCCTATCCAGTATCATCTCTATAAAATTCTCATTGAGTACTTGTAGTATGTCTTCTTTTAAATTATTCTTGTGGGCTTCATTGGGTCCTTTGGCATAGTTTATCTTCATTTTGTTGGAGTCTGGCTCTGAGTTTCTGTTCTCTTCATTCCCCTCTGGTTCCTGTACTAATTTTTTGCTGTGGGGAAACTGGCTTCCTTGTTTTTTCTGTCTTCCTGTCATTGTCCTTGGTGTTGTTACTGTCCCTGTACTGTGTGTAATTAAGTATTTTCTAGCTTGTAATAATAACAATGGTAATATTGAGAATGGAAGAGTGAGCTGAGATGGAAAGCAAGAAGTTAAAGAAAAGGGGAAAACAAATATACAGACAAGAGGGAGAAAGCAGAACAAGGTATCAGACAAGAGAGTTTCAAAGGTATAAACAGGGAGTGTTAGTGTACTAATCGACAGTAAGCTGAACAGACAATAGAGAGACAGAGAGAGGATTGAAAGTCAAAGATAAAAAAAATAAAAAATAAGTATATGAAAGTAATATCTATTTATAAAAATGAATTAAAATAAAATGGAAAATAGAAAATTAAAAAAAAAAAAAAACCAAAAAACTTCCAAGTTTATATGCAATGCAATTTCAGTCTTAATAATTTGGATGTCCGTCTCAATCTCCAGTCCTGGAGTTGGTGCCTCAGATGTTGTTCTGTAGTTGTCTCATCAAAGGGGATGCATAAAGTAGAACAAAACTACACTCACACACACACAGAAGATAAAAAAAAAAAAAGCCCCACCAAGTGTCCCCAGTTCAAATGCAATACAGTTTCAGTAAGTTTTTCGGCTTGCAGGTGTAATTCGGTTGTTCTCTCATCAAAGGTAGGGAGAAAAAGAAAAAAAAGCGTCTGGAGGCAGTTCTGAGAGTGGTATCTGCAACTGTGGCTTGCCTGCCTGCTGCTCTCAGCCTGTAGCTGGCAGCGTTATTTATGCAGATCTCTGGGGTGAGCTAGCACTCACCTGGTCCCACAGGCTTTGTTTGCTCAGAGTTCTCCTGTGCAGGGGGCCTCTGCTACAGGCTTTCCCCTTTCCAAGCACTGGGAAAGGTGACACTGCCCCGCGTTGTCAGGCCTGCGTGTTTATTTACAGTTCACGTGGGAAGTGGGTCTTCCCTCCTCTCACAAGCCTCCTTGCTCCTGGTTGGTGGGCTTGCCCCGCTCCTGCCAGAGCCTCTCCGGCCCGCCCGGCTCATTTATTTACAGTCCCGGGAAGGGTTCCCTTCCCCCAATCTTCAGCGCTCAGGGCGCCCCACCCTCTTTCCAGCGTGTCTTAACTGTTCTTATTGCTTAGTACTCAGTTTCTCTTTTTTCCCGGGTGGAGGTCAGTCTGTCCAGGGGGCTATGCTGCTCTGGCCCAGGCTTGTCTGTGGGGCTACTGCGGTACCGCGAAGCTCACCTGGTCTGCGTCTTCCCAAGCCGTATGGACGCTGGCCACTGGCGGCCCCGGGGGCCATCCTCGGTTCTCCGTTTAACGTGAAGTGGAGATTCTCTGCGCCGGCTGGAGATGTGGAGGAGTCAAAGTTATGCCTTTTCTCGGTGATTATGCCTGCAAAGTGTGTCTCCAGCATCTCTCCAAGATTTCACTATAGGAGGGTCGCTTTCTGCTTCCTACCTCTAGCCGCCATCTTGGAATTCCTGAAGTGTATAATAATTGCTCTTGAATTGAGTTATACAAGTATTTTAAAATTTTTTATAATATATGAAACCAAGGACTGTGATACTCATGCTTTTAAATGAGGTGAACACAGATCATCCCCTTGATGAACAGGGATTAGTAAATGTTTTGCAATATCAAGTGTGGTGTCCAAACACTACTCAAGGCTTTAGTGAGCCAAAGGATCCAGTCAAGATGGGTACTTTGATCTTAGACTCTGAAGAAAACACTGACATTTAGGATAGTGTTAGGAGTTTGGTACTCTAGAAGACAGGAATTTTTTTAAAGCTAGGAATAAAAGCTGATTCACTGGGTATTTAATGAGTTGTCTTGGGAATAGATAAAATCAGAAAGAAAAAATTGCTTTCATGTCCAATGGGGAAATGATGTGCTCAGGCATGAAACAACAACAGGGAGATGTACTTAGAAACCAGAAATACACAACTGTAAGTACTGCTCATTCTGCTGTCACTCACTGAGTATAATCTTGGTCTGGTAGGGACATAGTTTACTTTGGAGTGCTAACTGCTTTGAGACTAACACTTGGCCCTTCCTGCTGTCCTCCCTGTTCCCATCTCTTCAGTCTTCATGTTCAGCCATCCAGGCAGTTATTTAGACTTCCATACAGATACCTTCTATTCCAAAAACCCATCCAGGTGAGTGGGAGAGCCCTGCAGGTGCTGCAAGACAGCTTCTGAGAAACAGAAGACAAGAAAATTTACCTAAGTTCACCTGAGAGCCAATATAGCCCATCCCAGAGCTGAGAGATTCCTGCAGCTGTATGCTTGCTTGTTTGATTAATTCATTGATATGTTTATCATAAGAAAGCTCAGCAATTCAAGGTCAATGTTGACAGCAAAGTTATGGCGGTAGAAGTGCAGTTCAAAGAGGGACAGAGAGGCTTCAAATGGGTTCAGTGTGAGTAGAATATGTGTCCATGGACCTTTGGATTTAAGTAAGTAGAAAAGAGACAGCAGTGCCTTACCTGTGGAGTGACGTGCAGCCATGTAACCACTTATCTTATTTCTGAGATGGAATAACTTTTCATTGGCTCATTGTTATCTTCTCCCTATTTTTCATAATTAGTAAGATGTCAATGGATTTTTCCAGTTTACCATGTCTCTACTTAATTTCACCCAAAATTTTAAATTACATTTAGAGGAATATGTCTATCTATTTGCTTCTGAGTTACTTTTATTATTCAAGATTATTTTTTCCACCACCAGCATTCTATGCAGTTTTCTCAATGTTCCTCAAAAATGCAATGTTTACTTTCATACTGAGGTCTTACTGCTTTGCGTACAATATGTGAGCCAGTGGACCAACTTCATTTTATTCAGTATACAAAACCATTTAGGTTGGATTTTACCTTATTAATCATGCTTCTGAAAGTCAATTAGTATCAAATGCCTTGCTTGTGTTAAGCATCAGTGTACACTGAGGCATAATTCCTGATTCTTTTAACAAATAGTAGCTGAGCACCTAACACATAACCCAGTATTTGAGGAGCATTTTCATTATATATACTTGTATCTAATCTAAGTGATGAGTTATTAATGCACATTGTTAGCATTAAATCTTTGGTGGTGTACATCCATTCTTACTTAATCCTGGATGCCCTTTTCAATTTTGTTTATTGCAGTTATGATTTTGACCTGCCATTCCCTTGCCATTCTTTCATTTTCCAACATCTTCTTTTTAAAGATTTTATTTTCTCACTGATACATTCTGATTCCACTATGAAAACCAGGCAGTGACAAAGCAGGTGAAGCCTGCTCATCATGATGTTGAGATGCAACACAGTGTAGAAAATGTGTGTGTGATGCAGTGTCCTTAGGGAGAAACCACAGGAAGGGTTCTACTCAGTGTAAAAGGGAAGAATTATCATGGCATGTGAAGCATTCATAAAATTTGTTCTGGAGAAGTGCTTGCATGTTGGATGAAACCACAGAAAAGTCTTAGGAGTGTCTAGTGGGTTTATCCAGAGTTCAAAACTGAAACCTTAAAATAGCACAGAAAGGATATCACACAAGGGGATGGGTATAGTGTCTGACTGTTCCAATATTGTGAATGGAAAAAGGATTTAATTTGTCTGACCTATTCACTACAATGAGAAATACCAATTAATTTGCTGTGCAATCCAAAAAGAGTCTCAATGAGCTAAACAGGAGAACAGCTGTTACCAGAGCCTTGGAAGTGGAGGTAGAGGAAGAGTAGAGAAAGGTTGATCAATGCATAGTACAGTGATTACAGTCAATGGCATCTATATTTAAAATAGGTAAGGGGACTTTTTTATGTTCTCAGCAACAACCAAAATATAAACATTTGAAGGAACAGATATACTAATTACCCTGATTTGAAATCTCACATTTTACTCCATGTAAAATGATAAATGTTACATGTCAATTAAAATGAAAGAAATCATTGAAACACACCTACCAAATCAATACTGAAATTTTCTTTCAGTGATGGGAATGGAAACCAGGGCTTTACTTACAGTAGGTAAGCTCTATCACTGTCCTACACACCCATCTGAAATTTTAAAAAATATTTCTTTAAACACAGTGTACAAAATGACTACACCAAATGGTATCCTCATGGTAAAACATGTGTTGGAAATTCACAGTGTGGAATAACTGTGTCCAATTCATACTTTCCTCTTAATGACATGATATAGAGATTGTTCCTGGTGTGTTCCTTCCAAATAGTGAACCTAGATAACGTGGAATAAACACTGCCCTAGAAGACCAAAATACATGGCATTATTTCAGGTGGGTTGTATGTCTGTGTGTCTCTGATTTGATGTTTTTCTTTAGGAAAGACAGTAGGTTTATGAGAAAGGCATTGTGGGCTTAGTATATTCCAATAGGTAACCCATAATAAAGAAGCCATAACAAGGAAAAAGAGAGCCAAAACAGGAAGTGCATTTCAATTTACAAAGCACTTTTACAGTTAATTTAAAATGCAAATGGAAGAATATCTGTGCAGACTGACTGCTTGCATCTGGAGCTTCATCAGCAATGGTTCCATCATATTTTATTATTCCCCACCTCTTGTCACTATCCTTCTTGTTCATCTTCTGACCACACTGCCTTAGTGTTGACTTGAACATTTGAACCAAGCAGCTTCCTCAGGGATCCTTCCAGACACAGACCTTCTGCAGATAACTTTGTGGATCCCTCCATGTCTTCCTGGGGTTTCTTTGTCATTGGCACCAAACTGCTGATCGTGCCTGAAAATCCATACTAATAATCCTGTATATCTCCTTTATCCTTGATAAAACCTGTCACCATTTGTAATATCCGTTAATCATTTTTTTACCTGATTGTACTATCTTTCATTTACTGCTCTTATTTTTCCCTCATTGATATTTAGGAACATTGGCTTTTGTATCATTGCACAGATCAGTCATTCCCTAAAAGAGTGACCTAAGCATCACTAAATTATGCTTTTCCAAATGCATGAAAAAATTAGTGCGTTATGCTTTTGACTGCATAACCTCTGGGAAAAGGTTCAAAGTTGGACTGAATTTTCAAATGAGAAATGGGAATTCTGTTCAGTATAGTGTAGCAGTGCCTTATGCAAAACATAGTAACTCACATCTTGATTGCAGAATATGTAAGACTATTTCTGTCATGTGGGTAGGCATAACTGTGACATGCCTTTATTTTCTCTTTTTTTTTATGTTAGCCACATCAAACACATGGGGTCAATGAATGATACACAGATTTCAGAATTTCTACTTGTGGGAATTTCAGAAGACTACAGGTTGCAGCCCATACTCTTTGGACTTTTCTTGTCCACATACATGCTCACTGTACTTGGCAACCTGCTCATCATCTTGGCCACGATCTCAGACACAAAACTGCACACACCCATGTATTTCTTCCTCTCCAACTTGTCTTTTGTGGACATCTGTTTAACCTCCACCATTGTCCCAAAGATGCTGCACAACATCCAGACACAGAACAAAGCCATTACCTATAAATCCTGCATCACCCAAATGCATTTCTTCATACTCTTTATAATGTTGGACATTTTTCTGCTGACAGTGATGGCCTATGACCGCTTTGTCGCCATCTGTCACCCTCTACACTACACAGTCATCATGAACCCAAAGCTCTGTGTGTTCCTGGTTCTGGTGTCCTGGATGGTGAGTGTCTTGTATTCTATCTTACAAACTTTAATGGTGTTGCAGATGTCTTTTTGTCCACACTCAGAAATCCCACACTTTTTCTGTGAACTGAATCAGATGGTCCAACTTGCCTGTTCTGACACATTTCTTTTTAATGTGATGATGTATTTTGGAGTTGTGCTACTGGGTGGTGGTCCCCTTGCTGGCATCCTTTACTCTTACTTCAAGATAGTTTCCACCATCCATGCAATCTCATCAACTCAGGGGAAGTACAAAGCATTTTCCACCTGTGCATCTCACCTGTCAGTGGTCTCCTTATTTTATAGCACAAGCTTAGGAGTGTACCTGAGTTCTGCTGTCACTCAAAACTCACACTCCACTGCAATAGCCTCTGTGATGTACAGCATGGTCACCCCCATGCTGAACCCCTTCATCTACAGTTTGAGAAACAAAGACATAAAGAGTGTTCTGAAAATTATTTTTGATATAGAAATAATAAAAGGGACAATCGTTCTGAAAGTAACTAAGCACCCATGAATCATAGACACAATGTCAGACCTGGGATTCTTTCATCACCTTGTGGATATAGAACTTGTTAATTCTGTTTTATTAATGGAGTTCCTATTTCTCTGAATTTGGCTCGTCTATAGAATCCAAATATAAAAGTTCACTTTATTATATTTTCTGCTTCCTCTGATATCCAATCATCTCATTTTATCATTTTCCAGTGTTTTTCTATATTGAGATTCAAAATACTTGGAAACTCCATTTTATTCTATAGAATTGTTTTTGGAAAATTTCATCTCAGATTTTATATATATATGTGGTAATTTATTTTTTCTTATATATTAATTGTACAAAGGAGTTTCATCATCATATTTCCATTCATGCACCTAATGAACTTTGGTCAAGTTCTACCCCCACTATTGCTCTTTCTTATCCTTTCCCCTCCTTTAGAAACAAATTTAACAAGTATCATTATTGTGTTTTAATACATTGTGTGAAGTACTTCAATCATATTCAACATCCTCTTTAACTTCCCTTTCACCCTCCCATGTTATTGGTCCTCTCCCACAAGCAGTCATGTCATTAATTACTCATCACATTTTTGGTCTAGATTTTGCATATGAGAGAGATTGTGTGATATTTGTCTTTCTCAGTATGGCTTATTTTGCTTAACATGATTTACAATTCAACCCAATTTTTTCCAAACAACATAATTTCATTCTCATTTATGGCTGAGTAATTCTCTATTCTGAATCTGGCTTGTTTCAACCAACATGTAGTTGTCCATTTCCATCCTTGTTGCCACAAATGACAGAATTCCATTCTTCTTTACAGCTGACTAATGTTCCATTGTATGAACATGTTACTTATTCTTTAGCTATTCTTCATGTGATGGGCTATAGGCTGATTCATTGTGAAATGTATTGTGAATAGTGACACAATAAACATGGATGTGCAGGTATCTCTTTGTTCGATTGATGTCCTTTCTTTGTCAGTCATGTTAAGATCCTGGGAGTAATAGTGTATCGCAGTTTTGCTTGATATTCCTTTGTGGAAACTGACAATATTGTGCAAGTGTCCCTCTGTGTCATTTCTTTCTGCTACGGGTTAATTTGCAGCTATCTCAAAAGTAAAAACTCTAATTAAAAATAAGTTTTCAGAGCAAGTTTTTCTTATGCAGTTCAAAGTTTAACATGTTTTCCTTTCCTTCTTCAACTCACAATTCCTTTTCAATTTCATGCATATGATCCCATGATGTTATAAGATGTTTGTGTTAGTCAATTTTTTTGTTACTTTGACAAATATGTGACAGAAACAAGATTTACATTGTTTCATTGTTTTATAGATTTCTGGCTGTGGGGACACAGAACTCCATATAGGGTATAGTGGAATAATATTTCTCACATCACAGTGACCCAAAAGCAGAGAGGAAATAGGCAGGGGCAGGGGACAAGATACATCTTTCCAGAGCAGAGACTTAATTTCTCCATCTAGGATCTCCTTCACACTTTCCAACACTTTCTAATAATGCCATTAGTTTAATCCATCAAGGGATTCATCCATTGACTAGTCAGAGCTCCCAGGTTCCAACCGTTTTCTCCAAATACTTTAGCTAATAAGGGAATACAAAATACAGGATCCTGTGTGGGAACATTTTTTATTCATAACACTATAATAGTCTGTGCTATAGAAAACATATACATGATTATATTGGGCTATGCCTCTACAGCTTTCTGGATATGCTGTGAACATGTAGGTATACAGCAGTCAGTGATGAAGTTTGTTTTCTGATTCTTTTGAAAATGCTACATAATGAAATAAAAAGAATTGGGATAATAACAAATGTTGGCATCCAAACATCCATCATTATGACCCTGTGTTTAGTGGAGAGGTTGACGGAGACAATAATCCAGATGTAAGTTTGATCTAGAAATGTGAATTTTGCACAAGGAAACATCTTCAACTTCTTCCCACCTACATAATCATGGAAATCCCATACTTCTTATGATCTTACTAAACTCCTGAATCTCACCTGTTATGCAACTCTCACTGGTAATGTTGTCGTGTTTTATATTTTGTGATCTTCACCTTAGCTGTTATTCTTCTCTCTGGAATTCTCTTCCCTGATTGTCAGACTTTTCTTCACCATTCTGAGAATTTCATTAGCTGGGGGAAAATGCAAAGCCCTTTACATGTGTGAATCTCACCTTTTGTTATTTTATTTGTTCAATGGCACTGGCTGTGTTAGTCCACTTTACATTACTGCAATAAATACCTGGTACAATCAATTTATAATCAGAGGAGGTTTAGTTTAGTGACATTCTGCATGCTTGTAATCCTAGCTATGCAGAAGGAGGAAGCAGGAGGGTCATGAGTTTTAGGTCAGCTTGGGCAAAGTTTATGAGACCTTATCTCAATCAATCAGTAATAAATATGCTTCTAATGTAAATTGCATCCCTCAACACCTAATAGAAGACATGCCTCTTTCTTGGCCATGTAAGAGTCACTATATTCAGTATAGTGTTGGGTTATTCAATGTACCCAAAGATGAAAATGGAACCAGATTCGAATACCTTGTGAGGAGGTCACTTTTAAATCTCTGAATTGGCAAACATCACAGTTTCAAAAGTGGCCTTATAGACATCTTGAGTCTGTGGCCTTACAACATACAAGAACCTGCTATTCATCTCTGGTCTACTTGCAGCTTCTCTCTTGGGTAGTCCTAGAGTGAAGTTCTATGTGAGAAGGTACCTGGAAGTTCATGTGCAAATGGGGAGCCATGTTCAGAAGGAGATGAGGGAAGACACCAGAGCCTGTTGTGGTTTGGGGCCACAGGGACAGGTTCTGACCACGGGGAAATCAAATCTCCATGATGTCATGCTATCAAGAGGGGGTGGAGCTACATGAGCTAGACAGTCAGGTGTGTTCTGGCTGGGAGAAGGCATGTGACCATGGACGTGAGCTTGATTGTGGCCATTTCTCCACTTTTTGTTCACGCACTTGTCCTGGCCATGACAATAGCATAGCTATGCTGTAATCCATCTCTTGTGATGTGAGCAGGGCCATAGTGAGGAGCTAGGAGTGTCCCCAAAGCGGGGAATGGTGAGTGTGACCAGAGAGGCTTATGGAACTGGTGCATGGTGTCAGCTCTGAAACCTGTGAAGAAAAACATTTGGGTACTGACTGGACCTCGGTTCCCCCAGGTTGAGGGTGGTCTGGAAGCTAGGACCCATGTCTTGTCCACTCCTGGGCAGAGACTGAATCCCAGTCAGGACATGCCTGCTGCCCTTGTCATCCCAGACTGTGATATGAAAGAGGGAAGGTAGGGGACACTCCAAACTCCAGGCTCCACAGTGTTGCATTGTAGAAACAGTGGTGGGTGTGGTTGAAAGAAGCCTTCATAACACACATCCCACTGGGAATGATTTTTTAATATATTTATTAGTATATAGTAGTTGTACAGGGGACACATTGTGACACACATGTGCTTTCAGTATCTTATATTTACACCATCATCACACTCCCTCTTACCCCATCCTCCTCTTCTAGAACCATTTCAACAGTTTTCATTCTTCTATTTTCATGTATGAATACTAACCACACATACTATATGCACCCTCAATCTCTCTTTCCTTGTGCCCACCCTCCTCCCACTGGCAACCACACCCTGGAATATGTTTATTTTTCCCTCCTGCCCTTCATTTTTTTTCATTAAGTATATATTGATAGTCAAAGGGGGTGTTACATTGGTACTTTGGTCTGTAGATGTCATGGTTTTATCAAATTAATGACCTGCCCTCAGTTACTAACCCATTCTCTATCACCATGCTCCCCTAATATTCGACAGTTTCCTGTATAATGCATTATATTATATTCATATACAGATGGATTTTTCAGTATTTTTCATTTGCTAACATTTTCTTTCTCCCACCTCCCATGGCTCCCCCAGACAGACTCACAAATACATTTCCTTCTCTGTCACTATATCTATATATCTGTATCTATATTTATAAATGCTTCTATTATACATTTACCTTATAGATCTATCTTCCACATATGAGGGAAAACATGCACACATTGACTTCTTGAGCCTGGCTTACTTTGTTTAACATGAATTTCTCCAGTTCCATCCATTTACTTGCTTAAAACATTATTTAATTCTCCTTTTGTGGCTGAATAAAACTCCATTGTGAATTTTCTTAATCCACCATGAATCAGCTGTGGGACATCAGAATTGTATCCGAAGCTTGGTGAGTTTAAATAAACATAGGTGTACAAATAGCTCTATCATATGCTTTCATATATATATATATGTATATATACATATATATACCTGTGTGTGGTATCACTGTATCATATGTTAGTTCTATTTTTAGTTTTTGCAGGAACCTCCATATTGCTTTCCATAGCTGTTTCATTAATTTACATTCCCAGAAAGAGTGTTCCTCTCCACCATTTTTTTTTGTATTAGTAATGATAGTAATTCTGAAAGGGTTGAGTTGGAATATCAATTTGGTCAGCCCATCTCTGTCCAGATTATAAGATAATCGTCCAGCTTGTGTTAGTTTAATGAGGGATCATATTAGTTCTTCTTTAAAGGTCTGATAGAACTCAGCAGAGAATCCCTTAGGTCCTGGACTTTTTTTTGGGTGGGGGACTCTTAATGGCTGCTTCAATTCCATTTTGTGTTATAGATCTATTCAGGTGATTAATGTCCTCTTGGTTCAATTTTGGATGGTTGTAAGTTTCTAGAAATCTGTCCATTTCTTCAAGATTTTCAAATTTATTAGAATAAAGATTCTCAAAGTAGTCTCTGATGATTTCCTATATTTCCATGGAGTTTTTTGCTATCTCCCCTTTTGCATGTCTGATTTTACTGATTTGGGGCTTTTCTCTCCTCATTTTAGTTAGGTTTGCCAGAGGTCTGTCAATCTTATTTATTTTTTCAAAGAACCAACTTTTTGTTTCATTGATTCTTTGTATGGTTTTTTTGTTTGTTTGTTTGTTTCTATTTTGTTAATTTCTGCCCTTGTTTTTATTATTTCTCTCCTTCTGCTTGTTTTGGGATTTGCTTGTTCTTGTTTTTCTAGGAGTTTGAGATGTAGCATTAGGTCATTGATTTGAGATCTTTCTGATCTTTTAATATATGCACTCGTAGCTGTAAACTTTCCTCTTAGGAATGCATTTGCTGTGTCCCATAGGTTCCGGTAGGTTGTGTTTTAATTTTCATTAACTTCCAGGAACATTTTAATTTCCTCTTTTATTTTATCAATGACCAATTGATCATTGAGTTAATGTCTTGTTCAGCTTCCAATTATTCACATGTTTTTTACTGTTATTTTTGTTGTTGATTTCTAGTTTTAATGCATTGTGATCAGGTAGAATGCATGGGATGATTTCTATTTTCTTATATTTGCTGAGGCTTGCTTTGTGCCCTAAGATATAATCAGTTTTGGAGAAGGTTCCATGAGCTACTGAGAAGAATGTATATTGTGCAGAAGTTGGATGAAATATTCTGTACACATCAGCTAGGTCCATTTGATCTATGGTGTGATTTAGTTCTAGAATTTCTTTATTGATTTTTTGTTTGGATGACCTATCTATTGGTGATAGGGGGATATTAAGATCTCCCACTACCACTGTGTTGGAGTCTATATATGTTTTCAGGTCCTTCAGAGTATGTTTGATGAAATTGGGTGTGTTGACGTTGGGTGCATATGGGTTGATAATTGTTACTTCCTTTTGGTGTATTTCCCCTTTTATTGGTATGGAGAATCCTTCTTTATCTTGTTTGATCAATGTAAATTTGAAGTCTACTTTGTCTGAGATAAATATTGCTATTCCTGCCGGTTTTGGGGGTGCCATTGGCTTGGTAAATCTTCTTCCAGCCTTTTGCCTTAGCCAGTGCTTGTCTCTATTGATGAGATGGGTCTATGTAGGCAACAGATTGTTGGATCTTCCTTTTTAATCCAGTTTGCCAAATGGTGTCTTTTGATGGGGGAATTAAGTCCACTACCACTCGTTGTTAGTATTGATAGGTATGTGGTGATTCCTGTTATTTAGTTTTCTTTGTTGTTTAAGGATTTGATTGTGTGCAGCTGAATCAATGTTACTCTCTACTTTCTTACTTTTTCTTCTCTTGTGGTTTGGTGCTGCCTGTCCTTTCATGGTTTGGTTTGCTTTCTCTTTCTGTATGCAAAATTCCTTGAAGAATCTTTTGTGGTGGTGTTCTCACATGCATTACATTCATTGAGTTTTTTCTGTCTGTGAACTTTCCCATGAATACCTGCTTCTGCCTTCTGACAGAACAATTTCTTATATTTTTTGTGTCCCTAGTGCTTTTCTTCTGCATGGGTTTTCTGTTGTTTTATAAGTCCTGATTTTGAACGAAAGATTTCTTTCAGTCACTAGATTTGCAATATTTCTCTTCTTTGTGTGTTTTCTCATGAACTCTGAACTTCAGCAAGTTACAGAAATTTATCCCACAAACATTGCAACCAAAAATTTTCTCACAACCTATATCTTGAGCATTAGCTGACACATTATCAAAAGATTTCAAACATTCACTAGACTCTCTAGATGTCTCTTGCTAAAGAACCCTGTTATGTGTCAATGATGCTACCTTGGTGTTAGAGGCTTTTCCTTGTCCAAAATACTGAAAAAACCTCTGTAAGTTCTGAGTCTTGTTATTCAGGCTAAGATACTCAGGTCGTTGGAGGGCTTTCTCAGTTACATTAAGACCATCAGGTTCGCTATGGAAAAGCATATCATGTACTAAATTAAGCTCCTCAGATCTTCCTCCAGAGCAGTGTCCACTCTTTACATTCAGGTTTGAAATAGGGTTTGTTTTTCCTACCTCCACCATCCCTCCAGTTGATGTGTTGCTGTTGGTGCTTATAACTTGCTCCAAATGTCTTTGTTGGTTTTCTAAGACAAGAAAAGTTGAGTGGTCTCAACTAAGACACTTGCTTTGTGGACATGTAAAATGATATAAAAAATCTATATCCATGATCCATGCATAGTATTTTATGGAATTCAAACAGAAAGGTAAAGGAGTGCATTCTTATCCTAATGGCATAGATTTCAAAGTAACATATTTGACTTAGAGGTTTTGTACCCAATGAACAAAGCAAATTACATAAATGGATTTACAGGCCTAAGTTTTATTTGTATAAAGCAATTTACTTTAGAGGATTCACAGTACTAGGTCATATTTCTTTGTTGCTCTAAGTTGTTTTACTGTTCTGAAACATATTTCCCAGCTATCAGTTTAAACACCATTAACATATCCTTGCCCTTTGTTTTCTCTATTCTTTTCCTCTTGTTCTTTCTTACAATAACCATGGGTACAATCTCATTCTACATGGCTCCTCTTTCACATGTGAAGCAGTAAGTCTTTCCTGGACTATAGCATATAGGCAGATCTGATCAATTTGTTTCTCACTTAAGCAGGAATCCAGGTCATGGGAAGAATCAGCATACATGTGTTTATTTTAGATACATTTCTCTGAGGAGCTGCAGTAGAAACCTATAGGGGTTTTTGTAATATAAGTATGTATGTGGTCCCTCGATTGAATTAACTCATGCTCTGGTAGAAGGGGCATGAAGAGCTTTTCATTTTAGTATATGAGAGCAGAGTTTTCAGAGGCTCTTCATTCATTGCCTTCTTGCTCTGTGTCTGACTGTTAAATTATAATTGAGACATTGTCTTAGTCAGGTCGCCATGTAACCACATAATGTAAGCTGACTGGCTGAAGAAGTCACAGATTTCTTAAAATTTCATTTGTGGAGCTGGGAAGAACAAGTAAATGGTGCCCAAAGATGGGTGTCTTATGAGTTCTGTTTCATCTTTCATAGACATCTATCTACATATGGCAGAGAGGAAAAGTAAGCTTTCCCTGGGCTTTCATAAAGATATGAATTTAATTAAGGAGAAAGTTTATTCCATGATCTCACCTAATCCTAACTACCTGCATAATATTCTAATACGAGTTCTATCCCAATAAGGAGTAATGATGCAACATATTAATTTTTTAGAGAAATAATCATAAATATCATTGCACTGGAAATATAATCATTATTTTGAATTCTTCCACCTAAAACTTCTTATGCCCACTATGCAGGCTTACTTTAATTTCAAGAACTACCAGTTTGTTCTTTCCTTGTCCTTTGCTGTTGAGGAGATCTACAAGAACTCCCATCTTTTCCACAACATGACACTGGGATTTTATATCTGTAATGCTAATTGTAGTGCATGGCTGACATTGCAAAACTGATTCCTCTGGTTCTTTGGGAAATATGAGGTCCCTAACTACACCTGTATAAAGGAGAGCAAGTATGTAGCAGTACTCACATGAATATCACACAGAATATCTGTCTAGACTAGGACACTGCTGGAATGCTATGAATTTCCACAGGTCAGAGTAGGATTGAAGGAGAAATTTAGAAACCATGTGTACTTTGGTGACTTTTTCAGGTGTTTGTAGAGGTTAAAAGGAAGAGACTGAATTTATGAACCTCTGAAATTGTATGATGGCAAAGAGTAAGGACACCAAATCTGGTAGGAGATCCACAACCTTTTTATTGGAATACAAAGGAAACAGAGATCGTAGCAGAAGGAGGGATTAACTGGAGCTCTTAGACTGGTCAGTAATTTTCTTGAATGCTCTCAGGAAGTGGGGAAAGACTAGAAATGAAATAAGAAATCCTTCCTTCCTACCACTTCCAATTGTTGCACAATACATATCAGGACTTTAATGGCAATCCTTTTCCTCACATAGCTTCTAATTTTCTTTATGTATTTCAATAAAATAATGGAAAACTGAATTCAACAACACATTACAAGGCCATACACCATGACTAAGTTGGCTTCATCAGTATATGCAAAGAAATCATTCAGTAAAATTCAACATCTTTTAATGATAAAAGCTCTGATGAAACTAGGAATAGAAGAAATGTACCTCAACATAAGAAAAGCTACATATGAGAAGCCTATAACCAACACCATTCTTAATGGGGGAGAACTGAAATCATTTACTCTAAAGCAGGAACGAGACAAGGTGTCCACCCACTCCACTCTTATTCAACATAGTCTTGAAATTCCTAGTTAGAGCAATAAGACAGGAAGAAGAAATAAAAATAATACAAATAGGTGAGAAAGAAGTCAACCTATTTGCAGAACACATGATCTTACAACTAAAAGACCCAAAAAACTCTACCGTAAACCTCCTAGACACCATAAACAACTTCAGCCAAGTAACAGGACACAAAATCAATTTATGAAAATCAGTACCCATTCTAAACAATAACAATAAACACATTGACAAGAATTTAGGAAAACAATTTCATTTCCAATAGCCTAAAAATAATCAAATACCTAAGAATAAACTTAACAAAACATGTGAATGACCTCTGCAAAGAAAATTGCATACCATTGAAGAAAGAAATTGAAGGAGACTATTTAAGATGGAAATATCTCCCATGCTCATGGATTGGTAGAATCAACATAGTAATAATGGCTATACTATCAAAAGCAATCTATATGTTTAACAAAAATTACCATAAAAATACCAATGGCGTTCATCACACATATTGAAAACTTAACCCAAAATTCTTTTGGAAGCACAAAAGTCTGTGAATAGCCAAGGAAATATTGAGCAAAATGGACAATGCTGGAGATATCATGATACTGAACTTTAAACTATATTACAGACCCATAAAAACAGCATGACACCTGCAGAAGAACAGATACAAAGACTAGTAGAATAAATAGATAATGAGATATGAATTCATCCAGATATGCAAACCAGATTTTTTTACAAAGGCAAAAAAAGCATATGTTGGAGAAAAGAGAGCCTCTTCAACAAATGCTGCTGGGAGAACTGGATATTTGTGTGCAGAAAACTAAAACTTGCATCCTGAACAAGTATTAGCTCAAGTGGATTAAGGAACTTAATATAAGACCCTAAACTTCGAAGCTACTACAAGAAAAAGCAAGGAATACACTAGAAGCAATAGCTGTAGGAAAATACTTCCTTATTCGATCTCAAATGGCTCAGCAACTACGAGAAAGGCTTGACAAATGGGGTACATTAAATTAAAAACACAACAAAAGAAATAATTTCTAAATTGAAAGGGCTGCCCACAGAATAGGAGAAAACCTTTTCCAGCCATACATCAGACAAGGGACTGGTAATCAGAATATGAAAGGAGCTCAAATCTAAGCTCCCCAAACTGCAATGACCAAATGGAGAAATAGGCAAATGAACTGAACAGAACTTTTTCAAAGGAAGAAGTCTAAATGGCTAAAAATCATATGAAGAAATCTCAACATCCCTGGACATTAAGGAAATGAAGAAAATAGAGGAGATGAACCAAATCGGTCTAAATTAACACAAGGAAATTCCCTGGGTAAGTATCTTAAACAAGCAAAAATGTCACTTTTTTCTTCTACAAAATTGGAGAACAGGTGAGCAGAACTGGTCCTTTCTGGTGGAAAAGGATTGGTAGCAGTGAGATGGGGAGGTTGTGGAAAAGAAGTAGGAGGGTGAATACAGTGCAAAAATTTGTACACATATATGTAAACACTAAAGTGATACCTATTGAATCTATTCCAGGAATGGAGAGAGGGGTGATAAAAGAGATCGGTGGAGGGTGTGAATTCAACTATGATATATTTGATACACTCTAGAACTTTTGTAAATGCTATAATGTATTCCCACCCAACACAACAAAAAATACACGAAAGTCGTATGCACATTTTTTTCTGAATCCCTTGGTATACTTCATTTATTGACATCTTCCTCTGTAAGAAACACCATGCTCTGTATATACTGAAAATAGTCTGTATTGGAGCTAGTACTGAATTTCTCTTCTTGTTTTTGCTTTTTGAAATATTCTTTGGACATTTTTGAAGATTTTCTCTTTCAAATGATTTTAAAGTCTTTATATTCTATGATGTATATTATTGAAATATACCTGGAAATGCATTGAATTCCTTAATTCATATGCCTTACTTAAGGAAGGTTTTAAAGTATGATATACCACCACATATGTGTGTGTGTATATATATATATATATATACGCATATATATGTGTGTATATACACATACACACACACATATATATATGTACGCACATGCATTCATAAGATGGATGTATAGTCCATTCTCTTGTCATATTTTTTTCTGGGTATTTCATAGAATTTATTGACAGGTAAAGTTAAGTTGCCACATTTCACAAAGCTTAGTTATATTGTTAAAGATATAATTTCTCTTGAATCAAATTGTCTTTCTTGTTTCTCGTATATCTATTAGTGGATTCCCATGGATTCTTTAAGATATATGATCTAAAAGTATCAGCTTTGTGTTTCCCATTAGCCCTTATATTTATTTCTCCATTTGCCTTGCTAATGTGATTCTTTTTAAATTGTTGTTCATAGAATTCCTTCCATTCTTTCTGCTTTCAGTGTGAATCTTGTGGTATTTTAAATCATCAAATAAGCATTATATCTAACATTTGGGGGCTATATCATTTATCAATTTACAACACTCTTTTGCATTCCTAAATCACTTCAAATTTACCCAGATTTTGAGAAATACATTCTTGTATTTTAATTCAAGGGAATATTTTAAATTCCTTGTCAATTTATGAGTTTTGTTCTAATACTAGGTAAATATTAATTACTGTAGTATAAGTGGTCCACAGGTTTATTTGTTGAAAATATCAGTGAAGCCTATTCTATTTATCCTTTAATCTTCACTGTATCATTATCTAGCCAAGAGAAATTTTTTGCTACTTACCTTTATTTTTCATGTCTTGCATTTATTCAAATAAGTATTCCAGATAAAATTATATGCATTTATTGTATACAAAAGAAATCTTTGGAAAATCATCTGTCTAGATAATTCTCATATACATTACCTCACTTAGTTAACATTTTGAAGTCATGGAATCTAATATCCACTCCTTAGTATTAACTCTCTTGACTATAATATATCATAAGTAGCTATAACAACTGCAGACCAACCTGTTTCTTGAGGTTATTCATCCTACACATTTGAATTTTGTGTTGACAGTCTAACCAAACAATTCCATAATTCTTTCATTTTTTTCACTGAAATACTAATCTCAATTACCATGAAACGATCTTTTGTAGACTCCACTCTGAGGGAGGTCCTTCAGTAACTGATTTTTCATATACTATTCTTTATGCAGTGCTGGGGATAAAACCTATGTTTTACACATATGGACAGGTGCTCTGTCACCATCTTCATTCCACCCCTTTCATGTACTCTGTTGACAAAAATTCATTAGTAATATTTTTATGTCTTGATGTTTTACAAAAATAAATCTGTTCTCTAGACAAAGAATATCCATGACAAAAATGTTGCAAAATCACTATGTCCTATGGTCCTTCTTAAATGGCCACAAGCTTAACCATGTTTAAGACTCACAAGAAGCTTGCATATGGGCTTATTTTGGTGCTGTGAGAAAAAATTACATTGTGCCAGATTGGATACAAGTGAGGAACGACTTTTTAAAATTTATTCTACATACTGAGCAAAAACAGGATTCATTTGGTACTTTCGGATTACAACAAAGAAACAAAAGCTTATGCTTTGAAATTTCTCTCGCATTATTCTTGTATATGAATTTCCATTATGCTATTCATTGTTCTAGAATTACATTGGATAATTTGAATCCCTTAAGATTACTTCCGTGTAACTCATTATCATCCAAGGTATTTTGGTTTTCTCCTTATACGTTATATTTGTTTCAAAGTCCCTAACACTATTTTCTACTTTTTTCTCTGAGTACATTATTCAGTATTTATCCTATTATTTTGTGTGTATATGTATAAATTGCTTCAGCTAGTGTAGCTTTTTATTCAATGTACTTGACCCACGATATGATATTATTCACCATATTTCGTTCTTATGATTTATGGTTTTATATCCTTTTTTTAATAAAAATATTAAACAAACCTATCATAACTTAATTTGGTAATTTCATCCCCTAAATATTGATTTTAGTGATGTCAAAATGTTAAAATATTCCCCAATCAAAGTCAGCTAACTCTCCAGACATAAGCAATGCAAAAATCCCAGATACCCTACAACTGATGAATGTATGAAGAAAATGTGGTATATGTAAGCAATGGGGTTTTACTCAGCCATAACAAATCATGACGCTATGTGGTGTGAATGTAAATGGATTAAATGGAGGAAATCATATGAAAGTGAAGAAAGTGCAGAAAGACAAAGGCTTCATGTTTTCTCTGTGGAGAAATAGATCCAAAAGATAAACATATACACACAAACAAACATGATCACATACAAACTCATAGTGAATACGTGTTTGTAATAGTGGAACTACTCTATGTAACTTGGGGTAGGCAGAAAAGGAGAAGAGAATGATAGAGAATCAACAATATCATAAAACATAGCATCTATGAAGGCAGAGGATATAAGCATAGGTACTGAACTTGGGTATTCTGATACCTCCAGCATTGCTCTTTTTTCTCAGTATTTGCCTTGGATATTTATGGTTTTTGTGCTTCCAGATGAACTTTAGGGTAGATTTTTCAGTTTCGGTGATGACAGTGATTTGTATTTTGATGGAAATTGCACTGAACATGTAGATTGGTAGTACAGCCACTTTCACAATGTTGATTTTACCAATCCATGAGCATGGGAGATCTTTCCAACTTCTGTAGTATTCTTCTGTTTCCCTTTTCAGTGGTTTATAGTTTCCCTTGTAGAGGTCATTCTTATCCTTTGTTAAATTTATTCTTTATGAATTTGATTTTATTTAGGCTATTGTAAATGGAATTGTTTTCCTATTCTCTTTCTCAATCTGTTCATTGCTGATGCATAGAATGAATACTGATTTTTCTAAGTTAATTTTGTGTCCTGCTACATTGCTGGAGCTATTTATGGTGTCTGGAGTGGTTTTGGTGGTGTGTTTCAGGTCATGTATGTATAAGATCACATCACCTGCAAATGGGGATAATTTGACTTCTTACTTACCTATTTTTATTTCTTTTATTTCTTCTTTATTTCTTGCTCTGGCTAGGAGCTACAAGACTAGGTTGAATAGGAGTGGAGAGCATACACAGCCTTCTGTCATTCCTAGCTTTAGGAGAATGGTTTCAGATTTTCCCTATTAAGATCAAAGTCCATTCTCTGCTTAGAGAGGTCAAAATGAAAACATAACTTTCTACAGTTAATTTGCATTAATGTTAGTTTGATGGCTTTGGGGTTTGAACTCAGGGCCTCATGTTTGTTAGGCAGGCATTCTTACTGCTTGAGCCATTCTGCCACCCAGTAATATCTTTTTAATCTTCCTTGGACCAAGCATTTTAATTTTTTGTGGTAAATTCAAGCCTTTTTTTCATTTTTATCTACTTTTTATTATCATATAATTGTTTTACTGGGGGTATATTGTAACATTTACAAAAGTTCTTACTTTTGTGAATTTAATTCACCCTCCCCAACATTCTCCTTTATTCTTATTCCTCCACCTCCATTGCTGAAATAGTTTCAACTAGTCTCATTTTTCCATTTTCGTTCATGAGTACATAATATTTTCATCTTGTTCACCTCCCTCTCCCACTGGCACCAACACTGACCCAGGATCTGTTTTAGGTTTCTTCTCTCCATTTTTGGAAGACGATTGTTTTGTTTGTTTAAGATAGCTATACAGGTAGTTTCATTGTGACATTTCAATGTATGTGTGTACTATAAACAGAATTGGTTCATTCTTTCTATTTTTCTCTTTTATACCTTAGTCCTCTTTTTATGAAAATTTAAACAGTTTTAAACACAATATAATCATTCTTGTATAGAAAGTACACCATTGTAATTGTATGTGTTCAATTCAAACCTTTTTAAATTTATAAGATGGTTGAAGAATGTTTTATCTCCTTCCAACTTTTCTGGTTAGCAGCTTAAAGAATAATGCATCACATAATTATTTGAATTCTAAAAATACTTCAATGAATGATAACCATTATTCACATGTATTCAAGGAATTCATACCCATCTTAAGGTTTAAAGTCTGTATTTTCTCAGACCAAATACATGGCTTTGTGCTTACACAACCCTCTCCACACTCCAATATAAACATAAAAAATCCTGCCTGCAAATCTCACATATATCTATGGACTTATAATTCAGCACACACATTATAGAACACAACAAAAAGGACCAGTTGCTAATTGGTCAAGAGAAATAAGCAGAGTTCCAGAACAGGAAATCAATTAAGAAAAACTCAATTGCAGAGAGAGACTTCTTGAGCTCATTTGCATTTGCACAGGTCTCATTCATTGTAATATGTCACTTGGAGAAAAAGGAGGTATGTCTTAACCCATTATATTTTGAGATCTATTTGCCTGAATTTAAGACACAGCACAAGTGTAAGCAGAATATAAAAAAGAAATCAGTTTGACAAACAATTTCATTCATTTCCCGAAAACGCTCCCGTGGTATTGCTGCTGTTCACCCCCCAAGAAAACTGGAATCAGAGACTTCTACAGCTACCAATCACCTCTTCTGCAAATATTTGTACCACAATGGAAGAGAGCGAAGTCCTTATTTTCCTCTGTTGTCATTTTCTTTCTTTCTTTCTTGCCAGGGCTGGATGTCTTGAACTTAGGACCGAATGAAGTAAGGCTAGTGATTCCAAATTTGATCTATGCCCTGAGCCCTAATTGCTTTTAGTAACTTTTCAAATAGTATCTTGTGCTTATGTGTAGTGCTTGGCTCAGTCCACAAACCTCCAGTCAGGTCCTACTGTGTAGCTTCAGATTATGGGTGTGTGCATGTAATTGATATGTTCTTCTAGACATACTGTATGCATGATTCCATATGTTGTCATGATCCATCACTATATCTAGAGCTTTGGGATTTTCTATTATTTATGATTCTCTCTGAACATGAGATTATGTAGAAAATCTAAGATAAATGCTAACATGTCCCATCCTGCAGGACACATCAGCGTGGGTAGCGAACCTAGAAGGGGAAGAATGAAGGGACAAGAGACACGAAGGATGACAGCAAGACAGGAGTTCTGATCAAGCTGCAAAATTTTATTGTTCACACAGGGGTATTTATGTGCTGAGGGAGTGAGGGGTATGACGAGGTGCAGGCTGGTTGGCTGGTTCTGCTATAGGACTTCTGATAGGGTGCATGTTCGTGCCGGCGGCAAGGTAAACTCCCGGAAGAGAAGCGGGGATGGCGCCATCTTGTGCTGGAGATGGAGAAGTTGGGCGGGTGGTGCAACACCGCAGGGTATTTGCATGAACACAGGATGTTGGGAGAAATGCAAGATGTCCCAGGAAGACGAACAACCGCAAAATGTTCCAGGGCAAGGTCAAGACAGAATGGCTCACAAAGGGAGCCTTGTCTCCGACATTTCCCCCTTATTCTTATACAAACATGACCAGAATATGTCGGCTTATTGAGAGGGGATGACAGAGGCCCAGTTCCTCAGGGTGGAGATCATTTTTGCTTTGTAAGCAAGCGTCCTTGCTAAGTTCTCAAGAGAATCTCCTCGGCATGTTTTTTGAGGAGGCGGATTTTTTAGGAGCATGCCAACCGCCATGCACCAGGGCATGTCATACAGAGGTCTTGGGTCTGGGGATCCTAGGATCCACCCTCCTGCAGTCTTACCTGCACCCTCGTTTAGAAAAGCCTTTATGATCACTCTCCCTGGGTGCTGCCTCCCCCAAGCAGAGGGGCCCAGTGGAGGAGGGCCCAATGGGTAATGAGTGGTCAAGAATGTTATATAAGAAGAGGGGGTGGCAGAGAGAAAATTTGGAAACCCAGATGGAGCATTTAGCGAGTTTCTATTGAAAGGAAGGTCTCAGGAGCATGGTCTTCCATATCCAGGCAATGATAATGGACCTGTATAGGCTTAGAGGCTAAGGTGTTAACTTGTTCTTTAATGAATTGTATCAGCCTGTTTATAATGCAGGGCCCTATGATCACAATTAAAAGTAGACCTAGCAAGGGGCCTAATAGTGGAAGAAGGTAGGGTAGAATTCCATTAAGTCCAGTCCAGAGGGGGTTTTCAAATAGCTCCCTTCGTCTCTTTTCTAAATCTTCTTGAAGCTGTTTAATTTTGGTGCGTACTATGCCTGATTTATTGGCATAAAAGCAGCATCTTTCCCCTAAGGCCAAGCAGATACCTCCCTAGTTGGCTGTTAGCAGATCTAAGCCTCGCCTGTTCTGAAGGACCACTTCTACCAGGGAGTCTATTTGGTCCTGTAAATCCTTAATGGTTCCAGATAGAGTTTGTACATCATTTATAAGTTGTTGAGATAGGCGACAGTAAGAGTGTATAGCCGTGCCTGAGCCAGCTGTACCTGTGCCTATAGCTGCTGTTATTCCAAGGCTGGCAAGGAGCAGTAAGGCTTGTATTGGCCATTTATGTCTTTTAATTAAGGTGTCTAAGCTAGGAATGGGCAGAGGTTCATCTCCTGAGGCAACAGTAATATCTGGGAGTAATAAGGCAACAACACAGCCACCAGTCCAATTTGCTGGAAGCCTGGGGAAGGCTGAGTTTCCTCCACACAAAAAAACTGTACCGTTGGGGGCACAAAGAGCTGGGGTGGGTGAGGAATAATTTAGAACTGATGAGCAATTTCCAAAAGAACTAACCCCAACATCAATATCATAAGAATTATTTTGCATCCTGCCTTGAAGGCATACTGTAGGTGCATCCATAGGCTGTACTTTAAAGGGAAGTCCAGATTGGCAGGTATCCTGATCATTTATGGTGGAGTTAACAGGTATTGCCATGGGCATTATTGCTCCTGTGGTCATGCAAAGCCAGCAATCCTTAGCAAGGGTGGGGTTGGAAGTGTTAAGCAAGGAGAAGGTACTTCCCAAAATATCTAATGTATTGGGATCTAAATCTGGAATCTGAGATTTAGGCATCATTAAGGGGTGATATGTGAGTTCGGGGATTTGGGGTTTTAAAAGCTCGATTATTTGAAGATGTTTGACAGCATCCGTGGGTCCTCCACCATCAGAGACCCCTGTAGGAGGGCGGGAAGCCGTCTGCATAGCATTTTGCCCAATTTTAACAAGTTTTAAAGTACCATTATCAAAGGGTGCACTTTTGAGAATGTCATTAATCAAGTTCCAATAAGAAAAGGCGGTCACAGGGACCTTTTCAGGGCCAAAAGATTCATAATAGTCTTTTAAACAGTCTCCGACCCGGAGCCATCTTTTACCATCAATGGTTCCTTCGAGAGGAAACCAAGGACATAAATCTCCTATGTAACAAAATAATGACCTCAAGTCTTTTTTCTTAACACGCGCCCCTGGTGTCTTGAGGGCCTCCTTGAGGCCTGAAAGAAACAAATCATGTGACGACACTGCTTGTCCCAGGGTGGGTCACTCACCGTTCGCCATCCTCACTCTCCTCCTGGATCTGTCTCTCGGTTGGTTTGCCGAGGCGATCGCGAACTCCGCTTGGGCCCAAGCCTTCCCGGAGGACGGTGTTCTCCCCGCAATCAAAGGAATAGCTACAGCCATGTTGGGCGCCAGATGTCCCGTCCTGCAGGACACATCAGCGTGGGTAGCGAACCTAGAAGGGAAAGAATGAAGGGACAAGAGACACGAAGGATGACAGCAAGACAGGAGTTCTGATCAAACTGCAAAATTTTATTGTTCACACAGGGGTATTTATGTGCTGAGGGAGTGAGGGGTATGACGAGGTGCAGGCTGGTTGGCTGGTTCTGCTATAGGACTTCTGATAGGGTGCATGTTCGCGCCAGCGGCAAGGTAAACTCCTGGAAGAGAAGCGGGGACGGCGCCATCTTGTGCTGGAGATGGAGAAGTTGGGCGGGTGGTGCAACACCGCAGGGTATTTGCATGAACACAGGATGTTGGGAGAAATGCAAGATGTCCCAGGAAGATGAACAACCGCAAAGTGTTCCAGGGCAAGGTCAAGACAGAATGGCTCACAAAGGGAGCCTTGTCTCTGACACTAACATATAACTATATATTTCCTACTTCTCAAAATATTTTGTAAGCAAAACACAGGAAAACCCCTATGCTTCTATTCCTTCCTCCCAAATAATTGGGCTTATAGGCATGAGCTACTATACCTGGCCAATTTTCCTCTCTTCTATTTCTTTCTCACCCATTTCTACCTGAATTCTTTTGCTAAGGATGTTGGAACCAAAAATAAAAAACAGGAGTGGGTTAAAAGACAATCTCTTAGTTCCGGAATAAAGGAGGCCCAAATGATCCTCTACTGTTCAGGAGTGAGGCTTCCCTTCTCTAATCTTCGCATCTGGTTGGGAAACTCGTTTTAGCAATCCATGCATTGCAGCTGTATCACACCACTCCCTATGTTTGAAAATCACATGGCCTCTTCCTCATTCCATAGGCGTCCAAACATCATGGATTAGGGACCACACTAATAACCTTATCCTAAATTGACGTCTGCAAAAACCTATTTCCAAATAAAGCCATACTCCCAGTTTCCAGAATTAAGGTTTTAAGACATACTTGGATAGACACAAGTAAAAATATCATAGTATGCTTTGTCCAAGACAGGGGAGGTTCAATTGTTTGGACCAGGAGATAAGTTTACATGGTTGTCACAAAGTTTGAGCACTCTGATCAGCCATAATATCCCATGTGTATATGGCACATTTTACAATGCCTATCACAGGGGGTACATAAGTCCTTAGTCTTTATAAGTAACTACATTAAAACTAAAGATGAAATGACTTTAAAATACCACAAAATTTTTGTGCCTAAATATCTTCATCACATTTCCTAAACACATGTAACATCATGTCCTGTGGAGGTAGTATAATTTTGCCCTTATACCAATTTTTATGTGTTCTTCATTTTATAATTGGTTCCTGCTTTCATCTTAGCAGCATTAAGAAAATAGTAAACAGGTGCTTGAGAAATTAGAGATTCTTATACATAGATCTTCTCTCTCTAAATAATGAATCACTATTTGGACTTAAATGGCTAGGTCCAACTCTAGGTACATGGTAAAGTCTTTCATGTCTTGTGACAAATATTCATGCAGAAACATCCTGAAAGGCATGTTCATGAGCTGTAAAATCAGACAACCATTCCGTGCATGATTACTTAGGTATGGTCTGATTAAATGTGTGAAAATGATGTCACTCCTTATATTAACATTTTATGTTAAAAATTATCAGAATATACTCATTTGTAGCTTCCATTTTATCAACTTTTATGTTTTTCTGTATACCTTTTCATTTTGGGAGACACTTTACATATTAAAGAACAGAAAAGTTTTCTTAGGTAATATAAAAACATTTTGGCAAAATAATGCCTGCTTCAAATAGTTTTGATAAATCATGTGGAAGGCAGAAAATTACATAAACTTTTGGTAAAGTAAACTTAATAACCTTTTATCTTACTCTTTAATTCTTTGGCCATGCATTACCAATTTACAAGTTTAGAAATAACAATGCTGGTTTATAACTCTGTTTGTCTTCAGAATTAGTATCTCTGCGATGTATTTTTTCCCTCAAAAGAGGAGATAAATTCAATTTTATATGTTACCATGGTTTGTTTTCACCAATTGTAATTGAATAATGAATAATTATTTCTCTACAAGTTTACAATAAAGAAAAATTCAAACAGACACAGGTCATTTTTGTATTTTCTGTTTTCTTGCAATAATGTCACCATTGTTATCCTGTTTAAAATAATGTCACTAAGTAATACTTATAGATATTATGTCAAGAAAGTCTCATTTTTCTTGGTCTAATTCTGATTTATTTTCAATAATTCCCAAAATTTTTCTTGTGGCCTGAAACCTCCCAAATAAGTTTATTATGATCATACTAAAAACCTCTTTTAGAAATGTATTTATCTGTCAATTAATATTTTAATTTTAAAAATATATTTGTTTCAGTGTGATAAACCAACCTAACTGTACAGCACATAATGATCGGATAAGTGTATTTAATATTTCCATCTCTAATTTTAAAAAAGATTTGATTCAAACATATGAATTATACATATGTAAGAGGTACTGTGTGACATTTCAAAACATGTATACAACATCTACTTATAAAATAGAGCAGTTAAGTGTCCAGCTCTACATCAGTAGTTTGTGTTTGGAGCCATTAAGCACTTCTCTTTGGTTGTACATGAATATTTGATGGTTTATTTTGAATGATAGCTCATCTACTGTACTGTACAACATGACAGCTTAATCCAGCCACCATCTACTATCCATCGTACAACTACTATACTTCTATTTCACTACACCCCAGCAGTATTAGCCTGTAGAAATGAAAATCTTTTTTTTAATGGTATTGAGAAGATCTTTTATTTGTGTGTCTAGAGCTTTTTCTTTTTTTATTCATTTATTCACATGTGCATACATTGGGGTCATTTCTTCCCCCACCCCCTCTGGCTTCCAGGCAGAACCTGTTCTGCCCTTATCTCTAATTTTGTTGAAGAGAAAATCTAACCAATAATAAGAAAGACAAAGTGTTTTTGCTACTAAAGATAAAGATAGCTATACAGAGAGATTCCTAGCATTGCTTCCATGTACAAATGTGTTACAACCCAAGCTGATTCATCTAAAACTGACTTTTCACTAGCTCCTGATCCCCTTCTTATATATGTGGAGTCAAGAGCTAGGGCAAATACAGCAGTGTGGTTGGACTTGGGTCACATGATAAGGGGAGAGCACATACGGGAGATATGGGGATAGGTAAGAAACCCAAAACATGATAGTAGTTGATGTCCCCACTGCAGAGGAACTTATACATTAAACCTTAAACCTTAAAGTGATAGAAATGAAAATCTATTTGAAAATATTGTGTAGGAGACAGAATGTATATTACTGGTATTTCTGTGGGAAACTTAATTCACTTAGTATAATGTCCTCCAGAGTCACATGCACCTTGCTGCAAAAGACATATATTAATTACTGAATAATCTTTCATTTTGTATGCACTCAGACACACATATGTCTATTTTCTTTTTCAGTTCACTGATGGGTATCTGGCTTTTTTCTCTGAGTATGAAGGTGTCTACTTAGGATTCTGTATCATTTACTTTGGATGCACACATATGTAATATTGGTTTGCAATTACATGACTACTTATGAAATAACCATTTGTTTTTCATAAATTTTTTGGTCATTAAAATTGCTTCTTTAGAAATATGTCTATTCATATCATTTCACTTTAGACTTGAATTATGTATAGGATCTTTGTTATTGAATTAAACTTAATCATGTATTCTGGATATTAGTATTTGCCAGATGAACAGTTTAATAATATTTTGCTCATTGCAAGAAATCTCTCTTCTCAATGGTAATTTCTTTTATGGGACAAAACTTCTCAGTTTTATGTAGTCCAATTTATACTTTTTCTTTTGTTTTCTGTGCCTTTGAGGCCTTATCCAACACATGTTGCCTATGCAAATTAGGTCAGCTCTTCTGTTTAAACATTTACTGTTCGAGTTGATTTTGCATCAGCAGAAAGATGTGTCACAATCTTCCACATCCAACACTTGGTGAAGAATCTTCCACTTCTCCAATATATTATTTTGACAATTTTTAAGTGTTTTAAAAAATCAATTCAGAGAAACTGCATGGTGTTATTTTATTGTGGCTTCTTCAAATTGACTGTTCATCATTGTGAACACTTTTCAAGGTACCAAGTTTATCAGAGTTTACTAAGTTGTCCAAGGAAAATTTGTTTGATATTCTTCTCCAAATGTATAAGAACTGATGCGTATGAAATTAAATTTATAGATCATGACAAAGAACACATGCTCATTTATTTAAATTTTATTTTCACATGGTTTCATGGCTTATAGATATTCATTTTAACATACTTTGTTATATTTAATCTGTTTTCTTTTGTGTGATATTGTATGTGGTGTGTTAACAAATCTAAATTCCAATTGTCTAATAGTGTTGTTAAAGTTATTTGACACTTAGATCCTGACATGTAGATTACTTCTTATTATCTATTTTGTGTCACTGAAACATGACATGCTTACTGTGCTCCATTTCCTCTTGAATTTCCAATATTAAGTCATTACATTGTCTTATACCAATTTAGTGAAGTCAGGCATCCATGATTGGAAAAATTTGAACCCCTGCATGTTGAGCTTTGAGAATGTTGTTTAGTGCCCTACTTTCCAGCAAATGGCAATGGAGAGGGCTTTGCCGTGCTGTGAGGAAGCATGTGTGTTCCAGCCATGACTTCAGGGCACCATGAAGACAGGTGTTTTCTTTCTTTCATCCTTTCTGGGATGTTTTGGGAACATCACCTCATGCAGGACAAAGCTCTTGTTCTGGTTTTATCTACATTTTTTGAGTACCTGGGTTTGAACTCAGGGTCCCATGCTTTCTAGGCAAGTGCTCTACCATTTGAATCACTCTGCCAGTCCTGTTCTGGTTTTAAAGGTCAAAGATGAGGTTTTACCATGGCTACTTTGCATGTTTTGTTAAATATCCAGTTGTGATTCTCTCACTTTCTGAGAATTTCCAACATGATTTCTTATTTATTTCCACACATATGATTTAGAAATATTTATTTCTAGAAAGTGCTCATCATTAAGCTGATTAGTGGATAGGAACCATGCCATGCTGTGGTATTTATACAAATTCAAGATAAGTTGCAAAGAGATATCCCACAACAATTTCAGAGAATGTCACACACACACACACACACACACACACACACACACCATGAAAAAATATATAAAACATAAACTGATGTAAAGTAACTTGACTTTGCAGTCAATGTTTTTGGACAGACCAATGCTGCTAAGCTTCATTGCAAACTGAAGAAAGAAAGAAAATGAGTTCTACTGCAGCATGGGGGACTCAGCAAAACCCTGTTTTAAGCATAAAAACAGATAAGGTTAATCCTGTGCTGCAACATATCTGCTGAACTTGCATTTATCATATTTCCTATAATGTTACAAATGTGTATAAAACAAGTATAATAAGCATGGTGTGATGGTACACACCTGTAATTCCTCCAACATGGAGGATGAGTTAGGAGATTTATCATTTTAGGCTAGCCTGACCAACAAAGTCAGTTTGATGCCAGCCTAGGCTATACAGTCAAACTCTGCTAAACATAAAAACCAGCATAATAAATGTTACCTCCATTTAAAAAAACTAATTTATTTTTTCTATCATTAATTTTTTATCGTAGAAAGCTTTACACAAACTTTTTTGTGATATTTATATACTGTGTCATGTAATTTCATCAGTTTTTCTCCCTGTATTATTGGATATTGTTATCCATCTTCCCAATGCCTTTTAAAACAATTTGTCATGTAGTAAGTAATTACATTTTCATATGTGAATATGAAGTACCTAATGTTTGAAAGAATATAGTTGAACATTTTGAAAACAGCAACCAAATAAAACATATAAAATTCTTCTTGTCCCTATTTCACTTTTGCTAGCTCCCTTTCTTTCCCTCAATATCACCATCAAATGATCCATGAGTTTTTCCTCTAGATTGGACTGTTAATTATGTGCTTGCCTCCCATCTGTCCATCATTTTCCACCCATCAATCTGACCATGAAACTACTCTATCCCATAATTTAAGAGTAAAAATAATCCAGGAAATTGGGTATCCACCTGTAGAAGATTGACACCAGATTGCTTTATCTCTTCCTATACTACTATTGATTCAAAGTGGATCAAAGATCTTAATGTAAGTTCTGAAACTGTGAAACTACTATCAGAAAGAATAGTGAAAATACTGGAACATATACCCATAGGTAATTACCTATTTTCTCTTCAGAAATGAAGAGAAAATGTTGACGAATGGAACTGTGTCAACCTAAAAAGCTTCTGCACAGCAAAGGGAACACTCATTAAACAGAAGAGCCAGCCTACAGAATGGGAGAAAATGTTTACCAACCATTTGTTTGATAAGGGATTAAAAACCAGAATATGCAGGGCATGCAAAACACAAACCCCAGAAAGAATCAACAACAAAAATAGCAAATTAACTGAAAAGACAATTCTCAGAAGAAGTACAAGTGGCCAATAAATGCATGAAGAAATGCTCAACATCCTTAACAGAAAATGTATTTATACACAATGGAGTTTTACTCAGCCATGAAGAAGAATGAAATCTTATTCTCAAATAAATGGACGGAACTGGAGAACAACATTCTGAGTGAGGTTAGCCAGGCTCAGAAGACCGAAAATCATATGTTCTCCCTCATATGTGGTCTTTAGATCAAGAGCAAATACAGCAATGTGGTTGGACTTGAGTCACATGATAAAGGGAGAGCACACAAAGGAGGTATGGGGATAGGTAGGAAACCCAAAAAATATGATAGTATTTGATGTCCCCACTGCAAAAGAACTAATACAGAGACCTTAAAGTAAGAGAGGACTAGTGAAAATGTCAGTAAGAGATGAATCAACTTGGGTTGTAACACACTTGTGCATGGAAGCAATGGTAGGAATCTCTCTGTATAGCTATCCTTATCTTAACGAGCAAAAATGCTTTGTCTTTCTTATTTTGGCTTATGTCTTCTCTTCAACAAAATTGGAGAAAAGGGCAGAACAGGTTCTGCCTGGAAGTGAGGGGGTGGGGGGAGAGAGGGAGAGGAGGGTGGGGGGAGAAATGGCCCAATGTATGAACATATAAATAAATGACTAAAAAAAGAAATGAAAATCAAACGACATTGACATTTCACTTCACCCCAGTTAGAATGCCTATCATCAACAACACAAACAATAATAATAAAAGCTGTCAAGAAGAAACCCTATATACTGTTGGTAGAAGTACAAATTAGTGCAACCACTGTGGAAAATTTTTGAGGTTCCTCAAAAAACTACTATATGATCCAATGATACATAGCTCCTGGTCATATACCCACAGGGATTCAAGCCAGGATACAGGAGTGACACTTGCACAACCATACTTATTGCAACACTAGTCACGATAGCCAAACTATGGAAACAGTCCAGATGCCCTACAACTGATGAATTGATTAAGAAAATGTGGCATATTTACACAATGATGTAGTATACAGCTATAAAGAAAAATGATATTATGTTGTTTTCAGGTAAATGTAATTAGATCATGATGTTGAATGGAGTAATACAGGCTTAGAAGGACAAAGGTCACATGCTTCCACTGATATGTGGAACTATACCTAAAAGATAAATTTATAAATTAGTGCATATTTGATGTTATACACACACATATACAATATCTATCTATCTATTCATCCATCTATCTCTCTATCTATCTATATCAAGGGAGAGAAAAAAATGCATTTAAAGACATTTTTTAAATTAACTATTTAAAGTTTATTTTCCTCATCTCTCCCCCTTGACTGCCTCCCTGCTCCAAATAAAGCAATTGCAAGAGTTTTTTCATCATTTAAGTTCATATATAAAATCCATCGATCATTTTCCTTCACCTTAATCTCTTTCATTTTTCCCTCTTCAATGCCCAGCTCCCCTTTACCACACTGTATCTATTTTTCAGTCCTGTCTTTCATTAGTAGCTTCAAAGTGAATGTTCAAAGAGGTTTCTCAACGTATCCCCACTGTGGAAAGAAATGATAGTGACTAAATAATATCTAAACACATAGTATCTATGTGTAAAGATAGTATATCAAAATTCACTTTAAGGAGCTAAATGATAAAGATGCAAGGCCATAGAAATAGAAGAAGAGGTAGAGATTTATATCTGATTAAAGTACAGTATGTGCATGTGTGAAATAACACGAACTTGCCAAGGGGAGTGGACTTGTTAGGGGAGGTATCTGTGGGAGAGGGAAGGTTAAAAAGGAGTGGGTTAAAGAGGGGGAATATGGGCAGTGAACTTTGTATGTATAAAAACAGGACAATGAAATCTGTTCAAATTGCTCTAAAAAGTTGGGGGGTAATGTGGGAGAATGATGAACGGAGTGAATCTAAGATACATTGTCAGCATGTATGTAAATTTCACATCGAATCCCACCTATGCAATTAATATATGCTAATAAAAGTGTTTTAAAACAAAAATATTATAAAAACAAAAATAAATAATTATAGGAAATGATTCACCTATGAGTTCTACCATCTTTTTATACATTAGGGTATGCAAATCTTTTTCTTGTGATTAGGATTGACTCTAGGACCTTCCTATATGAGTGCTTAAGCCCTGTGATACACTCACAGAACTTCTGATATTTTTATTTTTTCCTAGCAAAGTTGTTACGTTCTTTTACCTGAGAATTTGAGAATTTTATCTACATCTTTAAATTTATCAGTATAAGCTTGTTTACATGACATTTTCATGAAGTTAATTTTTCCTGTAGAATTGTAAAAATAACCACTTGTTTCAATTTTATTCTTTCTTGGTAATCAGTCTTACTAAGGTTATATCAGATTTTTATTTTAGAATAAACTTAATCTTTGAGTATCCTCTCTGCTTTTTTATTTTGTTTGCCTGTCATATTTAATTTCATTCCTGTTCTTTTAAAGACATGATCTCTGTGTTGTCCAGTCTGACCACAAACTGCCCTTTTAATCCAGATAATCCTTGAATTCACAATCCTTCTGCTTCCTCCTGAGTTCACAGTTTATAGGTGTACACCCACCACTACACTTGGCTTAATTTTTTCTTTTTTTCTTTTTCTTCTTTCTTTTTTTTCCTTCCTTCCTTTCTTTTTTTCTTGTGGGATTTTGCAGTACTGCCTAAAAAAAGATTTAATTCTGTCCCACAAAATTTCATTCATAACATTTTCACATCAGACTCTAGATAACAAGTACATTAATCACTTTTTATCTTACAGGGTGTGGAGAGGTATATTTCTTAAGCAATAAGCAATAAGGGATGACATCCATGGGTGCAGTGTTCATCATATGTGCAGATGGAACACTGCTATGAATTTATCATAACCCACATGTGTGTAAAGAATATTTAGGCAGACTAACTGCATTCTTTACTACATTCAGAGGCCTCAGTATATTTCAAAAGAAACAAAATTAATCATACCATGAAATTAATGTATGTATATATTCTAATTAAAGAAATTAGAATATCCCCACTTAGAGGTGATCATGTTATATAACTTTTATTAATTTAAATATGAATATTATCAAATTGATGATTATGGAATCCATAATTGTGCAATGTTTTTGTGTTCCTCTTTTATACCATATCCCACCCCTCATTCCCACATTCTATGTGTTTCAGTATGACTGAAAATTTTAAGCTTTAATGACTATCAAGTGTATTGGCTATATGAAATTTTTGCCACTTCTCTTCCAACAATAGTTTATTCCACCATTTTCTTTCCAATAAAATAATAATGCTCTTATTTCTTGGAAGATCTCTATACCACCCACTCAAAATTATAGATATTACAGCTTACTTTCCCCAAATGTCTCTGCATGTATTCATTGCAACTCTACAGCACTGCCTTGAATTCATGTCATTCTATTTCACCTCTCCTACTCACCTGTGAAATAGTGGAGACACAAGAATAAAACCATTCATGGGAGCATTATATGAATGCTACCCAACACAAATATGCATACCTCTTAAACCAAATACAACTTTTCTGAGCCTTTGCTCTGTGTCAAGCAAACTGCTGGGCAGTGCAAAATAAAGGTGTTCAAGATCCATGTTTTCACTTTGATATAAATATAGTGTCAAAGAAAATGAAAACAGGTCCTTAATAATACTTTGTGTTTAATTCTATGACAGAGATGAAGTTTGTGTTACTGACTGTAGAGATGAAGAATTTATACTAGAAGATCAATAGACCTGATTCTGGAGTGAGGGTTCTTCTGAGTGGAGGGAAGCCTCACGAGAGGACTTGTCCTTCAGTAGTTTTGGGGAAGACAGAGCAAAAGTTAATTGTCATGTATTCAATTTAGAGATGTTTAAATTTTTTATTAAAATTATTAGCATTTATTAATTGTGCAAGTGGGTTTTATTGTAATACTTCTATTCATCTTCATAACGTACTTTGATCAAATTCATCTCCTCTATTAATCTTATCATTTTCTTATATCCCTTCCTTTTTAAAAATAATTTTCATCATGCTATTTTCATATGTAATGTTGGGATTGAATATACTTGATATTTTGGGAAACAAAAAAAATAGATAAAATTCTCCACTTCCCATTTTATTTTTGATTGCTGCCTTCCTCTCATTTCCTCCACCCTCATTCTTTATCCATGAGTTTCTCCTATCCTTTGTACTGTTAAACTTCTTTCTGCCTCCCATAAATGCATCCTTCTTTCCCCTTTCCATTCATCCATGCAAAACTTTTTTTTATCCCCTCATTTAAGAGAAAGTATTTGGTATGTCCACTTAAAAATGCAACCAAGCTAGGACTACCAAAAATACTACTGGTCAGTTTTAGAAAAAATTAGATGTAAATTACTAAACTCAATTATTCTCCCAATGGTCTCATAAAAGAGAATTGTGGAATGAGTAGACTATGTTTTACTAAGTAAGAAGATTTAACACTATTAATGAAATCCCAAAAGTCAATAAGGAAGGAAAAATAACTCAAAGAAAGACAAGAAATATATTATATGTATATTGATAAACAATATGAGGAATTTAGAAGTTAAAGAAAATGCTTATATATGTTAGATTAGAATGTATGGATTTATAAGGTAAAATTAACATGTTTTATGGCTGATAAATTGTAATATTTATTGCTAAAAACAATAGCAATAGAAAGCCTGGTGTGATATATAAGCAGGGAACATATTAGCAATATAAACAGAGGAACAAATAAGAGCAATGAACTATTGTTTATTGAAAGATAAGAAAGGGCTGCCAGTATGAGATCATATGCTTTAAAATTTTAACAGATTCTGTTACCACAAGTATATGAACCAAGGAATTTATTTGTCTGATATAAGAAATTGTATTTTCCATGTGAAACATAAAGAAATTGAAATTGTGAAAATATCATTTTATCAAAATGTGGTATTTATACACAATGGAATTTTATTCAGCCAAAAAAAAAAGAATGAAATTTTGTCATTCACAAGTGAATGAATAGAACTGGAGAACATGACCTTAAGCAAAGTTAGCCAGGCTCAGAAAGCCAATAATTGCATGTACTTCCTTATATGCATATTGTAGACCTAAAACAAATGCAGTAATATTACTGGACATGGTTCACACACTAAGGGGAGAACACACAGGAGGAACAGGGAAAGGGAAGGAAAACTAAAACTTGAATGTGGTTGATGTGCTCACAGTAGAGGAGGGAATACAATAATCTTAAACTGGCAGAGGCCACTACAGGAAGGGGACTAGGAAGTAGTGAAGAGGCCTAGTAGAGATTAATCAATGTAGTTTTCAGTATCCATGTGCATGGAAGCAACTCTAGGAATCTCTCTGTATAGCTATCGTTATCTCAAACTGAAAAAAAAAGCTATGTATTTCATATTGTCACTTATGTTTTCTCTTCAACAAAATTGGAAGAAAAGAGGGCAGAACAGGTTTGCCCAAAAGTTGGGGAGGGGGGAAACTGGCCCAAAAATGTGTACACATGTCAGTAAATGTAAAAATGATAAAATAAAAAAAGTAAATCCAACAAATTTCTGCATAAGTATAACAGGAAAGTGTAAAACAGATGTACTATAAATGCATACATAACACATACAAAATATATAGCACTGTGATAAATGGTGATTAAACAAAGGTAAAAGGAAAGATAAATATGACCTGAGAAAATGATTTTGCCTCTAATAACTCTCCTCAATAATTAGTCCTTAAATTCAATACATGGCCACATGAATTGAATGTGTCAATTATAAAATTAGAAGGACTATACTGGAGAGAAATTCTGCAAAAATAGTTCCCAAAATATTGCAAAGGGAAAATGTGGAAGTAGAAATACACATAACAACATATAATGTAATCAGTATATTAAAAGCATGGAATTTAAAAAAAGAAAAATGTTAATTAAACTCACTAGAGGTCCCAGAAATACAGTGATGCAGAGGCAGAAATTTATTATATTTAAAAATGTAGAAAAAGTAATTGAGAAAGCCAAGGAAAAGACAGAACAGTAGATTATATGCTCAAGATAGGGAAAGATAGAATGAGATACAGGTTAAATGGGAAGAATAAAGAAATATTCAGAATGAAACTCAAATTTAGAAAGTGATGGCTACAAGTGATTATTTGGTGTTTATAACCATACTAGAGAAAGGAATAAAAGACATGTATTCTTTGAAGTCATTCCCAAAATTTAATCGAATCTTTGACAAGTAGGACAGTACAGAATTTCCACAGATTCTTTGTGAATTTTAAGAAAGAAATGTATTTAAATGGCAGAATGCATATTTCTCCTAGAATGAGTTTCATCCTTGAGTCTACATAAAGTATTTACTCCTGGCTTCAGCAAGATGATGTAGCACTTAGGGGCAAAGATGCAACCTAGGAGCCCTGCGCTGGAGGCTGGGAGGGAGAAGACCTCCACAGCCACCATGACCTTCCCCTTGGTGCCTTGGTAGACAAGGAGGAAGGTGATCCAGACACTGCGGAACACCAGCATGCTGAAAGTCAGAAACTTGGCTTCATTGAATGTGTTGGGCAGGAAACTTGGCAGGGCCAGGGACCCCAGGTATCCCAGGACACAGTAGAAGGCAGTGACTGAGCTCTTGTTGCACAGGATGATGATGTGGCCATGTTCAGAGTGTGCGTCCATATCAATAAAGGGAGGAGAGGTTCCCAGCCAAATTCCACGGAGAGTCAGTTGAATCAGGGTGCACATGGGGATTATGAGGTTAGGTGTCCATAACAGCAGTAACTGCCTGATCCTACCCCCTGAAGTGACTGTGAAGGGCAGAACCACACTAAAAGTTTTGGTCAATACAGTGGAAACAGCCACACAGAACACAACTCCAAATGTGGTCTGCTGGAGGATGCAGGTGGCTGTGTTGAGATGCCCAATGAACAGCAAGGAGCAGAGAAAACAGCAGGTGAGGGAGATGAGCAAGGTGTAGCTAAGGGCCAAATTATTGGCCTTGACAATAGGAGTGTCATGGTGCTTCACAAATACCTCAAGAACAACAGCTGTGAGTGCAGAGAAACAAAAAGCCATGCAGGCCAGAGCCATCTCCAAGGGGTCTTGATAAGCCAGAAAGCTTACAGCTTTTAGGACGCAGAGGTTTCTCTCTGTGTTTGCATACTGATGATCTGGACACCTCACACACTGCTCCTCATCTGGTGAGGAGTGTGCATTGCCATTAATTCCTATTCACTATTTCCCTTCCTCCAGAGATTACTCCCCTAAAACTGCTGACTTTCCAGAGAAATCAAATTGTTTTATACTTTTGTTTTAAACACCAAATAAAGTAATGCCCATTAGATAAAAATTCCAAAATAACTTTGCCCATGTTTTTATGTCATAAACTAAAACTATTCCTTCTTCTGGTTTATGTGACATATTCATGACACTATTTTCCTATTTTAATAATTTTTTAAATAAAATTACCTTTCCAAATTAAAATTGTATGTCCTATTATTATTATTTATTTATTCAATAACAGGACACTTACTGAGAAATAATTCCACACATATTGTGAGGAAGACAGTTATGATAAGTTCCAAGGAAATGAGAAGAACAATAACACTTGTTACCTAGTCAATTCTCTCATCCTGTAACAACATATACATTTTACCACAAACATGCTGAGAGTTAAAGGGAGATTAATTGAGTCACTACATCAATTTCGAGAGTAATGACCTTTTCCTAGTATGTGTCCTTAGAGACAGAAACACTCATTAAACCGACTCTTATTTTGGTCTGTTTTTATTTTTCTACACATTGCTGTATAATTTCTAACATGAGTCTTCAGAGCAATCATCTTTTTTATCTCTATGTATTATCTCTAAATTAAAAAGTTAATTTATGAATGGTTTATGTCTTAGATTTAGCAATTAGTCAATTTTTGAACATGAATATTATATTCAGTTACCCTAAATTCAATTTGCAAATACTATCATGTGGACATACCCATCTTATTCTTTCTTTACTATTAAAATACATTCTTCTTGTTCATTCTGCTTACAATATTTTTCTGGCCAGCATCCCCTATAATGGATAGCAGAAGAGGACGTATTGAGGACTTTTGACTCATTCTTGCTTCAACCTGAACCACAGTGTGTGATGCCTGCTTTAAGATTCTGTAAACACCTTTAATGTGATTGAGGTGATTTACACTTTCTACTGATTTAGGAAGACAAGTTTGAGTGAGTATAGAATTTTGCTACACATGTTTCTGAAATTATTGACCTTATTTCTCTTTTTGCACAATCTAGTGTATTTAATTATTTGCACAGACCATATTTGATCATGTTATATCCTTTTTGGTGGTACTGAGATTTGAATTCAGAGCCTCATGCTGACTAGGCAGTTGTCTACCACTTGAGCTATTCTGCCAGCCCTGTTTGTGTTGGATAGTTTCAAGATTGCGTCACATGAATTTTTTGTCTGGGCTGGCTTTGAACTCTGATCCTCCTGATCTCTGCTTTCTGAGTAGCTAGGATTATAAGTGTGAGCTGCCAGACGCAGAATGGTATAGCTTTCTTAAAGTATCTAAGTTTGAAAAAGAAATATGTATTTAGATCAAGAAAGAAAGTGACCTATGTAGTTCCTTTTAAAAATATCATTCTCTCTCTTTTGAAAGGCACTGGGATTAAATCCGAGGTCTTATGTTTTTTTGCAAGCACTCTATCCCTGTGAGTGCCATTTAGAATTTTTATTCCTTCTTGGTACTTTTGACGGCTGCAGTTAACTTACATCTGTGAATTTTATTTATATTTTAAAATTTATCAACATGTAATTTTCTATTTCCATGATGTTATTTTTCTATGGAATTTTACAAATTGTTCTCGTTTTTCAAGTACACTCTTTCTTAGTGATTAATATAAAAGTATATCAAATTCAGTTTTCAGAATACATTTTAGTTTTTTTAGTTTCACCTATTCTCTCTCTGTTTTTATTTTATTATAATTTCGTGTCACATTCATTTTTCTTGTTATTTTGAGACACAGTCTATCTATGTACTCCACTATGGCTTTTAGCTGGCTGTATGCAGCCCAGGTGACCTAGAACTTATTTTACTTCTGACTCCTCCTGAGTTCAGGAATTACGTGTTGCAATACTGTGCCTGTCTTAATTTTCTACTTTTCTTAGCATGCAGTTTCCTATAACTTTTCATGTTGTGATATATAATTCATGTGCAGACTTTCAGGCCTGATTCACAGAATTATACATAATAAATATCTTATATATAATAATGTTACTCTTTGTAGAGATTTAATTCTATCTCACATCATTTCAAGCTGTTGGAAATATGTGTTTTAATCTCTAATTTACAGGTTTTGAAATATGTATTCCTTTTTATTAATATATTATTGTTGTACCAGTATATATTATGACATTTACAAAGGGACTAAAATATATCTTAGCTAGATTTATCCTCACCATCATTCTCCTTCAACCTCTCCCTCCCCTCCTTCTTAGAACAGTTTCAGTGGGTCATACTGTTCTATTTTCACACAGGAAGACACAATATTTCTACCATATTTGCCCTTATTCCCTTGAAATGTGTATTTCTTAATCCACAACCATGAAGGAAAAGCCATTGGTGGGTCCAGTGTTTGTTCTGTGTACAGATGGAACACATTCATGACACTATTATGAATCACTTGTTCATAATGAAGATTTATGCAAATTAACCATATTGGCAACTTCAGCATATTTCAAGACAGAAACTGAAATCATAATAAATATGCTACGAGGTTACACTAATAGAAATTGCAAAAGAAATCTAAAAACTACACTTAGATGTTTACTGTCACATAAATGAACGTCATCAAAGTGTTAATTATGATATCCAAAAATGCTCAAAACTATTTGAGTGCTTTTCTTTTTCCTCTTCCATTCTTTATTCCCAAATTCTCTGTGTTTCAGTCTGACTGAAACTTTTTTTGAATTAATGAGTATTATATGTATTTGTATTGTACTGTTTTTGTAATTCTACTATTGGAACATGAATTAACTCCACTCTCCTTCCATCTGACACAATATGAATGCTTATGCCTCTGTGCAGAACACTAAAACAGCCAAACAAAACAGTAGATAAACAGCTTACTTTCCCGATATGTCTGTGAAAATATTCATTGCAGCCTTAGAGCACTGCCTTGAATCCATTGCATTGGATGTTGTTCCTCCATTTACACATGAAATGGTGGAGAGTAAAGAATAAAACCACTCACTGGCATTTTAAAAGCACATTTATAGAAAAAGGATATAACTAATTCTTACTCTAAACACAACGGTTCTGAGTACGTTTTCTGGGTTAAGAGCAATACCAGGTATTGGGAAAGTAAATATTTGCAAATTCCAAGTTTTCTTTGTGATCGCAATGTGGCTCTGAAGAAGATGGAAACTTCATCATTATTAACATTTTATGCTTAATTCCATGAAATGGATGAAACTCATCTATGAACAGGTGTTATATTGAGATAATAATGCCTATATGGACTAGCATATATTAATAATATATGTAATCAAAGTATACTGGATTGTGCTATTTCAAGGACCAATACTATCAATTGCATCAATTAAGTTGCTACCTAAATAAAATACAGTTTTTTCATTTCAGACTGATTGCTTATTTTTCCATTGTTTTGGATGGACTGCAGAATAGTAATGATGTAGGGAATTTCACCATAAGCCATAGACTTACCTGTCACATTAGAAATCTCATTCTCTGGACAAGGTGTGAAATCAAAGCAGCAGGGAGCCTTTCCCTCCTGAGGGGATTTCCTGAATCCAGATCCACAACTCTCATTGCAAACAGAGTGAGGAGTCTGAAGCAAATTAAATATGAGTTGGTAACTTTAGAATTTTACCTAATGCTCCAAATTTTCATTGTTTATAGAACTGGAACACTAAGAATCATAGTTTTTATACATATAAATCAAGTCAACTGAGTGGATGCAGTTATTTGTTGGAAATTTCATGATTCAAAACATGTGTGGTTTAAAGTCTTGGTATGCAGTCCATGGTACTACCAGGAAGTAGTACAACCTTAAAAGTTGGGGCCAGAGACCAGTGGCTCATGCCTGTAATTGTCGCTACTGAGGAGGCAGAGTTCAGGATAATCACATTTCGAAGTCAGCCCTAGCAAATAATTCATGAGATCCTATCTTAAAATACCCTATCCCAAAAAATTGGGTGGTGGAGTGGATCAAGGTTAAGGCCTTGAATTGAAGCCCCAGTACCACAAAAAAAAGAGTTGGGGCCCAGATCAGCAGGTATGTATTGGATTCACGTCATAATATCTGTGCCGCCTCCTCACCTGTGAACTAGTGGAGAGAAGGCAATGAAAAATACTCATTGAGCTTCAAAAGCATGCTGTTAAGCTCAGGTTTTTCCTTGTAGTAGATATTGGTACCCCAGGCTCACCATATCTTTCTTTTTCATGACAGGTGGCAGGAGGTGAGGGTCTTTCATTGACACATGAATTTTCCATGATGTCTTGCCTTGTGACAGACCAAAAAAGCAATAGATGACCTTACTATGTACTGAAGCAGCCAAAGTGCAAAAAATAAACTTTTTCACCCTATAAATTGATTCTCTCATGCATTTTGTGACTGTGAAAGAAAACTGACTAACATGATTGTGTGTGTGTGTGTGTGTGTGTGTGTGTGTGTGTGTGTGTAGTTGTAGCACTGGGATTTGAACTCGGGGTCTCATCCTTGCTAGGCAGGTACTCTACCACTCTGGAAGACCTCTTTTGTGTTGATATATTTGAGATATGGTCTTACGAACTGTTTACCTGGGCTGGCCTGGAACCATGATCCTCTTTACTGATCTCTGCCTCCATAGGACTTGGTACTGTAGGTATGAACCACCAGCTTCCAGCTATACTATGTCATTTATATTTTATGATATGAAACATGAGAAATTATAAAGATATTGGTAAAAAAATATGTTCCTTCACCCATGAATAAATCAGTTTAGTAAGAACATATCTGAAATTGAGAGTTGTTATATATACATTGCTGACTCTACAATGATCACAGGGTCATATTTTCAAGGACAAAATAGTTCATAATTTTATGTAGTTCAAAACATTATGGTTAGATCCAACCCACCTTTGTAATTCCTGTGGCCACTCTATCATCTCATCACATAAAGACAATTGTTGATCATGTGGGGCATATGGAGAAATCTTCCCTACTTTCACCTTCCATTCAAGACCTTCTGGAAAGTTGCAAAAGTTCATAATGTCATATTCTGCTTCCAGTTTCATTTTCTCATCCAAAACCACTTGTTCTCCAGCAGGATTGTTAAAATGAGTTCTCTTCAGAAAGGGGTGCAGCTAAAAGAAATGCATCATCCTAGGGTGAAGTGTGACTTAGTGGTAACATGAAAAACCTGAATAAGGGAAAAATCCCTCATTATCTTTAATTCCTGCTTCAAATTTGAAGTATAAGACATGCATCCAATGAAGTTTAACAGATGAAACCTTATGTAGAATAAAATATCAGAATGTTACTAAAATCTGTTCACTGTGGATAGGATTACAAGGGAACTTTTCAGGGGAAAATTCTCAGCTTCAGCCTCCTACATGATCATATTAAGATGAACCATAACTTCCTAGCTACAGCTTGCCACCACTATGTCTTTATTAAAATATCCCAATTTCACTCTACACAATAGAGATAATATCCAAAGTGGAAATAAACAAGGTAATTTATGTAAAGTATGAATTGTGTGCTCTGCATGATTTAGGTAGTTAAATATTGTGTCACCTTTGTTACTTAAGAAATTCAAAAAGAATATCTGGAATTATAATACTGAAAATTTAGCCATCAAAGCATTAATGGGTACTTAAAACACATTTCCTCTTCTCCACTGACAAGTTTTTCTTTAAGGCTGTTTTCACACATCTCTAGTTACCTCAGAGACAGTTATACAAGCAGAGTTTCCATAGTACTGTGGGAAATCATCCTAAATGACTTATTTTGATCTCTGAAATTTCTTTGGAATGTCGCTTTGGTCATGGTGTTGGCTATTCAATGTTAAAGACATTACCTGTGAAGGGGAAAACACCATACCTTTCCCATTTCCTATTGATTCCACTTCTATCTGATGAAGAAGCATCTTGTGAAGGCAATGGCTCACAGCATACACCGCATTGTATATATTAAAACCCTCTTCAGACATGTTCATGTCAAAAAGGTGCCCAGGCAACCATTCCAAGGAGGCATTGTGTGAACAGTTCTCCACAGGTACACAGTCAGACTCAGACAATGAGCAATTAAATGAGAGGGTCCACAACATAGCAGGGTAAAAGTCTTCTGGGTATCTGGAAGAGTTAGCTGTCTATATAAATGTTGTGAATCCAGAAATATCTGCATGGTAATGTGAAAAAAAAGAGGTACACTGACTGAATCTAACATGAAATGTCTTCTAATGAGTGTTATGTCACAATGTGAGTTCATGACCCAGACTTTTCCTGTCATTAAAAATTGCTGTAAATTGATCATTAAGAATAGTAGGAATTCAGTGTCACCAAAAATGATGATCACATTTGTTGATGATTTAATAATCAGCTGATAAAGTGACTGGGATTTTGTTAATTGTAAATCAAAACTGACTGGGATCATTTTCTCAAAGGCTACATGGACTCTGTTCTTGTACATCTCTTCTCTTAAGTCTGAGATAATCCACAAACCATTATCATGTTCTGAGATCAACAGACCAATCCATGTCAAGCTGAAATGAAGCATCAAGGAGAACATTCCAAGGGCTGGGCATATGTCCTTGGGAGGCATTTAATAGAGAGAAGAAAGCTGGCTGTTTTCATCCAAGATAGTATTAAAAAGCCCAAAGATAAGCTGAGTTGGAAAGAAAATTAGATGTGAAGTAAGAAAATGGATTTTCATAAATTGCATCAGTTCTGATATGTATTAAAAATAATAGGAAGGGGTTTTTTTCATCTCATTTTAAAATCATCTCCAACTTCCTGAGATATTTCCTCAAAAATATTGATCAGGCCTAGAGCACCACATAATCGCCTTTTCCTCTCCATCTTTTGACTCTCTATTCCAACTTAAGGATATCTGGATAGCCACTAAATTTTCATCCCTTATCCATGTAGGCATTCAATTTGAGATGTCTATAAATTCCCTCTCATCTTCTTATCCTCTCCATATTCCTAAGAATGCTACCAAAATAAACATAGTTTCACATGTCTTCATCCATCTACCCTCACCTGTGGAAATTTGTAGAGTGCCAGTGGTGTCCCTAAGTGGGCAGAGGTTGGTCTGATGTTCCTGTAAGCACCACTGCAGACTTGCTGTCTCTCATACAGGTGTAATTAGGTATCATCTTATATTGCCCAGAGAGCCAAAGGCTAAGACTCTCTAATGTCCTTGATTCACTATAAGCAACATTGTGGATTTCAAATCCCAGTGTCATGTTGGGCAAAATAGATGGGTTTTCATTGATCTCCTCAACCACAAAAGCCAAGGCAAAAACAAATTGGTAGTTCTTGAAGTTAGACCTGAAACAAGGATATAGGAATTTTAGGGAAAAAATTAAAAATGTAGTGACATTGCTGGATTTGTTGTTGTTTATCAACAAAATTTGTATGCCAAAATGTTACCCTCTAATGCAGTAGAATTAGAAGCGGAGTCGTATGTATGATGTTGGGGTTAGTTAAGGTATTGAAAGAATTTTTTTCCATGAGATTCAGAACATTAAGAGAGCCCAGAGAGATTTTGTCTATTTTCTCTGCTATATATTGACACACCAAGAAGATTGCTGTCTGTGAAACAGGCCCCTGTGAAGCCAAGATTTTGTGAGTTTATCTTGGTCTCCTAGTTTCACATGTGAGAAAACTCAATGAATGTTTTTAAACCAACTTAGTGCATACTATGTGGTTATAGAATGTCAAATTGACTGAGAAAATATCTTAATTAAAGAACAGCTCATAAAACTTTAGCAAGAAGGCAGCTGAAGAAGATCTTCTGGCAAGTGCACCTCAAGACACACAAAATTCAATAACTCTTCATGCAACAAACTACCAGCACTAGAAATGGTGCTATAGACTGGTTCTACCTTATTATAACAAACCAAAAGTTGCATTGAAAAATGCAAAAGAAAGTAGTTCCTCTTGTTACTTCACTCTGAATTCCACATCCCACAGCATGGAAAGAGTAATCTACTTGGGGAAGAGTGAGAGAAATAATTCCAGGACTTAGACTTAAATTTCAGTATCAAGCACACCCAGGTGTAACCTCTTGCTGAGATAAGTCACCTGAACATTGGTGCCCAAATAAGAAAGGCAATCTGCGACCTGTGCAGATTAGGGAATAGACATGGTAGCACACAGAGATCTCTTGGAACTTGGCACTGCATGGTATTTCTTAGAAGAAAGAGGTTCATTGGAGTGAGTAGAGGTAGTGGCAATGAAGACAGTGAATTAAGGCAGTAAAGGCAGTTAGAACTCTGGGATTTCTTGAGTTTTTTATCCATGTTCCATTGATATGTGTTGAATTATTTGTGCATGTTTTTTTTAGACTACTCTTCAAACTCTTTGAACTTTCTCTTCATCATTCTTTTGAGGTCAGCAACTGGAGTTTCATCCCTTTTGGTTTCCAGGAATCATATTCCCTGGTTTCTTTTTCTTCCCATGTTTCTATTTGTGCTTTGCTCGTGTGCTTTTGATTAGTTGGTTGGGGATTGTACTCACCTGTTTTCTTTCACTTGACTTAATTTCTGTGCTCGGATTAGCCTAGTTGTTAGTTATATTATAATATTCCTTTTCCTTAACCTGGAGTAGTGACTAGGCAGTTACTACTGCCTTGTGAATTGAATTGTGAACAAATTCACAAATTCAATGTGAAATCAGTTATTTACATAATATAAAAGAAACCCCTTGATGATATTGCCTATCAACAGCAGGTGTTGCAGACATAACCATTGTTTGGATAGAGATACTTGGGTTATTGAAGAGATAGCACAAAGAGGGGCCAGGAAGGGGGGCATTGCATGAGGCCAAAAGAGGGGTGAGATTTGGGGCGCTAGGATAATGGGGCCCTAATATGTATAATGGTGTAGTTCAGTCATTGGGGGAAGGTGCTGTTGTCAGAGAGATTTTAGGGGGACAGGGAAGATGGGTGTAACAATAAAGCTGGTATAGTAGACTATTCAGTGAGTGGTGAGTGTGGAGGTGGTAGGGAGAGTGAGAGGAAAAGTAGCAGGAAGAGAGGAGGGAAAAGAAAAAAGGAGGAGAGAATAGAAAAAAAGATTAGAAAGAGTGCCAGGGGAGGGAAAGGAAAGTGGAGCAAGAGAGGGCTATGGAAATTGATATTTGGACAGAATAGAAGAAGGAGATTGGTAACAATAGACTGGAAAAAATGGAAAAATGTGAAAAAAGATAAAAACAGTACTAATAAAAATGAAAATACTATATAAAATAGAAAAAAAAATCTGATCAATGAAGGTTCTGGACCTTTCTCTGATTTCAAATGCAGGTGATTACACTTTTGACAGTAGTTTTTTTAGTGTATATGTCCCTTTCTTTGTTATGCTATGATATTTGGCAGTGAATGTTGCCCCTCCCTACTGGACAGTTTTTTTTGCGGGAGGGTGGGGCAGAATTGGCTTAGTGTGTTTGAGTGCAGGTTTTCCTCTACATATGGTGGAGAAAAGCTAGTCTTTTCAATATATGGTGCTGGGAAAACTGGATATCCACATGTAGAAGACTGAAGTTAGATCCCTGTCTTTCATCTTGTACCAATGTCAACTCAAAGTAGTCCAGAGGCCTTAAAACTTTGGAAGTTTTAAGGCCTAAAACTTTGAAACCCCTGCAGCACAGACTAGCAGATTCACTGGAAATATATGCATAGGCAATAGCTTAATAAGTAGAACCCCAGTGACTTATCAATTAAGAGCAAGGATGGACAAATTGGGCTGCATTAAACTTAAAAGCTTCTACACAGCAAAGGAAACAGTCACTAAAAATAAGAGTCAGCCTATGGAATGGGAGAACATCTTTGCCAGTTATTCATCTGATAAGAGATTATTAACCAGAATCTATAGGGAGCTCAAGTAACTCAACTCCCAATAAATTAACAACCTAATGAAGCAACTGACACATAAATTGAATAGGCACTTTTCAAAGTAAGACGTACAAGTAAGACAATAAACACATGAAGAAGGGTCAATCTCCCTGGCCATAAAAGAAATTCAAATCAAAATTACACTAAGATTTCATCTCACCCCAATTAGAATGGCTATCTTCAAGAACACAAACAATAACAAATGTTGGTGAGGATACAGTGAAATAGGAACCTTTATACACTGTTGGTGGGAATATAAATTAGTATAAGCATTAGCAGTATGAAAATCAATATGTAGATTCCTTTAAAACTAAAAATAGTACTACCATGAGATTCCGTGATGCCATCCTGGGCATACACCCAAAGGTATGTAAGTCAGCATATAATGGAGGCACTTGCCCAATCATGTTTACTGCAGCAGTGAGTGCTCACAATAGCCAAATATGGAAACAGCACAGATGCCCTACAACTGATAAATGGATTTATAAAATGTAATATATATATATACATATATATATATTAGTCATAAAGAAGAATTAAATTATGTTGTTTGCAGGTAAACAGATGCAATTGGAGGACATCATGTTAAGTGAGGTAAGGTTCAGAAAGACAAAGACAGTATGCTTTTTCTCATATATGGAAGATTCATTCCAAAGATAATTATACACACAAAAGCAATCATGATCATATATACATTAACATTTAGAACATATTTGTAATAGTGGAACTACTATTTGGAAATCAGAGCAGGAGGGAAGGAAAAAAGAATAATAGAGTGTCAACAATATTGAAATATAGTACATTTTTCAGATAGTTTACATAATGATGCATATTGAAAGTGGTTAAAAAATATGAGGTAGAACAGAAAGGGTAAGGGAAAGTAATAGAGAGGCTGAACTTACAAAATACAGTATATTCACAGCTGGGACTCATCAAGAAACCCTTTTGAACATTGACTTTGGAGTTAAAAAAGGAATGACAAGTCCATCAAACAGGTTTGGTATTTGTTGAGAGGGTACTTGTGGGAGGTGCTTGTATATATACACATATTATACAGAACAATTAAATCTTTTACAATTGTTTCAGGTGGGGCATGGAGGGACATGATAGGGGGAGATGGTGAGGGAAATCTAATCCTTGTTCAATGAAAGGTCAGAAATGTCACAATGGATCCACCCTGCACAATTAATGTATGCTAATAAAAATGAAGAACAAAAAGAAAATTTAAGAAACTATAACCTCATCCAGAGACTTACCAGTAAGTAATAAGAATAGGACAATACTCGAATAGAGAATTTAAAACAACTGTTTTAATGAAACTCAAAATATTGGAAGAAAACTCAGAGAAATATTTCAGTATTCTAACCTAGAAACTCAAGAAAAAAATGGAAGAAATTTAATAATTTCCAGAGCTGTATATGAACTCAGGAAAATTTTAAATATGTTAGAAGAAATCAACTGCAAGACAGACCAAACAGAATATAGGATGAGTGAACATGAAGAAAGGCCAAATGAAAGTACACAGTTGGAGAAGACAGCAGAAAAAAGAATGAAGAAACATGAAGAAAGCTTAGTGGAACTTTGCAAAAGCATTAAAAGAGTAAATGTTTAGGTTGTTGGAATTCAATAAGGACATAAGAATGTACAAGGAGTAATAATCTTTTCCAATAAATGGTAGTCTTCTAACTTAGACAAGTATACAAATGCCCAAGTATAGGAAAATATAATGTGATAGTTAAATTTTAGCCAAGGAAATGTACAAGTCATGTTACAATCAAGTTCTCACAGTGAAATGTGAAGGGAAGAGTCTCAGAGCCATGATAGAAAAATTACAAATAATACATAAAGAATCCCTGAGTCTGACAGAGACTTCTCAGCAGAAGTTCTACAGGCCATCTGAGTGTGGCATGAGTTCTTTACAGTATTAACGGTAAAAAGAAGCAAACTATATACCAGGATTACTGTGACCAACAAATATGTACTTTAAGAATGAAGGAAGGATAAAGACTTTTCTAGTCATGCCATCTGTATGTGTTCTACGAGAAATGATAAAGACTGATAGAAAGAATCATAAGTGATCAGGAAGAGTATATAGGAAGTTATAAAACATACTGATAAGAGTCACTATACTAAACACACAAAGAAGGTTCTAATATTGTAGGTGTGGTAGATAAACCATACTCATATTTAGTATATAGAGTGAAGAATAAAGTATTCAAAACCTTAATATATCAATTGATATGCAGTATATAATTATGAAAATGTGTTATAAAATATTAAAAATAATGCTTGGAATTGAATATAGCCGGACAGTGTTAGTTTCTATGTATTTAATTTTTCAGTTGAGGAAAATAAGGAGTTTCATTATTACAATTCCACATACTTGCTTAAGTTACTTTGATCTTCTAGTGTAACAGGGGACACTTGAGATGCCAGGTCTGTGGAGAGATGGAAGCATGTATCAAATGAAGAACTTCTAATATAGATAAACCCCTGTTCCACTAGTTAGTGACACATCCACACCATTTTCCTGTTTTTTTTATTGCTGTATTGGGATTTCCACATAAGGCCTTTGCATGCTAGGCAAGCCCTCAATTACTCGAGCCTCTCTACCAGCCCTCATTTTCTTGATTAAAAATATTGTAACAGGTAATTTAACGACTTTTTTGGAAAAGCACTTTCTCACTTCAGCCTTCAAACTAACTAAAAGCAGGATAAAATCTTGGCATCCTTGCCTCCATTTCATTTAACTGCTCTTAGCCATTCTGTCTGTAGTCATTTTGAAATCACCTTGAGTTCCAGGAAGAACAGGACTGATCCATAACTTCTTCATGACAATGGACCAAAATTACCCCTGAAGAAATGCAGAGCCTTGCAGGACTAGCGTGCCCCACCCATAAATGAGGATAATTACCTAAAAAGAGGAGGCTACACCATAGAATCTTATTCTATGGGAATAAGATGGCTCCCCTCAAGTGATGACAGTGATAACAATTTCTTCGGAACCCTGAAAGAACAAGCACTGAGATAAAGATAACCAGGACATACCGAGTCTGGACTGTTTTAACTATGCATACTTTTGTCTCCTGCTCTAACTGCTTGTCTATTTAAACTTACAGCTTATGTCTGCATCACAGTGATAGCTCAGCCCTTTTGTCCCTTCTCCCCTCCTCCACTCCTATTTCCTATTCTCACCTCCTTCTTCCCCCTCCCTTCTCCCCTGTCCTCTCCTGTCCTCTGTACAGAAAGACTGGGGGGGCATGAATCCAGTGGTTTAACACTTGTCTAGAATGTAAAAGTGCTGAGTTCTAACCCCAGTACTGCCAATAAATAAAAAAATAAATAAATAATTTAATTAATAAGACATCATTGAAATACAAAAGAGATTTTCAGGGATAACTAAATGTTAATAAATAAGATAATATAGAATAAATGGACACAGACAAAAATATCCTCAGCACACTACTAGGAAGCAAGCTGCAACAATACTGAAAAGATTATTTATCGTGATGAAATGGGATTCATCCCAGACATGCAAGGGCAGATCAATATATAAGAACCAATAAACAAAACACACCAGATCAACAGAGTGAGGGACAAAACCATAAAATCATCTCAATTTATTCAGAAGTCATTTGACAAAATTCAATCCTTTCATGATAAAATGATGATTACATTAGACAGAAGAAGAACATACATCAAGAATATAAAGAACACTTATAGGATGCCAACAGCTTGAATATTGCTTTTGGAAATGCTGAAAGTTTCTCTCAAATATCTGGAACAAGCCAAGGATGCCCACTCTCACACTTTATTCAACATAAACTGGGAAGTTCTAACCAGAGAAATTGGGCAAGAGAAAGAAATGAAGGTCATCCATATATGAGAAGACCAACTTAAATAGTCAGTGTGTGTAGATGACATAACTTTGTATACAGGAAATCTCAAGGACTGACAAAAAACCATTGGGACTAATAAAAGAATTCTGCAAAGTCGTGGAATGCAAAATCAATATTGTTTCCATATACCAGTAGAAAACGGTCACATAGAAATGACTAATCAATCACAACTACTTAAAAGAAAAATACAGAAGGATAAATTTAACCCGGGCAGAAAAATATATAAAATGACATTAATACCCAGTAATTTATACAAGAATTAATCTGTAGGCTTTTAGGAAATGCAACTTTACAAAACAATTCCTGTGATCTCCAACCTGTATACATGGAACATTCTCAAAGAAGCAACAATAATACTTGTTTTAGGTCCTTTAATGGATATCTTCATCCCCTGCTACTTATTGTGGTGCTAAGTATTGAACTCAAGGACTTGCAGTTGCTAAACAAGAGGTTTCACACTGAGCTACAATCCCTAATCCTGTTTTCTGAACTATGCATTCTCACTTGCCTGGGCTCATTTATGAGCAAAGGGTTGGAGGGTATAAAGATCCATGAGACATTCAGGGATATAGACAATGATGTCTACAACTAGGAAATGACCAATCTATTTATAATTAGCTAGGGAGTAATTTCATTCCTTCTGTTTCCCTCAAGAATGAAGAGTGCAATAATACACAGTGCAAATTTGTTCCCAGGAAAATACCATGAGAGACCTTTTTGGTGACCAATTTTCTCTTTCAGACAAGATAACTTCTCTATCCAGTCATGCAGAAATCCAGGATTTGACAGACATCCCAGAACTCGTCTGCCAAATAAAATTACCAGCCTTCAGCAGTACCATTCTGGTCTTGTCCACTTCTGGCACAAACTGAAACAGCCCATCCTGACCAAGTATGGAGCCAATTCCTTTCCTGGGATGTCTTGAATTCCTGGGAATTCCTCTCCTGGAATGTCTGGGCACTTTTCATTATCAAATATCATTTTCTTTCTTCCTATACTCTTAAAAGGGACCCCATCCTTTATTTGGAAGGGAAGCTTATCTGTTTCTCATGTCCTCTCCTTATTCTCTGCCCAAGTAATTAATTTTCTGGCCTGGAGCCATAGGTCAAGGGGGAGAACACTTGAGTAGCTACACAGTAGAGCAAAAAAAATCAATAAACTTATCTTCACTGCATAATCAGCTCTTAGTTTTCTTCTTGGGTCCATTCTAAAAGTTAGAAAAGATTCTAAAAGTTAGAAAAAGACTCACTTTGTGACAGAAATTACTAACAGTAATCCCTAATGCTTATGACAATTTTAGGTCAGTTTCAGAGGACAAAATACAGGGTCATTTTCTCTAAACATACTAAAAGAGCCCAAGTATGATTTGGTTTTATAAGTCCAAAGTTCCATCCCTCTATAACCCCAATGGATTGTTCAGCTGAATCAATCAGCTTGAGGATCTTTAGCATAGATGCATGTTCTTCAGAGAACTTGAACTTCACAATTTTGATCAAGTTTTTGTGACACTGAGCAAATCATTCTGCCCAAGGCAGATATTGTCCTTTCCTACTGCTTGATCCTGTTTTTAGGATCTTAAGTTTTATTTCTTTTCCCTTTAAAGATGTCTTACTATGTAACAAAATGGGACATGATAAAAATTGTACTCTACAAAATTTCTTGATTTCTTTTTGCGGGGAGACCTTATATAGTATGTAGTCATCCATACTATTAAGAAGACAACTTCCCTTTTTGATTTTATAAAGTTTTGATTTACTTCACAAAATAAAAATACTTTCTTTGAGTTTAAAAGAAAAAATATCTAATTAAATGCATCAGCTTGTAGTCAGAGAAGTGGGGAAGGTGGAAATATAAGGGAAACCTTCAAATTCTAAAATGATCACACCAGGAAATGAAGAATAAAGACTAGGCAAATGGATATTCTCACAAAAATATGAAGTACCTATCCTTAACCTGAACAGGCCTGCAGTATAAGAACATGTCAGAGTGAATTATAACAATCCAATTATTGTAACACATCCTTCAGGTGATTCTGATCTCTGATAAACCCTGAGGACCATTGATTAAGGAAATGCTTTGATATGAGAGAAATAAATATATATATTGAAAAACTGAAAACTAGTCCAGTCCATTTTGTTCTGGTTATTTGGGAGATGGGGTTTACTGAACTGTTTTCCAAGACTGTCCTCAAACCATGATCCTCCTGATCTCAGCCTCCCATGGAACACCAGAAATTTAAAAAATTATCAGATTAGGACATCTCACATTATATCTGGATAAATTTATTTCTAGAAGACATAAAAAATCAAGATCATATAACCTTTTCATATTGCATGAATCAGTGAATGAAGATGGAAGCCTAGGGTTTCTATGTACTTTTTAAATTAAAAGTTTTAAATAGGTTGTAAATATCTATGGAATTACAAATAATTGGACAAAATTGTATTACACAATTAATTTCATGTATAAAAAATTTGCAAATATCTAAAGAAGACCAGAACAAAAGTTCAAAATGGAATCATAAATTAATTTCTGCTTACAGCAGTCTAGGTTTTTTATAGGCTATTCTAAACTTTATCCACCTACTTCTGCAAACACAGTTTAAAGGTTTTTGCACACAAGATAATGTATATAGTTATGGCAAAGAAAGTCCCACTTCTTTGGACCAATTTTCTGGGTTCGTCAGGTTTCCATTTCTATATAAGTGCTGAGATGTAGTCCAATTATACATATAAAAGGTATAATTTGTTTCACAGTTTGAGAAGTATTAGTCCATTGTTGGTTCACCCATTGCTCTTGGTCTGGTGACACAGCACAACATAACAGGTGCATGTGGTAGAGCAAAACTGCTCATCCTAATGTTCATGAAATAAAAAGGAAAGAGGAAATCACTGGGGTCCAATAACTGACAGTGAATTGTTCAACAGTTTCCACCTCTTGAAGCTTCCACGACCTTCCCAAATCACAAATATAGGGAAGAAATGTTTAACACTTGGGTTACTTGGAGTATATTTAACATTCAACATGTATCATCTGTCATAAATAATTATTGAAGGCACCATATTCCCATATGGTTCCACAAGAGACATCTTTAGAAACAAAATTAATCAGGATGAATATATTTAAAATGACAGTTTGTCATACTTAATATTATATATTCTATTACTTGGAATTTCTTAAAATAGACATGATAAATGAAAGAATAAAATATACTTTTATGAAGTTCACACAAGCTTGTTAAAATACCCTGTAAAACTTTGATCAAAGAATTATTCTAAAGTGAATTCAGAAAATTATATTATCTTTCCATATCATCATGTTTTATATCAATATATATCTGTAGGGGCAAGTATTGCATATTTACTGGTGTGGAAAAGCATGGTATGAAATTAAACATTTTCTCATTTTATTTTTCCTAAAGTTCTGGGGATTATACCAAAGTCCTCACACATGTAGGAAACCATCATCTACCCTTATCACATACAGGTTTACAGTCAGGTACTCCCCCACCTTCTCCTAGATCTGGCATGAAGTATACTGTGAATCACACTATTGATTCATTGTGAAATATTTTGTATTGGTGGAATGAAGATGATCAAAAATATTTAGTTGGAAGAGTTTACATTAAAACATGATGAAGAATATAGTATCTTTTAATGGCAGAATATTTTCAACTTTCTAGAATTTCTAGGGTATTGTGTGTACAATAAAGTAGAAGGCACAATGGATGTAACAGAAGCAGCACATACCAGTATTTCATGGAAGATAATATTGTTATCATGGGAAATCGAAGAGAAATCTGCAACTGGTAATGATTTTAAGAATGAAGTTAATAACAAAAAGTATAAGGTAGAAAAATGTATAGTGTAATAATAGACTTAAGCATAAATATATTTCCTATTTGAACAAACAAGAAATTCTATAATGGATCATTCATATATTAAGAGCAATATTTCATAGATGTCAAGGTGTGCAAAAAGTGTTATTGATATTAACACAACTCAAAAGCTGTTAACACTGTGACAATGCCCATACTATGTAAAGTTACTTTTAGATTTAATGGCGTCCCATTTGGAATAAAGTGTCATTTCAAAATTAAAGAAGAAATACTGCTAATGTTTCAGGATAAAGAAGTGAAAATTTGAGAAGCTATATATGCTTAACCTAGTTTATACATGGGATGTATAATGTACTGAAACTTTACATTTTTCAGTTCATCCCACAATTTTTATGTTTTATGTGTTTGTTAAACATTGATTCAAGAAAAGAAACTAATGAGAAAAGTACTAATAAACAGTCACAAAATTTGCAAGGAACCACAGAAAACCTGAAGATCCAAAACAATGTTGACCAAAAAAGTAAAGCTAAGGCATTCTAACATTTGACTCCAAAATTTAATCAGGTATATACTTATGAAAAAAGAATGGTATTTGTGTAAAATCAGACACACATATTATGATAACATATTAAAGGGCCAAAAAATAATTCAATTTGTTTACAGTCAACTGATTTTAAATAGTTACAGAAATGGAACATTCTTAAGTGTTGCTGGAAAAACTGGATGTTTGCATGCAGAAGAATGGAACTTGACCCCCAGCTCCCACCTTAAACAAAAATGAACTCAAAATTAAATGTTTAAATATAAGACCTGAAATAACTTACATTGGCAAAGAATTTTGAGTAAGACATTGAAAACACAAAACCCAAAAGAACAAAACATATAAATGGGATTACATAAAACTAAGAAGCTTCTTCACAGCAAAGGAAATTATCATAGAGATAAGAATAAGGAAATGTTTTGTAGTGTATTCATTTCACAAATACTAATATCCAGAATATATGATGACTTTTAATTCAATAACAAAAATCCTACATATAATTCAAATATACAGGGAAATGATGTGAGTAGTTATATTTCTAAAGAAGCAATTTAAAGGTCAATAGATTTATAAAAAAACAAATGCTAATTTCACCATTTACCAGAGAACTACAAATCAAAACCACAGTGTAGCCAAGGAAAATGATGCCTGTATGCATACAACGTGGATAGTTATTCAGCAGAAAAAAATGCTATCACTTGTAGCACAATGGATGTGAGTAGAAGCTATCATTCTGAATTTTTGAAATAAGTTTCACACAGAAATGCATATTCTATATCACACACACAATATTTTAAAATGTAGATCTGAACACACAGTAATGATTTCCAGAGTTTAGTGATGGGGATGAGTAGAGAAATTGATGGTGGTTACACAAACTGGTCTCCAAACTGTTAAGAGAGAAGGAATAAGCTTTATGTTTTAAAGCACAGTAGGGTGAATAAAGTTCAAAATAAACCACTAAATATCTATGAATAACCAAAAGAAAGTTATTCTATTGCTCTAAACAAAAGCCAATGATGAGGAAATGGAGACTTAATTGCCCTATTGATCAATACATATTGTATACATGTATTGAAATATAACACAGCATCTAATATGTGTAATTCATATGTTTGAATCATCCTTGTAAAAATTTCAATTAAATACACTTATTTAGTCATGATGTACCATAGAGATATATTTGTTAATCATACTGTACCAAATATATTTGTATAATACATACTAATTAATAAATAAATACGTTTCTAAAAGATGTTTTCTTTGTATAATCATAGCAAAATAACTGGAGGTTTCTGGCAAAATGAACAGGTTGGGATATATTTGAAAAAATTTTAAATGCATCAATAAATACATTGGTAACTAACTATAATATTTAAACTTGAGACAATAAAACACATTGGTAACTAACTATATTATTTTAAACAGGGTGACCATGGTGACATTGACTAGAGAGAACAGAAAATACATAAATCACCTAGCTGTATATGTGAATGTTTCTGTATTGAAAACTGGTACAGAAATAATGAAGTATTTATTATTCAATTGCAAGTGGTGAAGACAAACCATCATAAAATAATACATTATATTTAGCCACACTTTTGGAAAAAATGTATAAGAGATGCTAAATAATTTCTAAAGACAAGGTTGTAAACCAGCATGGTTATTTCTCAGTTTGTATGTTGGTGATGCATAGCCAAAGAATGAAAGACTAATATAAAAGTTTATTAAATTTTATTAAAATTGTCATTTCATTTTCTGCCTTCAACATGATTTATCAAAACTCTTCAAAACAAGCAACATACTGGAAAAATATTTTTATAATACCTGGCAAAAACATTCTGTTCTTCAATATGTAAACTGTCCCCCAAAATGAAAAGGCCTATAGAAAACCATAAACTTGAGAAAAGGAAATCACCAATGACTGTATTTTAAGGATAATACTGAAAACTGATATATCTAATAATTCATGTTGATAAATGAAAAAATATTAATGTAACATAAATCTAATTATTCATGTTAGAAACATTTTTGCACATCAAATCAGGCAATATCTTAAGTAAACATGCAGGGAACAATGGTCTCATTTTATGACTACTGAATGTGTTCTTCAGGATGTTTCTGCAGAAGGATTTGGTAGAATGCATGCAAAAACTTTTCCAGATACATAGCCTGGGACCCAGCCACTAAAGTCCCAAATAAATTTGCATTATTCAGAAAATAAAGACCAATGCATTACAATATCTAATCTCTCTAGCATTTATTAATTATCTTCTCAATGATGCTGAGGTTAAAGTGGAAACCAATTACAAAATTACCAACACACAAAAATTGGTAAAAGGGCAAATTATACTAGCTCCACAGGAGGTGATATTATGTTTGTTTAAGGAATATGATATATATATTTATGCACATAAAATCTTTGTTTTATTTTGTTATGTTGGAAAATAAATTAAAGAATAGAGACAGAATATTTCCTCTTAAAATGTATTTATACTTCAGAAAACAATGTAAAGATATCATAAGGCCCAAGATATAATTTTTAAGGTCATGACATATTTATCACTCATGGGCCCAAGGATTCATTAAAAATGACAGTTATTGTTCTGATGGATTAGCTTAAATGGTAGAGCACTTGCCTAGCAAGGTGAAGCCACAAATTTAATCTGCAAAACACTGACAGTTATATTTTGCAAATGTGTTGTAGAAAAACAAATATTCTAATATTGTTTACCAAGCAATTTTCTAGCCCTAAAGTTATTTCTTTGAACTACTTATTTTTAGTGAATTACAGCATTCTGATGGGTTACTAACATCATTTACTTAATGGATAAATCTCCATGGATAGGTAGCCTACATAATAGCGAGGATGTTCTTTCCAGGAACAGATAAGTTTCCAGGGCATGGGTCTGTACAGACCCACCACCTGAGTGAAATTTCTCTGTGAATATCTCTGAGTGTGGAGATCAGAGGACAAGAGCAATTCCAAGACCTACACCTTGTTTCTTTGAAGAAAAAAAAAGATGCTTTCCAGAATCCAAAATGTCCAAGGTTGCTGGTACATATGAGGCAAATTTGCCATCCCAAAATGGTCTAGTGCCTGAGCTAACTACAATCTTCCATGATTTCTTTCTAAATCCTAGAATTCTGAGGTTGTCTCGTGTTCATTTCAAACCAGGGGAAAATCTCTAATTCCTCCCTCTCCTAGTTCTGCTCCCAAAAGTAGGCAGCTACCTTAGACAACACTTTTCATACCAGCACTGGAAAAGGAATGCAAACAATCCATACTTTCAATGATATTTTCTTTGTTATAGGAGGAACAATAGACTGCTAGCATTGTCTGAAATTCTGCCTTCACAATTTATTAATCAGACCCTGCAGCAAACCTGACATTGATAATATTCCAATCCTAATATTGTACAAGAGAGGCAGAATTAAATTAGAGGGAATAAAATCAAATGAGGAATCTCATTCCTGGCTACCCTGGCAGCTTCTGAGTTTATGGATCAGAGGACCCCTGATATGAAATAATAACATAGATTTTATATCTACAGTAATTTTACAGTAATATTTACAGTAATTTTAAAATTATAATTTATAATATATATTGTTATATGCATTATTATACTATAATTTATAATACATATTATAAATTGTATATTATGATATTGTATTGTATTACACTATATAATTATAATTCATTATAATTTTTACTATATTATATTACAAATGTTACTGCAACAAATGATACTGGTGTGCATTATATTATGTGAAATGAATCAGGCTCTGAAAGACAAACACTGCACTCTCATTCAGGTGTACACCAAATTATTGGCTAGAATGTTCTGGAAGTATAGGTGTAGGAGATACAGTTGGTTATTAGGCACCAGAATAGAGAATAGACATTAATTTCTTAGAGTCCTATACCATTATATGGTTACTAGAATCAACAATAACTTATATTTCAAAATGGCTGTAATAAAAGGACTTTTAATATTCTATTCACAAGAAATAATAAATGTTTGAGAATGAGTATGTTAACTGATCTTATTTTGTAATTATACATTTAATACACACATCACAATATCACACTGTACACACAAATATGTACATTTAATATGACTTAATTAAAATATTGAGAAATTACGAAAGAATCATAACCATGTGTACTTTGTCATGAGCTAGCTGTAGAGTATTCTTATTCTTTGATGCAAGTTGCACATACACAAATATTTTAAAATATCATAAGAATTCCAGAGAAGAATAATGCAGAAAAAATACACAAAATATACATAGGGGTCTGTAGAGAAAATGAATATCCTTTCTTTAACAAAATTTATTAGCATTTAGTAATAGTTTCAGGGGTTTCATTGTGATAAGTGCATAGATGTGTACTGAGTACTTCAGACTAGTTCACCACTCTGTTACACTCCCTTATTCCTTTTTCTTGCCCTTTTTAGAGAATGTTGCATGGGATATTGTGTTTTGTTCTGCATAAGTGAAGGCTTGGTGTCATGAAACTTATTTTAATTAAAAAGGACAGGCAGAGGTCCTTGTCCATTAACTATTTTATCCCTGCTCTTAACCCTAAATTCCTCAGGCACTCCACATTTCTTCAACCCTCATAGTCAGGACATTCACACTGGAACTTATATACATCAATTGTCCCAATCCTTTGCAATTTGTTTGTGTTTGTTGTCTATTTAAATTTCAAATGCAATTCCTTTGAGGAGAACTTCTGCTTTGTCCTGTAACATATGGGTACTTTTTAATATATTGAAGAGAAAATGCATCAGGTACCAAGGATGTGACATTTATTTATCTATTAAATACTGAGTTGGACTTATTGTGGATCTATGAAGTATGTGGAAGGAATAAAGTTTGGTTTCTTTTTGCCTTGCTAGAAGCAGGGGGCAGAGAAGTAATGTTTGCTTTGGTTGGGAGGAAGATGGCTTCCAGGAAGAGAATTTCTATAGCTGTGCATAAAACATACATAGTCAGCCTTACAAACCCTTGATTTTCACATCCACAGATCAGTTGACCTTGGATCAAATATATTTTAATTATTTTTAACCTCAGCAATGTTCAGCTAATATTTAACTGCACAAAAGAAAGTGTCTACATTATAAGAAATACAACCACATTTTACAATAGTGAATTGGATATCCATTCATGGCTTTTGGCATTTGTAGTAGTGAAGGGTCCTGAAAACAATCAGGAGACTGATTAGGTCAATGATTAGAGTATAAATTGAAATTTTATGGTATTTGTGTCAAATACAACCAATGATTGTCTTTGTGAATAAATTTTTCTTGGAACACTACCACGATAATTTTCTTTTTTGTCTGAAGTGGTTTTCATTTGTTTACAGTGGCAGATATTATCTGTAATTGTCCTGTAATCATTCAGTCTCAATCTTAACTCTCAGTTGATCAATTGGCTATTGAAGATGAATGTGGAAAGTGTCATTCACCAAGACTCAAATTAATTTTGAGATTTTTTAATTTGCTGTGGAAATAGAATAAGCTGAGGTTGTAAGTTCACTCAAGGGACTTCCAGGGTTATTTCTGCTGCTATACATTGCAATCTTCACTTGGCTACACCCAAACATGTGCTTAAAAAATGGAAGTGGAGGGGACATGTGGAAGAGAAGCTAGGTATCCCAGAACACCCTAGATCAGAAAATAGTAGTGGTGGCCCCTATATACTAGAAAGTATAGGAAAGACCATCAGTGCCTCCTCATTTGACCACAACTGTATACAGATACCTCCAAGGAGTAGCAGAATAATTCCCCAATGTGCATTAATAAAAATGACACTATTATGAGACACCCAACACTTTCCTGTATCTCCAAAACCTGAACTACAACCTATGTATATAGCTGCAAGACAGGTAGGAGGATGACAAAGACAAGGGAGGGGACCATAAAGATTCAACAGTTACAGAACTGGGGAAACCCAAATGGAGTCATATTTATATCCATAAAAAAAACAATGAACCCTAATATACAGCACTAAACATAATGGTAGAGGAAAGGATGAATCTCTCCCAGTGGGCTGCAATGAAAATAGAAGATGAAAGATCCCCTGTGAGATCCTAGAGGCAAATAAACTGCCACTGTACATAAATAAAAGCTAAAATGGAATCACCATCCCTGCAACAAGTCAGGCACAAATGTGGCTCTCTGTGCATCCAAATTCATTCACCTGTGCCATGGAGTAAAGTATGCTTAAGAGAGTCTAAAAGGTAGGCTGTCCTGCTGAAGAGAACAGAAGATAGAAGTCTGAAGGCCAAAGATTGGGGATAAAAACCCAATGTCTTCACAGAGGCTAACTTGTGTCAATCCTTCACCTCAGCAAGGAAGAAATGCAGACTAGTTTTTTTCCTATTTTTTCTTTCTTTGCAATAATTACACAGTCTCACATTCTTCACCTTCCTTTCCCTGCCTTCCTTCTGTTGACCTCTCTGCGACAAGTCTTAATTTTTAATACCTATAATTTAGTGATTTTTTTAAATCCTACTTTACACCATAATAAATCTAGTTCTTCTAAAACCTTAATGGGGAATTAGCTATAGTTTCCAAATATTTTTATCTAAAATTAAATATTGGGTTTGTTTATAAATTATTGACATTTTTACTGCTGTCTGCATTTTCTCCTCTGAGTGTTGGCAAAATTCATATACACCCCGATGGATCTTCAAGTCACAAGATAGAAACGTGAGAAATAGAAAAGAAAAGGTAATATGACTCCTTATATGTCTGATTAGATTAAAAGACAAGATCTAATTTTTGGCTTCTATAGCAAATAACCACCAGAGCAAGGACATATGCTTCCTAAAAGCAACAGGATGGAAAATGGTTTAGGGCATGGGTAAAGTGGCAGAAAACCTATCTAGCAATCATAGGTCGCTGAGTTCAAACCCCAGTACTAAAACAATGAAGGAAAAGAAATGATGGAAAATGATATTCAAAACAAGGGAAAGTGAAAAGTAAGCAGGAATAGCTGTCATATTTTACTTCACAATAAGGTTCATCAGAAGAAGGTCACTACATGTTAATAAAGGAAACAATTAGCAATTAATAGAATTTCAAGTATATGTGCACATATATATATAGGTGGGAAACACATAGAACAAGGAAAAAAATCAATGAAACAAAGACATGGTTCCTTGTGAAGATAAACAACATTAACAAACGCTTAGTCAAACAAGCAAAAGAGAGGGGTACAATCCAATTTAACAGAATTAGAGCTGAAAGGGGGAAATTTACAAAAACATTACCAAGGTAATTCAGAGGACTCTGGAAACATCATGAAAGCGTACATTCCAATACACTGAAAATATTGAAGAAATGGAAATTTTATGGACATATATTTTCTAACAAAACTGAACTAAGATGATATTAATACTTCAGCAGATCTATAATGATCAATGAAATTGAAGCAGTAATAGTTATCCATTAAAGAAAGGAATGACAGACATGTTTGAATTTTCCAGAGTTTTAAGAATAATTAAAACCAAGTCTTCTAAATCTATTCTATAGAATAGAAATGGAAATAGTGCTACCATTTTATTCTTCAATGCCAGCATTACCCTGATGTCAAAATCAGATAAAGACACATACAAAAAGAAAATTATGGACTAATTTCCATGATGATAATAGACAAAAATATTCCAATAAAATACTTGCAAACTGAATTCAGCAACATGTTGAAAGGATCATATGTTTTGGTCAAGCTGGTTTCATCCAGGATACAACATGCACAGATCAATTATTTTAACACAGCATATATATAGAATCAGGGACAAATATCAGGTGATCATCTCAAAATGCAGAAAAATGGTACTGAAAAAATTCAAGATCATTGCATAATTAAAACACTGAAAAACATAAGAATGTAGGAATTTCACTCAGCACAGTAAAGGCTGTATATGACAAACCTATAGCTAACATCATGCTGAATGTGAAAATCATATATCATAATATCAGGAAGAAAAGAAGCATGTCCACATTTTCCACTCTTATCAAATATAGTGCTTGCATTTTAAGAGCAAAAAGAAAAGAGAAAGAAACTAAAGGGATGCAAATAGAAAGACAATGCAAATTACCACTATTTGTGGTTTAAATAGACAGTTCTCAAAGGAGTATAAATGGCCAATACATACACTAACAAATATTAAAAGTATTTAGTTATAAGGAAAATGTAAATCACATTGACATCTCTATCTGCATACACACACATATGTATGCATCCACATATCTAAATGCATATATAGACACATATACACAAAAACATAACAATGCATTTTTATCAGACAGAAAAAGAATTAAACTATGCTGTCACTGTATAGCATTTTTAAGAAATTAGGTTTGTCAGGAGGACTATTTTAGAGCTTCTCATATTTCTAGCACAAGTTAAATATAATGTTGTGGAAGTATGAATATGATAAAGGGGAAATTATTTACTGAGAGAAGAAAGTTTATCAATATGGGTTGCATAAATTTTATGCAGAAGTTGAAATAAAATACATTTCAGGAAACATATAGGAGCAAGTTGTGATTCCACAATCTAATCAAAATATTTTATTTCTTGCTAGGAGAAATGTAGTGTGAAATCAACCATGATTTTTTAGTCTCAAGATAATGGCTGCTTTTAATGTTTCTTTCTTCACAAGTATTTTCAGAGCCCTCCTGATGTCTTTGTTCCTCAGACTGTAGATGAAGGGGTTCAGCATGGGGGTGACCACAGTGTACATTACTGAGGCTTTTGCAGCTGAGTGTGAATTTTGCATCACAGCAGAGCTGAGGTACACTCCTAGTACCGTACAATAGAATAAGGAGACTACTGAGAGGTGAGAAGCACAGGTGGAAAATGCTTTGTACTTTCCTTGATTTGATGAGATTTTTTGAATGGAGGGAACTATCTTAGAGTAAGAATAAAGAATGAATGTGAGGGGACCACCACCTAGCAACCAAGCTCCAAAATTCATCACCATATTATTAAGAAGAGTGTCAGAACAAGCAAGGTTAACCAACTGGTTAGGTTCACAGAAAAAGTGTGGGATTTCCACATCTCCACAGAAGGACAGCTTCAACACCATGAAGCTTTGTAACAAGGAATTCAGGGAACTCATGATCCAGGACATGAGCACCAGCAACCCACAGACCTGGGGCTTCATAATGATGGTGTAGTGCAGAGGGTGACAGATGGCCACAAAGCGGTCATATGCCATCACTGCTAGGAGGAAGTTGTCCAACCCAGCAAATAATGCAGCAAAATATATTTGTGTGATGCAGCCTGCATAGCTAATGGCATTATTCTGTGTCTGGATGTTCACCAGCATCTTTGGGACAGTGACAGAGGCAAAACAAATGTCCACAAAAGACAGGTTGGAGAGGAAGAAATACATGGGTGTGTGCAGGTGGGAGTCTAAGATTGTGGCCAAGATTATGATCAGGTTCCCAAACAGAGTGACCAGGTACATGTTGAAGAAAAATCCATATATGAGGGGTTGTAGCTCTGGTTTTTCATAAAATCCCAGAAGGAGGAATTCTAAAATTTGTGTGTAATTTTGTGGTTCCATGCACTGTATGTGACTATCAGAGAAAGAAAAACACTATGATTACTTTTGCTAGTAGTTGTTCTTTTAGACATCACTTTGTCATCTTTGATCATGAATTCCTGTCACCATGTATGTCATTTTCTCAATAAGTAGATTTTTCTACAGTTTTAGTGAGCAATTCTTTTACTTTCTTGAATAATGTAAATTAAGTTCACACCATCTCTTTGGTATTGACTAGCCAATGACTTAGTGAAGAGAAATAAAAGTACTTACAATACAATCATGGTGAAGGAATAAGAGTAGATCAGGAAATTTTCAAATAGAAATTGATGAGCATTTGTAATGTTTTTACCTTAAAGAAATGATACATATTTGGAAGGATATGTTTAAACAGTGCACAATCTATACATTTATTAAAACATCACCTTGAATTCCATAAATTTGCACAATTTCATTCATCTGTTAAAAACAATTTGTATAAAATATTAGATGGTAATATTTACTATGAAGGTAAAGTGAGTATTTAAAAAGCAGACTGCTTTGAAGTGCTTTTTTCTGGGTGGAGGAAAGACAGCTAAACAAATGATGTTTGAAAAGAGACTTCAAGGGAAAACCATACTGCAGAAATTTGTGCTGGGCAAGAAGGATGAGTTATGCAAAGGGTGTGAGGATGGAATTTTTTTCACATATCCAAAGATCAGAAGGAATCCATAGTGGTGTTCAGAGTGAGCAAGAAGGAGGGGAAGGAGAGATTCTGTCTGAGAATGTGGAAGAAAGAAGTGGTCTTCCTGCTGCTGCAGAAATATTAAGATTTTCAAGATGCTGAAAGTCCTTCTTTCTTATGCTCCCTGTACTTTGTACTAAGCAATTTCATTGAGGATCAATTGGTATAAAAATATTTGCATATATGTAATGTGTACTAGTAGATGAGCTTAGACACCTGAAAACCCTGGATACATCTGTCACCATGATACACATTACTGACACACCCATCACCTCTCAAAATGTCCTTGTGTCCCTTCTATCTTTTGTTTTGTTTCTTTGTGTTTTTTTCCTGTTTTAAGAATATTTAAAATGAGATCTATCCTCAAAGTAAATTTGGAAGTGCACAATGTCATATTTTATCTCTAGGCACTATGTTGCAATCCTTTGTCTGGAAATTAATCATCTTACATAACAGTAATCATCTTATATAACTCCACAGCGCCCCTCCTCCACTCCACTATTCTATTCCATGCATCTGACAGTCTGAGTATTTAAGTTATCTCATGTACATGGAATTTCACAATATCAAAGTCATCTTCTTAATTAGAGTAGATACCTTCTTATTTCCTCCTATCTTTAGGACTAAGGCATCTGTATTTTAAGAGTCATAGTTTTGTCGGGTATAAATTCTACAAGAAAAGTAAATTGCAGGCTGATGTTCTTGATACCCACAAATTCAAAAATATTACAAAATATTAACAAAATGAAATTAACAGCATAACAAAAGATTATTTTCTACTGAGGCTCTGGCCCAATGTTGTACTCATTCTCTAATAATCTCTTGTTTCTTATGTAAATCTATCAACTTTCTCCATAGGATACATCCCTGTAATGAAAACACCTTATAAAGATTTCTTTTCTTCTACATTTTTCATTATAAGGTAAGATGCAGTAGAGAAAATATCTTACCTGTTTATTTCATTTTTAATTTTTTCCAAACTTTTTGGAAAATAAAAAAACTTAACAAATCCAGAGTTTATACACTGAAAAGAAGGATGAAGATAATAAATGGATTCAAATAAACTGCTTTAAATTCAATTGAATGAAAATGTAAATTCTCAAACAAAAGGTCTGAAATAAGGCTGTAATAATCCCTCAACATGAGTCTCTAATTCAAAATTTAATTACAAAATACTTGGAAATACAATAATAAAAAGATACTTTTTTTAAAACTGTGGATGAATTTCTGTACAATCTTATATTCCCCTACATAAATATAAATTTATGTAAATGTGCTCTTGACACAGGATAGAACAAAGAGATTGATAAAATTACCTAACAACCATGATTATAATATTCCAATATGTGCCTATATTTACTATGATGACACATTTTAGTTAGATAAATTGCATGCTTTGTGTTAATTATTCCTCACAGCAAACCCATGGTGCTGATCATTTATACAGATGTTACGGAAAATAGATCTCTATTAACATCACAAAGCTTCAGTGTAAAATATGTTTAGAACAATCCAGGCATCGTGGTTCATTACTGTAATCCCAAATATGGGGCAGGGCGGCATAGGTAGGAGGCTTATGGTCTGATAGTGACTCTATATGGAAAACACTCTATAGCAAAAAAGAGCAGAAGGCAGGCTCCAGTGGTAGAGCACCTCTCCAGCAAAAGTAATCTCTGATTTTAAATACCAGTACCCACAGAAATGTTTATAAAAAGAATGTAGGTGATCTTTAGGTGGATGCACAAGAATATGATGCATATGGTGACAGAAGGTTATATATCCTTATAAACATAGAATCAATCACAAAAGGCCAGAAGTTAGTAATCAGGAAGAAAGTATAAAACCAGTTGACAAAAAATATAAAAATGAAACTGATTATTACTAATCACACAGAAATTTCAAAATTTAAAAATGCAATACAGGTTTGTTTGTTCTTCAATTTGATTGACTGAATTGACCACATGAAATTCATTATCTTCAACTTACTCCCAAATATATCCATACATATATAAAAGAAATACAACACCTTCTCTTCACTGTACATCCCTATAAAGCTAATATGTAATTTTCTTATTTCCTATTTGAAAAACTCCTAGGACATGTTATAATTTCATGATAAATATACAATTTGTACAGTCCCAGCCACTAAGACTTATTCTCATCAGGTAACTGTCAAAAACTGTCTTTGCATTGCACATGCTAAAATACAATTCACTTTTTTAAAAGTTTTTTAAAAGTTCCCAATAAATTACTCAAGTAAGAAAAAATCTCAGTGACCTGTCAGGTATGGTTAAGATGGCTTACTCTTTAGGACACATCAGGTAAATTTCATCAGTTTCCATTCCTCAACCTTTCTCCCAGTACCTACCAGGGTCTCAGACTCACCTGGATGGGGTCTCTGAGAAGAAGGTCTTCATGTTCAAGCCTGGATTCCTCCATGGATGATTGATTGTGGAGTCTGAAGCTGTGTTCCTGAAAAGACAGAAGGAGCGAATGAAACATTTGTCTCCTACACATGATTTGGTTGCAAAAAGAAATGACTGTGTCCTGTCAAGTACAAGATTGTATCCTCTGAGGGACAACACCATGGGGTACATTTATAATGCTGGCAGCTCATTAGATACATTTCCACTTGTTATTCCACAACCATGAAATCTGATTTCCCTGTGGGATATTGGCCAGAGCAGAAATGAAAACTTTCTACCACATTCTTCTTTCCCAAGTGATCAGGTTAGAAATTAGGTGAGTCCAGATTTTATTACTTCTTCTCCATGAAATAACCTACCTTGCTGAATTCTAACCTCCTTAGCTTTTTACCTGTTCTTACTTTTATTTATCTCCAAAATCTAAGGATCCTGACTTTGTTACATTCATTGGAATAATTTACTTGCAGATGGGATGACACATGACTTCAGAATATTGTTATTTCCCTTTCATCAAGGGAAAGAACTATATTTCTTTGTTACAAAACTGTGAGAAGTTATTCAACCCTTGGCTTTTTGGTGCTTGTTACAAGTCATATAGAAGTTTTGAAACATAAATTAAGAATCATGAACATAGAACATAGAAATGCCTTGTTTGCTTTTACTCATGTTCTTTATATGATGTCAATGCTGTTAGGGACTCATGCTGCATTTCATGAAATGGGGCCCATAGAAGTTATATGAATGGCTAAGTTTATAAGCTGAGTATGGGCTACCTTTGAAACTCCATCAGGAGTACTTCAAGAGATTCCAAGATGGCAACTAGAGGGAGGAGGCAGAAAGTGTTTCCTAAAATAAAATCTTGGAGAGACGCTGGAGATACACCTTACAGGAAAAACCACTGAGAAGAGGCAAAACTCTGACTCCTCCACACCCCCAGCCTGCGCATAGCATCCCCACTCCATGATAAACAGAGAAACCAGAAGGGCTCCCATGCTGCCATATGCCATTTCCTACTGGCTGGAGAGATGCAGACCACCAGGTGAGCTAAGTGGCATGTGGTACTCTTACAGACAATCCTGGGCCAGATCAGCATAGTCCCCTGGACAGACTGACCCCCACCCAGGAAAAAAAGAAAAAGAAAACAAACTGAATAATAAACAACAACAACAAGAAAAGACACATAGAAAAGAAGGCGGGGTGTTCTGACAACTGAAGGGGGGGAGGGGCAATCCCTCACAGAACTGTAAATAAACAAGCCAGCCAGAGAAGGCAGGAGTGGCAGAACCGCCAGCAACCAGGAGCAGAAAAGCTTGTAAAAGTGGCAGTGTGAGGAAAACTCCACTGGAGAGGCGGGAAGGGACACTTACCATGTGAACTGTAAATAAATAAGCTGGCCGGAGAAGGCGGGTGCAGTGCCACCTCCCCCAGTGTGCTTGGAAAGGGGAAAGCTTGTAGCAGTGGTAGTCACGCCCAGGAGAATTCTAAGTAAACAAAGCCTGTGGGGCTAGGTGAGTGTTAAGCTCATCCCTGAGATTTGCAATCAATAAAGCCTCCAGTAACAGCTGGCTGACAGCCTCAGGCAGATGAGCCACAGCCTCAGATAAACATTCACAGAACTGTCTCCAGACTCTTTTCTTTTTCTTTTTTTCTCTTCCTTTGATGAGACAACAACTGAACTACACCTGCATGCTGAAAGACTTACTGAAACTGTATTGCATTTGAACTTGGGATACTTTGTTGTGCTTTGTTTTGTTTTGTTGTTGTTGTTTTTCCCCTTTGATGAGACAATAACAAATACTTCTGAGACACCATCTCCAGGACTGGAAGCTGAGGGATTAATACCAAAATTATTAAGACTGAAATATTGCATTTGAACTTGGGGATTTTTTTTTGTCCTCTCTTTGTCTCTCTATGTCTGTTTAGCTTATTGTTGATTACTACACTATCTCTCCCTATTTATTTCTTTGACACTTTTTATTTGTTTGTTTGTCTTTTTTATTGTTTGTTTATTTGATTTTCTCTTTTTCTTTACCTTCTTTGCTTCCCTCTCCTCTCACTCTTCCATTCTAAATATCACCATTGTTATTATTACAAGCTAGAAAATACTTAATTGCACACAGTACAGGGACAGTAACAATACCAAGGGCAATGATGGGAAGACAGAAAAAACAGGGAAGCCAGTTTCCCCACAGCAAAAAATTAGTACAGGAACCAGAGGGAAATAAAGAAAACTGATACTCAGATCCAGATTCCAACAAAACAAAGATAAACTATGATAAAGAACCCAATGAAGCCCACAAGAACAATCTGAAAGGACAAATCCTACAAGTAATCAATGAGAATTTTATAGAGATGATACTGGATGTGGTCAACCAAAATGTACAGGAGACACTCAAGAAATTCCAAGATAACAAAAATAGAGAATTTGAGAACACACAAGAAGAAATAAAAGAAGCCACAGAAGCACTGTATGAACACCAAAGTGAAACAAAGAACATGATTAATAAAGAGATAAATGAACTTGGGATGAAAATAGACAACATTAAAGAGGAGGTGACACAGGATATGGAAAACCTCAGAAAAAAGAATGAAACAGAGCTGCAAAACAAAACAGAAGGCCAATCCAAGAGAATAGAACAAGCAGAAGATGGAATTTAAGAACTCAAAGATGAAATAGTAATTAAAGGAAAAAACCAAAGAACTATTAGTTGAACAACTCAAGACCTATGAAAAGAAAATGCAAGAACTCAATGATTCCATCAAAAGACCAAACATGAGAATCATGGGCATTGAAGAAGGAGAAGAGGTGCAAGCAAAGGGAATGCATAATATATTCAACAAAATAGTTACAGAAAATTTCCCAAATCTAGAGAAAGATATTCCCATACAGATGCAAGAGGCCTCCAGGACACCAAACAGACCAGATCAAAATAGAACTACCTCACAACTTATCATCATTAAAACAACAAGTTCAGAAACTAGGGAAAGAATATTGAAGGATGTAAGAGAGAAAAAACAAAGAACATAGAAAGGTAAACCCATCAAAATCACAGCAGACTTCAACAGAAACATTGGCAAGAAGAGTTTGGGGTGAGATCTTCCCAGCACTGAATGAAAATAACTTCAACACTAAGATACTCTACTCAGCAAAACCATCATTCAAAATAGATGGAGCAATAAAAGTCTTCCATGAAAAGCAGAAACTAAAACAATACATGACCACAAAGCCACCACTACAAAAGATTCTTCAAGGGATTCTGCACACAGAAAGTGAAACCCAACATAACCATGAAAAGGCAAGCAGTACCAAACTACAGGAAAAGAAAAAGCAAGAAAGTAGAGAGTAACATCAATTTAGCTACACACAATCAAACCCTCAAACAACTAAGACAACTAAATGGCAGGAATCACCACATACCTATCAATAGTAACACTTAATGTTAATGGACTTAATTCTCCCATCAAAAGACACCATTTGATGAACTGGATTAAAAAGGAAGATCCAACAATTTGTTGCTTACAGGAGACCCATCTCACAGATAGAAATAAGCATTGGCTTAGGATGAAAGGCTGGAAGAAGATTTACCAAGCCAATGGCCCCCAAAAACTGGCAAGAGTGGCAATACTTATCTCTGACAAAGTAGACTTCAAACCTACATTGATCAAACGAGATAAAGAAGGACATTCCATACTAATAAAAGGGGAAATAGACCAAAAGGAAATAACAATTATCAACCTATATACACCCAATGTCAATGCACCCAATTTCATCAAACATACACTGAAGGACCTAAAAGCATATATTAACACCAACACTGTGGTTGTGAGAGACTTTAACACCCCATTATCATCAATAGATAGGTCATCCAAACAAAAAAATCAGTAAGGAAATCCTTGATCTAAAATATACTGTAGCTCAAATGGACCTACTTGATGTTCACAGAACATTTGATCCAACTTCTACAAAATATGCATTCTTCTAAGCAGCCCAACGAACCTTCTCCAAAATAGATCATATCCTAGGGCACAAAGCAAGCCTCAGCAAAATAAGAAAATAGAAATTATACCATGCATTCTATCTGATCACAATGCAATAATACTAGAACTCAACAACAAAAATAAAGACAAAAAACATGCAAAAAGCTGGAAACTGAATAACTCATTGCTTAATGAACAATGAATCATTGATGAAATAAAAAAGGAAATTAAAAAGTTCCTGGAAGTCAATGAAAATGAAAACACAACTTACTGGAACCTATGGGAAACAGCAAAAGCAGTCCTGAAAGGAAAGTTTATAGTCATAAGTGCATATATTAAAAAGACTGAAAGATCCCAAATCAATGACCTAATGATACATCTCAAACTCCTAGAAAAACAAGAACAAGCAAATCCCAAAATAAATAGAAGGAAAGAAATAATAAAAATAATAGCTGAAATCAATGGAATAGAAACAAAAAAATATAAAGAATTAATGAAACAAAAAGTTGGTTATTTGAAAAATAAACAAGATTGATAGACCCCTGGCAAACCTGACTAAAATGAGGAGAGAAAAAACCCAAATTAGTAAAATCAGCAATGCAAAAGGGGAGATAACAACAAACACCATGGAAGTACAGGAAATCATCAGAGACTACTTCGAGAACCTGTATTCAAATAAATTCAAAAATCTTAAATGGACAGATGTCTATATACATATATATACATATATACATATGTACATATATATGATCATCCAAAGCTGAACCAAGAGGATATGAATCACCTCAACAGATCTATAACACAAAATGAAATTGAAGCAGCAATCAAGAATCTCCCTAAAAAGAAAAGTCCAGAACCTGATGGATTCTCTGTTGAATTCTATCAGACTTTTAAAGAAGAACTGATACCAAACCTCCTTAACTGTTCCATGAAATAGAAAGGGAAGGAAAACTGCCAAACACATTTTATGAAGCCAGTATTACACTTATCCCAAAACCAGGCAAAGACACCTCCAAAAGGAGAACTATAGGCCAATATCCTTAATCAACATTGATGCAAAAATCCTCAACAAAATAATGGCAAGCCAAATTCAACAACACATCAAAAAGATCACTCACCATGACCAAGTAGGCTTCATCCCAGGAATGCAGGGGTGGTTCAACATACAAAAATCAATAAACGTAATAAACCACATTAACAGAAGCAAAGACAAAACCCACTTGATCATCTCAATAGATGCAGAAAAAGCCTTTGATAAGATCCAACACCATGTCATGATAAAGGCTCTAAGAAAACTAGGAATAGAAGGAAAGTACCTCAACATTATAAAAGCTATATATGACAAACCTACAGCCAGCATTGTACTTAATGGAGAAAAACTGAAACCATTCCCTCCAAAATCAGGAACCAGACAAGGATGCCCACTATCTCCACTCCTATTCAACATAGTACTGGAATTCCTAGCCAGAGCAATTAGGCAAGAAGAAGGAGTAAAAGGAATACAAATAGGTAAAGAAACTGTCGTCTATTTGCAGACGACATGATCCTATACCTTAAAGACCCAAAAAACTCTACTCAGAAGCTCCTAGACATCATCAATAGCTACAGCAAGGTAGCAGGATATGAAATGAACATAGATAAATCATTAGTATTTCTATACACTAATAATGAACAAACTGAGAAATAATATATGAAAACAATTCCATTTCAACAGCCTCAAAAAAAATCAAATACCTAGGTGTAAACTTAACAAAGGATGTGAATGACCTCTACAAGGAAAATTATAAACATCTGAAGAAGAGGTTGAGGAAGACTATAGAAAGTGGAGAGATCTCCCATGCTCATGGATTGGTAGAATCAACATAGTAAAAATGTCGATACTCCCCAAAGTAATCTACATGTTTAATGCAATTCCCATCAAAATCCCAATGACATTCATTAAAGATATTGAAAAATCTACTGTGAAATTTATATGGAAACACAAGAGGCCACAAATAGCCAAGGCAATACTCAGTCAAAAGAACAATGCTGGAGGTATCACGATACCCAACTTCAAACTATATTACAAAGCAATAGCAATAAAAACAGCATGGTACTGGCACAAAAACAGACATAAAGACCAGTGGAACAGAATAGAGTACCCGGATATGAAGCCACAGAAGTATAACCAATTTGTCTTTGACAAAGGTGCTAAAAGTATATGATGGAGAAATAGCAGCCTCTTCAACAAAAACTGCTGGGAAAACTGGTTAGCAGTCTGCAAAAAACTGAAACTAGATTCATGTATGTCACCCTATAACAATACTAACTCAAAATGGACCAAGGATCTTAATATCAGACCTCAAATTCTAAAGCTGGTACAGGAGAGTAGGAAATACTCTGGCATTAATAGGTATAGGCAAGAACTTTCTCAATGGAACCTCAGCAGCTCAGCAGCTAAGAGATAGCATAGATAAATGGGAATTCATGAAACTAAAAAGCTTCTGTTCATCAAAAGAAATGGTCTCTAAACTGAAGAGAACACCCACAGAGTGGGAGAAAATATTTGCCAATTATACATCAGACAAAGGACTGATAACCAGAATACATAGGAAACTTAAAAAACTAAATTCTCCCAAAATTAATGAACCAATAAAGAAATGGGCAAGTGAACTAAACAGAACTTTCTCAAAAGAAGAAATTCAAATGGCCAAGTAACACATGAAAAAATGCTCACCATCTCTAGCAATAAAGGAAATGCAAATTAAAACCACACTAAGATTCCACCTCACCCCTGTTAGAATAGCCATCATCAGCAACACCACTAACAACAGGTGTTGGTGAGGATGTGGGGAAAAAGGAACTCTCTTACACTGTTGGTGGGAATGTAAACTAGTACAACCACTCTGGAAAAAAATTTGGAGGCTACTTAAAAAGCTAAACATTGATCTACCATATGATCCAGCAATACTATTCTTGGGGATATAGCCAAAAGACTGTGACACAGGTTACTCCAGAGGCACCTGCACACCCATGTTTATTGCAGCACTATTCACAATAGCCAAGTTTTGGAAACAGCCAAGATGCCCCACTACTGATGAATAGATTAAGAAAATGGTATTTATACACAAAGGAACTTTATGCAGCATTGAAGAAGAATGAAATATTATCATTCGCTGTTAAATGGATGGAATTGGAGAACATCATTCTGAGTGAGGTTAGCCTGGCCCAAAAGACCAAAAATCATATGTTCTCCCTCATATGCGGACATTAGATCAAGGGCAAACACAACAAGGAGATTAGACTTTGATCACATGATAAAGCGAGAGCACACAAGGGAGGTATGAGGATAGGTAAGACACCCTAAAAACTAGGTAGCATTTGTTTCCCTCAACACCTAGAAACTAAAGTAGATACTTTAAAGCAACTGAAGCCAATAGAAGAAGGGGACCAGGAACTAGAGAAAAGGTTAGTTCAAGAAGAATTAACTTAGAAGTAACATACATGCACAGGAAATCAATGTGAGTCAACTCCCTATACAGCTATCCTAATGTCAACTAGCAAAAACCCTAGTTCCTTCCTAATATTGCTTACACTCTCTCTTCAACAAAATTAGAGATAAGGGCAAAATAGTTTCTGCTAGGTAGGGTGGGTGGTAAGGGAAGGGGTGAGGGGAGGGGGGAGAAATGACCCAAGCATTGTGTGCACATATGAATAAAATAAAAATTAAAAAAAAAGAAACTCCATCAGGATGTGCCCAGTTCCCATGATCTAGGACAGCGGTCCTAGGGAGGAGGTGCTGTCCCTAGTGGGTTGAAGTCAGAGATGCTGTTCAACATTCTAAGGTGCACAGCACAGTTCATCACACGTTATCTCCCACAAATGTCACCAGTGGGGAGGTTGACAGGTACTGATGTAGATCAGAACCTATACTATTTCAGGGAGAATAGGAATCATTTTAGGATATTGTTATCTTCAGGTAATGATTCAGTATGTTAAGTGTGGTCAGAAGTTCCTTTCTTTCTTCCTCTTTCATTTCCTTCCTTCCTTCTTTTTTCCTTCTTTTGCTCCTTCCTTTCTTTCTCTGTCTCCACCTTTGAATGGGTAGGACTATAGGCAGGAAAAATGTACCCAATTCAAAATTATATTTTTAACTAGCTCCCAGTTGATAGCGAGGATTCCAGATTAATGAAGCCCTTTTGATCTTCAATTTACAGATAAATTTGTATTAATTTATTCTGTCTATCATACTGTTTTAAGTACTTGTACTTTTTAGGAATGAAAAAATATAGCCAATTAGCATCTGCATTGCATCACATGTTTATCATTGTTTTGGAGAAACAGAAAAGGGTGAAACTCTGCCTCCTTAGAGAACAGACAATTTCAATTCAGCATGTTTTCAAGAATGCAATGGGTTGTGAGTTATAGTCCCAAAGCTGTATCGTAAACCCTTGAAGTTGTTCTTCACATCCAGCTTTAATTTTGTATCCTCTCACCAATACCTCCCCAGCTGCCCCACACCAATCATCTCAATCTCTGGTCAGTATAATTCTACTCCTAGTTCTATGAAATAAATGTTTATAGATTTCTGAAAGACATGAGAAGGATGGCGTGACATTCGTCTTCCTGTCTGCCTTTTTGCACTTACATAATTATATCCAGTAACATAAACACTATTTTCAAGGACATGGAGTCAGTCATGTTGCAATGAATATGAAAGTGCAGACATTGTGAGTATAACCTTGTTCCTTGTATAAGTTCACTGTGACACCACAAAACATTCTTGGGACAGGAAGTGAGTGTTGCCATGACTTGCTCTTGCGAGGCATCAGTGATGATCAGGAAGGGGTAAGTCCTTTCAGGCTCAAGATACTCAGCACATTGTTTGGGAGTCTATCATACTTTGCTGTGCTGTTCTCATGGGCATTGTCTCTGACCCACTGAGGCAGAATTTAAATTGAGACATTAAGATTTTTTAGACTCTTTAAAGTAATTTACCATGCTCCACAGTTGGACATATCAATAAAGCTGAAGTTTCATGGTGTATCAAATAATTCCTCCCATTCTACTCATCCTCCTTTTTTGAAAATCCATAACATACCATTGATAAACTCTTGCTTTCAATAGAAGTATGAAATGCTTTCCTGCCTTTTTCTGACCCTGATATTAGATCTTTAATATTTCACCATTGGTTACAACTATAATTTTGCTGTAGGATGAGTGTACAGTTCTATCCACTGATTTGGGTCCTGACAGTACCATACATGATAGTGTTCTCCCATGTAACTTTGGACTTTTTGACACATGATAGGCCCATTTTGAGTGTTAACTTGTGTGGTTTGAAGAATTGGTAATTAATTATTTCTGGGTTCCTCTGGGAGATATTTCCCAGAGAACATTGCCATGTCAATGGGGGAACTGATTAAGGAAGTGAGAAAGACCCAGACTGTTTTGTAGCTAGACATTGAATAATGTTGCAATGAATATGAAAGTGCAATGAATATGAGAGTGTCTAATACTCTCTCTCTTTCTCTCTCTCTTTCTCTCTCTCTCTCTCTCTCATTCTTCATGCCACAGAGGAGAACCTTGTCTTCTTCTGCTGCCATTTCACATCAGATTCTGCCTTCCTCAGCCTTTGAACTCTGGAAGCAGAACCTGCAGCCCTTTGGTTGGCTGGTAATGTGGTTGTGAATGAAGTATTGGCAGGTTGGCTCATACATATCAAAACTACTGATAGTGAGTTTGGGCATTATAATGTCTATGGTGTTCCATTACCTAAATTATCATAATTTCTTATGAAATTAAATTTTATAATACTGTAATTTCTTTGCAATTTAATGTCTAGAAATCTAGGGTCCTCAAATTGTATAGAAAATATCCTATCAATTTTCTGCCTTTATGAATATATTTGAGTTCAGAAAATGTGCCACAATGCTCAGGAATCATTACAAAACTATTTTTGAATATGTAAAAATGCAAGAAGATAGAGATTACATAATGCTAATGGAATAAACACAAGACAGAGTATAACAATTGTAAATGAATAAAAATATAAAACTGAAGAACTGCTTGTTTGTTTGATTAATTCATGGATAAGATTATTTATAATGCTAGAAAGGAAGTGAACATTGAATTCAGCAATGCTGCGTCATTGTTGACAGTGAAATAATGGCAATGGAAGCCCACTGAGAAGAGGGACTGAGAGGCTTAAAGTGGTT